>NW_027362762.1:612603873-613947569 GCF_046119375.1 Phyllobates terribilis
TATGATTATAATACTGTATATTGATTATGTAATACAAAAAAAATGTAACCAATGATCAATTCATTTATATTAATTTGATATAATAAATATATTAAACGAAAACCGTAAACTCATCCATGCTATTTTATATATTTATTTAACTTGCTTATATAGTGCCATTAATTCCTTAGCGCTTTAATGACGTTATCATCATCACTGTCCCCATTTGGGCTCACAATCTAAATTCCGCATCAGTATGTCTTTGGAGTGTGGGAGAAAAACAGAGCACACCCATGCAAACACGGGGAGAACCCTATCGCTGCAAAGCAATGCTGCTAACCACTGAGCCACTGTGCTGCCCTGACAGGGTACCTGTCAAAGTGTGCTTGCCCTTTGCAAAAAACTTCTATAGAAGAATAGTCTTGCTTTTAAACTGCTTTTGGTACATATAATATGTCTAGCAACGGTCATAAACTACGTGTTGCTATCCACTGTTTTTGAGTGGGCAGTACTTCATCGTTCTACCAGCACTATAAGGCCGGTTTCACACGTTCGTATATTTCCGGTACCGGAAAAAACGGTGCAGGAGATATTCGTGTCCGTGAGGCAACCGTGTGCCGCATCGGGATCACATGTACCGGCGCCTGGGAATCAGCGCTACAGTTAACGCTGTTCCCAAGTGCCGGGTGCTGAACGCTGCCCTCACACCCATGTGTCATCGGTGAGACACATACCGGCACCTGGGAATCAGGGCTACAGTTAGCGCTGTTTCCAAGCGCTGGGTGCTGATCGCTGCTGTCATCATTGTCCCTTGCTGTGATCTCACGTCATGTAACGGCCTTTTCAATAGCCGGCACATGATGTCACTGCCAAGCGCAACTTATGACTTGCATGCCAATGTCAGCTGATTGCCTCTGATTGGCTGGCATCTTGTATTACAGTGCAGGGAGCTGGAGGATCTCTGCGCTGCAATACATTCACCTCTATCTATGGGCCCCAGTGTGGCTGCACCATCGGCATGTCCACCCCTGAGCAGGCTGCTGTGCACAGAATTTGTGGACATCTGACAGACACTTTCCTTAGGTTTATACTACTCCCAACATGGTTCATATACAGTAGAAACTAAAAGTTTGGACACACCTTCTCATTTAAAGATTTTTCTGTATTTTCATGATTATGAAAATTGTACATTCACACTGAAGGCATCAAAACTATGAATTAACACATGTGGAATTATATACTTAACAAAAAAGTGTGAAACAACTGGAAATATGTCTTACATTCTAGGTTCTTCACAGTAGCCACCTTTTGCTTTGATGACTGCTTTGCACACTCTTGGCATTCTCTTGATAAGCTTCAAGAGGTAGTCACCGGAAATGGTTTCCACTTCACAGGTGTGCCCTCTCAGGTGTAATGAGTGGGATTTCTTGCCTTATAAATGGGGTTGGGACCATCAGTTGTGTTGTGCAGAAGTCTGGTGGATACACAGCTGATAGTCCTACTGAATAGACTGTTAGAATTTGTATTATGGCAAGAAAAAAGCAGCTAAGTAAAGAAAAACGAGTGGCCATCATTACTTTAAGAAATGAAGGTCAGTTAGTGCGAAAATTGGGAAAACTTTGAAAGTGTCCCCAAGTGCAGTTGCAAAAACCATCAAGCGCTACTATGAAACTGGCTCACATGAGGACTGCCCCAGGAAAGGAAGACCAAGAGTCACCTCTCCTTCTGAGGATAAGTTTATCCGAGTCACCAGCCTCAGAAATCGCAGGTTAACAGCAGTTCAGATTAGAGACCAGGTCAATGCCACACGGAGTTCCAGCAGCAGACACATCTCCACAACAACTGTTAAGAGGAGACTTTGTGGAACAGGCCTTCATGGTAAAATAGCTGCTAGGAAACCACAGCTAAGGACAGGCAACAAGCAGAAGAGACTTGTTTCGGCTAAAGAACACAAGGAATGGACATTAGACCAGTGGAAATCTGTGCTTTGGTTTGATGAGTCCAAATTTGAGATCTTTGGTTTCAACCACCGTGTCTTTGTGCGACGCAGAAAAGGTGAACGGATGGACTCTACATGCCTGGTTCCCACCGTGAAGCATGGAGGAGGAGGTGTGATGGTGTGGAAGTGCTTTGCTGGTGAAACTGTTGGGGATTTATTCAAAATTGAAGGCATACTGAACCAGCATGGCTACCACAGCATCTTGCAGCTGCATGCTATTCCATCCGGTTTGCGTTTAGTTGGACCATCATTTATTTTTCAACAGGACAATGACCCCAAACACACTTCCAGGCTGTGTAAGGACTATTTGACCAAGAAAGAGAGTGATGGGGTGCTACGCCAGATGACCTGGCCTCCACAGTCACCAGACCTGAACCCAATCGAGATGGTTTGGGGTGAGCTGGACCGCAGAGTGAAGGCAAAAGAGCCAACAAGTGCTAAGCATCTCTGGGAACTCCTTCAAGATTGTTGGAAGACCATTTCCGGTGACTACCTCTTGAAGCTCATCAAGAGAATGCCAAGAGTGTGCAAAGCAGTCATCAAAGCAAAAGGTGGCTACTTTGAAGAACCTAGAATATAAGACAAATTTTCAGTTGTTTCACACTTTTTTGTTAAGTATATAATTCCACATGTGTTAATTCATAGTTTTGATGCCTTCAGTGTGAATGTACAATTTTCATAGGGTGGCATGGTGGCGCAGTGGTTAGCAATGCAGCCTTGCAGCACTGGGGTCCTGGGTTCAAATCTCACCAAGGACAACATCTGCAATGAGTTTGTATGTTCTCCCCATGTTTGCGTGGGTTTCCTCCGGGTTTTCCGGTTTCCTCCCACACTCCAAAGACATACTGATAGGGAATCTAGATTGTGAGCCCCAATGGGGACTGCAACAATAATGCATGTAAAGCACTGCAGAATATGTTAGCGCTATATAAAAATAAAGAAATAGTCATGAAAATACAGAAAAATCTTTAAATGAGAAGGTGTGGTCTGTACTGTATAAATAATTTTTTATTTTTCAAAACAATATTCTTACAAAATTTTCACAAAATTGCACTTTTCCCCATTCTGTCAGACTGGTCCACAGTCATCTCCAGCTGAAGCTTCCTGCTCCAATCTGCAACTCCAGGGCACAGAAGACAGTTGCATATCATCCCCTATCAGCACAGACAATGAGGCACAAATGTCACTGTGTGCAGTGCCTAAAACTTTATAAGGCTGTACCAGGAGACACTCAGAAGATCCCCTTCCCCATATACTAGCTAATTATGCCTTAGTTAAGCAATTTCTCTCTCCCTCCCAGTGCCGCCCCCCTTCTCATACCCTCCCGCGGATCTCCAAAAAAAGAGTGTGCATAGCACAGGCAGCAGCATACGCTGAGGTTCAGCGTAAGGGACTCCCTCGCCGCAGTGCAATGCGTCGCCATAGATATGACTAGCTTCCGCAGGAGAATTCTCTCACGCTCACTGCATGCGTGGGAGAATTCTCCCACGCTGTCAGTGATGTGCATGGCGTGAGCTGAGTTCATTGGACTTGACCTCGGCTCACCTGGATGCCGTCACAGCCAGACACTGAGGAGTGCGAGCATGCCTGTGCTTCTTAGTGTCTGCGGCATGGCAAGCTGGATGGCAGCTTTCTGCTGCGACCCAGCCTGTCATCTCGATGTAGCAGAGCTAAACCCGTCCTGGGGGTGTCTTATAGACGCCTCTCCATTACTAACCTGGGCTTGATGTCAGCTGGCGTTATAAGCTGACATCAACCCCAGCCCTATTACCCCACTGCCACCGCTACAGGGCAGTGGGAAGAGCGAGGCTAAGTGCCAGAATTGGCACATCCTTTGGATGCGCCAATTCTGGGGCGGCTGATGGCTGGTGTTTCTAGCCTGGGAGGGGGCCAATATTTATGGCACCCTTCCTGGGCTATTAATATCAGCCCCCAGCTGTCTGCCTAGCCTTTGCTAGGTATTAAAATAGGGGGGACCCCATGTCATTTTTTTGGGGGGTCCCCCATTTTATTAGCTAGTAAAGGCTAGGTATTCAGCTAGGGGCTGATATTAGTAGCCTGGGAAGCTCCGTGGGTATTACCCCCTTCCCAGGCTTCAAACATCTGCCCCAGCCGTCTGCTTAACCTCCGCTAGAGACTAAAATTACGGGGAACCCCACTCCAATTTTTTTTTTTATAAATCCTTTATTTTAACACTAAATGACAAGTACAGTAATCAACACTATCACTGTATTTATTATATATGTGACTGACATGTTTCTATGTATCTAATCTATGTGTGATGCTCTATTCTTTCTGTTCTAAATTGTCGGGCACCGATGCTGAATTGCCGGCCGGCTTTTTTAAAGAGACGGTGCATGAAAACACTATTATTTTTTTTAATAAATCCTTTAACACTAAATGACAAGTACTGTAACCAACACTGTCACTGTACTACTTATATATGTGACTGACATGTTTCTATCTATCTAATCTATGTGTGATGCTGTATTCTTTCTGTTCTAAATTGTCGGGTACCAATGCTGAATTGCCGGCCAGCTTTTTTAAAGAGAGTGTCTTCTGAGCAGTTTGTCAGCTTTTGGACACCTTTGAAGGTGTTTTCTATTTGTTTTTATTTGCCTGCCATTGGTTTTAATGGTGTTCGACGGTGTTCGACAGTGTTCTAAGGTGTTCAACGAACAGTTCCACGAACATACCGGTGTTCGATGAACCGAACCGAACCTGAACACTACGGGGGTGGCTCAACACTACTCTTTAACACACATTAATAGATGTCACTGAATCTATTGTTGTAGATATGTGTTAAACAAATAATTAATCTATCTATTCTGGCATTAGAAGCACATACAGTGCTGGACAAAAGTATTGGCACCTCTGCAATTCTGTCAGATAATACTCAGTTTCTTCCTGAAAATTATTGCAATCACAAATTCTTTGGTATTATTCCCTTCATTTAATTTGTCTTCAATGAAAAAAACACAAAACGAATTGTCCTAAAGCCAAATTGGATATAATTCCACACCAAACCTAAAAAAGGGGGTGGACAAAAGTATTGGCACCATTTGAAAAATCATGTGATGCTTCTCTAATTCGTGTAATTAACAGCACCTGTAACTTACCTGTGGCACCTAACAGGTGTTGGCAATAACTAAATCACACTTGCAGCCAGTTAACATGGATTAAAGTTGACTCAACCTCTGTCCTGTGTCCTTGTGTGTACCACATTGAGCATGGAGAAAAGAAAGTAGACCAAAGAACTGTCTGAGGACTTGAGAAACCAAATTGTGAAGAAGCATGAGCAATCTCAAGGCTACAAGTCCATCTCCAAAGACCTGAATGTTCCTGTGTCTTCCATGCGCAGTGTCATCAAGAAGTTTAAAGCCCATGGCACTGTGGCTAACCTCCCTAGATGTGGGTGGAAAAGAAAAATTGACGAGAGATTTCAATGCAAGATTGTGCGGATGCTGGATAAAGAACCTCGACTAACATCCAAATAAGTTCAAGCTGCCCTGCAGTCCGAGGGTACAACAGTGTCGACCCGTACTATCCGTCGGCGTCTGAATGAAAAGGGACTGTATAGTAAGATACCCAGGAAGACCCCACTTCTTACCCCGAGACATAAAAAAGCCAGGCTGGAACCTGAGAAAGCCTAAAACATTTTGGAAGAATGTTCTCTGGTCAGATGAGACAAAAGTAGAGCTTTTTGGGAAAAAGCATCAACATAGAGTGTACAGGAAAAAAAAGAGGCATTCAAAGAAAAGAACACGGTCCCTGCAGTCAAACATGGCGGAGGTTCCCTGATGTTTTGGGGTTGCTTTGCTGCCTCTGGCACTGGAATGCTTGACCGTGTGCATGGCATTATGAAGTCTGAAGACTACCAACAAATTTTGCAGCATAATGTAGGGCCCAGTGTGAGAAAGCTGGGGTCTCCCTCAGAGGTCATGGGTCTTCCAGCAGGACAATGACCCAAAACACACTTCCAAAAGCACTATAAAATGGTTTGAGAGAAAGCACTGGAGACTTCTAAGGTGGCCAGCGATGAGTCCAGACCTGAATCCCATAGAATACCTGTGGAGAGATCTCAAAATGGCAGTTTGGAGAAGGCACCCTTCAAATATCAGGGACCTGGAGCAGTTTGCCAAAGAAGAATGGTCTACAATTCCAGCAGAGCATTGTAAGAAACTCATTGATGGTTACCGGAAGCGGTTGTTCGCAGTTATTTTGGCTAAAAGTTGTGCAGTCAAGTATTAGGCTGAGGGTGCCAATACTTTTGTCTGGCCCATTTTTTGAGTTTTGTGTGAAATGATCAATGATTTGATTTTTGCTTCATTCTCTTTTGTGTTTTTTCCTTGCAAGCAAATTAAATGAAGAGAATAATACCAAAGAATTTATGACTGCAATCATTTTCAGGAAGAAACTGAGTATTATCTGACAGAATTGCAGGGGTGCCAATACTTTTGGCCAGCACTGTAGGTGACTAATAAATAGTGAAAGAACCACTAATGGCTAAAATCCAGTTTTCCCATTTCATTTGTTTAATTGAGACAAGGAATTTATTAATGGTAAAATGAATGTTCACAGTTCTCCTGATGACAGAGTAGCACAGTTAAGAAAGTAATAAGCCCAACATCACAAAGAATAATTTATGCACTGCAAAAGTGGGAAAGTAGAACACACATGCTCAGATGTCTATATTTGTGCAGGTGCTCTTACTTTTAAAATGCAAAGTATCTATGCAGGAACCAGATGTTTCTATGATTAAGTTGGATGATTTAATTGGAAATATGTTTATTTGTTTATTTAGTGAATCTCATGTGTAAATAAAATAGATAGATAGAGACATTGTTATGATAGTAGAGAATAAAAAAAATCATTGTCCCCTAGCGAAAAACAAAACAAAATGAAAGTACTGATACGGCTCAATAACCCTTTAAGCCCCAGTGGTGATCAGACTGGGTCAACATTCATCAACAGTGCTTTTTTGGCAGACAGCTATTCCTCTTGACTCCTCACCACCACCACATACACCTCCACACTTGGTTCTGACAAGGAAGACTGGAAATTTCTGGTATTATCTTATCACCCCTGTAGCAAAAGGATTAGCTATGGGGAGTCAACATGCCTAATGTGAAGTGCTGTGGAATATGTTGGCACTATAGAAGTAAAGATTATTATAATTATATGCCTCTTTCCCTCAAGATCACCTATTAAAGGAGAGTAAGGAGAACTCCATACACAATACATGCTTCTTAACATGATTTACATATTTATAGGGAAAATATAAAATCATTTTTTAACACCAGTTTTCATGTTTGCACTTTAATTATTACCTCCCCTTCTTCAAAGAACAAAGACTTTTTTTATTTTTCCATCAATATCACCATATGATGCCTAGTTTTTTGCAGGAAGAGCTGTATTTTTGAATGACACCAATCTTTTTACCAGATAATGTACTGCACTGCAAAATTAAAAAAGAATTCCAAATGTAATGGAATGATGAAAATGCAATTACGCCATTTTTGGGAGGGTCATGTTTTTACATCATTCATTATATGGTAAAAATTACATGGCAACTAGTGATGAGCGAGCATGCTCCTTACTCGAGATTTACGAGCATGCTCGGGTGCTCGCCAAGTATCTTCAGCGTGCTCGGGTGTTATGTTTTAGTCATGCCGTGCACATGATTTGTGACTGTTTGACAGCTTTAATACATGTGAGGAATGCTTGTTTCTTAGGCATTCCTCACATGTATTAAAGCTGTCAAACAGTTGCAAATCATGCACACAGATTGACTAAACATAACACCCGAGCACGCGGAAGATGCTCGGCGACCACCCGAGCATGCTCCCCGAAAGGGTTAACAGAACATACTCGCTGATCACTAATGGAAACATGATTCTCCAGGTGATCACAAGGGCAATTCCACATTTTTAAAGTTTGATTTTTTATTGATAAAATAAATCAGAAATCTGTAAAAAAATATATTTAATTTGTATTGTCATTTTTTGAGATCTATAACTTTTTTATTTTTGTCTTAATAGAGCTGTATAAAGGCTTGTTTTGTATATGGCAAGCTGCCATTTTTATTGATACTAATTTGGGTTATCAATGCAGGTGGAGGTGTGGCAAATAAAAAACACAATTTTCAATTTTCTCTTTCTTTATGGCAAGAATTTATTAATAAACCTGTCAAAAACCTATAAAGTACATAGTGCCATGATCAATTAATAAAAAAACAAGAAAGCTTCAGCTGCTACATCACAGGTAATTTGTGCATTGATCAGTGTTCTTTCTTAACACCCCTCCAGGCCCCCACCCTACACAGTGTTAGGCCTCCTTCACATGTCCGTGTTTGCAGTACGTGTGGCATCTGTTTTTTTCATGGATGCTACACGTACCCATTACATCCCATTCTGCTGTGCATATGTCCATGTAAACCACATGCAAAGCACATGGAGACAAGTCCGTTTTTTCCCGACAGCACAGATGACAAGGGCCAATACAAGTCTATGGGTCTGTGAAAAACACGTACGTGTCATCCTTGTGCCATCAGTGTGCTCTACTTGTGCTAACATTTCAAAGTGTAGGAAAAGCTTTGTAATTCATTTCTTTCTTTAAAGGTGATATCCAGGACTTTAAAGAAAAAAAAGTGCCTTAACACTAGCAGGCAGGTAGTTGCTAACAGAGGTAATTCCCTGCCTGTTGTACCCGGCTCTGGTCATTGACCGCTCCTGCCAGAGCTTCAGCTGCTCCCTGTCAACAGTGCAGAGGTTCCTCTTCCTATTGCTGATTGACAGCTGGCTTCCCACAATTAGGCAGCGGGGAGCTGGCTGTGAATCAGCATGACACCAGTATTCCCTCCCTGTCAACAGGAAAAGAAACCGCCACTCTGTTGACGTGACGTCAGCAAACGTCTGTGATCGCTCTGTGCCGGTGGAGAACAGCGCTGGGCACTATAGGCAGGTAGGTAACAACAACCTGCCTGTTAGTGCTTATTTTTTTAAAGTCCCGGATATCCCCTTTAACCATACGGGAAAAACACTGATGGTAAACATGGACACACTGATGTCACACTGAATGGAAAACAGAGACGACATCACAACAATTTTTCAGTTATATGTTTTATATGGACGTGTGAAGGTGGTCTTAAAGGGGTTGTCCACTACTTTAACATTGATGACCTATCTTTAAAATAGGTCGTCAATGTCTGATCAGTGGGGGTGCGACACTCGGCACCTCCACCGATCAGCTGTTCTCGGTGCCAGCGGCAGCCAAAAGTGCTCAGTTTCAGAGCTGCTCCATCTACTGATATTGGCGGCAGCTGGGTACTGCACATCCGCCCCCATTGAAATCAATAGTTCAAGGATAGGTTATCAATGTTAAAGTAGTGGACAACCTCTTTAAGCCCCTGTGAAACGTGCATCGGGCATTATTATTACAGGTGATCTGTATCCAGGTTTTCTGCATGCTAGAAAAATCTGAAAAATTGAGAGTACTCAGTGGTTGATACCTATTAATCACTAACTGAAAAGATGGTAACAAATTGTAGCTTTTGAGACTTCTCTGGCCTCTTCATCAGGCATAGTATAACATAAAATCTGAAGCGTTACAAATTTATACACAAAAGGACACAGAATAGTGCAAGAATAAGTGATATGAAGCAGAACTATCAATGTGGAAAGGGGAGAAACAGGTGTAGCAGTAAATATTGGAGCAATTCACAGATAAGGAGTGTGAAAGTTTTCTTGTCCTCTAATTGAGGCCTGGTCCAGGGTTGTGATGCCCCAAGTGGTCTGAGGAGCACAATCTTTAATTCATGTAGAAAGACATAAATCCATGTAACACATTCACAAGTTACCTTTCAATACCAACATTTCATTTCCATGATGATGTGATAAAGGCTACAAAAATGTTTGGCCACAGGTAGATCTATTAATTTTACATTTATTGTATGAAATTGAGAATTTACCCTTGTTCTAAGTTTTTGTCCTGTCTCCCCTATATACAGACCCACAGTTGGACATTTGGTGCATATAATTAAGTACACTACACTAGATGTACAACCCCTGGCAAAAATTATGGAATCACCGGGCTCGGAGGATGTTCATTCAGTTGTTTAATGAAAAAAAGCAGATCACAGACATGGCACAAAACTAAAGTCATTTCAAATGGCAACTTTAGGGCTTTAAGAAACACTAAAAGAAATCAAGACATAAAATGTGGTAATCAGTAAGGGTAATTTTTTTTCAGACCAAGCAGAGGGAAAAAATTATGGAATCACTCAATTCTGAGGAAAAAATTCTGGAATCATGAAAAACAAACACACAAAGGAACACTCCAATACATCACTAGTATTTTGTTGCACCACCTCTGGCTTTAATAACAGCTTGCAGTCTCTGAGGCATGGACTTAATGAGTGACAAACAGTACTCTTCATCAATCGGGCTCCAACTTTCTCTGATTGCTGTTGCCAGATCAGCTTTGCAGGTTGGAGCCTTGTCATGGACCATTTTCTTCAACTTCCACCAAAGATTTTCAATTGGATTGAGATCCGGACTATTTGCAGGCCATGACATTGACCTTATGTGTCTTCTTTCAAGGAATTTTTTCACAGTTTTTCTCTGGCAAGATGCATTAGCATCTTGAAAAATGATGTCATCATCCCCAAACATCCTTTCAATTGATGGGATAAGAAAACTGTCCAAAATATCAATGTAAACTTGGGCATTAATTGAAGATGTAATGACAGCCATCTCCCCAGTGCCTTTACCTGACATGCAGCCCCATATCATCAATGACTATGGAAATTTGCATGTTCTCTTCATGCAGTCATCTTTATAAATCTCATTGGAACGGCACCAAACAAAAGTTCCAGCATCATCACCTTGCCCAATGCAGATTCGCGATTCATCACTGAATATGACTTTCATCCACTCATCCACAGTCCACGATTGTTTTTCCTTAGCCCATTGTAACCTTGTTTTTTTCTGTTTAGGTGTTAATGATGGCTCATGTTTAGCTTTTCTGTATGTAAATCCCATTTCCTTTAGGCGGTTTCTTACAGTTCGGTCACAGACATTGACTCCAGTTTCACACCATTCATTCCTCATTTGTTTTGCTGTGCATTTCCTGTTTTGGAGACATATTGCTTTAAGTTTCTGATCTTGACACTTTGATGTTTTCCTTGATCTACCAGTATGTTTGCCTTTAACAACCTTCCCATGTTTGTATTTGGTCCAGATTTTAGACACAGCTGACTGTGAACAACCAACATCTTTTGCAACATTGCATGATGATTTACCTTCTTTTAAGAGTTTGATAATCCTCTCCTTTGTTTCAATTGACATCTCTCGTGTTGGAGCCATGATTCATGTCAGTCCACTTGGTGCAACAGCTCTCCAAGGTGTGATCACTCCTTTTTAGATGCAGACTAACGAGCAGATCTAATTTTATGCAGGTGTTAGTTTTGGAAATGAAAATTTACAGGGTGATTCCATAATTTTTCCTCAGAATTGAGTGATTCCATAATTTTTTCCCTCTGCTTTGTCTGAAAAAAATGACCCTTACTGAGTACCACATTTTTAATCTTGATTTCTTTTAGTGTTTCTTAAAGCCCTAAAGTTGCCATTTGAAATGACTTTAGTTTTGTGCCATGTCTGTGATCTCCTTTTTTTCAACAACATTAAACAACTGAATGAACATCCTGCAAGCCCAGTGATTCCATAATTTTTGCCAAGACAGGATTTACATTTTTTTCTGGTTGCAGGGAAAGCTTTCTGTTGTTGGAGAGGACAGAGAGCTTCTTACAATGATGTTTCTTAGATTTGGGGGCTACCTAAAAAACGGGGGGAGGGGGGGTCTGGAAATATAGATCTTTTTGTAGTAAGGGTTGTAGTTTCTGTACAGCTTCCCTTAGCACCTCCAGGTTTGGATTGTAGGTGACTATTAGAGGCACCCGGTTGCTTTTTTGTTTAGTTTTGCAATGTAGGAGGTGATTCCTTGATATTCTGATGGCTCTTGTAATCTGGTTCTCAATTGTTCTTGGATGGTGGCTTTTATTCAAAAAGGTCTTTCTGAGGCCACCAAGGTGTTTGTCTCTATCTGTATGGTTGGAACATATTTGATTGTATGTGATGGCCTGACTGTAGACAATAGTTTTTTATGTGTTTGGATGAAAACTGTCTCAATTAAGGTATGTTGGATGGTCAATTGGCTTCTGGTACAGCTTGATGGTGGTGTCCAAAATGTTTATTTTAGCACAGGAGTAGTTGAGTGTTTGTCTCCCACTCTTGAGAAAAATACTGACCGAATACTGACCAAATACTGATAGTAGGGCCGTGGCCTGAAGATTATAGTTGGATTAAACTGATTAAAGTGCTCATGGAACGTCTTTAGCTGTTGCTCAGATTCCGTCCAGCATGCTATCATTTTGGTACAATCACATTTTTCTCTGCTGTATATCTAGCAGTTCTCTGAATGCTGAGCTCTGTAGAACCCGGCCCACACCACAGATTAGCAGCTTTCTGTACACTGTACATTGACAGAAAGCTGCTAATCAGTGGTGGGGGCAGGGTAACAAAGCAGGAAGGCTACATGGCACAAGGCAGCTAGTCTTCTAGTGATAATCTCCTGCTGATAAATCCCTGATTTTATTGAAAAAACACACAGCCTATTAGTAATACATCCCCGGAATCAGGGTCTCAGCCCTTATATCATGCTGCTCTCATTTTACAAAGCAAAAACCTGCAAATAGGTTCCCTTTAATAGATCTGTGCACTTAAAGACACTGTGCATTTAATAGGTTTTTGAGCAGTATATTAATGGATTGTACTTAGGCTTTATATACACTTGAACTTTATAGTGTCTAGAATTCAGGCTAACCAGGTGCACAACAGGCCCTTTTTTGTATCTCCTGTTAATGTTTTTTAGTTTTTATGGATTTTTCTTTGTGAACTATGTTATATACTGTACTGTGGAATAGGCTCCCTTGTTTATAGGTTGTGTTTGTTATTTAGGGAATATCTATTCATTTTGAATTATTTTGTCACTTTACAAATGGATAAAAACAGTAGCGATCTGAGCTAGTTCTGGTCACTGATCTTACAGGCAGATGCCAGCTGTATAACACAACCAGCATCTGCTGGGTATGCTATAGGCTCAGCTTCTGAACCTTCTCCATACACATAAGGAACAGGGTCCCTATTTACTTCTCAGACACAGAATGTATGTCCTAAACGGGAAGAAGATTTTGGCTGCAGGGCCATATGAAATTATAAATGCACATATCAAATATATGTTCAAATCAGAATACCTGTCATTACTATATGTTGTTTTCAAAGCTGGTACCATGAAGAACTTTGCTTGTTACTATTAAATTAAATTGAGAATTTCATGAAAACAAAGTAAGTTGAAAACAACTTCAAAACACATCAATAGTTGATAATAAACTTGTTTTATGTTATGGAACTACACTGAAAGGTGCTTTTCATTGATTCCTGTTCCAAAATCTTTGATTTTCTATCACTGCAAACTAGCTAAGTTTCAATCAAATTAATAAAAAGTTTTAAAATTTCAAAACAAATTCAGTAATATGTCTCATGCCCCTCACTCGTCTGATTAATTTAAGCCGTAAAAAGAAGGTGGATCTAAGTGTATTTAACTTAAAACCATAAATTTGATGGTTACTGTTTGACAGCTACTGTGCTATACAGATCAGATTTACCAGACCATTCTGTAGCAACTCCTGAACCTGAATAGCATAATTTCCACTAGAATCTGTCATTTTTAAAGCGCTTAAAGTATATTAGAAGATGCCATTAGGATTTTTGCCAAAAAGTAGATAAAAATGAGCTGGACCCCATCATGTCTTGATAGGATACTGTGAGTCTTTTTATATTTAAATTATAGGATTGCAATTTAATATTGCTTAAACAAATAAAGTTTTTAAACCCGATGCCAAACATTCATTCATTATATTACCCTAAGCATGATTCTCACGCAATAATTCAATGTCATTCATGTAGACTGACTACCAGCATAATCAGTGTGACCACACGGTACAGCAGCTGGTATTGTGCCATACAGTAGTAATATACAGTATGTACATAGACGATGTACATATTACATCGTAATACCAACCTGTCACGTGAAAAAAATGAAATCCAGTCCTTCATCACAATTATTCATGTATTAGCAAGTATATATTTTACACTTGTGTGGTTGATGTGAATATGCATATAAATTTGCATGAGTATTGGACTGGCCCACAGGAGAACAGGAGGATCCTCCGGTGGGCCCATGTGCAAAAGTTAGTCTCCACCCTCTTATATGAGCAGTACTTGGCATAATACACTTGAATCACCATGTACAAACAAAGGCAGGATCTTATTCATTTAACAATCTACCCAGTTCATTATTATATAAATTTGTGATTAATGATAATATCACATTTGCATGTAGTTTAAAAGTGTGGCCCTGGAGCGGGCGAGGTTTCACCGCACGTCACAGCCGAACATCCACCACACGCTTTCCCAACAAAAGCAGAGCGGGAAAGCTCGCAGTGGATGCTGGACTGTGACGTGCGGTGAAAACCCGCCCACAGCCCATCGATCAGCGGGAGCGCGTCACTGGGTCACAACCGGCTGCAACTTGACGTGACATCAGCGGATGTCGGATCCGGATGCAACCGAGGTCATGTGATGCCTAGTGAGCGGCCAGCTATAGCGCCACTCACAGACAACAATGACCACACAAGGTATTTACAAAAGTACTTGTTTCCACAGTTTAAATTGATGGAAGCATTGTTAATAGTAGTGGACAACCTCCTTAAATAATTTTTATGTTCTTACAGTGATGAGTAGAATTTGCCTGTTTGCAAATATCTTTTCGATATGCCAAAAGTTATTTTCCACTAATTTATTGTCACATATAAAGTTCTGGGATCTATAGACCACAGAGCATAATTAACGTAAGATGTAAAAATAAAGAAAAAAGAAGGTCATGCATCACAGCGTGGGCTGCAAACTTTGCGAATGCATGTGCAGAACCCTCCCGGGCTTAGCAAACCCGGATGCCTCATCCTAGCGACCAAGGCCCAGAGAATTCACAGCTGTCGACACTCATCCGAAGATGTGACGAGTAATGAATGGGTGGTGTGAGGAGCAGTGGGGCCAGAGAGTTAAGTATACATCTTTTTTTATTTCTTAGCATTGTGATGGCTATTTATGGTTTAGAAAAATGGTGGCCAGGGGTTGCCATCTTTTTGGATCCAAGCGAAAGTGAATTACAAAAAAATTTGCACTTTGCCAGGTGCTAATTTTTTGTAGAATTCAATTTCGCTCATGTCTAGTGATGAGGCCTGTGATTTAATTTTTGCATTAATTTTATTAGAAAGTCTGCATCAACTTCTTGATTTACATAGCGCCTCTTATTTAGTCCACTCTCAATTAGTGACTGTAGACCATTCCAGTCTCAACATTTTCGCTCATAGAGCAACTTGTGACCATATCTGTCCATCAGTGACATCTATAAGATAAGATTGTGCACGGTGCTGTACATGTACTGGTATTTTCAAATATTGTATGTTATAAACCGCAACACTTTGCCCATCTTGTACCTTTGTATAGAGTTAGTATTCAAATAAATATGCAGTGACAAAATATGAAAAAAACAAACCTAACAGCGCAGTGAGAAACCGGGTTTTAAATAACACTTTACTGTTCAGTGATATGGCATTAAGCCCTTAATGACCGGGCCATTTTCCGTTTTAGTTTTTTGCTCCCCGCCTTCCCTCAGCCATAACTTTTTTATTTTTCAGTCAATATGGCCGTATGAGGGCTTATATTTTGCGGGATACGTTGTAATTTTGAACAATATCATTGGTTTTACCATATCGTGTACTGAAAAGCGGGAAAAAATTCAAAGTGCGGTGAAATTGCAAAAAAGTGCAATTCGACAGTTGTTTCGAGACCTGTAGCGTCTTCATTTTTCGGGATCTGGGGCCGGGTGAGGGCTTATTTTTTGCGCGCCGAGCTGACGTTTTTATTGATACAATTTTGAGGTAGATCCGATGTTTTGATCGCCAGTTATTGCATTTTATTGCAATGTGGCGACCAAAAATCGTAATTCTGGGGTTTTTAATTTTTTTCTCGTTACGACGGTTACCGATTGGAATAATTCTTTTTTTATTTTAATAGATCGGGCAATTCTGAATGTGGCGATACCAAATATGTGTATATATGATTTTCTTTTATTGTTTTATTTTAAATGGGGTGAAAGGGAAGTCATTTAAACTTTTTTTTAATTTTATTTTATTTTTAAACATTTTTTTTACACTTTTTGCATGCTTTGATAGTCTCCATAGGAGAATAGAAGTTGCTACAGTATCCATTTTAGGACAGTAGCGGACAGTGAACTTTTTATTATTATTATCCTTTCAAACCAAAACTATGTGACACAGATGCCTTACCATTAAACTATAGGTTCATTATTTGATTATTTAGGTAGTAATATATAATAAGCAAACAATAAGTTAGGTGTCAGAGTAAGTTGTCAAATTCACATATCAAAGTCAAATATCAAGGTCACATATCTTTGACATCTGACTTTGATAAGTAACTTTGATAAGTGACTTTAACAACTTAATTTACAAGAAAAAAAAAGTTCTTCTGCTCCTGAGATTTGAACCCAAAAGCTCCACTCTGTGAGCCTGAAACTTTACCATTTAGCCATAGGGTCAAGTGATAGTGACTGGTAGCTTTTCTTGTCTTATGGGATCAACCATGAAAATACTAAAAGTCATTGTGATTCTGATATTTGAAGAAAGTCACATATCAGGCTCACAGATCAAAGTCACACATTATTTGAATTTGGCTTGGAGGAGGTATTTGTGAAAGTTCCAATGAGTTTCAGACAGGTTTGCACTGAAAATCACATAACCAAATAGAATGCCTAGATTTTTTCAACTGAGTGTATAGCTCAATAGTAAGTGCACTGGCATCTAGATAGAGTTTTGGGTTCAAGTCCCATGAGCGAACAGTGACTTTTTTATTATTATCAGTTGTAAAAGTCACTTGTCAAAGTCACTTGTCAGTCATATATCAAAGTCACTTATAAACATCACTTGTCAAACTCACTTGTCAAAGTCACTTGTCAAAGTCATATATCAAAATCAGTTCTCAGACAGGGTATTTAGCCTCAAACTGACATCATTCTGATGGTTGACTTTGATATCTGATCATGTCCTAAAATGGACACTGTAAGCTGCAGTTATCTGATCCCCTCTGCTACACACAGGTGATGATCAGATTGCCTGTGTGTAGCAGAAATGCTCATTTGTATGAGTGCCAACGGCTGAACGGCACTCATAGCAATCTGGCAATGGAAACCACAGGGGTCTCCTGCAGACTCCGGGTTGTCATGCCAACCCATCGGCAACCCGCGATCATGTGACGGGGTCGACGATGGGCGGGGCCAATGGCATGCTTCCCAGAGATTGACAGCAGCATTTAACTAGTTAAAAGCCACGGGTGGATCGTGATTCAGGCACATGTCAGCTGTATAGATCAGCTGACATGTGTCCAGAAAAGTGCGGGCTCTGGCGCTGAGCCCACACCAAGCATGGGGGCTATGACGTGTGTTGTACTATTACGGCACACGTCATAAAGGGGTTAAAAATGTGCAAATGTGGAAAAAAAGAATAAAACGTTAATCTACTTCAGGCATTACAAGGTTATTCTCATGTTCTTGCATACATAGATTATATATCATACAGATCATATATTGTGAACATGGAACAACCCCTCTAAGACATATCTTTACAAACTATAAAATTGTAATTATATAAGATTGCTGCTTTTCAGTGTGAAATGTTTTATTACAGTAAAACAAAAAAAAAACTGTATTATTAAGGTAGATTTTGAGTTTAACGAGGTTGCAATTATTTGTCTATATCTTGCTGCCTGTCCTCCCAGTTGTTGTGATAGAACAATAAATGGGTAGGGTCAAACCCTTAAGGCCCCGTCACACTTAGCGACCCTACAGCGATCCCGACAACGATACGACCTGTCAGGGATCGTAGTTGCGCCGCTATGTGGTCGCTGGTGAGCTGTCAAACAGGCAGGCTCACCAACGATCAGAGAAGCAGCGACATCGTGGAAAGAATCTTTCCACAATGTCCTGCTCCTGGTTACCAGCCTGCTGAAGCAGGAGCAGGCTGGTAACCATGATAAACATCGGGTTACTAGGGGCACACGCGCACCTAGTAACCCGCTGTTTATCATGGTTACCAGCCTGATCGCTGCTCCCGCTGGTCACACACAGCGATGTGTGCTGACCAGCGGCAGGGCAACGACCAAAAAATGGTCCAGGACACTTTGCAGCGATCAGCGATCTCACAGCAGGGGCCTGATCGCTGCAAAGTGTCACACATAGCGACATCGCTGGTGAGGTCGCTGTTGCGTCACCAAAACCGTGACACAGCAGCGATCTCGCTAACGATCTCGCTATGTGAGACGGGGGCTTAAGCCTCTCTGGCTTAATATACATAAGTACATTGAGCAGACTAGTAAGCTAAAAGGCTAAGACAACACCAGTGATGTCATAACAGCTCAGAGGACTGCAGCTTCAGATTTTTGACATTTACCAAATCTTATTGGGACATATTACCAAAAACCTGAGAACATCAGGTGTTTGAAATTGATACAAAAGAGAAAGATACAATATGATTTCTCTTTGCTATTGTACATTTCCATCTATAGACTCTGCCTCATCTATAGACTCTGGTATTAAAAAATGTAAGATTTGAGCACAATGAATAGTGGAAAAGTTTGTCTAAATAGATATTTAAATGTCATTTAATTTTTAGTCTGTCAGATATAATAAACAATTAAAGATTTTTTACCCAAAGTTCTTCAATATTGAGCTTTTTAGAGTAGCAATCAAGTAATTGGGCATTTTAGTTGCAGCTCATTCCTTTTTGATGAATATATACAGTACTGTGCAAAACCTATAGGCAGGTGTGTAAAAATGCTGCAAAGCAGAATGCTTTAAAAAATAGAAGGGTTAATATTTTATCGTGAGCAATCAATAAAATTCAAAGTTAATGAACAAAAGAGACATCTACATTAAGTCAATATTTGGTTTGATCACTCTTTATTAAAAACAGCATTAATTCTTCTAGGTATACTTGCATACGGTTTTTGAAAGAGCTCGGTAAGGAGGTTGTTCTAAACATCTTGGACAACTAACCACAGATCTGTAGATGTGGGTTTACTCAAATCTTTCTGTCTCTTCATGTAATCCTAGACAGAATAGATGATGTTGATATCAGGGCTCTGTGGGGGCAATATCATTACTTCCAGAACTCATTGTTCTTCTTTATTTTTAAGTTATCTCTTAAAGGAGTTTGCCACTCTATCTTTACTTTACAAGACGTGGTTGGGGCATAATTTTGTGTACTTTCCATTATATAGGTATGATAGGTTCTCCTCCTGCTGTTGTTAGTGCAGCTTTCCTCACAGACAACACAGTTCTACAGTCCATAGAAAGGCTGATGGTGGAGGAGCATGTGACCAGTTCTGTACATTCGCCACCTTCAACAGAAAAGTAGTTTTGCATGTGAATATGCTAATGGACAGGTCTGGTCACATGGTCCTCCACTAGAAGCCATTTTATGGACTGGATATCTGTGCATTCTGTGAGGAAAGTTGCACTGACAAGTACAGGAGAAGAACCTGTCTTACCTATATAATAGTAAACGTAGAGAAAATTATATTCCCCATCTAATAAAACAAGAAGGAAAACAATGCAAAATCTTTGATGAAACCCAACTTCAAAAATTATTTTTAGCCCCAGTTACATTTAGGTAAGAAAACAAATTGTCTTCAAAGGTGGACAACCCCTTTAAACCCTTCACCTCCAAGCCAGTTTTCACCTTCCTGATCAGGCCAAATTTTACAATTCTGACCAGTGCAACTTTATGAGGTTATAAATCTAGAACGCTTTAACATATCCCAGTGATTCTGAGATTGTTTGATACATTTTACTTTGTTATTGGTAAATTTAGGTAAAATTTTTAGCGTTTATTTGTGAAAATATTGGAATTTGGGTGAAAATTTAGCAATTTTCTAAATTTTAATTTTTAGATCTTTTAAACAATTAGTCATGCTGTACAAAATAATTTAAAAATAACATTTCCCATATGTCTACTTTACATCTGCATAATTTTTGAAACATAATATTTTTCTGCTAGGAAGTTAAAAAGGTTAAAACTTCATCAGCAATTTCTCATTTTTCAAGCGGAAAATCCGTGCTTAACGCCCTCCGTACGGTCACTGTCAGCTTCACGATAGCCCAATTACTATTAATATTTGCTGCCACCACCGGCTGAGTTTAAAATATAATACAAGCCTGGCCGGACGCCTGCGTTTTGGTAGGTTTGGAACGATTACAGAACAAAACAAACAGAACTATTAAATTTTCTATTTAATCCAAAAGGGAGGCAGTGTTTAAGAAAAATATATACAAGGATGTTACAAAGGAGACATTAAAATACATAAGCAGTTACACAAATAAAACAAGATAAAAAAGGTGAAACTTACACTATAAAGTTTGCTGCGATGACTCAGTATAGGTGGAGGGGAGACGCTCCATTTACTGTTATCGAACAGGGTCCTCCGCTATGATAGACATATACTCCTGGGCAAAGAACACGGCTTCAGCCTCAACAAACTATTTTATGCTGAAGGGAGAGACCCCCCCTTCAGATTTGTATTAAAAACCTTTTTTTTGGGATAACTGATCGCACGTTGATCCCAGAAGCCAAAAAGTGATATCATGTTTTCCCTTATGATTTTATCTTCAGTAAGAGACCACACATTGCATAGCTGCAGTCTGCTATTCTGGTGTTTTTGTGCCACAGCTCTCTGATTTTGCTTACAGCCCTGGAAAACTACATATACATTCCTGGGCTGATTTGGTCACTAAACATATGGGTCCCGTTACTGTCGGACCTATGGAACTCACAATATTTCATATTTCATATCGGAGTTGACCTGGCTATGGCTGGTGGCTGGGAATTGTTTTTGAGTGCCTTTGAACTTAAGGAACCATTTCCTCTTTCTTCCAAACTCTGGCCTGGGAGAAGGTGTCAATCTATCTCACATCTATGGTAGGAGGAAATACATTTGCATTTTAGCTTGTGACACTTCATGGCTGGCATGTTTGTGTAAGGCATTTTGGCTGTGGGTGATAATTTGCAGTAAGACACTGTATAATTGTCATCTCTGGACAAACACTACAGGAGAGGGCATGGGAGAAGGGGCTAATATTCTGTCAATATGTCCCTGACATTAATATGTTCCTGACATACATACAGTAGATAACATTCATTGGTGGGTTATATATAGTCAAACCTCCTGTTCCAGATCATCATTACACGTCAGGAAGAAGGACCAGACGCTGTTCAGCACTTACTTATATACCCTGACATTGCATATCCTATAGCAGCGCTTCCGATTCAATGCTGCTACGCCTGCATCAAATCATTATATTATACGTCATCTCATTGGTCAGACACGCAGATGTACAAACCTTACATTTGTTACTGTAGGTCCGTGGTGCCTCTACTTCACATGCAGACTCACCAATCAGGATGTACCGCTACGTCATAGCGCATGCGCATTGTCATCTTAGTCCCGTCACGCTCCTAATCCATCTGCAGCCGTGTCCGGCACCCCAGGTTATGCGCACTGCTAGCAGCCTGTGCGCAGCTCCTAATGTACGGTCTACTATATATAGATGTGCCTATATATATATAGAGTACTGTTGCTGCTAAAATCGGACACCTGTTTAGGTCTGAAGAAAAATGAAACTTAGGTTCCAGGCCTTTCCTGGCTTGCAGCTATCTGTAGCTCTATACGCCGCCATCTAGTGCTCAGGTGTTTCATGCTGCCAAATCCTTCCTGCTCTGCACAGCGGTGTCTTGCAGTGCAGAAGTTTATTAGTTTTGTTTCTGGAGTGTTGTTAACTCGCAGCATTGTACCTTGTTTAGTTACTACTTGTTTGTGCACCTAACACACTAGTTTATTTCTTTCTCTGTGCTTAGCTGAACATTCCTCTGGGACTCAGCTGCTGCAGCTCCTCTGCAGTCCGGTGGACCCCAACGTGTCCTTTAAGTTTTATTTTATTTTATTAAAGGACACGCCAGCATAACAACAACAAACTGCTGGACTATGAGAGAGGTGCAGGCGGAGATGTTACGGTGGATTGAGAAAGATGTGGTGTGCTCGTTGTTTGAGATCGGTCAAAAACAGCAGACATGTCCACTTCTGTAGCAGCTGATGGGCTCTCACTCACCCCAACTATAGCGGGTAAACAAGTGGAGGTTCTGCGGCTGGAGACCTGTGTGAGAACACTTGCTACGGTGACGGAGGAGGAACAAGCAGCAGATGCGGTAGATGGGACAGGCGATGGTTGGTGAGGCCCGCTAGTCTGCATTTTAGCACAGAGAGATTCCCAGACTAATGCATGTTAATCACGCATGTGCTGGTTCATGCATGAAGTAGTCAAATCATTGGAATTTTTGCCTCTACTGAGTAATTTTTTACAAAGTTGGCAGATAACGTGAGTTGGGTCATCCTTTGAAGTCTCAAAAAAAGGCCCAGGCTAGGCAACCTTTGCCGCCCCTGCGAACTGGAGACCTGCAACCACTGCTGGTCACAGCCAGAGTTGTGGCTGAGAATGCAGTGCTTGTCATGGTTGCATCACTCCGTTAAGGAGGCCGCAACGTTACCTCCTTGTCTTCCTCCTCCACCTCCTCTGCTAGCTACTCAGCTGCGTGCCTCTGGGTTCACACCAAGTGGGATATACAAACTCATCATCATCCTCTCTGTTCTCCCACTCCCCGCCCTGTGAGTCACCCTCCTCCTCTTCCTGCCCTGACAGCACCGTACAGTCCGCGTGAGCCTCAAGTATCTGAGTCTCATCAGGATCACCTCCACCCCCTGGGATTAATGGCTGGTGACGAGGGTATGTATTCTGCTCGGACCTTACTTTGTCCTGCCCCGGATCAAACTGAAAAAAATTTGGGGCATCGGTGCAGATGCTTTCCTCTTGAGTCAGTAAATCTTTGGAGCAGACCTCTGATGCCCATGGAATAGAATGTGTGAACAGTTCTGCAGACTCGACCACCTGTGGTTCCCCACAGTCAGTTGGGTGGTTGTGATGCGGGGGGAAACAAAGGTAATTGGGGTGCCACCTTTGAGGACTGTATTGTCTGTGATGTTAAGGTGGCGAAAGAGGAGAAGAGGTCACTTGATGCAAAGCTTGCCATCCACTGGAGCATATGCTCTTTCTGGCCTTCAACTACAAGGCATACCGCTGTGCGGCTGCCAAAGAAAGTGAGTCGAGTAGCCCATCCAGTAACAGAAGTTGTCAGTTGTCTTTGGATAGGATGAGCCAGAGTTTGTTCAATAGAGCTTTCAGTAACATAACCACCTACCCCAAGTACAAGTCAGGCACCAAGTTTATTCCCCCTTCTACATTGATCTCGCTTTTTCCCACTCATGTTGGATGTATCCTTCCCCTCTTTTAACCAGCTGTTTCACAACCCTAGGCCCAGACCTATCAGTCACCTGTCACTAAATTAACAGTCAGTATTTATTTGCTGAGACAGTGTGGCTGGACCACAGAATTAGCGCAAAAGATTTATATTCTGAAATGTGAACTGGTGTCTGGACCACACAATTAGCACAAAGGATTTAGATGCTGAAATGTGGACTACTGGCTGGACCACACACTTAGCACAAAGGATTTATATGCTGAAATGTGGACTGCTGGCTAGACCACATAATTAGCACAAAGGATTTAGATGCTGAAATGTGGACTGTTGGTTGGACCACACAATTAGCACAAAAGATATAGATACTGAAATGTGGACTGGTGTCTGGACCACACAATTAGCACAAAGGATAGATATACTGAAAGGTCGATTTGACACAGAATCCTATCTATCTGAACTAGCAGACAATAAACTACCTAGCTAACTATCTGACTACTTGCAGCAGCCTCACTACACTGTTACACTGACATAATGGCACCGAAGCCACATGTCCGCTTTTCATATGGAGAGGGACATGTGACTTCAGCAGCCAAAGACTCAAGCCCTTGTGTCTGGACGTTGTGGATGGTTTCTGCATCCTGATTAGCAGCCGGAATCTCCACACATTAAGTTAATGAAAAAAAAAAGAAAGATTAACAGTCCGTCACTCATCTGAACCCTCCCCACTCCTTCCCTCATCAAACACGTTTTCCCCGTTATTATACAGCACCACTATCCTCGCCAAAGTCCTAACAAAATCATTAGCGAAAACAGAATCATTTACCAAACTTTGGCCGAATTTTACCAATTTTGAGGAAATTGCTTGAGAATCCGATCATGAATCCAAACGTGCAATGTTCGTGCCGACTTTGAGATTGGCAAACGTTTTTCGAACAAGTTCGCTCATCTCTAGTGCCAATATATTGTGCCCAGTTTGTGCTTCTGAAGACTTGGACCCAGCAGATTAAGTAGGCTCTCATTTCTACAGAAATGCCAAATGTATAAGCTAACTGCGGTTTAGGCACACTGTGGGACTCAGAAGGGAGGGGGTATTTTTATTTGGGAGAGCAGAATTCACTGGAGTTCTTTTGAAGGTCAAAGAGCCATTTTGCTTTTCCAGAGTCTTTGTGCAACCAG
This sequence comes from Phyllobates terribilis, assembly GCF_046119375.1. Lineage (NCBI taxonomy): Eukaryota > Metazoa > Chordata > Amphibia > Anura > Dendrobatidae > Phyllobates > Phyllobates terribilis. The sequence goes on from NW_027362762.1 coordinate 612,628,587, forward strand.
TAACGTGAAAGCCACCTATATTTCCATTGACCGATAATGGACCTGAGTGAGAACATGTTTTTTTGGTGGGTTGAGTTGAAGCTTACATCTGGGTTTCCATCTACATTAAATCTCCGAATGATGTGATTCAGATGAAACCTCTGAGCGACTTATTCACTATAACGAGGCAGCAGAGTTACTCTGGACTCCCATCTGGCCTCTTTCAGCAATGTCCTACTTTTCATAAGTGCACAAAACTGTGGACGACCACACTTTTATGCACACTTAAAAATATGGACACTGCCGGATCATAGGCCAGACAGCATCCACAGTGTCTCCATCTGCTTCATTATAGGGGATCTTCTGCCAGGAGTTCGGCCTGAATCATATATTTCAGAGATTTACATGAAAACCACAGAGCAAGGACTCAGCGCAGATCGCAGGATAATTGTGAGCCGAGCCTTACTGTGATCTTTGGGAAACACAATGAACAAATCAACAGCAGGTCAAGAATTGGTTCTATTTATTTTTTACGACGTTTTTCGTGCGATATAAGTGATTAGACAACTTTATTCTTCAGGTCAGTGAGATTACAGCAATACCTGATTTATATCTTTTTTATGTTAGGTTGCTGTCAGATACTAAAAGACTATTTTTCTTTGCGCATCTCCATATTTAAGAGCTATAACTTTTCTATATTTCTGCTGACAAAGTCATGTGAGGGCTTGTTTCTTACGGGATGAGTTGATGTTTTAACTGGTACCATTTTCGGTTACATAATATTTTTTGATCGCTTTCTATTCTGATTTTTGGGAGGCAGAATGAAAAAACAAACCAGCAATTCAGGAATTGTTTTTGTTTTTTTTAATGACGTTCAGAGTGTGATAAAATTGATAAGGCAGCTTTATTCTTCAGGGTCAGCGATACCACATTTTTATATTTTTTTATGTTTTGGCGCTTTTACACAATAAAAACTATTTTATAGAAAAAAAAATCTTTTTGCATTGCTGCATTCTGAGAGCTATAACTTTTTATTTATTTTTCTACTGATAAAGCTGTATAGCTGCTTGTCTTTTACAGAACAAGATGACGTTTTCAGCGATAGCATTTTTATTTACATTCGTCTTTTTATCGCGTTTTATTCCACTTTGTGTTTGGTGGTATGATGAAAAAGCATAATTTTTTGCCTTGTTTTTCAAATGTCATGAATGGGCTTATGATCCTGGCTGCATGTTCTCGGTTATTGTCCTGCTGCATAATATATTTGGAGGAAATCAGGTACCTCTCTAATGTTTTTGCATGATAGATTTGTGTCTGCTTGTATTTCTCAGCAGTGAGGACATTATTCTTGTCCAAATCCCCAACTTCATTTGTTGAAATGCAGTCCCAAACTTGCAAGGAACTTCCACTATATTTCACAGTTGCCTGCGGGCATTCATTATTGTTCTGCTCTCCAGTTCTTCCATAAACTGCTTTCTCTTGCAACTAAAAATGTTAAACTTTGACTTATCATTCCACAGCACTTGCTGCTAGTAAACTGCACCACAGTTTCTATGCTTTAGTGCACATTAAAGTCAATTGGCCATTTTCCATATATATCATAGAATTTATGGCTTTTTGGCAGCAATTTTCACCAGATGTTTTCAAACAATAGATGGGTGATGAGTATTGCTGGGTCCCATTAGCTGCTCTCAGCAGTTGTCACTGATGTTCTGATTTAAAAGGTGTTAGGTGTGTGCTGGATCTTAAATTGGGTCAGAATCATCAGTGGATTCTGTGGTCTCCCATTCTGGTCCAGCCAGGGCAGAAGCTGCTCAGCATCACCATCAGTCCCAACGCCTAGCTAGTGCACAAGATGTACAAGCTATCTCTCAGGTCTTTGTTCCTACTAGTGTTAAGCATAAGTTGCGGAGGGGAACAAGGCTGCTACAGCCCAAGTCCAGGATGCACTGCACTGAGTTTGCCCGTGACATGGCGGACCGTGATTGGTGGTTTGGTGTCAGCTGATCCGGTGACCTGGCACCGCCTGATTGGCCACGGGTGACATCATCAGTAGCGCGACCAATAACGCGACTGTGGGCAGGGCTTAGTCTTTAAATAACCCACCCACAAGCATGGCGGTGCGCTCTGATCATTCCGTCTAGGTTGTGTACATGTGTGGATGCTTGTCTGTTTGGGCTCCACGTGCTCTCTAGCTGCTCTCTCCGTGACCTGCCGATGCCAGTGTTCGCTCGGCTGATTAGCACAGGTCGCTCAGTGGGGGGAGGCAAGTAGTTCCCATTTGGCAATCTGACTCCAGCAAGGGGGTCGCTATACACCCCGAGCAGACTGCGGGTTCCATATCCATGGCACCGCCTGTTAGCCACTTGGAGAGTTACTCCGCAGACCGGTCACACTCCAGCTGGGAGCACGTACACTCCAGCGTGAATCACACACACTTCCTAACTCCTGCTGCGTAGCCTCTGTGCAGTCAACAGAGCTACAGCTACATTATTTGTCGCACATCTCCCGTGTAGTTAATGGAGATAGTGCGAATCCTTTTCCCATCCAGGTGTGTAGTAACACTGGAGGGATTTACACTTTAAGTTGGTTGTTTTACATTCTAACCCAGTGGGTGTACGGCCGCAGTCTTCTAGGCTGCATCGCGGACCCCGGGTTCGGTTGCATTTCATTTTAATAAAGTTATTGCAACTGTCCCCTTAACAAAAGGTAAGCATGATGAGTTTTTCATTTGCTGTATTAGGCTCCCTTAACATGTCCTGTTGATTCCAGTACTGGAAAAAACAGTACTGGTGAGATCCATGGTCCGTGTCCATGTGTCACCCTTGTGTACACTGTGTTCCAAATTATTATGCAGCATGAGACGGGGCATTATCATGCATGAAAATGATTTTGCTGCGGAATACACGGTTCTTCTTCTTGAACCATGGAAGGAAGTGCTGTTTGAGAAACTCAACATACATCTTTACCCCTTCAGGGATCCTAAAAAGGCTGACAATCTCTCTCCCCATGATTCCAGCCCAAAACATTACTCCACCTCCTCCTTGTTAGCGCCGTAGCCGTGTTTGCATGGGGTGTCCATCAACCAGCCATCCTCCACTCTATCCATCTGGACCATCAAGATCATTTCATGCATGATAATGCCCCGTCTCATGCTGCACATAACACATCTGCATCTCTGGCTGCTATGGGCATAAAAGGGGACAAACTTATGGTGTGGCACCCATGCTACCCTGACCTCAACCCCATTGAGAACCTCTGGAGCATCATCAAAAGGAGTGTCTCTGATGGTGGGAGGCACTTCACATCTAAGCAACAGCTCCGGGAGGGTATTCTGTCCTCATGCAAAACAATTGAAGCAGAAACCATCCAAAACCTGACAAATACAATGGACGAGAGAGTTCAGAAGCTCCTTTCGAACAAGGGGTCCTATGTGCAAATGTAACATCACCTAGAATAAAGTTTTGAGTTGAAAACTGTTTGATTTCAGTTTGTAATAACCTGCTAATGCTTATAATTTAAAAAATGACCATTTTTTTGTTCTTTATTAAAATGAAAAGGTTGAAAACTCTGCTGTGCATAATAATTTGGAACATGCATTTTGAGTGCAGTTTGATTTTTTGATTTTTTTAAAAATATACTGTTATCATAGGCAGTTTGTACAAAAACCTTTCAATTGTACTTTAATAGTTATTTGACTGGAAAATTACAATGACTGCAATTCATATAGGTAATTTGGGAAAATCTGAGAAAATATTATTTGCATAATAATTTGGAACACAGTGTATGTATATGACATCCGTGTGATGTCCGTATCCGTGTGATCTGTCAGTGTGCTGTCACTGTGACACGTATGAAATGAAATGCAGCATAGAAATTAAAGAATGTTCCGCATGTTCAAAGATATAAATAGAGATTCATAACATAGATAGAAATATGTAATTGTGATATATAATCAGTGCTTTGCGTGTGTAGTTTTCTGTACTTGTATGTATTGAATAATAAATTTAAAAAATGACGTGAGGTCCACCTTATTTTTACTAACCAGCTGAGGGAAAGCAGACAGCTATGGGCTGGTGTTATTCTGGGAAGGGGCCAATATCTATAAAGGTTCCCAGCCTATTAATAACAGCTCACAGCTGTCTACATAGCCTTTACTGGTTATTAAAAAGGGAGGACCCAAAAATGACGTGGGGTCCCCCCTATTTTGAATAACCAGCAAAGGCTAAGCAGACAGCTGTGGGCTGATCTTAATAGGCTGAGAAGGGGACATGGATATTGGCCCCCTTCCAGACTAATAACACCAGCTCTCAGCCTCCCCAGAAATGGCACATTCATTAGATGTCCCAGTTCTGGCGCTTTGCCTCAGCTCTTCCCGCTTGCCCTGATGCTTTGGCAAGCGAGGTAATGGTTTTGGGGTTGATGTCAGCTGTTTAATGTCCGCTGACATCAAGCTCAGGGGTTACTAATGGAGAGGTGTCTGTCAGACACTCCCATTACTAACCCTGTAGTCAAAAGTAATAAACACACAGAGAAAAGTCCTTTAATTGTAAAAATCACTCCCCGAAAATCATTCCCCAGCCCTACGACATTTTTTTTATTTATTTATTTAATGTGCTATTCCTAGACGGCGGTGCTGGCTACAACTGTTATCAGCATCACCTGGTCTTGCTGATCGTAGGGAGATCAGACGAGGATGATGATAGTTGTAGTTAGCGCTATTCCCAGATGGTGGGTGCTGATAACAACTGTCATCAATGTTGCCTGGTCTCGCTGATCGCAGGGAGACCAAGCGAGGATGATGATAGTTGTAGTCAGCAAACGGCGGTTGGAAAAAGCGCTAACTGTACTGCTTTTCCCAGCCACGGGAGAATTTAATTTGGATAAGTGTCACACAGATGTCACACGGATGTTATCATTGTGTCATCAGTGTGAACGTGTGCGGTGCGCCTATCATCTATGTTGCCCGAAAAAAAATGATATGTCTGAAGGTTTTTCACACGGACACACGGTCTGTGTGTAAAACCTGACATGTACGCACTACCATTGAATACAATGGGTGTGCATGTGTCCGTATCTGCGGAACTTAAAGAATGGACCACATACGGACATAAAAAACAGACGTGTGAAGAAGGCCTTAAGTTTCCTTGGCTGACCACTATATCTATCCTCAACGTTGGCCATTTCTTGGTGCTTCTTCAAAAGAGCGGCACATCTTGTAACCCCAGTTTGCTTTGAAATCTTTGCCTGAGAGAGACCTTTCTGATTCCGTACAACTACCTTTTGTCTTTCTGATGTGCTCAGTCTTGCCATAGTGTATGACGTGTGACATGACTTCTCCTCTGTAGCAGAGTTTGACTGTTTCTTGCCCAGTGTTAAGCCTCCTACATATTTTTTTTCTGTTTCAGTTAATGACTGTGTTTCAACCTACATATGAAAATGATGATCATTATAACCTATTTGGTATAATTAGTTTCTCATACACCTGAGTAAAATCCTACAAAATCTCTGCTTTTGTGCATGTTACACATTTGTCTCAGGTCTGGGCTCTGCTCCCTTCGCCCTGCTCTGCTGAACGCTGTTATGTTCCACATCAGCCTTTGCAGGTTGCCCAGCGTGTGACATTACTTTCTCAGACCTACTTAAGGCCCATTAGGACACTCACCTGTGTCTTCGGATTGTTGTTCAAGATCTCAGTGTGTTTATCTCCTATTCCTGTGCACCCTGTCGTTTTTTGATGCTATTTCTGCTGCCTTGCTGACTTTGCTTCCTCCATTAGTCTTGCTGTCCCACATATGCCTGAGTGTGCCTTGTTCCTCCTCTCCACCTGCCGTCCTGCCAGCTGCACCGACACCCGGGGACCGTGTACCCTCGTGGACTTGGGTTTAGTGTGCCCACTTCACATAGTGAGCCTAACAGTGCAAGTAAACCTAGAAGAATTGAAAGTCTAAGGGTGGTCACAGTAAATGTAGATTTGATTTAGATTTCTCTTTTACTCATTCATTTTGCATTCTATTGAGTGCCAAAAAAATTAACTAAGACCTGCCCTAAACTTTAGCATAGTACTGTATACCCTTCACACTTCAAACCAATATACAGAATGCACAGGCACCAAAAAATACCAACACTGTTCCGTCACTTCATAAGCATCTATTGGAGGATGGTTTTTAAAAAAAATTGGACCATTATAAAAGCCATTTTTAGATGTGGACAAGTTATTGGTGATGAATTATAGCGAATTCTCTGTATACCCATATCCACTGATCTGTCTCTAATTCAGCTTCCAAGAACCATCAGATGTTGCTGAACAATGGGAACGTGAGTAAACTTCTGCTGGACACTAGACATTAACCCCCTCCCCTACTACCGTAGACCCCAAAGGCAAGAATTTACCCCAAAGAACGCTAAGAGAATATCCAAGCATATGTTTGTATATTTTTTTTCAATATATCTGACTTAAAGGACAAACATGCTGGGAACACTTACTTGTTCTCATTCATTATTCTCCTTGGCTTCATTCTCCTCATGTATTTGACCTCAAGATACCAGCTGATACATACAGAAGGCACCTTGGTATTGCATGCTAATGACCTTCTGTTATATTGTCAGGATTCAGACTAGAAATTACTACATTCCATGGCAGAAACTATCAATGTGAGAAGTTTTTGGGTTTACTAATCAACCGCAAAAGACTTGCGCAACTAGATACTTGTGCAGTTATATGAGCAAAATATGTCCCCTAAATAACTATCAAATGGGGTATACTAAATTGCACCTCAAAATATATAGTTCATTCCAATGCCTAGGTCAATAAATATATATATATATAGAGAGAGAGAGAGAAATATATATAATGTATATCTAGATAGATAGATAGATAGATACCCCCAAAACAAACAAAGTGAACAATTGAGATCTTTAAAATATTAAAGTTTATTCAATTTTAGCTACATTGTATATTATATTAGAGTCTCTGCTTGATATATGTACCGACCATCTATATCATATAGTCTTCATTGGACACAAAAGCATGCATTGTGCTATACAATGAACAACTTAGCACTATGTGATATTTACCTCTGTCAATGTGATACATCATGTTTATCTGTTATTGGGATATATGTATATAGATGTAATAATATTCACTGCAATATATGCACCTCAATATCCTTATATATTTTTCTCATTTGCTTATCTTTAGATCTGCAACACTGTAAGTGAATTAGTGTAATATATATATTGAATACTTGTATGTTTTCCCTGAGTGCGCTTTGTAGTCTACATGCGTCACTCATTTCACCCAATGCTATGGTGCCTTGCGATCTCAAGCGAGCATTGTCGTCCTTCTAGTTACGTGGGCGATGCGCAATGCTTGCTTTCCACTGACCGATAGCCGGAAGTCACTTTTGATTATGTGGGACTGATCTGAGGCATCATGCGTCATACACGCATGGCACGCTCTAGTTGTTTATTGGCTCCTGCCCCCTCATCACCACATGACACAAACTGTCTGGCTAATATGGTAAATGTAAAAGACCAGCGTCCCCCTTGCTGAAATGCCCCCTGAGGAAGCAGGAGGAAATGCACGTCAGGGTGGAGGGACCGTGGACCTGACTCATAGCCGGTGACCTAGGCAGCTCTTCACAGCAAGGTATTATTAAACATTCACTGAATAATTACTGGGTAACGCATAGTGAGACACGCTATAGACACTGGTACTAAACATTTGTACACTGAATTTAAGCCCATTGTAAAGTTGTGAGTGCAGAACGCAGTCTTCCTTCCTACTAACAAAAGATTCCATTTCCTTACCAGTTCATAAAACTGGAGAAAAAGATCTAACAAGAAGGATGTTCTCATTATCTGTGGTAGGTCAGCTGATATTTAATATTTTTTGACACTGCAGATCTACTGTAATAGCTGTGAAACTTTGGAATAATCTTCCTCACTAATACAGTTGGTTGAAAAAAAGACAACCAACCAGTTCAGTCTATTCTCCTGCAATGTGATCTAGAAGAAAGCAAAAAAAAAATCATTATGCAGAAGCTAGTTTTCCTCCTCGTGAATCAATTCCTTCTCTAAATCTCCAGGGACCTAAATTTCTAATATTATTAGACTGAAGAAAGGCCCCTTTTAAACTCTATAAATTAATAAGTCATGGCAATTTCCTCTGACAAAGAGTTGCATAGTCTCACTGCTCTTTCAGTAAAGAACTCCACTTCTGTAGCTTTAGATGTTTTCTTAAAGGGAACCTGCCACCAGGTTGGTCTCATATGAGATAAGACCAGTACCTTTCAGCCCTCATATACAGCATACTACTATGCTGTGCATATGCCCCCAATCCGACCTGCAACAAAAGAAAAACACCTTTTATTATACTCACCTACATGGCAATTGGATCCGATGGCCGTTGCTGGTCTTGGTCCGGCACCTTCCTTTTCTTGAGATGTCGTCCTCCTTCTGTGCTTCATGTGCATGACGCATATTACGACATCCACACAACAGTGTCCTTGGCATCGCGCTCCTTACTTCTGTATCTTTGACCTTTTCCGGCACGTGGCAAAGAGGTACGCCTGTGCAGGAGTGTGATGCCGGTGACATTGTGTGGATGATGTAATACGCGGGAGGCTCAGAAGGAGGACGGCATCGCAAGAAGAAGGGAGGAGCTGTACCAAGACCAGCAATGCCCATCAGACCCAACTGCCACGTGAGTAGGTGACTATAATAAAAGGTCTTTTTCTTTTGTTGCAGGCCGGATTGGGGGCATATATACAGCATATTAGTAGACTGTCAGACAAAGATTATTTTTTAGTTTGCATGAAAGTCCTTATGGGTGTGAGTGAAGAGGGTAAAACAAAGTTTTAACACTTCAACATTCTCTAACCTCATTTGGTATAACTTTTTTCAAACAAACTATGTAAGTAAGGCTGTGTGCCCACTATGCGTTTTTCAAGCGTTTTTGCAGCAGAATTTCCGCACGTAAACGCTTGCAAAACGCTTGGTAATCCGTGCCCCATGATCCCCAATGAAAATCTGCATGCTCTGTGCCCATGCTGTGGAATTTTCCGCAGCGGATTTTACTTGCGGTAAAATCCGCAGCATGTCCATTATTTGTGCGTTTCTGCATGTGGATTTGAGGCCCCAATGCATGTGAAAAACGCAAGTCAAATCCATATGTAAAAATGCTGCAAAAACGCATCAAAATGCGTGTAAAATCCACAAGCGTTTTTACTGCCAAGAACATGCAGAAACGCTGCAAAAATGTTCCCGCTTCAATTCTGCATCGTGGGCACATAGCCTTACAGTGACAGCAAATTAGTTTTTACAAATCATAATCTTCTGTTACATATTCAACTACAAAGGCTGCCATTCATAGTTCCTGTTTTTATAAATGTTTATAAATGTTTTTATTTTTCTATCAATTCGCTTTGTATGAGAATACTATTTTTTTTACTTTTTCTAGCACAAAGGTTTCCATTCTTTACAAAATATGAAATTATTTGCAGGGTTTAACAAGATGCTAAGCAGAATGCTTCAAGAACAGAAAAGCTCACTAGCACAGTATTTCTCATTGCTGGTGCATTTATACTTAAAAGTTTGTAAACCCTTGAGAATTTGTTTTATTTCTGCATAAATTTGACCAAAAATGACATCAGATTTTCACACAAGTCCTAAAAGGAAATAAAGAGAGCCAAATAAAACAAACGAGTATAACATATTAGACTTTGTCATTTTTTTTAGCAGAAAATGATGTAATATCACATGTCTGTGGGTAGCAAAAGTTTGTGAACCTTTACAATTATCAGATAATTTGAAGGTGAAATTAGAATTTCTAGTGTTTCCTATCAATGGGATAACAATTAGGATTGAATGGGCCATCTGTTTTATATAAAGAACAGGGATTGATCAAATTCTCATATATAACATGTTTGTGGAAGTGTATCCAGGCATAAACAAAGGAGACTTCTGAGGACTTCAGAAAAATAGTTGATGATCATCAGGTTGGAAAAGGTTACAAAACTATCTGTAAACAATTTGGACGCCAACGATCCAAATTAAAGAAGATTGTGTACAAATGGAGGAAATTCAAGACCATTACTACCCTCCCCAGGAGTATTTGACTAATAAAAATCAATCCAACAGCAAGAAGTATATTAGTCTGCAAGGTCACAAAGGAACTCAAGATAAACTCATGCAACTAAAGGTCTCTCTCACATTAGCTGATTTTAATGTATGTTCACGAGTCAACTATGAAGAAGACACTGAACAGCAAAGCTGTACATTGCTGTATTGCAATGAGAAAGCCACCACTCTCCAAAAAGAACATTGCTGCCTGTTTGCAGTTTGCTAAGAATCAGCTGGACAAGCCAGAAGGCTATTGCAGCAATGTTTCGTGAACAGATGAGACTAAAATAGAGCTTGTAGTTTAAATGAGAATGTCTGGGGAAAGAAAACACTGCATTACAGCATAAAAACCTTACACATCTGAGAAACATGGTTGTGGTAGTATCAGTGTGCCTTTTGTGTCTGGATCTGGGCCAGGGTAGCTAGCCATTATTAATGGAGTAATGAATTCTGAATTTTATCAGCAAATTCTAAAGGAAAATGTCCGTCTTTACGCATAATCTCAGGAGAACATGGATCCTGCAACAAAACAATGACCCAAAGCACACAAGTCGTTTGACAAAAGAATGGTTAAAGAAGAATAAAGTTGAAGTTTTAGAAAAGCCAAGTCAAAGTCCTGACCTTAATTCTATAGAAGCGTTGTACAAGGATCTGAAGCAAGCAGTTTGTGTGAGAAAACTCACAACAGTTTAAGCTGTTTTGTAAGGTGAAATGGGCTAAAATTCCTCCAAACTAATGTGCAGGACTAATCAACATTTACTTGAAATGTTTATATGCAGTTATTACTATACAAGGGGGTCACACCAGATACTGATATCAAAGGTTCACATACTTTTGCCACTCACAGGCATGTGATAATGAATCATTTTCAGCCTTAAAAAATAACAGTCTAATATTTTTAACTATAGGCCATAGGCATTCCATCTACTTTCATAATACAGTTTACAATGGAACATGGCATAATGTGTTTTCCTGGATCCATAGGAATTCAACTGGAAAAAATACTGTATACCTCTGCGTGACACGACGGCATGTGATGTTATGGTCATACCTCATAGACTTCATGCACCTTAGAGGGGGCATGTAGCACTAAAACAGTTTATAGTATCTGTTCTAAGACTAATCAACTTTCCAATTCAAGAAAAAAAATGCTTCCAAAAATATTTCAATAAAAATACAGTACATAATGAATATGAAAACAAATTAGATCTAACACTTACTCATCTTATTTTTTTATTTTTTTACATGCTTAAGTAATAATGTTATGACACAATAATCTTCCTTCATCACTGCAGACATCTTGTCAGCTCAGTGTTTGTGTCTATTTATTGAGGCTTTTCTCTCCTCTGTTAGCTCCAGATAAATATAACATTACTTTTTATGTTAAAGGGAACCTGTCACATGAAAAAGCGCTATTAACCTGCAGACGTGGCGATAATCTGCAGGTTAGTAGAGTTCTGATTTTGACTGGCGCCTGTAAGTGGAGCCCCACTGCCGGAAGGAAATGAACTTCATTCCCTGGCAGCGTTCCACATTCAGGCATGAGGATGGCGCTGGCACACTTCAGTCACCGCTCTGTGTATAGTGAGCGGCGGCGGTATCCATGACCCCGGCACTGACTGACAGCAGCTCAGCATTAGGGCCGGCTGTCTGTCAGTGTTGGGGCGCGGTTACAGCTGCCTCACTCTGTGCAAATAGTGGTGACTGAAAGCCAAACATTGACTAATAGAGTTTTTCACGTAAGAGGTTCCCTTTAAGTGTGCTCAGATAGAAAGAACCTCTGCTGGTCTTTAAGAACCTGGTCTGCACATAATCTTTCACTATTTTCTGAGAAATTGTACATCACAACTCGGAGGCACAATGACAGGTGTGGGCTACAATTTTGCAGAAAGGGACTGTGAGTCACTTTATCTTTTGTCTATTGTTAGATCTGCAGGTCATCTGTTGGGAATTAGAAGTGACACCTCGTTGCCAGTTTCTGTTTCAGATTCTAATAATGCAAAATCATTGTATAACCGTCAGCTATGATACTAACTGCAAAAAAATGCAGCATGTGTGTTACATGCATGTGCTATTCTGCGTCTCTCTCATTTTAGCCTGCCTTTCTCTAGCTCTTTCTGCTCTCAATTAATTATTTAATATTGTCTTCTCATGCTGCATTACTGCTCGTTAAGAGCTTCCCTAGAAAATCTAATTCTATCAGCACTTCAGGGGAATTCAGAGAGGAGACTACCGAACAAGAAAGAAGAAAATGGAGGTGGCGGAGAGAAGTAAAAATATGCAGCATGCCAGCTAGAATGAGCAATAAAGCATTATAACAACGCAATGGATCAGCATTTAGCAGGTAGAAAACAGGTACAAAATTGTTCACATTGCTAAACTAAGATTACATTCAGTACATAGTATCAGAATAACATAACAATAGACTGTAGGATTCTAGAAATCCTAGAAATATCAAAAATGTAAAAATAGACAGATCAGAAATAATAAATGACAGATAGCTAAAAATAATTTGGAAAAGCACAAAAAGAGATACAGAAAAAAGATGTAGGAAGATCACCCACCTACTGTGTTCAGAATATTAAGATCACCATTAAAATTCTATTCAGCCCATAAGAGGCTGCAGGAAATGTCCTGAATTGGTTTTATTTTGCTTATTTTTCTGAGCATACAAGGATAGCTCCCTGTAGATGATATAACTGGTATATACATATCACCCATAAAAGAGTATTACATCCTGCTCCTGCTCCGAGGCACACCCTGTCCCATATAACTACCCAAAGCGACAATTTCCAGAACCGGTCACTGCAGGGATTTATTACTGATGTAAACCTCAGTTAAGACCTGATAGAAATGTTTAGCCAGTTGGGATATTTTAGTAGTGTAACAGCATTGTTCTGTGCTATCAAATGGAACTGTCTGTCAATAGGTACCAGAAAAATCATAAAGCTTTACAATACAATACCATAAATGACTTTTTCACAATTTTATTGTTAATTACAGATAGTTGCTGGTATATGATAATACTGTCATGTCAATGTCAACTACTTACATAATGGATACCATCACAAAACCAATGTGTTAAAATACATTACAAGAAGTTTGAAAGTAGCACGCATAACAGCAGGACGTCATACGTATATCTGATTAAGACACTATTGTTTTCTTTTTTTATGTATTTATTTTCTTTACTTACCATTATATTCCACAGCACTTCACAGACATCATCATCACTGTCCCCATTGGGTCTCACAATCTCAATTCTCTATTAATATATCTTTGATATGTGGGAGGGAGCTAGAGGAAACCCACACAAACACGGGGAGAACAAATAAATTCCTTACAAATGTTGTCCTTGATGGGATTGTTCTAACCTGCCATTAGATTAGGACTAGTGATGATCGAGCGTGTATTGTTAATCCTTTCGGCGAGCATGCTCTGGTGCTCACCGAGTATTTGCGGCGTGCTCGTCATCCATGTTAGTACCGCCGTGGCTGCATGTGTCACGGCTGTTAGTCAGCTGTGACACATGCAGGGATTGAGGGATTGCCTGTTTGTTAGACAATCCCTGCATGTGTCACAGCTGGCTAACAGCCGTGACACATGCAGCCACGGCGGTACTAACATGGATGACGAGCAAGCCGCAAATACTCGGCGAGGACCCGAGCGTGCTCACCGAAAGGATTAACAATACACACTTGATCATCACTAATTAGGACTTCTATGTTGCAAAGCAAAAGTAGTAATCACTGAGCCTGCCTTTAGTCACTAAAGTGTAATACAACTTATGGGCTTTTCCTGAATATTTCCTTTAAAATTTTTCCATAAAAATGGACCTTTCATTAGGACAAAAGTGGACAGTTTTTACACTCACTTTGTTCTCCCTACTCCCTTGTATTTTCTGTTTTGTTTTTAATGATCCAGAGAGATGTTTTTTTATTAAATATTAAATTGTATGGGGGACATTGCTAACAGGGTAATTAAGAAAAGTGGACAACAGGCCATGCCTCCCAGAGAATACTCTGAACAACTCGCTGTTATGCAAGTAGCAAACTCACACACGGGTAAAAGGAGTAAGGAATATTTACTATAGAGAGAAGCCGCACCTACACCTAACTGATCCCTGTACTATCATTACCACACAACTAAAAACACCACCTCAGACCTGGCTCCCTAAAAGGCCGTCGAGGAGTTTCTCAAGTTTCCTGAGGAACCAGAGTGGGGGGCAGCAACACACTGCCAACAAGGGGAGAGAAAGATGTGTAGGTGGACTCGAAGACTAGGCTGAGAAACTTATAGAGGTTGTCCGGTCCAAATCGTTGCCTGCAGTCACTCTGTGTAACTGCAGACTTAGGAATCCCCCCAGCATACGCACTGTTCACTGTGAGGATGTGATGCACCGTGTGGGAATGACAAAGTGCAACATGAACGGATGAGGAGAAGGAAGCCCAGACACTAGGGAAAGGGGGAGTGGAGACCCCTAGGCAGATCTAATAACATCCTGCCTACCCTAGCATCCCTATATTGGTTCCACACCAATCGCCGAGCAGAAAACCTAAGCCCTGTTTATCCCTAGAGCTAGGCCCTAGATAGGGAGGGGGGTGAGCACTGGTCAGACCCCACTATAAACTAAAGACAACAAAGGAGAAAGGGGGGAAAACTTAGCTTGAGTAGACACCATAGTGATAACACCAAACATCCTCCAAGGGCACCAGAGAGGAAGCTAGCCGACTGCTATAGCTTCAAGCCTTCACAAGGGAAAAATGAGAATATCAAGGGTGACTCCCTGAAGCAGACTGAGAGTTAATAAACACCCAGACCATGGCGTGTCAATAATAGCAGGAGGGAGGTTGCCACTGGGTCCAAAAGTCAGAAAGATTAAGAAGGCGTCTGCAATGCCAAACGCAGTGACCTTCTGCACCCAGATGCAGAGCGACTGTCTGTTACATCTGACACACCCGACAGGGGATTTGCCAGCTTCTGAACTGGGACCAGAGGGTATACATGCGTTATACATACTCCCAGCCAGAGCCTGCCCAGTGAACGTGGCCTTGCTCGATACACTTGCATGAAGCGCGGCCACACCCTCGATTTGGCCACACCCACTGGAAGGTATCAGTAGTCGGGGCGCAGCCTCGCTCCATACAAGTGTATTTAGTGAGGCCAAGACCACTGGACGGGCTCTGGATGGAAGTTTGCATAGCTCATACATACCCTCTGGTCGGTGCTCAGAAACCGGTGAATCCCCGCATCGCACAGTGCGTATACTGGGGGGATTCATAAGTCTGCAGTCACACAGAGTGAAACTGAAAACCCCTTTAAAGCATGTTCTTAAAAGGGGAGAGTGGGAATAATAAGGAGAACCAAAAATAAATTAAACTAAAATAACCTCCCAGAAACCTAAAAGTGGTAAAAGGAAAAAATGCTGGGAAGGTAGACAAACAGACACACAGCAAGAATATAAGTGGTGTAAGTCTAGCAGGGTAAATCCCTTCATTAGAGGGCTTATACTCCTTAGCACAAATCCACCTTTAAGTATAGCAAGCAAGGAAGTGCAGTGAAGGGATAATATATAAAGCCCCACCCAGAATGTCATAGGGAAAACCAAAATCGGAAACACCAGGGAAGGAGCAAACCAAGGAGAGAGAATAAAGATAACAGGAACAATCAGCATTTGGACAGGGAAGGAAAAGAGCAATAGCTCAAAAGACAGGAGAATATACCACAAAACAACAGGTCAACGGATAGAATCCGCAAACCGAGCAGTGACACTCACTTTGATAATGCCCAAGAAAATTATCACTGAATAAAAAGGCCCATATCTCTGGAGCGTATCGCAGAAAATACAAGATATCTCAAGGGAGCAGCAGGAATAAAATAAGAGGAAAAACGGCCATTTTTGATCTGGTGACTGGTTCTCTTTAAAAATATAGTTTGAAAAGCCGCCTGGTGACCACAGCCAGAGACAGAACTGGCCCAGCACCATCCCTAACTGGCTTTTCCTTGCAGTACTTAGGGTGTATGATAAGCCTCTTTCATGTGTGCACTTAGAGACAGACCTGGCAATCATCTGTAGCTAAGCTGTTGAAATCTAGCTGATGGCGGTGCCAGACTAGTCTCATCTCTCTTTATGGCTCCCGGTCACCTTTTTAACAAACCTGGCTGCATTTATGTAGCCAGGCTCTGATTCATGCTGCTTGTGGTGTGAGCAGCATGAATCAAGTAGCAGGATACCTTTAAGTGGACTTACTATTTACTAGCACTGTAAGTCTAAAAAGTTACATTGTTGATAAGGTTGAAAAACAACACAGGTCTTTTCACTAGGTTGGACTTCATAGTCCAACGTCCTGTATAATCCTAGAGAAAAGACAGAAACCCTTATGATACTAATTACCCCATATTAGGAAAAACATTTCTTTCTGACTAAAGAATAAATGTCTGGTAAATGTCCTATCTCCAAAAATTTAGAACCCATAATATAATATAATATTTTTCAAAAAAGGGAAACAGTACCTTCTTGAGTTTATTTAATGAATTATATTAAACTAAAACAAAAGCCCAAGAACTGAATTTAAAAATGTATCCAATAATCAATCAAATTTTATTAAATAGGCAATAAAAGCAATTCAACGTACAGTACAGACCAAAAGTTTGGACACACCTTCTCATTTAAAGATTTTTCTGTATTTTCATGACTATGAAGAATGTACATTCACACTGAAAGCATCAAAACTATGAATTAACACATGTGGAATTATATACTTAACAAAAAAGTGTGAAACAACTGAAAATATGTCTTATATTCTAGGTTCTTCAAAGTAGCCACCTTTTGCTTTGATGACTGCTTTGCACACTCTTGGCATTCTCTTGATGAGCTTCAAGAGGTAGACACTGGAAATGGTTTTCACTTCACAGGTGTGCCCTGTCAGGTTTAATAAGTGGGATTTCTTGTCTTATAAATGGGGTTGAGACCATCAGTTGTGTTGTGCAGAAGTCTGGTGGATACACAGCTAATAGTCCTACTGAATAGACTGTTAGAATTTGTATTATGGCAAGAAAAAAGCAGCTAAGTAAAGAAAAATGAGTGGCCATCATTACTTTAAGAAATGAAGGTCAGTCAGTCCGAAAAATTGGGAAAACTTTGAAAGTGTCCCCAAGTGCAGTTGCAAAAAACATCAAGCGCTACAAAGAAACTGTCTCACATGAGGACCGCCCCAGGAAAGGAAGACCAAGAGTCACCTCTGCTTCTGAGGATAAGTTTATCCGAGTCACCAGCCTCAGAAATCGCAGGTTAACAGCAGCTCAGATTAGAGACCAGGTCAATGCCACACAGAGTTCTAGCAGCAGACACATCTCTTCAACAACTGTTAAGAGGAGACTTTGTGCAGCAGGCCTTCATGGTAAAATAGCTGCTAGGAAACCACTGCTAAGGACAGGCAACAAGCAGAAGAGACTTGTTTGGGCTAAAGAACACAAGGAATGGACATTAGACCAGTGGAAATCTTTGCTTTGGTCTGATGAGTCCAAATTTGAGATCTTTGGTTCCAACCACCGTGTCTTTGTGCGATGCAGAAAAGGTGAACGGATGGACTCTACATGCCTGGTTCCCACCGTGAGCATGGAGGAGGAGGTGTGATGGTGTGGGGGTGCTTTGCTGGTGACACTGTTGGGGATTTATTCAAAATTGAAGGCATACTGAACCAGCATGGCTACCACAGCATCTTGCAGCGGCATGCTATTCCATCCGGTTTGCGTTTAGTTGGACCATCATTTATTTTTCAACAGGACAATGACCCCAAACACACCTCCAGGCTTTGTAAGGGCTATTTGACCAAGAAGGAGAGTGATGGGGTGCTACGCCAGGTGACCTGACCTCCACAGTCACCAGACCTGAATCCAATCGAGATGGTTTGGGGTGAGCTGGACCGCAAAGTGAAGGCAAAAGGGGCCAACAAGTGCTAAGCATCTCTGGGAACTCCTTCAAGATTGTTGAAGACCATTTCCGGTGACTACCTCTTGAAGCTCATCAAGAGAATGCCAAGAGTGTGCAAAGCAGTCATCAAAGCAAAAGGTGGCTACTTTGAAGAACCTAGAATATAAGACATATTTTCAGTTGTTTCACACTTTTTTGTTAAGTATATAATTCCACATGTGTTAATTCATAGTTTTGATGCCTTCAGTGTGAATGTACAATTTTCATAATCATGAAAATACAGAAAAAATCTTTAAATGAGAAGGTGTGTCCAAACTTTGGTCTGTACTGTATATATATATGACACTCGGAATTGCGTTTGCTTGTTTTATCTGGTTTTCATTTTCCCACCACACCACACTCTATGTAATCCTTGACCAATAAAATTATTATATTGCACACTTATCGTGGGCTTCTAATCTCGGTTCTTCGTCTTTTGAGTTCTTGAAATTCATTAAGTGGCAGGTGCCTCTTAATGAATTGGGCCCATTGTACTCCAGCGAGCCTTTCATTAAGATTGGCGTGCACAATGCCAGTTTACTGAATCGGCCCCTTAGACTGCAACATAATGTAAGGGGTAATAGTCACATAGAGAAAATATGTCTGTGCTCGTACGTTATGCTGTACATAAAATGAGTATTGATCAAATAACGGCAATGAGTTCATAATATCACAGAAAATCCTCCAATAGTTGATCTTAACTAAATGATTTCCCGTATGTGACAATTAAGGCTGGCAAAATTGAAAACAGTGTGGTATGTTCTAAAACAGCAAAACAAGGCATACTTACCTTACTGAACCCATGCTGCTCCAGCTCTTATGCTTCCATGATCCCACCACAGTTTACCCCCAGCAAAGAAGTCCCAAAATAGTCATGTGACCACTGCTGTTATTTAAATGTTTGGCTTGGGCTGAATAGCCCTTTAACCTTTACATATGTAATCATTACATTTATCTGCAGTATAATTTCTAGGAAAGACTTTTAATTAGTGCAGTGTATTAGGGGTTGTGACATGTTACCCCACTGTGATTTTCCTTATAGAATTGCTTTTATTGCCTATTTAATATATTGTGATTGATTATTGGATATATTTTTTGGGCTTACTGGATATATTTTTACATTTATCCGCATGAAAAATATGTTTCCATTTCTCTGACAAAACCTCTAGCTTCACCAAATTTCACTTTAATATTAAATTATCCTTGTTAGTGTTAATACCCTAATAGAGCTTAGCATCATCTGCAAATATCAAAATTATACTCTATGAGCCATGAAATAGGTCATTAACCTCTTAATGAACAGGCCAGAAAGGCCCTCAATGAGCAGCCAAGTTTTTGCATTTTTGGCTCTTTGCTTTTCAGGGGCCATACATTTTTTATTTTTATACTGACGTTGCTGCATGAGGTTTTGTTTTATGTGGTACACATTTTATTCCTTTCCTCTTTTGGGGTACATAGAATTTACTTTGCAATTTAGATAATTTTTTTTCAACGTAAATTTAGAGAAAAGCATGGTTTAGGGTTTTTCTCTTCATGATATTTTTTACTGCTAACATTGCATATCAAATAACTTCAACAAATTCTACAGGTTATTAAAGTCAAATGGATACATAATATGTGCAGATTTTTATTTATTTACTATGGAAAAAAATGAATTTTATATGAAAAAAATATTTGTTTTTTGTTTGTTTTTACGTTGGGGACTTTTTGTTTACTTTTAATTTTTATAACTTTTATTTTTTGCATATGTATTTTGTGTGTATATTTTTTACATAATTTGTCCCCAAAGACATCATCGTAGATTTCTGGAGAACATTTTTTTTTCTTTATTGATCATTTTTTCACACTGAAACTGGGACATCCATATTAGCCACAGTTACAGGGAAAATAAGACCACTGCAGTGACACAAGTCACTGTGAATCTGATCTGGGTCTGCTAGGGCCCAGCAGATCTGCTATGCTGGAATATACCCAGAGATCAAGCGATTGCCTGTTATATAGAAAAGCATTGGTGGTGCTCATGCTGCTGTTCACTACATAGCAATCATTGAACACTGTCTAGCAGGCAAATAGAAGTTAGAGAGGTAAAAAAATGGTTCTGTCTTCTCCCCCAACCTGCTCCTAATAGCTTGCAGAAGCTTTACAATGTGGTAAAAATTTACAATAATGTTTGGTAAAAACCCAGAGTAATTATAGGGTTAATATATATAACTCATCACCAGGTTTTTGATGCCTAATGTGAGAGCAGCATAAAGTAGGGGAAGAGACCCTGATTCCAGTGATGTGTCACATATTGGGCTGATTAATATAGTTTTTATAGAATCATTGTTTTATCAGTAGGAGGACTACAGGACTACTTGGCTTGCTGACACGTAGTCCAATCATGCCCGAACCACTGATTGGGAGCCTTTTGCTTGTGCACAATGTACACAGAAAGCTGCCAATTTGTGGTGGAGGTGGAGTTATACAGAGCTCAGCATTCAGAGAACTGGTAAAGCTGCAGCAGATAAAAAACAGTTTTTAATCAAAACTGTAGCACTAAGTAAAGTAAGTGACACATCTCTGGTATCAGAGTCTTTGCCCTTAATAATTCTGCGCTCAGATGTGGTAGCAGTAGCCTTGTGACAGATTCCCTTTCAATAGAAGAAGGCCCAGTACTGTTCACTAAGAAGCATTCAGAGTTGTTACAGTAGTTAATCCATTTACACATATTTTCCATTAGTCCAATAATTCTTATTTTATGTACTTTAATGTGGCACAGTATCAAATTTCAACTGCTTTACTCTGGTCTAATCTGAAAATGTATGCCTAATTCTAATCATTCTAATAATTTGACAGTTCAGATTCCTATTAAAACCATGCTAGTGCTGTTTTCTAAATGTATTATCATTGAGATAGTCCAGGATAGCATCTTTTAGATACACCTCTAAATATTTTATACATAATTGAGGTTAAACGTAAAGGTCGGGCTCACTATTTAATCTCTGTTTTAAATACTGGAATCGCATTTGCTATGTGCCAGTCTTATGTAAGAAACCCTTTCACTATAGAGTCCTTAAAGCGCACCTGTCAGCAGGATTGTACTTAGTAAACCACATACACTGTTAGATGGGTGCCGCTTCGCTAAGTAAAATGATACCTTTGTTGATGAAATCCGTCCTGTGGTTCTTTTATAATCTTTATTTTCAGTTCTGCCATAATGATATGCTCGTGCTCTGGGGCGGCCTGTAGGGGAGGGGCTGTAACTGGTGTTCTCATCATGTATTCCTAGCTTTGCCTTCTGACAGGTCACTGTGCTTTCAGTGACCTGCCTGATATTTTAAATACTGCCTTTGTAATTTCTGTGGCAAACATAAAATTTACATACAACAAAATGGCCCCCACAGCGCGCATGCGCAGTAGCATTTCTTGGTTGCCGAGAAATGCTACTGCGCATGCGCAGGGGCCATCTTGCTTCAGGCAAAATTCTTTTTCCTCTAGCAAAATGGCGCCCGCGCAGTAGCATCTCTCGGCAACCGAGAGATGCTACTACGCATGCGCGCGTGGCGGGTGCCATTTTGGGGGATGTAAATTTTATGTTTGCCACAGAAATTACAAAGGCAATATTTAAAATAGTAGGCAGGTCACTGAAAGCACAGTGACCTGTCAGAAGGCAGAAATATGAATACCTAAGCAGACCACCAGTTACAGCCCCTCCCCAAAGTTTCGCCCCAAAGCACAAGTATCTCATTATGTCAGAAATGAAAATAAAAATGATAAAAGAACCACAGGATGGATTTCATCAACAAAGGTATCATTTTACTCAGTGTAACGGCGCCCACCTGACAGTGTATGTGGTTTACTAAGCACAATCCTGCTGACAGGTGCGCTTTAAAAGGAGTTATTCATTTTAAATTTATTTTAAGAAATGTGTTGGCAGCATGAAATTATGATATTTAATAAGTATTACAGGTTCAGGACAACCCTTTATCTCACACACTGCACAGCTCTCGTTCTGATAATGACTGCTGGTGGAGAAGCATGTCGAGTGCACTTCCAGTCCTAGTTTTAGCTAGTAGGCCAGAGAGAGTATCACATACTGTATACGAGTTGGGGGTCACCTATGTATAGTGATCACTGATTAATACGCTTTCACTTATCTTTTATTAGGATATATTGTTATGGGGCTTCAAAAAAACACTAAACTTCAGGATGGTTAATCCACTAAGGGATTATCTTATTGCCATAAATTGGTATACTGAGTACTGAGTGTCCTTAAAAATAAAAGTAAACAATGTATATGAGTCACTATTGTAAGCATCCAGAATAGGTCATGTGCACAATATATACCCTATAGAACTAAACAAGTTAGAAACAGGAGTAAGCCACTGTGGCCAAATAGAGGTGTACGCATTAAATCAAATTATAGAGAGATAAAGAAAGTGTGTAAAAAACAAATCAAGACAGAAAAGACTGATAACAGCAGACTCATTCCTAAAGAAAGTAATAATAATCAAAACTATTAAGAATGTTTTAAAAAATTGAAGTGTTAATAATTTATTATCAATCAACAAAATGCAAAGTGAATAATCAAAAGAAAAATCTAAATCAACTCAATCAAAATCAAATCAGGCCTTTGTGTTTGAAACAGCATAAAATCTTTTAGATGCACTTGCACAAAATTCAGAGATTTTGTAGGATTTATTGTAAGGTATATAAGTAAACAATTATACCAAATGGGTGATAATTATCATTATTTTCACATGTACATTGAAAGACAGAACAGCTGTGTATGAGGCTTAAAACTAGGTGAGGAACAGCCAAACTTTGCTGCAAAAGCAAAGTTGTGAAAGACAGTTTCATGTCACACATCTTACACCATGGCAATAAGAACACAAAGTAGTTAAAGTGCATCAGCAGGGTCTCTCCCAGGTAAAGATTTCAAGGCAGACTGGGGTTTCAAGAAATGCTCCAAGAAATGACCAACACTATTTAAAAAAATAGGAACTGATGTACAGAAAAATGTCAGCAAGTGCTAAGGACTGATGAGTCAAAATTTTAACTATTTGGCTGTAACAGAAGGCAATTGAAGAGTGGCATAATAATGAGTGCCTGCAGGCAAAAGTGAAGCATGGTGGAAGTTCTTGCAAGTTTAGGGTTACATTACTGCAAACATTACTGCAAATGAAGTTGGGCATTTGATAAGGATTGATGGTGTCTTCAATGCCGAGAAATACAGGCAGATGTGGCACCCCAGGGGTCTGGTTTCCACAGTAACAGCAATGTTGTGTCTGAGAGCAGGTGGGAGGTCTCTTGGTCAGGGATCCTGTGCATGCCACACCTCCTGCCCAGTCCTGGGAGGGGAAGAACTTCCCCTATATAAACCTAGGGCTGAGGCAGGGTGAGTGAGTAGAGAAGAAGTAGAGACAGAGAAGAGAAGCAGATATAGGAAAAGAACATCAGGAGCTCTGTGGGAGCAGTGCTATAAGGAGTCAGGGGCTGGCAGCTGCAGAGCTCGCCCTGACTGAGAAGCTATCACCGGACCCGGAGTCCGAGGCTGTGGGGACTAATCTTTACCCAGCAGCAGAAACCGCCCGGCAGGGGATTTCAGGTCCTCTGGCCAAGAAACCCGAAGGCACGGTCACACGCGTGGGACCAGCACCGCCGTCGTGGAGCGGACGCCACTAGAAGGCCCCGAGTCACCGGCCATACGGGTGAGCACCACACGGTACACTCAGGGACGTGGGCTACTTATACCCGCCTCTAGCAAGGTAGCCAGAAGAGTACAGTCAGTTTGGGAGGCCTACAACTCCGCCTGGCCAGGGGAGATCCCATCTGCTCAAGGACTGACCAGGCCCCGATCGCTAGCCAGTACTCCGGGAGGGTCTATCTTTATCACCAGTAAAGACCCTGAATTACACCGCATCGTCTCTGAGTGATTAATGCTACCCCATCATCCACGTCGGCTGCCCTGAGGCCATACCCCTCCCGTTGGGGGTGATACTATCACGCTGCACAATCCTACCACCGGCCTCAGCGGTCTGCCCTGCAGCGGCAGCTCCTTCGCTGCATTCAACGGGTGGCGTAGTCGTCCAACATCTACCGCTAATACAGCGCCACTTAGTCTGACTCCCTGGGCACGGACCGGGTCACAGCCACGAGACTACAACCCTCAACAGATCCGGCTCCGGGTAAGCTCCCGCGTGCGCAACGCTGCGCGACACAGGCCCAGGGGTGCGTCAACTTTTGGCGTAGTCGGCAGGATCTCGTGCCCGCAACTACCGGGTACTGCGTGCCTGAAAAAGACTGTTCAAACTTACCAGTGGTGAAGATTCCCGCCATCCGGTGCCATCTTCTATCTTCTTCCCGCCATCCGCGAAGTTTTCCCGCCATCCGGCGCCATCTTCTGCCTTCTTCCCGCCATCCGTGGAGTTTTCCCGCCGTTGGACGCCATCTTGAAGACGCCGCGCGGGAAGAAGAGGGGCGTGGACTCCGAAAGCGCGCGAGAACTGAAGCCCCGCCTCACGTCTGGACGTTGCGTAAGGTCCTGGAAGGAGCCCAGCAGACGCCGACGTCACAGGAGCGCGACGGAAGGTCCTCAACCCTGACGATCCACTGCGGAGCCGCGGCCTACGGATGAGGATCATCGCAAGGTAGGCCACGGTCCACTAGGGGGGAGAAGGATGTCGGATACGGAGGAGAGCTTCACCGCTTCAACCCCCGCCAGCGCCACCGCTGTTGCGGTCATGCCTTTCACCATGCCCTATATCCCGGGGGCAGCCTGGCTACCCCAGTACTCAGGGGAGTCACATACCCTGCATGACTTTAGAGAAAAGCTGGATAGCCTCTTCCAGGTGTATCCCCTCACAGAGGAGCAAAAAGTGAGCATCCTGGTGGCCCAATTAACCGGGGCAGCCCAAAGGGAGGTAAAGTCCTGGCCACCTGGGAGGAGGACTGTCGCAGAGATACTAACCCGGCTGAGGGACACCTTTGATACCCGCACCTCAGCCGAGATCAAGCTTAGATTCTACGGGTGCAAACAGCGGGCACATGAGAGTATAAGGGACTATGCCCTGAACCTACAAGAGGCCCTGAGAGCCATTAAGCAGACCGACCCTGACGGCGTGGGAGACGAGGACAGGCTGTTGACTGAACAATTTATAGAGCGTTTATATTGCAATGCCCACCGAACCCAGTTGCGGGCAATGGCCTTACAGGACCCTCATCTGGGATTTGCACAGTTCAAGGACAGAGCCATCCGGGTGCTCCGAGAACCGGCACCAGGTGGCGTTGTGACCCACAGACGCCCCACTACCATTTACCACCAGGAGGCGGCACCCTTGTCGGCAGGGCCTGTGGGAGCTGATGCGCAGGCTTTGAACAATGACCCGGCTCCAGACCTGCACCATCAGGTCCAAGAGCTAGCTAAAAGCGTTGCCGCGCTAACCCGAACTGTGCAGTCTTTACAGGTTTCCACTCCAGGGAAGATCCAGCTGGCATCCGGACCGGAGGACATCCCGTGGCGTCGACCAAGGAGGACCCCACCGGCCAGAGGAAGACCCAGCGACCGATACAACGAGGACGGACAACCCATCTGCCGCCGCTGCAATCAACCCGGACATATGGCAAGGTACTGTCCTTTAAACTGGCACAACCTGGGGTAGAGGGCCAACCCCCAGGAAAAAGATCATCAGGCCCATCGAACTGGCGCGACAGATATGTGGGAGGACGTCCAGTCTTGCCTGTGGTACTGGATGGCATCCCTATGAGTGCCCTATTGGACACCGGGTCACAGGTCACCACTATCCCGTACGTGCTCTTCAAGCAGTACTGGAATGACTCGGATATCACCCGCTACCCTGACGACGACTTGAGTATCATCGCCAGCAATGGTCAGCCCGTGCCACAGATTGGATTTAAAGAGGTGACCATTAAAATCGGTAGAGTCGAACTGGCAGCACAGGGACTGATCATTGTAGACATTGATAAACACGAGAGTCACCCAAAGATAACTCTAGGAACTAATGTAATTGAAAATTGTCTTGCAGAGGTGATTTTCCTTTTACAACAGGTTGCCAAGAACGCCAGCTCCGGCCAGCAGCGAGTGCTCCAGAAAGAGATCCGGGCACTGATGCGACGGCAACAGATAGAACTCTCCGGTGGTGAGATTGGTAGCGTAAGAATGTGTGACCCTTTCCCTATTGCCATGCCCCCAAAAAGTGAAATGATGATTTGGTGCCGGGCAGCTATTGGTCTGAGAGGTAGAGATTACCAGGCAATGGTAGAACCAGTTTACTCAGACAGTAGGCCCACCATTTTGACAGCACGGGGGGTGGTCAATGTACACCATGGGAGGGTGCCCGTTCGCATAATAAATATCGGGAAGAGGGAAGTGTACCTGCCCCGGTATGCCACGCTAGCCAAATTGTATACCATCAATCAAAATTCCATACAGTCCGTAGAACCCTTGCCTCCATCTTCCCCGGAGGAAGGTAACGGCTCTAAGGAAACAATGGAGGACTGGTGTCAGCAACTACATTTGGGTACTGACTCCACTCCCTCACACCAGAAACAGGGAGTCTATCGGGTGGTTCAAGAGTATGAGAGAGTGTTTAGTAAACACCCGTTAGACTTCGGGCGAGTCAAGGGGGTAGAACACCACATCCCCACGGGAGACCATCTTCCTATAAAAGAGAGGTATCGACCCGTACCCCCTGCACACTACCAACACGCCAAGGGGATGCTTAGGGACATGAAGGAGGCTGGGGTGATCAGGGATAGCTGTAGCCCCTGGGCAGCTCCACTAGTCTTAGTCAAAAAGAAAGACAACACCATGAGGATGTGTGTAGATTACCGGAAAATTAACCGTATCACACACAAGGATGCGTACCCCTTACCAAGGATAGAGGAGTCTTTGGCTGCTTTAAGATCTGCTAACTTCTTCTCTACCTTGGATCTCACTAGCGGGTACTGGCAGGTTCCTGTAGCAGAGGCGGACCGGGAGAAGACCGCATTCACCACCCCGATGGGACTTAGCGAGTTTACCTGTATGCCGTTCGGACTCTGCAACGCACCAGGAACCTTCCAACGATTAATGGAGTGCTGTCTGGGCCACAGAAACTTCGAGACGGTCCTGTTGTACCTGGACGATGTCATCGTATATTCCAAGACTTATGAGGACCACCTGAAACACCTGGCGGAAGTGTTCGAAGCTCTGGCAAGCTACGGCTTAAAGGTAAAACCCTCCAAGTGTCACCTCTTGAAACCAAAGGTGCAGTACCTGGGACACGTGGTGAGCGCTGACGGAGTGGCTCCCGACCCTGATAAGATCACCGCAATTAAGGAATGGCCAAGTCCCTCCAGTGTAAAGAAAGTGCGGCAGTTCCTCGGGTTGGTAGGCTATTACCGCAGATTCATCCCCGGTTTCACCAAAAAGGCAGCTCCTATGCAGGACCTCCTGATAGGCCAGTCCCAGAAGGCCAAGAACCAGAAGCCGCCCTTCAAATGGGAGAAGTTAGAAGAAGAGTCCTTCCGCCAGCTGAAGATGGCCCTCACGGGGGATGAAATCCTGGCGTACCCTGATTACAGCCAGCCCTTTATCCTCTACACCGACGCAAGTAACATCGGGCTAGGAGCCGTACTGTCCCAGATCCAGCAGGGGAAAGAACGAGTAATCGCTTACGCTAGCCGAAAACTGCGACCCACCGAAAGAAACCCTGAGAATTACAGCTCATTTAAGCTAGAGTTCCTGGCAGTGGTGTGGGCAGTCACCGAACGCTTTAAGCACTACCTCGCTTCTTCCCGGTTCACCGTGTACACGGATAACAACCCGTTGACACACCTGGACACGGCAAGACTCGGTGCCCTAGAGCAGAGATGGATGGCCCGTCTGTCCAACTACGAGTTCACAATCAAATACCGGGCAGGACGCTCCAATACCAACGCGGACGCCCTGTCCAGGATGCCAAACCTACCAGACGTAGGAGAAGATCCAGAGGGACTGGAAGAAGTCGAACTCCCCGCGTTCCACCGTCATGGGACTATCCAGTATTCCCATCGGGTAAGGAGTAAGCAAGCCGCTACGTTTAACCCCTTGCCTCACTACAACTGGGAGGAAACGCAAGACAGTGACCCTGCCGTCCGGCTGGTGAAGGAGATGCTGACTCGGCCAGAGGCTCGCCTTGACCCAGACGCTCCGGAGGAAGCCAAGCAACTGTGGGCTGAGAAGAGTCGACTGTTCCTTTACAAGGGGAAGTTGTGCCGCAGAATGGTTAACTCCCGGACGCATGAACTAATCTGGCAAGTAATGGTGCCACGGAGAGACGCAGCCATGGTGATGGAAGCATACCACGACGGGGCTGGACACTTCGGATGGAAGAAGCTGGAGTTCCTGCTGCGTGGGCGGTTCCACTGGGTAGGCATGAGGGGAACCATCGAGAGGTGGTGCAGAGACTGTGGCCCGTGCAACCTAAGAAGGAAGGACCGTGCCAGCCAGAAGACTCCCCTGCAGTCCATCGTCACCCGGCAGCCGTTGGAACTGGTAGCCTTGGATCATGTAAAACTGACCCCAAGTAGAAGTGGCTACGTCTACGCGTTAACCATTGTGGATCATTACTCCCGGTTCTTGGTTGTCGTCCCCGTTAAGGACTTAACGGCTCAAACAGCAGCTAGAGCCTTCCAGCAGCACTTCTGCCGCCCACACGGGTACCCGGACCAAGTGCTGACGGACCAGGGACCTGCCTTTGAAGCGGAGGTCTTCCAGGAATTCTGCAATCTGTATGGCTGCCGGAAGATAAGGACGACACCCTATCATCCGCAAACTAATGGACTTTGTGAGAAAATGAACCAGGTGGTAATGGATCTCCTGAAAACGTTGCCCCTGGAAGAACGCAGTCTGTGGCCTGAGAAGCTGCCCGATCTGGTGGACCTATACAACCACATCCCGGTAGGTTCCACCAACTGTACCCCGGCTTACCTAATGAGGGCGAGACCTGGTAAGTTACCTGTTGACCTGGAAATGGGAGTCCTGACACCCGAGGACACTTCACCAGAGGCAGACTGGGACACAGAGAGGCAGCAGCAGTACCGGAAAGTACAGGAGAGCGTGGAGCGAAGTCTCTGTCAGGCTAGGGAAAGACAAGAGAAAACTTACAACCAGTATGCTCCCGCTGTTCCCCTGGTACCCGGAGAGCAGGTCTTGAAGAGGAAGAGACGGCTCCACAAGTTGGACGACCAGTGGGAGAAGGAACCGTACACCGTACTGCCCTCAAGCCACGAGAACCCGAAAGTCTGTACCATCAGTAAAGACGGAGGGGAGACCATAGCCATTGTATCCCGGGATCACCTGAAGAAGTGTCCTGAACAGCTACGGAACCCTGAAGAGGAACAAGAAGACCATCGACCCGTAGAGGAAAGGGAAGATATGGTTAGTACTGTGCTCGGAGACTTCCCTCGGTCCTGGACTCAAGTCAATGGTGCAGTTGTGGTACCCGTCCTCACGTTCCTCCAACCAGCATCCCAAGTGCCTACGGAGCAACAGGTAGAGCTGGAAGAGCAGCCGGTCCAGGAGGCAGAAGACTCCACACAAGCAGAACAGGAGGATCAACCCTCTGCTTATAGTGAGCCTGCCGTACCCCTAGTGAGCCAAAGAGCCGGTAGACAGCTGCCCAGTTTACCCTTGACAGCTCCTACACCCTGTAGTTCAGGGCTAGACAGTCAGCTCCGTAGGTCCACTAGGGCCACTAGAGGCCAGTTACCCGCATGTTGGAGGATTTGAAGTGTATAAATTGTTTTATTTGTGGTTACCTGTTTTTCTTGTTGCTTGTGTATAATTATGTGTTTCTAGTTATTTATAGGAGTCCTTGGTGGATTTACCGGGAATCCTTGTACATGGTTGGAGCGTAACCTAGGAATGGACTAAAGACTGTTAAGGACTCGGGGCAGGACAGACCCCTACCTGGTTACGTCTCCCTGTTTTGGTGAAATGGACACCTTGCTTTTCTTCAAAAACTGCACCCGGTTGCGGACACGCCGTGACCATCTTTATATGTTTTTCTTATTGTACTATTATTATTTATACCTTGTTATGTTTAAAAATATGTTTAGTCCCGGAGTACTAAATTTCACTAGGGGGGAATGTGGCACCCCAGGGGTCTGGTTTCCACAGTAACAGCAATGTTGTGTCTGAGAGCAGGTGGGAGGTCTCTTGGTCAGGGATCCTGTGCATGCCACACCTCCTGCCCAGTCCTGGGAGGGGAAGAACTTCCCCTATATAAACCTAGGGCTGAGGCAGGGTGAGTGAGTAGAGAAGAAGTAGAGACAGAGAAGAGAAGCAGATATAGGAAAAGAACATCAGGAGCTCTGTGGGAGCAGTGCTATAAGGAGTCAGGGGCTGGCAGCTGCACAGCTCGCCCTGACTGAGAAGCTATCACCGGACCCGGAGTCCGAGGCTGTGGGGACTAATCTTTACCCAGCAGCAGAAACCGCCCGGCAGGGGA
Source organism: Phyllobates terribilis (assembly GCF_046119375.1). Classification (NCBI taxonomy): domain Eukaryota; kingdom Metazoa; phylum Chordata; class Amphibia; order Anura; family Dendrobatidae; genus Phyllobates; species Phyllobates terribilis. The sequence continues at coordinate 612,659,139 of NW_027362762.1, forward strand.
TTTCAGGTCCTCTGGTCAAGAAACCCGAAGGCACGGTCACACGCGTGGGACCAGCACCGCCGTCGTGGAGCGGACGCCACTAGAAGGCCCCGAGTCACCGGCCATACGGGTGAGCACCACACGGTACACTCAGGGACGTGGGCTACTTATACCCGCCTCTAGCAAGGTAGCCAGAAGAGTACAGTCAGTTTGGGAGGCCTACAACTCCGCCTGGCCAGGGGAGATCCCATCTGCTCAAGGACTGACCAGGCCCCGATCGCTAGCCAGTACTCCGGGAGGGTCTATCTTTATCACCAGTAAAGACCCTGAATTACACCGCATCATCTCTGAGTGATTCCTGCTACCCCATCATCCACGTCGGCTGCCCTGAGGCCATACCCCTCCCGTTGGGGGTGATACTATCACGCTGCACAATCCTACCACCGGCCTCAGCGGTCTGCCCTGCAGCGGCAGCTCCTTCGCTGCATTCAACGGGTGGCGTAGTCGTCCAACATCTACCGCTAATACAGCGCCACTTAGTCTGACTCCCTGGGCACGGACCGGGTCACCGCCACGAGACTACAACCCTCAACAGATCCGGCTCCGGGTAAGCTCCCGCGTGCGCAACGCTGCGCGACACAGGCCCAGGGGTGCGTCACAGACACTAACCCATCAAGCAAAAGCATCAGGGAGACATCTGATAGGCTCCAAATTTATTCTGCCGCAGGACAACAGCCCCAGTCTTTAAGAACTATCTTCAGTGTAAAGAAGAACAAAATTTATTGGGAGTGATAATATTTCCCTCCCTCCTGATGTCAACATCATTGAGTCTGTCTAGTATTATATGAAGAGACAGTAGGATTTGCACAAGCTTACATCCACAGGAGACCTGTTTTTAGTTTTCCTAGATGTTTGGCACAACCTCCATGCCGAGTTCATTCAAAAATTTTGTGCAAGTGTACATAGAAAAATTAATGCAGTTTTGAATGTAAAAGGTGGTTACACCAAATATTGATTGGTGGGCTGTGTGATCACAACCTAACCAGGTTATATTTCTTTTAAAAATTCCAACCGTATAAGACCCTACTGCGCTTCTTTTTCCTCCTTTCTAGCTCTTTACGATACAATGTACACAGAAAACTGCTTATCAGTGGTATGGTGGGGTTATACACGTTGAATATCCAATCTCAGCTAGAACTGCAACAGAGAAAACTCTGATTCTATCATAACTGATTCACCCAGCAAACTAAGTAATACATCACTGGAGTTAGGGTCTCTGTCCCTACCTAATGCTGCTGTCAGATTACATTACAAAAACCTGCTGACATATTCCATTTAAGTGCATGGGGAGGACTTGTAATACTTATATATTTACTGAGGAGGACCTGCAATACCTATATATTACTTATCATACTGAGAAGGAACTTTAACTTATTACTTATAATACTGAGGAGGACCTGTAATACTTATATACCGTATTTTGCGGATTATGAGACGCACCCAAAAGTTTGGGTGGAAAATGAAAAAATGTTTTTTTAAATAAAATGGTGCACCTTATAATCTGTTTTACCTGGGGGGCGGCAGCAGTGGAAGGGGTTTCACAGGAGCCAGGATCACTGCTTCAAGAGGTTGGCGGCAACTGCGGCAGGTGTGGGTCGATGCTCCTCTCAGAAGGGTCGCTGCTCCTCTCAGAAGGGTCGCTGGTACAGGAGGACTGGGGCGGTGGCAGCGGCGGGAGTGGGGCGATGCTGCGGGCCCGCAGCATCGCCCCACTCCTGCCGCTGCCACCGTCTCAGTCCTCCTGAACCAGCGACCCTTCTGAGAGGAGCATCGCTCGACTCCTGCTGCAGCCGTCGCCAACCTCCTGTATCTGTGAAACCGCTCCACCGACGACGTTCCCCGGTAAAATACCATAACTTCGCATTATAAGATGCACCACCTTTTTCCTCCCAAATTTGGGTGGGGAAAAGGTGCGTCTTATAATCCGAAAAATACAGTATTTACTGAGGATGACCTGTAATACTTACATATAACTTATAATATACTATATTATAGCACTTATATAATATTTATATATTTTTACCTTTATTAAAAAAAGACACTTCTTTAACTATAGTAAGAATATTGGTCTATTATGATATTTAATTTTTGCAGAAATCAAGTTTCAATGACATAACAATGAAAGCTATGTATTTTAGGTTATGAGCGTCTGAATGTATTTTTTCGATTTTAAGAATCTTTACAACATGGATAATATATAGGTTATTGATTGGAAACCTTTGTAGAAATATCAGTTAATTTCATTTATAAAATGACATGTCAATCACCTTAGATGTAGCTAAACATCCATAAAAAAATACAAGTTTGTCAACAAAAGCTCTTCCTTAAATCAAAAATCATGAATTAAAAATGTACTTACCTTAAAAAGTCTCAATATGTTGGCCACCATGATGGAGACAGAGCTAGAAGATGCTCCTATAACTCCAACCACCCTCTCCGGTTGAGCAATTATAGGGTTTCCACCACTAAGACACCTAACTTCTGCCCTATCCTTGTCTATAAGCGGCTGGACAAAGCTCAGAGATTGCTCTAGAGCATGTGTATCTCGAGAACAGGTATCCAGAATTCTTGCACCCAAGGTAATATTGGGCAAAAGGTCGGGGTCAGCATTGATACGATCAAGGGCATACAGCATAGCTTCTAAACGATGTATTCCCTTCTCTTTCTTAAGTTCGCCACATGCTCTGCCATCACTTCCTCTTCCATGGACAGGAAAAAGACCTCCTAAAATGAGGTCGCCATCTATCCTTACAGAATTCATATGTGGTGAACCTTTTGGTTTGGACCAACAAGTCCATGAACCTAGAAGTACCAACGTGCATACCATTACTGTAACCTTTGGCATATCCATAATGCAGGATTTTGGTAAACCAAAAAGTGTACTTTCTCTTTCGGATTCCAATCCAAAGTGAATTTGTCCAGTGGTCTGTTTGATGATTTAAGATGCTGAGGCCATGATGTTATGCAGTTATTGATCATGAGGCATCAGATATTCTGAAAGAAAAGATGATGTAAAATATAGATATATTAAAAAGTCATAATTCCATAAAACGTTTAATTTCAGATGCATGTCAGATAAATAGTTTATCTTATTTCAATGTGGATTTTTATGTGTTCCATTGTGTTGGGTTTTCCCTTTCTTGTTTAATATTAATAATTATTCTACCAATATATCGGACTTATTTAATATTTCATGTGACAATATGAAAGAAATACATTAGGATCTTATGGTAAGGCATATCTATCAGCAATCAAGCATTAGTAAGGGGAATAAGTGTACTGTTCTGCCCATAAAGTGGCACGAGTATATATTTCACTCATCCTATGTTATTAACCATCTCATAATGTAAACAGATGAATACTGAAAATGTTGATTTATAGTTATGTACTGCCAACTGCTGCTAAATGGGTTTTGAGTCATCCCAATAAATAAGCTTTTATTGACTTTTCCAAACAATAGCCTAAAAGTTATATTTTACCATATACAGAAGATATATTGTAGTTGTTGCTACTGCACGACATGGTCATAATAAAACTAAAAATTTACATGGTGCTTCCAAACTATAACACCACAAAACCAATAACCAATGGAATCCTGGGCCTGGTAAATCAATAATCCTTATTTATGAATAATAGGCAGACATGATTAAAATACACACAAAGTTAAAATCACAGACAATTTAACATAAGAAAAACAATCTGAACCACAACATGATGACTTGGCTAAAGTCAATTATAAAATACGCCAAAATGATATGCCGTTCATCAGTACCTGTAATATACATAAAGCCTCATGAATAAGTAAAGGGAGATAAAAAAAACAATAAATCTAATATAGCGTACACCCCAATCAGACATCAATTCTTACTGAGTAGATGATAAATTGGGGTTTGAAAGTTTGTAAACCTGTCACGATTCCACCACTTACGGTGTCCTAAGGACGCTGTGAGTGACAGTTCAGCCATGCTATAGGATCAAGGGTATGCTGGGCTGTCAGTATTGTGAGTAACAGTCCAGTCATCCAATCTGAGGCAGGGTGAATGCTGGGCTGTCAGTATTGTGAATGACAGCCCAGCTGTCCAATCTGGCCGGGCCTGTGGGGTTTCCTCCAGGTGTCACCCATTCAGTATGATCACCTGGCTATTTAGCTGGCTGTCAATGAGCAGAACATTGCCAATTTTAGCCTTGCTCTGTGGTCTGTTTGCTCTGTGCTCTGTGTTCTGATTTTCTGATCTTTGTTGCCAGATCTTGGATTTGCCTATTTACTACTCGTTTGTATTATCCTTTTTGCCTTTGACGCATTCTAACCTTAGTTACCTGACCACTGACTTTGCCTCTGACTATCTGTTTGTCTTATTCCTTTGTCTTTGACATACTCTCCTGGCTTTTGACCTCAGACTCCTTGACTCCGCATCATGGCTTGTCCGTGAGAAGTGACTCAGCATCACAAAACTATTCAGAATTCAGCATATTTATTGATAAATTTGACCTAAAACTACATCAGATTTTCACACAAGTTCTAAAAGTAGATAAAAATAACCAAATTAAACAAATGAGTAAAAAATATTAGACTTTGTCAATTTTTTTTTTTAAGAAAATTATACAATCTTACATGTCTGTGAGTGGAAAATTATGTGAGCGTTTAGGTTTAACAGATAATCTGATTGTGAAATTGGAGTCTGAGGTTTTCAATCAATGGGATGACAATCTGTTAGGGCGAGGGGGCAACTTGTTTTATTTAAAAAAAACAGGGATCTATGAAAGTATCTTTCACTCTAGAGTTGGCCCTAGAGTCTCTCTGAAAAGGCTATTTGCATCACTAGAGTCCCTAGTCTCTTTCTCTGTGAAGAGTGTACTTATATATTTAATTTTTCAGGGGAGCATTGCATGGCCTATAAGCCTCCTTTTGGCAACTTGTGCTCTCTATTCCATAAAAGCTTTACCCCTTAGACCCCCAGAGGAATTCCAAACATAAAAAGATTTTGCAAAGGTTTCCAATGCACCAAGAGTTATTACTGGGCGTTGTCACTCCAAATAAAACCAAGTCTAGGTATGTTCAATAACATTCAAATATTTATTCCAATAAGAACATATAATGAATTTCAAGGTTGGACTGACCTCCTATCCAGGTGTCTTGGTGGATTAAAGGTCAAAAGAGTCTCCTTTTGGCCGCCTTCAGAACAATATGTGTTATTATACACTTCTGCTATATGAAATGTTGTAGTTTGCTGCGGTATTCCATACAAATACTAGGGGCAACAGGTGAAACCGTATGCCTATACAATGAAATCCATTAGTGGTAAATGTCAGGAAAGAATCTACATAGTTACCTCCTCTGGAAATTGCAAAATGAGGTGTGAAGGCAGTATAATGCAGCTTTAAATAATAATCTATACGGGTTTCTTGTTTCCAAACTGAGGAAGCTAACAGGCTTGTGAACATTATATACTATCTGTAATTGTGAAAAATAGGTTATCCATAGAAAATTCACAGAGAATATTCTAATATTCTCATACTCCGTAGCTAAACTAGCAGAACTACTGCAAATAAGTATAACATAATTAACAGGTTACATGAAATTTATACATTTAATCATTAATGCAATTATAAATACAAAATTGTAACGTGGCATGGGGCATTAGCCATGGGCGAGGTACTTGTGTACTGCGCCTCAGCATGTTACATGAAAGTGGGGGTCCTGGCTGGGTGTATGTGTAGCGCCCCGAGGGTTCGGCCGCTACAGGGGTATTGCACCTCTGCCAGAGGTGTGGTATTCCACTCCCAGGTAAGGATGGAGTATGGACCAGGGTTCAGTTAGCTGCATACAGCACACTCACCCCATTTCCGAGGGACAGCTCAACGGTGCTCCCATTAGACAGAAGTGCAGGCACGACAGACCATGTCCCTGGCTGGAGTGGGGAGGGGGGAGGAATACCTAGTGATGTAGGAGCAGATAGGGGTTGGGTCCTGAGCATAGGAAGGAGCCCATTGGTTGCTGGTCACCTGGGCTCATGTTCTAGGGGAAGGTATATAAGGTGGGCACCATCTTAGTTCTGGGTCTTGTCTAGTCAGTGAGAGAAGAAGTTCAGCCAGAGTGGGCTGACAGGGAGCTGTGGCTCAGTCTGGGCCCAGCTCCATGAGGCAGGCCTAGGGTGAAGGCCGAGAACAGAAAGGAACAAGAACGGAAAGGAACAGAAACAGCAAGGAACAGCAGGGAAAGAGAAAGAGAAGAACAGAAGGGATCAGGAACAAGAAGGCAGAAGGGACCCTAAGAACCCACGAGAATACAGGGTGAAGGGTCAGGCAGATTAAGGGTACCGGATCCCAAGTTGGTGGAGGAGAAACAACCCTCAGCCAAAGACCAGAAGTCGTGATCATTTATTGGTGCGACACCTCATTAAACCTGCTAGGAAGGCACAATATAGAACAGCGGGGAACGGGATCCACGTTTACCCGCACAAGTTTGCGGCAGCTGGACAAAAGTGGGTCACTGGTGAGGCAGGCCAGAGAAAGGATAGAAGGGGGTCCTGGGCCATGCTCCTGAACTGCCTGGGGGTTGACCGAGCCCCTCACCTGGTGGACACCGCACTGCTTGGGTGGTCACTACCTGTACAGAAGTGACCCGGAGAATCTGAACTGTGAGTAAAAGGCATTGGACTGTAGTACGTTGTCTGTGTACTCTTTCGCTCTTCAGGCACTAACGGCACTGGGACGCCCTACACCATCACCCCCACCATCCACTGCACTGCCCTGGGGTTACACTCTTCCCGTGGGGAGTTATACAATCTCAGCAGCGCATACCAACAACCTCAGGGGACTGCCTTGCAGCGGCGGTTCCTAATAACCGCAATCCACGGGTGGCGTAGTCGGACATTGTCAACAGCACGTAGCAGACTACCACTGGTCTGACCACCCTGAGCCACGGAATCGGGCTGCCATTACTACCTCCCCATCGTCTCCTTATTGCCCGGCTCCGAGTGCCCTACGGCCCAGGGGGCGAGTCATATGGACTTGTGATGTGAGGGCGTTACGCCCATGCAGGACGCACATAACCAATGTTGCTGGTTTGCCAGGACCAGATGTTTTACAATGCAATGAGGAAGACCACCAGTCAAACATAAACTTTTTACTGAACAGAAACTTGGTAGGGAACATATACAAGAGATAGCGGGTACACAGTCTTTTAAACGTTTCATTTACAACTCGAAGCATTTTCCACACAGTTTGCTTCCTTCTTTTCTCTATTCCTCTCTATCTTCACCTTTCCTCTTTACTCTCTCTACTTGTCCTCTATTTCTCTCTACTTCACCACAACCCAGCTTCACCCTACTGTCCTGCTTAGCAAAAAGTCCAACAAAGAGGACTCCAAAAACAAGGGTCATAGGATCAGAATATGATGAAAATATCAAATAACCTTTATTGAAATATACAAGTGGGTATGTGGTGGCTGAAAGAGACAGGCACACACACAATGTTAAAATAAATAAAATGAATCATACAAACATGTACAAAAACCTGCAAAAATACCAAATGGATATGGTAATAAGTGGACATGTATAATGCCTAGAAGCAAAACCTATATAATAGTCAATGATACAAATAAATTTTTACATACAAACTATATATACACAAAGCACAAAGTTCACTTAATTCACTTAACTTCACTTAAGTTATTAATACCCAATTTGTATTATTACTCCAACAGACATAACATATGATAACAATGAATATGTACATCAAGAGAGATAACTATGGTACAATGCTTGCTGACTAAAGTGAGGACAATGTAATTGGCTGAGTAGTCAACTCACATGATATGGTACACTTGTAAATGGTTGTGTATTAAAAACAATATAAGAGATAATAATAAAAGAGAGGGGGAAACACTGTACAGAATGTGTGAGGACAATGTAATTGAAAAAGTAGTCAACTCACTGTTCTTTATTAAATAAAATGAATGCTCCCCACCTAAATATGGGGCTAAGATAGCTGTGAGGACAAAGTAATTGAAAAAATAGTCAACTGGTGCAAAAGAGTCACTCATCTCAGACCAATTTTAATACAGTCAGCCTGGTGATATACACTACACCAAAATCAGGTAGCCATAAATCAGGTACACATAAATCAGGTATAAAGTATAGGCAAAGAATGGCAAAGAATATCAAATTACCTTGCACGATAGAACAAACAGTTTGGCGCCCACCCCAACGCGCATTTCGGATGACTACCTTCGTCCTGTTTAGCAAGAGTTCTTTGTCCAACACGCGGATCGGCATTTTCTTTCCGTTAAGGATACCAATATAGCCAGTCTACTAATAATTAAGCCCTGGAACTCCCACCCAGGTCATTTTGCTCGTCTATCATACTCAGTCCTGTTTAGGCCCATTATCTTCAAGAGCTATAAGCTCTGGCCCTTTCTGCTAGGCATCCTCTCCCAGGACCCATCTCTTAGTAACTTCTGATCTGGATATCGCTATCTCTTGCTTTTGGGTCTCCTCTCACCTCAGGGACACCCCAGAATGCATCACTGCTCACAATGGACCTTAGGTCCTCTTTCTATGCACTGCAGGCCCTATGTGTCTTTCTACAGGAAATTGTCACTTTCCCTTCAACCTAACCCCTCCCACTCTGGGCAAATCCTAAACATTAACTCTCACTATCACTACTGTCAAACTTCACACGTTATCAATTCATTAACACCTTAAACGCATATCACAACTCCCATTATACATCACAGTTCACATTACATCACACATTATACTTGTTTCTTCAAGAAGGAACGTGGACAGTATATCCATCTCCTTACAAAATAACTAAAACAATAACGGAAATTACATATCCTTTAAAGGGAATCCAGCAGTAGGATCAACCCTGCTAAGCCATCTATATGGGCATGTCGGTCATAGGAAGTTGAATAAAATGATTCCTTGATATCTGCGATCAGATGTCTTATACCAGAGATATAAACATTTTTGTTATAAGTAACTGAGCAGTTCCAGGCTATGGGCTGTACACTGATCTGCATAAGAATTTGCTACCAAGGATTATTATACATGAAGCAGGAGTTACCCATGTGAGATATGTAACCAACACAGAACAGTAGAACTGAATTTTGACTCCTTACAAACACATTTGCTGCAGCTCTAGCAGGTCGGAAGCTGAAGCTGAGAGGAACCTGCAGATGTGTCAGTTATAATCACACACAGCTCTGCAGTGAGATAAGGAGAGCAGAGAACGGCCATTACACATCACACTGGTAACTCCCTTTATATATATAATAAGCTCTGGAGGCAGATTCTAATGCAGATCAGAGTCCGGCTCATAGCCTTGAAGAGGTCATTTACATACAGTACAGACCAAAAGTTTGGACACACCTTCTCATTTAAAGATTTTTCTGTATTTTCATGACTATGAAAATTGTACATTCACGCTGAAGGCATCAAAACTATGAATTAACACATGTGAAATTATACACTTAACAAAAACGTGTGAAACAACTGAAAATATGTCTTATATTCTAGGTTCTTCAAAGTAGCCACCTTTTGCTTTGATGACTGCTTTGCACACTCTTGCCATTCTCTTGATGAGTTCACATTGCTTGGTTTTTTGTCTTGTTTGCATTCGGTGCAAATTAGGGGTGTGGCATCCCCCTTGTTGAGCTGGTTAGTATATATGTAGCTTACCACGGGCTTGGGTGGTCTGATATTGGGACCCGGTTCTATTTGTCTACCCTTTTATATGCATTACTTCAACTTTGATATACAGTAAGGTTTTTAATATAGACAGTGTAGGACCGTCCCAATTTAGGGTCACCTTGTCACTGGTGGGACGGCTTGTATACTTTTTTTGATCAAAAATAGTTCACTAAGTACCCTATATTTCATATGCAACTTTGCTTTACATTTATATATAATGATGGTAGGGTATGGGATATATTTTTTGTCTTTTGTAGGTTTTGCATTTTTTTGCTAGTGTGAACATGCTCCTATTTCTTGCATGTGTACCATCTTAGACCTCAGTTCACATTGCTTGGTTTTTTGTCTTGTTTGCATTTTGTGCAAATTAGGGGTATGGCATTCCCCTTGTTGAGCTGGTTAGTATATATGTAGCTTACCACGGGCTTGGGTGGTCTGATATTGGGACCCGGTTCTATTTGTCTACCCTTTTATATGCATTACTTCAACTTTGATATACAGTAAGGTTTTTAATATAGACAGTGACTGTCCCAATTTAGGGTCACCTTGTCGCTGGTGGGACGGCTTGTATACTTTTTTTGATCAAAAATAGTTCACTAAGTACCCTATATTTCATATGCAACTTTGCTTTACATTTATATATAATGATGGTAGGGTATGAGATATATTTTTTGTCTTTTTGTAGGTTTTGCTTCAGTGTGAATGTACAATTTTCATAGTGATGAAAATACAGAAAAATCTTTAAATGAGAAGGTGAGTCCAAACTTTTGGTCTGTACTGTATAAGAAAAACATGAATTTCTCTGCAATAATACATCGGATATAAGATATCAAGGTATCATTTTATTCAGCTTCCTTTGACCTACATGCTAATATAGAAGGCTTAGGAGGGTTTATCCTACTGACAGATTCCTTTTAATGATATCAAATTTCAAAGAAATTGTAATTTTACATTGGCTATTTATTTTATAACTTTATGAGCTTCATGAATATTAGCAGGCCCGGCGTCAGCACCCGGCGCAACCGGGCAAGTGCCGAGGCCCTGAGCAGGCAGGGGGGCCCACTCGCCGTCAGACACCAAGTAGCGCTATGGGGCCTGTAAGTGGAGGAGTCCGATGCCAGCGCCCGTGAGTGGGCCACCTTCCCGCTTTCTCAGGGCCCCGGCACAATACTTACCTCTCCCCGTGCCTCAGCAGCTCCAGCGTCTTCCTCGTCTCCTGACTGTGACATCTCAGGTCAGAGGGCACGATGATGTCTTTCCACCGCGCCCTCTGCTGAGCAGTCACAGTGCAGCAGAGAGCGAGAAGACAGCGGCGCTGAAGAGTCCGGAGCAGAGCAGCGGCAGCAGGTGAGGTGAGTATTTGATTTTGTTATTTTTTTTATGTATGGAGGCATGGGGCATTATATGGGGCCCACGAGGCATGGGGCATTATATGGGGCCCAGGAGGCATAGGGCATTATATGGGGCCCAGGAAGCATGGGGCATTATATGTGGCCCAGGACGCATGGGGCATTATATGGGGCCCAGGAGGCATGGGGCATTATATGGGGCCTAGGAGGCATGGGGCATTATTTGGGCCCAAGCCTGCATGAGGTATTATATGGGGCCCAGGAGGTATGGGGCAATATATGGGGCCCAGGAGGCATGAGGCATTATATGGGGCCCAGGAGGCACAGGGCGTTATATGGGGCCCAGAAGGCATTGGGCATTATATTAGGCCCAGGAGGCATGGGGCATTATTTGGGGCCCAGCCTGCATGAGGCATTATAGGGGGTCCAGGAGGCATGGGGCAATATATGGGGCCCAGGAGGCATGGGGCATTATATGGGGCCCAGGAGGCATGGGGAATTATATGGAACCAAGGAGGCATTGGGTATTATATGGGGCCCAGCCTGCATGGGGCATTATATGGGTCCCAGCCTGCATGAGGCATTATATGGGGCTCAACCTGCATGGAGCATTATATGGGGCCCAACCTGCATGGAGAATTATATGGGGCCAGGCAGTATTGTTTATGCTGCATTATTTGGGGGGCAGTATTCTGTGTGGAGCATTATATGGGGGGCAGTATTCTGTATGGAGCATTATATGGGGGCCAGTATTCTGTATGAAGCATTTTATGGGGGCCAGTATTCTGAATGGAGTATTATATGGGGGCCATTATTCTGTATAGAGCATTATATGGGGGCCAGTATTCGGTATGGAGCATTATATGGGGTCCATTATTCTGTATGGAGCAATATATGGGGCCCATAATGCTGTATGGAGGACTATGCTATGTGGTGCTCATAATACTGTATGGAGGGCTATGTGGTGCCTATAATACTGTATGGAGGGCTATGTATTGCCCATGATACTGTATGGAGGACTATGTGGTGCTCATAATACTGTATGGAGGGCTATGTATTGCTCATAATACTGTATAGAGCCCATAATACTGTATGGAGGACTATGTGGTGCCCATAATACTGTATAGAGGGCTATGTGGTGCCCATAATACTGTATAGAGGGCTATGTGGTGCCCATAATACTGTATAGAGGGCTATGTGGTGCCCATAATACTGTATAGAGGGCTATGTGGTGCCCATAATACTGTATAGAGGGCTATGTGGTGCTCATAATACTGTATGAAGGACTATACTGTCCGGTCTGCACTGTGCGCTGTGAGGATTCGCCGGTTTCTGAGCTATTGTAGAATTTAGAATAGAAATCTCTCATGTAATGTAAGAAGTGAAATCTTTGTCCTTGTACTGTCTCTCTCTCTCTCTCTCTCTCTCTCTCTCTCTCTATATTTATTTCTCTGCGGTATCTGTGCATCATGAATCGTGATATGTGCTAAAGGGGCCAATGAGACTCTTTCGCAGGGGGCGCACGAAGATCTGGAGCCGGCCCTGAATACAAGCAAATGTAAAATGTTTATTTATTAAAGGACATAAATGTTAATTGAAAAATATTTCATAGTTCATGAAATGTCAAAAACTTTCTGTAGCATGTTATGATTTCTAACACTTAAATGAAGCAGATTATTTTTGCACTGTATTAAAATAATATTCAATGTTAAACCTCATGTGGAAATACAGGCAGTAAGGCCGTGATTCCTTAATGAAGTTGGTGTATCTTTCAACTGCCATGTGGCAGTACCACAAATGTACACTAGGCAGTTGCTGGCAAATAATTCTGGTGTCATTTACACCACTTTTGTAGTGTAAATTATGATGAATTTATTAGGTGTGCTTGACCCCAACCCATGCCGGTTGTTAACCTGTCAAATGCCACTGTCAATCTGAGACAGCAACATTTACAGCACACCAGTAAGGGGGCCCGCTGCTCTATGTGCCCATTGGCACACACATGACATGATCATGGGGTGCCAATGGTTTGCCATGACAGCCAGGGCTCTGCTGAAAATCCCTGTGCCTGTCATGACGGTATATCTGTGAAAGGCAGCCTGTGGCTGGTGTGCGTAGGAGACCGTTATTTTTGCTATACATAACAATACTATGGTATTGCTGTGTATAGTACAAGTGGTCAGATGATCACAGGTTCAAGTCCCCTAAGGGGACTAACAAATGCAGTTAAGGTGAAATAAAATGTTTTACAAAATAAAAGAATGTAAATGTTCAAACCACCCCCCATACCCCATTAAAAATGAAGAAATAAAAAATACTCATATTTGGTATCGCTGCATTCGTAAAAATCTGTTCTGTCAAAATATAAAATAATCTGATCCGATTGATAAACAGCTTAATGAAAAAAAATGAAAACACCAGAATTGCGTTTTTTCGGTTGCGGCAACAACACAAAGACATGTAATAAGAGGTGATCAAACCATTGTATCTACCCCAAAATGAAAAATGATATCAATGTAAACATCGGCTTCGAAAATTAAAAACATTACGGCTCTTGGAAACTGGCGTCACAAGCAATTCTTTTTTTCTTACAAATTTCAGAACTTTTTTAAAAAACTTAAGTGAAACAAAAATGATTCATGTTTGATATCTCCGTAATCATACTGACCTGGAGAATCATATTCATGTTTACCATAAAATGAACTCTGTAAATAAAAAAATTTATGGGAAATAAATAAACTCTAAGATCTTATCCCAATATTTAGTAGGTGTAATAAGAATAAGAATAATATTAGCAAATACATCCAATTAGAAATGTAGTATAGTTCTTCTAATTAGCTATGTCACTTACTCCATGTGCAAGGCATTGGAGTAGCTTAGGTAACCATGGTTATGGCCACTAAGAGTTAACTAATGGTAACTATATGAGTGGTCACTTTTACACCTACTACATATTGGGATAAGATTTTGTAGATGGAAATGCCCCTTTAAATCTACAAAATATAAGGAAATCTTATGACATCACATTTTGTCTTTATCTAATAGAAAGTAGGCTATTGTTTGTCTTTTTCTAAATAGTAAATAAAAAAGCAAGCTATTATTTAAAGGTAATTGTCAGCAGGGTTTTGCTATCTTCTCTGAGAGCAGCATCATGTAGGCAAAGAGACCCTGAATCCCATGATGTATAACTTAGTTTACTGGGTGCAGCGATTCTGACACAATCAGAGGTTTTAGATTTAGTAATGCAGCAGAGCTGAGAAAGCTAACCCCACCCACACCAGTCTCTGTATATGCAATGATAAGCTCCTGGTGATAAAACAATCATTGTAAGCAAACAAAGCCTGAGAGCTTGATAAGAGAGGCATCCCTGTAATCAGTATTTTAACCCCTACCTCATGCTGTCTTTAGATTACATAGCAAAAACCTGCTGACAGATTCCCTTTAAGGGCACAGGATGCTAGAAACAGCATCAAACTGAATTAGAAAACTGAGCTTTTATTAGTTGCTATTACTGATACATTAGATCCAGACTAATCTCTAACATGTCCGTACAAGAAACTAATGGAAGATAACTGAGTGATGAAACCATTGAAAAGTACTTTTATAACAACAAAGGCTTTCTTGACGGGGTTGTTTCAACAGGAGCGCCATGTCCATACATGCCATGTATTTCATGGCTAGCATATGCTAGGCTAAAGACAGCCACTCCTTGTTAGTGTCTCCTGTTCTTACCATAAAGGGGTCTATCAAGCAGAGGAACCCCATTTCTGATGTCTAAAGGCCCTATAAGAGCTTGTAGACTGCAGACAACTCTATTAAACAGTAAAACAAATGCAGACGTAAAGCCAACTAGGACATGATAATAAGCATTTCTGACTTCTCAGCTCATCCATTCAGATTACGTGAATTGTTCTCTTTAATGACAAACTTTTTCAACTTTTTCGCTGTGTGCGTGACTTTAGTTCTTCTGCTTCTATTTTGTTACACGGTATATTCATTTCAATCTGGCCCCTTTACTCCCCTTTGCCTGGATCCATTATTACCAAGCTTTCCCTTTTCATTATCTGTCTTCTGTTTTTCTTTCTCCCTCTGGCTCTCATTACAGATAATATTTCTTCTCCTTGCAGGCGGGAGGGGCAGCTGAGGCTCGTGCCCTGTGGCCCCTGATTACAGGCGGAGGCAGTGTAGCTCCTGACAGTACTCAGGACAAGACAAAGGTGCTGTGATAGCATTCTGTGGGTAAGGGAGGTCTCCATGCTTCACATCTGGAAGGAAATAGCTGACAGTGCCATGAACATGAATGCAATATAGGCACTGGCTGGGGACATTACAGAAAGCCACAAAAAGTGCAATGCATTCAGTTTATTTCTATTGAGTTTATTAACTATGACAAATTCCAGAGGCTACCGTTCCAGAAGTTAAATTTCCTTTTTCTTGTCCCGAAGATCAATGTCCACTAATAGAAATTAATGTCACTCATTCAGCACCATTTTGTTATTGTATAAATTCTTCTATGAAATTGACTTGTACAATACTGAGCGTGAATTCAGAGGCGGACATAGTGTATGTGCTCTGGTTTAGGGGTCACCAAGACAAATTTCTGCAGTCACTTTGTGCACAGTGTGGGCATTTCCTTGTATTCCCAGCAGGAGTGGGTGGTCACTTGACTACAATGTGCAATTTGCATACTTGCAATCACGTGCCAACTAGATTATTATGCTATGGTCAGACGGACGGAAATTCTCTCATTGGAGAGAATAGGGTCAATTATGCTAATTACACTTTGATCCGAGTTTGATAAGAGTGTCAGCATATTGTGATCCAACTCTCTTGGATGAGAGAAACATAGCATGTTGTGAGGAGAGGATGGAGAACAAAATTTCTCCATCTTCTCCATTGTGTGAGTCAGCGGAAATTGGACTGCACTCAGATGTCATCCGAGTGCAGTCAGATTTTTTCAACACACCCATAGACTTGAATAGGTGAGTGGCATCCGATTTCAAAGTGAAATCGCAGCATAATGTGATTATTTTCACTGACAGATTCTGTCAGTGAAAACAATTGTGCATCAGCAATGCCTCATTGAATAACATTGGTCCCAGATAACACTCGTCTGATGTATATGCTGCTGTGAGTGAGCCCAGACTCTCAATATTCTATTGAGCGAAGCGGATCAGAATGTAGTCAGCACATTTACCACTAGTATGCCAATGTAACCTTCCACTCAGGCTGGAAATACAAGGGAATTGTGACAATATGCACAGAGTGGCTGTAGAAATGTATCTAAAACACGAAAAAATCCCATTAATACATTTTTTTTTAAATAAATGTCACAAAGCAGAAAATAACATTAACGCATTTAGTATCTCTGTACATGTAATACAGTATTTACAGTGATCGGTAAATGGCATAACAAATGGCATGACTGTTCTTCATTTATATTAAATCCATAAAAGTTAATACAAATATAATGCTTACTCATGTGTTTGGCAAACAAGCAAGACGTCATATAGAGAAGCATGCATGAAAAAAATACATTTGGGGTGCTAATACTATAAATGAATGAACAAATAAAATTGCCTGGTCATCTGAACATGTGCAGCACCAAAATGTCATTGTGTATATGTATGTGTTTTCTATTCTATATTTTTGTCTAAATGCATGTATTATTTTATACATGTGTGCCTAATGTGATTATGCATGTAAATGTGCAGTGTATACGCAGGTGGGAGAGAGTAGGGGCCAGGCACAAGTCCTGCATAGGGGCCAGTCACAAGTCCTGCATGGGGGCCAGACACAAGTCCTGCATATGGGGCAGTCACAAGTCCTGCATGGGGGCCAGACACAAGTCCTGCATATGGGGCAGTCACAAGTCCTGCATGGGGGGCAGTCACAAGTCCTGCATGGGGGCCAGACACAAGTCCTGCATATGGGGCAGTCACAAGTCCTGCATGGGGGCCAGACACAAGTCCTGCATATGGGGCAGTCACAAGTCCTGCATGGGGGGCAGTCACAAGTCCTGCATATGGGGCAGTCACAAGTCCTGCATGGGGGGCAGTCACAAGTCCTGCATGGGGGCCAGGCACAAGTCCTGCATAGGGGCCAGTCACAAGTCCTGCATGGGGGCCAGACACAAGTCCTGCATATGGGGCCAGACACAAGTCCTGCATGGGGGCCAGACACAAGTCCTGCATATGGGGCAGTCACAAGTCCTGCATGGGGGGCAGTCACAAGTCCTGCATGGGGGCCAGACACAAGTCCTGCATATGGGGCAGTCACAAGTCCTGCATGGGGGCCAGACACAAGTCCTGCATATGGGGCAGTCACAAGTCCTGCATGGGGGGCAGTCACAAGTCCTGCATATGGGGCAGTCACAAGTCCTGCATGGGGGGCAGTCACAAGTCCTGCATGGGGGCCAGACACAAGTCCTGCATGGGGGCCAGACAAAAGTCCTGCATGGGGGGCAGTCACAAGTCCTGCATGGGGGCCAGACACAAGTCCTGCGTGGGGGGCAGTCACAAGTCCTGCATAGGGGCCAGTCACAAGTCCTGCATGGGGGCCAGGCACAAGTCCTGCATCGGGGGCAGGCACAAGTCCTGCATGGGGGCCAGACACAAGTCCTGCATGGGGGCCAGACACAAGTCCTGCATGGGGGGCAGTCACAAGTCCTGCATAGGGGCCAGTCACAAATCCTGCATGGGGTCCAGGCACAAGTCCTGCATGGGGGGCAGTCACAAGTCCTGCATGGGGGCCAGACACAAGTCCTGCATGGGGGCCAGACACAAGTCCTGCATGGGGGGCAGTCACAAGTCCTGCATAGGGGCCAGTCACAAGTCCTGCATGGGGGCCAGGCACAAGTCCTGCATGGGGGGCAGTCACAAGTCCTGCATGGGGGCCAGACACAAGTCCTGCATGGGAGCCAGACACAAGTCCTGCATGGGGGCCAGGCACAAGTCCTGCATGGGGGCCAGGCACAAGTCCTGCATGGGGGCCAAGCACAAGTCCTGCGTGGGGGCCAGGCACAAGTCCTGCGTGGGGGCCAGACACAAGTCCTGCGTGGGGGCCAGGCACAAGTCCTGCATGGGGGGCAGTCATAAGTCCTGCATGGGGGCCAGACACAAGTTCTGCATGGGGGGCAGTCACAAGTCCTGCATGGGGGGCAGACACAAGTCCTGCATGGGGGCCAGGCACAAGTCCTGCATGGGGGCCAGGCACAAGTCCTGCATGGGGGGCAGACACAAGTCCTGCATGGGGGGCAGTCACAAGTCCTGCATGGGGGCCAGGCACAAGTCCTGCATGGGGGCCAGGCACAAGTCCTGCATGGGGGCCAAGCACAAGTCCTGCGTGGGGGCCAGGCACAAGTCCTGCGTGGGGGCCAGACACAAGTCCTGCGTGGGGGCCAGGCACAAGTCCTGCATGGGGGGCAGACACAAGTCCTGCATGGGGGGCAGTCACAAGTCCTGCATGGGGGCCAGGCACAAGTCCTGCATGGGGGCCAGGCACAAGTCCTGCATGGGGGCCAAGCACAAGTCCTGCGTGGGGGCCAGGCACAAGTCCTGCGTGGGGGCCAGACACAAGTCCTGCGTGGGGGCCAGGCACAAGTCCTGCATGGGGGGCAGTCATAAGTCCTGCATGGGGGCCAGACACAAGTTCTGCATGGGGGGCAGTCACAAGTCCTGCATGGGGGGCAGACACAAGTCCTGCATGGGGGCCAGACACAAGTCCTGCATAGGGGCCAGGCACAAGTCCTGCATGGGGGGCAGACACAAGTCCTGCATGGGGGGCAGTCACAAGTCCTGCATGGGGGGCAGTCACAAGTCCTGCATGGGGGCCAGGCACAAGTCCTGCATGGGGGCCAGGCACAAGTCCTGCATGGGGGGCAGACACAAGTCCTGCATGGGGGGCAGTCACAAGTCCTGCATGGGGGCCACACACAAGTCCTGCATGGGGGACAGTCACAAGTCCTGCATGGGGGGCAGTCACAAGTCCTGCATGGGGGCCAGGCACAAGTCCTGCATGGGGGGCAGTCACAAGTCCTGCATGGGGGCCAGACACAAGTCCTGCATGGGGGCCAGACACAAGTCCTACATGGGGGGCAGTCACAAGTCCTGCATAGGGGTCAGTCACAAGTCCTGCATGGGGGCCAGGCACAAGTCCTGCATGGGTGACAGTCACAAGTCCTGCATGGGGGGCAGTCACAAGTCCTGCATGGGGGGCAGTCACAAGTCCTGCATGGGGGCCAGACACAAGTCCTGCATATGGGGCAGTCACAAGTCCTGCATGGGGGCGAGACACAAGTCCTGCATATGGGGCAGTCACAAGTCCTGCATGGGGGGCAGTCACAAGTCCTGCATATGGGGCAGTCACAAGTCCTGCATGGGGGGCAGTCACAAGTCCTGCATGGGGGCCAGGCACAAGTCCTGCATAGGGGCCAGTCACAAGTCCTGCATGGGGGCCAGACACAAGTCCTGCATATGGGGCCAGACACAAGTCCTGCATGGGGGCCAGACACAAGTCCTGCATATGGGGCAGTCACAAGTCCTGCATGGGGGGCAGTCACAAGTCCTGCATGGGGGCCAGACACAAGTCCTGCATATGGGGCAGTCACAAGTCCTGCATGGGGGCCAGACACAAGTCCTGCATATGGGGCAGTCACAAGTCCTGCATGGGGGGCAGTCACAAGTCCTGCATATGGGGCAGTCACAAGTCCTGCATGGGGGGCAGTCACAAGTCCTGCATGGGGGCCAGACACAACTCCTGCATGGGGGCCAGACAAAAGTCCTGCATGGGGGGCAGTCACAAGTCCTGCATGGGGGCCAGACACAAGTCCTGCGTGGGGGGCAGTCACAAGTCCTGCATAGGGGCCAGTCACAAGTCCTGCATGGGGGCCAGGCACAAGTCCTGCATCGGGGGCAGGCACAAGTCCTTCATGGGGGCCAGACACAAGTCCTGCATGGGGGCCAGACACAAGTCCTGCATGGGGGGCAGTCACAAGTCCTGCATAGGGGCCAGTCACAAATCCTGCATGGGGTCCAGGCACAAGTCCTGCATGGGGGGCAGTCACAAGTCCTGCATGGGGGCCAGACACAAGTCCTGCATGGGGGCCAGACACAAGTCCTGCATGGGGGGCAGTCACAAGTCCTGCATAGGGGCCAGTCACAAGTCCTGCATGGGGGCCAGGCACAAGTCCTGCATGGGGGGCAGTCACAAGTCCTGCATGGGGGCCAGACACAAGTCCTGCATGGGAGCCAGACACAAGTCCTGCATGGGGGCCAGGCACAAGTCCTGCATGGGGGCCAGGCACAAGTCCTGCATGGGGGCCAAGCACAAGTCCTGCGTGGGGGCCAGGCACAAGTCCTGCGTGGGGGCCAGACACAAGTCCTGCGTGGGGGCCAGGCACAAGTCCTGCATGGGGGGCAGTCATAAGTCCTGCATGGGGGCCAGACACAAGTTCTGCATGGGGGGCAGTCACAAGTCCTGCATGGGGGGCAGACACAAGTCCTGCATGGGGGCCAGACACAAGTCCTGCATGGGGGCCAGGCACAAGTCCTGCATGGGGGGCAGACACAAGTCCTGCATGGGGGGCAGTCACAAGTCCTGCATGGGGGCCAGGCACAAGTCCTGCATGGGGGCCAGGCACAAGTCCTGCATGGGGGCCAAGCACAAGTCCTGCGTGGGGGCCAGGCACAAGTCCTGCGTGGGGGCCAGACACAAGTCCTGCGTGGGGGCCAGGCACAAGTCCTGCATGGGGGGCAGACACAAGTCCTGCATGGGGGGCAGTCACAAGTCCTGCATGGGGGCCAGGCACAAGTCCTGCATGGGGGCCAGGCACAAGTCCTGCGTGGGGGCCAAGCACAAGTCCTGCGTGGGGGCCAGGCACAAGTCCTGCGTGGGGGCCAGACACAAGTCCTGCGTGGGGGCCAGGCACAAGTCCTGCATGGGGGGCAGTCATAAGTCCTGCATGGGGGCCAGACACAAGTTCTGCATGGGGGGCAGTCACAAGTCCTGCATGGGGGGCAGACACAAGTCCTGCATGGGGGCCAGACACAAGTCCTGCATGGGGGCCAGGCACAAGTCCTGCATGGGGGGCAGACACAAGTCCTGCATGGGGGGCAGTCACAAGTCCTGCATGGGGGGCAGTCACAAGTCCTGCATGGGGGCCAGGCACAAGTCCTGCATGGGGGCCAGGCACAAGTCCTGCATGGGGGGCAGACACAAGTCCTGCATGGGGGGCAGTCACAAGTCCTGCATGGGGGCCAGACACAAGTCCTGCATGGGGGACAGTCACAAGTCCTGCATGGGGGGCAGTCACAAGTCCTGCATGGGGGCCAGGCACAAGTCCTGCATGGGGGGCAGTCACAAGTCCTGCATGGGGGCCAGACACAAGTCCTGCATGGGGGCCAGACACAAGTCCTACATGGGGGGCAGTCACAAGTCCTGCATAGGGGTCAGTCACAAGTCCTGCATGGGGGCCAGGCACAAGTCCTGCATGGGTGACAGTCACAAGTCCTGCATGGGGGGCAGTCACAAGTCCTGCATGGGGGCCAGGCACAAGTCCTGCATGGGGGGCTGTCACAAGTCCTGCATGGGGGCCAGACACAAGTCCTGCATGGGGGCCAGACACAAGTCCTACATGGGGGGCAGTCACAAGTCCTGCATAGGGGCCAGTCACAAGTCCTGCATGGGGGCCAGGCACAAGTCCTGCATGGGGGGCAGTCACAAGTCCTGCATGGGGGCCAGACACAAGTCCTGCGTGGGGGGCAGTCACAAGTCCTGCATAGGGGCCAGTCACAAGTCCTGCATGGGGGCCAGGCACAAGTCCTGCATCGGGGGCAGGCACAAGTCCTTCATGGGGGCCAGACACAAGTCCTGCATGGGGGCCAGACACAAGTCCTGCATGGGGGGCAGTCACAAGTCCTGCATAGGGGCCAGTCACAAATCCTGCATGGGGTCCAGGCACAAGTCCTGCATGGGGGGCAGTCACAAGTCCTGCATGGGGGCCAGACACAAGTCCTGCATGGGGGCCAGACACAAGTCCTGCATGGGGGGCAGTCACAAGTCCTGCATAGGGGCCAGTCACAAGTCCTGCATGGGGGCCAGGCACAAGTCCTGCATGGGGGGCAGTCACAAGTCCTGCATGGGGGCCAGACACAATTCCTGCATGGGAGCCAGACACAAGTCCTGCATGGGGGCCAGGCACAAGTCCTGCATGGGGGCCAGGCACAAGTCCTGCATGGGGGCCAAGCACAAGTCCTGCGTGGGGGCCAGGCACAAGTCCTGCGTGGGGGCCAGACACAAGTCCTGCGTGGGGGCCAGGCACAAGTCCTGCATGGGGGGCAGTCATAAGTCCTGCATGGGGGCCAGACACAAGTTCTGCATGGGGGGCAGTCACAAGTCCTGCATGGGGGGCAGACACAAGTCCTGCATGGGGGCCAGACACAAGTCCTGCATGGGGGCCAGGCACAAGTCCTGCATGGGGGGCAGACACAAGTCCTGCATGGGGGGCAGTCACAAGTCCTGCATGGGGGCCAGGCACAAGTCCTGCATGGGGGCCAGGCACAAGTCCTGCATGGGGGCCAAGCACAAGTCCTGCGTGGGGGCCAGGCACAAGTCCTGCGTGGGGGCCAGACACAAGTCCTGCGTGGGGGCCAGGCACAAGTCCTGCATGGGGGGCAGACACAAGTCCTGCATGGGGGGCAGTCACAAGTCCTGCATGGGGGCCAGGCACAAGTCCTGCATGGGGGCCAGGCACAAGTCCTGCGTGGGGGCCAAGCACAAGTCCTGCGTGGGGGCCAGGCACAAGTCCTGCGTGGGGGCCAGACACAAGTCCTGCGTGGGGGCCAGGCACAAGTCCTGCATGGGGGGCAGTCATAAGTCCTGCATGGGGGCCAGACACAAGTTCTGCATGGGGGGCAGTCACAAGTCCTGCATGGGGGGCAGACACAAGTCCTGCATGGGGGCCAGACACAAGTCCTGCATGGGGGCCAGGCACAAGTCCTGCATGGGGGGCAGACACAAGTCCTGCATGGGGGGCAGTCACAAGTCCTGCATGGGGGGCAGTCACAAGTCCTGCATGGGGGCCAGGCACAAGTCCTGCATGGGGGCCAGGCACAA
This sequence comes from Phyllobates terribilis, assembly GCF_046119375.1. Classification (NCBI taxonomy): domain Eukaryota; kingdom Metazoa; phylum Chordata; class Amphibia; order Anura; family Dendrobatidae; genus Phyllobates; species Phyllobates terribilis. The sequence continues at coordinate 612,682,336 of NW_027362762.1, forward strand.
GTCCTGCATGGGGGGCAGACACAAGTCCTGCATGGGGGGCAGTCACAAGTCCTGCATGGGGGCCAGACACAAGTCCTGCATGGGGGACAGTCACAAGTCCTGCATGGGGGGCAGTCACAAGTCCTGCATGGGGGCCAGGCACAAGTCCTGCATGGGGGGCAGTCACAAGTCCTGCATGGGGGCCAGACACAAGTCCTGCATGGGGGCCAGACACAAGTCCTACATGGGGGGCAGTCACAAGTCCTGCATAGGGGTCAGTCACAAGTCCTGCATGGGGGCCAGGCACAAGTCCTGCATGGGTGACAGTCACAAGTCCTGCATGGGGGGCAGTCACAAGTCCTGCATGGGGGCCAGGCACAAGTCCTGCATGGGGGGCAGTCACAAGTCCTGCATGGGGGCCAGACACAAGTCCTGCATGGGGGCCAGACACAAGTCCTACATGGGGGGCAGTCACAAGTCCTGCATAGGGGCCAGTCACAAGTCCTGCATGGGGGCCAGGCACAAGTCCTGCATGGGGGGCAGTCACAAGTCCTGCATGGGGGCCAGACACAAGTCCTGCATGGGGGCCAGACACAAGTCCTGCATAGGGGCCAGTCACAAGGCCTGCATGGGGGACAGGTACAAGTCCTGCATGGGGGGCAGTCACAAGTCCTGCATGGGGGGCAGTCACAAGTCCTGCATGGGGGGCAGTCACAAGTCCTGCATGGGGGCCAGACACAAGTCCTGCATGGGGGCCAGACACAAGTTCTGCATGGGGGCCAGACACAAGTCCTGCATGGGGGGCAGTCACAAGTCCTGCATGGGGGGCAGTCATAAGTCCTGCATGGGGGCCAGACACAAGTTCTGCATGGGGGGCAGTCACAAGTCCTGCATGGGGGGCAGACACAAGTCCTGCATGGGGGCCAGACACAAGTCCTGCATGGGGGCCAGGCACAAGTCCTGCATGGGGGGCAGACACAAGTGCTGCATGGGGGGCAGACACAAGTCCTGCATGGGGGCCAGGCACAAGTCCTGCATGGGGGCCAGGCACAAGTCCTGCATGGGGGCCAAGCACAAGTCCTGCGTGGGGGCCAGACACAAGTCCTGCGTGGGGGCCAGACACAAGTCCTGCGTGGGGGCCAGGCTCAAGTCCTGCATGGGGGGCAGTCATAAGTCCTGCATGGGGGCCAGACACAAGTTCTGCATGGGGGGCAGTCACAAGTCCTGCATGGGGGGCAGACACAAGTCCTGCATGGGGGCCAGACACAAGTCCTGCATGGGGGCCAGGCACAAGTCCTGCATGGGGGGCAGACACAAGTCCTGCATGGGGGGCAGTCACAAGTCCTGAATGGGGGGCAGTCACAAGTCCTGCATGGGGGCCAGGCACAAGTCCTGCATGGGGGGCAGACACAAGTCCTGCATGGGGGCCAGGCACAAGTCCTGCATGGGGGGCAGTCACAAGTCCTGAATGGGGGGCAGTCACAAGTCCTGCATGGGGGCCAGACACAAGTCCTGCATGGGGGCCAGACACAAGTCCTACATGGGGGGCAGTCACAAGTCCTGCATAGGGGTCAGTCACAAGTCCTGCATGGGGGCCAGGCACAAGTGCTGCATGGGGGACAGTCACAAGTCCTGCATGGGGGGCAGTCACAAGTCCTGCATGGGGGCCAGGCACAAGTCCTGCATGGGGGGCAGTCACAAGTCCTGCATGGGGGCCAGACACAAGTCCTGCATGGGGGCCAGACACAAGTCCTACATGGGGGGCAGTCACAAGTCCTGCATAGGGGCCAGTCACAAGTCCTGCATGGGGGCCAGGCACAAGTCCTGCATGGGGGGCAGTCACAAGTCCTGCATGGGGGCCAGACACAAGTCCTGCATGGGGGCCAGACACAAGTCCTGCATAGGGGCCAGTCACAAGGCCTGCATGGGGGACAGGTACAAGTCCTGCATGGGGGGCAGTCACAAGTCCTGCATAGAGGCAAGGCACAAGTCCTGCATGGGGGGCAGTCACAAGTCCTGCATGGGGGCCAGACACAAGTCCTGCATGGGGGCCAGTCACAAGTCCTGCGTGGGGGCCAGACACAAGTCCTGCATGGGGGACAGTCACAAGTCCTGCATGGGGGGCAGTCACAAGTCCTGCATGGGGGCCAGGCACAAGTCCTGCATGGGGGGCAGTCACAAGTCCTGCATGGGGGCCAGACACAAGTCCTGCATGGGGGCCAGACACAAGTCCTACATGGGGGGCAGTCACAAGTCCTGCATAGGGGCCAGTCACAAGTCCTGCATGGGGGCCAGGCACAAGTCCTGCATGGGGGGCAGTCACAAGTCCTGCATGGGGGCCAGACACAAGTCCTGCATGGGGGCCAGACACAAGTCCTGCATAGGGGCCAGTCACAAGGCCTGCATGGGGGACAGGTACAAGTCCTGCATGGGGGGCAGTCACAAGTCCTGCATAGAGGCAAGGCACAAGTCCTGCATGGGGGGCAGTCACAAGTCCTGCATGGGGGCCAGACACAAGTCCTGCATGGGGGCCAGTCACAAGTCCTGCATGGGGGCCAGACACAAGTCCTGCATGGGGGCCAGGCACAAGTCCTGCATGGGGGCCAGGCACAAGTCCTGCATGGGGGCCAGTCACAAGTCCTGCGTGGGGGCCAGACACAAGTCCTGCGTGGGGGCCAGACACAAGTCCTGCGTGGGGGGCAGTCACAAGTCCTGCGTGGGGGGCAGTCACAAGTCCTGCATGGGGGCCAGGCACAAGTCTTGCATAGTGGCCAGGCACAAGTCTTGCATGGGGGCCAGGCACAAGTCCTGCATGGGGGCCAGTCACAAGTCCTGCGTGGGGGCCAGTCACAAGTCCTGCATGGGGGCCAGGCACAAGTCCTGCATGGGGGCCAGGCACAAGTCCTGCATGGGGGCCAGTCACAAGTCCTGCGTGGGGGGCAGTCACAAGTCCTGCATGGGGGCCAGGCACAAGTCTTGCATAGTGGCCAGGCACAAGTCTTGCATGGGGGCCAGGCACAAGTCCTGCATGGGGGCCAGTCACAAGTCCTGCGTGGGGTCCAGACACAAGTCCTGCATGGGGGCCAGGCACAAGTCCTGCATGGGGGGCAGTCACAAGTCCTGCATGGGGGCCAGACACAAGTCCTGCGTGGGGTCCAGACACAAGTCCTGCATGGGGTCCAGACACAAGTCCTGCATGGGGGCCAGGCACAAGTCCTGCATGGGGGGCAGTCACAAGTCCTGCATGGGGGCCAGACACAAGTCCTGCGTGGGGGCCAGACACAAGTCCTGCATGGGGGCCAGGCACAAGTCCTGCATGGAGGCCAAGCACAAGTCCTGCATAGGGGCCAGGTACAAGTCCTGTATAGGGGGCCTTCACTAGTAATGTGTCCCTAAATCAAGGGCACGGGGAAATAAGTCAAAATGTTAGGCTGCTTAAGTATTTTTCCAAACTCGAAGGTATGTTTAGATATTAGCATTGCAAATACATGCACCTAGTGGCTACATAAGGGTTAAAATTCCTGTTCTTTAGCTTGCTGGAAATCACAGTGAAACTGTCTTTTTGAGCTCTCAGGGGGATCTGAATATGGGCTTCAACAGTGGGTGTCGACTTTACTGACTATCTCTTAACTATCCATTTATCTATTTATCTTTTATCTATCTTTTGGTTACTTATATATTTTTATGTATATGTCTAAGAAGCTACATACTGTATGACTAAAAACCTCAGCTTTAGGCTTCATACAGTCATTTTTCATGTTCTATCTTTGTTTTTTCACAGAAGATGTAATCATTATAGTCCATGGCGCTGTTCACATGTTTGTGTTTTTGCGAACCAAGGGTCCGCAAAAGCGAAAATAGAACCATGAAAGTTTTTGATAAGAGTCACAGATCAAACTTGCCTATTCAAATAATTGGAAAATAAAGGACAGAACCCGGATGACATCAGTGTGTCACCTGAGTGCTCTTCATTTTTTTGCTGTTTAATGGGTAGTAGAAGCTTGGAAATGGATTTGTTTTTTTCTGCATAAAGGAAAAAAAGATGCCACTTCAATGGTAAAAATGGTCACACAGACCAAAAATGTTTCAGCACACTCTATCAGTTAGAGCACACTGATGACAAATGATGATTTTCATCACAATGATGATTTTTTCTTTCTCATATGCAGAAAAACAAGCATCTGAATGAGGCCTTAAAAGGACCTGTCACTTGCTCAATTCATATTCAGTTAAATAGCTTGAAAAAAAATAAAGATAAAACCTAAGCATCTGCTGTTTTTTTTGTTTTGTACTGCATCACTCCATTACAGAGATATTCACTTTTATTCCTTTTGGGCACAGTATGTGAAATCTCAGCTTGCAGAGCAACTGGGCGATTCTTCAGAATCTTTTCTGGGGTCGTGTGCTTTTACTGCTCCTACATGTTGCCGTTCACAGGTCGGCAGCTGATCTAAAAGTCTTGCAGCATTTGGGAGGGAGGCGTGAAAGCACATGCCCCCTTATATTCATCTATCGGATCTTAGTCATTATAGAAATGTATCTGCACTACTCAGAGATGTGTCAAATGCTAAGGGAGCAGTCAGATGGTCGTATAACACGATGATCGCATAGCAATGCACGGACTGGCCAGCGGCTCTCCTGAGCTGAGCGTGACAGCTTGTATTTCTATGCAGCAGGTCAGGAGAGCCGCCAGCCAGCCCATACACTGAGCTATAAAAATGAAGATGAAATTAAATTGTACAGTACAAAACAATCATAGAACTATTTTTCTTTGATGAACGTTTATCATCAGTTGTACATTTTTCAAAATGTCTGTGAATGTATGATAGTTGTAATAGAGTAAATGTCTATCTTTCGCTTGAAACTCTTGGCCTACAGTAGGAGATGAATAAGAGGTGTGATTGTAAACATTGGCTAGACAACTGACATTTAAACTGACAATTATTGCTTTCCACAATGCCTTAAATGGGTTCTCTAAGAAATGTAATAAAATAAATAAATAAATAACATTTATTTAAATATTACAAATTATAGTAAATACCTTTATTTAGCAAAAATGTATGAAAAAGTAAGCTTTATTTAGTGCACTGTCAGGATTTTAAATATGTCAGCTGCCATCTATAACAGTTTCTCAGCCATCCCAGCTGACATGTAGTAGGATGGGCTATATATATAGTAGTTCTAGTTCACTGTCAATATCTGTGAGCTATTGTGATAACTGATGCAAACACAAATAGATAAAAGAGATAGATAGATAGATAGATAGAGATAGATAGATAGATAGATAGATAGATAGATAGATAGATAGATAGATAGATAGATAGATAGATATAGCTTCAACCAAGGTTGTGTGCAAAGTCACATGCAGTACAAAGTCCTTATGTTGGCCTGCAAGTCATAGGATTGATAAGTATTTATATCATTTTTTGGGAGGGTGAGTCTCAGGTCTGAATTAATATTAAGAGTCTGGTCTTTGAATTAATTTTAGCAGACTGGGGTCTTAATTGTAAGAGCTAGTCTGAGTTCTAAAGAAATTGTAGGGGTTGGTCTAGGATCCAAATTAACTTTAGGGGTCTGATATGAGGTCCAATGAGTTTAGAGGTTTGGTGTCTAAATGGGTTTGGGGGAATATGAGTTTTGAATAAGCTTAGGCATCTGGTTTGAATTAATTTAGGGGTCTGATCTTTTTATCTATTAAAAATTCTTGATGTCAATACAGTCACTTTGCAAATTTTGTGAAAACAAAATGATTATACTTGGTGTTAAGCTCAAACCTTCAGCAGATCACAGAACCATTTTTAAATATTTTATATACAGTTTATTTCAATACAATATCAGTGCAAATGTAATTAGTGTGAAACTGTATTGTGTACCCAGTATCTCAATTACATATTCAGTATATTGAGGGGTCCAGGATTGTATGATCATAGCTGTATCCATCTAAAAATGGTGCAATATCTGTCGGGTTTGGTATTTTAGTTCACCTACACTGAAGAGAATTGGGCAGAGTTGCAATATTACACACAACCTGTGGATAAGTGCGGCACTGTTTTTGGGAGAAAGCAACCTTATTTTTCTATTTTTGGAAAACCCTTTTCATTTTTTACTCACAATAGCTAAGGATAATAAATAGTTCTTCCTAGTTACCAATAATGATGTCATTGATAAAGATCAACAAAATGTGATAATTTTATTGTTTATGATTGATCTTTTCTTGCATTCACATAATGCAATTAACATTATGGTTGGTAATCTAACAAATCTTAACGATAAATAAAAAGTGTAAAGATCTCTTAAACTGAAGGTCCACTTTTTAACACTATGTGGATTATACATCAATATTTCTCAGAGCTCTTTTTTTTTTATTTTGGTTCTGATTCAGGATCCAAATCCTCTGGATAAATATAGCATTAATCCCTTAGTGACCAAGCCAATTTTTACAATTCTGACCAGTGTCACTTTATGGTAATAACTCTGGAACGCTTCAACGGATCCCACTGGTTCTGAGAATGTTTTTTTCGTGACATATTGTACTTCATGATTGTGGTAAAATTTCTTCGATATCACTTGTGTTTATTTGTGAAAAAAACAGACATTTGGCAAAAAGTTTAAAAGTTTAGCAATTTTCAAAATTTGAATTATTTATGCCCTTAAATCAGAGAGATATGTCACACAAAAGAGTTAATAAATAACATTTCCCACATGTCTACTTTACATCAGCACAATTTTGGAACCAAAATTTTTTTTTGTTAGGGAGCTATAAGGGTTAAAAGTTGACCAGCAATTTCTCATTTTTCCAACAAAATTTACAAATCAATTTTTTTAGGGACCACATCACATTTGAAGTCACTTTGAGAGGTCTTTATGACAAAAAATACCCAAAAGTGACACCATTCTATAAACTGCACCACTCAAGGTGCTCAAAACCACATTCAAGAACTTTATTAACCCTTCAGGTGCTTCACAGGAATTTTTTGAATGTGGAAGAAAAAAATGAACATTTAACTTTTTTCGCAAAAATGTTACTTTAGACCCAATTTATTTTATTTTCACAGGGGTAACAAGAAAAAATGGACACCAAAATTTGTTGTGCAATTTCCCCTGGGCATGCAGATACCCCATATGTGGGGAAAAACCACTGTTTGGGCACACGGCAGGGCTCGGAAGGGAAGGAGCGCCATTTCACTTTTTGATTGTAAAATTTGCTTGAATAATTAGCGACACCATGTTGCGTTTGGAGAGCCCCTGATGTGCCTAAGCATTGGAGCTCCCCCACAAGTGACCCCATTTTGGAAACTAGACCCCCCAAGTCACCTATCTAGATGCATAGTGAGCACTTGGAACCCCCAGGTGCTTCACAAATTGATTCGTAAAAATGAAAAAGTCTTTTTTTTTCCACTTGAAGCATATGGGGTAGAGACTCGAGCATGTCACTCAAATACCCACGATACTCAATGCATACCAGAGCACCCAATGCAAACTCAAGTAGCGAGCACTTGCGCTCAACGCTAGTCGCCATATCATCATCTTTTTTTCTTACTTTTGAAAAAAATCCCAACCCCATCACAACCCTAACCCCAAACCCAGCCCTAGCCCTAACCCTAGCCCAACCCTAACCCGAGAGTTTATTTTTTGCGCCATTCCTCGTGCGGTATAAGTGATTAGACGACCTTATTCTTCGGGTCGATGAGACTATAGCGATACCAGAATCATATGGAGTTTTTATGATTGACAGCTGTCACACACTAAAAGAAGCATTTTTTGTAAAATCTAGTTTTTGCATCGCCATATTTTGAGAGCTATAATTTTTCCAGATTTTGGCAGACAGTCATGTGACGCCTTGTTTTTTGCTGGATGAGTTGACGTTGTTATTGGTGCCATTTTCAGGCACGTGACATTTTTTGATCGCTTTCTATTCCGATTTTTGGGAGGCAGAATAAACAAAAACCAACAATTCAGGAATTGCTTTTTTTGTTTTTTTTTATTCTCTTCCGCGTGTGGTAAAATTGATAATGCAGCGTTATTCTCCGGGTCAGTACGTTTACAGCGGTACCACATTTATATAGTTTTTCTATGTTTTGCACTTTTACATAATAAAAGCAATTTTATAGAAAAAAATATTTTTTAGCATAGCTTTATTCTGAAAGCTATAACTTTTTTATTTTTCAGCTGATGGAGCTGTATTGCAGCTTGTTTTTTGCAGGACGAGATGACGTTTTCAGCTGTACCATTTTTATTTATATTCGTCTTTTTGATCGCGTGTTATTCCATTTTTGGTTTGGCGGTATGGTGATAAAGCATTGTTTTTTGCTTCGTTTTTTTTTGTTTTTTTTTACTGTTCACTGAAGGGGTTAACTAGTGGAACAGTTTTATAGGTCAGGTCGTTCCGGATGCGGCGATACCAAATATGTGTACTTTTATATATTTTTTTGTATTTTTTTATAATAATATTTATTGATGGGTACATTATATTTTTATTTTTGGTGGATTATTTTTTTTATTTATTTTTTTTATATTTTTACAATTTTTTTTTTTTTTCACTTTCTGACAGTTTTTATACTTTTTTACTTTGTCCCACTCTGGGACTTTCACTTTTTTTATTCTGATCACCTGCAAGGCACAGGAATGCAGCACCATCCCTGTGCCATGCAGGCTGTCAGCGCTGGACAGGGAGAAGATAGTTTGGAGATGCACTGCGCATGTCCAAAAAATCTTCCTGCTGTCTGGTGACCTGGATGTTGGACATCGGGTCATCATGGTAACATCCTGGAAGCCGCGGCAGACAGCGCTGGAGGCCGGAAGAGGAGGTGAGCATACCGATCACCTCCCCTTGCCACTGCAATGCTGCGATCGACTTAGATCACAGCATTGCGGGGGTTAATGTGCTGGGAGCGGTGCGGGACTGCTCCCTGCACATAGTACCGGGTGTCAGCTGTGGCAATCAGCTGACACCCGGCGGCGATCGCGCCCGCACAGCCTGTGTGCGCGCGCGATCGCGATGACGTACTAATATGGGTCAGGCTCTTAAAGCCCAGGGCACTGATGCGCATTAATACGTCATGGGCTGTAAAGGGGTTAAAGAAGTAGTCCAGTACTTTATATTATCCCCCCAATGTATCCCCCCGGGGCCCCTAAGGATTTTTGTAAATACCTTACGTTGCAGATACTGCCTGTGAGCGGCGCTATCCTTGGCCGCTCACAGGCATCACATGACCCCACGCTGACGTCAAGACAAGTGAAGCGTGACTTAGCGCTGGAGCCCCGCGGTGGCTGCTGGGTTGTGGGCGGGGTTACACCCCCGCGTCAGACCCAGCATCCACTGTGTGCTTTCCCAATGAATGAGGAGAGGGAGAGCACGTGGTGGATGCCGGGTGTAACGCGGGGGGGTAACCCCGCCCACAGCCTGGCATCCACAATGGAACGCAAAAGACAGAGACCCCCGGCTGCTGCCAGCACTTGTCGTGACATCAGTAGATGTCAGCGCCGGCTGCATCTGGGGGTCACGTGATGCCTATGAGTGGCTAGTGATAGCGCCGCTCACAGGCAGTATCTATAACGTAAGCTAATTACAAAAATCTTTAGGGGCCCCGGGGAGATACATCGGGTGGGTAATATAAAGTACTGGACAACCCCTTTAACCCAATCCCACCTCTACTCTCCCTTATTCTCCCTTCTTTTGAAGTCCACTCTGTCCGCATCTACTCTCCCTCCAACCTCCAAGTGGATGTCATATACAGACCTCTGGGCCCAGTCACTCCCTTTATTGACAAATTCTCCACCTAGATTCTCCACTTTCTGTCTGCTGACATTCCCACCATCATCATGGGCGATTTCAACATTCCCACTAACACACACCAATCAACAGCATCCAAACTTCTGTCACTCACCTCATCTTTTGGACTTACTCAGTGGTCCTCCTCACCCACACAGACGGACATACATTGGACCTTATCTTCACCCAACTCTGCTCCCTATCTAACCTCTCAGTCTCCCCCCTCACCCTATCTGACCATCATCTACTCACTTTCTCATCCCTGTCCTTCTCACCTGTCACCCACGTTCAGCAATTGGCACACCCCCACAGAAACCTTGCACATCTAGACACTCACACTCTCTGACTCTATTCTATCACTGACATCCATTTCTTCACTCCATGACAAAGACAGCGCCACTGCTTTCTACAATGCCACTCTCACATCAGCTATTGACTCGGTCGCCCCTCTTGTGCATGGCAGAGTGCAACAAATCAATAGACAACCCTGGCACAACAACCTCACTAAAAAGCTTCGGCAAGCGTCCAGAGTTGCAGAACGGCATTGAAAGAAAACACATTCACAAGATGACTTCACTGCATTCAAACAAGCAACACTCGCATTCAAATCAGCCCTCATCTCCGTTAAACAGGCCTACTTCACAACCCTCATAGACTGCTTATCCTACAACTCCAAACAACTATTCAACTCCATCCTCCGCCCTCTACTGCCCCCACCGACCTCCCTCATCGCTGCTGAGGACTTTGCACACACTTCAAAAACAAGATTGACCAAACAAGGCAAGCCTTCATTGTCAGACCACCACAACACCTTTGTTTTCCATACCATTTCCCTTCCCCCTTAACCTCCTTCTCCAACATTACTGAAGGAAAGCTCCTCTCCAAATCACACATCACCACTTGCGCACTTGACCCCATCCAATCTCCTCGCAAACCTCACCCCAACACTTATCCCAACCCTAACCCATCTCTTCAACCCATCACTAACTTCTAGTACCTTCCCCTCTGCTTTCAAACATGCCATAATCACTCCTATCCCCAAAAAGCCATCCCTCAACCCAACCGCTTTGTCCAGCTATCGCCCCATATCGCTGCTCCCATTCACCTCCAAACTCCTTGAGCAACTTTCTTCCCATTTCTCATCTAACACTCTCTTCGACAACTAACAATCTGGCTTGCGTCCCTACCATTCCACCAAAACTGCCCTTACCAAAATTACTAATGATTTACTTACAGCCAAAGCTAACAGACAATTCTCCATACTCCTCCTTTTAGACCTGTCCTCTGCCTTCGACACGGTTGACCACTGCCTCCTACTACAGATTCTCTCTTCCTTTGGTGTCAAAGACCTTGCCCTATCCTAGATCTCCTCATACCTTTCCAACCGCACTTTTAGGGTCTCCCACTCCCACACTACCTCCTCATCCTGCCCTCTCTCTGTTGGAGTCCCTCAAGGCTCTGTTCTAGGACCACTACTCTTCTCCATCTATACCCTTGGCCTGGAACAGCTCATAAATTCCCACGGTTTCCAGTACGACTTGTACGCTGACGACACCTAGATCTACCTCTCTGGCCCAGACGTCACCTCTCTGTTGTCAAGAATCCCAGCATGTCTATCAGCCATATCCTCCTTCTTCTCCTCTCGTTTCCTCAAACTCTTTGTGGACAAATCTGAACTCATCATCTTTCCTCCATCTTGCATATCTTCTCCATCTGATCTATCTATCATAATAAAAGACACCACTCTTTCCCCTGTACCTGAAATCCGCTGCCTCTGTGTAACCTTTGACTCTGCTCAGTCATTCAAACCACACATCCAAGCTCTCGCCACCTCCTGTCGCTTCCAGCTCAAAAATATTTCCAGAATCCATCCTTTCCTCAACCCTCAATCTACTAAACTGCTTGTGCATGCCCTCATAATCTCCCGCCTCGACTACTGCAACATCCTCCTCTGCGGTCTACCAGCTAACATTCTCGCACCTCTCCAGTCTGTCTTTAACTCTGCTGCTCGAGTAGTTCATCTCTCTTCTCGCTACTCCTCTGCTACCCCCTTTGCAAATCTCTTCACCAACTCGAAACTGCCCAGCGTATCCAGTTCAAATTACTAACACTGACCTACAAAGCCATCCATAACCTTTCTCCTCCATACATCTCTGAACTAATCTCCAGATATATTCCCTCACGCAATCTCCAGTCCTACCAAGACCACCTCCTCTCCTCCACACTTATTCGTTCCTTACCCAATCGCCTCCAAGACTTCTCCAGAACATCCCCCATCCTCTAGAATTCTGTGCCTCAACACGTCCGCTTATCTGCCACATCCGGATCCTTCAGACGGAACCTGAAAACCTATCTCTTCAAGAAAGCTTACAACTTGCAATGACCACGCCGTCGACTCACCACCACCAGAGCTGCTGCTTTACCAACACCAGACCTGCGCCACACCACCACCAGAGTTGCAGCAACCCCCCACTTACTGTCTCCTTCCCCATTATCCAGTAAAATGTAAGTCCGCAAGGACAGGGTCCTCTTCCCTCTATACCAGTCTATCATGGTTAGTTCATATACTGTAAGTGATATATGTATTTTGTATGTAACCCCTTCTTATGTACAGCACCATGGAATCAATGGGGTTATATAAATAATAATAATGACTGTAAGAGTGCAATGCTGCGTGGCCACATCATAATTAAAATTGGACCATGAAAATGGCTGCAACCTGACTGCTATAAGAAATCCAAGCCTACTGGATTATTTTGTAACCCCTGAAACTGTTATTACTCGCAACTGTGACTGTGAATCAATGGATTTTATGTTGTATGGCTACAAGTCTCTGATAAGCCGTAGCCTAGGACACAAAATCACTAGGACATTATCATTGCTGTGACTAGAATGGCCACTCGCAAGACATCGCCCCCTTCTGTGATAAGCACCTCACTGTCTATAGACAAAATACATACAGAGCCTGGTGTGGGCGGGGTTAGCTTTCTCAGCTCTGCTGCATGCTAAATCGGAAGGCTCTGATTGTGTCAGAACTGCTGCACTCAGCAATCTAAGTGATACATCGTTGGATTCAGGGTCTCTTTGCCTACATAATGCTGCTCTCTGATGAGTTGGCAAAAACCTGGTGACAGATTTTTGCACATTCACGCTGCAACACATACATGTATTCCTAGATATTGGAAAAAGTACAACCCCCATCAGTAGTAGAGTGGTTTCAGAAGCTAAACCTTGTGATGATGGAGTATGTAATAGCTGGTAGAAGAGGATTTGGATGATCCTTCTAAATTCTCCATATGGTAACAACAATAATTATTTTTCCAAACCACTACTGAGTGTTAGGGTATGTACCCATGATGCATACCAGCCTGCGGCCCCGACGCTGCAGAATAGCCGCCTGCGGCTTCTATTCTTTATGCAAACTAGCAGCGCCATTTATTTTTTTTTGACATGCTGGAAAGACGCGCCGCATGTCCGTCTCCGCGGGTGATCCGCAGGTGCCCAGATATGCATAGTGGACATGGGATTTCTGGAAATCACATCCACTATGCTGTAACAGCTGGACGCTGCGGGTTTGATGCTGCATAAACACGAAGCGTCAAACCAGCAGCGGCTCCTGATCGTGTGCACTAATTCCCACCATTTTCCTTTTCTCCTTTCTTTTCTCTCTCACCTTTAATTTTACTCCTTCATCCTGTCTCTTCACATGTGTCATTTTTTTCTGTGCTTGAAATGGACAGGTTACCTGCAAATGGATACTGATTACTTACTATTATCCTGATCTTAAAGAAACTTACTATGTATACTTCTATTCAGACTGATGTCTGAGACTTAGCTAGTCTTTCCACTACCAGCAAGGTTGACTAAAATAAATACCTAATGTGTGTAAATAGATACATACATCCTGTTACGGATGGACAAATGACCGCTGCAACCATGCTCAAGTGACCAGAGCAAGGACGAGTCAGTCAGTGCTACAACCTATATTATTTGCAGCAAGCACATGTCCGTCCAGCCAGAACAGGATGTACAAAGACCATCAAGGAACCAGACATCATTGGTAGTGGAGCAGCAGGGAATCAGTAAGGTCATTATATTTCCTTTATTTCACTATACTTTTTACAGAGCATGCTGAATGGTTTTTAAATCCAATTTTGGGGAGTTCCACCCCTTTAAGCAATGCGCTGATCCCACAGCTACAGAGCACACTTCTGAATTACTCATTTGTAAGCTCTGACTGGCAAACTTGCAATATAATGAAATGTAAGAGTGATGAGTAGCTGCAGCATTTATTATCGTAAACTGATAGCATAGCAGATTAAAAAACTTTTTCTTACCCTAATTGAACCCGGGGCAGCGCACACCATTACATCTCCATGGTAACAGACTACAAACAAACTCTGTGTAGTCTGATTCAGCAACCTCTCTTCCAACTGTTCTTATCTTCTTGCTAACTCAGGAAATGTTCATGAATGATACATGAAAGGTAATATTACATTAAGGATAACTATGATAACAAAGTGAAAGAAAAATATTTGGCTTGTAAAGATGTACATAATCATATTTTTTAAAGTTATTTTTTTTCTTTTCCATTCACTGATCCACCACTTCCCAATACCGATGAATATAAAACTTTGTACATTTTGCACACAGAAAATAATAGGGAAACACTAACATATATAGATGCAATTCAAATAAATAGACACACCCAGTGTTCTTCTGTGTGTACCATGTCAATGGGGGGGGGTGCAAGTCAGACTAAGGCGATATGAGCAGCAGCAAAATTTCCTGTCTGGTGCCTGGGATGTAAATCATCCAGGAAGGTAGACTTTCCTTAATTACTCTGGATTTGGTGAAGGACATAACACTTCAATTGCATACTTATAAAATTGTGGTCGGTCAACAGACAATAAATATAAAGTTATCAATGCATTTATTTTTCAGTTACCTACATGATTATTTAAACAGTAAAGAGGGGTTATAGTTGCTGACAGATTTGCTTTAAAAGAAAACATTATATTCTAGAAGCAAAATACTGAGCAGACCAAGCATTATTTAAAGAGGTTCTGCTTTGAAACACGGACACATAATTTACAACTTTCTCTCCTAATCACATTGTCTAAATATTTCATGGTGAACATATCCTCATTCTACAGACGAAGCCACTAAGATGTTCTATGTACAAGTCTGCCTTTTACAATTTACTACATTTTGAAATAATAGTAGACATAGACTAACTGGGAGTCTAAATGGTAAAAAAGGTGAAATCCAGGCAAAATGATCTTGTAGTATGTCATAGATTATGTAAGAAAATCACATTGGTTAAGTCGGTTTATCAGACCACCACTGATTTCCAGAACTAAAAGGCTCCATATAGAGGCCACACCCCTTTGGCATTGCACAGAGATTTCTGCAGTTTCAAATCTGACACATCATTCAAAACTAGATTTCATAAAAGTCATTTTCTTAGACTGATCTATCTGAAACAAGAAAGTTTTCTGCACTGTACTGACTTAACATTACTGAACAATACTCAGTTAAGAGGTTAAGCTACTGTGTACTTGATACAATCTCAGCAATGCCCTATGCAGTAAAAGCGCTGTTGCTAAAAAATGATCCCAGAATGCAATCTGCAGACATTTGCATTCCTTGCCCGTTCACAACACTAAACAAAGCTCCCATGTAAATATTCCCATATAAGCACATCAAAAACTAGCATCTCCTAATCTGCAGTCTAGAGGATCAGTCATTAAAGAAACTGTGGCATCTGAGTGTGTCCATGCAATCTGCTGTATACCAAGACTACAATGCCATTAATTTTAGGAATGAATGCATCTGTACACAAGAACTTGTAATGATAAAGAAAAGAAAAACCAAAATGTGTCGCCAATGCTCTTCTAAACAACCAATGGTAAATCAAAGTCTGCAACTTATACCGCTGTATGTATGATATTTGACAAGTTCCTATAACGTGTGGTGAGCTTCTCATCTTGCACATAAGTGTGTGCTATCGTATTCATTTATCTAAAATATATCAATGCATTTTCCACTCCGCTCCAGAAATGTATTTCTTTCAGAATTATTGCTGTCAAGGTTATTTTTTACATAATTTCTTTATAAAACTTGATCTCTAATTTAGAAATAATTTCAAGCAACTCAACAAATTCAAGATGCTGTCTGATGCTATCACTTGACAATAAAATATCATAGATGTTATATTCCAGCAATAAATCATATTTTGATAAGAAAGACATACATTAAAACTAGAATCTAATTGTTCGACAGTTCTACAGAAGCCTTCATTCTACAAAGTGTCCAAATTTCCTATCTCCACCTGGTCTTTAATAAAAGTAGTACATCACTTAGTGTAACCTGACAAGGAAAATAAATATATATGGTCATTTACCTAGTGAGGTAATGTTACTATCCGATCTTCAACACTGTAATCTACACCCTTCCTCCTCCAACTAAAATGGATTTTTAATTGCCCACTGTATTCCAGCTACTATAAATCTCTCTACTGCAAGAGAACAGGTCTGATTTTAATCAAGACTTCTTGCTGCCAACCACAGACTGGAGCAGTCTGCCCTAAAGATGTTAAATGGGTGCAATTCAGAGGAGCAGATGAAAATATTTAACGCACAGGAAAACATAAGGGGGGTGGAGGGTGTATAGAAGATGAGAGGGAGAGCCACATAAGAAGCTAGAGGGAGGTATAGAAAATGGACAGGGAGTGCATGGGATAAATATGATACCTAGTGGCTGGAATGGAGATCCAGAGCACAACTGAGGAACAAGCAGGTGACAGTTATACCAGGTCACAATGCAGATAAGTAGGGCAGGAATGAAACTGAGATTCAATGATAGGCATAATGAGACCAGCAGTCAGGAAGAATAGATTTCTATTGATAGAGGAATGAGCACAGATCAGAGTAGGGCAGTAAATAGATGGACAGGTAGATGATAGTTAAATAGGATGGAATAATGAGAGAAGGATAGATAGATAGATAAATGATAGGCAGACAGCCAATGTGAAATAAGACAGAGGTAAGTAGCAGAGGCAGCTGGCTGTCTGCCATGAGTCACAATTTAGAACCATGAAAATAGGTACATGGAGCAATTTTCCAGCTCCAAGCTCATACAATCAAACACATCTGCATTTCCCAATCACAGCACTAGGATGCCACTCTCATTTCTTGTGAATTCAATCTGTTTTCTCCCTTTAATTCCATCTCTCACTTTCCAGGTAGTAAAGATGTCTACGATAATGGGATATGAGCAGCATATTAGGAACCAGATACAATGCTTGAATTAAGGGATATTTAACTGTCAAGTTACAGGCATAGATATCTCTCCACTGAGAAAGCTATGCTAAGTATTCCAAGCAGATAACTCACCAGCATGAGACTTTACACACCATACTGGTCGGTGGTCATCCTCTGCAGGAGGGGCTGAAGATACAGATGGGTTTCCCCTTTTCCTGCAGCACTTTAGGGGTTCTGCATACCCAGGAAGTGCCTGAAAGCCCTGTGAGGATGCATAGCAGTCCAATCAGTGCAAGGCTGGACCAGTGAATAGATCAGCTGCCCATAGAGAATAAATGCAAGTGACAACAGCTCCCCTCGGGTCCCAGGGAGAAAAACGTCTTCTTATTGATCTGGAGCAATGTGGCGAGCCTGGAGGAGCTGTCCACCACGGAGTGCTGAGTGACGCTGTAGTGGAGCTGTCCACCACGGAGTGCTGAGTGACGCTGTAGTGGAGCTGTCCACCACGGAGTGCTGAGTGACGCTGTAGTGGAGCTGTCCACCACGGAGTGCTGAGTGACGCTGTAGTGGAGCTGTCCACCACGGAGTGCTGAGTGACGCTGTAGTGGAGCTGTCCTCGGAGCCCAGCACTGCCTCACACGCTGCGATCAGTGTCCTGCCACTCACAGTGTACTCGGAGCTTGTTACAGCGGCGTCCTCTGATCTGTGGAGCTCCTGCACAGCTTACTGGTGTAGAACGGTAAAGGTCTTCTCCAGCTCCCCCACCCCCAGGAGAAGAAGGTTGTCTACAAAACTAACGTTGCTCCTTCTGTGATCTGGAAGCACCCACCCTCCATCTCCTCCTCTTAGAAGGCAGGTCCTTCCCTTCAAAGCTTTACATTCCTGCACTCTTACACAGCCAGCCTTCATCACCCCTCCTTCCAAACCCTTATTCTCTACCTCTAGGATAGCATTTGGGGAATGTGGGAATGTGTTAGTGACTTGTCCCATCTCCATGTTGTTGCCGGCTGCTGTTAAAAATCACACTGCCCTGTGCACCATTATTTGCTGGTATGAGTTAGATTTCGATCTTTTGCCAGACTGAGTATGAGTACACACAGTGAGGGGCTTCCTGCAGGCTGTGATGACGCAGTGAGGGGCTTCCTGCAGGCTGTGATGACGCAGTGAGGGGCTTCCTGCAGGCTGTGTGTAGTGACCCAGTGAGGGGCTTCCTCAGGCGACAGTGACCCAGTGAGCAGGATGTAGTGACCCAGTGATCAGCCTCCCACAGGCTGTAGTGACACAGTGTTCAGCCTCCCACAGGCTGTAGTGACCCAGTGATCAGCCTCCCCAGGCTGTAGTGACCCAGTGAGCAGCCTCCCCAGGCTGTAGTGACACAGTGATCAGCCTCCCCAGGCTGTAGTGACACAGTGATCAGCCTCCCCAGGCTGTAGTGACCCAGTGAGCAGCCTCCCCAGGCTGTAGTGACCCAGTGAGCAGCCTCCCCAGGCTGTAGTGACACAGTGAGCAGCCTCCCACAGGCTGTAGTGACACAGTGTTCAGCCTCCCACAGGCTGTAGTGACCCAGTGAGCAGCCTCCCCAGGCTGTAGTGACACAGTGAGCAGCTTCCCACAGGCTGTAGTGACCCAGTGAGCAGCCTCCCACGGGCTGTAGTGACCCAGTGAGCAGCCTCCCCAGGCTGTAGTGACCCAGTGAGCAGCCTCCCCAGGCTGTAGTGACCCAGTGAGCAGCCTCCCCAGTCTGTAGTGACACAGTGAGCAGCCTCCCACAGGCTGTAGTGACCCAGTGAGCAGCCTCCCCAGGCTGTAGTGACACAGTGAGCAGCCTCCCACAGGCTGTAGTGACCCAGTGAGCAGCTTCCCCAGGCTGTAGTGACCCAGTGAGCAGCCTCCCCAGGCTGTAGTGACCCAGTGAGCAGCCTCCCCCAGGCTGTAGTGACCCAGTGAACAGCCTCCCACAGGCTGTAGTGACCCAGTGATCAGCCTCCCCAGGCTATAGTGACCCAGTGATCAGCCTCCCCAGGATGTAGTGACCTAGTGAGCAGCCTCCCCAGGCTGTAGTGACCCAGTGAGCAGCCTCCCCAGGCTGTAGTAACCCAGTGAGCAGCCTCCCCAGGCTGTAGTGACCCAGTGATCAGCCTCCCCCGGGCTGTAGTGACACAGTGTTCAGCCTCCCACAGGCTGTAGTGACCCAGTGAGCAGCCTCCCCCAGGCTGTAGTGACCCAGTGATCAGCCTCCCCAGGCTGTAGTGACCCAATGAGCAGCCTCCCCAGGCTGTAGTGACCCAGTGAGCAGCCTCCCCCAGGCTGTAGTGACCCAGTGAGCAGCCTCCCCCAGGCTGTAGTGACCCAGTGAGCAGCCTCCCCAGGCTGTAGTGACCCAGTGAGCAGCCTCCCCCAGGCTGTAGTGACCCAGTGAGCAGCCTCCCCAGGCTGTAGTAACCCAGTGAGCAGCCTCCCCAGGCTGTAGTGACCCAGTGAGCAGCCTCCCCAGACTGTAGTAACCCAGTGAGCAGCCTCCCCAGGCTGTAGTGACCCAGTGATCAGCCTCCCACAGGCTGTAGTGACCCAGTGAGCAGCCTCCCCAGGCTGTAGTGACCCAGTGATCAGCCTCCCACGGGCTGTAGTGACCCAGTGATCAGCCTCCCCAGGCTGTAGTGACACAGTGAGCAGCCTCCCACAGGCTGTAGTGACACAGTGTTCAGAATCCCACAGGCTGTAGTGACCCAGTGAGCAGCGTCCCCAGGCTGTAGTGACACAGTGAGCAGCCTCCCACAGGCTGTAGTGACCCAGTGAGCAGCCTCCCACGGGATGTAGTGACCCAGTGAGCAGCCTCCCCAGGCTGTAGTGACACAGTGAGCAGCCTCCCACGGGCTGTAGTGACCCAGTGAGCAGCCTCCCACGGGCTGTAGTGACCCAGTGAGCAGCCTCCCCAGGCTGTAGTGACACAGTGAGCAGCCTCCCACAGGCTGTAGTGACCCAGTGAGCAGCCTCCCCAGGCTGTAGTGACCCAGTGAGCAGCCTCCCCCAGGCTGTAGTGACACAGTGTTCAGCCTCGCACAGGCTGTAGTGACCCAGTGATCAGCCTCCCCAGGCTGTAGTGACCCAGTGATCAGCCTCCCTAGGCTGTAGTGACCCAGTGAGCAGCCTCCCCAGGCTGTAGTGACCCAGTGAGCAGCCTCCCCAGGCTGTAGTAACCCAGTGAGCAGCCTCCCCAGGCTGTAGTGACCCAGTGATCAGCCTCCCCCGGGCTGTAGTGACACAGTGTTCAGCCTCCCACAGACTGTAATGACCCAGGGAGCAGCCTCCCCCAGGCTGTAGTGACCCAGTGATCAGCCTCCCCAGGCTGTAGTGACCCAGTGAGCAGCCTCCCCAGGCTGTAGTGACCCAGTGAGCAGCCTCCCCCAGGCTGTAGTGACCCAGTGAGCAGCCTCCCCAGGCTGTAGTGACCCAGTGAGCAGCCTCCCCCAGGCTGTAGTGACCCAGTGAGCAGCCTCCCCAGGCTGTAGTGACCCAGTGAGCAGCCTCCCCAGGCTGTAGTGACCCAGTGAGCAGCCTCCCCAGACTGTAGTAACCCAGTGAGCAGCCTCCCCAGGCTGTAGTGACCCAGTGATCAGCCTCCCACAGGCTGTAGTGACCCAGTAAGCAGCCTCCCCAGGCTGTAGTGACCCAGTGATCAGCCTCCCACGGGCTGTAGTGACCCAGTGAGCAGCCTCCCACAGGCTGTAGTGACCCAGTGAGCAGCCTCCCCAGGCTGTAGTGACCCAGTGAGCAGCCTCCCCAGGCTGTAGTGACCCAGTGAGCCACCTCAACAGGCTGTAGTGACCCAGTGAGCAGCCTCCCCAGGCTGTAGTGACCCAGTGAGCAGCCTCCCCCAGGCTGTAGTGACACAGTGTTCAGCCTCGCACAGGCTGTAGTGACCCAGTGATCAGCCTCCCCAGGCTGTAGTGACCCAGTGATCAGCCTCCCCAGGCTGTAGTGACACAGTGTTCAGCCTCCCACAGACTGTAATGACCCAGGGAGCAGCCTCCCCCAGGCTGTAGTGACCCAGTGATCAGCCTCCCCAGGCTGTAGTGACCCAGTGAGCAGCCTCCCCAGGCTGTAGTGACCCAGTGAGCAGCCTCCCCCAGGCTGTAGTGACCCAGTGAGCAGCCTCCCCAGGCTGTAGTGACCCAGTGAGCAGCCTCCCCCAGGCTGTAGTGACCCAGTGAGCAGCCTCCCGAGGCTGTAGTAACCCAGTGAGCAGCCTCCCCAGGCTGTAGTGACCCAGTGAGCAGCCTCCCCAGACTGTAGTAACCCAGTGAGCAGCCTCCCCAGGCTGTAGTGACCCAGTGATCAGCCTCCCACAGGCTGTAGTGACCCAGTAAGCAGCCTCCCCAGGCTGTAGTGACCCAGTGATCAGCCTCCCACGGGCTGTAGTGACCCAGTGAGCAGCCTCCCACAGGCTGTAGTGACCCAGTGAGCAGCCTCCCCAGGCTGTAGTGACCCAGTGAGCAGCCTCCCCAGGCTGTAGTGACCCAGTGAGCCACCTCAACAGGCTGTAGTGACCCAGTGAGCAGCCTCCCCAGGCTGTAGTGACCCAGTGAGCAGCCTCCCCCAGGCTGTAGTGACACAGTGTTCAGCCTCGCACAGGCTGTAGTGACCCAGTGATCAGCCTCCCCAGGCTGTAGTGACCCAGTGATCAGCCTCCCCAGGCTGTAGTGACCCAGTGAGCAGCCTCCCCAGGCTGTAGTGACCCAGTGAGCAGCCTCCCCAGGCTGTAGTAACCCAGTGAGCAGCCTCCCCAGGCTGTAGTGACCCAGTGATCAGCCTCCCCCGGGCTGTAGTGACACAGTGTTCAGCCTCCCACAGACTGTAATGACCCAGGGAGCAGCCTCCCCCAGGCTGTAGTGACCCAGTGATCAGCCTCCCCAGGCTGTAGTGACCCAGTGAGAAGCCTCCCCAGGCTGTAGTGACCCAGTGAGCAGCCTCCCCCAGGCTGTAGTGACCCAGTGAGCAGCCTCCCCAGGCTGTAGTGACCCAGTGAGCAGCCTCCCCCAGGCTGTAGTGACCCTGTGAGCAGCCTCCCCAGGCTGTAGTAACCCAGTGAGCAGCCTCCCCAGGCTGTAGTGACCCAGTGAGCAGCCTCCCCAGACTGTAGTAACCCAGTGAGCAGCCTCCCCAGGCTGTAGTGACCCAGTGATCAGCCTCCCACAGGCTGTAGTGACCCAGTAAGCAGCCTCCCCAGGCTGTAGTGACCCAGTGATCAGCCTCCCACGGGCTGTAGTGACCCAGTGAGCAGCCTCCCACAGGCTGTAGTGACCCAGTGAGCAGCCTCCCCAGGCTGTAGTGACCCAGTGAGCAGCCTCCCCAGGCTGTAGTGACCCAGTGAGCCACCTCAACAGGCTGTAGTGACCCAGTGAGCAGCCTCCCCAGGCTGTAGTGACCCAGTGAGCAGCCTCCCCCAGGCTGTAGTGACCCAGTCAGCTGCCTCCCACGGGCTGTAGTGACCCAGTGAGCAGCCTCCCACAGGCTGTAGTGACCCAGTGAGCAGCCTCCCCAGGCTGTAGTGACCCAGTGAGCAGCCTCCCACAGGCTGTAGTGACCCAGTGAGCAGCCTCCCCAGGCTGTAGTGACCCAGTGAGCAGCCTCCCCAGACTGTAGTAACCCAGTGAGCAGCCTCCCCAGGCTGTAGTGACCCAGTGATCAGCCTCCCACAGGCTGTAGTGACCCAGTAAGCAGCCTCCCCAGGCTGTAGTGACCCAGTGATCAGCCTCCCACGGGCTGTAGTGACCCAGTGAGCAGCCTCCCACAGGCTGTAGTGACCCAGTGAGCAGCCTCCCCAGGCTGTAGTGACCCAGTGAGCAGCCTCCCCAGGCTGTAGTGACCCAGTGAGCCACCTCAACAGGCTGTAGTGACCCAGTGAGCAGCCTCCCCAGGCTGTAGTGACCCAGTGAGCAGCCTCCCCCAGGCTGTAGTGACCCAGTCAGCTGCCTCCCACGGGCTGTAGTGACCCAGTGAGCAGCCTCCCACAGGCTGTAGTGACCCAGTGAGCAGCCTCCCCAGGCTGTAGTGACCCAGTGAGCAGCCTCCCACAGGCTGTAGTGACCCAGTGAGCAGCCTCCCCAGCCTGTAGTAACCCAGTGAGCAGCCTCCCCAGGCTCTAGTAACCCAGAGAGCAGCCTCCCCAGGCTGTAGTGACCCAGTGATCAGCCTCCCACAGGCTGTAGCGACCCAGTGAGCAGCCTCCCCAGGCTGTAGTGACCCAGTGATCAGCCTCCCACGGGCTGTAGTGACCCAGTGAGCAGCCTCCCACAGGCTGTAGTGACCCAGTGAGCAGCCTCCCCCGGGCTGTAGTGACACAGTGTTCAGCCTCCCACAGGCTGTAGTGACCCAGTGAGCAGCTTCCCCAGGCTGTAGTAACCCAGTGAGCAGCCTCTCCAGGCTGTAGTGACCCAGTGAGCAGCCTCCCCCAGGCTGTAGTGACCCAGTGAACAGCCTCCACAGGCTGTAGTGACCCAGTGAGCAGCCTCCCCAGGCTGTAGTCACCCAGTGATCAGCCTCCCACGGGCTGTAGTGACCCAGTGAGCAGCCTCCCCAGGCTGTAGTAACCCAGTGAGCAGCCTCCCCCGGCTGTAGTGACCCAGTGAGCAGCCTCCCCCAGGCTGTAGTGACCCAGTGAACAGCCTCCACAGGCTGTAGTGACCCAGTGATCTGCCTCCCCAGGCTGTAGTGACCCAGTGAGCAGCCTCCCCAGGCTGTAGTGACACAGTGAGCAGCCTCCCCCGGGCTGTAGTGACACAGTGTTCAGCCTCCCACAGGCTGTAGTGACCCAGTGAGCAGCCTCCCCCAGGCTGTAGTGACCCAGTGATCAGCCAACCCCGGGCTGTAGTGACCCAGTGAGCAGCCTCCCCAGGCTGTAGTAACCCAGTGAGCAGCCTCGCCAGGCTGTAGTGACCCAGTGAGCAGCCTCCCCCAGGCTGTAGTGACCCAGTGAGCAGCCTCCCCAGGCTGTAGTAACCCAGTGAGCAGCCTCCCCAGGCTGTAGTGACCCAGTGAGCAGCCTCCCCAGACTGTAGTAACCCAGTGAGCAGCCTCCCCAGGCTGTAGTGACCCAGTGATCAGCCTCCCACAGGCTGTAGTGACCCAGTGAGCAGCCTCCCCAGGCTGTAGTGACCCAGTGATCAGCCTCCCACGGGCTGTAGTGACCCAGTGAGCAGCCTCCCACAGGCTGTAGTGGCCCAGTGAGCAGCCTCCCCAGGCTGTAGTGACCCAGTGAGCAGCCTCCCCAGGCTGTAGTGGCCCAGTGAGCCGCCTCACCAGGCTGTAGTGACCCAGTGAGCAGCCTCCCCAGGCTGTAGTGACCCAGTGAGCAGCCTCCCCCAGGCTGTAGTGACCCAGTCAGCTGCCTCCCACGGGCTGTAGTGACCCAGTGAGCAGCCTCCCCAGGCTGTAGTGACCCAGTAAGCCGCCTCACCAGGCTGTAGTGACCCAGTGAGCAGCCTCCCCAGGCTGTAGTGACACAGTGAGCAGCCTCTCCCAGGCTGTAGTGACCCAGTCAGCTGCCTCCCGCGGGCTGTAGTGACCCAGTGAGCAGCCTCCCACAGGCTGTAGTGACCCAGTGAGCAGCCTCCCCAGGCTGTAGTGACCCAGTGAGCAGCCTCCCACAGGCTGTAGTGACCCAGTGAGCAGCCTCCCCAGTCTGTAGTAACCCAGTGAGCAGCCTCCCCAGGCTGTAGTAACCCAGTGAGCAGCCTCCCCAGGCTGTAGTGACCCAGTGAGCAGCCTCCCCAGGCTGTAGAGACCCAGTGATCAGCCTCCCACAGGCTGTAGTGACCCAGTAAGCAGCCTCCCCACGCTGTAGTGACCCAGTGATCAGCCTCCCATGGGCTGTAGTGACCCAGTGAGCAGCCTTCCACAGGCTGTAGTGACCCAGTGAGCAGCCTCCCCCGGGCTGTAGTGACACAGTGTTCAGCCTCCCACAGGCTGTAGTGACCCAGTGAGCAGCCTCCCCAGGCTGTAGTGACCCAGTGATCAGCCTCCCACAGGCTGTAGTGACCCAGTGAGCAGCCTCCCCAGGCTGTAGTGACCCAGTGATCAGCCTCCGACGGGCTGTAGTGACCCAGTGAGCAGCCTCCCCAGGCTGTAGTGACCCAGTGAGCCGCCTAACCAGGCTCTAGTGACCCAGTGAGCAGCATCCCCAGGCTGTAGTGACCCAGTGAGCAGCCTCCCCCAGGCTGTAGTGACCCAGTCAGCTGCCTCCCACGGGCTGTAGTGACCCAGTGAGCAGCCTACCACAGGCTGTAGTGACCCAGTGAGCAGCCTCCCCAGGCTGTAGTGACCCAGTGAGCAGCCTCCCACAGGCTGTAGTGACCCAGTGAGCAGCCTCCCCAGTCTGTAGTAACCCAGTGAGCTGCCTCCCACGGGCTATAGTGACCCAGTGAGCAGCCTCTCCAGGCTGTAGTGACCCAATGAGCAGCCTCCCCAGGCTGTAGTGACACAGTGAGCAGCCTCCCCAGGCTGTAGTGACACAGTGAGCAGCCTCCCACAGGCTGCAGTGACCCAGTGAGCAGCCTCCCATGGGCTGTAGTGACCCAGTGAGCAGCCTCCCATGGGCTGTAGTGACCCAGTGAGCAGCCTCCCACAGGATTCAGTGACCCAGTGAGCAGCCTCCCCAGGCTGTAGTGACCCAGTGAGCAGCCTCCCCAGGCTGTAGTGACCCAGTCAGCTGCCTCCCACGGGCTGTAGTGACCCAGTGAGCAGCCTCCCACAGGCTGTAATGACCCAGTGAGCAGCCTCCCCAGGCTGTAGTGACCCAGTGAGCAGCCTCCCCAGGCTGTAGTGACCCAGTGAGCCGCCTCACCAGGCTGTAGTGACCCAGTGAGCAGCCTCCCCAGGCTGTAGTGACACAGTGAGCAGCCTCTCCCAGGCTGTAGTGACCCAGTCAGCTGCCTCCCGCGGGCTGTAGTGACCCAGTGAGCAGCCTCCCACAGGCTGTAGTGACCCAGTGAGCAGCCTCCCCAGGCTGTAGTGACCCAGTGAGCAGCCTCCCACAGGCTGTAGTGACCCAGTGAGCAGCCTCCCCAGTCTGTAGTAACCCAGTGAGCAGCCTCCCCAGGCTGCAGTAACCCAGTGAGCAGCCTCCCCAGGCTGTAGTGACCCAGTGAGCAGCCTTCCCAGGCTGTAGAGACCCAGTGATCAGCCTCCCACAGGCTGTAGTGACCCAGTAAGCAGCCTCCCCACGCTGTAGTGACCCAGTGATCAGCCTCCCATGGGCTGTAGTGACCCAGTGAGCAGCCTCCCACAGGCTGTAGTGACCCAGTGAGCAGCCTCCCCCGGGCTGTAGTGACACAGTGTTCAGCCTCCCACAGGCTGTAGTGACCCAGTGAGCAGCCTCCCCAGGCTGTAGTGACCCAGTGATCAGCCTCCCACAGGCTGTAGTGACCCAGTGATCAGCCTCCCACAGGCTGTAGTGACCCAGTGAGCAGCCTCCCCAGGCTGTAGTGACCCAGTGATCAGTCTCCGACGGGCTGTAGTGACCCAGTGAGCAGCCTCCCACATCCTGTAGTGACCCAGTGAGCAGCCTCCCCAGGCTGTAGTGACCCAGTGAGCAGCCTCCCCAGGCTGTAGTGACCCAGTGAGCCGCCTCACCAGGCTGTAGTGACCCAGTGAGCAGCATCCCCAGGCTGCAGTGACCCAGTGAGCAGCCTCCCCCAGGCTGTAGTGACCCAGTCAGCTGCCTCCCACGGGCTGTAGTGACCCAGTGAGCAGCCTACCACAGGCTGTAGTGACCCAGTGAGCAGCCTCCCCAGGCTGTAGTGACCCAGTGAGCAGCCTCCCACAGGCTGTAGTGACCCAGTGAGCAGCCTCCCCAGTCTGTAGTAACCCAGTGAGCTGCCTCCCACGGGCTATAGTGACCCAGTGAGCAGCCTCTCCAGGCTGTAGTGACCCAATGAGCAGCCTCCCCAGGCTGTAGTGACACAGTGAGCAGCCTCCCCAGGCTGTAGTGACACAGTGAGCAGCCTCCCACAGGCTGCAGTGACCCAGTGAGCAGCCTCCCATGGGCTGTAGTGACCCAGTGAGCAGCCTCCCACGGGCTGTAGTGACCCAGTGAGCAGCCTCCCACAGGATGCAGTGACCCAGTGAGCAGCCTCCCCAGGCTGTAGTGACGCAGTGATCAGCCTCCCACAGGCTGCAGGAACCCAGTGATCAGCCTCCCACAGGCTGTAGTGACCCAGTGAGCAGCCTCCCCAGGCTGTAGTGACCCAGTGATCAGCCTCCCACAGGCTGTAGTGACCCAGTGAGCAGCCTCCCCAGGCTGTAGTGACCCAGTGAGCAGCCTCCCCAGGCTGCAGTGACCCAGTGATCAGCCTCCCACAGGCTGTAGTGACCCAGCGATCAGCCTCCACAGGCTGCAGTGACCCAGTGATCAGCTTCCCCAGGTTGCAGTGACCCAGTGATCAGCCTCCCCAGGCTGTAGTGACCCAGTGATCAGCCTCCCCAGGCTGTAGTGACCCAGTGATCAGCCTCCCCAGGCTGTAGTGACCCAGTGATCAGCCTCCCCAGGCTGTAGTGACCCAGTGAGCAGCCTCCCCAGGCTGTTGTGACCCAGTGAGCAGCCTCTTACGGGCTGTAGTGACCCAGTGAACAGCCTCCCCAGGCTGTAGTGACCCAGTGAGCAGCCTCCCCAGGCTGCAGTGACCCAGAGATCAGCCTCCCCAGGCTGTAGTGACCCGGTGATCAGCCTCCCCAGGCTGTATTGACCCAGTGAGTAGCCTCCCACAGGCGGTAGTGACCCACTAAGCAGCCTCCCCAGGCTATAGTGACCCAGTGAGCAGCCTCGCCAGGCTGTAGTGACCCAGTGATCCCACAGGCTGCAGTGACCCAGTGATCAGCCTCCCCAGGCTGTAGTGACCCAGTGAGCAGCCTCCCCAGGCTGTAGTGACCCAGTGATCAGCCTCCCACGGGCTGTAGTGACCCAGTGAGCAGCCTCCCACAGACTGTAGTGACCCAGTGAGCAGCCTCCCCAGGCTGTAGTGACCCAGTGAGCAGCCTCCCCAGGCTGTAGTGACCCAGTGAGCCGTATCACCAGGCTGTAGTGACCCAGTGAGCAGCCTCCCCAGGCTGTAGTGACCCAGTGAGCAGCCTCCCCCAGGCTGTAGTGACCCAGTCAGCTGCCTCCATAGGCTGTAGTGACCCAGTGATCAGCCTCCCACAGGCTGTAGTGACCCAGTGAGCAGCCTCCCCAGGCTGTAGTGACCCAGTGATCAGCCTCCCACGGGCTGTAGTGACCCAGTGAGCATCCTCCCACAGGCTGTAGTGACCCAGTGAGCAGCCTCCCCCGGGCTGTAGTGACACAGTGTTCAGCCTCCCACAGGCTGTAGTGACCCAGTGAGCAGCCTCCCCAGGCTGTAGTGACCCAGTGATCAGCCTCCCACAGGCAGTAGTGACCCAGTGAGCAGCCTCCCCAGGCTGTAGTGAACCAGTGATCAGCCTCCCACGGGCTGTAGTGACCCAGTGAACAGCCTCACACAGGCTGTAGTGACCCAGTGAGCAGCCTCCTCAGGCTGTAGTGACCCAGTGAGCAGCCTCCCCAGGCTGTAGTGACCCAGTGAGCCGCCTCACCAGGCTGTAGTGACCCAGTGAGCAGCCTCCCCAGGCTGTAGTGACCCAGTGAGCAGCCTCCCCCAGGCTGTAGTGACCCAGTCAGCTGCCTCCCACGGGCTGTAGTGACCCAGTGAGCAGCCTCCCCAGTCTGTAGTAACCCAGTGAGCTGCCTCCCACGGACTATAGTGACCCAGTGAGCAGCCTCTCCAGGCTGTAGTGACCCAATGAGCAGCCTCCCCAGGCTGTAGTGACCCAGTGATCAGCCTCCCCAGGCTGTAGTGACCCAGTGAGCAGCCTCCCCAGGCTGTAGTGACCCAGTGAGCAGCCTCCCACAGGCGGTAGTGACCCACTAAGCAGCCTCCCCAGGCTGTAGTGATCCAGTGATCAGCCTCCCCAGGCTATAGTGACCAAGTGAGCAGCCTCGCCAGGCTGTAGTGACCCAGTGATCCCACAGGCTGCAGTGACCCAGGGATCAGCCTCCCCAGGCTTTAGTGAACCAGTGATCAGCCTCCCCAGGCTGTAGTGACCCAGTTAGCAGCCTCCCCCAGGCTGTAGTGACCCAGTCAGCTGCCTCCCGTGGGCTGTAGTGACCCAGTGAGCAGCCTCCCACAGGCTGTAGTGACCCAGTGAGCAGCCTCCCAAGGCTGTAGTGACCCAGTGAGCAGCCTCCCACAGGCTGTAGTGACCCAGTGAGCAGCCTCCCCAGTCTGTAGTAACCCAGTGAGCAGCCTCCCCAGGCTGTAGTAACCCAGTGAGCAGCCTCCCCAGGCTGTAGTGACCCAGTGATCAGAATCCCACAGGCTGTAGTGACCCAGTGTGCAGCCTCCCCAGGCTGTAGTGACCCAGTGATCAGCCTCCCACGGGCTGTAGTGAACCAGTGAGCAGCCTCCCACAGGCTGTAGTGACCCAGTGAGCAGCCTCCCCCGGGCTGTAGTGACACAGTGTTCAGCCTCCCACAGGCTGTAGTGACCCAGTGAGCAGCCTCCCCAGGCTGTAGTGACCCAGTGATCAGCCTCCCACAGGCTGGAGTGACCCAGTGAGCAGCCTCCCCAGGCTGTAGTGAACCAGTGATCAGCCTCCCACGGGCTGTAGTGACCCAGTGAACAGCCTCACACAGGCTGTAGTGACCCAGTGAGCAGCCTCCCCAGGCTGTAGTGACCCAGTGAGCAGCCTCCCCAGGCTGTAGTGACCCAGTGAGCCGCCTCACCAGGCTGTAGTGACCCAATGAGCAGCCTCCCCAGGCTGTAGTGACCCAGTGAGCAGCCTCCCCCAGGCTGTAGTGACCCAGTCAGCTGCCTCCCACGGGCTGTAGTGACCCAGTGAGCAGCCTCCCACAGGCTGTAGTGACCCAGTGAGCAGCCTCCCCAGGCTGTAGTGACCCAGTGAGCAGCCTCCCACAGGCTGTAGTGACCCAGTGAGCAGCCTCCCCAGTCTGTAGTAACCCAGTGAGCTGCCTCCCACGGGCTATAGTGACCCAGTGAGCAGCCTCTCCAGGCTGTAGTGACCCAATGAGCAGCCTCCCCAGGCTGTAGTGACCCAGTGATCAGCCTCCCCAGGCTGTAGTGACCCAGTGAGCAGTCTCCCCAGGCTGGAGTGACCCAGTGAGCAGCCTCCCACAGGCGGTAGTGACCCACTAAGCAGCCTCCCCAGGCTGTAGTGATCCAGTGATCAGCCTCCCCAGGCTATAGTGACCAAGTGAGCAGCCTCGCCAGGCTGTAGTGACCCAGTGATCCCACAGGCTGCAGTAACCCAGGGATCAGCCTCCCCAGGCTGTAGTGACCCAGTGATCAGCCTCCCCAGGCTGTAGTGACCCAGGGATCAGCCTCCCCAGGCTGTAGTGACCCAGTGAGTAGCCTCCCACAGGCGGTAGTGACCCACTAAGCAGCCTCCCCAGGCTGTAGTGATCCAGTGATCAGCCTCGCCAGGCTATAGTGACCCAGTGAGCAGCCTCGCCAGGCTGTAGTGACCCAGTGATCCCACAGGCTGCAGTGACCCAGTGATCAGCCTCCCCAGGCTGCAGTGACCCAGTGAGCAGCCTCCCCCAGGCTGTAGTGACCCAGTGAGCAGCCTCCCACAGGCTGTAGTGACCCAGTGAGCAGCCTGCCCAGGCTGTAGTGACCCAGTGATCAGCCTCCCCAGGCTGTAGCAACCCAGTGATCAGCCTCCCCAGGCTGTAGTGACCCAGTGAGCAGCCTCCCCCAGGCTGAATTGACCCAGTGAGCAGCCTCCCCAGGCTGTAGTAACCTAGTGAGCAGCCTCCCCAGGCTGTAGTAACCCAGTGAGCAGCCTCCCCAGACTGTAGTGACCCAGTGATCAGCCTCCCACGGGCTGTAGTGACCCAGTGAGCAGCCTCCCACAGGCTGCAGTGACCCAGTGAGCAGCCTCCTCAGGCTGTAGTGACCCAGTGGCAGCCTCCCCAGGCTGTAGTGACCCAGTGAGCAGCCTCCCCAGGCTGTAGTGACCCAGTGAGCAGCCTCCCCCAGGCTGTAGTGACCCAGTGAGCTGCCTCCCACGGGCTGTAGTGACCCAGTGAGCAGCCTATCACAGGCTGCAGTGACCCAGTGAGCAGCCTCCCCAGGCTGTAGTGACCCAGTGAACAGCCTCCCCAGGCTGTAGTGAGCCAGTGATCAGCCTCCCCATGCTGTAGTGACCCAGTGAGCAGCCTCCCCAGGCTGTAGTGACCCAGTGAGCAGCCTCCCCAGGCTGTATTGACCCAGTGATCAGCCTCCCCAGGCTGTAGTGACACAGTGATCAGCCTCCCCAGGCTGTAGTGAGCCAGTCATCAGCCTCCCCAGGCTGTAGCGACCCAGTGAGCAGCCTCCACCAGGCTGTAGTTACCCAGTGAGCAGCCTCCCCAGGCTGTAGTGACCCAGTGAGCAGCCTGCCCAGGCTGTAGTGACACAGTGAGCAGCCTCCCACAGGCTGTAGTGACCCAGTGAGCAGCCTCCCCAGGCTGTAGTGACCCAGTGATCAGCCTCCCCAGGCTGTAGTGACGCAGTGATCAGCCTCCCTAGGCTGTAGTGACCCAGTGAGCAGCCTCCCCCAGGATGCAGTGATCAGCCTCCCACAGGCTGTAGTGATCCAGTGAGCTGCCTCCACAGGCTGTAGTGACCCAGTGATCAGCCTCCCCTGGCTGTAGTGACCCAGTGAGTAGCCTCCCACAGGCGGTAGTGACCCACTAAGCAGCCTCCCCAGGTTGTAGTGATCCAGTGATCAGCCTCGCCAGGCTATAGTGACCCAGTGAGCAGCGTCCCCAGGCTGTAGTGACCCAGTGATCCCACAGGCTGCAGTGACCCAGTGATCAGCCTCCCCAGGCTGCAGTGACCCAGTGAGCAGCCTCCCCCAGGCTGTAGTGACCCAGTGAGCAGCCTCCCACAGGCTGTAGTGACCCAGTGAGCAGCCTGCCCAGGCTGTAGTGACCCAGTGAGCAGCCTCCCCAGGCTGTAGCAACCCAGTGATCAGCCTCCCCTGGCTGTAGTGAACCAGTGAGCAGCCTCCCCCAGGCAGAATTGACCCAGTGAGCAGCCTCCCCAGGCTGTAGTAACCCAGTGAGCAGCCTGCCCAGGCTGTAGTAACCAAGTGAGCAGCCTCCCCAGGCTGTAGTGACCCAGTGATCAGCCTCCCATGGGCTGTAGTGACCCAGTGAGCAGCCTCCCACAGGCTGTAGTGACCCAGTGAGCAGCCTCCTCAGGCTGTAGTGACCCAGTGAGCAGCCTCCCCAGGCTGTAGTGACCCAGTGAGCAGCCTCCCCAGGCTGTAGTGACCCAGTGAGCAGCCTCCCCCAGGCTGTAGTGACCCAGTGAGCTGCCTCCCACGGGCTGTAGTGACCCAGTGAGCAGCCTCCCACAGGCTGCAGTGACCCAGTGAGCAGCCTCCCCAGGCTGTAGTGACCCAGTGAACAGCCTCCCCAGGCTGTAGTGAGCCAGTGATCAGCCTCCCCATGCTGTAGTGACCCAGTGAGCAGCCTCTCCAGGCTGTAGTGACCCAGTGAGCAGCCTCCCCAGGCTGTAGTGACCCAGTGATCAGCCTCCCCAGGCTGTAGTGAGCCAGTCATCAGCCTCCCCAGGCGGTAGTGACCCAGTGAGCAGCCTCCCCCAGGCTGTAGTGACCCAGTGAGCAGCCTCCCCAGGCTGTAGTGACCCAGTGAGCAGCCTCCCCAGGCTGTAGTGACACAGTGAGCAGCCTCCCACAGGCTGTAGTGACCCAGTGAGCAGCCACCCCAGGCTGTATTGACCCAGTCATCAGCCTCCCCAGGCTGTAGTGACGCAGTGATCAGCCTCCCCAGGCTGTAGTGACCCAGTGAGCAGCCTCCCCCAGGATGCAGTGATCAGCCTCCCACAGGCTGTAGTGACCCAGTGAGCTGCCTCCACAGGCTGTAGTGACCCAGTGATCAGCCTCCCCAGGCTGCAGTGACCCAGGGAGCAGCCTCCCCCAGGCTGTAGTGACCCAGTGAGCAGCCTCCCCAGGCTGTAGTAACCCAGTGATCAGCCTCCCCAGGCTGTAGTGACCCTGTGAGCAGCCTCCCACAGGCTGCAGTGACCCAGTGAGCAGCCTCCCACGGGCTGTAGTGACCCAGTGAGCATCCTCCCCAGGCGGTAGTGACCCAGTGAGCAGCCTCCCACAGGCTATAGTGACCCAGTGAGCAGCCTCCCACGGGCTGTAGTGAACCAGTAAGCAGCCTCCCCAGGCTGTAGTGACCCAGTGATCAGCCTCCCACTGGCTGCAGTGACCCAGTGAACAGCCTCCCCAGGCTGTAGTGACCCAGTGATCAGCCTCCCCATGCTGTAGTCACCCAGTAATCAGCCTCCCCAGGCTGTAGTGACCCAGTGAACAGCCTCCCCAGGCTGTAGTGACCGAGTGATCATCCTACACAGGCTGTAGTGACCCAGTGAACAGCCTCCCCCAGGCTGTAGTGACCCAGTGAGCAGCCTCCCACAGGCTGTAGTGACCCAGTGAACTGCCTCCCCAGGCTGTAGTAACCCAGTGATCAGCCTCCCCAGGCTGTAGTGACCCAGTGAGCAGCCAACACAGGCTGTAGTGACCCAGTGATCAGCCTCCCCAGGCTGTAGTAACCCAGTGATCAGCCTCCCCAGGCTGTAGTGACCCAGTGATCAGCCTTCCCAGGCTGCAGTGACCCAGGGAGCAGCCTCCCCCAGGCTGTAGTGACCCAGTGAGCAGCCTCCCACAGGCTGTAGTGACCCAGTGAGCAGCCTCCCCAGGCTGTAGTAACCCAGTGATCAGACTCCCCAGGCTGTAGTGACCCAGTCAGCAGCCTCCCCCAGGCTGTAGTGACCCAGTGATCAGCCTCCCCAGGCTGTAGTGACCCAGTGAGCAGCCTCCCCAGCCTGTAGTGACCCAGTGAGCAGCCTCCCCAGGCTGTAGTGACCCAGTGAGCAGCCTCCCCCAGGCTGTAGTGACCCAGTGAACTGCCTCCCACGGGCTGTAGTGACCCAGTGAGCAGCCTCCCACAGGCTGTAGTGACCCAGTGAGCAGCCTCCCCAGGCTGTAGTGACCCAGTGATCAGCCTCCCACAGGCTGTAGTAACCAAGTGAGCACCCTCCCCAGGCTGTAGTAACCCAGTGATCAGCCTCTCCAGGCTGTAGTGACCCAGTGAGCAGCCTCCCCCAGGCTGTAGTCACCCAGTGATCAGCCTCCCCAGGCTGTAGTGACCCAGTGAGCAGCCTTCCCAGGCTGTAGTGACCCAGTGAGCAGCCTCCCCAGGCTGTAGTGACCCAGTGATCAGCCTTCCGAGGCTGTAGTGACCCAGTGAGCAGCCTCCCCAGGCTGTAGTGACCCAGTGAGCAGCCTCCCCAGGCTGTAGTGACCCAGTGAGCTGCCTCCCACGGGCTGTAGTGACCCAGTGAGCAGCCTCCCCAGGCAGAAGTGACACAGTAAGCAGCCTCCCACAGGCTGCAGTGACCCAGTGAGCAGCCTCCCACGGGCTGTAGTGACCCAGTGATCAGCCTCCCCTGGCTGCAGTGACCCAGTGATCAGCCTCCCCAGGCTGTAGTGGCCCAGTGATCAGCCTCCCCAGGCTGCAGTGACCCAGGGAGCAGCCTCCCCCAGGCTGTAGTGACCCAGTGAGCAGCCTCCCACAGGCTGTAGTGACCCAGTGAGCAGCCTCCCCAGGCTGTAGTAACCCATTGATCAGCCTCCCCAGGCTGTAGTGACCCAGTGAGCAGCCTCCCACAGGCTGCAGTGACCCAGTGAGCAGCCTCCCACTGGCTGTAGTGACCCAGTGAGCAGCCTCCCCAGGCTGTAGTGACCCAGTGAGCAGCCTCCCACAGGCTGTAGTGACCCAGTGAGCAGCCTCCCACAGGCTGTAGTGAACCAATAAGCAGCCTCCCCAGGCTGTAGTGACCCAGTGATCAGCGTCCCACAGGCTGCAGTGACCCAGTGAACAGACTCCCAGGCTGTAGTGACCCAGTGATCAGCCTCCCCATGCTGTAGTCACCCAGTGATCAGCCTCCCCAGGCTGTAGTGACCCAGTGAACAGCCTCCCCAGGCTGTAGTGACCCAGTGATCAGCCTCCACAGGCTGTAGTGACCCAGTGAGCAGCCTCCCCATGCTGTAGTGACCCAGTGAGCAGCCTCCCACAGGCTGTAGTGACCTAGTGAGCTGCCTCCCCAGGCTGTAGTAACCCAGTGATCAGCCTCCCCAGGCTGTAGTGACCCAGTGAGCAGCCTACCCAGGCTATAGTGACCCAGTGAGCAGCCTCCCCCAGGCTGTAGTGACCCAGTGAGCAGCCAACACAGGCTGTAGTGACCCAGTGATCAGCCTCCCCAGGCTGTAGTGACCCAGTGATCAGACTCCCCAGGCTGTAGTGACCCAGTGAGCAGCCTCCCCCAGGATGCAGTGACCCAGTGAGCTGCCTCCCCAGGCTGTAGTGACCCAGTGATCAGCCTCCCCAGGCTGCAGTGACCCAGGGAGCAGCCTCCCCCAGGCTGTAGTGACCCAGTGAGCAGCCTCCCACAGGCTGTAGTGACCCAGTGAGCAGCCTTCCCAGGCTGTAGTAACCCAGTGATCAGCCTCCCCAGGCTGCAGTGACCCAGTGAGCAGCCTCCCCCAGGCTGTAGTGACCCAGTGAGCAGCCTCCCCAGGCTGTAGTAACCCAGTGAGCAGCCTCCCCAGGCTGTAGTAACCCAGTGAGCAGCCTCCCCAGGCTGTAGTGACCCAGTGATCAGCCTCCCACGGGCTGTAGTGACCCAGTGAGCAGCCTCCCCAGGCTGTAGTGACCCAGTGATCAGCCTCCCCAGGCTGTAGTGACCCAGTGATCAGCCTCACCAGGCTGTAGTAACCCAGTGAGCAGCCTCCCCCAGGATGCAGTGATCAGCCTCCCACAGGCTGTAGTGACCCAGTGATCAGCCTCCACAGGCTGTAGTGACCCAGTGATCAGCCTTCCCAGGCTGCAGTGACCCAGGGAGCAGCCTCCCCCAGGCTGTAGTGACCCAGTGAGCAGCCTCCCCAGGCTGTAGTAACACAGTGATCAGCCTCCCCAGGCTGTAGTGACCCTGTGAGCAGCCTCCCACAGGCTGCAGTGACCCAGTGAGCAGCCTCCCACGGGCTGTAGTGACCCAGTGAGCATCCTCCCCAGGCGGTAGTGACCCAGTGAGCAGCCTCCCACAGGCTGTAGTGACCCAGTGAGCAGCCTCCCACAGGCTGTAGTGAACCAGTAAGCAGCCTCCCCAGGCTGTAGTGACCCAGTGATCAGCCTACCACAGGCTGCAGTGACCCAGTGAACAGCCTCCCCAGGCTGTAGTGACCCAGTGATCAGCCTCCCCATGATGTAGTCACCCAGTGATCAGCCTCCACAGGCTGTAGTGACCCAGTGAACAGCCTCCCCAGGCTGTAGTGACCCAGTGATCAGCCTCCACAGGCTGTAGTGACCCAGTGAGCAGCCTCCCCCAGGCTGTAGTGACCCAGTGAGCAGCCTCCCACAGGCTGTAGTGACCCAGTGAGCTGCCTCCCCAGGCTGTAGTAACCCAGTGATCAGCCTCCACAGGCTGTAGTGACCAGTGAGCAGCCTCCCCCAGGCTGTAGTGATCCAGTGAGCAGCCAACACAGGCTGTAGTGACCCTGTGGTCAGCCTCCCCAGGCTGCAGTGACCCAGTGATCAGCCTCCCCAGGCTGTAGTGACCCAGTAAGCAGCCTCCCCCAGGATGCAGTGACCCAGTGAGCTGCCTCCCCAGGCTGTAGTGACCCAGTGATCAGCCTTCCCAGGCTGCAGTGACCCAGGGAGCAGCCTCCCCCAGGCTGTAGTGACCCAGTGAGCAGCCTCCCACAGGCTTTAGTGACCCAGTGAGCAGCCTCCCCAGGCTGTAGTAACCCAGTGATCAGCCTCCCCCGGCTGTAGTGACCCAGTGAGCAGCCTCCCCCAGGCTGTAGTGACACAGTGATCAGCCTCCCCAGGCTGTAGTGACCCAGTGAGCAGCCTCCCCAGTCTGTAGTGACCCAGTGAGCAGCCTCCCCAGGCTGTAGTGACCCAGTGAGCAGCCGCCCCCAGGCTGTAGTGACCCAGTGAGCTGCCTCCCACGGGCTGTAGTGACCCAGTGAGCAGCATCCCACAGGCTGTAGTGACCCAGTGAGCAGCCTCCCCAGGCTGTAGTGACCCAGAGAACAGCCTCCCCAGGCAGTAGTGACACAGTGAGCAGCCTCCCCAGGCTGTAGTGACACAGTGAGCAGCCTCCCACGGGCTGTAGTGACCCAGTGAGCAGCCTCCCACGGGCTGTAGTGACCCAGTGAGCAGCCTCCCACGGTCTGTAGTGACCCAGTGAGCAGCCTCCCACAGGCTGCAATGACCCAGTGAGCAGCCTTCCCAGGCTGTAGTGACCCAGTGATCAGCCTTCCACAGGCTGCAGTGACCCAGTGAGCAGCCTCCCCAGG
The DNA here is from genome assembly GCF_046119375.1 of Phyllobates terribilis. NCBI lineage: Eukaryota > Metazoa > Chordata > Amphibia > Anura > Dendrobatidae > Phyllobates > Phyllobates terribilis. Next base: position 612,719,821 of record NW_027362762.1, read on the forward strand.
CTGCAGTGACCCAGTGAGCAGCCTTCCACAGGCTGCAGTGACCCAGTGAGCAGCCTCCCCAGGCTGCAGTGACCCAGTGAGCAGCATCCCACAGGCTGTAGTGTCCCAGTGAGCAGCCTCCCCAGGCTGTAGTGACCCATTGAGCAGCTTCCCCAGGCTGTAGTGACCCAGTGAGCAGCCTCCCCCGGGCTGTAGTGACCCAGTGAGCATCTTCCCCAAGCTGTAGTGACCCAGTGAGCAGCCTCCCCAGGCTGTAGTGACCCAGTGATCAGCCTCCCCAGGCTGTAGTGACCCAGTGAGCAGCCTCCCACAGGCGGCAGTGACCCAGTAAGCAGCCTCCCCAGGCTGTAGTGACCTAGAGATCAGCCTCTCCAGGCTGTAGAGACCCAGTGAGCAGCCTCCCCCGGGCTGTAGTGACCCAGTGAGCAGCCTACCCAGGCTGTAGTGACCCAGTGAGCAGCCTCCCCAGGCTGTAGTGACCCAGTGAGCAGCCTCCCCAGGCTGCAGTGACCCAGTGAGCACCCTCCCACAGGCTGCAGTGACCCAGTGAGCAGCCTCCCACGGGCTGTAGTGACCCAGTGAGCAGCCTCCCTAGGCTGTAGTGACCCAGTGAGCAGCCTCCCCAGGCTGTAGTGACCCAGTGAGCTGCCTCCCATGGGCTGCAGTGACCCAGTGAGCAGCCTCCCCAGGCTGCAGTGACCCTGCTATCAGCCTCCCACAGGCTGTAGTGACCCAGTGAGCTGCCTCCCATGGGCTGTAATGACCCAGTGAGCAGCCTCCCCAGGCTGCAGTGACCCAGTGATCAGCCTCCCAGAGGCTGTAGTGACCCAGTCTTCAGCCTCCCACAGGCGGCATTGACCCAGTGAGCAGCCTCCCACGGGCTGTAGTGACCCAGTGAGCAGCCTCCCATGGGCTGCAGTGACCCAGTGATCAGCCTCCCCAGGCTGTAGTGACCCAGTGAGCAGCCTCCCCCAGGCTGCAGTGACCCAGTGATCAGCCTCCCCAGGCTGTAGTGACCCAGAGAGTAGACTCCCCAGGCTGTAGTGACCCAGTAATCAGCCTCCCCAGGCTGTAGTGACCCAGTGAGTAGCCTCACACAGGCGGCAGTGACCCAGTAAGCAGTCTCCCCAGGCTGTAGTGACCCAGTGATCAGCCTCCCCAGGCTATAGTGACCCAGTGAGCAGCCTCGCCAGGTTGTAGTGACCCAGTGATCCCACAGGCTGCAGTGACCCAGTGAGCAGCCTCCCCAGGCTGCAGTGACCCAGTGAGCAGCCTCCCACAGGCTGTAGTGACCCAGTGAGCAGCCTCCCACAGGCTGCAGTGACCCAGTTAGCAGCCTCCCCAGGCTGTAGTGACCCAGTGAGCAGCCTCCCACAGGCTGCAGAGACCCAGTGAGCAGCCTCCCCAGGCTGTAGTGACTCAGTGAGCAGCCTCCCTCAGGCTGTAGTGACCCAGTGAGCAGCCTCCCACAGGCAGCAGTGACCCAGTAAGCAGCCTCCCACAGGCAGCAGTGACCCAGTATGCAGCCTCCCACAGGCAGCAGTGACCGAGTAAGCAGCCTCCCACAGGCTGTAGTGACGCAGTGAGCAGCCTCCCATGGGCTACAGTGACCCAGTGAGCAGCCTCCCCAGGCTTCAGTGACCCAGTGTATGGGGGGCTAGCTCTCCTGTCTCTGCAGAGCTCGCAGCTGCTCCAGTCACCTGCAGGCTGTGGTGACCCAGTGAGCAGCCTCCCACAGGCTGTAGTGACCCAGTGATCAGCCTCCCCAGGCTGTAGTGACCCAGTGAACAGCCTCGCACGGGCAATAGTGACCCAGTGTACAGCCTCCCCAGGCTGTAGTGACCCAGTGATCAGCCTCCCACAGGCTGTAGTGACCCAGTGATCACCCTCTCAAGGCTATAGTGACCCAGTGAGCAGCCTCGCCAGGCTGTAGTGACCCAGTGATCCCACATGCTGCAGTGACCCAGTGATCAGCCTCTCCAAGCTGTAGTGACCCAGTGATCAGCCTCCCCAGGCTGTAGTGACCCAGTGATCAGCCTCCCCAGGCTGTAGTGACCCAGTGAGTAGCCTCCCACAGGCGGCAGTGACCCAGTAAGCAGCCTCCCCAGGCTGTAGTGACCCAGTGATCAGCCTCCCCAGGCTATAGTGACCCAGTGAGCAGCCTCGCGAGGCTGTAGTGACCCAGTGATACCACAGGCTGCAGTGACCCAGTGATGAGCCTCCACAGGCTGCAGTGACCCAGTGAGCAGCCTCCCACAGGCTGCAGTGACCCGGTGAGCAGCCTCCCCAGGCTGCAGTGACCCAGTGAGCAGCCTCCCACAGGCTGTAGTGACCCAGTGAGCAGCCTCCCACAGGCTGCAGTGACCCAGTGAGCAGCCTCCCACAGGCAGCAGTGACCCAGTGAGCAGCCTCCCCAGGCTGTAGTGACCCAGTGAGCAGCCTCCCTCAGGCAGTAGTGACCCAGTGAGCAGCCTCCCACAGGCAGCAGTGACCCAGTAAGCAGCCTCCCACAGGCAGCAGTGACCCAGTAAACTGCCTCCCACAGGCTGTAGTGACCCAGTGAGCAGCCTCCCATGGGCTGCAGTGACCCAGTGATCAGCCTCCCACAAGCAGCAGTGACCCAGTAAGCAGCCTCCCACAGGCTGTAGTGACCCAGTGATCAGCCTCCCCAGGCTGTAGTGGCCCAGTGATCAGCCTCCCCAGGCTGTAGTGACCCAGTGAGCAGCCTCCCACAGGCTGTAGTGACCCAGTGAGCAGCCTCCCCAGGCTGTAGTAACCCATTGATCAGCCTCCCCAGGCTGTAGTGACCCAGTGAGCAGCCTCCCACAGGCTGCAGTGACCCAGTGAGCAGCCTCCCACTGGCTGTAGTGACCCAGTGAGCAGCCTCCCCAGGCTGTAGTGACCCAGTGAGCAGCCTCCCACAGGCTGTAGTGACCCAGTGAGCAGCCTCCCACAGGCTGTAGTGAACCAATAAGCAGCCTCCCCAGGCTGTAGTGACCCAGTGATCAGCGTCCCACAGGCTGCAGTGACCCAGTGAACAGACTCCCAGGCTGTAGTGACCCAGTGATCAGCCTCCCCATGCTGTAGTCACCCAGTGATCAGCCTCCCCAGGCTGTAGTGACCCAGTGATCAGCCTCCACAGGCTGTAGTGACCCAGTGAGCAGCCTCCCCATGCTGTAGTGACCCAGTGAGCAGCCTCCCACAGGCTGTAGTGACCTAGTGAGCTGCCTCCCCAGGCTGTAGTAACCCAGTGATCAGCCTCCCCAGGCTGTAGTGACCCAGTGAGCAGCCTCCCCCAGGCTGTAGTGACCCAGTGAGCAGCCAACACAGGCTGTAGTGACCCAGTGATCAGCCTCCCCAGGCTGTAGTGACCCAGTGATCAGACTCCCCAGGCTGTAGTGACCCAGTGAGCAGCCTCCCCCAGGATGCAGTGACCCAGTGAGCTGCCTCCCCAGGCTGTAGTGACCCAGTGATCAGCCTCCCCAGGCTGCAGTGACCCAGGGAGCAGCCTCCCCCAGGCTGTAGTGACCCAGTGAGCAGCCTCCCACAGGCTGTAGTGACCCAGTGAGCAGCCTTCCCAGGCTGTAGTAACCCAGTGATCAGCCTCCCCAGGCTGCAGTGACCCAGTGAGCAGCCTCCCCCAGGCTGTAGTGACCCAGTGAGCAGCCTCCCCAGGCTGTAGTAACCCAGTGAGCAGCCTCCCCAGGCTGTAGTAACCCAGTGAGCAGCCTCCCCAGGCTGTAGTGACCCAGTGATCAGCCTCCCACGGGCTGTAGTGACCCAGTGAGCAGCCTCCCCAGGCTGTAGTGACCCAGTGATCAGCCTCCCCAGGCTGTAGTGACCCAGTGATCAGCCTCACCAGGCTGTAGTAACCCAGTGAGCAGCCTCCCCCAGGATGCAGTGATCAGCCTCCCACAGGCTGTAGTGACCCAGTGATCAGCCTCCACAGGCTGTAGTGACCCAGTGATCAGCCTTCCCAGGCTGCAGTGACCCAGGGAGCAGCCTCCCCCAGGCTGTAGTGACCCTGTGAGCAGCCTCCCACAGGCTGCAGTGACCCAGTGAGCAGCCTCCCACGGGCTGTAGTGACCCAGTGAGCATCCTCCCCAGGCGGTAGTGACCCAGTGAGCAGCCTCCCACAGGCTGTAGTGACCCAGTGAGCAGCCTCCCACAGGCTGTAGTGAACCAGTAAGCAGCCTCCCCAGGCTGTAGTGACCCAGTGATCAGCCTACCACAGGCTGCAGTGACCCAGTGAACAGCCTCCCCAGGCTGTAGTGACCCAGTGATCAGCCTCCCCATGCTGTAGTCACCCAGTGATCAGCCTCCACAGGCTGTAGTGACCCAGTGAACAGCCTCCCCAGGCTGTAGTGACCCAGTGATCAGCCTCCACAGGCTGTAGTGACCCAGTGAGCAGCCTCCCCCAGGCTGTAGTGACCCAGTGAGCAGCCTCCCACAGGCTGTAGTGACCCAGTGAGCTGCCTCCCCAGGCTGTAGTAACCCAGTGATCAGCCTCCACAGGCTGTAGTGACCAGTGAGCAGCCTCCCCCAGGCCGTAGTGATCCAGTGAGCAGCCAACACAGGCTGTAGTGACCCTGTGATCAGCCTCCCCAGGCTGTAGTGACCCAGTGATCAGCCTCCCCAGGCTGTAGTGACCCAGTAAGCAGCCTCCCCCAGGATGCAGTGACCCAGTGAGCTGCCTCCCCAGGCTGTAGTGACCCAGTGATCAGCCTTCCCAGGCTGCAGTGACCCAGGGAGCAGCCTCCCCCAGGCTGTAGTGACCCAGTGATCAGCCTCCCACAGGCTTTAGTGACCCAGTGAGCAGCCTCCCCAGGCTGTAGTAACCCAGTGATCAGCCTCCCCCGGCTGTAGTGACCCAGTGAGCAGCCTCCCCCAGGCTGTAGTGACACAGTGATCAGCCTCCCCAGGCTGTAGTGACCCAGTGAGCAGCCTCTCCAGTCTGTAGTGACCCAGTGAGCAGCCTCCCCAGGCTGTAGTGACCCAGTGAGCAGCCTCCCCCAGGCTGTAGTGACCCAGTGAGCTGCCTCCCACGGGCTGTAGTGACCCAGTGAGCAGCATCCCACAGGCTGTAGTGACCCAGTGAGCAGCCTCCCCAGGCTGTAGTGACCCAGAGAGCAGCCTCCCCAGGCAGTAGTGACACAGTGAGCAGCCTCCCCAGGCTGTAGTGACACAGTGAGCAGCCTCCCACAGGCTGCAGTGACCCAGTGAGCAGCCTCCCACGGGCTGTAGTGACCCAGTGAGCAGCCTCCCACGGGCTGTAGTGACCCAGTGAGCAGCCTCCCACAGGCTGCAATGACCCAGTGAGCAGCCTCCCCAGGCTGTAGTGACCCAGTGATCAGCCTTCCACAGGCTGCAGTGACCCAGTGAGCAGCCTCCCCAGGCTGCAGTGACCCAGTGAGCAGCCTTCCACAGGCTGTAGTGACCCAGTGAGCAGCCTCCCCAGGCTGCAGTGACCCAGTGAGCAGCATCCCACAGGCTGTAGTGTCCCAGTGAGCAGCCTCCCCAGGCTGTAGTGACCCATTGAGCAGCTTCCCCAGGCTGTAGTGACCCAGTGAGCAGCCTCCCCCGGGCTGTAGTGACCCAGTGAGCATCTTCCCCAAGCTGTAGTGACCCAGTGAGCAGCCTCCCCAGGCTGTAGTGACCCAGTGAGCAGCCTCCCACAGGCGGCAGTGACCCAGTAAGCAGCCTCCCCAGGCTGTAGTGACCTAGAGATCAGCCTCTCCAGGCTGTAGAGACCCAGTGAGCAGCCTCCCCCGGGCTGTAGTGACCCAGTGAGCAGCCTACCCAGGCTGTAGTGACCCAGTGAGCAGCCTCCCCAGGCTGTAGTGACCCAGTGAGCAGCCTCCCCAGGCTGCAGTGACCCAGTGAGCACCCTCCCACAGGCTGCAGTGACCCAGTGAGCAGCCTCCCACGGGCTGTAGTGACCCAGTGAGCAGCCTCCCTAGGCTGTAGTGACCCAGTGAGCAGCCTCCCCAGGCTGCAGTGACCCCGTGAGCAGCCTCCCCAGGCTGTAGTGACCCAGTGAGCTGCCTCCCATGGGCTGCAGTGACCCAGTGAGCAGCCTCCCCAGGCTGCAGTGACCCTGCTATCAGCCTCCCACAGGCTGTAGTGACCCAGTGAGCTGCCTCCCATGGGCTGCAATGACCCAGTGAGCAGCCTCCCCAGGCTGCAGTGACCCAGTGATCAGCCTCCCAGAGGCTGTAGTGACCCAGTCTTCAGCCTCCCACAGGCGGCATTGACCCAGTGAGCAGCCTCCCACGGGCTGTAGTGACCCAGTGAGCAGCCTCCCATGGGCTGCAGTGACCCAGTGATCAGCCTCCTCAGGCTGTAGTGACCCAGTGAGCAGCCTCCCCCAGGCTGCAGTGTCCCAGTGAGCAGCCTCCCACAGGCTGTAGTGACCCAGTGATCAGCCTCCCCAGGCTGTAGTGACCCAGTGATCAGCCTCCCCAGGCTGTAGTGACCCAGAGAGTAGACTCCCCAGGCTGTAGTGACCCAGTAATCAGCCTCCCCAGGCTGTAGTGACCCAGTGAGTAGCCTCACACAGACGGCAGTGACCCAGTAAGCAGTCTCCCCAGGCTGTAGTGACCCAGTGATCAGCCTCCCCAGGCTATAGTGACCCAGTGAGCAGCCTCGCCAGGTTGTAGTGACCCAGTGATCCCACAGGCTGCAGTGACCCAGTGAGCAGCCTCCCCAGGCTGCAGTGACCCAGTGAGCAGCCTCCCACAGACTGTAGTGACCCAGTGAGCAGCCTCCCACAGGCTGCAGTGACCCAGTTAGCAGCCTCCCCAGGCTGTAGTGACCCAGTGAGCAGCCTCCCACAGGCTGCAGAGACCCAGTGAGCAGCCTCCCCAGGCTGTAGTGTCTCAGTGAGCAGCCTCCCTCAGGCTGTAGTGACCCAGTGAGCAGCCTCCCACAGGCAGCAGTGACCCAGTAAGCAGCCTCCCACAGGCAGCAGTGACCCAGTATGCAGCCTCCCACAGGCAGCAGTGCCCGAGTAAGCAGCCTCCCACAGGCTGTAGTGACGCAGTGAGCAGCCTCCCATGGGCTACAGTGACCCAGTGAGCAGCCTCCCCAGGCTTCAGTGACCCAGTGTATGGGGGGCTAGCTCTCCTGTCTCTGCAGAGCTCGCAGCTGCTCCAGTCACCTGCAGGCTGTGGTGACCCAGTGAGCAGCCTCCCACAGGCTGTAGTGACCCAGTGATCAGCCTCCCCAGGCTGTAGTGACCCAGTGAACAGCCTCGCACGGGCAATATTGACCCAGTGAACAGCCTCCCCAGGCTGTAGTGACCCAGTGATCAGCCTCCCACAGGCTGTAGTGACCCAGTGATCACCCTCCCAAGGCTATAGTGACCCAGTGAGCAGCCTCGGCAGGCTGTAGTGACCCAGTGATCCCACATGCTGCAGTGACCCAGTGATCAGCCTCTCCAAGCTGTAGTGACCCAGTGATCAGCCTCCCCAGGCTGTAGTGACCCAGTGATCAGCCTCCCCAGGCTGTAGTGACCCAGTGAGTAGCCTCCCACAGGCGGCAGTGACCCAGTAAGCAGCCTCCCCAGGCTGTAGTGACCCAGTGATCAGCCTCCCCAGGCTATAGTGACCCAGTGAGCAGCCTCGCGAGGCTGTAGTGACCCAGTGATACCACAGGCTGCAGTGACCCAGTGATGAGCCTCCACAGGCTGCAGTGACCCAGTGAGCAGCCTCCCACAGGCTGTAGTGACCCAGTGAGCAGCCTCCCACAGGCTGCAGTGACCCAGTGAGCAGCCTCCCACAGGCAGCAGTGACCCAGTGAGCAGCCTCCCCAGGCTGTAGTGACCCAGTGAGCAGCCTCCCTCAGGCAGTAGTGACCCAGTGAGCAGCCTCCCACAGGCAGCAGTGACCCAGTAAGCAGCCTCCCACAGGCAGCAGTGACCCAGTAAACTGCCTCCCACAGGCTGTAGTGACCCAGTGAGCAGCCTCCCATGGGCTGCAGTGACCCAGTGATCAGCCTCCCACAAGCAGCAGTGACCCAGTAAGCAGCCTCCCACAGGCTGTAGTGACCCAGTGAGCAGCCTCCCCAGGCTTCAGTGACCCAGTGTACGGGGGGCTAGCTCTCCTGTCTCTGCAGAGCTCGCAGCTGCTCCAGTCACCTGCAGGCTCTGGTGACCCAGTGAGCAGCCTCCCGCAGGCTGTAGTGACCCAGTAATCAGCCTCCCCAGGCTGTAGTGACCCAGTGAGCAGCCTCCCACGGGCAGTAGTGACCCAGTGAACAGCCTCCCCAGGCTGTAGTGATCCAGTGATCAGCCTCCCACAGGCTGTAGTGACCCAGTGAACAGCCTCCCCAGGCTGTAGTGACCCAGTGAGCACACTACCCAGACTGCATTGACCCAGTGAGCACCCTACCCAGACTGCAGTGACCCAGTGAGCAGCCTCCCACAGGTGGCAGTGGCCCAGTGATCAGCCTCCCCAGGCTGTAGTGACCCAGTGATCAGCCTCCCCAGGCTGCAGTGACCCAGTGAGCAACCTCTCACGGGCTGTAGTGACCCAGTGAGCAGCCTCCCCAGGCTGCAGTGACCCAGTGAGCAGCCTTCCACAGGCTGCAGTGACCCAGTGAGCAGCCTCCCCAGGCTGCCGTGACCCAGTGAGCAGCATCCCACAGGCTGTAGTGTCCCAGTGAGCAGCCTCCCCAGGCTGTAGTGACCCATTGAGCAGCTTCCCCAGGCTGTAGTGACCCAGTGAGCAGCCTCCCCCGGGCTGTAGTGACCCAGTGAGCATCTTCCCCAAGCTGTAGTGACCCAGTGAGCAGCCTCCCCAGGCTGTAGTGACCCAGTGATCAGCCTCCCCAGGCTGTAGTGACCCAGTGAGCAGCCTCCCACAGGCGGCAGTGACCCAGTAAGCAGCCTCCCCAGGCTGTAGTGACCTAGAGATCAGCCTCTCCAGGCTGTAGAGACCCAGTGAGCAGCCTCCCCCGGGCTGTAGTGACCCAGTGAGCAGCCTACCCAGGCTGTAGTGACCCAGTGAGCAGCCTCCCCAGGCTGTAGTGACCCAGTGAGCAGCCTCCCCAGGCTGCAGTGACCCAGTGAGCACCCTCCCACAGGCTGCAGTGACCCAGTGAGCAGCCTCCCACGGGCTGTAGTGACCCAGTGAGCAGCCTCCCTAGGCTGTAGTGACCCAGTGAGCAGCCTCCCCAGGCTGCAGTGACCCCGTGAGCAGCCTCCCCAGGCTGTAGTGACCCAGTGAGCTGCCTCCCATGGGCTGCAGTGACCCAGTGAGCAGCCTCCCCAGGCTGCAGTGACCCTGCTATCAGCCTCCCACAGGCTGTAGTGACCCAGTGAGCTGCCTCCCATGGGCTGCAATGACCCAGTGAGCAGCCTCCCCAGGCTGCAGTGACCCAGTGATCAGCCTCCCAGAGGCTGTAGTGACCCAGTCTTCAGCCTCCCACAGGCGGCATTGACCCAGTGAGCAGCCTCCCACGGGCTGTAGTGACCCAGTGAGCAGCCTCCCATGGGCTGCAGTGACCCAGTGATCAGCCTCCTCAGGCTGTAGTGACCCAGTGAGCAGCCTCCCCCAGGCTGCAGTGTCCCAGTGAGCAGCCTCCCACAGGCTGTAGTGACCCAGTGATCAGCCTCCCCAGGCTGTAGTGACCCAGTGATCAGCCTCCCCAGGCTGTAGTGACCCAGAGAGTAGACTCCCCAGGCTGTAGTGACCCAGTAATCAGCCTCCCCAGGCTGTAGTGACCCAGTGAGTAGCCTCACACAGACAGCAGTGACCCAGTAAGCAGTCTCCCCAGGCTGTAGTGACCCAGTGATCAGCCTCCCCAGTCTATAGTGACCCAGTGAGCAGCCTCGCCAGGTTGTAGTGACCCAGTGATCCCACAGGCTGCAGTGACCCAGTGAGCAGCCTCCCCAGGCTGCAGTGACCCAGTGAGCAGCCTCCCACAGACTGTAGTGACCCAGTGAGCAGCCTCCCACAGGCTGCAGTGACCCAGTTAGCAGCCTCCCCAGGCTGTAGTGACCCAGTGAGCAGCCTCCCACAGGCTGCAGAGACCCAGTGAGCAGCCTCCCCAGGCTGTAGTGACTCAGTGAGCAGCCTCCCTCAGGCTGTAGTGACCCAGTGAGCAGCCTCCCACAGGCAGCAGTGACCCAGTAAGCAGCCTCCCACAGGCAGCAGTGACCCAGTATGCAGCCTCCCACAGGCAGCAGTGACCGAGTAAGCAGCCTCCCACAGGCTGTAGTGACGCAGTGAGCAGCCTCCCATGGGCTACAGTGACCCAGTGAGCAGCCTCCCCAGGCTTCAGTGACCCAGTGTATGGGGGGCTAGCTCTCCTGTCTCTGCAGAGCTCGCAGCTGCTCCAGTCACCTGCAGGCTGTGGTGACCCAGTGAGCAGCCTCCCACAGGCTGTAGTGACCCAGTGATCAGCCTCCCCAGGCTGTAGTGACCCAGTGAACAGCCTCGCACGGGCAATAGTGACCCAGTGAACAGCCTCCCCAGGCTGTAGTGACCCAGTGATCAGCCTCCCACAGGCTGTAGTGACCCAGTGATCACCCTCCCAAGGCTATAGTGACCCAGTGAGCAGCCTCGCCAGGCTGTAGTGACCCAGTGATCCCACATGCTGCAGTGACCCAGTGATCAGCCTCTCCAAGGTGTAGTGACCCAGTGATCAGCCTCCCCAGGCTGTAGTGACCCAGTGATCAGCCTCCCCAGGCTGTAGTGACCCAGTGAGTAGCCTCCCACAGGCGGCAGTGACCCAGTAAGCAGCCTCCCCAGGCTGTAGTGACCCAGTGATCAGCCTCCCCAGGCTATAGTGACCCAGTGAGCAGCCTCGCGAGGCTGTAGTGACCCAGTGATACCACAGGCTGCAGTGACCCAGTGATGAGCCTCCACAGGCTGCAGTGACCCAGTGAGCAGCCTCCCACAGGCTGTAGTGACCCAGTGAGCAGCCTCCCACAGGCTGCAGTGACCCAGTGAGCAGCCTCCCACAGGCAGCAGTGACCCAGTGAGCAGCCTCCCCAGGCTGTAGTGACCCAGTGAGCAGCCTCCCTCAGGCAGTAGTGACCCAGTGAGCAGCCTCCCACAGGCAGCAGTGACCCAGTAAGCAGCCTCCCACAGGCAGCAGTGACCCAGTAAACTGCCTCCCACAGGCTGTAGTGACCCAGTGAGCAGCCTCCCATGGGCTGCAGTGACCCAGTGATCAGCCTCCCACAAGCAGCAGTGACCCAGTAAGCAGCCTCCCACAGGCTGTAGTGACCCAGTGAGCAGCCTCCCCAGGCTTCAGTGACCCAGTGTACGGGGGGCTAGCTCTCCTGTCTCTGCAGAGCTCGCAGCTGCTCCAGTCACCTGCAGGCTCTGGTGACCCAGTGAGCAGCCTCCCGCAGGCTGTAGTGACCCAGTAATCAGCCTCCCCAAGCTGTAGTGACCCAGTGAGCAGCCTCCCACGGGCAGTAGTGACCCAGTGAACAGCCTCCCCAGGCTGTAGTGATCCAGTGATCAGCCTCCCACAGGCTGTAGTGACCCAGTGAACAGCCTCCCCAGGCTGTAGTGACCCAGTGAGCACACTACCCAGACTGCATTGACCCAGTGAGCACCCTACCCAGACTGCAGTGACCCAGTGAGCAGCCTCCCACAGGTGGCAGTGGCCCAGTGATCAGCCTCCCCAGGCTGTAGTGACCCAGTGATCAGCCTCCCCAGGCTGCAGTGACCCAGTGAGCAACCTCTCACGGGCTGTAGTGACCCAGTGAGCAGCCTCCCCAGGCTGTAGTTACCCAGTGAGCCGCCTCCCCAGGCTGTAGTGACCCAGTGAACAGCCTCCCCAGGTTGCAGTGACCCAGTGAGCAGCCTCCCCAGGCTGTAGTGACCCAGTGTGCAGCCTCCCCAGGCTGCAGTGACCCAGTGAGCAGCCTCCCCAGGCTGTAGTGACCCAGTGAGCAGCCTCCCCAGTCTACAGTGACCCAGTGAGCAGCCTCCCCCAGGCTGTAGTGACCCAGTGAGCAGCCTCCCCAGGCTGTAGTGACCCAGTGAGCAGCCTCCCCAGGCTGTAGTGACCCAGTGATCAGCCTCCCCAGGCTGTAGTGACCCAGTGATCAGCTTCGCCAGGCTGCAGTGACCCATTGAGCATCCTCCCCAGGCTTCAGTGACCCAGTGTACGGGGGGGCTAGCTCTCCTGTCTCTGCAGAGCTCGCAGCTGCTCCAGTCACCTGCAGGCTTGAGTGACCCAGTGAGCAGCCTCCCACAGGCTGTAGTGACCCAGTGATCAGCCTCCCCAGGCTCTAGTGACCCAGTGAGCAGCCTCCCACTGGCAGTAGTGACCCAGTAAACAGACTCCCCAGGCTGTAGTGACCCAGTGATCAGCCTCCCACAGGCTGTAGTGACCCAGTGAACAGCCTCCCCATGCTGTAGTGACCCAGTTAGCTCCCTACCCAGACTGCTGTGACCCAGTGAGTACCCTACCCAGACTGCAGTGACCCAGTGAGCAGCCTCCCACAGGCGGCAGTGGCCCAGTGATCAGCCTCCCCAGGCTGTAGTGACCCAGTGATCAGCCTCCCCAGGCTGTAGTGACCCAGTGAGCAACCTCTCACGGGCTGTAGTGACCCAGTGAGCAGCCTCCCCAGGCTGTAGTGACCCAGTGAGCCGCCTCCCCAGGCTGTAGTGACCCAGTGAACAGCCTCCCCAGGTTACAGTGACCCAGTGAGCAGCCTCCCCAGGCTGTAGTGACCCAGTGTGCAGCCTCCCCAGGCTGCAGTGACCCAGTGAGCAGCCTCCCCAGGCTGTAGTGACCCAGTGAGCAGCCTCCCCAGTCTACAGTGACCCAGTGAGCAGCCTCCCCCATGCTGCAGTGACCCAGTGAGCAGCCTCCCCAGGCTGCAGTGACCCAGTGATCAGCCTCCCACAGGCTGCAGTGACCCAGTGAGCAGCCTCCCCAGGCTGTAGTGACCCAGTGAGCAGCCTCCCCAGTCTGTAGTGACCCAGTGAGCAGCCTCCCCAGGCTGCAGTGACCCAGTGAGCTGCCTCCCCAGACTGCAGTGACCCAGTGAGCAGCCTCTCACAGGCTGCAGTGACCCAGTGATCAGCCTCCCCAGGCTGTAGTGACCCAGTGATCAGCCTCCCCAGGCTGTAGTGACCCAGTGAGCAACCTCCCACGGGCTGTAGTGACCCAGTGAGCCGCCTCCCCAGGCTGTAGTGACCCAGTGAGCAGCCTCCCCAGGCTGTAGTGACCCAGTGAGCAGCCTCCCCAGGCTGTAGTGACCCAGTGAGCAGCCTCCCCAGGCTGTAGTGACCCAGTGTGCAGCCTCCCCAGGCTGCAGTGACCCAGTGAGCAGCCTCCCCAGGCTGTAGTGACCCAGTGAGCAGCCTCCCCAGTCTACAGTGACCCAGTGAGCAGCCTCCCCCATGCTGCAGTGACCCAGTGAGCAGCCTCCCCAGGCTGCAGTGACCCAGTGATCAGCCTCCCACAGGCTGCAGTGACCCAGTGAGCAGCCTCCCCAGGCTGTAGTGACCCAGTGAGCAGCCTCCCCAGTCTGTAGTGACCCAGTGAGCAGCCTCCCCAGGCTGCAGTGACCCAGTGAGCTGCCTCCCCAGACTGCAGTGACCCAGTGAGCAGCCTCTCACAGGCTGCAGTGACCCAGTGATCAGCCTCCCCAGGCTGTAGTGACCCAGTGATCAGCCTCCCCAGGCTGTAGTGACCCAGTGAGCAACCTCCCACGGGCTGTAGTGACCCAGTGAGCCGCCTCCCCAGGCTGTAGTGACCCAGTGAGCAGCCTCCCCAGGCTGTAGTGACCCAGTGAGCAGCCTCCCCAGGCTGTAGTGACCCAGTGAGCAGCCTCCCCAGGTTGCAGTGACCCAGTGAGCAGCCTCCCCAGGCTGTAGTGACCCAGTGATCAGCCTCCCCAGGCTGCAGTGACCCAGTGAGCAGCCTCCCCAGGCTATAGTGACCCAGTGATCAGCCTCCCCAGGCTGCAGTGACCCAGTGAGCAGCCTACCCAGGCTGCAGTGGCCCAGTGAGCAGCCTCCCACAGGTTGCAGTGACCCAGTGAGCAGCCTCCCCAGGCTGTAGTGACCCAGTGAGCAGCCTCCCCAGGCTGTAGTGACCCAGTGAGCAGCCTCCCCAGGCTGTAGTGACCCAGTGATCAGCCTCCCCAGGCTGCAGTGACCCAGTGAGCAGCCTCCCCAGGCTATAGTGACCCAGTGATCAGCCTCCCCAGGCTGCAGTGACCCAGTGAGCAGCCTACCCAGGCTGCAGTGGCCCAGTGAGCAGCCTCCCACAGGTTGCAGTGACCCAGTGAGCAGCCTCCCCAGGCTGTAGTGACCCAGTGAGCAGCCTCCCCAGGCTGTAGTGACCCAGTGAGCAGCCTCCCCAGGCTGTAGTGACCCAGTGAGCAGCCGCCCACAGGCTGTAGTGACCCAGTGAGCAGAGTCCCCAGGGTGCAGTGACCCAGAGATCAGCCTCCCACAGGCTGTAGTGATCCAGTGAGCAGCCTCCCACAGGCTGTGGTGACCCATTGATCAGCCTCCCCAGGCTGTAGTGACCCAGTGAGCAGCCTTCCCAGGCTGTAGTGACCCAGTGAGCAGCCTCCCACGGGCTGTAGTGACCCAGTGAGCAGCCACCCCAGGCTGTAGTGACCCAGTGAGCAGCCTCCCCAGGCTGTAGTGACCCAGTGATCAGCCTCCCCAGGCTGTAGTGACCCAGTGAGCAGCCTCCCCAGGCTGTAGTGACCCAGTGAGCAGCCTCCAACAGGCTGTAGTGACCCAGTGAGCAGCCTCCCCAGGCTGCAGTGACTCAGTGATCAGCCTCCCACAGGCTGTAGTGACCAAGTGAGCAGCCTCCCACAGGCTGTAGTGACCCAGTGATCAGCCTCCCCAGGCTGTAGTGACCCAGTGAGCAGCCTTCCCAGGCTGTAGTGACCCAGTGAGCAGCCTCCCCAAGCTGTAGTGACCCAGTGAGCAGCCTTCCGAGGCTGTAGTGACCCAGTGAGCAGAATCCCCAGGCTGTAGTGACCCAGTGAGCAGCCTCCCCAGGCTGTAGTGACCCAGTGAGCTGCCTCCCACGGGCTGTAGTGACCCAGTGAGCAGGCTCCCCAGGCAGAAGTGACACAGTGATCAGCCTCCCACAGGCTGCACTGACCTAGTGAGCAGCCTCCCACGGGCTGTAGTGACCCAGTGAGCAGCCTCCCCAGGCTGTAGTGACCCAGTGAGCAGCCTCCCACAGGCTGTAGTGACCAAGCGAGCAGCCTCCCCAGGCTGTAGTGACCCAGTGATCAGCCTCCCACAGGCTGCAGTGACCCAGTGAACAGCCTCCACAGGCTGTAGTGACCCAGTGATCAGCCTCCCCCTGCTGTAGTCACCCAGTGATCAGACTCCCCAGGCTGTAGTGACCCAGGGAACAGCCTCCCCAGGCTGTAGTGACCCAGTGATCAGCCTCCACAGGCTGTAGTGACCCAGTGAGCAGCCTCCCCCAGGCTGTAGTGATCCAGTGAGCAGCCTCCCACAGGCTGTAGTGACCCAGTGAGCTGCCTCCCCAGGCTGTAGTAACCCAGTGATCAGCCTCCCCAGACTGAAGTGACCCAGTGAGCAGCCTCCCCAGGCTGTAGTGACCCAGTGTGCAGCCTCCCCAGGCTGCAGTGACCCAGTGAGCAGCCTCCCCAGGCTGTAGTGACCCAGTGATCAGCCTCCCCAGGCTGCAGTGACCTAGTGAGCAGCCTACCCAGGCTGCAGTGGCCCAGTGAGCAGCCTCCCACAGGTTGCAGTGACCCAGTGAGCAGCCTCCCCAGGCTGTAGTGACCCAGTGAGCAGCCTCCCCAGGCTGTAGTGACCCAGTGAGCAGCCTCCCCAGGCTGTAGTGACCCAGTGAGCAGCCTCCCACAGGCTGTAGTGACCCAGTGAGCAGCCTCCCACAGGCTGTAGTAACCAAGTGATCAGCCTCCCCAGGCTGTAGTGACCCAGTGAGCAGCCTCCCCAGGCTGTAGTGACCCAGTGAGCAGCCTCCCCAGGCTGTAGTGACCCAGTGAGCAGCCTCCCACGGGCTGTAGTGACACAGTGAGCAGGCTCCACAGGCTGTAGTGACCCAGTGAGCAGCCTCCCCAGGCTGTAGTGACCCAGTGAGCAGCCTCCCCAGGCTGTAGTGACCCAGTGAGCAGCCTCCCCAGGCTGTAGTGACCCAGTGAGCAGCCTCCCACAGGCTGTAGTGACCCAGTGAGCAGCCTCCCCAGGCTGCAGTGACCCAGTGAGCAGCCTCCCCCAGGCTGTAGTGACCCAGTGAGCAGCCAACACAGGCTGTAGTGACCCAGTGATCAGCCTCCCCTGGCTGTAGTGACCCAGTGATCAGCCTCCCCAGGCTGTAGTGACCCAGTGATCAGCCTCCCCAGGCTGCAGTGATCCAGTGAGCAGCCTCCCCTGGCTGTAGTGACCCAGTGAGCAGCCTCCCTCAGGCTGTAGTGACCCAGTGAGCAGCCTCCCCAGGCTGTAGTAACCCAGTGATCAGCCTCCCCAGGCTGTAGTGACCCAGTGAGCAGCCTCCCACAGGCTGTAGTGACCCAGTGAGCAGCCTCCCCAGGCTGTAGTGACCCAGTGAGTAGCCTCCCACAGGCTGTAGTGACCCAGTGAGCAGCCTCCCACAGGCTGTAGTGAACCAATAA
Source organism: Phyllobates terribilis (assembly GCF_046119375.1). Taxonomy (NCBI): domain Eukaryota; kingdom Metazoa; phylum Chordata; class Amphibia; order Anura; family Dendrobatidae; genus Phyllobates; species Phyllobates terribilis. The sequence goes on from NW_027362762.1 coordinate 612,736,436, forward strand.
GCAGCCTCCCCAGGCTGTAGTGACCCAGTGATCAGCCTCACACAGGTTGCAGTGACCCAGTGAACAGCCTCCCCAGGCTGTAGTGACCCAGTGATCAGCCTCCCCATGCTGTAGTCACCCAGTGATCAGCCTCCCCAGGCTGTAGTGACCCAGTGAACAGCCTCCCCAGGTTGTAGTGACCCAGAGATCAGCCTCCCCAGGCTGTAGTGACCCAGTGATCAGCCTCCCCCCCAGACTGCAGTGACCCAGTGATCGGCCTCCCCCAGGCTGTAGTGACCCAGTGAGCAGCCTCCCACAGGCTGTAGTGAACCAGTGAACAGCCTCCCCAGGCTGTAGTAACCCAGTGATCAGCCTCCCCAGGCTGTAGTGACCCAGTGAGCAGCCTCCCCCAGGCTGTAGTGACCCAGTGAGCAGCCAACACAGGCTGTAGTGACCCATTGATCAGCCTCCCCAGGCTGTAGTGACCCAGTGATCAGCCTCCCCAGGCTGTAGTGACCCAGTGAGCAGCCTCCCCCAGGATGCAGTGACCCAGTGAGCTGCCTCCCCAGGCTGTAGTGTCCCAGTGATCAGCCTCCCCAGGCTGCAGTGACCCAGGGAGCAGCCTCCCCCAGGCTGTAGTGACCCAGTGAGCAGCCTCCCACAGGCTGTAATGACCCAGTGAGCAGCCTTCCCAGGCTGTAGTAACCCAGTGGTCAGCCTCCCCAGGCTGCAGTGACCCAGGGAGCAGCCTCCCCCAGGCTGTAGTGACCCAGTGAGCAGCCTCCCCAGGCTGTAGTGACCCAGTGAGCAGCCTCCCCCAGGCTGTAGTGACCCAGTGAGCAGCCTCCCCAGGCTGTACTAACCCAGTGAGCAGCCTCCCCAGGCTGTAGTAACCCAGTGAGCAGCCTCCCCAGGCTGTAGTGACCCAGTGAGCAGCCTCCCCAGGCTGTAGTGACTCAGTGATCAGCCTCCCACGGGCTGTAGTGACCCAGTGAGCAGCCTCCCACAGGCTGTAGTGAACAAGTGAGCAGCCTCCCCAGGCTGTAGTGTCCCAGTGATCAGCCTCCCCAGGCTGCAGTGACCCAGGGAGCAGCCTCCCCCAGGCTGTAGTTACCCAGTGAGCAGCCTCCCCAGGCTGTAGTGACCCAGTGAGCAGCCTCCCCCAGGCTGTAGTGACCCAGTGAGCAGCCTCCCCAGGCTGTAGTAACCCAGTGAGCAGCCTCCCCAGGCTGTAGTAACCCAGTGAGCAGCCTCCCCAGGCTGTAGTGACCCAGTGAGCAGACTCCCCAGGCTGTAGTGACTCAGTGATCAGCCTCCCACGGGCTGTAGTGACCCAGTGAGCAGCCTCCCACAGGCTGTAGTGACCCAGTGAGCAGCCTCCCCAGGCTGTAGTGACCCAGTGATCAGCCTCCCCAGGCTGTAGTGACCCAGTGATCAGCCTCCCCAGGCTGTAGTGACCCAGTGATCAGCCTCCCCAGGCTGTAGTGACCCAGTGAGCAGCCTCCCCCAGGCTGTAGTGACCCAGTGAGCAGCCTCCCCAGGCTGTAGTAACCCAGTGAGCAGCCTCCCCAGGATGTAGTAACCCAGTGAGCAGCCTCCCCAGGCTGTAGTGACCCAGTGAGCAGCCTCCCCAGGCTGTAGTGACTCAGTGATCAGCCTCCCACGGGCTGTAGTGACCCAGTGAGCAGCCTCCCACAGGCTGTAGTGACCCAGTGAGCAGCCTCCCCAGGCTGTAGTGTCCCAGTGATCAGCCTCCCCAGGCTGCAGTGACCCAGGGAGCAGCCTCCCCCAGGCTGTAGTTACCCAGTGAGCAGCCTCCCCAGGCTGTAGTGACCCAGTGAGCAGCCTCCCCCAGGCTGTAGTGACCCAGTGAGCAGCCTCCCCAGGCTGTAGTAACCCAGTGAGCAGCCTCCCCAGGCTGTAGTAACCCAGTGAGCAGCCTCCCCAGGCTGTAGTGACCCAGTGAGCAGACTCCCCAGGCTGTAGTGACTCAGTGATCAGCCTCCCACGGGCTGTAGTGACCCAGTGAGCAGCCTCCCACAGGCTGTAGTGACCCAGTGAGCAGCCTCCCCAGGCTGTAGTGACCCAATGATCAGCCTCCCCAGGCTGTAGTGACCCAGTGATCAGCCTCCCCAGGCTGTAGTGACCCAGTGATCAGCCTCCCCAGGCTGCAGTGACCCAGTGAGCAGCCTACCCAGGCTGCAGTGGCCCAGTGAGCAGCCTCCCACAGGTTGCAGTGACCCAGTGAGCAGCCTCCCCAGGCTGTAGTGACCCAGTGAGCAGCCTCCCCAGGCTGTAGTGACCCAGTGAGCAGTCTCCCCAGGCTGTAGTGACCCAGTGAGCAGCCGCCCACAGGCTGTAGTGACCCAGTGAGCAGCCTCCCCAGGCTGCAGTGACCCAGGGATCAGCCTCCCACAGGCTGTAGTGATCCAGTGAGCAGCCTCCCACAGGCTGCAGTGACCCATTGATCAGCCTCCCCAGGCTGTAGTGACCCAGTGAGCAGCCTTCCCAGGCTGTAGTGACCCAGTGAGCAGCCTCCCACGGGCTGTAGAGACCCAGTGAGCAGCCACCCCAGGCTGTAGTGACCCAGTGAGCAGCCTCCCCAGGCTGTAGTGACCCAGTGAGCAGCCTCCCCAGGCTGTAGTGACCCAGTGAGCAGCCTCCCCAGGCTGTAGTGACCCAGTGAGTAGCCTCCAACAGGCTGTAGTGACCCAGTGAGCAGCCTCCAACAGGCTGTAGTGACCCAGTGAGCAGCCTCCCCAGGCTGCAGTGACCCAGTGATCAGCCTCTGACAGGCTGTAGTGACCAAGTGAGCAGCCTCCCACAGGCTGTAGTGACCCAGTGATCAGCCTCCCCAGGCTGTAGTGACCCAGTGAGCAGCCTTCCCAGGCTGTAGTGACCCAGTGAGCAGCCTCCCCAGGCTGTAGTGACCCAGTGAGCAGCCTTCCGAGGCTGTAGTGACCCAGTGAGCAGCCTCCCCAGGCTGTAGTGACCCAGTGAGCAGCCTCCCCAGGCTGTAGTGACCCAGTGAGCTGCCTCCCACGGGCTGTAGTGACCCAGTGAGCAGACTCCCCAGGCTGTAGTGACTCAGTGATCAGCCTCCCACGGGCTGTAGTGACCCAGTGAGCAGCCTCCCACAGGCTGTAGTGACCCAGTGAGCAGCCTCCCCAGGCTATAGTGACCCAATGATCAGCCTCCCCAGGCTGTAGTGACCCAGTGATCAGCCTCCCCAGGCTGTAGTGACCCAGTGATCAGCCTCCCCAGGCTGCAGTGACCCAGTGAGCAGCCTACCCAGGCTGCAGTGGCCCAGTGAGCAGCCTCCCACAGGTTGCAGTGACCCAGTGAGCAGCCTCCCCAGGCTGTAGTGACCCAGTGAGCAGCCTCCCCAGGCTGTAGTGACCCAGTGAGCAGTCTCCCCAGGCTGTAGTGACCCAGTGAGCAGCCGCCCACAGGCTGTAGTGACCCAGTGAGCAGCCTCCCCAGGCTGCAGTGACCCAGGGATCAGCCTCCCACAGGCTGTAGTGATCCAGTGAGCAGCCTCCCACAGGCTGTAGTGACCCATTGATCAGCCTCCCCAGGCTGTAGTGACCCAGTGAGCAGCCTTCCCAGGCTGTAGTGACCCAGTGAGCAGCCTCCCACGGGCTGTAGAGACCCAGTGAGCAGCCACCCCAGGCTGTAGTGACCCAGTGAGCAGCCTCCCCAGGCTGTAGTGACCCAGTGAGCAGCCTCCCCAGGCTGTAGTGACCCAGTGAGCAGCCTCCCCAGGCTGTAGTGACCCAGTGAGCAGCCTCCAACAGGCTGTAGTGACCCAGTGAGCAGCCTCCAACAGGCTGTAGTGACCCAGTGAGCAGCCTCCCCAGGCTGCAGTGACCCAGTGATCAGCCTCTGACAGGCTGTAGTGACCAAGTGAGCAGCCTCCCACAGGCTGTAGTGACCCAGTGATCAGCCTCCCCAGGCTGTAGTGACCCAGTGAGCAGCCTTCCCAGGCTGTAGTGACCCAGTGAGCAGCCTCCCCAGGCTGTAGTGACCGAGTGAGCAGCCTTCCGAGGCTGTAGTGACCCAGTGAGCAGCCTCCCCAGGCTGTAGTGACCCAGTGAGCAGCCTCCCCAGGCTGTAGTGACCCAGTGAGCTGCCTCCCACGGGCTGTAGTGACCCAGTGAGCAGCCTCCCCAGGCAGAAGTGACACAGTGATCAGCCTCCCACAGGCTGCACTGACCTAGTGAGCAGACTCCCACGGGCTGTAGTGACCCAGTGAGCAGCCTCCCCAGGCTGTAGTGACCCAGTGAGCAGCCTCCCACAGGCTGTAGTGACCAAGCGAGCAGCCTCCCCAGGCTGTAGTGACCCAGTGATCAGCCTCCCACAGGCTGCAGTGACCCAGTGAACAGCCTCCACAGGCTGTAGTGACCCAGTGATCAGCCTCCCCATGCTGTAGTCACCCAGTGATCAGACTCCCCAGGCTGTAGTGACCCAGGGAACAGCCTCCCCAGGCTGTAGTGACCCAGTGATCAGCCTCCACAGGCTGTAGTGACCCAGTGAGCAGCCTCCACCAGGCTGTAGTGATCCAGTGAGCAGCCTCCCACAGGCTGTAGTGAACCAGTGAGCTGCCTCCCCAGACTGAAGTGACCCAGTGAGCAGCCTCCCCAGGCTGTAGTGACCCAGTGTGCAGCCTCCCCAGGCTGCAGTGACCCAGTGAGCAGCCTCCCCAGGCTGTAGTGACCCAGTGATCAGCCTCCCCAGGCTGCAGTGACCTAGTGAGCAGCCTACCCAGGCTGCAGTGGCCCAGTGAGCAGCCTCCCACAGGTTGCAATGACCCAGTGAGCAGCCTCCCCAGGCTTTAGTGACCCAGTGAGCAGCCTCCCCAGGCTGTAGTGACCCAGTGAGCAGCCTCCCCAGGCTGTAGTGACCCAGTGAGCAGCCTCCCACAGGCTGTAGTGACCCAGGGATCAGCCTCCCACAGGCTATAGTGATCCAGTGAGCAGCCTCCCACAGGCTGTAGTAACCCAGTGATCAGCCTCCCCAGGCTGTAGTGACCCAGTGAGCAGCCTTCCCAGGCTGTAGTGACCCAGTGAGCAGCCTCCCACGGGCTGTAGTGACCCAGTGAGCAGGCTCCCCAGGCTGTAGTGACCCAGTGAGCAGCCTCCCCAGGCTGTAGTGACCCAGTGAGCAGCCTCCCCAGGCTGTAGTGACCCAGTGAGCAGCCTCCCCAGGCTGTAGTGACCCAGTGAGCAGCCTCCCACAGGCTGTAGTGACCCAGTGAGCAGCCTCCCCAGGCTGCAGTGACCCAGTGAGCAGCCTCCCCCAGGCTGTAGTGACCCAGTGAGCAGCCAACACAGGCTGTAGTGAACCAGTGATCAGCCTCCCCTGGCTGTAGTGACCCAGTGATCAGCCTCCCCAGGCTGTAGTGACCCAGTGATCAGCCTCCCCAGGCTGCAGTGATCCAGTGAGCAGCCTCCCCTGGCTGTAGTGACCCAGTGAGCAGCCTCCCTCAGGCTGTAGTGACCCAGTGAGCAGCCTCCCCAGGCTGTAGTAACCCAGTGATCAGCCTCCCCAGGCTGTAGTGACCCAGTGAGCAGCCTCCCACAGGCTGTAGTGACCCAGTGAGCAGCCTCCCCAGGCTGTAGTGACCCAGTGAGTAGCCTCCCACAGGCTGTAGTGACCCAGTGAGCAGCCTCCCACAGGCTGTAGTGAACCAATAAGCAGCCTCCCCAGGCTGTAGTGACCCAGTGATCAGCCTCACACAGGTTGCAGTGACCCAGTGAACAGCCTCCCCAGGCTGTAGTGACCCAGTGATCAGCCTCCCCATGCTGTAGTCACCCAGTGATCAGCCTCCCCAGGCTGTAGTGACCCAGTGAACAGCCTCACCAGGTTGTAGTGACCCAGAGATCAGCCTCCCCAGGCTGTAGTGACCCAGTGATCAGCCTCCCCCCCAGGCTGCAGTGACCCAGTGATCAGCCTCCCCCAGGCTGTAGTGACCCAGTGAGCAGCCTCCCACAGGCTGTAGTGAACCAGTGAACAGCCTCCCCAGGCTGTAGTAACCCAGTGATCAGCCTCCCCAGGCTGTAGTGACCCAGTGAGCAGCCTCCCCCAGGCTGTAGTGACCCAGTGAGCAGCCAACACAGGCTGTAGTGACCCAGTGATCAGCCTCCCCAGGCTGTAGTGACCCACTGATCAGCCTCCCCAGGCTGTAGTGACCCAGTGAGCAGCCTCCCCCAGGATGCAGTGACCCAGTGAGCTGCCTCCCCAGGCTGTAGTGTCCCAGTGATCAGCCTCCCCAGGCTGCAGTGACCCAGGGAGCAGCCTCCCGCAGGCTGTAGTGACCCAGTGAGCAGCCTCCCACAGGCTGTAGTTACCCAGTGAGCAGCCTTCCCAGGCTGTAGTAACCCAGTGGTCAGCCTCCCCAGGCTGCAGTGACCCAGGGAGCAGCCTCCCCCAGGCTGTAGTGACCCAGTGAGCAGCCTCCCCAGGCTGTAGTGACCCAGTGAGCAGCCTCCCCCAGGCTGTAGTGACCCAGTGAGCAGCCTCCCCAGGCTGTAGTAACCCAGTGAGCAGCCTCCCCAGGCTGTAGTAACCCAGTGAGCAGCCTCCCCAGGCTGTAGTGACCCAGTGAGCAGCCTCCCCAGGCTGTAGTGACTCAGTGATCAGCCTCCCACGATCTGTAGTGACCCAGTGAGCAGCCTCCCACAGGCTGTAGTGACCCAGTGAGCAGCCTCCCCAGGCTGTAGTGTCCCAGTGATCAGCCTCCCCAGGCTGCAGTGACCCAGGGAGCAGCCTCCCCCAGGCTGTAGTTACCCAGTGAGCAGCCTCCCCAGGCTGTAGTGACCCAGTGAGCAGCCTCCCCCAGGCTGAAGTGACCCAGTGAGCAGCCTCCCCAGGCTGTAGTAACCCAGTGAGCAGCCTCCCCAGGCTGTAGTAACCCAGTGAGCAGCCTCCCCAGGCTGTAGTGACCCAGTGAGCAGACTCCCCAGGCTGTAGTGACTCAGTGATCAGCCTCCCACGGGCTGTAGTGACCCAGTGAGCAGCCTCCCACAGGCTGTAGTGACCCAGTGAGCAGCCTCCCCAGGCTGTAGTGACCCAGTGATCAGCCTCCCCAGGCTGTAGTGACCCAGTGATCAGCCTCCCCAGGCTGTAGTGACCCAGTGATCAGCCTCCCCAGGCTGTAGTGACCCAGTGAGCAGCCTCCCCCAGGATTCAGTGATCAGCCTCCCACAGGCTGTAGTGACCCAGTGAGCTGCCTCCACAGGCTGTAGTGACCCAGGGAGCAGCCTCCCCCAGCCTGCAGTGACCCAGTGAGCAGCCTCCCCAGGCTGTAGTAACCCAGTGACCAACCTCCCCAGGCTGTCCTGACCCAGTGAGCAGCCTCCCACAGGCTGCAGTGACCCAGTGAGCAGCCTCTCACGGGCTGTAGTGACCCAGTGAGCATCCTCCCCAGGCGGTAGTGACCCAGTGAGCAGCCTCCCACAGGCTGTAGTGACCCAGTGAGCAGCCTCCCACAGGCTGTAGTGAACCAGTAAGCAGCCTCCCCAGGCTGTAGTGACCCAGTGATCAGCCTCCCACAGGCTGCAGTGACCCAGTCAACAGCCTCCCCAGGCTGTAGTGACCCAGTGATCAGCGTCCCCATGCTGTAGTCACCCAGTGATCAGCCTCCCCAGGCTGTAGTGACCCAGTGAACAGCCTCCCCAGGCTCTAGTGACCCAGTGAGCAGCCTCTCCAGGCTGCAGTGACCCAGTGAGCAGCCTCCCCCAGGCTGCATTGACCTAGTGATCAGCCTCCCCAGGCTGCAGTGACCCAGTGAGCAGCCTCCCCAGGCTGCAGTGACCCAGTGAGCAGCCTCCCACAGGCTGCAGTGACCCAGTGAGCAGCCTCCCCGGGCTGTAGTGACCCAGTGAACAGCCTCCCCAGGCTGTAGTGACCCAGTGAGCAGCCTCCCCAGGCTGTAGTGACCCAGTGATCAGCCTCCCCAGGCTGTAGTGACCCAGTGAGCAGCCTCCCCAGGCTGTAGTGACCCAGTCATCAGCCTCCCCAGGCTGTAGTGACCCAGTGATCAGCCTCCCCAGGCTGTAGTGACCCAGTGAGCAGCCTCCCCAGGCTGTAGTGACCCAGTGAGCAGCCTCCCACGGGCTGTAGTGACCCAGTGAACAGCCTCCCCAGGCTGTAGGGACCCAGTGAGCAGCCTCCCCAGGCTGCAGTGACCCAGTGATCAGCCTCCCCAGGCTGTAGTGACCCAGTGAGCAGCCTCTCCAGGCTGCAGTGACCCAGTGAGCAGCCTCCCCAGGCTGTAGTGACCCAATGATCAGCCTCCCCAGGCTGCAGTGACCCAGTGATCAGCCTCCCCAGGCTGTAGTGACCCAGTGAACAGCCTCCCCAGGCTGTAGTGACCCAGTGATCAGCCTCCCCAGGCTGCAGTGACCCAGTGAGCAGCCTCCCCAGGCTGCAGTGACCCAGTGAGCAGCCTCCACAGGTTGTAGTGACCCAGTGATCAGCCTCCCCAGGCTGTAGTGACCCAGTGAGCAGCCTCCCCAGGCTGTGATGACCCAGTGAGCAGCCTCCCACAGGCTGCAGTGACCCAGTGAGCAGCCTCTCCAGGCTGCAGTGACCCAGTGAGCTGCCTCCCCAGGCTGTAGTGACCCAGTGAGCAGCCTCCCCAGGCTGTAGTGACCCAGTGAGCAACCTCCCACGGGCTGTAGTGACCCAGTGAACAGCCTCCCCAGGCTCTAGTGACCCAGTGAGCAGCCTCCGCAGGCTGTAGTGACCCAGTGATCAGCCTCCCCAGGCTGTAGTGACCCCGTGATCATCCTCCCCAGGCTGTAGTGACCCAGTGAGCAGCCTCCCCAGGCTGTAGTGACCCAGTGAGCAGCCTCTCAAGGGCTGTAGTGACCCAGTGAACAGCCTCCCCAGGCTGTAATGACCCAGTGAGCAGCCTGCCCAGGCTGCAGTGACCCAGTGATCAGCCTCCCCAGGCTGTAGTGACCCAGTGATCAGCCTCCCCAGGCTGCAGTGACCCAGTGAGCAGCCTCCCCAGGCTGTACTGACCCAGTGAGCAGCCTCCACAGGCTGTAGTGACCCAGTGATCAGCCTCCCTAGGTTGTAGTGACCCAGTGAGCAGCCTCCCAGAGGCTGCAGTGACCCAGTGATCAGCCTCCCCAGGCTGTAGTGGCCCAGTGAGCAGCCTCCCCAGGCTGTAGTGACCCAGGGAGCAGCCTCCCACAGGCTGCAGTGACCCAGTGAGCAGTCTCCCCAGGCTGTAGTGACCCAGTGAGCAGCCTCCACAGGCTGTAGTGACCCAGTGATCAGCCTCCCGAGGCTGTAGTGACCCAGTGAGCTGCCTCCCCAGGCTGTAGTGACCCAGTGAGCAGCCTCCCTAGGCTGTAGTGACCCAGTGAGCAGCCTCCCCAGGCTGTAGTGACCCAGTGAGCAGCCTCCCCAGGCTGTAGTGACCCAGTGAGCAGCCTCCCCCGGGCTGTAGTGACCCAGTGAGCAGCCTCCCCAGGCTGTAGTGACCCAGTGATCAGCCTCCCCAGGCTGTAGTGACCCAGTGAGCAGCCTCCCCAGGCTGTTGTGACCCAGTGAGCAGCCTCCCACGGGCTGTAGTGACCCAGTGATCAGCCTCCCCAGGCTGCAGTGACCCAGTGAGCAGCCTCCCCAGGCTGTAGTGACCCAGTGATCAGCCTCCCCAGGCTGCAGTGACCCAGTGAGCAGCCTCCCCAGGCTGTAGTGACCCAGTGAGCAGCCTCCCCAGGCTGCAGTGACCCAGTGATCAGCCTCCCCAGGCTGTAGTGACCCAGTGATCAGCCTCCCCAGGCTGTAGTGACCCAGTGATCAGCCTCCCCAGGCTGTAGTGACCCAGTGAGCAGCCTCCCCAGGCTGTAGTGACCCAGTGAGCAGCCTCTCAAGGGATGTAGTGACCCAGTGAACAGCCTCCCCAGGCTGTAGTGACCCAGTGATCAACCTCCCCAGGCTGTAGTGACCCAGTGATCAGCCTCCCCAGGCTGCAGTGACCCAGTGAGCAGCCTCCCCAGGCTGTAGTGACCCAGTGAGCAGCCTCCACAGGCTGTAGTGACCCAGTGATCAGCCTCCCCAGGCTGTAGTGACCCAGTGAGCAGCCTCCCACAGGCTGCAGTGACCCAGTGATCAGCCTCCAGAGGCTGTAGTGACCCAGTGAGCAGCCTCCCCAGGCTGTAGTGACCCAGTGAGCAGCCTCCCACAGGCTGCAGTGACCCAGTGAGCAGTCTCCCCAGGCTGTAGTGACCCAGTGAGCAGCCTCCCACAGGCTGTAGTGACCCAGTGAGCAGCCTCCACAGGCTGTAGTGACCCAGTGATCAGCCTCCCGAGGCTGTAGTGACCCAGTGAGCTGCCTCCCCAGGCTGTAGTGACCCAGTGAACAGCCTCCCCAGGCTGTAGTGACCCAGTGAGCAGCCTCCCCAGGCTGTAGTGACCCAGTGATCAGCCTCCCCAGGCTGTAGTGACCCAGTGAGCAGCCTCCCCCGGGCGGTAGTGACCCAGTGAGCAGCCTCCCCAGGCTGTAGTGACCCAGTGAGCAGGCTCCCCAGGCTGTAGTGACCCAGTGAGCAGCCTACCACGGGCTGTAGTGACCCAGTGAGCAGCCTCCCCAGGCTGTAGAGACCCAGTGAGCAGCCACCCCAGGCTGTAGTGACCCAGTGATCAGCCTCCCACAGGCTGTAGTGACCCAGTGAGCAGCCTCCCCAGGCTGCAGTGACCCAGTGAGCAGCCTCCCCCAGGCTGTAGTGACCCAGTGAGCAGCCAACACAGGCTGTAGTGACCCAGTGATCAGCCTCCCCTGGCTGTAGTGACCCAGTGATCAGCCTCCCCAGGCTGTAGTGACCCAGTGAGCAGCCTCCCCAGGCTGTGGTGACCCAGTGAGCAGACTCCCACGGGCTGTAGCGACCCAGTGAACAGCCTCTCCAGGCTGTAGTGACCCAGTGAGCAGACTCCCCAGGCTGTAGTGACCCAGTGATCAGCCTCCCCAGGCTGTAGTGACCCAGTGATCAGCTTCCCCAGGCTGCAGTGACCCAGGGAGCAGCCTCCCGCAGGCTGTAGTGACCCAGTGAGCAGCCTCCCACAGGCTGTAGTTACCCAGTGAGCAGCCTTCCCAGGCTGTAGTAACCCAGTGGTCAGCCTCCCCAGGCTGCAGTGACCCAGGGAGCAGCCTCCCCCAGGCTGTAGTGACCCAGTGAGCAGCCTCCACAGGCTGTAGTGACCCAGTGAGCAGCCTCCCCCAGGCTGTAGTGACCCAGTGAGCAGCCTCCCCAGGCTGTAGTAACCCTGTGAGCAGCCTCCCCAGGCTGTAGTAACCCAGTGAGCAGCCTCCCCAGGCTGTAGTGACCCAGTGAGCAGCCTCCCCAGGCTGTAGTGACTCAGTGATCAGCCTCCCACGATCTGTAGTGACCCAGTGAGCAGCCTCCCACAGGCTGTAGTGACCCAGTGAGCAGCCTCCCCAGGCTGTAGTGTCCCAGTGATCAGCCTCCCCAGGCTGCAGTGACCCAGGGAGCAGCCTCCCCCAGGCTGTAGTTACCCAGTGAGCAGCCTCCCCAGGCTGTAGTGACCCAGTGAGCAGCCTCCCCCAGGCTGAAGTGACCCAGTGAGCAGCCTCCCCAGGCTGTAGTAACCCAGTGAGCAGCCTCCCCAGGCTGTAGTAACCCAGTGAGCAGCCTCCCCAGGCTGTAGTGACCCAGTGAGCAGACTCCCCAGGCTGTAGTGACTCAGTGATCAGCCTCCCACGGGCTGTAGTGACCCAGTGAGCAGCCTCCCACAGGCTGTAGTGACCCAGTGAGCAGCCTCCCCAGGCTGTAGTGACCCAGTGATCAGCCTCCCCAGGCTGTAGTGACCCAGTGATCAGCCTCCCCAGGCTGTAGTGACCCAGTGATCAGCCTCCCCAGGCTGTAGTGACCCAGTGAGCAGCCTCCCCCAGGATTCAGTGATCAGCCTCCCACAGGCTGTAGTGACCCAGTGAGCTGCCTCCACAGGCTGTAGTGACCCAGGGAGCAGCCTCCCCCAGCCTGCAGTGACCCAGTGAGCAGCCTCCCCAGGCTGTAGTAACCCAGTGACCAACCTCCCCAGGCTGTCCTGACCCAGTGAGCAGCCTCCCACAGGCTGCAGTGACCCAGTGAGCAGCCTCTCACGGGCTGTAGTGACCCAGTGAGCATCCTCCCCAGGCGGTAGTGACCCAGTGAGCAGCCTCCCACAGGCTGTAGTGACCCAGTGAGCAGCCTCCCACAGGCTGTAGTGAACCAGTAAGCAGCCTCCCCAGGCTGTAGTGACCCAGTGATCAGCCTCCCACAGGCTGCAGTGACCCAGTCAACAGCCTCCCCAGGCTGTAGTGACCCAGTGATCAGCGTCCCCATGCTGTAGTCACCCAGTGATCAGCCTCCCCAGGCTGTAGTGACCCAGTGAACAGCCTCCCCAGGCTCTAGTGACCCAGTGAGCAGCCTCTCCAGGCTGCAGTGACCCAGCGAGCAGCCTCCCCCAGGCTGCATTGACCTAGTGAGCAGCCTCCCCAGGCTGCAGTGACCCAGTGAGCAGCCTCCCCAGGCTGCAGTGACCCAGTGAGCAGCCTCCCACAGGCTGCAGTGACCCAGTGAGCAGCCTCCCCGGGCTGTAGTGACCCAGTGAACAGCCTCCCCAGGCTGTAGTGACCCAGTGAGCAGCCTCCCCAGGCTGTAGTGACCCAGTGATCAGCCTCCCCAGGCTGTAGTGACCCAGTGAGCAGCCTCCCCAGGCTGTAGTGACCCAGTCATCAGCCTCCCCAGGCTGTAGTGACCCAGTGATCAGCCTCCCCAGGCTGTAGTGACCCAGTGAGCAGCCTCCCCAGGCTGTAGTGACCCAGTGAGCAGCCTCCCACGGGCTGTAGTGACCCAGTGAACAGCCTCCCCAGGCTGTAGGGACCCAGTGAGCAGCCTCCCCAGGCTGCAGTGACCCAGTGATCAGCCTCCCCAGGCTGTAGTGACCCAGTGAGCAGCCTTTCCAGGCTGCAGTGACCCAGTGAGCAGCCTCCCCAGGCTGTAGTGACCCAATGATCAGCCTCCCCAGGCTGCAGTGACCCAGTGATCAGCCTCCCCAGGCTGTAGTGACCCAGTGAACAGCCTCCCCAGGCTGTAGTGACCCAGTGATCAGCCTCCCCAGGCTGCAGTGACCCAGTGAGCAGCCTCCCCAGGCTGCAGTGACCCAGTGAGCAGCCTCCACAGGTTGTAGTGACCCAGTGATCAGCCTCCCCAGGCTGTAGTGACCCAGTGAGCAGCCTCCCCAGGCTGTGATGACCCAGTGAGCAGCCTCCCACAGGCTGCAGTGACCCAGTGAGCAGCCTCTCCAGGCTGCAGTGACCCAGTGAGCTGCCTCCCCAGGCTGTAGTGACCCAGTGAGCAGCCTCCCCAGGCTGTAGTGACCCAGTGAGCAACCTCCCACGGGCTGTAGTGACCCAGTGAACAGCCTCCCCAGGCTCTAGTGACCCAGTGAGCAGCCTCCGCAGGCTGTAGTGACCCAGTGATCAGCCTCCCCAGGCTGTAGTGACCCCGTGATCAGCCTCCCCAGGCTGTAGTGACCCAGTGAGCAGCCTCCCCAGGCTGTAGTGACCCAGTGAGCAGCCTCTCAAGGGCTGTAGTGACCCAGTGAACAGCCTCCCCAGGCTGTAATGACCCAGTGAGCAGCCTGCCCAGGCTGCAGTGACCCAGTGATCAGCCTCCCCAGGCTGTAGTGACCCAGTGATCAGCCTCCCCAGGCTGCAGTGACCCAGTGAGCAGCCTCCCCAGGCTGTACTGACCCAGTGAGCAGCCTCCACAGGCTGTAGTGACCCAGTGATCAGCCTCCCTAGGTTGTAGTGACCCAGTGAGCAGCCTCCCAGAGGCTGCAGTGACCCAGTGATCAGCCTCCCCAGGCTGTAGTGGCCCAGTGAGCAGCCTCCCCAGGCTGTAGTGACCCAGTGAGCAGCCTCCCACAGGCTGCAGTGACCCAGTGAGCAGTCTCCCCAGGCTGTAGTGACCCAGTGAGCAGCCTCCACAGGCTGTAGTGACCCAGTGATCAGCCTCCCGAGGCTGTAGTGACCCAGTGAGCTGCCTCCCCAGGCTGTAGTGACCCAGTGAGCAGCCTCCCTAGGCTGTAGTGACCCAGTGAGCAGCCTCCCCAGGCTGTAGTGACCCAGTGAGCAGCCTCCCCAGGCTGTAGTGACCCAGTGAGCAGCCTCCCCCGGGCTGTAGTGACCCAGTGAGCAGCCTCCCCAGGCTGTAGTGACCCAGTGATCAGCCTCCCCAGGCTGTAGTGACCCAGTGAGCAGCCTCCCCAGGCTGTTGTGACCCAGTGAGCAGCCTCCCACGGGCTGTAGTGACCCAGTGATCAGCCTCCCCAGGCTGCAGTGACCCAGTGAGCAGCCTCCCCAGGCTGTAGTGACCCAGTGATCAGCCTCCCCAGGCTGCAGTGACCCAGTGAGCAGCCTCCCCAGGCTGTAGTGACCCAGTGAGCAGCCTCCCCAGGCTGCAGTGACCCAGTGATCAGCCTCCCCAGGCTGTAGTGACCCAGTGATCAGCCTCCCCAGGCTGTAGTGACCCAGTGATCAGCCTCCCCAGGCTGTAGTGACCCAGTGAGCAGCCTCCCCAGGCTGTAGTGACCCAGTGAGCAGCCTCTCAAGGGATGTAGTGACCCAGTGAACAGCCTCCCCAGGCTGTAGTGACCCAGTGATCAACCTCCCCAGGCTGTAGTGACCCAGTGATCAGCCTCCCCAGGCTGCAGTGACCCAGTGAGCAGCCTCCCCAGGCTGTAGTGACCCAGTGAGCAGCCTCCACAGGCTGTAGTGACCCAGTGATCAGCCTCCCCAGGCTGTAGTGACCCAGTGAGCAGCCTCCCACAGGCTGCAGTGACCCAGTGATCAGCCTCCAGAGGCTGTAGTGACCCAGTGAGCAGCCTCCCCAGGCTGTAGTGACCCAGTGAGCAGCCTCCCACAGGCTGCAGTGACCCAGTGAGCAGTCTCCCCAGGCTGTAGTGACCCAGTGAGCAGCCTCCCACAGGCTGTAGTGACCCAGTGAGCAGCCTCCACAGGCTGTAGTGACCCAGTGATCAGCCTCCCGAGGCTGTAGTGACCCAGTGAGCTGCCTCCCCAGGCTGTAGTGACCCAGTGAACAGCCTCCCCAGGCTGTAGTGACCCAGTGAGCAGCCTCCCCAGGCTGTAGTGACCCAGTGATCAGCCTCCCCAGGCTGTAGTGACCCAGTGAGCAGCCTCCCCCGGGCGGTAGTGACCCAGTGAGCAGCCTCCCCAGGCTGTAGTGACCCAGTGAGCAGGCTCCCCAGGCTGTAGTGACCCAGTGAGCAGCCTACCACGGGCTGTAGTGACCCAGTGAGCAGCCTCCCCAGGCTGTAGAGACCCAGTGAGCAGCCACCCCAGGCTGTAGTGACCCAGTGATCAGCCTCCCACAGGCTGTAGTGACCCAGTGAGCAGCCTCCCCAGGCTGCAGTGACCCAGTGAGCAGCCTCCCCCAGGCTGTAGTGACCCAGTGAGCAGCCAACACAGGCTGTAGTGACCCAGTGATCAGCCTCCCCTGGCTGTAGTGACCCAGTGATCAGCCTCCCCAGGCTGTAGTGACCCAGTGAGCAGCCTCCCCAGGCTGTGGTGACCCAGTGAGCAGACTCCCACGGGCTGTAGCGACCCAGTGAACAGCCTCTCCAGGCTGTAGTGACCCAGTGAGCAGCCTCCCCAGGCTGTAGTGACCCAGTGATCAGCCTCCCCAGGCTGTAGTGACCCAGTGATCAGCTTCCCCAGGCTGCAGTGACCCAGTGAGCAGCCTCCCCAGGCTGTAGTGACCCAGTGAGCAGCCTCCCCAGGCTGTAGTGACCCAGTGAGCAGCCTCCCCAGGCTGTAGTGATCCAGTGATTAGCCTCCCCAGGCTGTAGTGACCCAGTATGCAGCCTCCCCAGGCTGCAGTGACCCAGTGTACGGGGGGCTAGCTCTCCTTCTCTGCAGAGCTCGCAGCTGCTCCAGTCACCTGCAGGCTGTAGTGACCCAGTGATCAGCCTCCCCAGGCTGTAGTGACCCAGTGAGCAGCCTCCCACAGGCTGCAGTGACCCAGTGAGCAGCCTCCCCAGGCTGTAGTGACCCAGTGAGCAGCCTCCCACAGGCTGCAGTGACCCAGTGAGCAGTCTCCCCTGGCTGTAGTGACCCAGTGAGCAGCCTCCCACAGGCTGTAGTGACCCAGTGAGCAGCCTCCACAGGCTGTAGTGACCCAGTGATCAGCCTCCCGAGGCTGTAGTGACCCAGTGAGCTGCCTCCCCAGGCTGTAGTGACCCAGTGAGCAGCCTCCCCAGGCTGTAGTGACCCAGTGAGTAGCCTCCCCAGGCTGTAGTGACCCAGTGAGCAGCCTCCCCAGGCTGTAGGGACCCAGTGAGCAGCCTCCCCCGGGCTGTAGTGACCCAGTGAGCAGCCTCCCCAGGCTGTAGTGACCCAGTGATCAGCCTCCCCAGGCTGTAGTGACCCAGTGAGCAGCCTCCCCAGGCTGTAGTGACCCAGTGAGCAGCCTCCCACGGGCTGTAGTGACCCAGTGATCAGCCTCCCCAGGCTGCAGTGACCCAGTGAGCAGCCTCCCCAGGCTGTAGTGACCCAGTGATCAGCCTCCCCAGGCTGCAGTGACCCAGTGAGCAGCCTCCCCAGGCTGTAGTGACCCAGTGAGCAGCCTTCCCAGGCTGCAGTGACCCAGTGATCAGCCTCCTCAGGCTGTAGTGACCCAGTGAGCAGCCTCCCCGGGGCTGTAGTGACCCAGTGATCAGCCTCCCCATGTTGTAGTGACCCAGTGAGCCGCCTCCCCAGGCTGTAGTGACCCAGTGATCAGCCTCCCCAGGCTGTAGTGACCCAGTGAGCAGTCTCCCCAGGCTGTAGTGACCCAGTAAGCAGCCTCCCACAGGCTGTAGTGACCCAGTGAGCAGCCTCCCACAGGCTGCAGTGACCCAGTGAGCAGTCTCCCCAGGCTGTAGTGACCCAGTAAGCAGCCTCCCACAGGCTGTAGTGACCCAGTGAGCAGCCTCCACAGGCTGTAGTGACCCAGTGATCAGCCTCCCGAGGCTGTTGTGACCCAGTGAGCTGCCTCCCCAGGCTGTAGTGACCCAGTGAGCAGCCTCCCCAGGCTGTAGTGACCCAGTGAGCAGCCTCCCCAGGCTGTAGTGACCCAGTGAGCAGCCTCCCCAGGCTGTAGTGACCCAGTGATCAGCCTCCCCGGGCTGTAGTGACCCAGTGAGCAGCCTCCCCAGGCTGTAGTGACCCAGTGATCAGCCTCCCCAGGCTGTAGTGACCCAGTGATCAGCCTCCCCAGGCTGTAGTGACCCAGTGAGCAGCCTCCCCAGGCTGCAGTGACCCAGTGATCAGCCTCCCCAGGCTGTAGTGACCCAGTGATCAGCCTCCCCAGGCTGTAGTGACCCAGTGATCAGCCTCCCCAGGCTGTAGTGACCCAGTGAGCAGCCTCCCCAGGCTGTAGTGACCCAGTGAGCAGCCTCTCAAGGGCTGTAGTGACCCAGTGAACAGCCTCCCCAGGCTGTAGTGACCCAGTGAGCAGCCTCCCCAGGCTGCAGTGACCCAGTGATCAGCCTCCCCAGGCTGTAGTGACCCAGTGATCAGCCTCCCCAGGCTGCAGTGACCCAGTGAGCAGCCTCCCCAGGCTGTAGTGACCCAGTGAGCAGCCTCCACAGGCTGTAGTGACCCAGTGATCAGCCTCCCCAGGCTGTAGTGACCCAGTGAGCAGCCTCCCACGGGCTGTAGTGACCCAGTGATCAGCCTCCCCAGGCTGTAGTGACCCAGTGAGCAGCCTCCCACGGGCTGTAGTGACCCAGTGATCAGCCTCCCCAGGCTGCAGTGACCCAGTGAGCAGCCTCCCCAGGCTGTAGTGACCCAGTGATCAGCCTCCCCAGGCTGCAGTGACCCAGTGAGCAGCCTCCCCAGGCTGTAGTGACCCAGTGAGCAGCCTTCCCAGGCTGCAGTGACCCAGTGATCAGCCTCCTCAGGCTGTAGTGACCCAGTGAGCAGCCTCCCCGGGGCTGTAGTGACCCAGTGATCAGCCTCCCCATGTTGTAGTGACCCAGTGAGCCGCCTCCCCAGGCTGTAGTGACCCAGTGATCAGCCTCCCCAGGCTGTAGTGACCCAGTGAGCAGTCTCCCCAGGCTGTAGTGACCCAGTAAGCAGCCTCCCACAGGCTGTAGTGACCCAGTGAGCAGCCTCCCACAGGCTGCAGTGACCCAGTGAGCAGTCTCCCCAGGCTGTAGTGACCCAGTAAGCAGCCTCCCACAGGCTGTAGTGACCCAGTGAGCAGCCTCCACAGGCTGTAGTGACCCAGTGATCAGCCTCCCGAGGCTGTAGTGACCCAGTGAGCTGCCTCCCCAGGCTGTAGTGACCCAGTGAGCAGCCTCCCCAGGCTGTAGTGACCCAGTGAGCAGCCTCCCCAGGCTGTAGTGACCCAGTGAGCAGCCTCCCCAGGCTGTAGTGACCCAGTGATCAGCCTCCCCGGGCTGTAGTGACCCAGTGAGCAGCCTCCCCAGGCTGTAGTGACCCAGTGATCAGCCTCCCCAGGCTGTAGTGACCCAGTGATCAGCCTCCCCAGGCTGTAGTGACCCAGTGAGCAGCCTCCCCAGGCTGCAGTGACCCAGTGATCAGCCTCCCCAGGCTGTAGTGACCCAGTGATCAGCCTCCCCAGGCTGTAGTGACCCAGTGATCAGCCTCCCCAGGCTGTAGTGACCCAGTGAGCAGCCTCCCCAGGCTGTAGTGACCCAGTGAGCAGCCTCTCAAGGGCTGTAGTGACCCAGTGAACAGCC
Organism: Phyllobates terribilis; assembly: GCF_046119375.1. Classification (NCBI taxonomy): domain Eukaryota; kingdom Metazoa; phylum Chordata; class Amphibia; order Anura; family Dendrobatidae; genus Phyllobates; species Phyllobates terribilis. The sequence continues at coordinate 612,755,201 of NW_027362762.1, forward strand.
TCCCCAGGCTGTAGTGACCCAGTGAGCAGCCTCCCCAGGCTGCAGTGACCCAGTGATCAGCCTCCCCAGGCTGTAGTGACCCAGTGATCAGCCTCCCCAGGCTGCAGTGACCCAGTGAGCAGCCTCCCCAGGCTGTAGTGACCCAGTGAGCAGCCTCCACAGGCTGTAGTGACCCAGTGATCAGCCTCCCCAGGCTGTAGTGACCCAGTGAGCAGCCTCCCACAGGCTGCAGTTGTGGCACCCCAGGGGTCTGGTTTTCCACAGTAATGTAATGTTATGTCTGAGAGCAGGTGGGAGGTCCTTTGGTCAGGGATCCTGTGCATGCCACACCTCCTGCCCAGTCTTGGGAGGGGAAGAACTTCCCCTGTATAAACCCTGGGCTGAGGCAGGGTTAGTCAGTCAAGGAGAGTAGAGACAGAGAAGCAGCATAGGAAGAAACAGCAGAAGCTCATTGGGAGCAATATTACTACGAGTCAGGGGCTGGCAGCTGCAGAGCTCGCCCTGACTGAGAAGCTTTCTTACCGGACCCGGCGTCCGAGGCTGTGGGGACTAACTCTTACCCAGCAGCAGAAGCCGACCGGCAGGGGATTTCAGGTCCTCAGGCCCAGAAACCCGAAGGCACGGTCACACGCGTGGGACCAGCACCGCCATCGTGGAGCGGAAGCCATTAGAAGGCCCCGAGTCACTGGCCATACGGGTGAGCACCACACGGTACACTCAGGGACGTGGGCTACTTATATCCGCTTCTAGCAAGGTAGCCAGAAGAGTACAGTCAGTTTGGGAGGCCTACAACTCCGCCTGGCCAGGGGAGATCCCATCTGCTCAAGGACTGACCAGGCCCCGTTCACTAGCAAGTACTCCGGGAGGGTCTATCGTTGTTACCAGTAAAGACCCTGAAATTACACCGCACCGTCTCTGAGTGGTTCCTGCTACCCCCATCATCCACATCTGCTGCCCTGAGGCCATACCCCTCCCGTTGGGGGTTATACCATCTACGCTGCACCATCCATCCACCGGCCTCAGCGGACTGTCCTGCAGCGGCAGCTCCATAGCTGCATTCAACGGGTGGCGTAGTCGTCCTGCATCTACCGCTGTTACATCGCCGCTCAGTTTGACTCCCTGGGCACGGACCGGGTCACCGCCACGAGACTACAACCCTCAAGAGATCCGGCTCCGGGTAAGCTCCCGCGTGCGCAACGCAGCGCGACACAGGCCCAGGGGCGCGTCACAGTGAACCAGTGATCAGCCTCCCCAGGCTGTAGTGACCCAGTGAGCAGCCTCCCCAGGCTGTAGTGACCCAGTGATCAGCCTCCCCCAGGCTGTAGTGACCCAGTGATCAGCCTCCCCAGGCTGTAGTGACCCAGTGAGCAGCCTCCCACAGGCTGCAGTGACCCAGTGAGCAGCCTCCCCAGGCTGTAGTGACCCAGTGAGCAGCCTCCCCAGGCTGTATTGACATAGTGAGCAGCCTCCCACAGGCTGCAGTGACCCAGTGAGCAGTCTCCCCAGGCTGTAGTGACCCAGTGAGCAGCCTCCCACAGGCTGTAGTGACCCAGTGAGCAGCCTCCACAGGCTGTAGTGACCCAGTGATCAGCCTCCCGAGGCTGTAGTGACCCAGTGAGCTGCCTCCCCAGGCTGTAGTGACCCAGTGAGCAGCCTCCCCAGGCTGTAGTGACCCAGTGAGCAGCCTCCCCAGGCTGTAGTGACCCAGTGAGCAGCCTCCCCAGGCTGTAGTGACCCAGTGAGCAGCCTCCCCCGGGCTGTAGTGACCCAGTGAGCAGCCTCCCCAGGCTGTAGTGACCCAGTGATCAGCCTCCCCAGGCTGTAGTGACCCAGTGAGCAGTCTCCCCAGGCTGTAGTGACCCAGTGAGCAGCCTCCCATGGGCTGTAGTGACCCAGTGATCAGCCTCCCCAGGCTGCAGTGACCCAGTGAGCAGCATCCCCAGGCTGTAGTGACCCAGTGATCAGCCTCCCCAGGCTGTAGTGACCCAGTGAGCAGCCTCCCCAGGCTGTAGTGACCCAGTGAGCAGCCTCCCCAGGCTGCAGTGACCCAGTGATCAGCCTCCCCAGGCTGTAGTGACCCAGTGAGCAGCCTCCCCCGGGCTGCAGTGACCCAGTGAGCAGCATCCCACAGGCTGTAGTGACCCAGTGAGCAGCCTCCCCAGGTTGCAGTGACCCAGTGAGCAGCCTCCCCAGGCTGTAGTGACCCAGTGTGCAGCCTCCCCAGGCTGCAGTGACCCAGTGAGCAGCCTCCCCAGGCTGTATTGACCCAGTGATCAGCCTCCCCAGGCTGCAGTGACCCAGTGAGCAGCCTACCCAGGCTGCAGTGGCCCAGTGAGCAGCCTCCCACAGGTTGCAGTGACCCAGTGAGCAGCCTCCCCAGGCTTTAGTGACCCAGTGTGCAGCCTCCCCAGGCTGTAGTGACCCAGTGAGCAGCCTCCCCAGGCTGTAGTGACCCAGTGAGCAGCCGCCCACAGGCTGCAGTGACCCAGTGATCAGCCTCCCACAGGCTGTAGTGACCAAGTGAGCAGCCTCCCACAGGCTGTAGTGACCCAGTGATCAGCCTCCCCAGGCTGTAGTGACCCAGTGAGCAGCCTTCCCAGGCTGTAGTGACCCAGTGAGCAGCCTCCCCAGGCTGTAGTGACCCAGTGAGCAGCCTTTCGAGGCTGTAGTGACCCAGTGAGCAGCCTCCCCAGGCTGTAGTGACCCAGTGAGCAGCCTCCCCAAGCTGTAGTGACCCAGTGAGCTGCCTCCCACGGGCTGTAGTGACCCAGTGAGCAGCCTCCCCAGGCAGAAGTGACACAGTGATCAGCCTCCCACAGGCTGCACTGACCTAGTGAGCAGCCTCCCACGGGCTGTAGTGACCCAGTGAGCAGCCTCCCCAGGCTGTAGTGACCCAGTGAGCAGCCTCCCACAGGCTGTAGTGACCAAGCGAGCAGCCTCCCCAGGCTGTAGTGACCCAGTGATCAGCCTCCCACAGGCTGCAGTGACCCAGTGAACAGCCTCCACAGGCTGTAGTGACCAAGTGATCAGCCTCCCCATGCTGTAGTCACCCAGTGATCAGAATCCCCAGGCTGTAGTGACCCAGTGAACAGCCTCCCCAGGCTGTAGTGACCCAGTGATCAGCCTCCACAGGCTGTAGTGACCCAGTGAGCAGCCTCCCCCAGGCTGTAGTGATCCAGTGAGCAGCCTCCCACAGGCTGTAGTGACCCAGTGAGCTGCCTCCCCAGGCTGTAGTAACCCAGTGATCAGCCTCCCCAGACTGAAGTGACCCAGTGAGCAGCCTCCCCAGGCTGTAGTGACCCAGTGTGCAGCCTCCCCAGGCTGCAGTGACCCAGTGAGCAGCCTCCCCAGGCTGTAGTGACCCAGTGATCAGCCTCCCCAGGCTGCAGTGACCCAGTGAGCAGCCTACCCAGGCTGCAGTGGCCCAGTGAGCAGCCTCCCACAGGTTGCAGTGACCCAGTGAGCAGCCTCCCCAGGCTGTAGTGACCCAGTGAGCAGCCTCCCCAGGCTGTAGTGACCCAGTGAGCAGCCTCCCCAGGCTGTAGTGACCCAGTGAGCAGCCTCTCACAGGCTGTAGTGACCCAGTGAGCAGCCTCCCCAGGCTGCAGTGACCCAGGGATCAGCCTCCCACAGGCTATAGTGATCCAGTGAGCAGCCTCCCACAGGCTGTAGTAACCCAGTGATCAGCCTCCCCAGGCTGTAGTGACCCAGTGAGCAGCCTTCCCAGGCTGTAGTGACCCAGTGAGCAGCCTCCCACGGGCTGTAGTGACCCAGTGAGCAGGCTACCCAGGCTGTAGTGACCCAGTGAGCAGCCTCCCACGGGCTGTAGTGACCCAGTGAGCAGCCTCCCCAGGCTGTAGTGACCCAGTGAGAAGCCACCCCAGGCTGTAGTGACCCAGTGATCAGCCTCCCACAGGCTGTAGTGACCCAGTGAGCAGCCTCCCCAGGCTGCAGTGACCCAGTGAGCAGCCTCCCCCAGGCTGTAGTGACCCAGTGAGCAGCCAACACAGGCTGTAGTGACCCAGTGATCAGCCTCCCCTGGCTGTAGTGACCCAGTGATCAGCCTCCCCAGGCTGTAGTGACCCAGTGAGCAGCCTCCCCAGGCTGTGGTGACCCAGTGAGCAGACTCCCACGGGCTGTAGCGACCCAGTGAACAGCCTCCCCAGGCTGTAGTAACCCAGTGAGCAGCCTCCCCAGGCTGTAGTGACCCAGTGATCAGCCTCCCCAGGCTGTAGTGACCCAGTGATCAGCTTCCCCAGGCTGCAGTGACCCAGTGAGCAGCCTCCCCAGGCTGTAGTGACCCAGTGAGCAGCCTCCCCAGGCTGTAGTGACCCAGTGAGCAGCCTCCCCAGGCTGTAGTGACCCAGTGATCAGCCTCCCCAGGCTGTAGTGACCCAGTATGCAGCTTCCCCAGGCTTCAGTGACCCAGTGTATGGGGGGCTAGCTCTCCTTCTCTGCAGAGCTCGCAGCTGCTCCAGTCACCTGCAGGCTGTAGTGACCCAGTGAGCTGCCTCCCACAGGCTGTAGTGACCCAGTGATCAGCCTCCCCAGGCTGTAGTGACCCAGTGAGCAGCCTCCCACGGGCAGTAGTGACCCAGTGAGCAGCCTCCCCAGTCTGTAGTGACCCAGTGAGCAGCCTCCCCAGGCTGCAGTGACCAAGTGAGCAGCCTCCCCAGACTGCAGTGACCCAGTGAGCAGCCTCTCACGGGCTGCAGTGACCCAGTGATCAGCCTCCCCAGGCTGTAGTGACCCAGTGATCAGCCTCCCCAGGCTGTAGTGACCCAGTGAGCAACCTCCCACGGGCTGTAGTGACCCAGTGAGCCGCCTCCCCAGGCTGTAGTGACCCAGTGAGCAGCCTCCCCAGGATGTAGTGACCCAGTGAGCCGCCTCCCCAAGCTGTAGTGACCCAGTGAGCAGCCTCCCCAGGTTGCAGTGACCCAGTGAGCAGCCTCCCCAGGCTGTAGTGACCCAGTGTGCAGCCTCCCCAGGCTGCAGTGACCCAGTGAGCAGCCTCCCCAGGCTGTAGTGACCCAGTGATCAGCCTCCCCAGGCTGCAGTGACCCAGTGAGCAGCCTACCCAGGCTGCAGTGGCCCAGTGAGCAGCCTCCCACAGGTTGCAGTGACCCAGTGAGCAGCCTCCCCAGGCTTTAGTGACCCAGTGTGCAGCCTCCCCAGGCTGTAGAGACCCAGTGAGCAGCCTCCCCAGGCTGTAGTGACCCAGTGAGCAGCCGCCCACAGGCTGTAGTGACCCAGTGAGCAGCCTCCCACAGGCTGTAGTGATCCAGTGAGCAGCCTCCCACAGGCTGTAGTGACCCAGTGATCAGCCTCCCCAGGCTGTAGTGACCCAGTGAGCAGCCTTCCCAGGCTGTAGTGACCCAGTGAGCAGCCTCCCACGGGCTGTAGTGACCCAGTGAGCAGCCACCCCAGGCTGTAGTGACCCAGTGAGCAGCCTCCCCAGGCTGTAGTGACCCAGTGAGCAGCCTCCCCAGGCTGTAGTGACCCAGTGAGCAGCCTCCCCAGGCTGTAGTGACCCAGTGAGAAGCCTCCCACAGGCTGTAGTGACCCAGTGAGCAGCCTCCCCAGGCTGCAGTGACCCAGTGATCAGCCTCCCACAGGCTGTAGTGACCAAGTGAGCAGCCTCCCACAGGCTGTAGTGACCCAGTGATCAGCCTCCCCAGGCTGTAGTGACCCAGTGAGCAGCCTTCCCAGGCTGTAGTGACCCAGTGAGCAGCCTCCCCAGGCTGTAGTGACCCAGTGAGCAGCCTTCCGAGGCTGTAGTGACCCAGTGAGCAGCCTCCCCAGGCTGTAGTGACCCAGTGAGCAGCCTCCCCAAGCTGTAGTGACCCAGTGAGCTGCCTCCCACGGGCTGTAGTGACCCAGTGAGCAGCCTCCCCAGGCAGAAGTAACACAGTGATCAGCCTCCCACAGGCTGCACTGACCTAGTGAGCAGCCTCCCACGGGCTGTAGTGACCCAGTGAGCTGCCTCCCCAGGCTGTAGTGACCCAGTGAGCAGCCTCCCACAGGCAGTAGTGACCAAGCGAGCAGCCTCCCCAGGCTGTAGTGACCCAGTGATCAGCCTCCCACAGGCTGCAGTGACCCAGTGAACAGCCTCCACAGGCTGTAGTGACCCAGTGATCAGCCTCCCCATGCTGTAGTCACCCAGTGATCAGACTCCCCAGGCTGTAGTGACCCAGTGAACAGCCTCCCCAGGCTGTAGTGACCCAGTGATCAGCCTCCACAGGCTGTAGTGACCCAGTGAGCAGCCTCCCCCAGGCTGTAGTGATCCAGTGAGCAGCCTCCCACAGGCTGTAGTGACCCAGTGAGCTGCCTCCCCAGGCTGTAGTAACCCAGTGATCAGCCTCCCCAGACTGAAGTGACCCAGTGAGCAGCCTCCCCAGGCTGTAGTGACCCAGTGTGCAGCCTCCCCAGGCTGCAGTGACCCAGTGAGCAGCCTCCCCAGGCTGTAGTGACCCAGTGATCAGGCTCCCCAGGCTGCAGTGACCCAGTGAGCAGCCTACCCAGGCTGCAGTGGCCCAGTGAGCAGCCTCCCACAGGTTGCAGTGACCCAGTGAGCAGCCTCCCCAGGCTGTAGTGACCCAGTGAGCAGCCTCCCCAGGCTGTAGTGACCCAGTGAGCAGCCTCCCCAGGCTGTAGTGACCCAGTGATCAGCCTCCCCCAGGCTGTAGTGACCCAGTGAGCAGCCAACACAGGCTGTAGTGACCCAGTGATCAGCCTCCCCTGGCTGTAGTGACCCAGTGATCAGCCTCCCCAGGCTGTAGTGACCCAGTGATCAGCCTCCCCAGGCTGCAGTGATCCAGTGAGCAGCCTCCCCAGGCTGTAGTGACCTAGTGAGCAGCCTCCCTCAGGCTGTAGTGACCCAGTGAGCAGCCTCCCCAGGCTGTAGTGACCCAGTGATCAGCCTCCCCCAGGCTGTAGTGACCCAGTGAGCAGCCAACACAGGCTGTAGTGACCCAGTGATCAGCCTCCCCTGGCTGTAGTGACCCAGTGATCAGCCTCCCCAGGCTGTAGTGACCCAGTGATCAGCCTCCCCAGGCTGCAGTGATCCAGTGAGCAGCCTCCCCAGGCTGTAGTGACCTAGTGAGCAGCCTCCCTCAGGCTGTAGTGACCCAGTGAGCAGCCTCCCCAGGCTGTAGTAACCCAGTGATCAGCCTTCCCAGGCTGTAGTGACCCAGTGAGCAGCCTCCCACAGGCTGTAGTGACCCAGTGAGTAGCCTCCCACAGGCTGTAGTGACCCAGTGAGCAGCCTCCCACAGGCTGTAGTGAACCAATAAGCAGCCTCCCCAGGCTGTAGTGACCCAGTGATCAGCCTCACACAGGCTGCAGTGACCCAGTGAACAGCCTCCCCAGGCTGTAGTGACCCAGTGATCAGCCTCCCCATGCTGTAGTCACCCAGTGATCAGCCTCCCCAGGCTGTAGTGACCCAGTGAACAGCCTCCCCAGGCTGTAGTGACCCAGAGATCAGCCTCCCCAGGCTGTAGTGACCCAGTGATCAGCCTCCACAGGCTGTAGTGACCCAGTGAGCAACCTCCCCCCCAGGCTGTAGTGACCCAGTGGGCAGCCTCCCCCAGGCTGTAGTGACCCAGTGAGCAGCCTCCCACAGGCTGTAGTGACCCAGTGAACAGCCTCCCCGGGCTGTAGTAACCCAGTGATCAGCCTCCCCAAGCTGTAGAGACCCAGTGAGCAGCCTCCCCCAGGCTGTAGTGACCCAGTGAGCAGCCGACACAGGCTGTAGTGACCCAGTGATCAGCCTCCCCAGGCTGTAGTGACCCAGTGATCAGCCTCCCCAGGCTGTAGTGACCCAGTGAGCAGCCTCCCCCAGGATGCAGTGACCCAATGAGCTGCCTCCCCAGGCTGTAGTGTCCCAGTGATCAGCCTCCCCAGGCTGCAGTGACCCAGGGAGCAGCCTCCCCCAGGCTGTAGTGACCCAGTGAGCAGCCTCCCACAGGCTGTAGTGACCCAGTGAGCAGCCTTCCCAGGCTGTAGTAACCCAGTGGTCAGCCTCCCCAGGCTGTAGTGACCCAGTGAGCAGCCTCCGCCAGGCTGTAGTGACCCAGTGAGCAGCCTCCCCAGGCTGTAGTAACCTAGTGAGCAGCCTCCCCAGGCTGTAGCAACCCAGTGGGCAGCCTCCCCAGGCTGTAGTGACCCAGTGAGCAGCCTCCCCAGGCTGTAGTGACTCAGTGATCAGCCTCCCACGGGCTGTAGTGACCCAGTGAGCAGCCTCCCACAGGCTGTAGTGACCCAGTGAGCAGCCTCCCCAGGCTGTAGTGACCCAGTGATCAGCCTCCCCAGGCTGTAGTGACCCAGTGATCAGCCTCCCCAGGCTGTAGTGACCCAGTGATCAGCCTCCCCAGGCTGTAGTGACCCAGTGAGCAGCCTCCCCCAGGATGCAGTGATCAGCCTCCCACAGGCTGTAGTGACCCAGTGAGCTGCCTCCACAGGCTGTAGTGACCCAGTGATCAGCCTCCCCAGACTGCAGTGACCCAGGGAGCAGCCTCCCCCAGGCTGTAGTGACCCAGTGAGCAGCCTCCCCAGGCTGTAGTAACCCAGTGACCAACCTCCCCAGGCTGTAGTGACCCAGTGAGCAGCCTCCCACAGGCTGTAGTGACCCAGTGAGCTTCCTCCCCAGGCGGTAGTGACCCAGTGATCAGCCTCCCTCAGGCTGCAGTGACCCAGTGAGCAGCCTCCCACAGGCTGTAGTGAACCAGTAAGCAGCCTCCCCAGGCTGTAGTGACCCAGTGATCAGCCTCCCACAGGCTGCAGTGACCCAGTGAACAGCCTCCCCAGGCTGTAGTGACCCAGTGATCAGCGTCCCCATGCTGTAGTCACCCAGTGATCAGCCTCCCCAGGCTGTAGTGACCCAGTGAACATCCTCCCCAGGCTGTAGTGACCCAGTGATCAGCCTCCCCAGGCTGCAGTGACCCAGTGAGCAGCCTCCCCAGGCTCTAGTGACCCAGTGAGCAGCCTCCCCAGGCTGCAGTGACCCAGTGAGCAGCCTCCCCCAGGCTGCAGTGACCTAGTGAGCAGCCTCCCCAGGCTGCAGTGACCCAGTGAGCAGCCTCCCCAGGCTGCAGTGACCCAGTGAGCAGCCTCCCACAGGCTGCAGTGACCCAGTGAGCAGCCTCCCCGGGCTGTAGTGACCCAGTGAACAGCCTCCCCAGGCTGTAGTGACCTAGTGAGCAGCCTCCCCAGGCTGTAGTGACCCAGTGATCAGCCTCCCCAGGCTGTAGTGACCCAGTGAGCAGCCTCCCCAGGCTGTAGTGACCCAGTGAGCAGCCTCCCACGGGCTGTAGTGACCCAGTGAACAGCCTCCCCAGGCTGTAGCGACCCAGTGAGCAGCCTCCCCAGGCTGCAGTGACCCAGTGATCAGCCTCCCCAGGCTGTAGTGACCCAGTGAGCATCCTCTCCAGGCTGCAGTGACCCAGTGAGCAGCCTCCCCAGGCTGTAGTGACCCAGTGATCAGCCTCCCCAGGCTGCAGTGACCCAGTGATCAGCCTCCCCAGTCTGTAATGACCCAGTGAACAGCCTCCCCAGGCTGTAGTGACCCAGTGATCAGCCTCCCCAGGCTGCAGTGACCCAGTGAGCAGCCTCCCCAGGCTGTAGTGACCCAGTGAGCAGCCTCCACAGGTTGTAGTGACCCAGTGATCAGCCTCCCCAGGCTGTAGTGACCCAGTGAGCAGCCTCCCCAGGCTGTAGTGACCCAGTGAGCAGCCTCCCACAGGCTGCAGTGACCCAGTGAGCAGCCTCTCCAGGCTGTAGTGACCCAGTGAGCTGCCTCCCCAGGCTGTAGTGACCCAGTGAGCAGCCTCCCCAGGCTGTAGTGACCCAGTGAGCAGCCTCCCCAGGCTGTAGTGACCCAGTGAGCAGCCTCCACAGGCTGTAGTGACCCAGTGATCAGCCTCCCCAGGCTGTAGTGACCCAGTGATCAGCCTCCCCAGGCTGTAGTGACCCAGTGAGCAGCCTCCCACAGGCTGTAGTGACCCAGTGAGCAACCTCCCCAGGCTGTAGTGACCCAGTGAGCAACCTCCCACGGGCTGTAGTGACCCAGTGAACAGCCTCCCCAGGCTCTAGTGACCCAGTGAGCAGCCTCCGCAGGCTGTAGTGACCCAGTGATCAGCCTCCCCAGGCTGTAGTGACCCAGTGATCAGCCTCCCCAGGCTGTAGTGACCCAGTGAGCAGCCTCCCCAGGCTGTAGTGACCCAGTGAGCAGCCTCTCAAGGGCTGTAGTGACCCAGTGAACAGCCTCCCCAGGCTGTAATGACACAGTGAGCAGCCTCCCCAGGCTGCAGTGACCCAGTGATCAGCCTGCCCAGGCTGTAGTGACCCAGTGATCAGCCCCCCCAGGCTGCAGTGACCCAGTGAGCAGCCTCCCCAGGCTGTAGTGACCCAGTGAGCAGCCTCCACAGGCTGTAGTGACCCAGTGATCAGCCTCCCCAGGCTGTAGTGACCCAGTGAGCAGCCTCCCACAGGCTGCAGTGACCCAGTGATCAGCCTCCCCAGGCTGTAGTGACCCAGTGAGCAGCCTCCCCAGGCTGTAGTGACCCAGTGAGCAGCCTCCCACAGGCTGCAGTGACCCAGTGAGCAGTCTCCCCAGGCTGTAGTGACCCAGTGAGCAGCCTCCCACAGGCTGTAGTGACCCAGTGAGCAGCCTCCACAGGCTGTAGTGACCCAGTGATCAGCCTCCCGAGGCTGTAGTGACCCAGTGAGCTGCCTCCCCAGGCTGTAGTGACCCAGTGAGCAGCCTCCCCAGGCTGTAGTGACCCAGTGAGCAGCCTGCCCAGGCTGTAGTGACGCAGAGATCAGCCTCCCCAGGCTGTAGTGACCCAGTGAGCAGCCTCCCCTGGGCTGTAGTGACCCAGTGAGCAGCCTCCCCAGGCTGTAGTGACCCAGTGATCAGCCTCCCCAGGCTGTAGTGACCCAGTGAGCAGCCTCCCCAGGCTGTAGTGACCCAGTGAGCAGCCTCCCACGGGCTGTAGTGACCCAGTGATCAGCCTCCCCAGGCTGTAGTGACCCAGTGATCAGCCTCCCCAGGCTGCAGTGACCCAGTGAGCAGCCTCCCCAGGCTGTAGTGACCCAGTGAGCAGCCTCCCCAGGCTGCAGTGACCCAGTGATCAGCCTCCCCAGGCTGTAGTGACCCAGTGATCAGCCTCCCCAGGCTGTAGTGACCCAGTGATCAGCCTCCCCAGGCTGTAGTGACCCAGTGAGCAGCCTCCCCAGGCTGTAGTGACCCAGTGAGCAGCCTCTCAAGGGCTGTAGTGACCCAGTGAACAGCCTCCCCAGGCTGTAGTGACCCAGTGAGCAGCCTCCCCAGGCTGCAGTGACCCAGTGATCAGCCTCCCCAGGCTGTAGTGACCCAGTGATCAGCCTCCCCAGGCTGCAGTGACCCAGTGAGCAGCCTCCCCAGGCTGTAGTGACCCAGTGAGCAGCCTCCACAGGCTGTAGTGACCCAGTGATCAGCCTCCCCAGGCTGTAGTGACCCAGTGAGCAGCCTCCCACAGGCTGCAGTGACCCAGTGATCAGCCTCCCCAGGCTGTAGTGACCCAGTGAGCAGCCTCCCCAGGCTGTAGTGACCCAGTGAGCAGCCTCCCCCAGGCTGTAGTGACCCAGTGATCAGCCCCCCAGGCTGTAGTGACCCAGTGAGCAGCCTCCCACAGGCTGCAGTGACCCAGTGAGCAGCCTCCCCAGGCTGTAGTGACCCAGTGATCAGCCTCCCCAGGCTGTAGTGACCCAGTGAGCAGCCTCCACAGGCTGTAGTGACCCAGTGATCAGCCTCCCCAGGCTGTAGTGACCCAGTGAGCAGCCTCCCACAGGCTGCAGTGACCCAGTGATCAGCCTCCCCAGGCTGTAGTGACCCAGTGAGCAACCTCCCCAGGCTGTAGTGACCCAGTGAGCAGCCTCCCCCAGGCTGTAGTGACCCAGTGATCAGCCTCCCCAGGCTGTAGTGACCTAGTGAGCAGACTCCCACAGGCTGCAGTGACCCAGTGAGCAGCCTCCCCAGGCTGTAGTGACCCAGTGAGCAGCCTCCCCAGGCTGTAGTGACCCAGTGAGCAGCCTCCCACAGGCTGTAGTGACCCAGTGATCAGCCTCCCGAGGCTGTAGTGACCCAGTGAGCTGCCTCCCCAGGCTGTAGTGACCCAGTGAGCAGCCTCCCCAGGCTGTAGTGACCCAGTGAGCAGCCTCCCCAGGCTGTAGTGACCCAGTGAGCAGCCTCCCCAGGCTGTAGTGACCCAGTGAGCAGCCTCCCCCGGGCTGTAGTGACCCAGTGAGCAGCCTCCCCAGGCTGTAGTGACCCAGTGATCAGCCTCCCCAGGCTGTAGTGACCCAGTGAGCAGCCTCCCCAGGCTGTAGTGACCCAGTGAGCAGCCTCCCACGGGCTGTAGTGACCCAGTGATCAGCCTCCCCAGGCTGCAGTGACCCAGTGAGCAGCCTCCCCAGGCTGTAGTGACCCAGTGATCAGCCTCCCCAGGCTGCAGTGACCCAGTGAGCAGCCTCCCCAGGCTGTAGTGACCCAGTGAGCAGCCTCCCCAGGCTGCAGTGACCCAGTGATCAGCCTCCTCAGGCTGTAGTGACCCAGTGAGCAGCCTCCCCCGGGCTGTAGTGACCCAGTGATCAGCCTCCCCAGGTTGTAGTGACCCAGTGAGCCGCCTCCCCAGGCTGTAGTGACCCAGTGATCAGCCTCCCCAGGCTGTAGTGACCCAGTGAGCAGCCTCCCACAGGCTGCAGTGACCCAGTGAGCAGTCTCCCCAGGCTGTAGTGACCCAGTGAGCAGCCTCCCACAGGCTGTAGTGACCCAGTGAGCAGCCTCCACAGGCTGTAGTGACCCAGTGTTCAGCCTCCCGAGGCTGTAGTGACCCAGTGAGCTGCCTCCCCAGGCTGTAGTGACCCAGTGAGCAGCCTCCCCAGGCTGTAGTGACCCAGTGATCAGCCTCCCCAGGCTGTAGTGACCCAGTGATCAGCCTCCCCAGGCTGTAGTGACCCAGTGATCAGCCTCCCCAGGCTGCAGTGACCCAGTGAGCAGCCTCCCCAGGCTGTAGTGACCCAGTGATCAGCCTCCCCAGGCTGCAGTGACCCAGTGAGCAGCCTCCCCAGGCTGTAGTGACCCAGTGAGCAGCCTCCCCAGGCTGCAGTGACCCAGTGATCAGCCTCCCCAGGCTGTAGTGACCCAGTGATCAGCCTCCCCAGGCTGTAGTGACCCAGTGATCAGCCTCCCCAGGCTGTAGTGACCCAGTGAGCAGCCTCCCCAGGCTGTAGTGACCCAGTGAGCAGCCTCTCAAGGGCTGTAGTGACCCAGTGAACAGCCTCCCCAGGCTGTAGAGACCCAGTGAGCAGCCTCCCCAGGCTGCAGTGACCCAGTGATCAGCCTCCCCAGGCTGTAGTGACCCAGTGATCAGCCTCCCCAGGCTGCAGTGACCCAGTGAGCAGCCTTCCCAGGCTGTAGTGACCCAGTGAGCAGCCTCCACAGGCTGTAGTGACCCAGTGATCAGCCTCCCCAGGCTGTAGTGACCCAGTGAGCAGCCTCCCACAGGCTGCAGTGAACCAGTGATCAGCCTCCCCAGGCTGTAGTGACCCAGTGAGCAGCCTCCCCAGGCTGTAGTGACCCAGTGATCAGCCTCCCCCAGGCTGTAGTGACCCAGTGATCAGCCTCCCCAGGCTGTAGTGACCCAGTGAGCAGCCTCCCACAGGCTGCAGTGACCCAGTGAGCAGCCTCCCCAGGCTGTAGTGACCCAGTGAGCAGCCTCCCCAGGCTGTATTGACCCAGTGAGCAGCCTCCCACAGGCTGCAGTGACCCAGTGAGCAGTCTCCCCAGGCTGTAGTGACCCAGTGAGCAGCCTCCCACAGGCTGTAGTGACCCAGTGAGCAGCCTCCACAGGCTGTAGTGACCCAGTGATCAGCCTCCCGAGGCTGTAGTGACCCAGTGAGCTGCCTCCCCAGGCTGTAGTGACCCAGTGAGCAGCCTCCCCAGGCTGTAGTGACCCAGTGAGCAGCCTCCCCAGGCTGTAGTGACCCAGTGAGCAGCCTCCCACGGGCTGTAGTGACCCAGTGATCAGCCTCCCCAGGCTGCAGTGACCCAGTGAGCAGCCTCCCCAGGCTGTAGTGACCCAGTGATCAGCCTCCCCAGGCTGCAGTGACCCAGTGAGCAGCCTCCCCAGGCTGTAGTGACCCAGTGAGCAGCCTCCCCAGGCTGCAGTGACCCAGTGATCAGCCTCCTCAGGCTGTAGTGACCCAGTGAGCAGCCTCCCCCGGGCTGTAGTGACCCAGTGATCAGCCTCCCCAGGTTGTAGTGACCCAGTGAGCCGCCTCCCCAGGCTGTAGTGACCCAGTGATCAGCCTCCCCAGGCTGTAGTGACCCAGTGATCAGCCTCCCCAGGCTGCAGTGACCCAGTGAGCAGCCTCCCCAGGCTGTAGTGACCCAGTGAGCAGCCTCCCCAGGCTGCAGTGACCCAGTGATCAGCCTCCCCAGGCTGTAGTGACCCAGTGAGCAGCCTCCCCCGGGCTGTAGTGACCCAGTGATCAGCCTGCCCAGGTTGTAGTGACCCAGTGAGCTGCCTCCCCAGGCTGTAGTGACCCAGTGATCAGCCTCCCCAGGCTGTAGTGACCCAGTGAGCAGCCTCCCCAGGCTGTAGTGACCCAGTGAGCAGCCTCCCCAGGCTCTAGTGACCCAGTGATCAGCCTCCCCAGGCTGTAGTGACCCAGTGAGCTGCCTCCCCAGGCTGCAGTGACCCAGTGAGCAGCCTCTCAAGGGCTGTAGTGACCCAGTGAACAGCCTCCCCAGGCTGTAGTGACCCAGTGAGCAGCCTCCCCAGGCTGCAGTGACCCAGTGATCAGCCTCCCCAGGCTGTAGTGACCCAGTGATCAGCCTCCCCAGGCTGCAGTGACCCAGTGAGCAGCCTTCCCAGGCTGTAGTGACCCAGTGAGCAGCCTCCACAGGCTGTAGTGACCCAGTGATCAGCGTGCCCAGGCTGTAGTGACCCAGTGATCAGCCACCCCAGGCTGCAGTGACCCAGTGAGCAGCCTCCCCAGGCTGTAGTGACCCAGTGAGCAGCCTCCACAGGCTGTTGTGACCCAGTGATCAGCCTCCCCAGGCTGTAGTGACCCAGTGAGCAGCCTCGCACAGGCTGCAGTGACCCAGTGATCAGCCTCCCCAGGCTGTAGTGACCCAGTGAGCAGCCTCCCCAGGCTGTAGTGACCCAGTGAGCAGCCTCCCCAGGCTGTAGTGACCCAGTGAGCAGCCTCCCACAGGCTGTAGTGACCCAGTGAGCAGCCTCCACAGGCTGTAGTGACCCAGTGATCAGCCTCCCGAGGCTGTAGTGACCCAGTGAGCTGCCTCCCCAGGCTGTAGTGACCCAGTGAGCAGCCTCCCCAGGCTGTAGTGACCCAGTGAGCAGCCTGCCCAGGCTGTAGTGACGCAGTGATCAGCCTCCCCAGGCTGTAGTGACCCAGTGAGCAGCCTCCCCTGGGCTGTAGTGACCCAGTGAGCAACCTCCCCAGGCTGTAGTGACCCAGTGATCAGCCTCCCCAGGCTGTAGTGACCCAGTGAGCAGCCTCCCCAGGCTGTAGTGACCCAGTGAGCAGCCTCCCACGGGCTGTAGTGACCCAGTGATCAGCCTCCCCAGGCTGCAGTGACCCAGTGAGCAGCCTCCCCAGGCTGTAGTGACCCAGTGAGCAGCCTCCCCAGGCTGCAGTGACCCAGTGAGCAGCCTCCCCAGGCTGTAGTGACCCAGTGAGCAGCCTCCCCAGGCTGCAGTGACCCAGTGATCAGCCTCCCCAGGCTGTAGTGACCCAGTGATCAGCCTCCTCAGGCTGTAGTGACCCAGTGATCAGACTCCCCAGGCTGTAGTGACCCAGTGAGCAGCCTCCCCAGGCTGTAGTGACCCAGTGAGCAGCCTCTCAAGGGCTGTAGTGACCCAGTGAACAGCCTCCCCAGGCTGTAGTGACCCAGTGAGCAGCCTCCCCAGGCTGCAGTGACCCAGTGATCAGCCTCCCCAGGCTGTAGTGACCCAGTGATCAGCCTCCCCAGGCTGCAGTGACCCAGTGAGCAGCCTCCCCAGGCTGTAGTGACCCAGTGAGCAGCCTCCACAGGCTGTAGTGACCCAGTGATCAGCCTCCCCAGGCTGTAGTGACCCAGTGAGCAGCCTCCCACAGGCTGCAGTGACCCAGTGATCAGCCTCCCCAGGCTGTAGTGACCCAGTGAGCAACCTCCCCAGGCTGTAGTGACCCAGTGAGCAGCCTCCCCCAGGCTGTAGTGACCCAGTGATCAGCCTCCCCAGGCTGTAGTGACCCAGTGAGCAGCCTCCCACAGGCTGCAGTGACCCAGTGAGCAGCCTCCCCAGGCTGTAGTGACCCAGTGAGCAGCCTCCCCAGGCTGTAGTGACCCAGTGAGCAGCCTCCCACAGGCTGCAGTGACCCAGTGAGCAGTCTCCCCAGGCTGTAGTGACCCAGTGAGCAGCCTCCCACAGGCTGTAGTGACCCAGTGAGCAGCCTCCACAGGCTGTAGTGACCCAGTGATCAGCCTCCCGAGGCTGTAGTGACCCAGTGAGCTGCCTCCCCAGGCTGTAGTGACCCAGTGAGCAGCCTCCCCAGGCTGTAGTGACCCAGTGAGCAGCCTCCCCAGGCTGTAGTGACCCAGTGAGCAGCCTCCCCAGGCTGTAGTGACCCAGTGAGCAGCCTCCCCCGGGCTGTAGTGACCCAGTGAGCAGCCTCCCCAGGCTGTAGTGACCCAGTGATCAGCCTCCCCAGGCTGTAGTGACCCAGTGAGCAGCCTCCCCAGGCTGTAGTGACCCAGTGAGCAGCCTCCCACGGGCTGTAGTGACCCAGTGATCAGCCTCCCCAGGCTGCAGTGACCCAGTGAGCAGCCTCCCCAGGCTGTAGTGACCCAGTGATCAGCCTCCCCAGGCTGCAGTGACCCAGTGAGCAGCCTCCCCAGGCTGTAGTGACCCAGTGAGCAGCCTCCCCAGGCTGCAGTAACCCAGTGATCAGCCTCCTCAGGCTGTAGTGACCCAGTGAGCAGCCTCCCCCGGTCTGTAGTGACCCAGTGATCAGCCTCCCTAGGTTGTAGTGACCCAGTGAGCCGCCTCCCCAGGCTGTAGTGACCCAGTGATCAGCCTCCCCAGGCTGTAGTGACCCAGTGAGCAGCCTCCCACAGGCTGCAGTGACCCAGTGAGCAGTCTCCCCAGGCTGTAGTGACCCAGTGAGCAGCCTCCCACAGGCTGTAGTGACCCAGTGAGCAGCCTCCACAGGCTGTAGTGACCCAGTGATCAGCCTCCCGAGGCTGTAGTGACCCAGTGAGCTGCCTCCCCAGGCTGTAGTGACCCAGTGAGCAGCCTCCCCAGGCTGTAGTGACCCAGTGATCAGCCTCCCCAGGCTGTAGTGACCCAGTGATCAGCCTCCCCAGGCTGTAGTGACCCAGTGATCAGCCTCCCCAGGCTGCAGTGACCCAGTGAGCAGCCTCCCCAGGCTGTAGTGACCCAGTGAGCAGCCTCCACAGGCTGTAGTGACCCAGTGATCAGCCTCCCCAGGCTGTAGTGACCCAGTGAGCAGCCTCGCACAGGCTGCAGTGACCCAGTGATCAGCCTCCCCAGGCTGTAGTGACCCAGTGAGCAGCCTCCCCAGGCTGTAGTGACCCAGTGAGCAGCCTCCCCAGGCTGTAGTGACCCAGTGAGCAGCCTCCCACAGGCTGTAGTGACCCAGTGAGCAGCCTCCACAGGCTGTAGTGACCCAGTGATCAGCCTCCCGAGGCTGTAGTGACCCAGTGAGCTGCCTCCCCAGGCTGTAGTGACCCAGTGAGCAGCCTCCCCCGGGCTGTAGTGACCCAGTGATCAGCCTCCCTAGGTTGTAGTGACCCAGTGAGCCGCCTCCCCAGGCTGTAGTGACCCAGTGATCAGCCTCCCCAGGCTGTAGTGACCCAGTGATCAGCCTCCTCAGGCTGTAGTGACCCAGTGAGCAGCCTCCCCCGGGCTGTAGTGACCCAGTGATCAGCCTCCCTAGGTTGTAGTGACCCAGTGAGCCGCCTCCCCAGGCTGTAGTGACCCAGTGATCAGCCTCCCCAGGCTGTAGTGACCCAGTGAGCAGCCTCCCACAGGCTGCAGTGACCCAGTGAGCAGTCTCCCCAGGCTGTAGTGACCCAGTGAGCAGCCTCCCACAGGCTGTAGTGACCCAGTGAGCAGCCTCCACAGGCTGTAGTGACCCAGTGATCAGCCTCCCGAGGCTGTAGTGACCCAGTGAGCTGCCTCCCCAGGCTGTAGTGACCCAGTGAGCAGCCTCCCCAGGCTGTAGTGACCCAGTGATCAGCCTCCCCAGGCTGTAGTGACCCAGTGATCAGCCTCCCCAGGCTGTAGTGACCCAGTGATCAGCCTCCCCAGGCTGCAGTGACCCAGTGAGCAGCCTCCCCAGGCTGTAGTGACCCAGTGAGCAGCCTCCACAGGCTGTAGTGACCCAGTGATCAGCCTCCCCAGGCTGTAGTGACCCAGTGAGCAGCCTCGCACAGGCTGCAGTGACCCAGTGATCAGCCTCCCCAGGCTGTAGTGACCCAGTGAGCAGCCTCCCCAGGCTGTAGTGACCCAGTGAGCAGCCTCCCCAGGCTGTAGTGACCCAGTGAGCAGCCTCCCACAGGCTGTAGTGACCCAGTGAGCAGCCTCCACAGGCTGTAGTGACCCAGTGATCAGCCTCCCGAGGCTGTAGTGACCCAGTGAGCTGCCTCCCCAGGCTGTAGTGACCCAGTGAGCAGCCTCCCCAGGCTGTAGTGACCCAGTGAGCAGCCTGCCCAGGCTGTAGTGACGCAGTGATCAGCCTCCCCAGGCTGTAGTGACCCAGTGAGCAGCCTCCCCTGGGCTGTAGTGACCCAGTGAGCAACCTCCCCAGGCTGTAGTGACCCAGTGATCAGCCTCCCCAGGCTGTAGTGACCCAGTGAGCAGCCTCCCCAGGCTGTAGTGACCCAGTGAGCAGCCTCCCACGGGCTGTAGTGACCCAGTGATCAGCCTCCCCAGGCTGCAGTGACCCAGTGAGCAGCCTCCCCAGGCTGTAGTGACCCAGTGAGCAGCCTCCCCAGGCTGCAGTGACCCAGTGAGCAGCCTCCCCAGGCTGTAGTGACCCAGTGAGCAGCCTCCCCAGGCTGCAGTGACCCAGTGATCAGCCTCCCCAGGCTGTAGTGACCCAGTGATCAGCCTCCTCAGGCTGTAGTGACCCAGTGATCAGACTCCCCAGGCTGTAGTGACCCAGTGAGCAGCCTCCCCAGGCTGTAGTGACCCAGTGAGCAGCCTCTCAAGGGCTGTAGTGACCCAGTGAACAGCCTCCCCAGGCTGTAGTGACCCAGTGAGCAGCCTCCCCAGGCTGCAGTGACCCAGTGATCAGCCTCCCCAGGCTGTAGTGACCCAGTGATCAGCCTCCCCAGGCTGCAGTGACCCAGTGAGCAGCCTCCCCAGGCTGTAGTGACCCAGAGAGCAGCCTCCACAGGCTGTAGTGACCCAGTGATCAGCCTCCCCAGGCTGTAGTGACCCAGTGAGCAGCCTCCCACAGGCTGCAGTGACCCAGTGATCAGCCTCCCCAGGCTGTAGTGACCCAGTGAGCAACCTCCCCAGGCTGTAGTGACCCAGTGAGCAGCCTCCCCCAGGCTGTAGTGACCCAGTGATCAGCCTCCCCAGGCTGTAGTGACCCAGTGAGCAGCCTCCCACAGGCTGCAGTGACCCAGTGAGCAGCCTCCCCAGGCTGTAGTGACCCAGTGAGCAGCCTCCCCAGGCTGTAGTGACCCAGTGAGCAGCCTCCCACAGGCTGCAGTGACCCAGTGAGCAGTCTCCCCAGGCTGTAGTGACCCAGTGAGCAGCCTCCCACAGGCTGTAGTGACCCAGTGAGCAGCCTCCACAGGCTGTAGTGACCCAGTGATCAGCCTCCCGAGGCTGTAGTGACCCAGTGAGCTGCCTCCCCAGGCTGTAGTGACCCAGTGAGCAGCCTCCCCAGGCTGTAGTGACCCAGTGAGCAGCCTCCCCAGGCTGTAGTGACCCAGTGAGCAGCCTCCCCAGGCTGTAGTGACCCAGTGAGCAGCCTCCCCCGGGCTGTAGTGACCCAGTGAGCAGCCTCCCCAGGCTGTAGTGACCCAGTGATCAGCCTCCCCAGGCTGTAGTGACCCAGTGAGCAGCCTCCCCAGGCTGTAGTGACCCAGTGAGCAGCCTCCCACGGGCTGTAGTGACCCAGTGATCAGCCTCCCCAGGCTGCAGTGACCCAGTGAGCAGCCTCCCCAGGCTGTAGTGACCCAGTGATCAGCCTCCCCAGGCTGCAGTGACCCAGTGAGCAGCCTCCCCAGGCTGTAGTGACCCAGTGAGCAGCCTCCCCAGGCTGCAGTGACCCAGTGATCAGCCTCCTCAGGCTGTAGTGACCCAGTGAGCAGCCTCCCCCGGGCTGTAGTGACCCAGTGATCAGCCTCCCCAGGTTGTAGTGACCCAGTGAGCCGCCTCCCCAGGCTGTAGTGACCCAGTGATCAGCCTCCCCAGGCTGTAGTGACCCAGTGAGCAGCCTCCCACAGGCTGCAGTGACCCAGTGAGCAGTCTCCCCAGGCTGTAGTGACCCAGTGAGCAGCCTCCCACAGGCTGTAGTGACCCAGTGAGCAGCCTCCACAGGCTGTAGTGACCCAGTGATCAGCCTCCCGAGGCTGTAGTGACCCAGTGAGCTGCCTCCCCAGGCTGTAGTGACCCAGTGAGCAGCCTCCCCAGGCTGTAGTGACCCAGTGATCAGCCTCCCCAGGCTGTAGTGACCCAGTGATCAGCCTCCCCAGGCTGTAGTGACCCAGTGATCAGCCTCCCCAGGCTGCAGTGACCCAGTGAGCAGCCTCCCCAGGCTGTAGTGACCCAGTGATCAGCCTCCCCAGGCTGCAGTGACCCAGTGAGCAGCCTCCCCAGGCTGTAGTGACCCAGTGAGCAGCCTCCCCAGGCTGCAGTGACCCAGTGATCAGCCTCCCCAGGCTGTAGTGACCCAGTGATCAGCCTCCCCAGGCTGTAGTGACCCAGTGATCAGCCTCCCCAGGCTGCAGTGACCCAGTGATCAGCCTCCCCAGGCTGCAGTGACCCAGTGAGCAGCCTCTCAAGGGCTGTAGTGACCCAGTGAACAGCCTCCCCAGGCTGTAGAGACCCAGTGAGCAGCCTCCCCAGGCTGCAGTGACCCAGTGATCAGCCTCCCCAGGGTGTAGTGACCCAGTGATCAGCCTCCCCAGGCTGCAGTGACCCAGTGAGCAGCCTTCCCAGGCTGTAGTGACCCAGTGAGCAGCCTCCACAGGCTGTAGTGACCCAGTGATCAGCCTCCCCAGGCTGTAGTGACCCAGTGAGCAGCCTCCCACAGGCTGCAGTGAACCAGTGATCAGCCTCCCCAGGCTGTAGTGACCCAGTGAGCAGCCTCCCCAGGCTGTAGTGACCCAGTGATCAGCCTCCCCCAGGCTGTAGTGACCCAGTGATCAGCCTCCCCAGGCTGTAGTGACCCAGTGAGCAGCCTCCCACAGGCTGCAGTGACCCAGTGAGCAGCCTCCCCAGGCTGTAGTGACCCAGTGAGCAGCCTCCCCAGGCTGTATTGACCCAGTGAGCAGCCTCCCACAGGCTGCAGTGACCCAGTGAGCAGTCTCCCCAGGCTGTAGTGACCCAGTGAGCAGCCTCCCACAGGCTGTAGTGACCCAGTGAGCAGCCTCCACAGGCTGTAGTGACCCAGTGATCAGCCTCCCGAGGCTGTAGTGACCCAGTGAGCTGCCTCCCCAGGCTGTAGTGACCCAGTGAGCAGCCTCCCCAGGCTGTAGTGACCCAGTGAGCAGCCTCCCCAGGCTGTAGTGACCCAGTGAGCAGCCTCCCACGGGCTGTAGTGACCCAGTGATCAGCCTCCCCAGGCTGCAGTGACCCAGTGAGCAGCCTCCCCAGGCTGTAGTGACCCAGTGAGCAGCCTCCCCAGGCTGCAGTGACCCAGTGATCAGCCTCCTCAGGCTGTAGTGACCCAGTGAGCAGCCTCCCCCGGGCTGTAGTGACCCAGTGATCAGCCTCCCCAGGTTGTAGTGACCCAGTGAGCCGCCTCCCCAGGCTGTAGTGACCCAGTGATCAGCCTCCCCAGGCTGTAGTGACCCAGTGATCAGCCTCCCCAGGCTGCAGTGACCCAGTGAGCAGCCTCCCCAGGCTGTAGTGACCCAGTGATCAGCCTCCCCAGGCTGCAGTGACCCAGTGATCAGCCTCCCCAGGCTGTAGTGACCCAGTGAGCAGCCTCCCCCGGGCTGTAGTGACCCAGTGATCAGCCTCCCCAGGTTGTAGTGACCCAGTGAGCTGCCTCCCCAGGCTGTAGTGACCCAGTGATCAGCCTCCCCAGGCTGTAGTGACCCAGTGAGCAGCCTCCCCAGGCTGTAGTGACCCAGTGAGCAGCCTCCCCAGGCTCTAGTGACCCAGTGATCAGCCTCCCCAGGCTGTAGTGACCCAGTGAGCTGCCTCCCCAGGCTGCAGTGACCCAGTGAGCAGCCTCTCAAGGGCTGTAGTGACCCAGTGAACAGCCTCCCCAGGCTGTAGTGACCCAGTGAGCAGCCTCCCCAGGCTGCAGTGACCCAGTGATCAGCCTCCCCAGGCTGTAGTGACCCAGTGATCAGCCTCCCCAGGCTGCAGTGACCCAGTGAGCAGCCTTCCCAGGCTGTAGTGACCCAGTGAGCAGCCTCCACAGGCTGTAGTGACCCAGTGATCAGCCTCCCCAGGCTGTAGTGACCCAGTGAGCAGCCTCCCACAGGCTGCAGTGAACCAGTGATCAGCCTCCCCAGGCTGTAGTGACCCAGTGAGCAGCCTCCCCAGGCTGTAGTGACCCAGTGATCAGCCTCCCCCAGGCTGTAGTGACCCAGTGATCAGCCTCCCCAGGCTGTAGTGACCCAGTGAGCAGCCTCCCACAGGCTGCAGTGACCCAGTGAGCAGCCTCCCCAGGCTGTAGTGACCCAGTGAGCAGCCTCCCCAGGCTGTATTGACCCAGTGAGCAGCCTCCCACAGGCTGCAGTGACCCAGTGAGCAGTCTCCCCAGGCTGTAGTGACCCAGTGAGCAGCCTCCCACAGGCTGTAGTGACCCAGTGAGCAGCCTCCACAGGCTGTAGTGACCCAGTGATCAGCCTCCCGAGGCTGTAGTGACCCAGTGAGCTGCCTCCCCAGGCTGTAGTGACCCAGTGAGCAGCCTCCCCAGGCTGTAGTGACCCAGTGAGCAGCCTCCCCAGGCTGTAGTGACCCAGTGAGCAGCCTCCCACGGGCTGTAGTGACCCAGTGATCAGCCTCCCCAGGCTGCAGTGACCCAGTGAGCAGCCTCCCCAGGCTGTAGTGACCCAGTGATCAGCCTCCCCAGGCTGCAGTGACCCAGTGAGCAGCCTCCCCAGGCTGTAGTGACCCAGTGAGCAGCCTCCCCAGGCTGCAGTGACCCAGTGATCAGCCTCCTCAGGCTGTAGTGACCCAGTGAGCAGCCTCCCCCGGGCTGTAGTGACCCAGTGATCAGCCTCCCCAGGTTGTAGTGACCCAGTGAGCCGCCTCCCCAGGCTGTAGTGACCCAGTGATCAGCCTCCCCAGGCTGTAGTGACCCAGTGATCAGCCTCCCCAGGCTGCAGTGACCCAGTGAGCAGCCTCCCCAGGCTGTAGTGACCCAGTGAGCAGCCTCCCCAGGCTGCAGTGACCCAGTGATCAGCCTCCCCAGGCTGTAGTGACCCAGTGAGCAGCCTCCCCCGGGCTGTAGTGACCCAGTGATCAGCCTCCCCAGGTTGTAGTGACCCAGTGAGCTGCCTCCCCAGGCTGTAGTGACCCAGTGATCAGCCTCCCCAGGCTGTAGTGACCCAGTGAGCAGCCTCCCCAGGCTGTAGTGACCCAGTGAGCAGCCTCCCCAGGCTCTAGTGACCCAGTGATCAGCCTCCCCAGGCTGTAGTGACCCAGTGAGCTGCCTCCCCAGGCTGCAGTGACCCAGTGATCAGCCTCCCCAGGCTGTAGTGACCCAGTGATCAGCCTCCCCAGGCTGCAGTGACCCAGTGCACGGGGAGCTAGCTCTCCTGTCTCTGCAGAGCTCGCAGCTGCTCCAGTCACCTGCAGCGTGGAGGGAACCCTGCTCTGTGCCGCTTATCACGCGCTACATTTCTCCTCTGGTGACAGACGGATCAGGACCCCTGAGAGACAGGTCACAGCCGGATGTGTGGGAGGTAGAGAGAGACAGGTCTTGCCTGCTAGGTAACTCTCCGAGAACCGGCAGCATCCTAGCAGGATAAGCCAGATCTATAACTGTGGTGAAGGAAAAGAAGCGTCTTCATTACTAGTGTAGTCAGCCACCTAAGACATGATGATGTAGACACTACATGAAGGAAGGCATTGGAATGAGCTTGTCGCAGGCGGAACCACAGGACTGCTTGTCCTTACCTCATCACTGCAGCAGCCATGCTCTTTGCTTGCGGACATTGTTTCCCTGATTTATCCAGCTCATTGTTTAGCTGTAGGACCATTTCTCAGACATGTTCTTATATTTTTATTGCTGGATGGCTCCTATTGTGTTGCAACAGATGGTCGTGAATTTCCCTAATACGGCAATGCAAGGTATGGATAATAATTGTTTTCTAAATAAATGTCTTCATAAAATAATATCAAATGAAGATTTTATTTTTCACTATGTCCCATCTTTGGAATCATACTTTATCCAGCTGCTATTACTACATCTAACAAAAATATCTCTGCAAGCAAGTCATACTATATTTCCTATATGTATACTGTAGATGTATACTGTAGGGCAAAAGTACACAATAATGCATAGTTTAATGCAGAGACTTAAACAGAACCTATCACCAGGTCATAGGTGGCCAGTATTCGCTTATTACTTTTTTGTCATTGCTCCCCTGAGTATTCAGGGTTGTTCTTTTTTTAATCTGCCATATGGTTCCAGAGATGTGGGCCTTTTTATTTAATGCTATTTTTTATGGTCTTTACCTAGAGGATGAGGCTCACAGGATTCTACCGGGACATATTTTAAGATACTTTGCATTCTTACGCTGATAGCAAGGCCTCCTTAGCGGGGGTTACCTAAGGGTAACCAGGGCCCCGGGGAGTTTAGAATGTCTCAGGAATAGATGTATAGAAAAATACATGAAGTGCATGTACACTAATGCCAGAGACCTCACCAACTAGATGGAGGAATTAGATTTAATTTTCTTGGAAGAAAATTATGATATTATGAGGACAGAGGTGTAGTTAGGGGTTCAACTCAGAGGGGTCAAAACACCTGAGTGGGCCCCTAATCGGTAATCCTGATTACAACTACCATGGTGCGCTGTTACTCAAAAAAAACTCTCTACAAAGACAAAGATCTACAGTATATTACCACCATATGGTGACCATATAGTGGTAGATACCAGTCCTGCAGAACATATAGGAGATTACAGTGCAGTTATAGGTGGTGACTAGCGATGAGCGAGCACTAAAATGTTCGGGTGCTCGTTGCTCGGGTCGAGCAAATCGTAATACTAGGGTGCTCGACCTGAGTAACGAGCCAAATGTAAGTCAATGGGAGACTCGAGTATATTTCTGGCAGCCCCTCCCCGGAGGTCTTGAAGGGGCCTATAAATTGGTCAAATCGATGGGAACAGTGCTCAAATGACATGGGAACAGCATGGGGAAGACCCCTGGAAGCATCTTTGACTCTCAGGTCACTGCTGTAAATACTGTTGTCAAAGTATTAAGCCACTTTTACGGACTGATAATAAAACATACAAAAACTAAGCAAAAATGGAATTTCCTGGAAAAAATGGTAAGAAACATTCTTTCCAGGGTACTGACTTATATAAAAGGCTAAATAAATAACCAAAAACAAAAATGCTCCTCCACACCTTGGGCTATGTTCACACGTAGAGTTTGATGCGTTTTTGCACGTTTGCATTTCTTTCAACGGTGAAAAATACATTCACCAGTAGATGTCATTTTAACATTTTACTACTGTTACGCTCACGCCTGGACTGTTTGGCGTAAGCCCCACGGCCACAAACCGAGGAGTGCCTGGAGGGGCGTGACTAGAGGCCTCACCAGATCCGACCCCGGACGCACGGCGGCTTAATCGACTCCGTGAGATGAGTAGGTACGAGGGAGGTGACCCAGGCGCTACTCCAAAGCAGACCTCGGTCACACAGCTGTTGCCTCACACTGGGGTATGCAAGAATGGGCAGGTTTGGCTGGTGTGTAGATAAGCACCAGCAGGTGCGGTAGGTCCAATGGGAATGCAGATAGGCAGGTGAGTTCTGGCAGGCACAGGTGATATACAGGCAGGCGGGCATGGCTGGTATACAGATAGGCAGGCAGGTACTGGTGGGCACAGCTGGTATACAGATAGGTACTGGTGGGCATGGCTGGTATACAGACAGGCAGGTAGGTACTGGCGGGCACGGCTGGTATACAGACAGGCAGGTAGGTACTGGCGAGCATACTGACAGACGGGTAGACAGGCTGGATAGGGACCAGCACAGACTCGGATACAGGAGCAGAGCCGCAGGTGCGGACGGGAAATGGAGCCAAGCAGGGCAGAGTGTCACGCAAAGTGTGGGAAAGACTTAGTGCAACACAAAGGGAAGAGGAAAGGGAGCCCAAACTCTAGGACAAGGGGGAGTGAAGATTTCCTAGGCTGATCTAATATCACCCTGTCTCCACTAACGTCACTATATTGGTTCATCACCAATCGCCGCACGCGAACCTCGCCCTGTCTTTCCCTGGCATTTGGCCCTGGCTAGGGAAGGGAGAGGGATGAGCGCTAGTCGATCCCCACTGACAACTAAAGACAACATGGGGGGACAAACAAGGGAAGATAGCTTAGCTTTTAGTCGATTTCAGAGAGATGAACACCCGTTCTCATAGCTCCAGAGAGGAAGAAGTAATGCACTTGCTGCGAGCCTTCACAAGGGGTAATGTGAGTATCACCGGCACATCCCTCTACTAGACAGCAGGTATTTATACATCCAGGCCGGGGTGTTAATTAGCCATAGGAAGGTAGCCGCTGGGTTCTAGAGAGACAGCCTCTAAGAAGGTGTCTGTAATGCCAAACGTAGAGATCTCCTGCAACCAACTGCAGGGCGACTGTCTGTCACTTCTGACACACCCAAGACACACAGCAGAGCCACAGGTGCAGACGGGAAGTGGAGCAGAGCAGGGCAGAGCAGAGCTGCAGATGCGAATGGGAAGCGGAGCAGGGCAGAGCAGAGCCGCAGGTGCAGACGGAAAGCGGAGCAGGGCAGAGCAGAGCTGCAGGTGCGAACGGGAAGCGGAGCAGAGCTGGACAGAGCAGAGCCGCAGGTGCAGACGGGAAGCAGGGCAGAGGCGCAGAGTGCGGCAGGCGGGAATGCCGCAGAGCGCGGCCAGGCGGGAATGCTGCAGAGCCTGGCAAATCAAGACAGGGCTCTGTTCACAAGGAACAGACAGGTACAGGAAAGCACAGGGGAATAGCAAGTATATAGAGGATAAGTACTGGAACAGGGAAACGGGACAGACAGAGCCAGATTCACACAGGGTACTTACTATGAAGTAGCGAGTGGACACACTCACAAACTGAAGTACAGAGATGACAGGTAGGAGATAGGTTCCGGTATAGACACTGCAGGATATGATAAAGGTACTGGAACAGACACAGGAGGCAAAGGGAAGGATCAGACATAGAGGCAAACAGATAACGGGCTAGGACACAGTTCAGACAGGAACTGACACAGGAACGAGATACAGGTACAAGCCTGGGCATTCAGCCCCAAGGGTGGCGGAAATAGACTAGAAGTCACAGGTACAGATAACAGGTCTAGGTACACAGCCCCCAGGGTGGCGGAACCGGATAGATACAGAACACAGGTATAAGCCTGGGTACTCAGCCCCCAGGGTGGCAGAAACAGGCAAGATACATGATAAGACCTGGCAACTCACAGTTGCACAGAACAGACTGAAAGATAGTGTTGCTCAGGCACCTCCCAGTGGGTGGAGGTGGTTTAAGTATCCAGTGCTTCTCAGCAATAGGCTGGGGAAAGATTAGGAACGCGCGCACTGTTCCTTTAAGACTTAAAAAGTGCTGCTGCCGCCGCCCTAAACAGGCAGCCAGGACACATGCACACAGCAAGGAGAGGAACACAGCGTGCAGCCTGGATTGGTGGGTAAGTCAGCGGTCTTGCATGGTGGGAGATGGGAAGCCATGGCAGCACGCCACCTGGGATGTTAATACTACTTTATCATGTGGTGTGTGAGACATGATCAGACACATCCAGAATTAACACTCATTTACAGCTGATAATATCATCTTGCACCTGTCCCTATTTTAAAAGCAGCTAACAGCATTATCAATAGGAAATATATTTTTTTTCAGCACAAAGTAAAATACAATAATCCCTGACTAGATGCCTGTAAGACGCTATCCCAACTGCTATAGGTCACCCGTACACGAATCTCAGATAAGAGAGGTAATGTAGTACAATAGAAAATAGAATTTAACTGGCTCCGAAGAGGTTTTTTTGGTATGTTGCACCACCAAACTGTGAAGGAGCGCAAGCAACCCTATCTGCTTTCATCAATTTCTAATTACAGATCACCGTTAAAAATTATGAATCGGTCAACGAATGCATGGAAAAAATCTATTAAGTTACGGATTGTTGTAGGGATGTATGCGACCAGAATGAACACTCATTTCCACCTGATAATGCCATCAATCCAGTATTATCAAAAGGGAGTAGATTTTTTTTTTCAGCACAAAGTAAAATACAAGAATCCCTGACTAGATGCCTGTAAGACGCTATCCCTACTACTATAGGCCACCCGTATACAAATCTCAGATAAGAGAGGTAATGTAGTACAATAGAAAATAGATTTTAACCGGCCCCAAAAAGATTTATTTTGAACGTGGCAGCCACAAACTGTGAAGGGATGCAAGCAACCCTCCTTGCTTTCATGAATTTGTGAGTAAAGATCACCGTTAAAAAATATGAATCGGTCAACGAGTGCATGGAAAATATCAAGTAATTCACTGTGGAAGAGATGTATTCGACGACAATGAACAACACTCATCTCCAGCTGATGATACCTTGCACCTGCCCCTATTGTAAATGCAGTTAACAGCGGTATCAATAGGGAATAGAATAGATTTTTAATTTGTGTTTTTTTGCAGCAGGAGCAATACGCATTATAAGGCAATAATACCTGGCTGAATTGGTGTAATACGCTATCCATACTGCGATAGTTCACCCGTAAACGATAAGATAAGAGATAAGAGAGAGAGGTAATATTGTAGAATATTGAATCGATTTTAATTGGCCTTCCCATTATTAAGGAGCGGGTCTCCTATACTGTTATTGCATATGCAGCAAGTTCAAGGGCTGCCAAAAGTTAGGACGCGCTCCAGTACCCCTTTGAAGACACATAGTGGAAGGCCTCATTAAAAAAATGTTCCCATTATATAAAGGAGTGGGTCTCCTATACTGTTATTGCGTATGCAGTGACTGCAAGGGCTGCCAAAAATTAGGACGCACTCCAATACACCTTTGAAGAGACGTAGAGGAGGGCCTCATCAAAAAAAATTTCCCCATTATTAGGGAGTGGGTCTCCTATACTGGTAATGCCCATGCACTAAGTGCATGGTTTGGAAAACATTGACCCCTGGGGGTACACATGAGCATACAGAATGTTAGAGGTAGGCCTCTAAAAATGTTTCCTACGGGCATCATAAACACCCTTAAAAAACATTGTGTTTCTACGGATGCTGAAAAGGCATTCGATCGCATCAGTTGGCGTTTTATGCCGTGTGTTCTGCGGAAGTTTGCCTTTCCCCCTCCTTTCATAGACGCAATCATGTCACTGTATATGTTCCCTACGGCTAGGATCAGGGTGAACGGGATTTTATCTGCGCCTCTTAATATCACTAATGGCACTAGACAGGACTGCCCTCTCTCCTTCTTTATTTGTATTAGTGATGGAATCCTTTATCTAAGCAATCAGACAACAGCCTGGGATTGAGGGTTTGAAGATTAACCATTTAGAGTTGAAGGCTGCTGCCTTCGCGGATGACCTCTTGCTCCTCTTATCCAACCCAAAAATGGCACTCCCAAAGATTTTGGAGCTTTTCTCCTTATTTTGAGAACTTTCCAACTTTAAGATTAACCTAGATAAATCGGAAGCACTAAATATATCGGCTACCGAAAAACATGTACAAATCTTGAAGAGCCTTGCCCCTTTTAAATGGCAACAACACAAACTTAAATATCTTGGGATATATATAACGGATTATCCCAGTACGCTTTTCAAACATAATTTCTCCCCTCTGATAGGACAAACTGAAAGTCTCCTACGCTCCTATAATATTCCTCTTCTGTCCTGGCTCGGTAGAGTTAACGTGTTTAAGTCCTATGTTTTCCCCAAGATTTTCTATGTGATGAATATGATCCCAATTCAACTCCCCGTTTCTTTCATACGCTCTTTCAATCAATTAATAGCCAAATTTGTTTGGAAATACAAAAAAGCCAGATTACCTTTGAAACTCTTGATGCGCTCAAAATGCGGGGGGAGGCGTGGGTTTACCTAACCTAGCTTTTTATCATCAAGCCATTCTTCTGGCAAATTGGCTAAAATTAATAAGATGGGCGGAAAAGGGTCATGACTCGCACATTGAAATGCAACTTCTGGGAAAACATGCATTGAAATACTTATGGACAGACTGCCCCCTTCCTAAAGAGGGACTGGGAGATATTCTCCTAGCTACTCTACAAACCAGACGTGCACTGATTCCAATCCAAGCCCCAATTTGTAATTTTCTAGATAAAATACCAATAGGACTTCTCCCCTATCTCTTCTCTCCGGATTTTACAGACCCTTACGATTTATGGTCCTCCTTACCACTTAAACCCATTTCACATTTACTTCAGGGGAAAATTCCGTGTGTTAATGGTTGGCCACTGGCGGCGGGGAAACGCCCTCTCAATTTTTTACAACACCTACATGTTGCCCATTATATGAACTTGATCACAGAATTACCTCAACCCCACACCAAATGGCTTTGGCTTGAGATTCTAACAAAAGTTAATCATCTTGTTCCGAAAATTGTTTCTAAACTTTACTCTAATCTTGCGAACATGGTAGACTATTCCCCGCCGTTATTTTTACACTCTTGGGAATCTGATCTGAATATCCACCTCTCCCCAAAAGATAAACAAATGATATGCCTCAATTCACATGGTTTTCACGATGTGTGGTGTCACAGGAAATGGCTTACAATTTGCTCTCGCGATGGTACTACACACCAGATAAACTTTATCATTTGGGGCTAACTAGCTCTCCTCAATGCTGGAGGTGTGAGGGGTTGCGAGGTACTTTGTCTCATGTCTTCTGGTACTGCCCGGTCCTTCGACAGTTTTGGTCTGAGGTTATGGGGGTTATGCGTTCTCTCAAACTAATTGTTTCAGATTTGACGGCAGTAGAGGCGCTTTTGTCCCTTTCCACAAACAACTTCCACCCTAAAAAGCATGAGTTGGCCCCACTGATGTTAGGGGCTGCGAAACAACTGATAGCCTTTAAGTGGAAGCAGCGAACCCCACCAACTTTGGATGAATGGAAATGTAAAATGAGAGACCTTTTCAGGCTGGAGGAACTGACGAGTTGGGACTCCCTGACACATGAGAAGTTTAGGAAGATCTGGGCCCCGTGGATACAATATACGGGGGTCATCGCATCTTAGTCCCTGAGTGTCTGGGGGCGCCACAGTGGTCAGCTGAGTATCAAATCACAGTTAAGTGTAGTGTACGACAATGTTAACCCTTCACATATATTGTCAAATTTCGCAAGGAGACTTGAGGGTATGCTGCCCTGTGGGCACTGGTTTGATAAGGGATGGATATTGCAAATTTCTCTAATGTATACTTAGCATCGGTATATCTCAAGAATTGCTTAAATTCTAGGGATGAACTAATGCTTTATTGATACTCTCCTGTAATTGGGAATGTTTTGTTTTTAATTGTTTTGAACTTTTTATCATTTCTCTGCTTGTTAAGAGAAAATTGTTAAATCTACTGTATTAAGACTGTGTAACGCAGTGATTTTGTCTTCTTTACTAACGGAACCGATATGTGTCTCTGTGTTGCATAGTATTCCTTCTTTATTGCAGAATTAAAGATAAAGAATTGAAAAAAAAACATTATGTGTGTGTTGCATGATGGTCACTCTGGTGATATGGTGGTGTAGGATGAGGAGAAGGAGAAGGGTGACATAAAATAGACAAAATCATAAAGCATATACCCATGTCTGGTTGTGAAGAGGTGTATGTGAATAGGGCACCCAAAAAAAACCACTGTATTTGACTTTATGTTCCGCTGCTATCAGAGGAATCATGGAAAACATTGGTACGTTCAGCAAGATACTCCTTCAGCATCTTCCAAATTTTTCCCTTCTTGTCAGAGGACCACGCACCTCAGGGCCTGGGCGCTGGGAGGGTGTGAGAAAACTGTCCCAGATCTTTGACAGTGTTCCCTTGACTCTGCTGCATTGTATTTGTGTCTCTCTCGCCTGTACTCCTTGGTTGTCCAACAAACTGTGACCTCTGCGGCCAGCGTTTTCAGATGGGAATTTTTTGAATAATTCTTAAACAAGGGCCTTCTGGTACTGCAAAATTTCATTAGACCGCTCCGCCACAGGAGTGAGAGATAGAAAGTTCTCCTTGTAGCTTGGGTCTAGAAGTGTGACCAACCAGTAATTAGTGTTGGTCAAAATTGTGTGCAAAACAAGGGTCACAGGAAAGGCAGCAGAACATAAAGTCAGCCATCTGTGCCAGACTGCCAACAGCCAAAACTCCCCTGTCATTACCAAGAGGACGAATGTCCATGCTCTCCTCCTCCTCATCCTCCATCTGGTCCTCCTGCTCGTTCTCCCTCTCCTCAGGTCATCCACGCTAAACAGACGGTATGAATGTTGTGTGGGTAGTACCGTCTGTAGCGCAAGAAAGCAGCTCCTGTTCCTCCTCCTCTTACTCCTCCTCCTCATTATCACCCAATCCGCATTGAGATGAGATGAGGCTCGGCTGTGTGGCAGCACCCTGTATAGTTCTTTGCTCCATCTCATCGTGCTCCGCCAGCAATGCCTCCTCTTTAATTGTGAGCAGCGAAAGTTTCAGTAGACAGAAAAGTGGGAAGGTGACGCTAAGTATGGTGTCATCGCCACTCACCTTTGTGGAGTCCTCAAAGTTTTGGAGGACGGCACAGATGTCAGACATCCATGCCCACTCATCAGCTCTTATGTGCGGAGACTGACCTGAATACCAACAGGCGTGTTGAAGCTGGTACTCAACAACTGCCCTCTGCTACTCACAAATCCTTCCCAATATATGCAACATTGAGTTCCAATGGATGATGACATAGCACACCAGTCGGTGAGCTGGAAGCTGAAAATGCTGCTGAAGCACAGCGCGGGTGGCGGAAGCTGTAGCTGACTTTGTGAAATGGGCACACACATGGCATACTTTCACAAGCAGCCCAGGCAGATCTGGGTAGGTTTTGAGAAACTGCTGAACCACAAAGTTGAGCACATGGGCCAGGCATGGTACGGGTGCGAGGTTGCCAAGCCTCAGAGCCGCCACCAGGTTCCGGCCATTGTCACACACGATCATGCCTGGCTGTAGGTTCAGCGGTGACAGCCACAGATCTGTCTGCTCTGTTACAGCTTTCAAGAACTCTGTAACGGTGTGCGGTTTGTCACTTAAGCATATTAACTTCAGCACAGCCTGTTGCCACTTGGCCGAGGCAGTGCTGCAGTGCTTCCAGCTTCCGACTGATGTGGTCATTTCGAAGATGGAGGCTGAAGAGGAGGAGGACGAGGTGCAGAAGCTGTAGAATGTGGGGGCAACCCTGATTGACCCAGGGCCCGCAATCCTCTGCGTCAGGAGAACGTGTTCTGTCCCAGGGTCGAACTGGGTCCCGACTTCCACAATATTAACCCAGTGTTCCATCAGTGAAATGTACCATCCCTGGCCACAAGCACTTGTCCATGTGTCCGTGGTTAGGTAGACGTTCCCAGTAACTGCATTGGTGAGGGCACGGCTAATGTTCTGGGACACGTGGTTGTGTAAGGCCGGGACGCCACACCGGGAGAAATAGTGGCGGCTGGGGACCAAGTACCAAAGGATTCCGCCACCAAGAGGTTGCGGAAAGCTTCCGTCTCCACAAGCCTAAAAGGCAACATTTCCAGTGCAAGCAGTTGAGAAATGTGGCAGTTTAGTATTGTGGTCTGTGGGTGGGTGGCTGCATATTTGCGCTTGCATTCAAAGGACTGGTGTAGCAACAACTGAATGCTGTGCTGGGACAAGGACGTGGACATGATTGCTGATGGTGGTGGTTGCAAGTGTGTAACGACAGATGCCAAGAGTGTGCAAAGCAGTCATCAAAGCAAAAGGTGGCTACTTTGAAGAACCTAGAATATAAGACATATTTTCAGTTGTTTCATACTTTTTTGTTAAGTATATAATACCACATGTAAAACTATTGTTTGGACATACGGCAGGGCTGGGAAGGGACGGAGCACCATTTGACTTTTTAAATGGAAAATTTGCAGGAACAATTAGACATCATGTTGCATTTGGAGTGCCTCTGATGTGCCTAAACAGTGGAAATCCCCCACAAGTGACATCATTTTGGAAACCAAGTCCCTCAGGGAACTTATCTAGATGTGTGGTAAGCACCTTGAACCCCCTTGTCCAGCCAGGTACAACTAGGCAGCTGGGGGCTGGAATCTGCAGCGCAGGGAGGCCCAAGCTTTCTGGGCCCCCCCCCCCCCCCGCTGCAAATTGCAGTCCGCAGCCACCCCGGAAAATGGCGCGTTCATAGAAGCGCCATCTTCTGGCGCTGTACCCAACTCATCCAGGGCCCTGGTGCGGTGGCTCACTGGGTAATAAAGGGGTTAGGGCCAGCTTGGTATTATCAGCTGGCCCTAAGCCCGAAATTCATAGGGTCACGCCAATATTAGACATGACCGCCATGAATTTCTAGTAAAGTATTTAAAAAAACACAACACCCAGAAAAAAGTCCTTTAATTGAAATAAACACACAATTCTATTGTTCTAAATTAAACCATACTTACCATCACGCCCATTCCAGCTGAAGCCAACGATCTCCTGCAATAAAAGAAAAATAATAAACCAACATCATCCTTACCTTTCCATGGTTCCCACGACAGCTTCAGCTCTGCTACATCGAGATGACAGGCTGGACCGCAGCAGAACGCTGCCATCCAGCCTGTCATCCCGCTGACACTGAGAAGCGCAGGCTTGCTTGCGCTCCTCAGTGTCTCGCTGTGACGGCATCCAGATGAGCCGAGGTCATGTCCAATGAACTCAGCTCACCTCATGCACGTCACTGACAGCGTGGGAAAATTCTCCTGCACTCAGCGCTTCAGCGTGAGAATTCTCCCACGCAGTCAGTGACGTACATGAGGTGAGCTGAGTTCATTGGACATGAACTCACCTCATGCACGTCACTGACAGCGTGGAAAAATTCTCACGCTGAAGCGCTGAGTGCAGGAGAATTTTCCCACGCTGTCAGTGACGTGCATGAGGTGAGCCGAGTTCATTGGACATGACCTCGGCTCATCTGGATGCCGTCACAGCCTGACACTGAGGAGTGCAAGCATGACTGAGCGTCTCAGTGTCTGTGGGATGACAGGCTGGATGGGAGCGTTCTGCAGCGATCCAGCCTGTCATGTGAATGCAGCAGCGCTGGAGCCGTCCTGGGAACCATCGAAAGGTAAGGATGATGTTGCTTTATTATTTTTCTTTTATTGCAGGAGATCGTTGGCTTCAGCTGGAATGGGCGTGATGGTAAGTATGGTTTAATTTAGAACAATAAAGAATTGTGTGTTTATTTCAATTAAAGGATTTTATTCTGGGTGATTGTGTTTTTTTGTAACTTTGACTATGGGGTTAGTAATGGGGGTGTCTTATAGACGCCTCTCCATTACTAACCTGGGCTTGATGTCAGCTGGCATTATAAGCTGACATCAACCCCAGCCCTATTACCCCACTGCCACCGCTACAAGGCAGTGGGAAGAGCGAGGCTAAGTGCCAGAATTGGCACATCCTATGGATGCACCATTTCTTGGGCGGCTGACGGCTGGTGTTTCTAGCCTGGGAGAGGGCCAATATTCATGGCACCCTTCCTGAGCTATTAATATCAGCCCCCAGCTGTCTGCCTAGCCTTTGCTAGCTATTAAAATAGGGGGGACCCCACGTCATTTTTTTGGGGGGGTCCCCCATTTTAATAGCTAGTAAATGCTAGGTATTCAGCTGGGGGCTGATATTAGTAGCCTGGGAAGCTCCATGGGTATTACCCCCTTCCCAGGCTTCAAACATCTGCCCCAGCCGTCTGCTTAACCTCCGCTAGAGACTAAAATTATGGGGAACCCCACGCCAATTTTTTTTTTAATAAATCCTTTATTTTAACACTAAATGACAAGTACAGTAACCAACACTGTCACTGTACTTATTATATATGTGACTGACATGTTTCTATCTATCTAATCTATGTGTGATGCTCTATCTTTCTGTTCTAAATTGTCGGGTACAGATGCTGAATTGCCGGCCGGCTTTTTTAAAGAGACGGTGCATGAAAACACTATTATTTTTTTAAATAAATCCTTTACACTAAATGACAAGTACAGTAAGCAACATTGTCACTGTACTTATTATATATGTGACTGACATGTTTCTATCTATCTAATCTATGTGTGAAGCTCTATTCTTTCTGTTCTAAATTGTCGGGTACCGCTGCTGAATTGCCGGCCGGCTTTTTTAAAGAGACGGTGCATGAAAACACTAATATTTTTTTAATAAATCCTTTACACTAAATGACAAGTACAGTAATCAATACTGTCACTGTACTTCATATATATGTGACTGACATGTTTCTATCTATCTAATCTATGTGTGATGCTCTATTCCTTCTTGTCTAAATTGTTGGGTACCGGTGTATGCCGCTGCTGAATTTGCCGGCCGGCTTTTTTAAGGAGAGTGTCTTCTGAGCAGTTTGTCAGCTTTTGGACACCTTTGAAGGTGTTTTCTATGTGTTTCTATGTGTTTTTGTTTGCCTGCCATTGGTTTTAACGGTGTTCGACGGTGTGCTAAGGTGTTCGACGAACAGTTCGACGAACAGTTCCTCGAACATCCCGGTGTTCGACGAACCGAACCGAACCCGAACACTACGGGGGTGGCTCAACACTATGCCAGATAGAAGGCTACAGTGAACGAGAGAAAAAAAAACAATATAGTAATGCTCTATATAGATGCATTCTTAGTGAGACAGGGGAACCATTATTTCCTACCTTAGTGCTGTGTCAAATGGAATATACGGCCAGACCAACCGTCGGGTGTACCGTGCTCGCCGTTTACCGCAGTTAAATACACTGTAGCGATGAGGAGAGGAAGCGTGACTTCCGGTTTCCGGTGCGTGAAACGCAAGATGGCGCACGCGCGGTAGCGTTTACTCATAAAGGTATAGGTAGCATAGACGAGCGCTAGCAGAGGTGCCCCCTGGTGGTATCATCTTGTATGACAGGAGGAAAATCTCAATTCTACAACAGAGGGAAAGGCAAAACACCTTGAGACATATTAAGAGATAAGTAACAAGAGCTGTATAATATAAATGGCAAGCACAACATATTGCTGTTGAGGTCAAAACACGTCACGACCCTTGAGGTATTGCATCGTATTCCCTATTAAGACCCATAGGTTCGAGTGTCTGTAAAGAGTGAATCCAATATGCTTCCCTTTGGCATAGTCTCAAAATCCTATTACCTCCTCTCCTTCCTGGTGGTACATGTTCTAAGACCTGGAAACGTAACTGCGAAATGTTATGTCCCATAGTTATGAAGTAATGAGGGATAGGAAGAGCAACCTAATTGTAGATTTATGCTTGGATATGCGGTCTCGGATATGTTGGGTCGTCTCCCCAACATATCCGAGACCGCAGGGGCATTTAATCAAATAAATCACAAACGATGAGTCACACGTAAAGTACCCTTGCACAGGAAATAATCTACCAGTACGTGGATGAGAAAAGTGCGTACCTTTAATTATGTGTGAACATTGAAGACAATGTAGACAAGGAAAATTCCCTTTACGTGTGGTAGTTAAATACGTCTGTTTAGGTGAAGTAGAGAGAGAACCTATATCCGCCCTAACCAAGGTATCCCTAAGATTCTGAGCTCTTTTATGGCATATTAATGATGGTAACTTGAACTCTGGTATTGAAGGATAAGCCTGTTTGAGCAAGGGCCAGTGCTTATGTATGATATTACATATCAAAGTCTGGTATGGGTGATACGTATTAATGAAAGGAATACGAGCTGATTTGGGGTGTTGGATAGTCTCAGTGGCCAAAACTGGCTTGCTCAATGAATGTGGATAACCTCGCTCCACAAAACGTTGAGCCATTTCTTGATGGCGAATGTCCCTGGTATCTTGATTGGAGACAATCCTAGCCACCCGCATTTGTTGTGATTTAGATAAGGATAGTTTAACGTGTTTCGGATGTGCACTGGAGTAATGGAGGAGACTATTTTTATCAGTTGGTTTTCTATAGAGATCAGTGGAGACATTGCCTGTGTTGTCCAGCCTAATAATAGTGTAGAGAAAATTGATCTCACTTTCACTAGTGTGTAATGTGAAAGTGAGACTGCTAGTCATCTCATTCAGCTCCGAAAAAAAGGCGTGCATGGATGCTATAT
Source organism: Phyllobates terribilis (assembly GCF_046119375.1). Classification (NCBI taxonomy): domain Eukaryota; kingdom Metazoa; phylum Chordata; class Amphibia; order Anura; family Dendrobatidae; genus Phyllobates; species Phyllobates terribilis. Next base: position 612,793,921 of record NW_027362762.1, read on the forward strand.
CCCCGTGCCATATTAGAAAGATGTCGTCTATATACCGTTTTCATGTCACAACATGTGTTTGAAAAGCATGATGTAAGTAGACAAATATTTCTTCAAAGTAGGACATGAATATATTTGCATAGGGAGGTGCGACGTTTGAGCCCATTGCGGTCCCTTTAGATTGAAAGTAAAACTGGTCACCAAATAGAAAGAAATTTTGTTCCAGAATGATTTTTAGGGCTTCTAGGCAGAATGTGGACTGATTAGAATCGAACAGGCCACACCTATCCAGAAACCAAGAGACTGCCTGGAGTCCCTGGTTGTGGTCAATGCTTGTATAAAGACTATTAACGTCCAATGTGACAAGCATACATTGGTTGGACGGAATAGTCACCTGTTGAATCTGCCGCAGAAAATCATTTGTATCTTTAATATAAGACGTAATTGACGGTATCAGGGAACTCAGAATTCTTTCCAGCGTTACCGTTAATGGTGATAAGATAGATTCTGTCGATGCCACAATGGGACGTCCTGGTGGCTCCCACAAATTTTTGTGTACTTTGGGCAGTGTATAGAACACCGGGGTATTAGGATATCTTTTAACCAAAAACAGGGCAAGTTTGGTGTCAATAGTACCCAATGTTAGGTGTTTATCTACGAATGCCTTGATCAGGGTCTGGATGGAGGCCGTGGGATTGCTAGAGACGGCAGAATAAGTACTGGCATCAGACAATTGAGACAAAATTTCATTCACATAATATGTCCTATCGAGTACCACCAATGCACCATCTTTATCAGCAGGTTTTATAATTATGTCCCTATTGGACTGAAGAGACTTGAGTGCCTGCGACTCCACTTGGCTCAAATTATGTTTAAGGGGAAAAACACCCTGTGAAATAGAGGATAAGACCTTGTCGGTTTCTGTTGATACTAGGCTAATATATATCTCTATTGAGTGATAACAACGTGCTTTTCACACTTCCTTTTACACTTCCTCTCCTCATCGCTGCGGTGTATTTAACCGCGGTAAGTGGCGATCACGGTACACCCGACGGCTGGTCTGGCCGTATATTCCATTTGACACAGCACTAAGGTAGGAAATAATGGTTCCCCTGTCTCACTAAGAATGTATCTATATAGAGCATTACTACATTGTTTTTTTTTCTCTCGTTCACTGTAGCCTTCTATCTGGCATTTACCTTTTCCCTGGGAACAACTGCATATTCCTTTTGCAATGTGTGAGTGACCTACCTGTTTCACACAATGAGACTTCTTTTCGGCCCCTAATGGACATACAGTTATGTGAGAACATTCAGATATACTATACGGGAACTCCAGTTCATTTATCCTTTTGGATTTTTGGGTAACTGCTTAATATTCCTTGTATTGACTCTTGGATTTTGCTTTAATGTGCTTGATACATATTTCTGAAATTTTTCTTTGATTACAGGACCCAAGTCACGGGTTCTTTTATTGGGCTACATTAATGGCCTTGTTCAAATACTATTTTATTTGAGGTACATATAAGAAGTGTTCTCTTTTTTTCATATGTACACATATAAATTTTGTTGTTTACCGTTTATCATGTTATCCAATGTATCGATTGCACAATGTCTCCTCGTCAATCTTCTATTGATGTTATAATACAATCACATATGCCTATGTCATGTAGTATGTTATTGTCTTCTACAATAGATCCTTGTCCCTAATGAAAATCACTCTGTGATTGAAACGATCGTCGGATTTTTTTGAGGATCTGTCTGAATAAAAAGATTTTTTATTTGCATATTACCCTTTGGTCTTCTCTTTGTGTGCCGGGATTACATTACTATATATTTGGACTCTTTTTCCCTGAGCACCAATCTAAAAATCTGTTGAGCACAGCTTCATTCTTGCACATTCACATGACAGGCTGGATCGCAGCCAAAAGCTGCCATCCAGCTTGCCATGCCGCAGACACTGAGAAGCGCAGGCATGCTTGCGTTCCTCAGTGTCTGGCTGTGACGGCATCCAGATGAGCCGAGTTCTTGTCCAATGAACTCAGCTTACCTCATGCACGTCACTGACAGCGTGGGAGAATTCTCCTGCGCATGCGGTGAGCGTGAGAGAATTCTCATGCACTCACGGCAAGCGTAGGAGAATTTTCCCACGCTGTCAGTGACGTGCATGAGGTGAGCTGAGTTCAATGAACGGGGGTGGCTCAACACTAGTGTGTAATCTTTCTGAAGTTGTCTCAAGCTAAGTTACTTCCTCCATGTCTATCTCCCCTTTCTGTCTTTAGTTGTTAGTGGGGACTGACTAGCGCTCATCCCACCTTCCATAGCCAGGGCCTAGCTATAGGGAGATACAGGGTTTTAGGTTCATGATGGGCAATTAGTGAGAAACCAATATAGGGATGGTAGGTAAGACAGGGTGATATCAGATCAGCCTAGGAAGTCTCCATCCCCTCTTTCCTTAGTGTCTGGGCTCCCTTCCCCTCATCCCTTTGTGTTGCACTTTGTCTTTCCTACACTGTGCGTGACAGGAAGGAGTGCCATTTGACTTTTTGAATGTACAATTTACTGGTATCATTAGTGGACAGCATGTCCCATTTGGAGAGCCCCTGATGTGCCTAAAAAGTGGAAACTCACCACAAGTGACCTCATTTTGGAAACTAGACCCCTCAGGCAATGTATCTAGATGTGTGGGGAGCACCTTGAATTCCCAGATGCTTCACAGAAGTTTATAACGTTGAGCTGTGAAAATAAAAATTCACGTTTTTCCCACAAAAATTCTATTTTACCCCCAATATTTTTGATTTTCACAAGGGTAACAAGAGAAATTGCACCATACAATTTGTTGTGAAAATTCTCCTGAGTACATCGATACACCATATGTGGTCGGAAACTACTTTTGAGGCACAGTGCAAAGCTCAGAAGTGAAGAAGCGCCATATTGGAGTTCAGATTTTGCTGGAATGGTTTGAGGGTGCCATGTCACATTGGCAGAGCCCCTTAGGTGCCAGAACAACAGAAACCCCCATATGTGACCTCATTTTACAAACTACACCCCCCAATGAATTCATCTAGGGGTACAGTGATCATATTGACACCACTTGTGCCTCATAGAATTTTGATAGAATTAGGAGGTGAAGAAAGAATAAATTATATTTTTACAGCTAAAATGTTGTTTTAGCCCCAAGTTTTTAATTTCTCTGCGGGCTAATAAGAGAAATTTTTACAACAAACTGAGGTCCATTTTTTCTTGAGTACGCCAATACCTTACATGAAATCGGGAAATACTTTTCAGGCACAGTGCAAAGCTTATAAGGGAAGGAGCGCCATATTATAGTGCATATTTTACTGTTATGGTTTGCAGATGCCATGACCCACTGGGAGAGCCCCTGCGGTGCCAGAATAGCAGAACCCCCAATAAGGGACAGCATTTTAAAAACTACACCTCTCAATGAATTCATCTAGGGGTGCAGAGATCATATTGACATCACAGGTGGATCACAAAATTTTATACCATTGGGCAGTGAAGAAAAAATAATTACATTTTTACCACCAAAATTTTGTTTTAGACCCAAATTTTACATTTTCACATGGGGAAGTGGGTAAAATGGCACCAAAATTTGTCCCACAATTTCTGCTGAGCGTGGCAATACCCCAATATAAGGCTGTACTGTACTGCTTAACCACACAGCGAGACTCAGGAGGGACAGAGAGCTATTTGCCTCCTTTAGCGCATATCTTCCTAGAATAGTTTGTGGACTCCATATACAGAGCACCTAAGTGCTAGAAGAGAAAAATTCCCCCTCAAGTGACCCCATTTTGGAAATTATACCCCTTTGGGAATTTATCTACAGAGGTAGTGATGATTTTGACTCCATGGGTGTTTTCCAGAAACAAGCAGCAATGGATGCTGCTGAGTGAAAATTACAAACTGCCGTTGTAGTGACCAGTACATTATGCCCATCTCGTGCTTCTGGAGACACGCACCTGTAAATTAGGTGGCTCTCATCGCTACAGAAATGCCAAACATGTGGACGCTAAATGTGGTTTAGGCACACTGGGGCAACAAAGTTTTGTAATACCGCCAGCTCCTCCCGCACCGTATTTATCAGTCTAGTAAAATTTACTTCCACCAATTGTTTTGAAAGGGTTAAAGTGATACCCAAATATGTCATTCCTTCCGGCGCCCACTGAAAAGGGTATGCCCCTTCCAGTCTTTGCCTAAGTGACAACGGAACAAGAATCGGCAGGACAAACGTCTTAGCTGCATTCAGTTTATAATACGAGATGTTTGTAAACGTTTTGAGATCAGACATAATGGCAGAAAAGGACCTGTCCAGATCAGTGCACAGGATAACCACATCGTCTGCATATAGACCGATTTTGTCGGAGGACCCCCCCCCCACCGAGATGCCCGAAATCTCTGAGTTATTTCTAATCTTTTCAGCCAAGGGCTCCATACATAAAGAAAACATGACTGGAGATAAGGGGCTGCCCTGCCGTGTCTCGTTTGTTATGGGGAAGGATTCAGAGAGGAAACCAGACGTCAAAACCTTAGCGGAAGGAGTGGAGTACAATGCGTTAATCGCAGACAGAATAGGTCCTTTTAGTCCAAATTTAAGCAAAACACTTTTAATGTATCCCCAGTGCACCCTATCAAACGCTTTCTCAGCATCTAGCGACAGGAGTGCACTGGGGAGGCCACTCAACTCTGCCACTTTAATCAGATCTAACATCCTCCCCGTACCATCTTTAGCTTCCCTACCAGCTACAAAACCAACTTGATCCGAGGATATCAGGGAAGGAACGACACGATTTAGTCTAACAGCCAAGAGCTTGGTAAAGATCTTTACATCACTATTCAAAAGTGCTATTGGTCTAAAATTACCTGGAGAATCAGGGGTCTTTCCAAGCTTAGGCAATGTGACGATCGTAGACTCCAAATACCTTTCCCGAGTCTCTCCAGGAATTGTATAATCTGAGCTGATATATGGCCTCAGTGGTAGCCGGGGAAGGGGAGGTTTTATTTAATATTTCTAGCTTTTTCAACTCAGTCAGGAAGTCAGTCCTGTGTTGCTCCCTCTTTCTTTTCAATTGTGACGCTTGTTGTAAGAAGACTCTCCGTATCACCGCTTTGTGCGCTGTCCATAAAGTCTCGTCGGAAACTGTGCCATTGTCGTTTAATTCAAAATAAGATGTCAATTCTACTGTTGCTTTTGTCATTATAGAGTCATTCAATAATAGAGAGGTGTTTAGTCGCCAGTGTGGTGTTGGGTTGAATTGGTGCGCAAGATGTACACGTAGGTAGATCGGTGCGTGGTCAGACCACTTAATCGTTCCAACCTCCGCAGATATACATCTATTTAGAGCTCTATTGTCTACTAGGAATAAGTCAATCCTACTGTTGGACCCGTGTCAGAGAGAATGAAAGGTATAGTCCCTTTCACTGGCGTGAGAGTATCTCCAAAAGTCGTGCAGACCAAATTCATGGATCAACTTGCCCAAGTCTCTCCGAGGGCGACCCAATCTAGATGAGCAGTCTAAGGTACCATCCATTGGCATGTTGAAATCCCCACATACAATAACCTCCCCTTGTTTAAGTGTTGAAATAGTAGAGAGGACTTTTCGAACAAAAGGGAGTTGGGCAGAATTTGGGGTGTATAGTACTGAAATCATATGAGGGGTCCCGTTCAATGTGCACACCAACACCAAGTATCTACCAATGGGGTCTGTACACATCTGAATGTTCTGGAAGGCCACCGAATTTTTTTAGCATAATACAGATTCCTGCTGTCTTAGTCTGGGCATTTGCAAAGAATATATGGGGGAATTGTGCCTGATGCAATCTATGATTATCAGCTACCAATAAATGCGTCTCTTGCAGACACACAATGTCTGCCTTCGATTTCCTCACCTCCCTCCACAACATAGTGTGTTTGGCAGGTGAATTTAACCCTTTCACATTCAACAAGAGAAAATGTAAACTCATATTTACACCTAAAGGAGGAAATTACTATGAGCCGCATGCAGAAATCCATTTTTTTCTCTCTCCCCCCTCCCCCGCACCACCCCTCATGAGCCATTCACTGAAAAAAGCACATACGTCCTTAGAACGATCAGCAGTTACGTCAATAGAGGAAATATACCTCAGGTTAAATTGGAAAAAAAAACAGATAAAAAACAGTAAAAAGAAAGAAAAAACACAGCGGGAAGAAGTCCGCAGAAAAAACCATAGAGAAAACTTCAGTCAAAAAAGTAAATTCTTCAGACATAAGTCTGACCACGGGGTCCCGTGAGATTTTCAAATCTCGCCGTCACTCAGCAAGATTTCTCACAGTCCAGAGGATCACCAACCAGACGGCTTCTGCCGAACAACAGAGAACCGTCAGTCAATAAGCCAAAAGGCACTCGGAGTTCAGAAAAAAACAGAGAAAAAAAAGGTCAGCGATCCTCCAACAGCTCCATCTCAGCCAGGATAGCGTCCTCCCCTCTCTTTCAGGTCGATACCCATTCCTGCGCAATTTTCTTGCCTTTAGCAGGTTGTCTAGGAGCATAGGCAATCTTCCAGGATGCCAATTTCTCTTCCGCTTGTTTGGGGGTAAAACACGCTACCACGCCACTGTCACGGTGTATGAGTAGTTTTACTGGGTTGAATCCCCATCTATACCGTACGCCGACCTCTCTCAATGCCCTGCACACGTGGGTAAATTCTCTTCTCTTTGCCAGGGTAGCCGCAGAAAGGTCTGGGAAGACCTGCAGATTTTGAAATTCCTCAGGCAGCCTGGGAGTTTTCCTTAGTTGGAATAGGAACATGTCCTTCGTAGTGAAGAAATGAATACGTGCCAAGATATCTCTAGGCAGGGTAGGGTCTACATGTCTGGGCTTCGGTGTTCTATGAATCCTGTCCACCAGAAATTCATTAGGAGCAACCTCAGGTAATACAGCCACCAAGAAGCGTCGCATGAACTCAGATAGATCTTTATCTGGCACTTCTTCAGGTATTCCCCTAAGCCTCACATTGTTACGTCTGGATCTATCTTCTAAGTCATAAACTTTATCAGTGACCCGAGACATCCCTGAGTACCTCATTTTCATCTACCAAGGCATTGATCGTTCTGGCATATTCTTCCATCTTGTTTTCAATGTGGGAAGTGCGATCCCCAATGGAAGTAATCTCACCTTTCATCTCCTGCAGCATTGCCTGCATATCCTCCCTCATGGAGGAGCGAATTGCATCCAGAAAATCTTGCATATCTGCCCTTGTCATTGGAGCTGTGGGCTCATTATCCCTGCTGCTGTGTCTCACAGTCTCTGCTTCCCTTCCCCCGAGCTTCTGGAGGAATGTGAAGAGGCTGCAGGGGAAGCCGGCGCCATCTTACTCACTGTTCTTGTTGTTTGTCCCTTTTGGAAGAAAGCCTCCAATCTCGCCGGGGATCCTCTTTTCTGGGACCTTCCCCTGGTCATCAAGGGCCCTGGGTGTTCCGCCGCCACCGGGTGTTAGGTAAGAGGCTGTAGGACGATGCTGTGTGCTGCTTTGTGCTGGTTTTAATCCTGGCTAGCTGAAGCTATGTAATTAAGCTGCTGCCACCTTGTCTTGCAGGCCACACCCCTGTCAGCAAAGTTTTTGACACCGGTTTGCTGTTCAAAATAGTTACCTACAGACCAGGTATTTAAAACTGTGGTTTCTCCATCACACAGATTACATATAACTTAGCTCCAAATTCAGCCATTTGTAGTGCGCGTGGAAGATATTGTCCTCCATTTAAAATGGGCAAGGCGCGTGGCAAGGGACGGGGAACTGGACGTGATGGTGATGGTGCATGCAGAGACATTCACATATAATTGCGCTGAAAATACTGACATTTTTGGCCTCCATTCAAATTTTTTTTCAGTGTGTCAGCAAAGTTTTAGGCACAGGTTTGCTGTTCAAAATAGTTACCTACAGGCTAGGTATTTAAAACTGTGGTTTCCGTCACACAGATCACATTCACATATAATTGCGCTGAAAATTCTGCCATTTTTGGCCTCCATTCAATTTTTTTTTCAGTGTGTTAGCAAAGTTTTTGGCACCGGTTTGTTGTTCAAAATAGTTACCTACAGGCCAGGTATTTAAAACTGTGGTTTCTCCGTCACACGGATCACATATATAAGTTTTCTGAAAATTCGGCCATTTTTGGCCTCCATCCATTTTTTCTTTCAGTGTGTCAGCAAAGTTTTTGGCACCAGTTTGCTGTTCAAAATAGTTACCTACAGGCCAGGTATTTAAAACTGTGGTTTCTCCATAACACGGATTACATATAAATTCACTCCAAATTCAGCCATTTGTACTGAGCATGGAAGATATTGTCCTCCATTTAAAATGGGCAAGGCGCGTGGAAAGGGACGTGGAACTGGACGTGATGGTGATGGTGCATGCAGAGGCCGAGGCCATGGGCAAGCTGAAATTGTGCCACAACAAACACCCACATCTTCTCGCCCGACCATCCTGTCCCAATTCCTAGGGGACCGCAGCACACCATTATTGAACCCAGAGCTGTGTCAAAAGGTTGTTGGTTGGATAGCGGATAATGCTTCCAGTCACTTAACCACCACCACCACCCTGTCTTCCACACAGTCAAGTCTCAGTAGCCGTGAGTCTGGAAGGCATATTCCTCACCCTGATCCTCCTTCCTCCCACCATGCCGAGTGCCCAGAGACAAATGATCCCACACTTGGACACTCTGAAGTGCTGTTCACTTTTCCATTTATAGATTTGGGCCTCTCGCCCGGTCCACTTGAAGCGGGGCAAGAGGAGATCGCATATAGCGATGCCCAAATATTTGAGCAGCCACGGTCACACGAAGGTGATGGTGGGAAAGTGTCACAAGAGGTAGACGATGATGAGACACAATTGCCAGAAATTCAGGAGGAGGACCAGAGTGCGGAAGTGGAAGACGAGGTGGTGGATGATATAGTAACTGACCCAACCTGGCAGGAGGACATGCAGAGCGAAGACAGCAGCACACAGGGGTAGGGAGGCAGAGCACCCCAACAGGCAGGAAGAAGCAGTGTGGTGGCCGCAGACAGAAGGCAGGCAACCATTCCCCGTAACACCAACACGAAGGAAGTTGCCAGTACAACTGTTAGGTATTTTAAAGACTCTGCCGATAACCCCAAAAAGGCCATTTGCACCACCTGCCAGGCCAGCATCAGCAGGGGTGGCAAAACTAGCAGCCTGACCACCACCAGCATGATCAGGCACATGGCAGCAAAGCACCCGACTTTGTGGGCCGAACCCCAGGGTCCAGGAACAGTGTCTGCGGGTGGCACCATTGCGTCTTCCGCTGTTGTGCATGCAAGCCAATCCCCTGTCCATGGTGCATGCGAAGATGCCTCCTGCTCTGTACCTGTCGTTGCACACTCTCAAGTAACAGCATCAGGAAGCACGTCCACGTCCTTGTCCCAGCACAGCGTTCAGTTGTCCATACCCCAGTCCTTGGAATGCAAGCGCAAATACGCAGCCAACACCCCACAGGCCACACTACTAAATTCCCACATTTCACGACTGCTTGCGCTCGAAATGTTGCCTTTTAGGCTCGTGGAGATGGAAGCATTCGACAACCTGATGGCGGCGGCCGTCGCTCGGTACTGGGTCCCCAGCCGCCACTATTTCTCCTGGGGTGCCGTCCCCGCATTACACAAGCACGTGTCCCAAAACATTAGCCGTGCACTCAACAACGTAGTTACCGGGAAAGTCCACCTAACCACGGACACATGGACAAGTGCTTGTGGGCAGGGACTATACATCTTGGTGATGGCATACTGGGTTAACATAGTGGAAGCCGGGACCCAGTCGGACCTTGGGACGGAACACGTCCTCCCGACGCCAAGGATTGCGGGCCCTAGGTCAATCAGGGTTGCGCCCATAGTCTACAGCTCCTGCATCTCATCCTCCTCAGCATCCTCCTCCTCTTCAGCCTCCATCTCCGAAATGACCACATCAGTCACAAGTTGGAAGCACTGCAGCACTGCCTCGGCCAAGCGGCAACAGGCTGTGCTGAAGCTAATATGCTTAGGTGATAAACCATACAATGCTGAAGAGTTGTGGACAGTTCTGAAAGAGCAGGCAGATCTGTGGCTCACACCGCTGAACCTACAGCCAGGCATGGTCATGTGTGACAATGGCCGGAACCTGGTGGCGGCCCTGAGGCGTGGCAAGCTCACACACGTACCATGCCTGACCCATGTGCTTAACCTCGTGGTTCAGTGGGTTCTCAAATCCTACCCGGAGCTGCCAGATCTGCTTGTTAAAGTACGCCACCTGTGTGCCCATTTTAGAAAGTCACCTACAGCTTCTGCCGCCCTTGCCGTGTTTCAGCAGCGTTTGCAGCTTCCGGCTCACAGACTGTTGTGTGATGTCCCCATGCGTTAGAACTCTACACTGCAGATGTTGGGAAGGATTTTTGAGCAGAAGAGGGTAGTTATTGAGTACCAGCATCAACAAGGCCGTCGGTATTCAGTTCAGACTCCACACATAAGACCTCAGGAGTGGACATGGATGTCAGACATATGTACCATTTTCCAAAATTTTGAGGACTCCACCAAGATGGTGAGCGGCGATGGCGCCATAATTAGCGTCACCATCCTGCTTCTCTGTCTTCTGGAATGCTCTCTGCTCACAATCAAAGAGGATGCATTGCAGGCGGAGTACGATGAGATGGAGCAAGGAACCATACAGGGTGATTACACACAGCCCAGCCTCATCTCATCGCAACGTGGATTGGTTGACAATGAGGAAGAGGAGGAGGAAGAACAGGTGCTAGTTTCATGCGCTATAGACGGTACTACCTGCACAGCTGTCATACCGTCTGTTCAGCGTTGATGGCCAGAGGACAGAGAGGAGGAGGAGGAGAGCATGGTCAGTCATCCTCTTGGTGAGGACACGGAAGTCTTGCCTGTTAGCAGTCTGGCACACATGGCTGAGTTGATGTTACGCTTCCTTTCCCATGACCCTCGCGTTCTCAAAATTTTGGGTGACAGTCATTACTGGTTGGTAACACTTCTAGACCCACGCTACAAGGAGAACTTTATATCTCTTATTCCTGAGGCGGACAGGTCTACAAAAATGGCTGTACCAGAAGACCCTTGTTGCAGAACTATTAAAAAAATTCCCATCTGAAAATGCTGGCGGCAGAGGTCACAGTTCGTTGGACAACCAAGGAGTACAGGCGAGAGAGACAGAACTTCAATCCAGCAGAGGCAGGGGAACACTGTCAAAGTTCTGGGAGAATTTTGTCAGCTCCTCCCATCGCACAGGCCCTGAGGCACGGGGTACTCTCACAAGGAGTGCAAAGTTTGGGAAGATAAAGAGGGAGTACCTTGCCGACCGTACCAACGTCCTCCCTGCTTCCTCTGTGCCTTATAATTATTGGGTATCCAAGCTGGATACGTGGAATGAACTGGCTCTCTATGCCTTGGAAGTCCTGGCCTGCCCTGCCACCAGCGTTTTATCACAGCGGGTTTTTAGTGCCGCTGGTGAAATTATAACTGATAAGCGTATCCATCTGTCAACTGAAAATGCTGGCTGTCTCTTATAAAAATGAACAAGGGCTGGATTGGGCCAGACTTCTCAACACCACCGAATGATAGCAGCGTAATATAAACTCTAATCCAGTTTGGGAGGTGTATTCCCATGCACCTTCTCACACCCACACATGGGTGTACGCTTCCTGATTTTGGCTATTTGCTCTTGTCCTCCTCCTTCTCCTCATCCTCATCCTCCAGCACCATATCACCAGGGTGACCGTGGTCCGTGATGCAACACCCACATAATTTTGTTAAAGGGTGTTTATGATGCCCGTAAAAAAAAATTGTTATACAGTATGTTCATGTATACCCCCCAGGGGTAAATGCTTGTCAGCCCATACACTTAGTGCATGGGCATTACAAGTATAGGAGGCCCGCTCCTTTCTAATGGGAACATTTTTTTATGAGGCCCTTCTCTATGTCTCTTCCAAGGGGCATTGGAGAGCCTCCCAATTTTTGGCAGCCTTTGCATTCACTGCATAGGCAAACACAAAGGGAGACCCACTTCCTAATAATGGGAACATTGTTTTCAGGAGGCCCTCTGACCTCCACGTCTCTTCCAAGGGGCATTGGAGTGCCTCCAAATTTTTGGAAACCCTTGCATTCACTGCATAGGCAAACACAATGGGAGACCTACTTCCTAATAATGGGAACATTGTTTTCAGGAGGCCCTCCTCTAAGTCTCTTCAAAGGGGTATTGGGGTTCGTCCAAATTTTGGGCAGCCCTGTCACTCACTGCATACGCAATAACAGTATAGGAGACCCACTCTTTAGTAATGGGAACAATAAAACATTGCCGGCTGATGGCTGTCTAAGAATAGTGAGGGCCGACTGCTGGCCCTTTAAGAATAGTAAAGGCTGCATGATGGCCCTATAAAAATAGGCTTTGTGACTTTCAGAGTCCCTCCTTCATAAATGAAACACGATGTGTCTGATGATATCTCACACACTACATGGCCAGATAAGATTGTAAAATGTTAAAATGACATTACCTGGTGAATGCATTTGTCACGGATGAAAGTAATGCAAAAGTGGAAAAACGCATCAAAAACGCTAAGTGTGAACATAGCCCTAGGTGTGGAGGAGTATTTTTGTTTTTGGTTATTTATTTTGCTTTATATACAAGTCATTACCCTGGAAAGGATGTTCCTTAACATATTTCCCAGGAAAATCCATTTTGGTTTCGTTTTTGTATGTTTAATTGTGAGTCCATAAAAGTGGCGTAATACCTCTGACAACATTGTTGACAGAATTGACCTGGGAGTCAGAAATGCTTCTAGGGGTTTTCCACATGCTGTTCCCATGCCATTTGAGCACTGTTCCCATCGATTTGGGCAATTTTTAGGCCCTCTGCTGACCGCCGGGGGGAGCCACCTGAAAAATGCTCTAGTTTCTCATAGACTTACATTGTACTCGTTGCTCGGGTCGAGCACCCGAGTATTCCAATGTGCTCGACCCGAGCATCGAGTACCCGATCATTTTAGTGCTCACCCATCACTACAGGCCACTCTTCCATTTTTTGTAGACCAAAATGCAAAAAGGTCCAAACCCTCCCTGATGGCATTGATATTGAGATTGAGATACTCCTGCATCATCCTCTGTAGTTGTTCACTACATGTTAGACTTGTACTTTGTTGTGCTGGTGCACAGGCTGGTCTAAAAAATGTGTGAAACGACTCACAGAAATTGCTTCTGCCACTTACACTGCTGCTGATAATGTTTTTGCACTGACGACATAACGTTCCCGGGGTTGGAAGTCTACAACTGTGAGCCTCACTGCTGTCTTGGGGAAAACCACTTTTAAAACGCACCTGTCAGCAGGATTGTGCTTATTAAAGCACATACACTGTCAGGTGGGCGACATTACGCTGATTAAAATGATACCTTGGTTGATGAAATCTGTCCTGTTGTTCTTGTGTAATCTTTACTTTCAGTTTGGAGATAATTATATGCTCGTGCTTCGGGGTGGGACTGTGGGGTGGGCTCTATCTGGTGCTCTGCTTACATATTCATCTGTATGCTCTTATGACAGCTCACTGTGTCTTCACTGACCTGCCTCCTATTTTACCTAGCCCCGCACTACAAAATGCATTACATAAAATAGGAGGCAGGTCAGTGAAGGCACAGTGAGCTGTCATAAGAGCATACAGATGAATATGTAAACAAAGCACCAGATAGAGCCCACCCCAAAGTCCCACCCTGAAGCATGAGCATATCATTATCTCCAAACTGAAAGTAAAGATTACACAAGAACTACAGGATGAATTTCATCAACCAAGGTATCATGTTAATGAGTGTAATGTTGCCCACCTGACAGTGTATGTGGTTTACTGAGCACAATCCTGCAGACAGGTGCGATTTATGGTTGTCTACAAGCATGTTTCGATACTCCAGCATGGGCATGTCCCTTTCCACGGAGGAAGAATCTGGCAAAATTTACTCTTGTACCATGGATCTAACAGAGTGGCAACCCAGTAGTCAGAACAATTTCTAAACCTAACAATATAGGCATCATGTTGCAGCAAGAAGGCGCTCATGAGTCGGGCTCTTCCATGAGGTCCAAGTCCATGGTGTGTTGGTGGCGGGGTAACACTCAAGCTTGCTTTCTCCATCCCCTCCCGCCAACCACAGACAACAGAGAGGGGATCATTATTCTCTTCATCTCCTGACTGTTGCACGCCCATCACCTCTTCCTCCTCGTCCTCCTCTATTTGTTCCTCGGCTCCTGAACCTTCACTAACAGTTTGTCTGGTACCATGAGCCCCCCTCAATCGCTGTAATCCACCCTCCCTCTGCACCCACCTGTGCAACGAAAGTCAGGAGCTTAGAGATATTGTTATCCTTTCCGCATCCTCCTCTGCTTCCTCCTCTTCCTCTGGGACCACCACCTCCTCCCGCAGACTATTCAAAGCGTGCCCCAGCATGTAGATGACCGGAATAGTGATGCTGATGATGGCATTGTCAGCGCTAACCATCTTAGTGGCTATTTCGAAACTGTGCAAAAGGGTGCAGAGGTCCTTCATCTTTGCCCGCTCCGCAAGTGTGATTTGCACCACGTCCGTACTGCGTTGGCTCAGGCTATGCAAAATAAGATTCTGCACCAGTGCTTGTCTCTGCTACCTCAGTCACTGCAACATGTGAAGGGTGGAATTCCACTGTGTCAGCATATCGCATATCAACCGGTTAACTGGTAGACCCAAAGAGCTCAGTACCGATGCAAGTCGATGACCCTTGGGGTGCGAACAGCGGAAGTGAGCACACAGCGACCGTTCTTTCTGCAGCAGCACATCCAGGCCGGGATAGTGGCGGAGAAATTGCTCTACCACCAGGTTGAGGACATGAGCGTTGCAAGGCACGTGTGTGAGGTTGCCCCGACTTAGGGCCGCCACCAGGTTCGCACCGTTATTGCACACGTCTTTCCCGGGCTCCCGGTTCAGTGGGGCAGCCATTGCTCAAACGCAGCCTGGATAGCTGTCTACAACTCTTGAGCTGTGTGACTGCGATATCCAAGGTTGTCTGCTATATGCTGGTGTAGCGCAGACACAGCTTACTTAGAGAAGTAATGGTGACTGGGCAACTGGTACTGGGGGGACTGCGATGGCCATCAGCTTTTGGAAACCATCTGTATCCACCAGGCAGAAAAGCAGCATTTCCGTGGCCAACAGATTGGAGAAGGTGTAGTTCAAGCTCTTTGCTTTGGTATGTGTTGGAGGAAACAGTCTTTTGCTTGACCACAACTGCGGGATCAAAGGCTGGCTGTTGTGCTGAGAGAGGGTGGAGTAGGGTGAACAACTGCTGGTCTGTGAGTGAGGTGCAGGTGGAGATGTTATGGTGGATTGAGAAAGATGTGGTGTGCTCGGTGAAACAAAAACAGCAGACATGTCCACTTCCGTAACAGCTGACGGGCTCTCACTCACCCTGACTGTAGCGGGTAAACAAGTGGAGGTTCTGCGGCCGGAGACCTGTGTGAGAACACTTGAAATGGTGACGGAGGAGGAAGAAGCAGAAGATGCGGTTAATGGGGTGGCCGGTGGTTGGTGAGACCCGTTAGACCGCATTTTAGCGGAGATTCCCAGACTAACACATGTTGATCGCGCATGTGCCAGTTCATGCATGTAATAGTCAAATTATTGCAATTTTTGCCTCTACCGAGTTGTTTTTTCAAAGTTGGCAGATAACTTGAGTTGGGTAATCCTTTGCTGTCTCAAAAAAGACCCAGGCCAGCCAACCCTTGCCACCCCTGTGAACTGCAGACCTGCAACCGCTGCTGAGGATGCAGTGCTTGTCGTGGTTGCATCACTCAGTGTCTCTATAAATCCAAAGGCGGTGAAGGTAGAGATATAGGTCCGCGTAGAGATATATCATGTAGTGACGTAGAGACCTAATATGTAGTAATAGGACCCACACATTAGGTCTCTACGTCACTACATGATATATGTCAGATAACCTGTTCCTTGTACTATTCCTCCGTGGATAGAGGATATTACTGGCTATTTTTTACATAGGGGTACTTTTTATTTTTATTTTATTTTGTTCTTTCCAGTTCCATCTCCCTTTATGGAACGACATCTGATGGGTGTATTCTCATTAGAGATTTTAATGCTATATATAGTAAGTAATATTACTTTTATGTATTTACTCCATTTGACTGATACATTTGACTATCCTGTATATTGATTATTTATATGACGCGCCCCCTGGGCCAGTGCTGTAGGGGATACCCGGAGCCGGATCTCGATGGGGGTAGTAGTCCTTGTGGCGGTGACCCGGTCCGTGCCCAGGGTGTCAAACTAAGTGGCAGTCTATGGCAGTAGATGTTTAACTTGATTGTCGACTACGCCACCCGTTGAGTGCGGCTTTGAAGCCGCCGCTGCAGAGCAGTCCACTGAGGCCGGTGGTATATGTGCAGCAGTGATGGTATAACCCCCAACGGGAGGGGTATGGCCTCAGGGCAGCAGGTGTAGATGATGGGGGTTGTGATGATGCAGAAAGGAGACTCAGAGTCAGGAGATGCAGTTCAGGGTTTTTACTTACTGGTGTTCTTTTGGTCACTCTGGCCTTGAGTGACCACCCGAGCCGTGCTGCGTCCACCAGGTCCTGGACTCGGCCAACCCCCAGGCAATTCCGGAGCGTGGTCCTGAGCTCCTTTCTGACTCTCCCTTCCTCTGGCCGTTCCCACCAGGGATCCACTTTTGGCCGGCTCCCTTGGGTCTCTTGGTGGTCAAGCCTCCTCTGGGCTCCCTGACCCTATACTCGGTGTGCCTTTCTAGTGGATTTGGTGAGGGTTGTGGCAGATCCTGACCACGACCTCCGGTTCCTGGCTAAGGTTCGTTTTGGGCCTCCGCCAGCTTTGGATCCGGTACCCTTGTCCGCCAACCCTTCACCCTTCTGTCCTTATTCTGGGATCTTGGGGTTCCTTCTTGTTTCCTCTCTGGGTCCTTCTCACTCCTCTCTCTCTCTCTGCAGGCTCTGCTCTGGAGCTGGGCCCAGCCGGAGCCACAGCTCCCTGTCAGCCCTCCTGGCTGAGCTCCTCTGCTCTGCTCCTCAGGCTAAACTCTGACCCTGTTCTAAGATGGTGCCCACCTTATATACTCCCTCTATGTGTGAGCTCAGGTGACCAGCACCCAATGAGCTCCTATCTTTACCCAGACTACTCCCCCTATCTGCCCCTACACTACTGGGATGTTCCACCCCCCTCCCACTCCAGCCAGGGACAGACGCAGTCGTACCTGCACATATACTGGTGGGAGTACCGTCGTTCTGTCCCCCGGAAATGGGATGTATGTAGTGCATGCAGCCTACTAGCTCAGTTCCACACTCCATCCTTACCCGGGAGTGGAATACCACACCTCTGGCTTGAGGTGTAATACCCCTGTAGCAGCCGAGTCCTCAGGGTGCTACATTCCCCCCTGGTAAATCACAGCACGTCCTCGGGCTGTAAAAGAATAAAAACATCACAAACATACAAATTTTTTTTTTCAAAACACCATAAACATATAAAACACTATATATATATCAGCAGCATAATACTCTTCATATAAAACTTTTCATTATAAACATTCTTGTCCTCTGGCCACTGGTGCAAATTGTGACCAGGTAAGTGCCACAGTCTCTGGTAGAAAAACAGTTTTCCCATAAAACCAGTAGGGGGCGCCTTAGAAAGCGCAACTATATACAAGGGAAGGTGGCCGCTCTCAGTCCTCGACCAGTGGGGAAAAGGGAAGGAATGACCGCTCTCAGTCCTCGGTCAGTGGGAAGAAGGGACACACTGGAACAGTTCACTGGTCCCAACGGGGAACATATTTAAATTAGCAGCATGGCATATACCCTTACGGGTAACTATATACAGTTTCAGTTCACCTCTTAATGGTGACGATGCCCTCCTGCTCCTTCCTGAGGGTAGGCTTCAGACCCGTCCGGGTCCTCTTGACCTTCCTCACACCGCAACTCCTCTTCCGTCAGGCGATGTACATGAAGTGCATAGGGTCCTTTGGCACACTGGTGTCGGGTAAAGGTGACCTCATCACCCAGGTAAAGGTCACGACCTCTGTGTCCCTCCGGTAGGT
This sequence comes from Phyllobates terribilis, assembly GCF_046119375.1. NCBI lineage: Eukaryota > Metazoa > Chordata > Amphibia > Anura > Dendrobatidae > Phyllobates > Phyllobates terribilis. Next base: position 612,812,023 of record NW_027362762.1, read on the forward strand.
GGGACTCGACATCTCTTCTGGTCACGAAGACGTCGCCGGGGGTGTGATGATCTCGAATGAAGCCCCAACCGTTCTGCAACTGGAATTTAATTACAGTCCCGGTGGCACGGGGACCGTAGGCTGCACGGGGGTTCCTCCTGGTCCGGCTCTTCTGTTCTGCACTTTTTATTTGCAGCCGCTGCTCGCGGACCCGCCTCTCTCTTCTTTCTCGGTCAAAGGCTTCCAACTGCTGGCGGCAGCACTCTGCACGCTCCGCTGCAGCCGCCCGGGTTTCTTGAGTGAACCCGATGAGGTCTCCTCCTGCGGGGTCCCACTCAAACTGCGCCTCCTCTAACGAGAGCGGGGTTATCTTGACGGGCGCCGGAGCCGGGATCAGGGGCTCATCCAGAGGTCTTTCTTTCCGGAGTCGGGGATGGTGGAACTCCGGTGGCCACACAAAGGGCTGCCCATCCGGGCATGTGTGCTGGGCAAATAGGTCTTCACCCAGGTGTGGCGCTGTGGACGTTGAGGGCGCTGTGGTGGTGGCGGCGCCCGGGTTCACCAGGCCTTGCAACCAGGCTTGGGGCACCCTGAATGTAAAGGGCACCGTGAAGACGGCGGCGCCCGGGGTTACTTGACCTTGCGACCAGGCCGGTGACTCAGCAGAGGTAGAGGGCGCTGTTGGTACTGCGGCGCCCGGGGGTACTCGGCCTTGCGACCAGGCCGATGGCGCTTCCTGTTTGGTCGCACTCTGATTTGAGGCGCGTGACGTCACGGGGAGCGCGGCCGCGGCTTCTGTTTGAGGCCTAGTCGGGAGCGGTGACGGTGCAACGACGGGCACGGCAGGGGAAATTTCGGGCTCTGCGACGGGGAGCTGGGGCAGGCTCACGGCTTCTCGGCTCGGGGTAGTGACGTCCCCTTTACCTGCCTCCGTTTCTTTAGCTCCTTCCTCGGCGTCGTCTCCAGCCTTGATTCCTCCTGCGCCATCCTCAGAGGCGGTCTGACTCCTCGTCTCGGGTGGCGTGCTTCGCTGGCGGGTTCCAGCCTGCTAGGCCATCTCTCTGCTCCATGCGGCCAGTACGTCCCGCTGCACTCGGGCCATCCTCTGAGCCAAGCCCTCCAGTGCGGTCTGTGCACGCTCCCGGTCTCGGGGGAGCTGTGCCAGGATCTCCACCAGGCCTTCTGGGGTTTTCGCTTGCAACAGGCTCCTGACCACTGGGTCGGTGCTGCCTGCCTCTCCCTCCATCTCCGGGTACGGCTCCTCCAGACTCCTCCAGGCTGCTCCCATCTTCTCTCTTTTGTTTTGTATACGCCCATACTGAGGGCGGTCCTGGGGTAACTTGGTGATTGTCAGTTCCAGGGGCAGTCCCCTCACGCTGATGGACATCTCTAACATCACAGTCTCTGCTGGTGGGGGCGGTTTCCGCTTTTGGCGCCATTCCTTGACCTGGCCCACGACGGGAGGTGGCCTCTTGCCACCCTCCGGCACGCCCATAATGGCGTCCGCTCTGCCAGGGCGGGAAATCTTCTGAAATGGCGGGAATCGTCTCCCAGTGGCGGGAAACTCCGTGGATGGCGGGAAGAAGGCCGAAGATGGCGACGGATGGCGGGAATCTTCACCGATGGCGGGAAAACTTCACGGATGGTAAGTTTTAAAAGTATCTTTTTCAGGCACGCAGTACCCGGTGGTTGCGGGCACGTTATCCTGCCGACTACGCCAAAAGTTGACGCGCCCCCTGGGTCAGTGCTGTAGGGAATACCCGGAGCCGGATCTCGATGGGGGTAGTAGTCCTTGTGGCGGTGACCCGGTCCGTGCCCAGGGTGTCAAACTAAGTGGCAGTCTATGGCAGTAGATGTTTAACTTGATTGTCGACTATGCCACCCGTTGAGTGCGGCTTTGAAGCCGCCGCTGCAGAGCAGTCCACTGAGGCCGGTGGTATATGTGCAGCAGTGATGGTATAACCCCCAACGGGAGGGGTATGGCCTCAGGGCAGCAGGTGTAGATGATGGGGGTTGTGATGATGCAGAAAGGAGACTCAGAGTCAGGAGATGCAGTTCAGGGTTTTTACTTACTGGTGTTCTTTTGGTCACTCTGGCCTTGAGTGACCACCCGAGCCGTGCTGCATCCACCAGGTCCTGGACTCGGCCAACCCCCAGGCAATTCCGGAGCGTGGTCCTGAGCTCCTTTCTGACTCTCCCTTCCTCTGGCCGTTCCCACCAGGGATCCACTTTTGGCCGGCTCCCTCGGGTCTCTTGGTGGTCAAGCCTCCTCTGGGCTCCCTGACCCTATACTCGGTGTGCCTTTCTAGTGGATTTGGTGAGGGTCGTGGCAGATCCTGACCACGACCTCCGGTTCCTGGCTAAGGTTCGTTTTGGGCCTCCGCCAGCTTTGGATCCGGTACCCTTGTCCGCCAACCCTTCACCCTTCTGTCCTTATTCTGGGATCTTGGGGTTCCTTCTTGTTTCCTCTCTGGGTCCTTCTCACTCCTCTCTCTCTCTCTGCAGGCTCTGCTCTGGAGCTGGGCCCAGCCGGAGCCACAGCTCCCTGTCAGCCCTCCTGGCTGAGCTCCTCTGCTCTGCTCCTCAGGCTAAACTCTGACCCTGTTCTAAGATGGTGCCCACCTTATATACTCCCTCTATGTGTGAGCTCAGGTGACCAGCACCCAATGAGCTCCTATCTTTACCCAGACTACTCCCCCTATCTGCCCCTACACTACTGGGATGTTCCACCCCCCTCCCACTCCAGCCAGGGACAGACGCAGTCGTACCTGCACATATACTGGTGGGAGTACCGTCGTTCTGTCCCCCGGAAATGGGATGTATGTAGTGCATGCAGCCTACTAGCTCAGTTCCACACTCCATCCTTACCCGGGAGTGGAATACAACACCTCTGGCTTGAGGTGTAATACCCCTGTAGCAGCCGAGTCCTCAGGGTGCTACATATACATTTCTACATTACATTATCTGTAATGCGTGTCTTAATACATGTTTTTTATACTCACTTTTTATATTGGTGACACTCATTGATAAAGTTTTGTTGAAGGTTTTTTGCACACGGCCTCAGGTGCAAAGGTTATGTTGTCTTTTTTCTGCTCTTCCGTTTTGAACACACATTTTTTTTTTTCACTTCATGTCTGTATATAAATGGAGTGTTTCAGTGCATACATTGATATATCTGTTGGTGCCCTGATGAAGGGGTGTGGAACACCCAGAAACGCGTAGGCATTTACCAATAAACAAGGATTTTATTATATGTTCCTGATTTGAGGATTATTCAGCGGCGCGGATGTATATCTCTACCTTCACCGCCTTTGGATTTATTCTGGTCTTGTGGGACACCTTTTGGAGATCCGCTGCAGCTGCCTTTCATACGTGATGGTAGTTGTGTCCTCACACAACCTAACCAGGTGAGAACCACCTTTTTACTATTATTCCCTATGCCTACAGGTGTAACCCTATTGGGCTTTGCGCTCTCTCTCTCTTTGTATTTTATCAGTGTCTCTATGGGAGGCCGCAATGTAACCTCCTCATCTTCCTCCACCTCCTCTGCTAAGCTACTTAGTTGAGTGCCTCTGGGTTCACACCAAGTGGGATCTACAACCTCATCATCATCCTCTCTGTTCTCCTAATCCTCGCCCTGAGATTCACCCTTCTCCTCTTCCTGCCCTGACAGCACAGTACAATCCACGTGTGCCTCAGCTATCTGAGCTTCATCAAGATCACCTCCACCCCAGGGGGTTAATGTCTGGTGACGAGGGTCTGTATTTTGTTCAGACCCTACTTTGTTCGGACCCAGATCCAGCTGAATAAAATTTTGGGCATCATGCTTTCCCTCCTCTTCAGTCTGTGAATCTTTGGAGCAGATCTTTGATGCCCATGGAATAGAATGTGTGAACAGCTCTGCACACTCGCCCATCTGTGGTCCCCACAGTCAGTTGGGCGGTTGGAGTGTTGTGACGTGGGGGGAAACAAGGGTAATTGGGATGCCACCTCTGAGGACTGTACTAGGTGTGATGTTGTCACGCACAGTGTGGGAAAGACTAAGTCCAACACGAAGGGATGAGGGGAAGGAAGCCCAGACACTAGGGAAAGGAGGAATGGAGACCCCTAGGCAGATCTAATAACGCCCAGCCTACCCTACCGTCCATATGTTGGTTCCACACCAATCGCCGAGCAGGAAACCTAAGCCCTGTATATCCCTAGAGCTAGGCCCTAGATAGGGAGGGTCAGTCCCCACTATATACTAAAGACAACAAGGGAGACAAACAAAGGGGGGGAAACTTAGCTTGAGCAGATGTAGCACCCCGAGGGCTCGGCTGCTACAGGGGTATTGCACCTCGAACCAGAGGTGTGGTATTCCACTCCCGGGTAAGGATGGAGTGTGGACTAGAACTCAGTTAGCTGCATGCACCACATACATCCCATTTCCGGGGGACAGATCAACGGTACTCCCACCAGATAGATGTGCAGGTACGACAGCGTCTGTCCCTGGCTGGAGTGGGAGGGGGGGAGGAATATCCCAGTGGTGCAGGAGCAGAGAGGGGAGGGACTCTGGGCATAGGAAGGAGCCCATTGGTGGCTAGTCACCTGGGCTCGGGTGTCAGAGGGAGTATAAAAGGTGGGCACCATCTTAGGAGTTGAGTCAGACAGAAGAAGAGGAGAAGAGTAGTGACAGGGAGCAGCAGCCCTGTCTGGGTGCTGCTCCTGAAGGGAGCAAGAGAGAGAAAGACAAGAGGAAAGGAACAAGGAACAAGGAAGGAATGGAACCTGGAGAAAGGCCCAGAGACATGAAGGAAGAGGGAACCCGAACACGCTAGGAGTCAGCGGGTGAAGGGTTGGCAGATCAGGGTACCGGATCCCGAACTGGTGGAGGCCACTTATCCTCAGCCAGGAACCGGAGGTCGTGGCCACGTCTTGGCGCGACCACTCACTACACTCACCACGAAGGCACGCCACATAGGGTCAGGGAAACCGGAGATAGGTTTCGCCACCAGAAGGCCCGAGGAAGCTGGACATGGGTGGGTCCCTAGTGGGGACGGCCAGAGAAAGGAACGGAGAAAGGAGTTCAAGGTCACACTCTGGAACTGCCTGGGGGTTGGTCGAGCCCCGTACCTGGTGGACGCAGCACGGCTCGGGTCGTCATCACCTGCAGGACTGACACTGATAATATCTGTGAGTAAAGCATTGAAAACTGCAATCAGTCTCTGTGTTCCATCGCACTACCAGCACTAAAGGTACCGGGACGCCCTTTCTATCACTCCCTTCACCCGCACCAGCTGCCCTGAGGCCATACCTCTCCCGTTGGGGGTTATACCACCATTGCTGCACACATACCACCGGCCTCAGCGGACTGTTCTGCAGCGGCGGCCTTGCGACCGCAAATCAACGGGTGGCGTAGTCGACACTTAAACAACATCTACAAAGACTGCCACACACTTAGTTTGACCACCCTGGGCACGGACCGGGTCCCCGCCACTCGGAGACTACTACCCCCATCGGATCCGGCTCCGGGTATTCCCCCGCGCACACGTGCGCCGCACTACAGCACTGGCCCAGGGGGCGAGTCACAGACACCAGAGGGATAACACCAAATGTCCTCCAAGGGCACCAGAGGAAGCTATCCAACTGCTATAGGTCCAAGCCTTCACAAGGGAAAATGAGAATATCACCGGCGACTCCCTGAAGCAGACAGAGTTTATAAATACCCAGACCAGGATGTGTCAATCAGAGCAGGAGGGAGATTGCCACTGGGTCCAAAAGTCAGAAGAATTAAGAAGGCGTCTGCAATACCAAATGGGGTGACCTTCTGCAGCCAGATGCAGAGCGACTGTCTGTTACATCTGACACACCTGTGACAGTACACCCCCCTTCTATGAGTGGCCTCCAGATACTCAGGACCAGGTTTCTCAGGATAAGAGGTGTGGAATGAACGATCCAGCCTGGGAGCATTTACCTCTGATGCTGAAACCCACATACTTTCCTCTGGACCATAACCCTTCCAGTGCAGCAAGTATTGTAGGGAACGACGTTGAAGATGAGAATCTATAATCCTCGAAATCTGAAACTCCAGATTACCATCAACCATTATTGGGTGCAGCGGTAGGGGTGAGGACTCAAGCGGTTCCATATATTTCTTGAGGAGAGACATGTGAAAGAAATTGTGGATCTTAAGGGCCTGAGGTAGCTCAAGACAAAACGCTACTGGGTTTATGACGGCGGTTATTTTATAGGGACCAATAAATCTAGATCCCAACTTGATATTCCTGGTAGACAACTACACAAAGTCATTCACATTCAGATCCAGTTTCCTGTCAGCCATACGTTTGTACCTGTCTCCCATGATCTTCAAATTACTCAGAACCCCCGGCCACACAGAGGACAGCGACGAAGCAAAACGTTCTTCCTCAGGAACTCCCGAAGCCCCTCCCCCACTAAAAGTACCAAACTGTGGATGGTAACCGTATGCACCAAAGAATGGTGACCTGCCAGTAGATTCTTGACGATGATTATTAATAGCAAATTCTGCCAGCGGTACGTAGGATGCCCAATCCTCCTTATTTTTGGAGACAAAACACCTGAGGTAAGTCTCCAAATTCTGATTAACGTGCTCTGTCTGTCCATTTGACTGAGGATGGAAGGCAGAGGAAAAGGACAGCTGCACCCCCAGTCGAGAACAAAATGCTTTCCAGAACTTGGAAACCAACTGGGTCCCCCAATCTGACACCACATCAGAGGGAACCCCGTGAAGCTTCACGATCTCAATGATAAACAACTGAGCAAGGGTCTTGGCATTCGGAAGTGCCGGTAATGTGACGAAGTGAACCATTTTACTGAACCTACCTACAACCACCAAAACCACAGTTTTGCCTGCAGATACCGGTAGTCCAAAATCAAGTGTGTCCATGGCCTGCTAGGATTAGGTAGCGGAAGAAGAATACCAGACAGATGGGTATGCGATACTTTAGAACGCGCGCAAATACTACAAGCAGTTATGTGTTCAACCACATCCCGATGCAACACTGGCCACCAAAAACGACGAGAAAGGAGGTCCATAGTTGCCTTACCACCTGGATGACCAGCAAGCACAGAGTTGTGATGTTCCTTAATTACTTTGTGGCGCAGATTAGATGGTACAAATAACCTTCCTGAAGGGCAGGAGGCAGGGGCGTCCCCCTGGGCCTCCAACACCTCACCCTCCAGTTCAGGGTGCAACGCCGAAATGACTACCCCCTTCTGCAAAATCGGGGCAGGGTTCTCATGGTCACCACCACCAGGGAAGCTCCGGGACAAAACATCATTGACATTTTTGACCCCTGGGCAGAAAGTGACAACAAAATTGAACCTAGTAAAAAACAGGGACCATCTAGCTTGCCTAGGGCTGAGACGTATAGCCGATTGAAGATATGACAGGTTCTTATGGTCAGTGATAACAGTAATAGGATGGACAGCCCCCTCCAACCAATGTCGCCATTCTTTGAACGCCAATTTAATCCCTAAACGCTTCCTATTACCCACATCATAATTTCTCTCAGCCAAAGATAATTTCTTAGAGAAGAAAGCGCATGGACGCTATTTACCAGGAGACGTACCCTGAGACAACACAGCCCCAACCCCTACCTCCGAGGTATCAACTTCCACAATAAAGGATTGGGAAACATCGGGTTGACTGAGTATAGGTGCCGTGGCAAAACAGTTCTTTAGGAAAGAAAAACCATGCAGCATCCGACCATTGGGAACAATCAGAACCCTTCCTTGTCATGCCAGTGAGAGGTCTCACAATTACTGAATAATTTTGGATGGATTTCCGGTAAAAATTAGTAAAGCCCAGAAAACGTTGTAGAGCCTTCAGGTTCTTGGGACGGTCTAATCAAGGACAGCACAGATTTTCTCCGGATCCCTCCGAAAACCTGAAGATGACAACAGGTACCCCAAAAACTGCACCTCCTAGATGGCGAAAACATACTTTTCTAGTTTGGCACATAGTTTTTTATCCCTTAATATCTGAAGCACCTGTCTGACATGTCCCCAATGTGTCTCAAAATCAGGTGAGTACACCAAAATATCATGCAGATCGACCACCACAAACCTGCCCACCAAATGATGGAAAATATAATTTATGAAATGCTGGAACACCGCAGGTGCATTGGTCAGACCGAAAGGCATAACCAGACTCTCGAATAGCCCTTCAGGGGTATTGAACGCTGTTTTCTATTCACCCCCCTCTCTTATTCTAACCAGATTGTAGGCTCCCGTTAAATCCAACTTGGAGAACACTTCAGCTCCCATAGCCTGGCTGAACAAATCTGGAATAAGAGGAAGAGGGTATGGATCCCGGATGGTAATTTGATTTAATTTCCGAAAATCTAAGCAGGGACATAGACCGCCATCTTTTTTCGTCACAAAGAAGAACCCTGCTGCCACGAGCGAAGATGAGGGTCTGATATGTCCCTTCTACAGACTTTCCGCAATGAAATCCTTCATGGCTTGTCTCTCAGCGCCTGAAAGATTATACAGTCTGGAATTCGGTAGTTTAGCTCCGGGGGTCAGGTTAATAGGACAGTCATATGCACAATGAGGAGGTAAATCCTGACACCCCCTCTCAGAAAAAACGTCCTCAAAACCAAACAAAAATGCAGGTAAGGTCTCTGTAGAGACTGTAGAAATGGAAATATTTAAACAGTTGTCATGGCAGTAATCTCCCCACTCAATGATCTCCCTGGATTGCCAATTGACCAACGGATTATGTTTCACTAACCAGGGTAGACCCAACACAATTGGGATGGGAAGACCGTCCAGGACATAGCAAGGAATTATCTCACAATGGACCGACCCCACCCTCAGTTTTACACAACGTACAATCTGAGTCAGAGCTCTCTGTGCAAGTGACGCTGAGTCGATGGTGAAGATGGGAATGGGCTTAGCTAAAGTACAGCAAGCAAGACCATAAGTTCTTACAAACTTAGCATCAACCATGCTGACTTCGGTTTTTCTCTCTAGCACCACCTCTGCTGTCAGGACAAAATGGGAACTGCAGGTTGATGATAAATGTACCCCCTTCTTATCCAACTCCAGACTACCGAGTTTCCTTTTGCTTAGCAATCGAACGACGGGCCCCAATAAAATTTCCCTTTTTTCCACAAAAAAAACACACGCCCTTCTTTTTGCGGATCTCTGGGGAAATGTACGTGCAGAGGCACCCCCTAACTGCATGGGTTCTTCCACCTAACCCCGTACTGATTCACCGCCAGACTGCCACCCGGCAAAGGAGCATTACCCCGAAAAGAAGGCTCCGGAGAAGGTGGTCTCACCCACCTATCCTGTAGACGTCTATAAACACGTATAGCCAACGACATGGCAGCCTCCAAGGATTCTGGGGTTTCATACACTGCCAAAGCATCTTTAAACTTTTCAGTAAGGCCCTGACAAAAGTGGCTTCTAAGAGCTGGGTCATTCCATTTTGTATCAGTTGCCCATCTGTGAAATTCGGAGCTGTATGTCTACACTGATTGATTCCCCTGATGAAGGCGACGCAACCTGGACTCAGCCAAGAAGATTCGGTCAAGGTCATCACAAATGAGGGCTAGAGCCCCGAAAAACTTCTCTACAGACTGGAGACAAACCGAACCCTGCGGCAAAGAGAAAGCCCAGGATTGAGGATCTCTTTGCAGCAGTGAGATCACAATTCCCACTCGTTGCTCCTCATCTCCGGAGGAGTAAGGATGAAGTTTAAAATACAGTTTGCAAGCTTCCTTGAACACAAAAACATGTCCCTACCTCCTGAAAACCTGTCCGGGAGGACAACCTTGGGTTCAAGCTGGACTGGCCTACCTGCAGAGACCCCAACATTAGAGACAAGCAGCTGCTGTTGCTGCTGCTGAATCTAATAGCAGAGGTCAGTCACCTCCAGAGACAGCCTGTGCAGCTGCTCTGACAGCTCAGCAATGGGATCCATGAACAAAGAAAAAGAAACCACACCCGAAAAAAACACACACACAAAAAAAAACACGTGTCAGGTTTTTTTTTATATACTGTATATGCACGGCCGGTGATAATGTCACGCAGTTTGGAAAAGACTAAGTGCAACACGAAGGGATGAGGGGAAGGAAGCCCAGACACTAGGGAAGGGGGCAGTGGTGGCCCCTAGGCAGATCTAATAACACCCTGCCTACCCTACCATCCCTATATTGGGTCCTCACCAATCGCCGAGCAGGAGACCTAATCGCTGTATATCCCTAGTGCTAGGCCCTAGATAGGGAGGGGGGGTAAGCACTGGTCAGTCCCCACTATACACTAAAGACAACAAGGGAGGCAAACAAAAGGGGAAAAACTTAGCTTGAGCAGACACCAGAGTGATAACACTAAATGTCCTCCAAGGGCAACAGAGAGGAAGCTAGCCGACTGCTATAGCTCCAAGCCTTCACAAGGGAAAATTAGATTATCACCAGCGACTCCCTGAAGCAGACTGAGAGTTTATAAACACCCAGACCAGGGTGTGTCAATTAGAGCAGGAGGGAGGTTGCCTTTCTATCCAAAAGTCAGAAGGATTAAGAAGGCATCTGTAATGCCAAACGCACTTATCTTCTGCAGCCAGATGCAGCGTGACTGCCTGTTGTTACAGATCCGGGTGGTGGAACCTCTGTGCCGCGGTGCAAGGAGGGACCCAGAGGGGCGTAACTAAGTATCAACTCAGACCGACCCTGGTCGTACGGCGGCTAACGACTCCGTGACCAGGGAGGGACCCGAGCAGAGGGACCAGGTGCTACTCTGGGGACGACCTTGTAAGAGACCAGGTGGCTCCCATGGGTCAGCAGACTGGGACTGACCGGTAGAGGGGATGGACACAACCAGCAGGCAGAAGTCTCTAAGTTAGCAGACAGGCGGTCACGGCAAGTGACAGCAGGAGCCTCCAGGTATGCTATCAGGTGGTCACAGCAAGTGACGGCCAAGCAGGCAGAAGTCTCTAGGTTAGCAGGTGGGTGGTCATGGCACGTGACGGCAGAGCAGGCTGAAGTCTCTAGGTTAGCAGACAGGTGGTCACGGCACGTGACGGCAGAGCAGGCTGAAGTCTCTAGGTTAGCAGACAGGTAGTCATGGCAAGTGACGGCAGAGCATCCAGGTAGGCTAGCAGGTAACAAGCAGGTAACAGGCGAGTGCTCCCAGGTGAGCGGGCTAGCAGGCACGGCAGGTAGCTGGCAGGTAACTGGCAGGTGCGTCCTGGTAAGCAGGCGGACTTGCCCATAGACAGACTGGCGGGTAGAACGGAAGGCAGACTGTCGGGCTGGAGAGTAGTCAGACTGGCGGACTGGAAAAGTAGTCAGGCTGGCAACAGGACCTGAGGGCTGAAGCAGAGGTAAGTATACTGTGCATCAACTTTGCTCGGGCACCTCCATTTTGGAGGAGGTGCTTATATATGGGAGGACCCTCGGCTATTGGACGGGGACTCCTTAGGACGGCGCGCGCGGCCCCTTTAAGAGAGAGGGAGCGCGCGCGCCCTAAGCACAGTGCCCGGGAAGCTGCGCGCGCCGGCAGCAGGAAGAGGAGCGCAGGAGGACGCTGCGCGGGGTGCGGGGAGGTGAGAGGGACGGCGTCTCTGCCTGGCAGGAAGCAGAGACGCCGATGCTACACCTGTTACATTTGACACACCCGTGACAGATGTTGAGGTGGAGGAAGAGGAGAAGAGGCCACTTGATGCACTGCTTGCCATCCACTGGAGCACATGCTCTTATTAGCCCTCATCCACAAGGTGTACCGCTGTGCGCCTGTCAAAAGAAAGGGAGTGGAGTAGCCCATCCAGTAACAGAAGTTGTCAATTGTCTTTGGATAGGACGAGACAGTGTTTGTTCAGTAGAGCTTTCAGTAACATTACCACCTACTTCACGTATACCTTGCATACCAAGCCTATTCCCCCTTCCACCACGACCTTGCTTTTTCCCAATCATGTTGGATGTACCCTTCCCCTCTTTTAACCAGCTGTTTCACAACACTAGGCCCAGACCTGTCAGTCACCTGTCACTAAATTAACAATCAGTATTTATTTGCTGAGATAGTGTGGCTGGACCACGCTATTAGCACAAAGAATTTAAATTTTCAAATGTGGACTCCTGGCAGGACAAAAATATTACCAGCTCAAAATATTTATATGAACAAATGTGGCCTTGTTTCAGGACCACGCTATTAGCAAAAATAATTTATATTTTCAAATGTGGACTCCTGGCTGGACAAAAATATTAGCAGCACACAAGAGATATATGCTGAAATGTGGTCTGTTTTGATTGATCTGCTGGATGGTCGATTTCACAACCATACAGGATCCTATATATCTGAACTAGCTGACTGACAATCAACCGCCTAGCCAACTGTCTATCAGTAGCAGCAGCAGGAGCAACCTCTCTGCGTTGTTACACTGACAAAATGGTGCCAAAACAACATGTCCGCTCTTTATATGGAGAGGGACATGTGACTTTGGCAGTCAATGACACAAACCCTTGTGTCTGGATATTGTGGATGTTTTTTGTGTCCTGATTGGCTGCTGGAATTTCCACACATTAAGTAAAAAAAAATAAAAAATGAAGAATAACAGTCCGCCACTCCTCTGACTTCTCCCCACCACCTCCCCTCATCAAACATGTCCCCCCTGCTCATCATACAGCACCACTATCCTAGCCAAAGTCCTAACAACAGTATTAGTGGAAACACGATCATTCACCGAACTTTGGCAGAACTTGGGCGATTTTGAGTAAAATGCTCTGGGGTCCGAACATAAATCCGAATGTGCAATGTTCGTGCCGACTTTGAGATTTGTGAACGTCTTCCGAACAAGTTTGCTCTTATCTATGAAAGACATGCACGTGGGCCCCTGGCTCCCTGTGAAAGAAGTCTGGGAAGGAGACTTAGCCACTCCTGGAGTGTTGGTCCTCTAGTATGTCGTGCGCTTCTGTGACAAGATGCAGGCCTTGGCACAGCTAGTGCACAATAATATGACGCAAGCCCAGGCTCACCAGAAGCGATGGTATGGCCAGAATGCTTGTGAAAGGACCTACCAGGTGGGTCAAAAGGTGTGGGTACTGGTCCCTGTAACCCAGGACATGCTTCAGGCAGCCTGGGAAGGTCCGTACCTCGTGCACCAGCAGATCAACGCCGTAACGTATCTGGTCAACCTGGACCACACTCGGGGAAGGCAGAATGCCTTCCACTTGAACATGATTAAGTCACATTAAGAGCGGGAGGCCTGCACCCTCCCCGAATGCAACCTGCCAGGTAGAGGCAGAGACCCTCCCGCATATGTTCACTCAAGCTTGGGTGGGTAGGACCATCGAGGATGTGGAGGTTTGCAACCAGCTCTTGTCAGACCAACGGTCCCAGCTGTGGACAACCCTAGACCGCTTCCGGGATTTATTCCGCAATAAGCCCGGAAGGACAGAGTCGGCTGTCCACCACGTGGATACTGGGGTTACCCCCCAATCTAGCATTCAGCATTTCGGGTCTCCCTGAAGGTACATCAGCACATCTGCCAGGAGACTGACGAGATGCTGAAGCTGGGGGTCATCCAACCATCCAACAGCACTTGGGCCTGGTCTGTAGTCTTCCTCCCAAAGAAGGACCGGACAACCCAGCTCTGCATGGAGTACTGGGGGCTCAACGCTGTCATTGTCACGATGCGTACCCAATGCCTCACATGGATGACCTGCTCGATCAGTTGGCTGGGGCCAAGTACCCTTTGTCTGCCCTTATTCACAGAGAGGTCAGTTTTGACACATGGTAAGGTTTTTAATATTAGACAGTGTAGGACTTTTCTGAACGGGTTCACCTTGTCGCGGTGGGAGAGCTTTTATACTATTTTTGATCAAAAACAGTGTTAAAAAGAACCCTGTTTTAATTTAAATGCACTTGCTTTTTATTCATTTACAGCAGGGTTTATGTTCATTTTGCTTCTTGTAAGTTTTTCTGATTCATGGACATTGTGAAACATGCATTTATGTGCTGCATGTATACCAACTTAAACCAAGCTCAAATTTTGTTTTTTTTCCAAGTACCATCATGGGTCTGAGCCGAGGATATTGGCAGATTCCCTTGACCCCCGAGGCCCGGGAACGCATTGCCTTTACCACCCCATTCGGACTGTATGATTCCACAGTGATGCCATGTGACAGAAAGAATGCCCCTGCCCTTTTCAGCGTATGGTCAACATCCTGCTCAAGGGACTTGAAGGGTACTTGGCTGCGTACATGGACGACATTGCCATCTTCAGTCCCACCTGTGAGGATCACCTAGAGCATCTGGCACAGGTGCTCTGGCGTATTCGCCAAGCAGGCTTGACCATTAAGCCAGAAAAGTGTCAGCTGGGTATGAGTGAGGTCCACTACCTGGAACACCAGGTAGGCAGGGGGCTCTAAAGCCGGTGCCCGGGAAGGTGGATGCCTTGACATACTGGCTCACCCCCAGGACCAAGAAACAGGTGATGTCCTTCCTTGGCACCATCGGGTACTATAGGAGGTAGGTCCCTCACTATAGTAGACTGGCGAAATCCCTGACTGACCTCACCAAGAAGAAGCTGCCCTACGCAGACAAACAACTGTGAGATAGCCTTCCGAGCACTGAAGACCGCCGTTTCCAACTTCCCAGTACTACAGGCAGCCGACTTTACATGGCCATTTGTAGTACAGAACTATGTCAGAGACGTTGGCCTCGGTGCTGTGCTCAGCCAGGTCGACACTACAGGCCAAGAACACCCTCATTTTTACCTGAGCTGGAAGCTCCTACTGAGGGAGGTGGCCTACTCTTCGATGGAGAAGGAATGTCTGGCAATTGTGTGGGCCCTGCAGAATCAGCAGCCACACTTGTACAAATGCTAATTCACTGTGGAAATGGACCATAACCCCCTCAGCTGGTCACACACTGTATCTGTAACAAATGGGAGGTTGCTACACTGGAGCCATGCACTCCAGCAGTACCACTTCGCCATTCGCCACAAGAAGGGCCATGACCACAGTAATGCAGATGGGTTATCCCGACAAGGGGAGGTTGCGGACGGGTTCACGGGGGCAACACTGGAGAATCCTGACCGTACCGCCCTCTAAAAGTGGGAGGTGTGACGAATATTAGAGATATAATTCCATATCAATCATTTGTATCCTATTTGGCATGGGATTATAAAAACTTCTTCAGTGTGCAGTTGTAATAGAACACCTAACAGCAGCAGGGGGGGTCGAGAGTCAAAGAGCTGTGAGTGACAGATCTCACACCTTGACCTGCTCAGAGCAGAACAAAAGACTTGCCATGTGTATATAATGTGGTCTAAAGGCCCTGTCACACACAACGAGATCGCTAGCGAGATCGCTAGCGAGATCGTTATTGCGTCACGGTTTTGGGATCGCTGGGGAGATGTCAAACATGCAGAACTTTCCAACGATCTCGGCCGCCCCAGCGATCTAACCAACGATCTCGGTGGTCATTGGGACGCTTTCACACAGCAGCTATTTCAACGATCCACACCTTGATAGGGACTGTACTGTGTCAGAAAGGCGTGCATAAAATTGCTTTTCCGCGCCCCCCTCATCTCCAGTTGGTGGACGCTACTGCATTCAGATTGGGTGGCCTTGGTTTAACACTGCGTCTCCGGTCAGATGGGATCTTTACTGCGTCTCCATTAAAAATGAAAACTCATTTGAGACCCCAAACAATACCTACCTCGCTAAAGATGCCTGATTTCTTCAAAGTGGAGTCACAGCCGGAGAACGCTGGTGGGATCTGAAAAAACAAGGACGCAGTAGTGACCACCAATCGGGGACGAGGAGCGCAGAAAAGTCCAATTTATGCACGCCTACATGTCTCAGTTCTGAATCGCTAACGAGGTCATTGATAAGGTGTAAAATACAGCGATGCACACTGCCCAGCGGGAGCGCAACGACCCAGGAATGGTCCACGAAGCTTTGTAACGATCAGCGATCTCACAGCAGGGGCCTGATCGTTGCTACCTGTCAGACATAACGAGATCGCTAGCGAGATCGCTATTGCGTCACCAAAATCGTGACTCATTAGCTATCTCGCTAGCGATCTCGTTATGTGTGACGGGGCCTTAAATTGCTTTGCTAAGGCAGCTATGTTTTCATGAGAAATTATGGAGATATTATACGTCCTAGCCGTACATTGTGTATATTTCCGAGATCCCCAGACCAGACCGGATGCCTTCCAGGGTCTCGATCCATTCTGGCCTCATTTGCTCTCCTGATCTCACAGCAGAGCTGTACGTGATTATACCTGACACATCTGCAGGTTCCTCTCAGCTTCAGCTTCCATCTCACAGGCAGACAGGTTTGTAATATTGTTACAATACAGCAAAACTCAGAACTGCAAAAATCTGTTTACAAGAAGAAAAAATTCATTTCTCCTGTTCTGTGTTAGTTACTTGTCTCACACTGGTAACTGCGCTTTTTATTGAAAATAATCTCTGGAGGCAGAGTTTATTTTCCAGGCAACATCCTCGCTGTAGCCTGGAAGAGGTCATTTACATATTAAGAAAAACTTGGATTTCTATGAAATAAGGCATCAGACCACAGATATCAAGGTATGATATTATTCAGCTTCTTATGACCTGCGTACCCATATAGACGGCTTAGGAGGGTTGATCCTACTGACATATTACCTTTAAAGGGTTAGTCCTCTTCACTCAATTCTGCATTCAGAGGTGACCAGGGCAGGTGATGTTACATCTACGGATACAAGCCGAAATGTGTGCATGATCATCAGCTATCATGCACCTATCCAACCCATATTAAGAGACATAACATGACCTACTCAGCTCACCAATTAAAGCGGGAGCTAGCTAAGCAAGACTAACCTAATATTTTAATTCCTCTGCAGTTCTACCACAGAGTAAATAAAGCATTGCAAGGTTTCTATTAAAATCAATGGCCTATCTGCGTAAAGCATAGGTCTGTTGGGACCTTCAAAGGATGAGATGCTCATTGTAACTACCGTACTCTCAGCTCTTGGTAACAGATGAGGTTTGTGAATGAAGAACATCCCCTTGCTAACTCAAAATGTACGCATATAGTATTTAAAATTGGTTTCTAAATCAACCTCTTTTAAGCGACTGCAGCTTTTTCAATTTGTATAGAAGCATAAAATGACAAAGTGTATATGAATAGATGCTGCACTATGTAGTGATAATCCTTAACAGTTGAAAAGGACTTGTGCATGTTATAAATTTAATGAATGGGTGTTATTCATTATTATTATTAGTGATTAGCGAGCACTAAAATGCTCGGGTACTCGTTGCCCGAGCTGAGCAAATTGGAATGCTCGAGTGCTCGACCCACGCAACGAGCCAAATGTAAGTCTATGGGAAACTTGAGCATTTTTCAGGCGGCTCCCCCCAGCGGTCTGCAGAGGGCCTAAAAATTGCCCGATCTATGGGAATGTAGCACCCCGAGGGCTCGGCTGCTACAGGGGTATTGCACCTCAGACCAGAGGTGTGATATTCCACTCCCAGGTAAGGATGGAGTGTGGACCAGGACTCAGTAAGCTGCATGCACCACACACACCCCATTTCCGAGGGACAGCTCAACGGTGCTCCCACTAGACAGAAGTGCAGGCACGACAGCATCTGTTCCTGGCTGGAGTGGGGAGGGGGAGGAAAACCCAGTGGTGTAGGAGCAGATAGGGGTGGGTCTCTGGGCATAGGTAGGAGCCCATTGGTTGCTAGTCACCTGGGCTCGGGTGTCAGAAGGAGGTATAAAAGGTGGGCACCATCTTAGGACAGGAGCCAGTTCAGTGCAGAGAAGAAGCTAAGAGTGAGAGGACAAGACAGGAAGCAGAGCCCCTGCATGGGCTCTGCTCCGCAGGCAGGCCTTGTCAGGAGGCTGGAGCCTGAGAGAGAGAGAGAGAAGAAGACAGGAAGCAGAGCCCCTGCATGGGCTCTGCTCCGCAGGCAGGCCTTGTCAGGAGGCTGGAGCCTGAGAGAGAGAGAAAGGAGAATGAACAGAAAGGACAGTAAGAAAGGAAGCAAGGAACTGGAACACAGAGAAAGGCCCAGAGACACGAGTGAAGAAGGAACCCTAAGAACCCACAAGATAACGGGTGAAGGGTTGGCAGAGCAGGGTACCGGACCCCAAATTGGTGGAGGCGACTAATCCTCAGCCAAAACCGGAGGTTGTGACCACATCTTGGTGCGACCCCTCACTACATCCACCAGGAAAGCATACCACATAGGGTCAGGGAAACCGGAGAGAGGTTTCGCCAACAGAAGGCCCGAGGAAGCTGGACAAAGGTGGGTCACTGGTGGGGACGGCCAGAGAAAGGAAAGGAAGGGAGTCCTGTGCCACGCTCTGGAATTGCCTGGGAGTTGGTCGAGCCCCTTGCCTGGTGGACGCAGCACGGCTTGGGCAGTCACCGCCGGTACCGAGGTGACTAGGACCAGTAAAGAACTGTGAGTAAAGCATTGGAAACTGCAACCACACGTCTCTGTGTTTCATCGCCGTACCAGCACCATTAGTACGGGGACGCTCACACCATCACTACCATCATCTACTCTAGCTGCCCTGAGGCAATACTTCTCCCGTGGGGAGTTATCCCATTCTTGGCTGCGCATATAACATCAGCCTCAGCGGTCTGCAGCGCAGCGGCGGTCCCCACTGACCGCAATCCACGGGTGGCGTAGTCGGACACTTATTACAACACAAATAGACTGCCACTGGTTTGACCACCCTGGGCACGGACCGGGTCACCGCCACACGGAGACTACAACCCCCAGCATCCCACCAGCGATCCGGCTCCGGGTATCCCCTGCACAGCACAGGCCCAGGGGGCGCGTCAGGAACAGTGCTCAAATGACATGGGGACAGCATGGGGAAGACCCCTGAAAGCATCTCTGACTCCCAGGTCACTGCTGTCAACAATGTTAGTATGGAGTATTACGTCACTTTTATGGACTCACAATAAAACATACAAAAACGAAACCAAAATGGATTTTCCTGGGAAAAATGTTAAGGAACATCCTTCCCCGGTTAATAACTTGTATATAAGGCAAAATAAATAACCAAAAACAAAAATGCTCCTCCACACCTTGGACTATGTTCACACATAGCGTTTTTGATGCATTTGTGCACTTTGGCATTGCTTTCTCCGGTGAAGAGGCAATTTGCATATTAAATTTCCCAGAGGAGCATTGCATGGCGAATAAGCCTCCTTACCTTGACCTGCCAGAGCTGGTGTGTCACTCTCCATAAGGAGAAACGTTACTCCTTAGACCGCAGTCCAGAGCCTCTCACCTAGCCAAATCAGATCTCATACTTTGCACTGACGAGGGAAAACAGCCCGAAACACCGTGTCTGCAAATTGAGATTCTGATTTGACTTTTATCCTAAGTCATATTGCACGACTCGTTAAAGGGTTGATTGTGACTTGTTGGATTGCTGCTTCCAATAGGTGGCACTGTAGAGTACAACTCCTCTTTTTCTCTGAAGAGGCAATTTGCATATTAAATTTCTCCGCTGAAAAATACATTCACCGGGAAATGTCATTGTAACATTTTACTACCTTATCTGACCATGTGCTGTGTGACACATCATCAGACACATGCATACAGTGCTGAAAAGACATGGGAACAGCATGGGGAAGACTCCTAGAAGCATCTCTGACTCCCAGGTCATCTCATCAGACGTGATCCTATATTACTGCGGTAATAATACTGACATTTTTGGCAATGTGACAAATATTAAACTCCATTTAAAATGGGGAAGGTGTGTGGAAAGGGACGGGGAAGTAGACTTTGTAGTGATTGTGATCGTGCACACAGAGGCCGTGGGCAAGATGAAGCTGTGCCTGCTGAGGGAGCACAACAAACACCCACGTCATGTCGAACTACCTTCCTGTCCCAATTTCAAGGGGGCTGCGGAACACCACTTTTGAAGGCAGAGCAGTGTGAAAAGGTTGTTGGTTGGATAGCAGATACTGCTTCCTGTCAGTCTGCCACCATCACCTCCCTGTCTCCCACATGGTCCAGTCTCATTAGCTGTGAGTCTGGACCACATTATTATTATTATTACTTTAGCGCCATTTATTCCATGGCGATTTACATGTGAAAAAGAGGTATACAAATACATTGCAAAAACAATTACAATAATCTTGAACAAAAATGTGACAGTGACTGCTACAGGAGAGGACCCTGCCCGCGAGGGCTCACAGTCTACAAGGGATGGGTGAGGATAGAGTAGGTGAGGATAGAGCTAGTCGTGCAGCGGTATGGTGGAGCGGTGGTTACTGCAGGTTGTATGCTTGTCGGAAGAGGTGGGTCTTCAAGCACCTTTTGAAGGTTTCAACAGTAGGCGAGAGTCAGAAATGTTGGGGTAGAGAGTTCCAGAGAAGGGGGGATGCATGGGAAAAATAATGTATGCGATTGTGGGAAAAGGAGATAAGAGGGGAGCAGAGAATGAGATTGTGTGAGGATCAGAGGTTGATCAGAGTTTAGGATAGATTGGAGGAATGCGAGAGTGTTAGAAGGGAGGCCACAGAGCAGGAGGTTGCAGTCGTCGAGACGGGAGATGATGAGGGCGTGCACTAGTGTTTTTGTAAATTTGTGGTTGAGGAATGTGCGGATCCGGGAGATTTTTATTTACTTGGAGTCTGCATACTCCTCACCCTGATCCTTCTTCCTCCCACCATTCCAAGTGCCCTGAGATAACTGATCCCACACTTGCACACTCTGAAGAGCTGTTTTGTTAATCTTTCCATTTATAGATTCAGGCCTCTCGCTCGGTCCACTCGGAAGTGGAAAGAGTTTGGATATGTGGCTTGAAGGAGAGAATAGAGTCCAGGGTTACTCCAAGAGCTGTTTACTTTTCCATCGATAAATTTGGGCCTCTCGACTGACCAGCTTCGAGCAGGGCAACAGAAGATTTAATGTAGCGATTTGAGCAGCCATGGTCACCCGAAGATGACTGTGGGAAAGTGCAATTACAGTCGCAAGAGGTGGATAATGATGAGACACAATGGACAAAAAGTCAGGAGGAGGACCAAGGTGCAGAAGTGGAAGACCAAGGTGCAGAAGTGGAAGACGAAACAGTGGACGATAAAGTCACTGACCCAACCTGGCAAAGGGACATGCACAGTGAGGGCTGCAGCACACAGGGGGAGGGAGGTGTAGCACCACAATAGGTAGGAACAAGCAGTGTGGTGGCCACAGACAGAAGGCGGGCAAATGCTTCCCAGAACACCAACACAACGGAAGTTGCCAGTACAACTGTTAGGTCTTCCCGAGTCTGGTTCTTTTTTAAAGACTGTTGTTTAGATAACTCCAAAAAGGCCATTTGCAACATCTGCCAGGCCAGCATCATCAAGAGCACCAAAACTACCAGCCTGACCACCACCAGCATGCTCAGGAACATGACAGCAGAAACAGTGTCTGCGGGTGACACCACTGCCTCTTCCGCTGTTGTGTGTGCACACCAATCCCCTATCCCTGGTGCATGCGAAGATGCCTCCCTCCCTGCACCTGTCATTGCAGACTTGCAACCATCACCGTCCATGTCCATGTCCCTTTTCAGCATTCAGTTGTCCCTTCCCCAGTCCTTGGAATGCAAGCGCAAGTATGCAGCCAACCATCCACCCACCCACAGGCAGCAATGGTAAACTGCCACATTTCTGGACTGCTTTCACTTGAAATGTTGCCTCTCAGGCTCGTGGAGGTGGAAGCTTCCACAACCTCATGGCAGCAGTGGCTGAGTGTTCATACTCGGTCCCCAGCCGACACTATTTCTCTTGGTGTCACTCCGCCTTCCACAAGCGCGGGTCCCAGAACATTACTCGTGCCTTTCCCAGTGCACTTAAGTGGGAAGGACCGCCAACACGTGGACAAGTGAATGTAGCCATGGATGGTACATCTCACTGACGCATGTCACAGGGTTAATATTGTGCTCGGTCTCCTAGACAGTGACTAAATTATTCATGATGATAAAAAGATTATTATTATTATGATGGTCAGATCATCCATCTCCTTAGCTTTGTGTTACTTGGAATGCAAGCGTAAGTATGCAGCCAGCCACCCACCCACCCACAGGCCGCAATACTAAACTGCCACATTTCTGGACATCTGGCTTGCACTTGAAATGTTGCCTTTTAGGCTCGTGGAGGCGGAAGCTTTCCAGCACCTCATGACGGCAGCTGGGTGTCCATACTCGGTCCCCAGCCGACAGTATTTCTCTCGGTGTCATCTCCGCCTTCTACAAGCGCGGGTCCCAGAACATTACCCGTGCTCTCCCAAGTGCACTTAAGTGGGAAGGACTGCCTAACCACAAACACATGGATAAGTAAATGTGGCCAGGGACGATTCATCTTACTAACGCATTCCACTGAGTTAATATTGTGGAAGCCAGGACCCAGTGGGACCCTTGGACGGAACACTTCCTCCCGACGCAGAGGATTGCAGGCCCTGGGTCAATCAGGGCTGACCCTACATTCTATAGCTCCTGCACTACCTCCTCCTCCTCCTCTTCAGCCTCCAGCTCCATGACTTAATTCATTTTTTTCAGGAAATATTCCAGATTATTTACTTAAACTTTGTGTATGCCAAGAACAATAAGCAGGACTGTATGCTTAAGCGACAAACCGCACACCGTTGCAGTGTTGTTGAAAGCTGTATCAGAGAACCTAGTGGCGGCTTCTTTAGCTAGGCAAGCTTGCACACGTACCATGCCTGGCCCATGTGCTCAACCTAGTGGTTCTGCGGTTTCTCAAAACCTACCTGGATCTGCCAGAGTGGCTTGTGAAAGGTCGGCGTGTGTGTACCCATTTCAGAAAGTCAGTTACAGCCTCCGCCGCCCTGGCAGGGCTTCAGCAGTGTTTGCAGCTTCCATCTCACCCACTGGTGTGCGATGTGACCAAGCATTGGAAATCAACGCTGCAGATGTTTGGAATGATTTTGAACAGCAGAGAGCAGTTGTTGAATACCAGCTTCAACAGTTCCGTCGGCATTCAGGTCAGCCTCCGCACATAAGAGCTGATGATTGGGCATGGATGTCTGACATCTGTGCCTTACTTTGAGGAATCCGCCAAGATGGTGAGCGGCGATGATGCCATAATTTGCGTCACCATCCCACTTCTCTGTCTACTGAAAAACTCGCTGCTCCCAATTAAAGAGGAGGCATTGCAGGCAGAGCAAGGAACTATACAGGGTGATGCTACTCAGCCCAGCCTCATCTCATCTCAACGCGGATTGGGTGATAATGAGGAGGCAGAGGAGGAAAAGAACATAGACAGTCGTCCTCTTGGTGAGAACAGGTAAGTCTTGGCTGTTGGCAGTCTGGCACACATGCCTGACTTTATGTTCTGCTGCATTTATCGTGACCATCGTGTTGTACAAATTTTTGGCATTACAGAAAACTGGCATGGCACGGGATAATTCTTGGAGACGGAGGTGTGAGGTTCTGATTAAGGAGGATGTCAGTCTTAGATCTGTTGCAGAACGGAGGGCACTGGAGGGGTGATACACAGAAATGAGGGAAGAGATATAGGGTGGTGCAGAACTGTGGAGAGCTTGGTGGGTGAGAGAGATGAGTTTGTATTGCATTCTGTAGTGATTGATTGTTTAACCTAACCAGTGCAATGACTGGCACAGGGTAGAGGCATCAATGAAGCAGCTTGATAGAAATATGACCATGGCTCCTGCATTCAGAAGGGATTGGAGAGGAGACAGTTTGTTTAGAGGGAGACCGATTAGAAGAGAGTTGTAGTAGTGAATAAGAGCGATAGTAAGAGTTTTCGCAGTATCAAAGGAGAGAAAAGGTCGAATTCTGGAGATGTTTTTAAGGTGCAGGGGACATGAGCGAGGGAGTGATTTTCCACGTTGAGTAAAGGAAAGTTGTGTGTCAAATATTACTCCAAGACAGCAGGCGTGCCAATTGGGAGTGATGGTGGCACCACCTAACGGAAATTGGAAAGTCAGGTATAGGTAGGTTAGTAGAGGGAGGAAAAAGAAGGAGTTCATTTTTGGAAATATTAAGTTCAGGCTTTTGTTGAAGAATTATAACAAGAAAAAAATTCCCATCTGACAACGCTGGCGGCAGAGGTCACAGTCAGACAGCTCATTGAACCAAGGAGTACAAGCGAGGGAGACACAAACCAGATGCGGCAAAGGCAAGAGAACACTGTCATAGGTCTGGAACAGTTGTCCCAGATCCTCCCAGTGCCCAGGCTCTGATACACGAGGTACTCTGACAAGGAGGGAAAAGTTTTGGAAGATGCTGAAGGACTACCTTGGCGACCATACCAGCGTCCTCCATGATTCCTCTTTGTCTCTGTACCTTATAACTATTGGGTATCCAAGCTGGACATATGGCATGAACTGTCTCTCTACGCCTTGGAGGTCCTGGCCGCTAGCGTTTTGTCAGAGATGGTTTTTAGTGCAACTGGGGGCATTATAACTGATAAAACTGTTAGGCGCATCCGCCTGTCAACTGAAAATGCTGACAGGCTGACTCTTATAAAAGTGAACAAGGGCTGGATTGGGCCAGTCTTCTCAACACCACCAGATGATAGCATCAAACATAAACTCAAATCCAGTGGTTATTTATATGGGGGTCTATTCCCATGCACCCCTTCATGCCCAGACATGGGTATACATTTCCGGAATTGTTCTATTTTATGTCGCCCTCCTCCTTCTCCTAATCCTCCACCACCATATCACCAGGGTGACCTTGAAGCAACACCCACATCATTTTTTAAGGGTGTTTCTGATTAGAGACAAGCGAATATTTCAATATTCGTTTCGGATTACAATCGCCGTTTTTGCAATATTCACCAATGAGATTGTCGAATATTTGCCGAACATTGCCGAATGCCATTGGATTCAATGGGTGTCAAAACCAAACGCCTACACAACACCTTCAAACAGGACCAAAAGCTGCCAAAACGTATCAATTTAGGGGCAGTCACAAGGAAAGTGCCATCAAGTAGTATAATTATTATTTATTATTATAGCGCCATTTATTCCATTGCGCTTTACATGTGAAAAGAGGTCACTGACTGCTACAAGAGCAGAGACGACCCTGCCCGTGAGGGTGCACAAACATTCTACAGGGGATTGGTGAGGATACAGTAAGAGAGGGAACAGCTGGTCGTGCAGCGGTATGGTGGAGCGAGGGTTACTGCAGGTTGTAGGCTTTTTGGAAGCAGTGGGTCTTCAGCTTCCTTTTAAAGTTTTCAACAGTAGGCGAGAATCTGATATGTTGGGATACAGAGTTCAAGAGTAGAAGGGATGCACGGGAAAAATCTTGTATGCGATTGTGGAAAGAGGAGATAAGATGGGAGTAGAGAAGGAGATCTTGTGAGGATCGGAGGTTGCGTGCAGGTATGTACCGGGAGACTAGGTCACAGATATATGGAGGAGACAGGTTGTGGATGGCTTTGCATGTCATGATTACGGTTTTGAACTGAAGTCTCTGGCCACTGAGGAGCCTGGAAGGGATCTTATAGATTGCAATCTTATAGATTGCTGGAGCCAGTCCACAGTAAAAAAAAGCAGCCACAGAGTGTCCAGGAACCTTCCCACAGACTTTTCTCAGCCAGTGCTGCTTCTCGGCAGGGTTGGACGGGCCCACCAGAGGACCGGGCACTCCTCTGGTGGGCCCTGGCTTCTCCTTCAGGAGAGTTCATAGTTCAAACTTTGCAGGTCATGATGATGATAGAGGCCACCATCTCCTTAGCTTGCTGTTGGCATTTTTCTGTGGGAATCAGCTTGCCTCCAACCAGCCTGGAATATTTCCAGTGGTTTGGTATTGGCACCCAGTACTAGAAGCAAAGCCATCCACAATTTCCTACTCAGGAATTTTATTTGGTAGACTGAGTGGCTGCCCAAATACATTAGTTTCTAACAAAGGAGCTGAAGATACAGAGTGGCAATAGGTGCAAGTTTCTCCAGCATGTTAGATATCAGAGGGATAACAGAAAGGGCAGCAGAGTGGCACAGTGGTTAGCACTGAAGCCTTGCACCACTGGGGTCCTGGGTTCAAATCCCACCAGGGACAACATCTGCCAGGATTTTGTATGTTCTCCCCGTGTTTGCGTTGGTTTTCCCCTCAGTAAAAAAAGCAGCCATAGAGTGTCTGGGAACCTTCCCATAGACTTTTCTTAGCCAGAGTTGCTTTTCGGCAGGGCTGGATGGGACCACCAGAGAATCCTTGGGTGGGCCCTAGCTTCTCCATCAGGCGCAAACTTTGCAGCTGCTATGGGGCTCTTGAGCAGGGGAGAAAGGTGGGCCCTCAGAATCAAATCCTCTGATGGGTCCAATGTTCTTCAGTCTGACACTGCTTCTCGGTGAGAGTTGTATTTCACCACAGCCATATTCTTTAGCTCAGTGAAAGGACTGGCATAGAGAGAAACCGTATCTACTCCGGCTGTCATCTCTTCATCACCAGGTTCCGTCCATTGTCACACACGATAATGCCTGGCTGTATGTTCAGCGGTGAGAGCCACAGATCAGGCTGCTGTGTTACAGCCTTAAGAAAAAAAAGCTTTCAACAACTTTACAGCAGTGGGCGGTTTGTAACCTAAGCATTAAGCATATTATCTTCAGCACAGCCTGTTGCCGCTTGGCCAAGGCAGTGCTGCAGTGCTTCCAGCTTGGGACTGATGTGGTCATTTCGAGATGGAGGCAGAACAAGAGGAGGAGGAGGAGGTGCAGGAACTGAACAATGTGATTACATTGTGGTTACATTGGTGAGTCTGGTTTTTATACTAAAGAAATATCCTACTGTGTTTTTATTTATTTATTTATTTATTTTTTACATCTCTTCAAATGTGTATTGGAGTTTGTCCTAATTTTTGGCATCCCTTGAAATTGCTGCATAAGCAATAACAATATAGAAGACACACTCCTTAATAATGGGAAGGACAATTCAAATAGATTCTATATTCTAGAATATTAACTGTCTTATCTGAAATTCTTTTACTGGTGAGGTATCGCAGTATGGATAGCGGATTACACCGATCCAGCCAGGTGTTATTGCCTTATACTGCGTGCTGCTGGTGCCGCCCCCAAAAAATATAAAATATATTCTATTTCCCTATTGATAACGCTGTTAGAAGCATTTACAAAAGGGACAGGTGCTGCTAGGTGGTATCATCACCAGCTACAGATAAGTGTTCATTCTGGTCACATCAATGTCTTCCACAATCCATAACTTTTTTCTATTATTTATTTGGCCTTATATACAAGTCATTACCCTGAAAAGAATGTTTCTTAACATTTTTTCCATTTTAGCTTGCTTTTTGTATGTTTTTTTTGTCAGTCTGTAAAATTGGCGTAATACTCTGACAACATTGTTCACAGATATGCTATTTGTTAGGGGCCAACTGTGAATAGGTTTGAACCCACAACTGCAATACTTTAAATGAAGTGTAATATTTGACACACTCACAAAAATTGCTGGATTATTAGGGCAGTCATATGGGATCACGTCTGATAGCCACGGTTTCAGGCAGTCGCCTAATAGTACGGTATTTGTCAGCGACCAAGTGTCAGTTAGCTCAACAAAACACAGGTGGCTGACTTTAAATGAAGTGGAATATTTGGGAAGCTCCATAAAATTTCTGTATTATTACTTCAGTCATATGGATCACATGTGTATGATCAGTAATGTGAATAAAAGTAAAAAAATCTGTCTGTATTCTGCGAACAAGCAAATGGAGCAATGGAGCAGTAAAATGGTGTATACTGACACACTGCTACAAACTGTAAATGGAGGACAATATTTTCCACGTTCACTACAAATGGCTGGATTTGTACAGCAGTTATATGTGATACGTCTGACAGACACCCACGGTTTTAAATAGTGGGCCTGTAGTTTACTAATACTATTTTTCACAGCAACCTCGTGTGAATAGCTTCACTGACACACTGCAACAAACTGTAAATGGAGGCCAGAAATGGCTGAATTTGGAACGCAATTATATGTGATACAGCTGACGGAGAAGGACGGTTTTAAATAGCGGGCCTGTAGGCAGGGCGGTGGAGTCGGTAAGCCAAACCTGCGACTCCGACTCCTCAATTTCCCTTACACCGACTCCGACTCCCACATATATTGTTTATATTTAAGTGAAAAATTTATTGTAGTACAGTGTGAACATCAGACATTTAATAATTTTTATGATACAATAATCAAGATATTTAGATAGAACATAATATATATTTATTGGAATACAACTTTAGAACACAAAAAACTGTAATAAATTGTAAATATATAATACACTATGTAATATCGATAACATATATATGTATATATATATATATATATATATATATATATATATATATACAGTATATATATAACACTATGTAATAAACTATGTAAGTGGCAAAAAACAGTTCTCAACAAAAACATACTAAATAACATTTGTGCAGTCTATGAATTTGTTCTAAGAAATAGAATTGCCTCCATCAGATCCTCCTTCATAGATGACCTCAAATCTTAACTAATAATTTTAAGGCTAGAGAACAACCTCTCTACACTAACTTGGGTTGGAGGCAAAGCCGTAACCACATGGGCAACATCTCTAACAATTTCCGGGTATAAAGGAATTGCCTCATGCACAGTCAGTTTTGATGAACGGTTGAATTTTTCTATTTCTTTGAGAGCAAGTGAAACATTTTGCTGAAATATGGTCAATCTGCTTGCTATAGGAGACGGAGGGAAATCTTTTTCCTTGCAGCAACGCTTTGCCTGCTCCATGTCATCCAAATACTTGTCAAAGTCAAACTCCTCATCTGATGAGGATGAAGATATGGCAGCAGTGGCACTGTCAGGACCCAAGTCCTCTTGCGCCTGGCAGTCCTCCTGTAGGCCACTCATCCTAACTGCTACCTCAGTCAGAGCTTCTTTTCCTTTAGTAAGCTGTTGATCATCAAGCAGTATACGATGACTTGGGTCCACATAATCAGCTGCCAGAAAAATTTTATTTTCCAATAGCTGTGTCTCTCTCCGTTTCATTGAAGCAGAAATGCCATCTGCGATTAAACCTCCTATTTGGGACAGGCAAAATAGCAAGTTCTTCCACTCCCTTATGAAAATGCCAGGAGTTAAATCCTCAGCTTGTAATTTTTTAGTCACAGTAAATGGGTGATTAAATAATGGATAGATAGATGGAGGGATGGATAGATAGATAGTGGGATAGATGGAGGAATAGATAGATTAATAGAGGGATGGATAGGTAAATAGAGGAATGGATAGATAGATAGATATGACGCGCCCCTGGGCCTTCTGTGTCGTGCGGCATCGTGTGCACGGGGGCTTACCCGGAGCCGGATCAGATGGGGGTAGTAGTCTCGTGGCGGTAACTCGGTCCGTGCCCAGGGAGTCAAACTAAGTGGCGAGTCTATTAGCAGTAGATGTTGGATGACCACGCCACCCGTTGAATGCAGCTTTGGAGCTGCCGCTGCAGGGCAGACCGCTGAGGCCGGTGGAAGGATGGTGCAGCGGGGATGGTATAACCCCCAACGGGAGGGGTATGGCCTCAGGGCAGCCGACGTGGATGATGGGGGTAGCAGGAACCACTCAGAGACGATGCGTGTAGTTCAGGGTCTTTACTGGTGACAAAGATAGACCCTCCCGGAGTACTTGCTAGCGATCGGGGCCTGGTCAGTCCTTGAGCAGATGGGATCTCCCCTGGCCAGGCGGAGTTGTAGGCCTTCCCAGCTAACTGTACTCTTCTGGCTACCTTGCTAGAGGCGGGTAAAAGTAGCCCACGTCCCTGAGTGTACCGTGTGGTGCTCACCCGTATGGCCGGTGACTCGGGGCCTTCTAATGGCTTCCGCTCCACGATGGCGGTGCTGGTCCCACGCGTGTGACCGTGCCTTCGGGTTTCTGGGCCAGAGGACCTGCAATCCCCTGCCGGTCGGTTTCTGCTGCTGGGTAAGGATTAGTCCCCACAGCCTCGGACTCCGGGTCCGGTGATAACTTCTCAGTCAGGGCGAGCTCTGCAGCTGCCAGCCCCTGACTCCTTGTAGCACTGCTCCCACAGAGCTCCTGTTGTTTCTTCCTATGCTGCTTCTCTTCTCTACTCTTGTTCTCTCTCTCTCTCTAACCCTGCCTCAGCCCCAGGTTTATATAGGGGAAGTTCTTCCCCTCCCAGGACTGGGCAGGAGGTGTGGCATGCATAAGATCCCTGACCAAGAGACCTCCCACCTGCTCTCAGACATAATATTGCTATTATTGTGGAGACCAGACCCCTGGGGTGCCACATTCCCCCCTAGTGAAATTTAGTACTCCGGGACTAAACATATTTTACAAAAACATAACAGGGTATAACAACAACAATAAAATACAATAAGGAAACACATAAAGATGGTCACGGTGTGTCCGCAACCGGGTGCAGTCTTTGAAGAAAACAAAGGTGTCCATTTCACCAAAACAGGGAGACGTAACCAGGTAGGGGTCTGTCCTGCCCCGAGTCCTTAACAGTCTTTAGTCCGTCCTGGGTTACGCTCCAACTATACACAAAGGATTCCCGGTAAATCCACTAAAGACTCCTGTAAATAACTAGAAACACAAAATTATACACAAGCAACAATAACAGATAAACATTAATAAAATAACTTAAACACTTAGATCCTCCACCGTACGGGCAGCTGGCCTCTAGTGACCCTAGTGGACCTACGAAGCTGGTTGACTGGTCCTGAGCTACAGGGTATAGGAGCTGTCAAGGGTAAACTGGGCAGCCGTCTACGGACCCTTTGGCTCACTAGGGGTATGGCAGGCTCACTATAAGCAGAGGGTTGATCCTCCTGGTCTGCTTGTGTGGAGTCTTCTGCCTCCTGGACCGGCTGTTCTTCCAGCTCTACCGGTTGCTCTGTAAGTACTTGGGATTCTGGTTGGAGGAACGTGAGGACGGGTACCACAACTGCACCATTGACTTGAGTCCAGGACCGAGGAAAGTCTCCGAGCACAGTACTAACCATATCTTTCCCTTCCTCTACGGGTCGAGGGTCTTCTTGTTCCTCTTCAGGGTTCCGTAGCTGTTCGGGACACTTCTTCAGGTGATCCCGGGATACAATGGTTGTGGTTTCCCCTCCGTCTTTGCTGATGGTACAGACCTTCGGGTTGTCGTGGCTTGAGGGCAGTACGGTGTACGGGTCCTTCTCCCACTGGTCGTCCAACTTATGGAGCCGTCTTTTCCTCTTCAAGACCTGCTCTCCGGGCACCAGGGGAACAGCGGGAGCATACTGGTTGTAAGTTTTCTCTTGTCTTTCCCTAGCTTGACAGAGACTACGCTCCACGCTCTCCTGTACTTTCAGGTACTGCTGCTGCCTCTCTGTGTCCCAGTCTGCTTCTGGTGAAGTGTCCTCGGGTGTCAGGACTCCCATCTCCAGGTCAACAGGTAGCTTACCAGGTCTTGCCCTCATCAGGTAAGCCGGGGTACAGTTAGTGGAACCTACCGGGATGTGGTTGTATAGGTCCACTAGGTCGGGCAACCTCTCGGGCCACAGACTGCGTTCTTCCAGGGGCAATGTTTTTAGAAGATCTATCACCACCTGGTTCATTTTCTCACAAAGTCCATTAGTTTGCGGATGATAGGGTGTCGTCCTTATCTTCCGGCAGCCATACAGAGTGCAGAATTCTTGGAAGACCTCCGCTTCAAAGACAGGTCCCTGATCCGTCAACACTTGGTCCGGGTACCCGTGTGGACGGCAGAAATGCTGCTGGAAGGCTCTAGCTGCTGTTCGAGCTGTTAAGTCCTTGACGGGGACGACAACCAAGAATCGGGAGTAGTGATCCACGATGGTTAGTGCGTAGACGTAGCCACTTCTGCTTGGGGTCAGTTTTACATGATCCAAGGCTACCAGTTCCAACGGCTGCCGGGTGACGATGGACTGCAGGGGAGTCTTCTGGCTGGCACGGTCCTTCCTTCTTAGGTTGCACGGGCCACAGTCTCTGCACCACCTCTCGATGGTTCCTCTCATGCCCACCCAATGGAACCACCCGCGCAGCAAGAATTCCAGCTTCTTCCATCCAAAGTGCCCAGCTCCGTCGTGGTATGCCTCCATCACCATAGCTGCGTCTCTTCTTGGCACCACTACTTGCCAGATTAATTCATGCGTCCGGGAGTTAACCATTCTGCGGCACAACTTCCCCTTGTAAAGGAACAGTCGACTCTTCTCAGCCCACAGTTGCTTGGCTTCCTCCGGAGCGTCTGGGTCAAGGCGTGCATCTGGCCGAGTCAGCATCTCCTTTACCAGTCGGACGGCAGGGTCAATGTCTTGCGTCTCCGCCCAGTTGTAATGAGGTAAAGGGTTGAACGTAGCGGATTTACTCCTTACACGGTGGGAATACTGGATAGTCCCATGACGGTGGAATGCGGGGAGTTCAACTTCTTCCAGTCCCTCTGAGTCTTCCCCTACGTCCGGTAGATTTGGCATCCTGGACAGGGCGTCCGCGTTGGTATTGGAGCGTCCTGCCCGGTATTTGATTGTAAACTCATAGTTGGACAAATGGGCCATCCATCTCTGCTCTAGGGCACCGAGTCTTGCTGTGTCCAGGTGTGTCAACGGGTTGTTATCCGTGTACACGGTGAACCGGGAAGAAGCGAGGTAGTGCTTAAAGCGTTCGGTGACTGCCCAC
The DNA here is from genome assembly GCF_046119375.1 of Phyllobates terribilis. Lineage (NCBI taxonomy): Eukaryota > Metazoa > Chordata > Amphibia > Anura > Dendrobatidae > Phyllobates > Phyllobates terribilis. Next base: position 612,844,608 of record NW_027362762.1, read on the forward strand.
ACCACTGCCAGGAACTCTAGCTTAAATGAGCTGTAATTTTCAGGGTTTCTTTCGGTGGGTCGCAGTTTTCGGCTGGCGTAAGCAATTACCCGTTCTTTTCCCTGCTGAATCTGGGACAGTACGGCTCCTAGCCCGATGTTACTGGCGTCGGTGTAGAGGATAAAGGGCTGGCTATAATCAGGGTATGCCAGGATTTCATCCCCCGTGAGGGCCATCTTCAGCTGGCGGAAGGACTCTTCTTCCAGCTTCTCCCATCTGAAGGGTGGCTTCTGGTTCTTGGCCTTCCTGGACTGGCCTATCAGGAGGTCCTGCATAGGAGCTGCCTTTCTGGTGAAACCGGGAATAAACCTTCGGTAGTAGCCTACCAACCCGAGGAACTGCCTCACTTCCTTTACGCTGGAGGGGCTTGGCCATTCCTTAATTGCGGTGATCTTATCAGGGTCGGGAGCCACTCCGTCAGCACTCACCACGTGTCCCAGGTACTGCACCTTTGGCTTCAGGAGGTGACACTTAGAGGGTTTCACCTTCAGGCCATAACTTGCCAGGGCTTCGAACACTTCCGCCAGGTGTTTCAGGTGGTCCTCATAAGTCTTGGAATATACGAAGACATCGTCCAGGTACAGCAGGACCGTCTCGAAGTTTCTGTGTCCCAGACAGCACTCCATTAATCGTTGGAAGGTTCCTGGTGCATTGCAGAGTCCGAACGGCATACAAGTAAACTCGCTAAGTCCCATCGGGGTGGTGAATGCGGTCTTCTCCCGGTCCGCCTCTGCTACAGGAACCTGCCAGTACCAGCTAGTGAGATCCAAGGTAGAGAAGAAGTTAGCAGATTTTAAAGCAGCCAAAGACTCCTCTATCCTTGGTAAGGGGTACGCATCCTTGTGTGTGATTCGGTTGATTTTCCGGTAATCTACACACATTCTCATGGTGTTGTCTTTCTTTTTGACTAAGACTAGTGGGGCTGCCCAGGGGCTACAGCTATCCTTGATTACCCCAGCCTCCTTCATGTCTCTAAGCATCCCCTTGGCGTGTTGGTAGTGCGCAGGGGGTACGGGTCGATACCTCTCTTTTATGGGAGGATGGTCTCCCGTGGGGATGTGGTGTTCCACCCCCTTGACTCGCCCGAAGTCTAACGGGTGTTTACTAAACACTCTCTCGTACTCTTGAACCACCCGATAGACTCCCTGTTTCTGATGGGAGGGAGTGGAGTCAGTACCCAAATGTAGTTGCTGACACCAATCCTCCATTATTTTCTTAGAGCCGTTACCTTCCTCCGGGTGAGATGGAGGCAAGGGTTCCACAGACTGTATAGAATTTTGGTTGATGGTGTATAATTTGGCTAGCGTGGCATACCGGGGTAGGTACACTTCCCTCTTCCCGATATTTATTATGCGAACGGGCACCCTCCCATGGCGTACATCAACCACCCCCCGGGCTGTCAAAATGGTGGGCCTACTGTCTGAATAGGCTGGTTCTACCATTGCTTGGTAATCTCTACCTCTCAGACCAATAGCTGCCCGACACCAAATCATCATTTCACTTTTCGGGGGCATGGCAATAGGGAAAGGGTCACACATTCTTACGCTACCAATCTCACCGCCGGAGAGTTCCACCTGTTGCCGTCGCATCAGTGCCCGGATCTCTTTCTGGAGCACTCGCTGCTGGCCGGAGCTGGCGTTCTTGGCAACCTGCTGTAAAATGAAAATCACCTCTGCAAGACAATTTTCAATCACATTAGTTCCTAGAGTTATCTTTGGGTGACTCTCACGCTTGTCAATGTCTACAATGATCAGTCCCTGTGCTGCCAGTTCGACTCTACCGATTTTAATGGTCATCTCTTTAAATCCGATCTGCGGCACGGGTTGACCATTGCTGGCGATGATACTCAAGTCGTCGTCAGGGTAGCGGGTTATATCCGAGTCATTCCAGTACTGCTTGAAGAGCACGTACGGGATGGTGGTGACCTGTGACCCGGTGTCAAGTAGGGCACTCATAGGAATGCCATCAAGTACTACAGGCAAGACTGGACGTCCTCCCACATATCTGTCGCGCCAGTTCGATGGGCCTGGTGATCTTTTTCCTGGGGGTTGGCCCTCTACCCCAGGTTGTGCCAGTTTAAAGGACAGTACCTTGCCATATGTCCGGGTTGATTGCAGCGGCGGCAGATGGGTTGTCCGTCCTCGTTGTATCGGTCGCTGGGTCTTCCTCTGGCCGGTGGGATCCTCCTTGGTCGACGCCACGGGATGTCCTCCGGTCCGGATGCCAGCTGGATCTTCCCTGGAGCAGAAACCTGTAACGACTGCACAGTTCGGGTTAGCGCAGCAACGCTTTTAGCTAGCTCTTGGATCTGATGGTGCAGGTCTGGAGCCGGGTCATTGTTCAAAGCCTGCGCATCAGCCCCCACAGGCCCTGCCGACAAGGGCGCCGCCTCCTGGTGGTAAGTGATAGCTGGGCGCCTGTGGGTCACAACGCCACCCGGTGCCGGTTCTCGGAGCACCCGGATGGCTCTGTCCTTGAACTGTGCAAAGTCCAGATGAGGATCCTGTAAGGCTATGGCCCGCAACTGGGTTCGGTGGACATTGCAATATAGTCCCTCTATAAATTGTTCGGTCAACAGCCTGTCCTCGTTTCCCACGCTGTCGGGGTCGGTCTGCTTAATGGCTCTCAGGGCCTCTTGTAGGTTTAGTGCATAGTCCCTTATACTCTCATGTGCTCGCTGCTTGCACCCATAGAATTTAAGCTTAATCTCGGCTGAGGTGCGGGTATCAAAGGTGTCCCTCAGCCGGGTTAGTATCCCTGCGACAGTCCTCCTCCCAGGTGGCCAGGACTTTACCTCCCTTTGGGCTGCCCCGGTTAGTTGGGTTACCAGGATGCTCACTTTTTGCTCTTCTGTGAGGGGGTACACCTGGAAGAGGCTATCCAGCTTTTCTCTAAAGTCATTCAGGGTATGTGACTCCCCTGAGTATTGGGGTAGCCAGGCTGCTCCCGGGATATAGGGCATGGTGAAAGGCATGACTGCAGGAGCGCTGGCGCTGGCGGGGGTTGAGGCAGTGAAGCTCTCCTCCGTATCCGACATCTTCCTCCCCCCAGTGGACCGTGGCCTACCTTGCGATGATCCTCTTCCATAGGCCGCGGCTCCGCAGTGGATCGTCAGGGTCGAGGACCTTCCGTCGCGCTCCTGTGATGTCGGCGTCTGCTGGGCTCCTTCCAGGACCTTACGCAACGTCCGGACGTGAGGCGGGGCTTCAGTTCTCGCGCGCCTTCGGAGTCCACGCCCCTCTTCTTCCCGCGCGGCGTCTTCAAGATGGCGTCCAACGGCGGGAAAACTCCACGGATGGCGGGAAGAAGGCAGAAGATGGCACCGGATGGCGGGAAAACTTCGCGGATGGCGGGAAGAAGGCAAAAGATGGCGCCGGATGGCGGGAAACTTCACCACTAGTAAGTTTGAACGGTCTTTTTCAGGCACGCAGTACCCGGTGGTTGCGGGCACGAAATCCTGCCGACTACGCCAAAAGTTGACGCGCCCCTGGGCCTTCTGTGTCGTGCGGCATCGCATGCACGGGGGCTTACCCGGAGCCAGATCAGATGGGGGTAGTAGTCTTGTGGCGGTGACCCGGTCCGTGCCCAGGGAGTCAAACTAAGTGGCGAGTCTATTAGCAGTAGATGTTGGATGACTACGCCACCCGTTGAATGCAGCTTTGGAGCTGCCGCTGCAGGGCAGACCGCTGAGGCCGGTGGAAGGATGGTGCAGCGGGGATGGTATAACCCCCAACGGGAGGGGTATGGCCTCAGGGCAGCCGACGTGGATGATGGGGGTAGCAGGAACCACTCAGAGACGATGCGTGTAGTTCAGGGTCTTTACTGGTGACAAAGATAGACCCTCCCGGAGTACTTGCTAGCGATCGGGGCCTGGTCAGTCCTTGAGCAGATGGGATCTCCCCTGGCCAGGCGGAGTTGTAGGCCTTCCCAGCTAACTGTACTCTTCTGGCTACCTTGCTAGAGGCGGGTAAAAGTAGCCCACGTTCCTGAGTGTACCGTGTGGTGCTCACCCGTATGGCCGGTGACTCGGGGCCTTCTAATGGCTTCCGCTCCACGATGGCGGTGCTGGTCCCACGCGTGTGACCGTGCTTTCGGGTTTCTGGGCCAGAGGACCTGCAATCCCCTGCCGGTCGGTTTCTGCTGCTGGGTAAGGATTAGTCCCCACAGCCTCGGACTCCGGGTCCGGTGATAACTTCTCAGTCAGGGCGAGCTCTGCAGCTGCCAGCCCCTGACTCCTTGTAGCACTGCTCCCACAGAGCTCCTGTTGTTTCTTCCTATGCTGCTTCTCTTCTCTACTCTTGTTCTCTCTCTCTCTCTAACCCTGCCTCAGCCCCAGGTTTATATAGGGGAAGTTCTTCCCCTCCCAGGACTGGGCAGGAGGTGTGGCATGCATAAGATCCCTGACCAAGAGACCTCCCACCTGCTCTCAGACATAATATTGCTATTATTGTGGAGACCAGACCCCTGGGGTGCCACAGATAGATAGATAGATAGATAGATAGATAGATAGATAGATAGATAGATAGCCATATGGATGGATAGCTGGAGGGATAGCTGGAGTTATAGATAGATAGATAGATAGATAGATAGATAGATAGAGGGATGGATGGATAGATAGAGGGATAAATGAAAGGATAGATGAACGGATAGATGGAGGGATAGATAGATGGATAGATGGAGGGATGGATAAATAGATGAATACATGGAGGGATAGATAGAGTGTGATAGACAGATGACAGCTACAGACAGCAAATAGTACATTGCACATATCACACATATAGTTCACACATTGTACAGAGAGCACATAATAATCACCTACAATATTAGCATTAGTTACCTTCCTGTGACAGAGATGAGCAGTAGTACTTTCACTTTCTCACTTTCTCCAGCTCGGGGCCCAGGAATCGGATCCTATGCAGGGCAGGTACCCCTCCCCCTCCTCTCTCTGGTGAAGACGGCAGAAGACAGGACAGAGGAGGGGAGATTGCCCCCTGCAGTCTGGAGCCGGTGCAGGATGGGAGCACTGCAGCATACAAGTGAGTTTTGATAGGTGTGTGCCCCTGCTTCTAGGGGGGCAGCTGCCCCCCCTGCCCCTCGCTGGCTACGGCCATGATTCACACACAGCGTTTTTGCGGATCCTTTTTTTGCAGTAAAATGCAGTGACTCTGGGCATCCCAGCAAAGTCAATGGGCTTCAAGATATGACATTCAGACACATCGTTTTGTGAGGATCCATTTTTGGGCTCAAAAACGGATCCTCACAAAGAATGAGCATGTCAGTTTGTGCAGCGTTTTTCTAATCTGCTTTTGCTATTGAAAACATTATCTATGAGCTCAAAAACCTTTCAGGTGATGTGTTTTTTTTAAAAAGATAATCTGCTTTTGCAGCTGAAAAACATATCCTCAAAAAACGCAGCAAAAACGCTGTGTGTGAATGTAGCCTTAGATCAGGAATAGAACAGCCATTTATAGGACATTTCATAACTTTCCCAAATTCCTATGAAAACATATTCAGCACATTCTGCATTGAACTACTGTACCCAATTTATTATATATTTTAGGAGTCGGAGTCGGTCCATTTTATACCGACTCAGACTCAGACTCCGACTCCACCAAAATGAGCACCGACTCCGACTCCACGACTCCGACTCCACAGCCCTGCCTGTAGGTTACTATTCTTCACAGCTGTTTTAAATAGTGGGTCTGTAGGTTATTATTCTTCACAGTGACCACATGTGAATAGCTTCACTGACACACTGCAACAAACTGTAAATGGAGGCCAATATTTTCTACGTTCACTACAAATTTCTGGATTTTTATCGCTGTAATATGGAAAATATCTGGCTGTATTCGGCAGTGCTAATAAGCAAATGGAGCAGAAAAATGGTGTACTCTGGATTGCTTTTTTTAAGATAAAAAAATTAGCCCTGGCCCCTGATACCTGGGGCTATGTCTACGGATATCTGTAACAGCAGGATCAGTCAGAACGTGCAATGGACCATCTTGTGCTGTATGCACTGCAGTCTGCCACATACCCTGCCTGCCTTGCTTTTTAAGCAAATAACCTGGATTAAGATAAAAAAAATTAGCCCTGGCCCCTGATATCTGGGGCTATGTCTACAAATATCTGTAACAACAGCAGCAGCAGACAGAACATGCAATGGACCCTCTTGTTCTGTATCCACTGCAGTCTGCCGCAAACCCTGCCTGCCTAACTCCTGCTATCACCACTGAATATATGCAGCTGGATTAGTCCTCAGAAGGACTGTTAGTTCAGATGGATATATAGATATGCTGTGGAATACTTTTATTAACTATAAACAAGCAAATCTCTCCCTGACTCAGCAGTAGCTCTCCCTTCTCTGCCCGTTTCCGGAGTAGACTGTGGTGCGCCTAGCGTCACCGGGTCTTAAATAGACTATCACTGTAATGCCCACAACCAACATGGCTACGACATTACATTGTGTGGCAAGCAATCCCTGCAAGCAATCCCTGCATGTTCATTGGCTCTCTAAAGAGCGCCAAACATGCAGGGCGGGGACCCGAGCTCCCGCCCGAGCAACCCGGAAATACTAGTTGAGCGCCGAGCTTGTCGAGCTCCGTGATGCTCAGGCGAGTACCGAGTAGTGGCGAGCGCGTTCGCTCATCACTAGTGTTGAGCATTCCGATACTGAAATATCGGGTATCGGCCGATATTCGCGGTATCGGAATTCCGATACTTAATTCCGATACTATTGCAATATCGTATACCGGAATCGGAAGTTCCCATAATGCAATGAGACATTTTCATTTTATTCAGCCAATGAGGATCCTAAGAAGTGTGGGCACATCCTGTTAGGCATGTAGGCATCTTAACTAATGGCATGGCTGTGATTGGCTGCTGAAATGATGTCATGATGCACTATAAAAGCCACCGCCGCCATTTTGAGCTCACTCTGCTGTGAATTCAGTTAGGGATAGGACGCTGTTGTTCTGAGGGACAGTTTTAGCTACCTATTTGCTCTATACTGCTTTACCCAAGCTACTTTCTAAATCACTGTGCCTTGCAGTGCTAGTGCACAGTTCCCTGTGCTGTTCACCGCTATCTGCAAGGTCTGTGTGTGTGAGTGCAGCTCACCCTGTAGTGTGTGCTTCAGCCAAGTCTGGTTGTAGTGCACTCAGTGTGTGTCACTGCCTCATACATTGTCCTTTTTTGCCAATTCATAATTTTTCCTGATATCTCCTATTAGTGTGGTGGTTCCATCTGTATTCAGCTAAATTGGTTCCAAACACACTATATAGGAGTAGATAGAGAAATTTTTTTCCGTCTTGCAGCACTAGTGCACAGTGCTCTGCATCTGTACTGTTCACCGCTGTCTGCAAGGTCTGGTGTGTGAGTGCAGCTCACCCTGTAGTGTGTGCTTCAACCCCGTCTGGTTGTAGTGCACTCAGTGTGTGTCACTGCCTCATACATTGTCCTTTATTGCCAATTCATAATTTTTCCTGATATCTCCTATTAGTGTGGTGGTTCCATCTGTATTCAGCTAAATTGGTTCCAAACACACTATATAGGAGTAGATAGAGAAATTTTTTTCCGTCTTGCAGCACTAGTGCACAGTGCTCTGCATCTGTACTGTTCACCGCTGTCTGCAAGGTCTGGTGTGTGAGTGCAGCTCACCCTGTAGTGTGTGCTTCAACCCCGTCTGGTTGTAGTGCACTCAGTGTGTGTCACTGCCTCATACATTGTCCTTTATTGCCAATTCATAATTTTTCCTGATATCTCCTATTAGTGTGGTGGTTCCATCTGTATTCAGCTAAATTGGTTCCAAACACACTATATAGGAGTAGATAGAGAATTTTTTTTCCGTCTTGCAGCACTAGTGCACAGTGCTCTGCATCTGTACTGTTCACCGCTGTCTGCAAGGTCTGGTGTGTGAGTGCAGCTCACCCTGTAGTGTGTGCTTCAACCCCGTCTGGTTGTAGTGCACTCAGTGTGTGTCACTGCCTCATACATTGTCCTTTATTGCCAATTCATAATTTTTCCTGATATCTCCTATTAGTGTGGTGGTTCCATCCATATTCAGCTAAATTGATTCCAAACACACTATATAGGAGTAGATAGAGGAGCCTTTCTGCAGCATTGGGCCCTGCAGCCCCAGCCAGATTAGTATTAGCCTATTTTTTGCAGCCTCATCTATTGCATTGTAGGTTACCTTCCTACATTGTAATAGCTACAAAAAGTTTGTGATACTATCGTTATTACATCTTTAGGCACATCCAGTGTCTTTTTGTGACAAAAAAAACCTAAATAAAGTTCACCAAACACTCCACTTTACAGTTGTGTAGGCCACATTAGCTCATATTAAAGTCTAGTCCACACTTTATAAAATTAGTGTTTCTTATACCTGTTAGCAGCTGTTCAGGAATAAGCACACTAAGCCCTTAGTACTTTTCTGCCTATCTTTATCAGTCTACCAAGATGAAGAAGGCAGGGAGTAAGGCATGTGGTCGTGGTCGTGGGCGTGGGCGTGGAGTTTCTGCAGGGAGAGGACGTGAGGATTCTGTGCCTGCAGGGAGAGGACGTGGGGATTCTGTGCCTGCTGCGGGCACCAGTGACTCAGCATCCCCCAGTTTTACCAGGGAACAGTCCTTTATGCGCAGCTTTGTAGGAGCTAGCCGTACCCCACTGCTGCGCGAGGACCAAATTGAAGCCGTTGTCGGATGGATGGCAGCTAACGCATCGACTTCAATTAGTTCCAGATCCTCTCAGGTCCTGAGCACTGAAGAGCACCCATCTGTCTCTTCACCACCTGCCAAATTGCCCAGGCAGTCAGAGAGCCCTGGACAGGAGCCATCTCTACTTCTGTTCTCTGAATCTCTTGGCTTGGAAAGAGGGGGCCAGCCAAGCAGAATTCGAGAATTTGAAGAAGAGGTAGTATGCAGTGATGCGCAACCGTTTTGTCTCTCTGAATCTGAAGAGGCGGGTGGGCCAGTGCCTATGGTCAGCAGCACACCTCAGTACGCATCTGATGATGAGACTCAGGTGCCACTTTCTGGTGCGTACTGTGCTGTCGAGACTACCCAGGAGAAGCAGTTGTTTGAAGAGGGTGGTGTAGATGATGAGGTCCTTGACCCATCATGGCGTGAGGGACAGGAAGGTGGTGGGAGCAGCTCTGAGGAAGAGATTCCCCGAACGGCCCAAAAAGGAGGGAGAGGGAGGGGGCAGACTTGGTTGCCTGTAGCCTCCACTTCGGCACCCATTAGGAGCATGGCTCTTCCAAAATCCAAAGCGGGCGCTCCCAAGACTTGCAGTGCCTGGTCCTTTTTTGACACAGTTGCAGATGACATTTGCTTTGTCAAATGCAAGCTGTGTAATCAGAAGGTGAAAAGAGGGAAAAGTGTCAGCAACCTCAATACCACAAATATGTGGAAACATGTGCGGACCAAGCACGTGGTGGAGTTACACAAACACACTGAAGACCTAGGCCAACCTACAGCGCCACCTACCACCTCTTCAGCTCGTGTTGTAGCCTCTTCCTCCAGCTCACACACAGCTGGTTCGGCTTCCTCACAGGATCGCCATGGAAGAATCTCTGGCACTGTTGTACAGAGACACAGTGTAATTCCACCCACAGCACCACTTTCCCAGTCATCCTCACACTCCCAGGCCAGTCTACAGCCATCGTTAGCACAGGCATGGGAGAAAAGGCGCCCATACTCGGCAAACCACCCCCGAGCACAGGCTCTGAATGCTGGCATTGCTAAACTACTGGCCCTTGAAATGCTATCATTCAGGCTGGTGGAGACTGACACATTCCGTAACTTTATGGCATTGGCAGTCCCACAATACAACGTGCCCAGCCGCTTTTATTTCAGCAGGCAAGCCGTCCCTGCCCTGCAACATCATGTGGAGGGAAAAATTAAACATGCGCTACAAAACGCCGTCAGTAGCAAGGTCCACCTGACCACTGATGCGTGGACCAGTAAGCATGGACAGGGACGATACCTTTCCCTCACTGCCCATTGGGTAAATGTTGTGGAGCCGGGTACAGATCTTGAGAGTGGCGCTGTACGTGTTCTGCCAACTCCAAGGATTGCAGGAATCCAGTCTGTACACATTGACTCCTCCTCATACTCCAGTTCCTCTGAATCAGCGCTGCAGGAGCCGTCACGGTCTACCTCCACATCGACCCGTGAACGGTTACCTGTTATGATGACCGATATGAGCACAGCCGTGGCCAAACGTCAACAGGCCGTATTAAAATTAATTTCTTTGGGGAATCGAAGCCACACAGCGCAGGAGCTCTGGAATGCCATCAAGCAGCAGAGTGACGTGTGGTTTGTGCCAGCGAATCTCCAGCCAGGCATGGTAGTGTGTGACAATGGCCGAAATCTGGTGGCAGCTCTGGGCCTAGGCAACCTCACTCACATCCCATGTCTGGCACATGTGCTCAACTTGGTCGTGCAGAGTTTTTTGAGGGACTATCCGGATCTTGATGCACTGCTTCACAAGGTCCGCATAGAGTGCGCTCACTTGCGGCGTTCCAGCAATGCAAGATCACGCATTGCAGCTCTGCAGCGCCGATTATGTCTTCCGGAACATCGCATCATATGTGACCTACCCACCAGGTGGAATTCAACGTTACATATGTTGGAGAGGTTGTGTGAGCAGCAGGCAGCAGTAATGGAGTACCAGCTGCAGCAGGCGCAAACAAGTCGCAGTGCGCGCCGTTCACACTTCACCACCACTGAGTGGGCCTCTATGAAGGACATTTGCCACGTTTTGCGTGCCTTCGATTATTCCACGCGGATGGCGAGTGCAGATGATGCACTAGTCAGCATGACTATCCCCCTTATCTGCCTGCTTGAAAAAACACTGCAAGCACTAAGGGACGAGGTTTTGGAAGAGGTGCAGGATGAGGAGTCACAAATGCCATCTGCTTCTCTACAGTCTGCGCAACGTGGTTCCTCACAAAGGCCTAGGCAGGGGACACTTTGTGAGGAGGATGAGGAGGAGTCAATGGATGAGGAAGACATCTGTCCAGAGGAGGGAGGTACACAATGCTCTAGTAGTCAGTATCTAGAGCGAGGGTGGGGTGATGCAGAGCAGGCAGAGATCACGCCTCAAGCAGGGGACAGCGTTTCTTGGCCAGTTGGCAGTCTGCAGCACATGGTTGATTTCATGCTGCAGTGCTTCAGAAACGACCGCCGCATCGCCCACATTCTCAACACGGCTGATTATTGGGTGTCCACCCTCCTAGATCCTCGCTACCGGGACAACTTACAAAGCCTCATAACACCATTGAACCGGGAGCGTAAAATGCGGGAGTACCAAGACGCACTGGTGCATTCCATCATGTTCTCCATTCCAACCGAGAGCAGTGCTGCTAGTGCTTTACAAAGCAGCTCAGTGCGTCGAGGCAGTGGAGGAAGCTCTGCACAAAGAGGGAGCAGAAGCAGCGCCTCAGCACAAGGCAAGACCAGTATGGCCGAAATGTGGCAAAGTTTTGTGTCCCCGCCGCCACAAATGTCTACACCATCACAGACAGCTCCAGTCAGCAGGAGGCAACGTTTCCGTCAGATGGTGACAGACTACATGTCTTGCCCTCTTAGTGTACTCCCAGACGGCTCTTCTCCCTTCAAGTTTTGGGTCTGTAAGCTGGATACATGGCCAGAGCTTAGTCAGTATGCACTGGAGGTGCTAGCTTGCCCTGCTGCTAGTGTATTATCGGAACGCGTCTTTAGTGCCGCAGGTGGTGTACTAACAGACCGTCGCATGCGACTATCCTCCGATAACGTTGACCGGCTTACTTTTCTCAAAATGAACAAGGCCTGGATCTCTCATGAATTTGCCAGTCCTCTTCCAGAATAAATAATTGGTTGGCAACAGTATCCAGGTCTCCTGTTCTGTTCATGTTTCTACCACCTGAACTGTAATCCCTGAGCTCCAACACCGCCAGTTGGCGCTCGGAAGTGCCGTCTGCACAGTCAACACTTGCTGCCGTGTTATTGGGGTTCAGTAACGTCAGCTGTTCTCCTGCTGTGCGGACGGCAATTTCTCCTGATTTGTCCACATCCACTGTACTACACATTTTAAAGTTGCTCCAATTACTCCTCTGGCTCCTCTGTTTTCATTCTTATCCCTGGGCTCCAGCACCGCCAGTTGGCGCTCGGAAGTGCTGTCTGCACAGTCAACACTTGCTACCATGTTATTGGGGTTCAGTAACGTCAGCTGTTCCCCTGCTGTGCGGACGGCAATTTCTCCTGCTCTGTCCACATTCTCACTACTACAGATTTTAAAGTTGCTCCAATTACACCTCTGGCTCCTCTGTTTTCAGTATTATCCCTGAGCTCCAACACCGCCAGTTGGCGCACGGAAGTGCCGTCTGCACAGTCAACACTTGCTGCCGTGTTATTGGGGTTCAGTAACGTCAGCTGTTCTCCTGCTGTGCGGACGGCAATTTCTCCTGCTTTGTCCAAATCCACTGTACTACACATTTTAAAGTTGCTCGAATTACACCTCTGGCTCCTCTGTTTTCATTCTTATCCCTGGGCTCCAGCACCGCCAGTTGGCGCTCGGAAGTGCCGTCTGCACAGTCAACACTTGCTACCATGTTATTGGGGTTCAGTAACGTCAGCTGTTCCCCTGCTGTGTTCACGGCAATTTCTCCTGCTCTGTCCATATTCACTGTGCTACTTATTTAAAACTTGCTCCAATTACACCTCTGGCTCCTCCGTTTTTAGTATTTACCCTGGGCTCCAACACCGCCAGTTGGCGCTCGGAAGTGCTGTCTGCACAGTCAACACTTGCTGCCGTGTTATTGGGGTTCAGTAACGTCAGCTGTTCCCCTGCTGTGCGGACGGCAATTTCTCCTGCTCTGTCCACATTCTCACTACTACAGATTTTAAAGTTGCTCCAATTACACCTCTGGCTCCTCTGTTTTCATTCTTATCCCTGGGCTCCAGCACCGCCAGTTGGCGCTCGGAAGTGCTGTCTGCACAGTCAACACTTGCTACCATGTTATTGGGGTTCAGTAACGTCAGCTGTTCCCCTGCTGTGCGGACGGCAATTTCTCCTGCTCTGTCCACATTCTCACTACTACAGATTTTAAAGTTGCTCCAATTACACCTCTGGCTCCTCTGTTTTCAGTATTATCCCTGAGCTCCAACACCGCCAGTTGGCGCACGGAAGTGCCGTCTGCACAGTCAACACTTGCTGCCGTGTTATTGGGGTTCAGTAACGTCAGCTGTTCTCCTGCTGTGCGGACGGCAATTTCTCCTGCTTTGTCCAAATCCACTGTACTACACATTTTAAAGTTGCTCGAATTACACCTCTGGCTCCTCTGTTTTCATTCTTATCCCTGGGCTCCAGCACCGCCAGTTGGCGCTCGGAAGTGCCGTCTGCACAGTCAACACTTGCTACCATGTTATTGGGGTTCAGTAACGTCAGCTGTTCCCCTGCTGTGTTCACGGCAATTTCTCCTGCTCTGTCCATATTCACTGTGCTACTTATTTAAAACTTGCTCCAATTACACCTCTGGCTCCTCCGTTTTTAGTATTTACCCTGGGCTCCAACACCGCCAGTTGGCGCTCGGAAGTGCTGTCTGCACAGTCAACACTTGCTGCCGTGTTATTGGGGTTCAGTAACGTCAGCTGTTCCCCTGCTGTGCGGACGGCAATTTCTCCTGCTCTGTCCACATTCTCACTACTACAGATTTTAAAGTTGCTCGAATTACACCTCTGGCTCCTCTGTTTTCATTCTTATCCCTGGGCTCCAGCACCGCCAGTTGGCGCTCGGAAGTGCTGTCTGCACAGTCAACACTTGCTACCATGTTATTGGGGTTCAGTAACGTCAGCTGTTCCCCTGCTGTGCGGACGGCAATTTCTCCTGCTCTGTCCACATTCTCACTACTACAGATTTTAAAGTTGCTCCAATTACACCTCTGGCTCCTCTGTTTTCAGTATTATCCCTGAGCTCCAACACCGCCAGTTGGCGCACGGAAGTGCCGTCTGCACAGTCAACACTTGCTGCCGTGTTATTGGGGTTCAGTAACGTCAGCTGTTCTCCTGCTGTGCGGACGGCAATTTCTCCTGCTTTGTCCAAATCCACTGTACTACACATTTTAAAGTTGCTCGAATTACACCTCTGGCTCCTCTGTTTTCATTCTTATCCCTGGGCTCCAGCACCGCCAGTTGGCGCTCGGAAGTGCCGTCTGCACAGTCAACACTTGCTACCATGTTATTGGGGTTCAGTAACGTCAGCTGTTCCCCTGCTGTGTTCACGGCAATTTCTCCTGCTCTGTCCATATTCACTGTGCTACTTATTTAAAACTTGCTCCAATTACACCTCTGGCTCCTCCGTTTTTAGTATTTACCCTGGGCTCCAATACCGCTAGTTGCTGCTCAGAAGTGCCGTCTGCACAGTCAACGCTTGCTCCAGTGTTATTGGGATTCAGTAACGTCAGCTGATCCCCAGCTGTGTGTCCGGCAAATTCTCCTGCTTTGTCCACATCCACTGTAGTACGGATTTAAAACCTCCTCCAAATACACCTCTGGCTCTTCTGTTTTTAGTATTTACCCTGGGCTCCAGCACCGCCAGCTGGTTCTCGGCAGTTCCATTGGCTCTTGTACCTTCTGCTACCCATCCGGGTTCCAGTACCGTCAGCTGGTTCTCGGCAGTGTCTTTGGCACGGGTACTCCCTCCTGCCCAGCCTGGTTCCAGCACGCCAGCTGTTTCCGGGTAGTGTCAACGTCACTTTGCCTCCAATGCGTTGTCCTGTCGTGTTGCGGTCGGGTTAGCCGACTCTATGGTGCCTGCAGTTTAGGTGACTCCTATGTGGGCTGCGGGATCTGGCAATGAAGGCTGGTTCCATAGTGCCAATAGGACAAGCACCCTCTGTAGGACTGTGGGTTTTGGTAACTGCGGCCGGCTCGCGGCCTTGAACTTTTTTTTTACATGGGTACCTTCTGCTACCCATCCGGGTTCCAGTACCGTCAGCTGGTTCTCGGCAGTGCCTTTGGATTAGGTGCCTCCTTCTCGGTATCCAAGTTCCACCAACGTCTGCTGGTCCTTGGTAGTGCTTTCTGGCACAGGTACCTCCTGCTTAGTAACCGAGTTCCAGTAACATCAGCTGGTCCTCGGTAGTTCCATTGGCTCTTGTACCTTCTGCTACCCATCCGGGTTCCAGTACCGTCAGCTGGTCCTCGGTAGTTCCATTTGCTCTTGTATCTTCTGCTACCCATCCGGGTTCCAGTACCGTCAGCTGGTCCTCGGTAGTTCCATTTGCTCTTGTATCTTCTGCTACCCATCCGGGTTCCAGTACCGTCAGCTGGTTCTCGGCAGTGCCTTTGGATTAGGTGCCTCCTTCTCGGTATCCAAGTTCCACCAACGTCTGCTGGTCCTTGGTAGTGCTTTCTGGCACAGGTACCTCCTGCTTAGTAACCGAGTTCCAGTAACATCAGCTGGTCCTCGGTAGTTCCATTGGCTCTTGTACCTTCTGCTACCCATCCGGGTTCCAGTACCGTCAGCTGGTCCTCGGTAGTTCCATTTGCTCTTGTATCTTCTGCTACCCATCCGGGTTCCAGTACCGTCAGCTGGTCCTCGGTAGTTCCATTTGCTCTTGTATCTTCTGCTACCCATCCGGGTTCCAGTACCGTCAGCTGGTTCTCGGCAGTGCCTTTGGATTAGGTGCCTCCTTCTCGGTATCCAAGTTCCACCAACGTCTGCTGGTCCTTGGTAGTGCTTTCTGGCACAGGTACCTCCTGCTTAGTAACCGAGTTCCAGTAACATCAGCTGGTCCTCGGTAGTTCCATTGGCTCTTGTACCTTCTGCTACCCATCCGGGTTCCAGTACCGTCAGCTGGTCCTCGGTAGTTCCATTTGCTCTTGTATCTTCTGCTACCCATCCGGGTTCCAGTACCGTCAGCTGGTTCTCGGCAGTGCCTTTTGATTAGGTGCCTCCTTCTCGGTATCCAAGTTCCACCAACGTCTGCTGGTCCTTGGTAGTGCTTTCTGGCACAGGTACCTCCTGCTTAGTAACCGAGTTCCAGTAACATCAGCTGGTCCTCGGTAGTTCCATTGGCTCTTGTACCTTCTGCTACCCATCCGGGTTCCAGTACCGTCAGCTGGTCCTCGGTAGTTCCATTTGCTCTTGTATCTTCTGCTACCCATCCGGGTTCCAGTACCGTCAGCTGGTTCTCGGCAGTGTCTTTGGCACGGGTACTCCCTCCTGCCCAGCCTGGTTCCAGCACGCCAGCTGTTTCCGGGTAGTGTCAACGTCACTTTGCCTCCAATGCGTTGTCCTGTCGTGTTGCGGTCGGGTTAGCCGACTCTATGGTGCCTGCAGTTTAGGTGACTCCTATGTGGGCTGCGGGATCTGGCAATGAAGGCTGGTTCCATAGTGCCAATAGGACAAGCACCCTCTGTAGGACTGTGGGTTTTGGTAACTGCGGCCGGCTCGCGGCCTTGAACTTTTTTTTTACATGGGTACCTTCTGCTACCCATCCGGGTTCCAGTACCGTCAGCTGGTTCTCGGCAGTGCCTTTGGATTAGGTGCCTCCTTCTCGGTATCCAAGTTCCACCAACGTCTGCTGGTCCTTGGTAGTGCTTTCTGGCACAGGTACCTCCTGCTTAGTAACCGAGTTCCAGTAACATCAGCTGGTCCTCGGTAGTTCCATTGGCTCTTGTACCTTCTGCTACCCATCCGGGTTCCAGTACCGTCAGCTGGTCCTCGGTAGTTCCATTTGCTCTTGTATCTTCTGCTACCCATCCGGGTTCCAGTACCGTCAGCTGGTTCTCGGCAGTGTCTTTGGCACGGGTACTCCCTCCTGCCCAGCCTGGTTCCAGCACGCCAGCTGTTTCCGGGTAGTGTCAACGTCACTTTGCCTCCAATGCGTTGTCCTGTCGTGTTGCGGTCGGGTTAGCCGACTCTATGGTGCCTGCAGTTTAGGTGACTCCTATGTGGGCTGCGGGATCTGGCAATGAAGGCTGGTTCCATAGTGCCAATAGGACAAGCACCCTCTGTAGGACTGTGGGTTTTGGTAACTGCGGCCGGCTCGCGGCCTTGAACTTTTTTTTTACATGGGTACCTTCTGCTACCCATCCGGGTTCCAGTACCGTCAGCTGGTTCTCGGCAGTGCCTTTGGATTAGGTGCCTCCTTCTCGGTATCCAAGTTCCACCAACGTCTGCTGGTCCTTGGTAGTGCTTTCTGGCACAGGTACCTCCTGCTTAGTAACCGAGTTCCAGTAACATCAGCTGGTCCTCGGTAGTTCCATTGGCTCTTGTACCTTCTGCTACCCATCCGGGTTCCAGTAACATCAGCTGGTCCTCGGTAGTTCCATTGGCTCTTGTACCTTCTGCTACCCATCCGGGTTCCAGTACCGTCAGCTGGTTCTCGGCAGTGCCTTTGGATTAGGTGCCTCCTTCTCGGTATCCAAGTTCCACCAACATCTGCTGGTCCTTGGTAGTGCTTTCTGGCACAGGTACCTCCTGCTTAGTAACCGAGTTCCAGTAACATCAGCTGGTCCTCGGTAGTTCCATTGGCTCTTGTACCTTCTGCTATCCATCCGGGTTCCAGTACCGTCAGCTGGTCCTCGGTAGTTCCTCAGCTTTCTTGTACCTTCTGCTACATTTCCAAGTTCAAGCTTTTTGAAATGGTTCTTGGTAATCACTCTGGATCTCCCTGACGAGGACCCTGAAGACGAGGACCCTGAAGACCAACCCTAAGAAGACGAGGACCCCGAAGACAATGACCCTGAAGACGAGGACCCTGAAGACCACCCCGAAGAAGACGAGGACCCTGAAGACCACCCCGAAGAAGACGAGGACCCCGAAGACGAGGACCCAGAAGACCAACCCGAAGAAGACGAGGACCCCGAAGACGAGGACCCCCGAAGACGACGACCCTGAAGACCACCCCGAAGAAGACCAAGAAGATGACCCTGAAGAAGTTGACCAAGAAGACAAAGAAGAGAAGACAAGCACCAAGATACAGAAAAACAAGAGACAGAAAACCAAGAAGCAGAAATACAAGAAGCTGCAGAACAAAAAGCGGAAGAACATTAAGCATAAGACTAAAAATCAGAGCAAAAGATAATATCTAAATTATAAGCAGAAGATGACTAAGCAGTGTATGGGGGTGAGTCCGTTCCTCCTCGTGGTGCCCCTGGAAAAGACCTGCTGCTGCAGGCCAAACTGAACGCGGACAAATCCTGTTGTAAATCTTTTGTGACGGGCAGAACGAAAGGTGTAATGTCCAACCTTTTATAGATAACAACTACAGGAATGCCTGTCACAAATAAGAATATGATGAAGAAGAAGAATATGAAGAAGATGAAGAAGTAGAATATGAAGAATGTAAAAAAAAGAATAATACGAAGAAGGTGAAGAAGAAGAAGGTGAAGAAGAAGTGGATGAAAAAGATGCTGAGGATGATGAAGGAGAAAGTGTGGGAGAAGTAAAAAAGAAGGTGAAGAGCATGGAAGTAGTGAAACATAAATATCTGACAAAATATAAAAATACTTAACATAGTTAATATTTCCGTAACTCAGAACATAATAAAAAAATATTAATTCCTGCTATTCCATTTGACTGGGCTAAACCTCTATGCCTTTATTGTCTCCCCCACCTCCCCCAATACATTCTACATTATTCTTAGTTGTTTTCCTTCATGTAGAAATAACCTACAAGGAAAGAAAGGGTTTATTTTAATTCCGATATTTATGTCCCATTGACTTGCATTGGTTTCCGGTATCGGAATCGGCGATATCCGATACTTTTTCGGTATCGGTCCGATCCAATCCGATCCGATATTTCCCGATATCGGAAGGTATCGCTCAACACTACTCATCACTAATTATTATATAAAAATGTCATTCTTAGCTTCACATGTTGGTATTATCAATTACTCATGAAATGCTTGATTGTGCACTATATCTGTTCTGTTGTTACTGCAATACTGGTCTGTTTTCTGCAGTTGTGTGTTAAGAAGTCAACATTAAAAACAACTCAAGTGAAAAATGAATTAATGTAAAATATTAAACAAGAGCATAAAGTATTGCAGGCAGATAGCTGAGGAAGAGGGGGTTGTGGTGACAGAGATGCAAGTAGAAAGATGAGAAAGAGAGGGGACACAGTATTCAAACATGCAGCTATCTGGAGACATTCAGTAAAGTGTGTGGTTCTTTTGCAAATTGATGTGGTGCCCAAGGATGTCAGATTAACAATGTCCTCCCGCATTTTCTCCTTAAAGGACTCAAATACAGGATTGCCTGGGCTAATTATAGGGGAACTTCCGCTAATTATATAGTGCCAGGGGCAGTAGAGACAGCAACGTGTGGAGAAAAAAATGAAAGAAAATAGCTACAAAATATAATGTGTTCATTGAGAGATCATTTCTGCAAAAGAAAAAAAGGAAGAACTCCTAAGCCAGGCTCAAGCCCTTCATTGTCAGAGATGCACGGTATAGGTTACTCTTTACTGACTCTTTCAGATATTTATATACAATATGTTCTTACCATTAAATATTTATGAAGTTGGTGAAGTAGAGAAGATAAATAGAGAATGTTAGAGAGACAGGGATATCATCTGGAAGAAAGGAAACAGGGAAACAATCTGCACGTTTTACAATGAACATACACATAACAACTGTTTACAAAAGCAGTATGGAATCTGATTTTTCAAAATTAATTGGCCTTTGTGAAATAAGTGATTAATCATTAAAACTGGACATGTCATAACATGTTTGTTGATTCCCAGTTATTATTAAAGGGAACATATCATGAGGATTTTATATCCAAACGAACGACATGTATGTACAGGCAGTTTCATGCTGATTAAATACATACCTTCATTGAAGAAATATGTTTTGCCATTTCTGAGAAATCATACATAAATGAGCTTCAAATGATGTGGGGTGGGACATTACACTTGCAGCTCTCCCGTTGTCCCTCCTTATTCCCCACCCACTACCTGCCTCCTGTCTAACTGAAAGGTAACTCTTGTTTCCATGGTCTGCCTCCGTGGTCTGCCGCCGTGGTCTGCCTCCGTGGTCTGCCTCAGAAACAGGAGTAAGGTGTCGGAATAGAGAGGGAAGGCAAGAGAGTTGCAAGTGCAATGTTCCACTCTGAAGCACTTGCAGCTCATTTACATATGGTTTTATCTCTGGATTTCAATAATGGTGTGCAGGAAGTGCGGGGAGGAGGAGAACAGACGTCTGTCCTCCTCCTCCTGTGCACTTGCTGTGGAAATTTCCGCTGCGGATTATCATTGCGGAAAAATCTGCAGCATGTTAATTATTTTTATGGAAACGCGGCGTAATTGCCGCCATTGACTTGCATTGAATCGCATAATATCCGCATGACTACATGTGCACATGTGGATATTAAGCGATTCAATGTGCGGATAGCACCCGGAGAAGAAGAGACTCTCCTCCCGACCTGGGTACCATAGTACCTGTAAAATAAGAATTAAAATAAAAAATAAACATTATACTCACCTTCTGATGGCTCGCGGTCTTCCCTCCGGTGCGTTCTGGCTCCCCGGTGGCTCGTGATGGTGTAAAAGGACCTTCCATTTAGTCATGTGACAGGTCACGCAAAAGCTGACGTCGGCAGTCACATGACCTGTCACATGACTAAATGACGTCATGGAAGGTCCTTTTACACGACCGCGAGCCGCCCAAGACATCAGACGCACCTGAGAAGGAGACCGGGGGCCATCGGAAGGTGAGTATAATGTTTTTTTTTATTTTCTACCATTTTTATTCTTTTTTTAACTAAAAAAAGTTGCATGGATTTATATAATGTGACCAAGTTGACAAGCACTTTCCAAGTGATGCTAAAATCACTTGGAAAGCGCTTGACAACCCGCATGCAAAAATGCATGCAAAAACGCATGACAAACGCTTCTACCTGGCAGGAAAAACGCATGTAAAATACGCATGTGTTTTTCATGCCAGGGAGATGCAGAAAAAATCAGCAGCATTTCTGCATCGTGGGCACTTAGTCTCAGTCTTGCTTCTTCCTCTGATTTGAAAATAAAAGGTACCGTATTTTTCGGACTATAAGACGCACCGGACCATAAGACGCACTTAGGTTTTAGAGGAGGAGAATAGAAAAAAAAATTAAGCAAAAGATGTGGTCATGATGCACTGTTAAGGGGGAGGGCGTCTGCTGCTAAAACTTTTATAGTCGTAATGTCCCCCAATTCTGTTAATATCCCCCATCCTGGTATATATAGCCCCCCTCTTTCTATTATACATGGCCCCCATCCCCATCCTGGTATGCATGGCACCCCTGATCTCCATCCTGGTATGCATGGCACCCCTGATCTCCATCCTGGTATGCATGGCACCCCTCAGTCCCAGTATGCATGGCACCCATCCATCCTGGTATGCATGGCACCCCTCGATCCCGGTATGCATGGCACCCCTGATCTCCATCCTGGTATGCAAGTCACCCCTCATCCTGGTATGCAAGGCACCCCTCATCCTGGTATGCCTGGCACGCCTCCATCCTGGTATGCATGGAACCCCTCCATCCTGGTATGCATGGTACCTCTCCATTCTGGTATGCATGGCACCCCTGATCTCCATCCTGGTATACAAGGTACCCCTCATCCTTACCCTGGTATACATGGCCCTCGGTGCTCAGTGAGTAATTCTGAAATACTCAGGCAGGAGCCCGAGTCCCCGCCCTGCATGTTTGGCACTGATTAGACAGCGAATTAACATACAGGGATTGCCTGCCAGTCACTGTAATGCCGCAGTCAGGTTGGTTGTGGCATTACAGTGGCCGCATAGCGTCATCGGGTCTATATTAGATCCGGGACCCTATACTAGTCACAGTCTACCGGTCGAACAGGCACAGTAGGGAGAGGTGCTAGTGATTGAGGGAGAGAATTGGCGGTTGTTTTAGTGAGGTATTACACAGCATTACAAATCTACACTAACAGTTCCTCTAAGGACTAATTCTGATGCATATCAATCCTGGGGATAGCAGGAGTTAGGCAGGCAGAGTTTGTGGAGAGCGTATACAACAGAACAGGGTCCACTGCACGTTCTGTCTGCTGCTGTTACTCATATCCATAGCCCTAGATATCAGGGATAATATTCTTTTTGCTCTTAATCCTGATTTTGTTGAAAAGCACTTTAAGGCTGTGTGCCCACGATGCGTTTTTTAAGCGTTTCCGCAGCGCCAAAAATGCTGCAGAAAAGCTTAAAAAATGCATGGTAGAAGGTCTGCCATGTTCCCCAATGATAATCCGCATGTGCTGTGCACATGCTGCGGAAATTTCCGCTGCGGATTATCATTGCGGAAAAAAATGCAGCACTACCAATTATTTTGCAGAAGCGCTGCGTTTTCGCCGCCATTGACTTGCATTGGAACGCTTGGATTCCGCATCACTGCATCTGTACATGTGGAATCCAAGTGTTTCAATATGCGGATGGTACCCAGGTGTGGAGGACAGGAGACTCTCCTCCGGACCCGGGTACCATAGAACCTGTAAAAAAAAGAATAAAATAAAAAATAAATATTATATTTACCTTCTGATGGCCCGCGGTAAGCTTGTCTTCGCTTGCCGGCAGCTTTCGGTGGACTGAAGGACCTGCGCTGACGGCAGGTCATGTGACGGCAGGTCCTTCAGTGTAGTGCACCGCAAGCTGCCGGCAGCCAGGACGGAGCGAATCAAGACTCCGGGGGCCATTGGAAGGTAAGTATAGATTTATTTTTGTATTTTTTACCATTCTTTGGGGGTCACACTATATAAATCCATGCCGGTTGCATGGATTTATATAGTATGACTAAGTTGTTAAGCACTTTCCAATTGATGCTAAAATCACTTGGAAAGCGCTTGTCAACCCGCATGCAGAAATGCATGTGAAGAACGCTTCACTTCCACTTGTCCCTGGCAGGAAAACGCATGTACAATCCGCATGTACAATCCGCATGTACAAACCGCATGTACAATCCGCATGTACAAACCGCATGTACAATCCGCATGTACAATCCGCATGTACAATCCGCATGCGTTTTTTCTGCCAGGGAGATGCAGAAATGCTCAGGAAAAATCCGGAGCATTTCTGCATCGTGGCCACATAGCCTTATACACCATTTTAACTGCTCTATTTGCTTGTTAGCAGCATACAGCCAGATTTGGCTGATTTTATTCACATTACTGTATTGTGGAAGCAGAGAAACTTATCCATCATCAGACGTGATCCGATATTACTGCGGTGATAATCCTGACATTTTTAGGAATGTGACAAATACTACTTTATTTAAAGTCTGCCAGTTCTCTGTTGAAAACCTATTCACACTTGGTCGCTGACCAATACCATATCTTGTTACCTGTGACTGTAGGAAAAAATCCACATACTCACATGGACGTTCATTTAGACTGCCGATTCCTGCAACTATAGGTCTACCAGGAGGGTTAATTAGTGATTTGTGCACCTTTGGTACAAGATAGAAAGTTGGTACAACTGGATGAGATGTTGACAGGAAATCTTTTTCATTCTTATCAATCACTCCATTCCAAAAGGCCTCCATAATCAAGTTGTTCAGTTTTTTCTGAAACACAATATTCGGATCAGAAGGAAGTTTTACATAGAAATCATTATTGTTCATTACTGGTAATGAGTTTGAAATCGTATGTACGTGATACTGTACATTTATTATAGATTCTTGAAGTTTTGAGAGTACCAACAAGTATGCTATTGGTTTCTTTGGATGTAGAATCCCTCTATACTTGTATTGTTCACGACCTGGGTTTTGACGCTGTTTCCACCTTCCAAGAAAAAATCTCGGAGGTAAAACCACACATAACAAGTTCCTCCTAGACCTACTGGCCTTTACACTTAGACAGGATTATTTTGTCTTTGACCGGACCTTCTACAGGCAGATCTCTGGAGCGGTGATGGGTGCGCATTGTGTGCCCTCCTTTGCCAACCTACTTCTAGGTTGGTGGGAGGAAACACACATGTACCCGACTTGTCGGTTCCGTGAGTCTGCCTGTGGCTGGTTCCGATACTGTACATAGACGATATTTTGTTTCTGTGGACTGGGTCAGAAGAGACCTGTCATGAATTTATCAGTGAATTGAATACTAATCTGTTCAATATACGTCTCACCTGGCAGATTTCCAGAAGTGTTATGGAATTTTTAGATGTCAAATTGACTCGAAGTGGGGACCAGATCCACATAAATCTGCATCGTAAGACAACTGCAACGAACGGTCTGTTGCATTTTAATAGTTTACACCCACAACAGCTTAAGGAAAGTATCCCGGTGGGACAGTTCCTGAGGGTTAAGCGAAATTGTAGTTTGAATTCAGATTTTATCTCACAGGCAGCAGATTTGACGGAACATTTTCGCACCCGTGGTTATCCTAAGAGAGTCATCAGCAAAGCATTCATCAGAGCAAATCAACAAGACAGGAGGGACCTACTGAAACCAAAAAACAAAAAAAATGGTAATAAGGATAAAATTCGGGTCATTACCAAGTGTAATAATCAGTGGCATGACATTAGGTTTCTATTAAATAAAAACTGGAGCATACTATATTCTGATCCTAAGCTCCAATGCATTGTTCCCCACAGATCGCTACTAACTGCGAGAAGAGCCAGGTATCTACGCGACAATCTAACAAGAAGTCACTACACAAGAGCTTCTACGAGAACAGGAATAGGTACGTCTCTTCATGGATCCTTTCCTTGTGGGAACTGTTCAATCTGCCAGTTTATGCCAGTAACAAGTATCTTTGTCAAATAGGCCACAAATAAAGAATATGTCTTAAAGAACTACATCAATTGCCGTACAAGTAACGTGCTATATGTCCTTACATGCCCTTGTGGAAAGAACTACATAGGACAATCGTCGCAAGAACTACGCAAAAGGATACAGTACCATTTTTCAGATATTGCTTTGGCGGAGAAATACCGAAGGAAAGGAAAGACCATCGCTACTGTCTCCGAACACTATTTGGCGTGTCATAACCGTCGATTGTCAGGCACAAGGATTGAGGGACTGGAACAGGTCATTCAAAATATCAGAGGGGGCAATGTATCATACCCATTCCTACTAAGTGAATCGCGCTGGATTTTTAAATTGAACAGCGTAGCACCAAATGGGATAAATGAAAATCTCCCATTTACAAGGTTTTATAAACGATAAGTAATTTTTGGATGTATGTATATGACTCGCCCCCTGGGCCGTGGGGCACGCGGATCCGGACGATAGGGGAACGATGGGGGTAGTAGTGGCGGCCCGGTCCCGTGGCTCAGGGTGATCAGACCAATGGTAGCCTGCTACGTACCGACGATAAAGTCCGACTACGCCACCCGTGGATTGCGGTTGTTAGGAACCGCCGCTGCAAGGCAGTCCGCTGGGGCTGATGACGTGTGCAGCTGGCATGGTGTGACTCCCCACGGGAAGAGTGCGGCCCCAGGGCAGTGTAGTGGATGTTGGGAGTGATGGTAGTGAGAGTCCTGGTGCTGATAGTGCTGGAGGAGCGAAAGAGCACACAGACAACGTACTGCAGTCCAATGTCGTTTACTCACAGTTCAGGTACTCCAGGTCACTTCTGTACAGGTAGTGACCGCCCGAGCCGTGCTGCGTCCACCAGGTGTGGGGCTCGGTCAACTCCCAGGCAGTTCAGGAGCATGGCACAGGACCCCCTTTAATCCTTTCTCTGGCCTGCCTCACCAGTGACCCACTTTTGTCCAGCTGCCGCAGACTTGTGCGGTTAAACGTGGGCCCCGTCCTCCGCTGTCCTATATGGTGCCTTCCTAGCAGGTTTGATGAGGTGTCGCACCAATAGATGATCACGACAACCGGTCTTTGGCTGAGGGTAGTTTCTCCTCCACCAACTTGGGATCCGGTACCCTTAATCTGCCTGACCCTTCACCCTGGATTCTCGTGGGTTCTTAGGGTCCCTTCCACCTTTTTGTTCCTGAGCCCTTCTGTTTCTCTGTCTCTTCTTCTCCCTTTCCGTTCCTTCCTGTTCCTTTCTCTTGGAGCTGGGCTCAGGAGGCACCACAGCTCCCCTTCACCTCTTCCTCGGCCTCTCACTAGGTCCTCCTGGAGTAGAGCTCCTACAGAGCCTCTACTCACTGTCTTCTCCTCTCTGGACAGAACCTAGATCTAAGATGGTGCCCACCTTTTATACCTCCCTCTGACCATGAGCCCAGGTGACCAGCAACCAATGGGCTCCTTCCTACGCTCAGGAACCAACCCCTATCTGCCCCTACAGCACTGGGTGTTCCACCCCCCTCCCCACTCCAGACAGGGACATAGTCGGTCGTGCCTGCACTTCTGTCTAGTGGGAGCACCGTTGAGCTGTCCCTCGGAAATGGGGTGTGTGTGCTGTATGCAGCTAACTGAGCCCTGGTCCATACTCCATCCTTACCTGGGAGTGGAATACCACACCTCTGGGCTGAGGTGCAATACCCCTGTAGCGGCCGAACCCTCGGGGCGCTACATATACGCTCCCTTTATATTGGTATTTTGGCAGTACCCATGTCTCTGTAGATACTCATCGCCAGGCTTCTTCCCAATTTATGCATCTGACTCGCCCAGGGAGGATATGGGGGGAAACTCGGTACCCGGGCCTTGACGTTCTGTGAGATATCACGGCAGTCGGCTCCCGGGCCCGTACCCTGAGGTCACTCTTTAAAAGGGGGGCTTTGTTAACAGTTTTGTCTCGTGATGCCACCTGTGGCTCTTGGCAATGGGTACCAGTGCTGCTGCAGACATCCGGGGGTGATGGGATGGCAGCTGGGATGTTTCTGCTCCCCACAGGCGGAGCGGGCCCCCGGGGCAGGGTTGATGAAAGGGATGCAGGTGAGAGGTGGCCCTGCCGGGCCAGGGGAGAATAACAGACATGCACACAGGGGGTTCGCTTCAGTACCTTTACTGGTGTAGACAGCAGGTACGGTCCAGGGTACTTGATAGGAAGGGTGCACTTCTGGACTCTCCCCAGTGAGCGATTATAAGGCCTCCTGATTTGTTTCTTCCTCTCTCTCTGAAGCTTCTGACCAGCCTGAAACTAGGCCTAGCTTCTGTACTCTTTCACTCTCCTCACCTGCATGCTTGGTGGTAAGAACTTTCTTCTGGCTACCACTATCCCTGGACGCTGAAGCCTTCGTGGTTCCTAGTTCTTTAAATGATTGTAGCTTCAGGTGGACCAGGGGTCTAGAATCCTCCTGGTATACCATTTATTCCTACTGGGCGTAGAGGACCCTGTAGGCGCGGACCCAGTGTCCGGCTTGTGTTCTGGGGTGAGCCTAAGATGCTCCTCTGCCCCCATAACTCCTCTCACTCTTCTCCTTGCCTCCGGCCCCGCTCTAGGCCCCAAGGCTTCAGCACGTGCTTTAGGCCCTGGCTGGCCCTCAGCACAGCAGCTCACATGCTGCTTCTTCACTGATCTGGTGTGCCAGCACACTCTGCCTGCCTAACTCCACCCTCCAGTATATATATTCCTAACAGGGCTCCCTCTGGTGGTATGAGGTGGAAGGGTGGAGGTGTCTGTTATGTAATGAGGGCCTCTTGTGGAGAAGTCCGTCCATGCACTCTTTTGGGTCCTGTGGTACCTGTAATAGCAGGGTGCCACACATCCGTGACATATGTGCAGACTACACCATTCTTCAGTCTCTGTACATGATATTTTTCTTTCTTTCTTTTATTTCTCTGCATCTCTTCTAGCATATTTTTACATCTTTATTAGCTATCTGGACTCTATACTACAATTCAGTAGCTCTTTATAATATGTTATGGCCATAACATTTTGTTACTCAATCTTTGTTTTCCAATCTCCACAGTTCAGTGGGGTGAGAGAACATTTCATATTTCTCAAATTTCTGAATATTTCTTGTGCATTTTACATGTTCAGGAGATCTGCTTGCTCAATTATGGGTTTCTACGGCCCTGTTTCTACAGCAATACTCTTGTTGTATAGTACAGTTTTATATGATTTAAGTAGCCCTATTTTTTACCTTGAGTTGGCTAAAGTGTTTTCAGATCAAAAAATCTCACGTTGACCAGTGGATTTCTACTGAATTGAGTCGTTATCGCTATATTATTTAACCAAGAACAAATATTCCTTGGACACTTTTTTGTGTCTTGGTGTGTTTATATGTATTATACGCTTCTGGTTTCTGAGCTCAGAGACAAAAGTTGCAGGAACAAATATTCCCTGGATGTGTCTTGATTCCGGGGGGTGTGCTCACACGCGTTGCACACTTCTGGTCTCTGAGCTCAGGGACAAATGCTGAAGTAACATTTGCGGCAGCAGTCAGGGTGCAGTGACAGTGATTGCCCATTAACACACCATGTGATCTGAATTTTTCATTTATTATTTAATCACATATGGTATAAATACCATGACTGCTATAATGTGGGGCTCATACCCCTGAAGAAGCCTGAAAAGGCGTAACGCGTGGCGTTTCCCTTTTGTATCTTCAGGTTTCCACTCTTTTCTGTTCACAGGTTGTTACAATGCCAGTTTATTCCATATATCTCTAGACACTCAATAGTCATGGGTGGTAGATAGGATCTGATTATTAATCTAGAAACGGACCAAGGGGTACACTGCTGGTCTAGGGGTATATTGATACATGTATAGCTATAATATTTATGCTGCATTAGGGTCGCACATGTGATATGTATTTTGAATGCATGACAGTTATACTTACATGCCCTATTTAACATGTTATATGTACCTTAATATTCATGTTTGTTATACTTGTATGCAGGAGGCATTTGTTGCAAAAAACCTGTGTGCACAACCAACTTGTCATTTGTACTTGCAATCTTGTGATTAGTGGCTTACACAGAGGTGGAAACTTCACATGTACTCACACTTTCTCATTGAGGTTGTTTGTTTTTAATTGGTTTTTAACCTCCTAAGGACTGAGGCACTTTGTAGGTTAATGACCAGGCCAATTTTTACAATTCTGACCACTGTCAGTTTATGAGGTAATTACCTCTTGAACACTTCAACGGATCCCACTGATTCTGAGATCTGTTTTTTCATGACATATTGTACTTCATGATAGTGGTAAAATTTCTTCGATATCACTTGCGTTTATTTGTGAAAAAAACAGAAATTTGTCGAAAATTTTTACAATTTTGAAATTCTCAAACTTGGAATTGTTATGCCCTTAAATCAGAGAGATATGTCACACAAAATAGTTAATAAATAACATTTCCCACATGTCTACTTTACATCAAAACAATTTTGGAAATAAAATTTTTTTGTTAGGAAGTTATAAGGGTTAAAAGTTGACCAGCGATTTCTCATTTTTCCAACAAAATTTACAAAACCATTTTTTTAGGGACCACATCACATTTGAAGTGGCTTTGAGGAGTCTATATGACAGAAAATACCCAAAAGTGACACCATTCTAAAAACTCCACCCATTAAGGAACCCAAAACCACATTCAAGAAGTTTATTAACCCTTCAGGTGCTTCATAGGAACTGAAGCAATGAGGAAGAAAAAAATTAACATTTAACTTTCTTTTCACAAAATATTAAATTTAGACCAATTTTTTTTATTTTCACAAGGGTAACAGATAAAAATGTACCCCAAAATGTATTGTGAAATTTCTCCTGAACATGCTGATACCAAATATGTGGTGGAAAACTACTGTTTGGGCACACGGCAGGCCTCGGAAGGGAAGGAGCGCCATTTGACTTTTTGAATTCAAAATTTGCTGGAATAATTAGCGGATCCCATGTTGCGTTTGGAGAGCCACTGATGCCCTTAACAGTGGAAACCCCCCACAAGTGACCCCATTTTGGAAACTAGACCCCTCAATGAACTTATCTAGATGTGTGATGAGCACTTTGAACCCCCAGGTGCTTCACAGAAGTTTATAACATAGAGACATGAAAAAAAATCACAAAAATTTCTTTTTAGCCCCAAATTTATTTTCACAAGGGTAACAGGAGAAAATGGACCGCAAAAGTTGTTGTGAAATTTCTCCTGAGCACGGCGATACCCTATATGTGGCAGAAAACTACTGTTTGGGTGCATTAACCGGCGCTCTACGCTGAGCACTTACTTTGGGGTTTCCATCTCCAAATGACATGATTCAGATGAAACCCTGGAGGGATCCATTCATTATAATGAGATGAGTCAGCAGAGTTACTCTAGACTCCGTCTGGAATCTGTTCAGCATTATCCTTCTTTTCAGAGGTGCACAAAACTGTGGTTGACCGCGCTTTTATTTACGCCTAAAAAGATGGACACCGCCGGATCATAGGTCAGACGCCGTCCACAGTGCCTCCACCTGCTTCATTACAGGGAATCTTCCTTTAGGGGTTTCCGTCTGAATTACTTATTTCAGAGATTTACACGGAAACCCCGGTGTAAGCGCTCAGCGCAGAACGCAGGATAATTGTGCGCCGAGCCTTATTGCGATTTTTGGGAGGCAGAATACACAAATTAGCAGCAGGTGAAGAATTGGTTTTAAATACACTGCTAAAAAAAATAAAGGGAACACTCAAATAACACATCCTAGATCTGAATGAATGAAATGTTCTCATTGAATATTTTGTTCTGTACAAAGTTGAATGTGCTAACAACAAAATCACACAAAAATCATCAATGGAAATCAAATTTATTAACCAATGGAGGCTTGGATTTGGAGTCACCCCCAAAATTAAAGTGGAAAAACACACTACAGGCTGATCCAACTTTGATGTAATGTCCTTAAAACAAGTTAAAATGAGGCTCAGTATTGTGTGTGGCCTCCACGTGCCTGTATGACCTCCCCACAACGCCTGGGCATGCTCCTGATGAGGTTGCGGATGTTCTCCTGTGGGATCTCCTCCCAGACCTGGACTAAAGCATCTGCCAGCTCCTAGATAGTCTGTGGTGCAATGTGACGTTGGTGGATGGAGCGAGACATGATGTCCCAGATGTGCTCAATCGGATTCAGGTCTGGGGAACGGGCAGACCAGTCTATAGCTTCAATGCCTTCATCTTGCAGAAACTGTTGACACACTCCAGCGACATGAGGTCTGGCATTGTCCTGCATTAGGAGGAACCCAGGGCCAACCGCACGAGCATATGGTCTCACAAGGGGTCTGAGGATCCCATCTCGGTACCTAATGGCAGTCAGGCTACCTCTGGCCACCCCACACCATTACTGACCCACAGCCAAACCGGTCATGCTAAAGGATGTTGCAGGCAGCAGATCGCTCTCCACGGCGTCTCCAGATTCTGTCACGTCTGTCACATGTGCTCAGTGTGACCCTGCGTTCATCTGTGAAGAACACAGGGCGCTAGTGGCGACTTTGCCAATCCTGGTGTTCTGTGGCAAATGCCAAGCGTCCTGCACGGTGTTGGGCTGCGAGCACAACCCCCATCTGTGGACGTCGGGCCCTCATACCACCCTCATGGAGTCAGTTTCTAACCGTTTATGCAGACACATGCAAATTTGTGGCCTGCTGGAGGCGGAGTTAGCAATCCTACTGCTGGGTTGTTGCTCTCCTATGGCTCCCTCCACATCTCCTGGTATCTGCTCCATGCTCTGGATACTGTGCTGACAGACACAGCTACCCTTCTTGCCACAGCTCGCACTGATGTGCCATCCTGGATGAACTTCACCACCTGAGCAACTTCTGTGGGTTGTACTGTAGACACCGCCTCATGCTACTGTGGCGCCCCTGCGGGTTCAGTCACCACAGAGGTGCTGCATCTCACCCAGAGGTGTAAAAGGCTAAATAAAGGTTTTAATAAAAGGCTGCTGTGGAAATTTAACCCATGTCGCATGCAGTTGTGTGTTTATTTTAAAAGGTTAGATAAAAAAAGAGATTGGTAAAAATGGAACGACAAAGATTGCTTCTTGGATTGTCAAGAAAGGCCAGAGAGTTCCATAGGGCATACAGGCCACATGACAAAGGATGAGGAATGAAGGGTTATAAAATTTGAATGGGAAAGTAAGGATACGCGTGGGGGTTTGTGATTGGAGGGGAAGGGTTCGGGGTAGGTTTAAGAGGGAATAAAAGGACAGTAAGGGTCAGTTACCTCCTTTTACTTTGTGGAAAGCAGCTGAGAACCTACCTGCCCTTAATTTAAATAAAAAACAAACAATGAAGTATATTTAGTGTGTTATGGGAAATATTTATACTTTGCTTTATTATTTAGACAATTCTTATATCTTTGATAATTTTGTATTTTAATATTAGCTTTCTAAGTGTTATGCATAAATAACAGGGTGTTGTCTCTGATATGGAGTTGTATTAAAGCTTTCCTTTGTTTCTGAAAGTATAGTAAAACTAGATATAGCCAGATCCTAAGTAATGCAGCAGAATACATAATTTATGACTTTGTTTTCCTAACTTATCTTCCTTTTTAGGTAACGTAATGTAAGCCATTCCCACTTTCCTTATCTTTGTGGTTTGTAATAAAAACTTGTAACCAGGCATCTGAGAGCAGACATCTCTGCAACACAGACAGAATTGTGTGTGTGTTCTCTTTTCTCAGATCGATCGACTCCCTGATTTGATCAAAACTGGCAAACATCTGAAACCTTTTGAGTTTCCCCTAAAACTTTTCATATAGGTTTCTCCATCAAGTGTAACAGCAGCAGTTTGCTCAGACAATGGAACCTGCTGATCCAAAGACCTCTCTGCTCTTGGACTTATTCCAAGAGATGTCCCGGCAACGTGATCAGTAGAACAAAATCCTGTCCTATCTGCGGACGGACAGTGAATAATCGTTTGGATGCAATGACGTCGGTCGCTCCAGTCCAAGTTGCAACAGCCGCCACAGTTGCTACTCAGCCTGCAATTAATGCTTCAGGACATGCTCCCCATATGTCTGCACAGACAGAGACTCCAAGCAGTGCCGTGGATTTATTATCCAGTGTATCTGCACTATGAACTGCTAGCCAAACCAGTTCCCCTTGGATCAGGCTAAGATTGCATTCCTGATGTCTCACTTAGGAGGAGAGGTCCTGGCATGACTCAATCCCCTATGGGAGAAAAGAGATCCGATGACCTCAGATTTGCAGGTTCCGCAAGAGCTTTGACGAGCCGGTCCATGTCACTTCTGCAGCATTTTCCCTCCTTAGGCTGCGTCAGGGTAGTCTGACCATAGGCCAATATGCAGTCCAATTTCACATTCTGTCTTTTGGACTTGGATGGAATAATGAAGCACTGGTGGCGGCATTCTGGGAGGGATTATCTGGAAGAATTAAAGATGAACTGGCCGGTCAGGACATTCCTGACACATTGTGTGAGGACTAGTGTTGAGCGATACCTTCCGATATCGGGAAATATCGGATCTGATTGGATTGGACCGATACCCAAAAAGTATCGGATATCGCCGATTCCGATACTGGAAACCAATGCAAGTCAATGGGACAGAAATATCGGAATAAAAATAAACCCTTTCTTTCCTTGTAGGTTAATTCTACATGAAGGAAAACAACTAAGAATAATGTAGAATGTATTGGGGGAGGTGGGGGAGACAATAAAGGCATAGAGGTTTAGCCCAATCAAATGGAATAGCTGGAATTAATATTTTTTTTAAGACGTTCGGAGTTACGGAAATATTGACTATGTTAAGCTTTTTTATATTTTGTCAGATATTTATGTTTCACTACTTCCATGCTTTTCACCTTCTTTTTTACTTCTCCCACACTTTCTCCTTCATCATCCTCAGCATCAGCATCTTTTTCATCAACTTCTTCTTCACCTTCTACATCTTCTTCTTCTTCACCTTATTCCTATTATTCTTTTTTTTTTACATTCTTCATATTCTTCTTATTCAACTATTATTCTTCTTCATATTCTACTTCTTCATCTTCTTCATATTCTTCTTCTTCATCATATTCTTATTTGTGACAGGCATTCCTGTAGTTGTTATCTATAAAAGTTTGAACATTACACCTTTCGTTCTGCCCGTCACAAAAGATTTACAACAGGATTTGTCCACGTTCAGTTTGGCCTGCAGCAGCAGGTCTTTTCCAGGGGCACCACGAGGAGCAACGGACTCACCCCCATACACTGTTTAGTCATCTTCTGCTTATAAGTTAGATAATATCTTTTGCTCTGATTTTTAGTCTTATGCTTAATGTTCTTCCGCTTTTTGTTCTGCAGCTTCTTGTACTTCTGCTTCTTGGTTTTCTGTCTCTTGTTCTTCTATATCTTGGTGGTTGTCTTCTTGTTCTTTGTCCTCTTGGTCAGCTTCTTCAGGGTCATCTTCTTGGTCTTCTTCGGGGTGGTCTTCAGGGTCGTCGTCTTCAGGGTCGTTGTCTTCGGGGTCCTCGTCTTCTTTGGGGTGCTCTTCAGGGTCCTTGTCTTCAGGGTCATCGTCTTCAGGGTCCTCGTCTTCTTCGGGGTGGTCTTCAGGGTCCTCGTGTTCAGAATCGTCATCTTCGGGGTCCTCGTCTTCTTTGGAGTGGTCTTCAGGGTCCTCGTGTTCAGGGTCGTATTCTTCGGGGTGGTCTTCAGGGTCGTCGTCTTCAGGGTTGTCGTATTCAGGGTCCTCGTCTTCTTCGGGTTGGTCTTCAGGGTCCTCGTCTTCAGGGTCCTCGTCTTCGGGGTCCTCGTCTTCTTCAGGTTGGTCTTCAGGGTCCTCGTCTTCAGGGTCCTCGTCAGGGAGATCCAGAGTGATTACCAAGAGCCATTTCAAAAAGTTTGAACTTGGAAATGTAGCAGAAGGTACAAGAAGGCTGAGGGACTGCCGAGAACCAGCTGATGGTACTGGAACCCGGATGGGTAGCAGAAGGTACAAGAGCCAATGGAACTACCGAGGACCAGCTGACGGTACTGGAACTCGGTTACTAAGCAGGAGGTACCCGTGCCAGAAAGCACTACCAAGGACCAGCAGACGTTGGTGGAACTTGGATACCGCGAAGGAGGCACCTTAGCCAAAGGCACTGCCGAGAACCAGCTGACGGTACTGGAACCCGGAAGGGTAGCAGAAGGTACAAGAGCCTATGGAACTACCGAGAACCAGCTGACGGTACTGGAACTCGGTTACTAAGCAGGAGGTACCTGTGCCAGAAAGCACTACCAAGGACCAGCAGACGTTGGTGGAACTTGGATACCGTGAAGGAGGCACCTAAGCCAAAGGCACTGCCGAGAACCAGCTGACGGTACTGGAACCCGGATGGGTAGCAGAAGGTACCCATGAAAAAAAAAGTTGCAAGGCCACGAGCCGGCCTGAGTTACCGAAACCCACAGTCCTACAGGGGGTGCTTGTCCTATTGGCACTATGGAACCAGCCTTCATTGCCAGATCCCGCAGCCCACATAGGAGTCACCTAAACTGCAGGCACCATAGAGTCGGCTAAACCGACCGCAACACGGCAGGACAACGCATTGGAGGCAAAGTGACGTTGACACTACCCGGAAACAGCTGGCGTGCTGGAACCAGGCTGGGCAGGAGGGAGTACCCGTGCCGCCAAAGACACTGCCGAGAACCAGCTGACGGTACTGGAACCCGGATGGGTAGTAGAAGGTACAAGAGCAAATGGAACTACCGAGAACCAGCTGATGGTACTGGAACCCGGATGGGTAGCAGAAGGTACAAGAGCCAATGGAACTACCGAGGACCAGCTGACGGTACTGGAACTCTGTTACTAAGCAGGAGGTACCTGTGCCAGAAAGCACTACCAAGGACCAGCAGACGTTGGTGGAACTTGGATACCGCGAAGGAGGCACCTAAGCCAAAGGCACTGCCGAGAAACAGCTGACGGTACTGGAACCCGGATGGGTAGCAGAAGGTACCCATGTAAAAAAAAGTTGCAAGGCCGCGAGCCGGCCGCAGTTACCAAAACCCACAGTCCTACAGGGGGTGCTTGTCCTTTTGGCACTATGGAACCAGCCTTCATTGCCAGATCCCGCAGCCCACATAGGAGTCACCTAAACTGCAGGCACAATAGAGTCGGCTAACCCGACCGCAACACGACAGGACAACGCATTGGAGGCAAAGTGACGTTGACACTACCCAGAAACAGCTGACGTGCTGGAACCAGGCTGGGCAGGAGGGAGTACCCGTGCCAAAGAAACTGCTGGAAAACAGCTGGCGGTGCTGGAACCCAGGGTAAATACTAAAAACAGAATGGAGCCAGAGGCGTAATTGGAGCAACTTTAAAATCTGTAGTAGTGTGAATGTGGACAGAGCAGGAGAATTTGCCAGACACACAGCAGGGGAACAGCTGACGTTACTGAACCCCAATAACACTGGAGCAAGCGTTGACTGTGCAGACGGCACTTCTGAGCAGCAACTAGCGGTATTGGAGCTCAGGGTAAATACTAAAAACAGAGGAGCCAGAGGTGTAATTGGAGCAAGTTTTAAATCAGTAGTACAGTGGATGTGGACAAAGCAGGAGAATTTGCCGGACACACAGCTGGGGATCAGCTGACGTTACTGAACCCCAATAACACGGCAGCAAGTGTTGACTGTGCAGACAGCACTTCTGAGCGCCAACTGGCAGTGTTGGAGCTCAGGGATAATACTGAAAACAGAGGAGCCAGAGGTGTAATTGGAGCAACTTTAAAACCTGTAGTAGTGTGAATGTGGACAGAGCAGGAGAATTTGCCGGACACACAGCTGGGGATCAGCTGACGTTACTGAACCCCAATAACACTGGAGCAAGTGTTGACTGTGCAGACAGCACTTCTGAGCACCAACTGGCGGTGTTGGAGCTCAGGGATAATACTGAAAACAGAGGAGCCAGAGGTGTAATTGGAGCAACTTTAAAATCTGTAGTAGTGTGAATGTGGACAGAGCAGGAGAAATTGCCGTCCGCACAGCAGGGGAACAGCTGACGTTACTGAGCCCCAATAACACGGCAGCAAGTGTTGACTGTGCAGACAGCACTTCTGAGCGCCAACTGGCGGTGTTGGAGCTCAGGGATAATACTGAAAACAGAGGAACCAGAGGTGTAATTGGAGCAACTTTAACCCCTTAACAACATTTGACGTACTAATACGCGTCTGTGCCCTGGGACTTAAGAGCCAGATCCGTATTAGTACGTCATATCTTTAATGCGGCACCGCGACTTAAGTCGCGGTGACAGCATTAAAGTTACGGTGCCATCTTACCTCTGGGTAGATGGCGTCATCATCCCGGGAGGTGTCGCCGCCTCCGCGCACCAGCGATCGCTGTGATTGGCTGTTCAAATCTGAACAGCCAATCACAGCATTTCTCACTGTTTTTATGTGATTGCCGGAAACAGTGATCTGCAGCCTAGGATCGGTGCTCCTAAGAGCACCGATCCTAGGCTGTTGCTAGGACACCCCAGCCCTGGCCCCAGACTGCTATGATCGGCGCGATCGCCGATCACATCGATCGCACCGATCGTAGTGCGACCGCGCGGTGACAGGGCGGTCATGGGGCGGTGACCGGCTTGTGACCTGCCTGTCACCGCCCCATGACCCCCTGTAATGTGATTCAAGCCCCCAGACTGCTGTGATTGGAGCGATCGATGATGAAATCGATCGCTCCAATCAGAGTACCTGAATACAGGTGACCGGCGGTCAGAAGGAAGTGTCACCTCTCTGTGACCCCCTGTGGTGCATGCTCTGCTCCAGGCATGTCTGATTGGTGCAATCAGTGTCACCAATCAGATGGCTGGGGCACAACATGCACCACAGGGGGTCACAGAGAGGTGACACCTCCCTGTGACCGCCTGTTCACCTGTATTCAGGTACTCTGATTGGAGCAATTAATGTCATCAATGATTGCTCCAATCAGATTACCTCCACCTGTCACCACCCCATCATCACCCTGTGACCGCCATGCAGACCCTCACACTTGGTGAGGATTTCTACAGAGTGGTCACATCTGCTGTGTCTGTGCTGGGCCTTGTAGTGCCACAGCATATTCTGTGACACCACAAGACCATCTTCTCACTGTTCCAGTCGCTGCTGCTGCTGCCGCTGCTCCTGGATCTTCAGCTCCAGCGTCCTGGAACTTCTGCTCCAGCTCCTGGATCTTCTGCTCCAGCTCCTGGATCTTCTGCTCCTGACCTGCTGTGGTTCCTGCTCCAGAGCCTGCTGCTGTTCCTGCTGCTGATCCTGCAGAGAAGACTTTGGTAAGTCTGTTCTCCCCTCATCCACCCCAATCCCCCCTCCCCCCTCTTTTTACCCCCCCTTACCTTTTTTTCTGCATCCTGCAGCGGTCTCCAGTTCTGGTCCGAGTCTCCAGCTCCGCTCCCGGTCACCAGCACCGTGCTCCTGGTCACCAGTGCCGGGCTCCTGGTCACCAGCGCCGGGCTCCCGGTCTCCTGCTCTGGCTCCCGGTCTCCTGCTCTGGGTCTTTTGTTCCAGTCCTGCTGACCCTTTGGTAAGTCCATCTCTGATCTCCCCTCATTAACCCCAATCCCCCTCTTCCCACTCCCCTTTCTTTTTACCTGTCTTCCCACTCCCCTGTCATTTTACCCCCCTTCCCACCCCAATCCGCCTCACCCCAGTGTCCCTGTTAATTCTTTTGGTTCTGATCTCCAGCTCCAGTACCGGTCTCCTGCTCTGGGCTCCTGGTCTCCTGCTCCGGGCTCCTGTTCCTGCTCCTGGCTCCTGTGCCGGGCTCCCGGTCACCAGCTTCGGGCTCCTAGTCACCAGCGCCGGGCTCCCAGTCTCCTGCTCTGGGTCTTCTGTTCCAGTCCTGCTGACCCTTTGGTAAGTCCATCTCTGATCTCCCCACATCCACCCCAATCCCCCTCTTCCCACTCCCCTGTCTTTTTATTCCTCTTCCCACTCCCCTGTCTTTTTACCCCCCTTCCCACCCCAATCCGCCTCACCCCAGTGTCCCTGTTAATTCTTTTGGTTCTGATCTCCAGCTCCAGTACCGGTCTCCTGCTCCGGGCTCCTGGTCTCCTGCTCCGGGCTCCCAGGCTCCTGCTCCGGGCTCCCGGTCTCCTGCTCCGGGCTCCTGCTCCGGGCTCCCGGGCTCTCAGTCACCAGTGCCGGGCTCCCGGGCTCCTGCACCGGGCTCCCGGTCTCCTGCTCCGGGCTCCTGGTCTCCTGCTCCTGGTCTCCTGCTCCAGGCTCCTGCTCCGGGCTCCCGGTCTCCTGCTCCGGGCTCCCGGGCTCCTGCGCCGGGCTCCCAGTCACCAGTGCCGGGCTCCTGGGCTCCTGCACCGGGCTCCCGGTCTCCTGCTCCGGGCTCCTGGTCTCCTGCTCCTGGTCTCCTGCTCCGGGCTCCTGGTCTCCTGCTCCGGGCTCCCGGTCTCCTGCTCCGGGCTCCCGGGCTCCTGCGCCGGGCTCCCAGTCACCAGTGCCGGGCTCCCGGGCTCCTGCACCGGGCTCCCGGTCTCCTGCTCCGGGCTCCTGGTCTCCTGCTCCGGGCTCCCGGTCTCCTGCTCCGGGCTCCCGGTCTCCTGCTCCGGGCTTCCGGTCTCCTGCTCTGGGCTTCCGGTCTCCTGCTCCGGGCTCCTGCTCCGGGCTCCCGGTCACCAGCGCCGGGCTCCTGCTCCAGGCTCCCGGTCCTGAAAGAAGAACAGAGAGGACTTTGGTAAGTAATCTCTGATCTCCCCTCATCTAACCCAATTCCCCTCTTCCCACTCCCCACACATTTGTGCGCACATCCAGCAGCCGCCGAGTATTGATCGGTGACATAGTTCACCAATCCACACTCGTGCTCGCTGTTTGCACCACATAAAGTATTTCCTTTTTCCACACACTCTAAATAAAGTACTGACACACACACACTCTCAATAAAGTATTGACACACACGCACCACATACATAACAAACAATGTCCTGCTCATCCCAAACTCAGTATTCAGCGGAGGAGGCATACGCTATTCTTGCCTCCGACACTGACAGTGAGGGTGAGGATCCCACATTTCTTTGTTTTTCCGACTCCTCGTCGTCTTCCTCCTTCTCTTCTTCCTCCTCTTCCTCAGGTTCTGCTGGCCCGCCCCGCCGTCGTTGCAGGAGAGATGTTCCAGCGCCCCCCACTACTGAGCATATATGGACTTCGCCCCCCGAAAATTATGAGCCGCTGATTCCTGATTTCGTGGCGGAATCAGGAATCAAGTTTGACACCACCGGCCTCACAGAAATAGACTTTTTCAAAGTCTTTTTCTCTGAGGATTTTATAAACCTCATGGTGGGCCAAACTAATTAATACGCTCATCAATTTTTAGAACAAAACCCCTCTTCATCATTTTCTAACTGGTCTCTTGTAGATGCAGTAGAAATGATGAAGTTTTGGGGCCTGGTCCTTCTTATGGGGATCTTGAAGAAGCCCGAGCTTCGGCAATACTGGAGTGTTGACGTTTTGTATAACACTCCAATGTTCCGAATGGTCATGCCCCGGACACGCTTTCAGGCCATCTACAAGTTCTTGCATTACCAAGATAATGCAAGGTGTCCTGCACGCGATGACCCGAACTTTGATCATCTTTTCAAAGTTCGGCCGGTCATCGAACACTTCAACAACAAGTTTGGTGAAGTGTACGTGCCCCAAAGGGACATCTGTGTGGATGAGTCCTTAATTTCTTTTAAGGGGCGGCTTGGATTCCGGCAGTACCTGCCCAGTAAGAGGGCAAGGTACGGGATCAAGCTGTATAAACTTTGTGAGAGTACCTCAGGATACACTCACAAGTTTAGAGTTTATGAAGGGAAGGACTCCCAGATTGAACCCCCTGAATGCCCCCCTGTTCTGGGAGTGAGTGGGAAAATTGTGTGGGACTTGGTGCACCCACTGCTTGATAAAGGTTATCACCTCTACGTGGATAACTTTTATACAAGTATCCCGCTCTTCCAGTCCCTCTCTGCGCGACGTACCGCAGCCTGCGGTACTGTCAGCAAAAATCAGAAAGGCCTCCCAAAGACGCTAATTGGGCAGCTGCTCAGAAGGGGTGAGAGCAGAGCCCAATGTAGCGACCACCTGTTGATGGTCAAGTACAAGGACAAAAGGGATGTCCTTTTCTTGACCACCATACATGGTGATGGCAGCACACTCAGCACTGTACGAGGTTCCACTACACAGGTCGTCAAACTAGACTGTGTAGTGAGGTACAACAAGTACATGGGGGGAGTTGATCTCTCTGATCAAGTCCTCCAGCCGTACAGTGCTTTGAGAAAGGCCAGAGTGTGCTACAAGAAGCTGGCCGTGCACATTGTATAGATGGCAATGCACAACGCTTTCCTTCTGTCACAATGTGCAGGCCAGACTTCTGCGTCGTATCTTCAGTTTCAGGAAACAGTTATCAAGGCCCTGATATTTGGCAGCGGTGACAGAGCGGGCCCCAGTACTTCTGGAATTGAAGGACCGAGAATTGTACCAGGCCAGCATTTCCCAGGGCAAATCCCTCACAGCGGAAAAAAAGGAAAGTCACAAAAGAGGTGCCGAGTGTGTTATAAAACGGGAATACGCAAGGACACCATTTATCAATGTGACACCTGCCCTGACAAACCTGGCCTGTGTATGAAAGACTGCTTCAAAAGGTACCATACTTTGATGGACTAGTAAATTAATTTCTGACGTATGACAACGTGACGAACACTACACAGCTGACGTAGTGTTCGTCAGGATGTCATACGTCAGTTGTGTAGTGTTCGTCAGGTTGTCCTACACAACTGATGTATAACACTACATTACAAAATTCAAAAATCAACTACCACTACCAAAAAGGGGGCACTTGTTGGGCATTTCACTGTTTAGGCACATCAGGGGCTCTGAGAACATGACATGGCGCCCGCAGACCATTCCATCAAAGTCTGCGTTCAAAAGCGTCACTCCTTCCCTTACGAGCCCTTACATGCGCCCAAACAGTAGTTTTTTCCAACACATGGGGTATATGAGTACTCAGGAGAAATTGCACAACAACTTATGGGGTGCAATTTATCCTGGTACCCTTGTGAAAATATTTTTTTTTGCATTTTTGTGGAAAAAAAGTTTTTTTTTTATTTTCACAAGTCAACATTATGATTTTCTGTGAAGCACCTGGGGGTTCAATGGGCTCACCACACATCTATATAAGTTCCCTGGGGGGTCTAGTTTCCAAAATGGGGTCACTTGTGGGGGAGCTCCAATGTTTGGGCACACAGGAGCTCTCCAAACGCAACATGGTGTCCGCTAACAATTTGAGCAGATTTTCCATTTAATTTGTTAGCGGACACCATGTTGCATTTGGAGAGTCCCTGTGTGCCCAAACATTGGAGCTCTCCCACAAGTGACCCCATTTTGGAAACTAGACGCCCCAAGGCACCTATCTAGATGCATAGTGAGCACTTGGAACCCCCAGGTGCTTCACAAATTGATTCATAAAAATGAAAAAGTGTTTTTTTTTTCACTTTTTCATTTTTACGAATCAATGTGTGAAGCACCTGGGGGTTCCAAGTGCTCACTATGCATCTAGATAGGTGCCTTGGGGGGTCTAGTTTCCAAAATGGGGTTACTTGTGGGGGAGCTCCAATGTTTGGGCACACAGGGGCTCTCCAGACGCAACATGGTGTCCGCTAACAATTTGAGCCGATTTTCCATTCAATTTGTTAACGGACACCATGTTGCATTTGGTGAGTCCCTGTGTGCCCAAACATTGGAGCTCCCCCACAAGTGACCCCATTTTGGAAACTAGACCCCCCAAGGCACCTATCTAGATGCATAGTGAGCACTTGGAACCCCCGGGTGCTTCACAAATTGATTTGTAAAAATGAAAAAGTGGTTTTTTTTTTCACTTTTTCATTTTTACGAATCAATTTGTGAAGTACGTAGGGGTTCCAA
This sequence comes from Phyllobates terribilis, assembly GCF_046119375.1. Lineage (NCBI taxonomy): Eukaryota > Metazoa > Chordata > Amphibia > Anura > Dendrobatidae > Phyllobates > Phyllobates terribilis. The sequence goes on from NW_027362762.1 coordinate 612,887,322, forward strand.
GTGCTCACTATGAATCTAGATAGGTGCCTTGGGGGGTTTAGTTTCCAAAATGGGGTCACTTGTGGGGGAGCTCCAATGTTTAGGCACATCAGGGGCTCTCCAAACTCAACATGGCGTCCGCTAATTATTCAAGCAAATTTTACAATCAAAAAGTCAAATGGCGCTCCTTCCCTTCCGAGCCCTGCCGTGCGCCCAAACAGTGTTTTTTCCCCACATATGGGGTATCTGCGTGCCCAGGGGAAATTGCACAACAAATTTTGAGGTCCATTTTTTCTTGTTACCCCTGTGAAAATAAAAAAAATTGGGTCTAAAGTAACATTTTTGTGGAAAAAGTTAAATGTTCATTTTTTTCTTCCACATTCCAAATATTCCTGTGAAGCACCTGAAGGGTTAATAAAGTTCTTGAATGTGGTTTTGAGCACCATGAGGGGTGCAGTTTTTAGAATGGTATCACTTTTGGGTATTTTCTGTCATAAACACCTCTCAAAGTGACTTCAAATGTGATGTGGTCCCTAAAAAAATGGTTTTGTAAATTTTGTTGGAAAAATGAGAAATCGCTGGTCAACTTTTAACCCTTATAGCTCCCTAACAAAAAAAAATTTTGGTTCCAAAATTGTGCTGATGTAAAGTAGACATGTGGGAAATGTTATTTATTAACTATTTTCTGTGACATATCTCTCTGATTTAAGGGCATAAAAATTCAAAGTTTGAAAATTGCAAAATTTTAAAAATTTTCGCCAAATTTCCGTTTTTTTCACAAATAAACGCAAGTGATATCAAAGAAATTTTACCACAATCATGAAGTACAATATGTCAAGAAAAAACTGTCTCAGAATCAGGGGGATCCATTGAAGCGTTCCAGAGTAATTACCTCATAAAATGACACTGGTCAGAATTGTAAAAATTGGCCTGGTCATTAACGTGCAAACCACCCTCGGGGGTTAAGGGGTTAAAATCTGTAGTAGTGTGAATGTGGACAGAGCAGGAGAAATTGACGTCCGCACAGCAGGGGAACAGCTGACGTTACTGAACCCCAATAACACGGCAGAAAGTGTTGACTGTCCAGACAGCACTTCTGAGCGCCAACTGGCGGTGTTGGAGCTCAGGGATAATACTGAAAACAGAGGAGCCAGAGGTGTAATTGGAGCAACTTTAAATTCTGTAGTAGTGTGAATGTGGACAGAGCAGGAGAAATTGCCATCAGCACAGAAGGGGAACAGCTGACGTTACTGAACCCCAATAACACTGCAGCAAGTGTTGACTGTGCAGACAGCACTTCTGAGCGCCAACTGGCGGTGTTGGAGCTCAGGGATAATACTGAAAACAGAGGAGCCAGAGGTGTAATTGGAGCAACTTTAAAATCTGTAGTAGTGTGAATGTGGACAGAGCAGGAGAAATTGCCGTCCGCACAGCAGGGGAACAGCTGATGTTACTGAACCCCAATAACACGGCAGCAAATGTTGACTGTGCAGACAGCACTTCTGAGCGCCAACTGGCGGTGTTGGAGCTCAGTAATAATACTGAAAACAGAGGAGCCAGAGGTGTAATTGGAGCAACTTTAAAATCTGTAGTAGTGTGAATGTGGACAGAGCAGGAGAAATTGCCGTCCGCACAGCAGGGGAACAGCTGACGTTACTGAACCCCAATAACACGGCAGCAAGTGTTGACTGTGCAGACAGCACTTCTGAGCGCCAACTGGCGGTGTTGGAGCTCAGGGATAATACTGAAAACAGAGGAGCCAGAGGTGTAATTGGAGCAAGTTTTAAATCAGTAGTACAGTGGATGTGGACAGAGCAGGAAAATTTGCCGGACACACAGCTGGGGATCAGCTGATGTTACTAAACCCCAATAACACTGGAGCAAGCATTGACTGTGCAGATGGCACTTCTGAGCAGCAACTGGCGGTGTTGGAGCTCAGGGATTATAGTTCAGGTGGTAGAAACATGAACACAACAGGAGACCTGGATACTGTTGCCAACCAATTATTTATTCTGGAAGAGGACTGGCAAATTCATGCGAGATCCAGGCCTTTCTTCAATTTGAGAAAAGTAAGCCGGTCAACGTTATCGGAGGATAGTCGCATGCGACGGTCTGTTAGTACATCACCTGCGGCACTAAAGACGCGTTCCGATAATACACTAGCAGCAGGGCAAGCTAGCACCTGCAATGCATAGTGGCTAAGCTCTGGCCATGTATCCAGCTTACAGACCCAAAACTTGAAGGGAGAAGAGCCGTCTGGGAGTACACTAAGAGGGCAAGACATGTAGTCTGTCACCATCTGACGGAAACGTTGCCTCCTGCTGACTGGAGCCGTCTGTGATGGTGTAGACATTTGTTGCGGCAGGGACACAAAACTTTGCCACATTTGGGCCATACTGGTCTTGCCTTGTGCTGAGGCGCTGCTTCTGCTCCCTCTTTGTGCAGAGCTTCCTCCACTGCCTCGACACACTGAGCTGCTTTGTAAAGCACTAGCAGCACTGCTCTCGGTTGGAATGGAGAACATGATGGAATGCACCAGTGCGTCTTGGTACTCCCGCATTTTACGCTCCCGGTTCAACGGTGTTATGAGGCTTTGTAAGTTGTCCCGGTAGCGAGGATCTAGGAGGGTGGACACCCAATAATCAGCCGTGTTGAGAATGTGGGCGATGCGGCGGTCGTTTCTCAGGCACTGCAGCATGAAATCAACCATGTGCTGCAGACTGCCAGCTGGCCAAGAAACGCTGTCCCCTGCTTGAGGCGTGATCTCTGCCTGCTCTGCATCACCCCACCCTCGCTCTAGATACTGACTACTAGAGCATTGTGTACCTCCCTCCTCTGGACAGATGTCTTCCTCCTCCATTGACTCCTCCTCATCCTCCTCACAAAGTGTCCCCTGCCTAGGCCTTTGTGAGGAACCATGTTGCGCAGACTGTACAGAAGCAGATGGCATTTGTGACTCCTCATCCTCCACCTCTTCCAAAACCTCCTCCCTTAGTGCTTGCAGTGTTTTTTCAAGCAGGCAGATAAGGGGGATAGTCATGCTGACTAGTGCATCATCTGCACTTGCCATCCGCGTGGAATAATCGAAGGCACGCAAAACGTGGCAAATGTCCTTCATAGAGGCCCACTCAGTGGTGGTGAAGTGTGAACGGTGCGCACTGCGACTTGTTTGCGCCTGCTGTAGCTGGTACTCCATTACTGCTGCCTGTTGCTCACACAACCTCTCCAACATATGTAACGTTGAATTCCACTTGGTGGGTAGGTCACATATGATGCGATGTTCTGGAAGACGTAATCGGCGCTGCAGAACTGCAATGCGTGATCTTGCGTTGCTGGAATGCCGCAAGTGAGCGCACTCTATGCGGACCTTGTGAAGCAGTGCATCAAGATCCGGATAGTCCCTCAAAAAACTCTGCACGACCAAGTTGAGCACATGTGCCAGACATGGGATGTGAGTGAGGTTGCCTAGGCCCAGAGCTGCCACCAGATTTCGGCCATTGTCACACACTACCATGCCTGGGTGGAGATTCGCTGGCACAAACCACACGTCGCTCTGCTGCTTGATGGCATTCCAGAGCTCCTGCGCTGTGTGGCTTCGATTCCCCAAAGAAATTAATTTTAATTCGGCCTGTTGACGTTTGGCCACAGCTGTGCTCATATCGGTCATCATAACAGGTAACCGTTCACGGGTCGATGTGGAGGTAGACCGTGACGGCTCCTGCAGCGCTGATTCAGAGAAACTAGAGTATGAGGAGGAGTCAATGTGTACAGACTGGATTCCTGCAATCCTTGGAGTTGGCAGAACACGTACAGCGCCACTCTCAAGATCTGTACCCGACTCCACAACATTTACCCAATGGGCAGTGAGGGAAAGGTATCGTCCCTGTCCATGCTTACTGGTCCACGCATCGGTGGTCAGGTGGACCTTTCTACTGACGGCGTTTTGTAGCGCATGTTTAATTTTTCCCTCCACATGCTGTTGCAGGGCAGGGACGGCTTGCCTGCTGAAATAAAAGCAGCTGGGCACGTTGTATTGTGGGACTGCCAATGCCATAAAGTTAAGGAAGGTGTCAGTCTCCACCAGCCTGAATGATAGCATTTCAAGGGCCAGTAGTTTAGCAATGCCAGCATTCAGAGCCTGTGCTCGGGGGTGGTTTGTCGAGTATGGGCGCCTTTTCTCCCATGCCTGTGCTAACGATGGCTGTAGACTGGCCTGGGAGTGTGAGGATGACAGGGAAAGTGGTGCTGTGGGTGGAATTACACTGTGTCTCTGTACAACAGTGTCAGAGATTCTTCCATGGCGATCCTGTGAGGAAGCCGAACCAGCTGTGTGTGAGCTGGAGGAAGAGGCTACAACACGAGCTGAAGAGGTGGTAGGTGGCGCTGTCGGTTGGCCTAGGTCTTCAGTGTGTTTTTGTAACTCCACCACGTGCTTGGTCCGCACATGTTTCCACATATTTGTGGTATTGAGGTTGCTGACACTTTTCCCTCTTTTCACCTTCTGATTACACAGCTTGCATTTGACAAAGCAAATGTCATCTGCAACTGTGTCAAAAAAGGACCAGGCACTGCAAGTCTTGGGAGCGCCTGCTTTGGATTTTGGAAGAGCCATGCTCCTAATGGGTGCCGAAGTGGAGGCTACAGGCAACCAAGTCTGCCCCCTCCCCCTCCCTCCCTCCTTTTTGGGCTGTTCGGGGAATCTCTTCCTCAGAGCTGCTCCCACCACCTTCCTGTCCCTCACGCCATGATGGGTCAAGGACCTCATCATCTACACCACCCTCTTCAAATAACTGCTTCTCCTGGGTAGTCTCGACAGCACAGTACGCACCAGAAAGTGGCACCTGAGTCTCATCATCAGATGCGTACTGAGGTGTGCTGCTGACCATAGGCACTGGCCCACCCGCCTCTTCAGATTCAGAGAGACAAAACGGTTGCGCATCACTGCATACTACCTCTTCTTCAAATTCTCGAATTCTGCTTGGCTGGCCCCCTCTTTCCAAGCCAAGAGATTCAGAGAACAGAAGTAGAGATGGCTCCTGTCCAGGGCTCTCTGACTGCCTGGGCAATTTGGCAGGTGGTGAAGAGACAGATGGGTGCTCTTCAGTGCTCAGGACCTGAGAGGATCTGGAACTAATTGAAGTCGATGCGTTAGCTGCCATCCATCCGATAACGGCTTCAATTTGGTCCTCCCGCAGCAGTGGGGTACGGCTAGCTCCTACAAAGCTGCGCATAAAGGACTGTTCCCTGGTAAAACTGGGGGATGCTGAGTCACTGGTGCCCGCAGCAGGCACAGAATCCCCACGTCCTCTCCCTGCAGGCACAGAATCCTTACGTCCTCTCCCTGCAGAAACTCCACGCCCACGACCACGACCACATGCCTTACTCCCTGCCTTCTTCATCTTGGTAGACTGATTAAGATAGGCAGAAAAGTACTAAAGGCTTAGTGTGCTTATTCCTGAACAGCTGCTAACAGGTATAAGAAACACTAATTTTATAAAGTGTGGACTAGACTTTAATATGAGCTAATGTGGCCTACACAACTGTAAAGTGGAGTGTTTGGTGAACTTTATTTAGGTTTTTTTGTCACAAAAAGACACTGGATGTGCCCAAAGATGTAATACCGATAGTATCACAAACTTTTTGTAGCTATTACAATGTAGGAAGGTAACCTACAATGCAATAGACGAGGCTACAAAAAATAGGCTAATACTAATCTGGCTGGGGCTGCAGGGCACAATGCTGCAGAAAGGCTCCTCTATCTACTCCTATATAGTGTGTTTGGAACCAATGTAGCTGAATACGGATGGAACCACCACACTAATAGGAGAAATCAGGAAAAATGTTCAATTAGCAAAAAAGGACAATGTATGAGGCAGTGACGCACGCTGAGCGCACTACAACCAGACGTGGCTGAAGCACACACTACAGCGTGAGCTGCACTCACACACAGAGACCTTGCAGACAGGCGTGAACAGTGCAGATGCAGAGCACTGTGCACTAGCGCTGCAAGACAAAAAAAAAATTCTCTATCTACTCCTATATAGTGTGTTTGGAACCAATTTAGCTGAATACGGATGGAACCACCACACTAATAGGAGAAATCAGGAAAAATGTTCAATTAGCAAAAAAGGACAATGTATGAGGCAGTGACGCACGCTGAGCGCACTGCAACAAGACGTGGCTGAAGCACACACTACAGCGTGAGCTGCACTCACACACACAGACCTTGCAGACAGCGGTGAACAGCACAGAGAACTGTGCACTAGCGCTGCAAGGCACAGCGATTTATAAAGTAGCTTGGGCAAAGCAGAATAGACCAAATAGGTAGCTAAAACTGTCCCTCAGAACAACGGCGTCCTATCCCTAACTGAATTCACAGCAGAATGAGCTCAAAATGGCGGCGGCGGCTTTTATAGTGCATCATGACATCATTTCAGCAGCCAATCACAGCCATGCCATTAGTTAACATGCCTAACAGGATGTGCCCACACTTCTTAGGATCCTCATTGGCTGAATAAAATGAAACTGGCTCATTGCATTATGGGAACTTCCGATTCCGGTATACGATATTGTAAAAGTATCGGAATTAAGTATCGGAATTCCGATACTGCGAATATTGGCCGATACCTGATATTTCAGTATCGGAATGCTCAACACTAGTGAGGACCTGGCCACTTTCTAAATACTTTTCCAGCACTGAGCACCCCTTTTCGTCAATCTTAATTTTGTGTTTTGTTAGAAATTTGCTAGCTGTGTTTTGTTAGTGATTTGTTTGCTCATCAGTTCAACCTCAGGTATCTATTCCATTCAGTGACCATATCTCCGAGATCTTGGGCCATTGTTCTCTCCGTCACCACAGGTAGTCTCACATGCAAACCCAGGGGATGGGTTCCACCTGAGAAAATATCTCCACTAAGGCACAGTTAGCTGGGGGAGGGAGGGGTGAGCTCTTCTGCTGATTCAGGGGGCTGAACCCTGTGCAGGAGAAAGAGAAGATTCATTACTAGTCGGACGGAGAGCTGGGTGGTATCACGGGCTGCGGTCATGATATCCATCATCCGAAGGAGCATATGCTGTGACTGCCAATATACCGACGGGAGATACAAAAAGCTGTGGGCCAACCAAAAGTTGGGGGACAGTGGGTATCACCTGGTACGGGGCAGTGGAACTACTGATCCCAGGTTGGAAACTCAAGGACTAAGAGAATTGCCTGTTGGACATTTACCTGGAATTGCTGGTCACCGTGGTCGGAAGGAATAAAACTAATTGTATCGATAACCTGCCTAGGTGATTATTAAAATCCACAACCGCACATCTTTACACATTGTATAACCTAATTTTCTTGACCATCCGTATCGACCTCAGGTTCCAGGAACGTTCTAGAGAGTCGGCACGTGTAAAGAAACCACTTCATCTGCCCCTGTCTTTTCAAAGGCTGCCTATTACTCGGTTGTCTATGCCAGCTACTACCTCTGAACCAATGGCGCGCGACCATCTTAAGTTGGTCGAACAACAGCAGGAACACTGTCATGCCAAGCACAGAACACCTGATCCGTATTTGTCACAAGAAGTTGGGAAACTCCAAAGCTTATGGTCAGTAGGAGAGGCCTCCCTGAGTGAAAGTGATTCCTTTCCACCATTGATTCTGATCGTATCGATATCTTGTGGAGATTCACGCTTCGTTGAAACAGCTTACCTAGATTCCGGTGTGGCTGTAAACTTCATGCAGCAAGAAGTGGTTGATCAGTACCATCTTCCTGTTCAATGTCTTGAGAAACCTTAGTTGGTGTCATTCATCGATGGTAGGGTTCTGTCCGAAGCCGTTCATGTGGTCACAGAGAAAGTGGAGCTCCATAAAGTTATGCCTTCTATGTACTTCCTGGGCTGTTGCAGCCTCTTCTCCTGGGCCTTCTATGGCTTCGTGTACATGAACCGGTTCTAGACTGTAGATCCGGAGAGGTGCCCCGACGGGGACAGTCTTGCCACGAGAAGTGTCTTGTACCTGTATGCCCTGTGCGGTCACAGACAAAACTATCTAATCTCCCGGGTCTTCTGTCTGCTTAATGGCCTTACGCAGATGTCTTCAATAAGGAAGAAGCAAAGACATCACCTCCACATAGGCCATATGATTGTCCCATTGACCTGCTCCCGGGATCTTCATCTCCTCGAGCCCACATCTATCTCTGTTGCAAGCTGAGACCCTGGTCATGCTTGAATATATGGACGATATATATCGACCCCATACCTATGCCCCCATCATCCCTCGTTAAAGCCCGCAGTGGCGAAACGCGCATCAAGGGAAACGTGGCGTGAGGTACCAGTACTTTGGTGGTAAGCATGTTCATTTAATTACATCAGTTCCTCCTCAACTATGTGGTGATAGTTTGTCTCAATTTTGACAGTGGCTGCTCAAGTCCCATTTATTTCTTATTTATTAATTCTTGCACACTTGCACCTTTTATGCACGGTCACTTTACTATATTCCTTCACTACCATGTGAAAAAATCTTAGTCTGTGTAATATTTCTCCACCATTTAGTGGACTATATATGTAGAGGTGCCTTTCTTAATATGTATTTGGACTTTGTTATTTACTGCTTCTGAGCCCTTGACACCACTCTTTCCAATACGGATGAACATATATCATGTGTCTTATTTCTTACCTACCTTGTGATCATTATATTCATTTCTATGGGTTCTCCATTTAACATAATATAATAAGGCCAATCATGTATTAATATTTATATGTACCCGTGATGAAATTTTACTATTATCCTAGTGCCCCACCTTCTGTATACCACGTGTTGGATTCTGTATTGTTGATTTTGTCTGTCTAATTTTATTAAATAAAGTTATTCTATTTTGCTACTACTTGCTGTTGTGCAATCTAATTGTAGGTTATTATGCTTGAATATATTAAGGAGAATCTGGCTAGGGGATTAATTCAGAAGTCTTCTTTTCTGGCTGGAGCTTGCTTCTTTTTTGTCAAGAAGAAGGATGGTTCTCTTCCACCGTGTATCGATTATAGAGGTCTCAACCAGATCACAATCAAAAATGAATATCCGCTGCCCCGATTCCGAAATTGTTTGATCGCTAATGAGGTGCCAGGATCTTCACCAAGCTGGATCTTAGAGGAGCATTTAATCTGATCCGTAAACATAAAGGAGATGAGTGGAAGACCGCTTTCAACACCCGAGACAGTCACTAAGAATACCGCGTGATGCCATTTGGGCTTAGTAACACCCCTGCTGTCTTCCATGAATGATGTCTTCAGAGATCTCCTTTACTCCTGCATTGTGGAGTACCTGGACAATATCCTGGTTTTCTCTCCTGACCTTTTTTCTCATAGGAGAAATGTTCGTATAGTCTTGCAAAGACTCATAAAAAATTACCTGCTTGCTAAGTATGAGAAATGCGTTTTTGAGCAGACCTCTCTACCTTTCCTAGGGTATATCATCTCAGATATGGGACTGAAGATAGATCTGGAGAAGGTATCATCCATTCTCAATTGGGCAAGTCTTGATGGCATTAAAGGGAACCTGTTACCAGAAATAACGCTGTTAACCTGCAGATATGCAGTTAATCTGCAGGTTAACAGCGTTATTATGCTGCCTATCCTGTGTTGCAACCTTTCATCAATTTTTCTCTGCCGTCCATGTTCAGAGAGATTAGCTACAGTGCCATGGATTGTAATCTTCTTGATTATGTTGCGCACCGTGGACAAAGGAACATTAAGAGCTCTGGAGAAGGACTTGCAACCTTGAAATTGTTTATGTTTTTCAACAATTTAGGTTTTCAGGTTCGCAGACAGTTCTCTTCTCCACTTTTTGTTCTCCATGCTTTGTGTGGCACACACAGACACATAATGCAAAGATTGATTCAACTTCTCCCCTTTTTATGTGTTTTCAGGTGTGTTTTTCATATTGTCCACACCTGTTACTTGCCACAGGTGAGTATCAACAAGCATCACACGCTTGAAACAAAGTTGTTTACCCACAATTTTGGAAAGGTTCTATCAATTTTGTCCGGCCCATTTTGGGGGTTTTGTGTGAAATTATGTCCAATTTGCCATTTTTTCTCTGTTTTTATGTGTTGTTCCAATGCACACAAAAGGAAATAAACATTGTGAGGGATTGGCTATGTGGTAGATGCTGGCTCACACACAGGGATGCAGTTCTTTGGTTCAAACAATCAGGCGGTTTATTAAATGTCCATTCAGGAGAACAAAATAAAACAGCCTCTTCCAGGTACAAAAGTTATAACCGAACAAAAATGGGAAATGACTAGTCCATATAACGCATGAGCTCACCCGTTTCAATGTAAGTGCTTTTCTCTGACTCCAGCCGGGTCTGAGCAGCACATGCAAGGCATCCTCACCTTGCAAAACACACAGACAGAGTGAGACAGCACCAGCTGCCAGAAATAAGGACATTTCAAGACCTGGACTGGAGGTAAGTGAGCAGCAGATCCAACCCAGCTCTTTCAGCTGCTCGTAAAACCCGGACCCATAATTTGGGCACATTAAAATACCTCTCAGCACTATGTGTGCTGGAGCCTATGTTGTAGCTGATTTCGAATTAAAAGATTAGGCCCTCCAATATCACAAGCGCTCGGAGAAAGGATTGCACACAGGTCGTGACCAAATCAATTTCTGTTTATTCATACAAAGAATACTATCTCTTATACCATTTACAAGCAGTGCAACTCAATGTAGCCCGTGTAGCACCCCGTTGTCCAGGTCATGACGACTTTATTCACCCTGTCCCTATAACATGTTTTTGCATAAATCAGCTGCCAGAGCCATCCCGTTACACCCTGTAAGAGCGGACATGTTGTTTTAGCGCCATTTTGTCAGTGTAACAGAGCAGAGCAGCTCTGGTTATGAATACTGAGAGATTTGAGATAGCTAGGGGTTGCTTCTAAGTCAGTTTAGATAGATAGGATCTTGTGTGGCTTCACATTACTAAACCTCAATATTTGCTGCTACTGCAGTGCTACACAAACTAGGTCACATTTGAGATTTTAATTCATTTGTGCTGATATTCTGCTCCATCCATGAGTTCACAATAGAAAATCTACATTTTTGCTGCTACTACTGTGCTACAGAAACCATGCAACATTTGAGCTTTCAATTATTTTGTGCTGATATTCTGCTCCATCCAGGGGTTGACATTACTAAATCTCAATATTTGCTGCAACTACCGTGCTACACAATCCATGCCATATTTGAGTATTTAATTATTTGGTGCTGATATTCTGCTGAATCCAGGGGTTCACATTACTAAATCTTAATATTTGCTGCTACTACTGTGCTACACAAACTAGGCCACATTTGAACTTTTAATTCTTTGGTGGTGATATTCTGTTCCATACAGGGGTTGACATTATAAAATCTAAATTTGTTGTGTTACTACTGTGCTACAGAACCCATGCCACTTTTGAGCTATTAACCCCTTTACCCCGAGGGTGGTTTGCACGTTAATGACCGGGCCAATTTTTACAATTCTGACCGCTGTCACTTTATGAGGTAATTACTCTGGAACGCTTCAACAGATCCCGCTGATTCTGAGACTGTTTTTTCGTGACATATTGTAATTCATGATAGTGGTAAAATGTCTTTGATATCACTTGCGTTTATTTGTGAAAAAAATGGAAATTTGGTGAAAATGTTGAAAATTTAGCAATTTTCAAAATTTTAATTTTTAAGCCCTTAAATCAGAGAGATATGTCACACAAAATACAGTACAGACCAAAAGTTTGGATGCACCTTCTCATTTAAAGATTTTTCTGTATTTTCATGACAATGAAAATTGTACATTCACACTGACGGCATCAAAACTATGAATTAACACATGTGGAATTATATACTTAACAAAACAGTGTGAAACAACTGAAAATATGTCTTATATTCTAGGTTCTTCAAAGTAGCCACCTTTTGCTTTGATGACTGCTTTGCACACTCTTGGCATTCTCTTGATGAGCTTCAAGAGGTAGTCACCGGAAATGGTCTTCCAACAATCTTGAAGGAGTTCCCAGAGATGCTTAGCACTTGTTGGCCCTTTTGCCTTCACTCTGCAGTCCAGCTCACCCCAAACCATCTCGATTGGGTTCAGGTGTGGTGACTGGAGGCCAGGTCCTCTGGCGTAGCACCCCATCACTCTCCTTCTTGGTCAAATAGCCCTTACACAGCCTGGAGGTGTGTTTGGGGTCATTGTCCTGTTGAAAAATAAATGATGGTCCAACTAAACGCAAACCGGATGGAATAGCATGCCGCTGCAAGATGCTGTGGTAGCCATGCCGGTTCAGTATGCCTTAAATTTTGAATAAATCCCCAACAGTGTCACCAGCAAAGCACCCTCACACCATCACACCTCTTCCTCCATGCTTCATGGTGGGAACCAGGCATGTAGAGTCCTTGCGCTCACCTTTTCTGCGTCGCACAAAGACACGGTAGTTGGAACCAAAGATCTCAAATTTGGACTCATCAGACCAAAGCACAGATTTCCATTGGTCTAATGTCCATTCCTTGTGTTCTTTAGCCCAAACGAGTCTCTTCTGCTTGTTGCCTGTCCTTAGCAGTGGTTTCCTAGCAGCTATTTTACCATGAAGGCCTGCTGCACAAAGTCTCCTCTTAACAGTTGTTGTAGAGATGTGTCTGCTGCTAGAACTCTGTGTGGCATTGACCTGGTCTCTAATCTGAGCTGCTGTTAACCTGTGACTTCTGAGGCTGGTGACTCGGATAAACTTATCCTCAGAAGCAGAGGTGACTCTTGGTCTTCCTTTCCTGGGGCAGTCCTCATGTGAGCCAGTTTCTTTGTAGCTCTTGATGGTTTCTGCAACTGCACTTGGGGATACTTTCAAAGTTTGCCCAATTTTTTGGACTGACTGACCTTCATTTTTTAAAGTAATGATGGCCACTCGTTTTTCTTTACTTAGCTGCTTTTTTCTTGCCATAATACAAATTCTAACAGTCTATTCAGTAGGACTATCAGCTGTGTATCCACCAGACTTCTGCACAACAAAACTGATGGTCCCAACCCCATTTATAAGGCAAGAAATCCCACTTATTAAACCTGACAGGGCACACCTGTGAAGTGAAAACCATTTCCGGTGACTACCTCTTGAAGCTCATCAAGAGAATGCCAAGAGTGTGCAAAGCAGTCATCAAAGCAAAAGGTGGCTACTTTGAAGAACCTAGAATATAAGACATATTTTCAGTTGTTTCACACTTTTTTGTTAAGTGTATAATTCCACATGTGTTAATTCATAGTTTTGATGCCTTCAGTGTGAATGTACAATTTTCATAGTCAGGAAACTACAGAAAAATCTTTAAATGAGAAGGTGTGTCCAAACTTTTGGTCTGTACTGTAATTAATAAATAACATTTCCCACATGTCTACTTTATATCAGCACAATTTTGGAACCAAAATTTTTTTTTATTAGGAAGCTATAAGGGTTAAAAATGAACAGCGATTTCTCATTTTTACAACAAAATTTACAAAACTATTTTTTTGGGGACCACATCACATTTGAAGTCACTTTGAGGGGTCTTTATGACAGAAAATACCCAAAAGAGACACCATTCTAAAAACCGCACCCCTCAAGGTGCTCAAAACCACATTCAAGAACTTTATTAACCCTTCAGGTGCTTCACAGGAATTTTTGAAATGTGGAAGAAAAAAATTAACATTTAACTTTTTTCACAAAAATGTTACTTTAGACCCAATTTTTTTTATTTTTGTAAGGATAACAGGAAAAAATGGACCCCAAAATTTGTTGTGAAATTTCCCCTGAGAACGCAGATACCCCACACGTGGGGAAAAAACACTGTTTGGGCGCACGGCAGAGCTCGTAACAGAAGGAGCGCCATTTGACTTTTTGAATGTAAAATTTGCTTGAATAATTAGCGGACGCCATGTTGCGTTTGGAGAGCCCCTGATGTGCCTAAACAGTGGAAACCCCCCCACAAGTGACACTATTTTGGAAACTAGACCCCTTAGGGAACTTACCTAGATGTGTGGTGAGCACCTTGAACCCCCAGGTGCTTCACAGAAGTTTAGAACATTGAGCCGTAAAAATAAAATTTTCACATTTTTCCTACAAAAATGTATTTCAGCCCCCAATTTTGCAATTTTATAAGGGTATCAGAAGAAATTGTACAATGCAGTTTGTTGTGCAATTTCTCCTGAGTAAGCAGATACCCATATGTGGGGTAAAACCACTGTTTGGGTGCACGGCAGGGTTCGGAAGGGAAGGAGCGCCATTTGACTTTTTCAAAGTAAAATTTACTTGAATACTTAGTGGATGTGCCCCTGATGTGCTTAAACAGTGGAAAAACCCCACAAGTGACATCATTTTGGAAACTAGACCCCTCAGGGAACTTATCTATATGTGTGGTGAGCACCCTGAACCCCCAAGTGCTTTGCAGAAGTTTATAACTAGTGTTGAGCCACCCCCGTAGTGTTCGGGTTCGGTTCGGTTCGTCGAACACCGGGATGTTCGAGGAACTGTTCGTCGAACTGTTCGTCGAACACCTTAGAACACCGTCGAACACCGTTAAAACCAATGGCAGGCAAACAAAAACACATAGAAACACACAGAAAACACCTTCAAAGGTGTCCAAAAGCTGACAAACTGCTCAGAAGATGCTTTCTTTAAAAAAGCCGGCCGGCAATTCAGCAGCGGCATACACCGGTACCCGACAATTTAGACAAGAAGGAATAGAGCCTCACACATAGATTAGATAGATAGAAACATGTCAGTCACATATATATGAAGTACAGTGACAGTGTTGCTTACTGTACTTGTCATTTAGTGTAAAGGATTTATTAAAAAATATAATAGTGTTTTCATGCACTGTCTCTTTAAAAAAGCCGGCCGGCAATTCAACATCTGTACCCGACAATTTATAACAGACAGAATAGAGCTTCACACATAGATTAGATAGATAGAAACATGTCAGTCACATATATATGAAGTACAGTGACAATGTTGCTTACTGTACTTGTCATTTAGTGTAAAGGATTTATTTAAAAAAATAATAGTGTTTTCATGCACCGTCTCTTTAAGAAAGCCGGCCGGCAATTCAGCATCTGTACCCGACAATTTAGAACAGAAAGAATAGAGCTTCACACATAGATTAGATAGATAGAAACATGTCAGTCACATATATATGAAGTACAGTGATAGTGTTGGTTACTGTACTTGTCATTTAGTATTAAAATAAAGGATTTATTATTAAAAAAAAATTGGCGTGGGGTTCCCCGTAATTTTAGTCTCTAGCGGAGGTTAAGCAGACGGCTGGGGCAGATGTTTGAAGCCTGGGAAGGGGGTAATACCCACGGAGCTTCCCAGGCTACTAATATGAGCCCCCAGCTGAATACATAGCCTTTACTAGCTATTAAAATGGGGGACCCCCCCAAAAAAATGACGTAGGGTCCCCCCTAATTTAATAGCTAGCAAAGGCTAGGCAGACAGCTGGGGGCTGATATTAATAGCCCAGGAAGGGAGCCATGAATATTGGCCCCCTCCCAGGCTAGAAACACCAGCCGTCAGCCACCCCAGAAATGGCGCATTCATAGGATGCGCCAATTCTGGCACTTAGCCTCGCTCTTCCCACTGCCCTGTAGCGGTAGCAGGGGTAATAGGGCTGGGGTTGATGTCAGCTTATAATGCCAGCTGACATCAAGCCCAGGTTAGTAATGGAGAGGCGTCTATAAGACACCCCCATTACTAACCCCATAGTGAAAGTTAAAAAAAAAACACAAACACCCAGAATAAAGTCCTTTAATTGAAATAAACACACAATTATTTATTGTTCTAAATTAAACCATACTTACCGTCGCGCCCATTCCAGCTGAAGCCAACGATCTCCTGCAATAAAAGAAAAATAATAAAGCAACCTCATCCTTACCTTTCCATGGTTCCCACGACAGCTTCAGCTCTGCTACATCGAGATGACAGGCTGGACCGCAGCAGAACGCTGCCATCCAGCCTGTCATCCCGCAGACACTGAGAAGCGCAGGCATGCTTGCGCTCTGCAGTGTCTGGCTGTGACGGCATAAAGATGAGACGAGTTCATGTCCAATGAACTCGGCGCACCTCATGCACGTCACTGACAGCGTGGGAAAATTCTCACGCTGAAGCGCTGAGTGCAGGAGAATTCTCCCACGCTGTCAGTGACGTGCATAAGGTGAGCTCATGTCCAATGAACTCAGCTCACCTCCTGCACGTCACTGACAGCGTGGGAGAATTCTCCTGCACTCAGCGCTTCAGCGTGAGAATTCTCCCACGCTAAAGCGCTGAGTGCAGGAGAATTTTCCCACGCTGTCAGTGACGTGCATAAGGTGAGCTCATGTCCAATGAACTCAGCTCACCTCCTGCACGTCACTGACAGCGTGGGAGAATTCTCCTGCACTCAGCGCTTCAGTGTGAGAATTCTCCCACGCTGAAGCGCTGAGTGCAGGAGAATTTTCCCACGCTGTCAGTGACGTGCATGAGGTGAGCCGAGTTCATTGGACATTAACTCGGCTCATCTGGATGCCCTCACAGAGAGACACTGTGGAGCGCAAGCAAGCCTGCGCTTCTCAGTGTTTGCGGGATGACAGGCTGGATGGCAGCATTCTGCTGCGGTCCAGCCTGTCATCTCGATGTAGCAGAGCTGAAGCTGTCATGGGAACCATGGAAAGGTAAGGATGATGTTGCTTTATTATTTTTCTTTTATTTCAGGAGATCGTTGGCTTCAGCTGGAATGGGCGTGACGGTAAGTATGGTTTAATTTAGAACAATAAAGAATTGTGTGTTTATTTCAATTAAAGGACTTTTTTCTGGGTGTTGTGTTTTTTTTAAATACTTTACTAGAAATTCATGGTGGTCATGTCTAATATTGGCGTGACCCCATGAATTTTGGGCTTAGGGCCAGCTGATAATGCCAAGCTGGCCCTAACCCCTTTATTACCCAGTGAGCCACCGCATCAGGGCCCTGGATGAGTTGGGTACAGCGCCAGAAGATGGCGCTTCTATGAATGCGCCATCTTCCGGGGTGGCTGCGGACTGCAATTTGCAGCGGGGGTGGCCCAGAAAGCTTGGGCCTCCCTGCGCTGCGGATTCCAGCCCCCAGCTGCCTAGTTGTACCTGGCTGGACACAAAAACAGGGCGAAGCCCCACGTCAATTTTCTTTAAATTATTTCATGAAATAATTAAGAAAAAAAGGGCTTCCCTATATTGTTGTGTCCGGCCAAGTACAAATAGGCAGCTGGTGGTTGGGGGCAGCCCGTTCCTGCCTGCTGCACCTGACTGGACACAAATATAGTGCGAAGCCCCACGTCAATTTTTTTTTAATTATTTCATGAATTTCCTGAAATAATTTAAAAAAATTGAAGTGGGGCTTCGCACTATATTTGTGTCCAGCCAGGTACAGCAGGCAGGAACGGGCTGCCCCCAACCACCAGCTGCCTATTTGTACCTGGCCGGACACAACAATATAGGGAAGGCCTTTTTTTCTTAATTATTTCATGAATTTCATGAAATAATTAAAAAAAATTGAAGTGGGGCTTCGCACTATATTTGTGTCCAGCCAGGTACAGCAGGCAGGAACGGGCTGCCCCCAACCACCAGCTGACTATTTGTACCTGGCCGGACACAACAATATAGGGAAGGCCTTTTTTTCTTAATTATTTCATGAATTTCATGAAATAATTAAAAAAAAAAATACGTGGGGCTTCGCCCTATTTTTGTGTCCAGCCAGGTACAACTAGGCAGCTGGGGGCTGGAATCTGCAGCGCAGGGAGGCCCAAGCTTTCTGGGTCCCCCCCCGCTGCAAATTGCAGTCCGCAGCCACCCCGGAAAATGGCGCGTTCATAGAAGCGCCATCTTCTGGCGCTGTACCCAACTCATCCAGGGCCCTGGTGCGGTGGCTCACTGGGTAATAAAGGGGTTAGGGCCAGCTTGGTATTATCAGCTGGCCCCAAGCCCAAAATTCATGGGGTCACGCCAGTATTAGACAGGACCACCATGAATTTCTAGTAAAGTATTTAAAAAAAACACAACACCCAGAATAAAGTCCTTTAATTGAAATAAACACACAATTCTTTATTGTTCTAAATTAAACTATACTTACCATCACGCCCATTCCAGCTGAAGCCAACGATCTCCTGCAATAAAAGAAAAATAATAAACCAACCTCATCCTTACCTTTCCATGGTTCCCACGACAGCTTCAGCTCTGCTACATCGAGATGACAGGCTGGACCGCAGCAGAACGCTGCCATCCAGCCTGTCATGCCGCAGACACTGAGAAGAGCAGGCATGCTTGTGCTCCTCAGTGTCTGGCTGTGACGGCATCCAGATGAGCCGAGGTCATGTCCAATGAACTCGGCTCACCTCATGCACGTCACTGACAGCGTGGGAAAATTCTCACGCTGAAGTGCTGAGTGCAGGAGAATTCTCCCACGCTGTCAGTGACGTGCATGAGGTGAGCTCATGTCCAATGAACTCAGCTCACCTCATGCACCTCACTGACAGCGTGGGAAAATTCTCCTGCACTCAGCGCTTCAGCGTGAGAATTCTCCCACGCTGTAAGTGACGTGCATGAGGTGAGCCGAGTTCATTGGACATGACCTCGGCTCATCTTTATGCCGTCACAGAGAGACAATGTGGAGCGCAAGCAAGCCTGCTCTTCTCAGTGTCTGCGGGATGACAGGCTGGATGGCGGCGTTCTGCTGCGGTCCAGCCTGTCATCTCGATGTAGCAGAGCTGAAGCTGTCGTGGGAACCATGGAAAGGTAAGGATGAGGTTGCTTTATTATTTTACTTTTATTGCAGAAGACATTGGCTTCAGCTGGAATGGGCGTGATGGTAAGTATGGTTTAATTTAGAACAATAAAGAATTGTGTCTTTATTTCAATTAAAGGACTTTATTCTGGGTGTTTGTGTTTTTTTTAACTTTGACTATGGGGTTAGTAATGGGGGTGTCTTATAGACGCCTCTCCATTACTAACCTGGGCTTGATGTCAGCTGGCATTATAAGCTGACATCAACCCCAACCCTATTACCCCACTGCCACCGCACCAGGGCAGCGTGGAAGAGCGAGGCTAAGTGCCAGAATTGGCGCATCCTATGGATGTGCCATTTCTGGGGCGGCTGACGGCTGGTGTTTCTAGCCTGGGAGGGGGCCAATATTTATGGCACCCTTCCTGGGCTACTAATATCAGCCCCCAGCTGTCTGCCTAGCCTTTGCTAGCTATTAAATTAGGGGGGACCCCACGTCATTTTTTTGGGGGGGTCCCCCATTTTAATAGCTAGTAAAGGCTATGTATTCAGCTGGGGGCTGATATTAGTAGCCTGGGAAGCTCTGTGGGTATTACCCCCTTCCCAGGCTTCAAACATCTGCCCCAGCTGTCTGCTTAACCTCCGCTAGAGCCTAAAATTAAGGGAAACCCCACGCCAATTTTTTTAATAATAAATCCTTTATTTTAATACTAAATGACAAGTACAGTAACCAACACTATCACTGTACTTCATATATATGTGACTGACATGTTTCTATCTATCTAATCTATGTGTGAAGCTCTATTCTGTCTGTTATAAATTGTCGGGTACAGATGCTGAATTGCCGGCCGGCTTTCTTAAAGAGACAGTGCATGAAAGCACTATTATTTTTTTTAATAAATCCTTTACACTAAATGACAAGTACAGTAAGCAACACTGTCACTGTACTTCATATATATGTGACTGACATGTTTCTATCTATCTAATCTATGTGTGATTCTCTATTCCTTCTATTCTAAATTGTCGGGTACCGCTGCTGAATTGCTGGCCGGCTTTCTTAAAGAGACGGTGCATTAAAACACTATTATTTTTTTTGATAAATCCTTTACGCTAAATGACAAGTACAGTAAGCAACACTATCACTGTACTTATTATATATGTGGCTGACATCATAGAATCATAGAATCATAGAATGGAAGAGTTGGAAGGGACCTCCTGGGTCATCTGGTCCAACCCCCTGCTCAAAGCAGGATTCACTAAATCATCTCAGACAGATGTCTGTCCAGCCTATCTATCTAATCTAATCTATCTAATCTATGTGTGAAGCTCTATTCTTTCGGTTCTAAATTGTCGGGTACCAGTGTATGCCGCTGCTGAATTGCCGGCTTTTCATGTTTCACTGTTGGCACTGTTCCCATCGATTTGGGCAATCACTGTAATGCCACAACCACCATGGCTGTGGCATTACAGTGAGTGGCAGGCAATCCCTGCATGATTGGTGCTCTAAATAGCACCAGACATGCAGGACACGTTTTTGGTGCACGAACAGTTATCGAACATAACCTCGAACAGCCGAATTTTTTGCAAATCGTTCGGGTTCGTCGAACAACTCGAACACCGCCCAAAACAGCTCGAATTTGAGATTGGCGAACAGTTCTAGTCGAACACCGCTCATCTCTATTTATAACATGGAGCTGTGAAAATAAAAAAATCAAACTTTTTCCACAAAAATAATGTTTTAACCCCAATTTTTTTTATTTTCACAAGGGTAAGAGGAGAAAATGGACCCAAAAAACTGTTGTGCAATTTCTCCTGAATATGCCAATACCCCATATGTGGGGAAAATACAGTGTTTGGGCGTACGGTAGAGTTCAGAAGGGAAGGAGCATTGTGTGACTTTTTGAACACAAAATTGGCTGGACTTGAGAGCGGACGTCATGTCACGTTTGGAGAGCTCCTGATGTGCCTAAACAGTGGAACCCCCCCACAAGTGACCCCATTTTGGAAACTATACCCCTCAATGATTTTATCAAGGGGTATAGTGAACATTTTGAATCCAGAGGTACGACACAGAATTTGATAACATTAGGTCATCATTCTGAATAAGTTGTCATTAGTCTTGAGTAGAGATGAGCGGTGTTCGACTCGAACTGCTCGCCAATCTCAAATTCGAGCTGTTTTGGGCGGTGTTCGAGCCGTTCGGCGAACAATTTGAAAAAAATTCAGCTGTTCGAGGTTATGTTCGATAACTGTTCGTGCACCAAAATCATAACTGGATTTTTTCTCAGTAATGCTGAAAAGTAATGTTAATACGCAGTTTGAGTGTACAGCGGGGCAGGGGGAGGGGCAGGGGACTGATCTCTGCATACATAATGAAGATCTCCATTTTTTTTTCTCTTTCCCGCATTTACAGTGGGGAGCTGCAATCTGTCAGCCTATCAGGAGCGAACTGCTTTTTTTCACACAAGCAAGGGCATGTGTCATTGGCAGTGTATGTCACATGTCCTTGCCCTATAAGACCCAGCCATTTTCCACATAGCCACCATTTTCTCACTGCTGCAGCTGCGTGTTAGATGGCACCGCTGTTGCTGTGTGCGCTATACTTTGAGTGTTAATTTCAAGCCAATTTTCGCACAAATCTGCAGATAGCTTGGGAGTAGGGAATAGTTGTGATTGCAGTCCTTTTGAGGACTAGGTTACATCATTTCCTATGACTTTTATCAGGCAGATCTGTGCTCTTAAATAGATAGGTTGGGAGTAAAGACTAATTGTAATAGCAGTCCTTTTGAGGGCTAGGTTACATCAGTTCCTATCACTTTTTGCCAGGCAGGTCTGTGCCAGTGCTGTGCAAGTTTTTTTCACAGCATTTGGCTAAATCTAGCAAAGCAAATCCTTTTTGGCCTCTTGCAGCGTGTGTTAGTCAGTGGAGTAGCCTATCTGTGTTGCAAGCTACACCACCTGTGAATAGAATACAAATATTTTTACTGCACCTAGTGAAGTAAAACCTTTTGGGCATAGCATCATTCTATTAGTCCATCTATACTAACCTCCACCAGGTTGCAAATTCAAAATAATTTTTATCTGCATCTAGCTCTGAAAAAATATTTGGGCTTGTAGCAGTGTGTGGGACTTGTTCTATTAGTCCATCTATACTAACCTCCACCAGGTTGCAAATTCAAAATAATTTTTATCTGCATCTAGCTCTGAAAAAATATTTGGGCTTGTAGCAGTGTGGGGGACTTGTTCTATTAGTCCATCTATACTAACCTCCACCAGGTTGCAAATTCAAAATAATTTTTATCTGCATCTAGCTCTGAAAAATATTTGGGCTTGTAGCAGTGTGTGGGACTTGTTCTATTAGTCCATCTATACTAACCTCCACCAGGTTGCAAATTCAAAATAATTTTTATCTGCATCTAGCTCTGAAAAAATATTTGGGCTTGTAGCAGTGTGTGGGACTTGTTCTATTAGTCCATCTATACTAACCTCCACCAGGTTGCAAATTCAAAATAATTTTTATCTGCATCTAGCTCTGAAAAAATATTTGGGCTTGTAGCAGTGTGTGGGACTTGTTCTATTAGTCCATCTATACTAACCTCCACCAGGTTGCAAATTCAAAATAATTTTTATCTGCATCTAGCTCTGAAAAAATATTTGGGCTTGTAGCAGTGTGTGGTACTCATTGTATTAGGCCATCTATACCAAGCTCCACCAGCTTTGAAGTTAATAATAATTTTTAGCTGCATCTAGCCCGGAAAATAATTTTGGGCTTAGTAGCAGTGTGTGGTGCTCATTGTATTAGGCCATCTATACCAAGCTCCACCAGCTTTGAAATTAATAATAATTTTTA
The DNA here is from genome assembly GCF_046119375.1 of Phyllobates terribilis. NCBI lineage: Eukaryota > Metazoa > Chordata > Amphibia > Anura > Dendrobatidae > Phyllobates > Phyllobates terribilis. The sequence continues at coordinate 612,909,916 of NW_027362762.1, forward strand.
GCTGCATCTAGCCCGGAAAATAATTTTGGGCTTAGTAGCAGTGTGTGGTACTCATTGTATTAGGCCATCTATACCAAGCTCCACCAGCTTTGAAATTAATAATAATTTTTAGCTGCATCTTGCCTGTAAACTAATTTTGGGCATATTAGCAGTGTGTGGTACTCATTCTATTAGGCCATCTATACTAAGCTCCACCAGCTTTCAAATTACTAAAAATTTTTAGCTGCATCTTGCCCGGAAAATAATTTTGGGCATAGTAGTAGTGTGTGGTACTCATTGTATTAGGCCATCTATACCAAGCTCCACCAGCTTTGAAATTAATAATAATTTTTAGCTGCATCTAGCCCAGAAAATAATTTTGGGCTTAGTAGCAGTGTGTGGTACTCATTGTATTAGGCCATCTATACCAAGCTCCACCAGCTTTGAAATTAATAATAATTTATAGCTGCATCTTGCCTGTAAAATAATTTTGGGCATACTAGCAGTGTGTGGTACTCATTGTATTAGGCCATCTATACCAAGCTCCACCAGCTTTGAAATCAATGATAATTTTTAGCTGCATCTTGCCTGTAAACTAATTTTGGACATATTAGCAGTGTGTGGTACTCATTCTATTAGGCCATCTATACTAAGCTCCACCAGCTTTCAAAGTACTAATAATTTTTAGCTGCATCTTGCCTGGAAAATAATTTTGGGCATAGTAGCAGTGTGTGGTACTCATTGTATTAGACCATCTATACCAAGCTCCACCAGCTTTGAATTAATAATAATTTTTAGCTGCATCTTGCCTGGAAAATAATTTTGGGCATAGTAGTAGTGTGTGGTACTCATTGTATTAGGCCATCTATACCAAGCTCCACCAGCTTTGAAATTAATAATAATTTTTAGCAGCATCTTGCCTGGAAAAAATTTTTGGGCATAGTAGTAGTGTGTGGTACTCATTGTATTAGGCCATCTATACCAAGCTCCACCAGCTTTGAAATTAATAATAATTTTTAGCTGCATCTTGCCTGGAAAATAATTTTGGGCATAGTAGTAGTGTGTGGTACTCATTGTATTAGGCCATCTATACCAAGCTCCACCAGCTTTGAAATTAATAATAATTTTAAGCTACATCTTTCCTGGAAAATAATTTTGGGCAAATTAGCAATGTGTGGTACTCATTCTATTAGGCCATCTATACTAAGCTCCACCAGCTTTCAAATTAATAATAATTTTTAGCTGCATCTTGCCTGGAAAATAATTTTGGGCATAGTAGCAGTGTGTGGTACTCATTGTATTAGGCCATCTATACCAAGCTCCACCAGCTTTGAAATTAATAATAATTTTTAGCTGCATCTTGCCTGTAAAATAATTTTGGGCATATTAGCAGTGTGTGGTACTCATTGTATTAGGCCATCTATACCAAGCTCCACCAGCTTTGAAAATAATAATAATTTTTAGCTGCATCTTGCCTGGAAAATAATTTTGGGCATAGTAGTAGTGTGTGGTACTCATTGTATTAGGTCATCTATACCAAGCTCCACCAGCTTTGAAATTAATAATAATTTTTAGCTGCATCTAGCCCGGAAAATAATTTTTCTTCCCAATAGTGGTAGCAATAGAAATATGGGGTGCGCTCCTGGCTAACAAAAATATATGCTTCATAACAAAAAACACCAGCCTAGCGCACTGCATTAATAAGTTGGCATCATCGTCTCTCCCAGTGTTAGGCCTACTACGCCGGCTAGCATTCCTGTGACTAAAACACAATGTATGAGTCCGCGCTAGCCACGATGCTGAGGGGTCTAAAGCTGCTGCTAACGCTTTATCACAATTCAATTGGCAGATTTTCACAGAGCTCCTCCCCAATGCCCACCCATAGGGCAACAGTTGCCCACCCTCCCTATGGGATCTAGTGGCGAATAGTTGATGCCATTAATCAGAGCGTCAGTTGCCCCGTCGACGTGTCAAGCATACAGTAAGGCATGGGAAGAGTGGACACGACTAGTAGCAAGCAGACAGGTTGACCAATGTGAACAAGCCAGATTACAAGTCACCAAAGAATTTCTCCACCAGCTAATGATGAGGGGCATATCAGGGGCGTCAGCACAGTGGTGTCTGACCGGAGTAGCATTTCACTTCCAACTACTGAATTGGGGAGATGTGACAAAGAGATTCATCATCAGACAATCCATAAAAGGGTGGAAAAGGGGTCAGCCAAGTCAGGAGTGTAAACGTCCCTTTCCCGTGTCACTAAAACTGATTTCTCACATCATATCCCTAACACCATTAACATGACACTCACAATTTGAAGCAACACTACTGTCTACTGCATTTGTGATCGCCTTCTTCGGGGAGCTATGCATAAGAGAATTAGTCCCTCAATCCAAAATTACCACCAGTGGAGGCTTATTATACCAGGTCGTAGTCATAGCCAATAATGCAATACGTCTACGCATACGCCTATCGAAAACGGTTCCAGCGGGCAGGGGCACTTGGGTACTTCTACAACCCACAAACGGTACACTGAGTCGGGTAACAATAGTAAAAACATATATAACCATCAGATCACAAAGTAATTTCTTCACACATTGATTGAACCCCATTATCAAGATACCAGTTCCAAGCTATATTTAATAAATGCATAACATCGGCAGGGAACCACCCCAAAGATTACGGGACACACTCATTCCGCATAGGCGCGGCCACGGAAGCAGCAAGAGCAGGACTGTCAGAAACGGAAGTTCAGAGGATAGGGAGATGGCGATCCACGTGTTTGGCGAGATACACAAGACCGGACTTGTTATCCTAACGTGGTTTGTTTCTTTTACAGGTGACGCTAAGCCAACAGTGTGGGTGATAGGCCACTCGTATATATATTGGGCAGAAAAAAGGGCGAAAGTCCGCCCAGGCGGGAGGAAATTAGAGTTTCATAACACATATTTCAACTGGAGAGGTATTAGAGGCCTGCTATGGCCACAGGTACTAACGGAGTTAATCAAGGTAGGGAGAGAGGCAAGAGGTCCGGTCATCTTAGTTATACAGGCCGGGGGAAACGACTTAGGTCATCAATCATCACAAGAGCGCATAACTAATGGCAATAATGAAACTAGACACTGAGCGCTTCAGAGAATTTTTCACAAAACTAACTATAGTATGGTCAGAGACTGTGCCGATAGCGGTATGGCAAGGTGCGCGAGACATCACGGCCATCGAACGGACAAGGCGGTTAATAAATATTCGGATGGCAAAATTTAAACGAGACAGACGCGGTGTAGTGATACAACACCGACAACTGGAAGGAGATAAAGCAGGCCTCATACGGCCCGACGATGTTCACTTAATGAATATTGGACAGGACGTATTCCTGTCAGGACTCCAGGACGCAGTGGAACAAGCGTTAAGAGTGATGGATGGGGGTCAGAGTCCTGCATACGAGTACGCAGGATCCTCCATGGCCTGGAAATAGAAAGGACATGTTGGAGAGTTACACTAGTTGGCCAACTTGCCGGTGTGGAGACCCAGGACATGCTGCAACAAGCTGAATTATTTTAGAAATAAAATGCCTTTCTAATGGAATGAGTATAAAGAGTTAATAAAGCTGTGACCGATCCTCACCCACCCAGTTGTAAGAGTTACATTATTGTATTGTCAAGGAAAGGGGGGCGGTAGGGGGGCTGAGCGTCTGGGTTTCGTTGGGGGTCCCCACAGTCTGCCTAGGCTAGATGCATTTAAAAATTCTTATTAGATACACAGGCGGTGCAGCTTGCTTCGCAGCTGGGCTACTACGCCCAAAGTATTGCCTAGGCTAGATGCAGTTAAAAGTTCTACGCTGACTAGCAGACACTGAAGCTTTGGAGCAGACCTCTGAGTAAACAGCTCTTCAGACTCAACCATCTGTGTTACCCCAAGCCATAGTGTATGTAGTTTCTTACAGTTAAAAGGTGGGGGGGAGCGACCCAACCCACCTGGAATTGACGATGCCAACGTCACGTAAAACACAGCAAGGGGATTCCAAAAAGAGTCTCCACTTTTTCCAAAAATTGTGGCACAGACACCACTTAAGTGGCATCAATTGCCCCAGAGTTGCTTAAAACGGTTGGTAAGGTAAGGTGATTTTACCAAATCCTCAAGCTTTTAGTCTCCCCAGGATGACACAGGGGTAGAAAAGTCCTTGCGGATCCATGATTTGTTCATCTTTATGAACGTGAGTCTGTCTACATTCTCAGTGGACAGCCGCGTGCGCTTATCTGTCAGCACACCACCAGCAGCGCTGAACACACGTTCAGAGAGAACGCTGGCTGCAGGGCATGACTAGATCTCCAAGGCGTGAGTGGCGAACTCTGGCCATTTTTCCAGATTGGAAGCCCAAAATGAGCAAGGGTCCAGTGACATAGTCATAGCTTCGATGTTCACTTGGAGATACTCCTGTACCCAGGAGCGCAGCGCTGAGATGTCCCGGACCCGGCGCTTAGCATGGGGCCGGGGGCCCCATGAGGAGAGAGACTCACAAGAGGGGGCCCCCAACGGGGCTCCAAGGGGGCCCCTACCGGCTGGGCCCCACACTGGAGTCAGGGCAGACATGCCCTGATGGCGGCCCTGCTGGAGGCTGGAGGGGCCCCCTCTCCCTCGGGGCCCCCGTTCAATGAACCGGCTGCACGGGCGGTAGTTCCGCCCCTGCCTGTACCATCCTCTCTAAGCATTGACTATGTGTCAGACTTCTTGTCTCCTGTGGCCTTGCAAAGGATGGTCTAAAAAAGTGATGAAACGATTCCACAAAATTGCTGTTACCAGCAGATACTGTGTTACTGTTGCGGTTTGAGTGATGAAGACTCGACAGTCCCACGGTTTGCAAGTTAGAACTGTGAGATTCACTACGTGCACCACTGGTGTTTTGTGGAAAAACACATGTAAGATTCTGCAACAGCCTCTGCTGATACTCCTGCATGCGTGAATCCCTTTCCATGGCAGGAATTATTTCGGCAAATTTACTTTTGAACCGGGGATCTAAGAGTGTGGCAACCCAGTAGTCGGGATTACTTCGAATTCTGACAATCCAAGGGTCATGTTGCAGGTAGTGCAGCAAGAAGGCACTCATGTGTCTTGCGCATCCAGGAGGACCAAGTCCTTGTTGTGTTGGTAGCGAGATAAGAATCATGCTTCCTTCCTCTGCCCTCTCCCCCCAACCTCACACAACAGAAATGTGATCAAGGTCTCCCTCATCTGATGAGTCTTACATGCCCATCGCCAGTTCGTCCTTCACTTCTTCCTCGGCTCCTGCACCTTCCTCAACAGTTTGGCTGCTACCATGCGCCCTGGTTAATCCCTCTCCCCCACCCTCCCATGCCTGCCGCTTTGGTGCTGCCGACCGTCTGGACCTTGGAGATGTTATCCCTTCCGCATACGACTCCTCCTCTACTTCCTCCACCTCCTCTTGTCCCACCATCTGACTCTGAATTCTGTTTAACGTGTGCTCCAGCATGTAAATCACAGGAATAGCCATGCTGATAATGGCATCGCCAGCACTAAACATCTTCGTCGCCATTTCAAAACTGTGCAGAAGGGTGTGTGGCGCCCCTGAGGGTTCAGTCGCTACAGAGGTACTGCATCTCACCCAGAGGTGTGGTATCTCACCCTCAGGTAAGGAAGGAGTATGGCTCGGGACCCTAACACCTGCATCCAACACATGCCCGCAGTGGGGGTAGGGCGAGATTGCTCCTAAGGGAGAGCACAGTCCCAGGTCCCTAGCTGGCGGGAGGGTCCTATGTAGTGGGTGTGGGTGGAGAAAGCAGCTTAGGGGAGCACATGACAGGGAGAGTATAAATAGGAAGCCATCTTAGAAAGAGCAAGCCAGTCAGAGGAGGAGAAGTGACAGGAGCAGAGGCTCTGCATGAGCTCTGCTCCGGAGGCGGGCCTAGCCTGGGAGGCCCAGGACTGAAGGAGAGAAGAGAGGAGTGGGAGCAGGAACCGAAGGGACCCTAGGGGTACGGGCCATGCAGAAGGACACCCGTACGCCTGCTGCTACCAGGAGGTAGAGGGGTCAGGCCAGATAAGGGGAACCGGTCCCTCAACTAGCGGAGAAACAGCAAGGCTCAACTAGAAACCGGAGGCTGCAGCATTTCATGTACTGCAGGCCAAAGTCCACACCAGTCTCACTAAGAAGGTAGCCACATAGGACCCAGGGGACGGAACACACGTCGCCCCCCAAGGCCCGAGGATACCGGATAGAAGTGTCACTGGGTGTGAGGTGCAGGAAGAAGGCCAGAGAAAGGACACACAGAAGGGGGTCCTGCTAAGTACTCCGGAGCTATCTGGGAGTGGACTGAGCCCCTCACTGAGTACGCACAGCACGACAGGGGAGATTGCTCTGGTACCTGTAATCTGGACTGCAACAACTGTGAGTAAAGATCTTGGGACTGCATCACACGGACTCTGTGTTCATTACTGACTCCCTGCACTACAACCACCATCATCCACCCACACTGCCCTGAAGCTACACTCTTCCTGTGGGGAGTAATAATACCATTGCTGCAAAACCACCAGCTTCAGAGGACTGTTCGGCAGCGGCGGCCCCTTTGGCACTCCACAGGTGGCGTAGTCGGACATTATAAAACCCATATATACAAATTACCCTTGGACGGCCTGGGTCACCGCCACAGTGACTACAACCCCCAGCGTCTACTGGCCCGGCTTCCGGTACCCCACGGCCCAGGGGGCGCGTCAACTTCATATGTCCCTGATCTGAGACCACTCCTGCAGCGTGATTTGCCCTACCTCTGGATCTCATTGGCCCAGGCTATACGTCAGAACGTATTGCACCAGGGCTTGTCGGTGCTGCCACAGTCGCTGCAACATGTGCAGAGTTGAATTCCACCGTGTCGGCACATCGCCCAGCTGCGCTTGCTATCACGGATCCTAGAAGAGTGTATTGATGGAATCCTCCACAAGAGGCCCCCATAAACATTCACACATCTCCACCTTCCACCTCAGACCAGCAGAGGGAGCCCGTTAGGGATATAAATAGGGAAGGTGGAGCTATGCAGTTCAGTTCCTCTGAAGAGTTCCTGCAGTAGAGAAGCCTAAGAGAGGTCAGTCTGCAGTGGAGCTCAGTCTAGTCTAGAGAACTCAGTTAATAGTTCAGCAGTGGAGCACGAGGCTCCTGTTAGCTAGATTCAGGGAGCCCAGTTAGAGCTTACGGTGTGCCGGCGCCATAAGATCAGTGAAGCGCGGCAAGCTGCCGTTAGTGTGTATAGCCTAGTGAGGGCCCGAGTAGGCCGAAGGCGAGTGGAAAGTTAGTACATAGGGGGCAGAGGATCTTAACCAGCTCACCCGGAAGCATTTACCGGACACCGGATCTGAGCTTACTGGCATCTCTATGACCCAGTAAGGCATAATCGGAATCCCTGGAGAACTACAAGTCCCAGGATCGCTAAGGTGCTGATACGTAACAGAGCCAGGATATGCTTAGGCCCCGCATTCTGGGAGCGTGAACTCCAAGACAAGGCCCTACCACAAGGTCAGCCAGCGCAGGACAGAGACAAAGTTAGGCCTAGCTCCAGGCAGGTCAGAAACTTACTACGCGGAGGAAAGAAACAGGAGGCCCTACGCCCGCTCATTGGGGAGGATCCTGATATGCACCCTTCACCCTACAGTGCTCCGGTATGTGCCTGAATTTCCACCAGTAAAAGGTACTGAAGTGACTACCGTGCCCTTTCCCGTTCTTGCTCTGACCCAGCTGGGTCTCGCCTGTCCGGCATTCCCCCTGCATACGCTTTTCTGAGGCCTAGCTCCACCTATGGGGAGCTATACCATCGAGCTGCCTTATCACCGGCCTCAGTGGACTGCTGCAGCGCTGGTGCTTCTCACCAGATACCACAGGTGGCGTCACAAACTCTTATAAAATTAACAATTATCCACCCTTTTAAAGAGTGACCTCAGGGTACGGGCCCGGGAGCCGACCACCGTGACATCCCAAAGGCCAGGCAAAGGCCCGGGTACCGAGTCATCCCCATCCCCTGGGCTAGTCACATCCTCCTCCACCTCCTCTGCTGACCTCATCGACTGGCTGACTGTGGGTTGACAGTAAGTGGGATCTCCAACCTCGTCATCATCACCCTGTGTGTTCTCACACCCGTCGTACTCAGAGCCAACCTCTTCCTGCCCTGACCGAAAAGTCAAGTTGTCGCACCAATCAGGTATTTGAGTCTCATCATCATCTTCATCATTGTCTCCACCAACAGGAGTTACAGTTTGGGAACGAGGGTCTACATTATGCTCAGAACCTTCTTCATCTGGTCCTGGATCCGACTCATAAAGATTCTGGGCATCAGTGCAGATCATTTCCTTGTCTGGATTAACAGAAGCTCTGGAGCAGACCTCCGTTTCCCAGGCTATAGTATGAGTAAACAGCTATGCAGACTCAACCATCTGTGTTACCCCATACTCAGACGGGCAGCTGAAGATTTGGGAGATGTGAGGAAGCAAGTGCGATTGGGGTGACACCTCTGAGGACTGGAGTATTTGTGATGTTGAAGTTGAGGTGGAGGAGAGCCCACTTGAAGGAGCACTTGATATCCGTTGAAGCACCTGCTGTTTTTGTGCCTCATCTGGAATTTGTAGCGATGGGCGTGTCCGTAAGAAAGGGATCGTATCACATTGTCCACGAAAAGAAGTAGACATCTTAGTTTGGCTGGAAGATGGTCTTTCTTCTGCAGATGTTACCCCCCCCCCACCGCGGGGGGGCTCGACCCACCAGCGGACAGGCACCAGTATTGGGAGAGGGGGGCTGGCCGTCAGGGTCCACCACGGCTCTGGCACAAACCCGGCGACACGGAGGTCGCACGGGCAGGAACAGACTGGCCGTGTCGGCTTCGCACTCCAGCGTAGTCCCTTTGCCCGCTCGCGCCCGTAACCTCAAAGGGATGCGCAAGCGGCTTTTCTTCCCAGGGCTGTTTCCCACCCAGCAGGAACGTGGGGGAGCTCAGGTCGGCCTTCCACTGTACTACCTTACCTCCCTCGCCCTCTTTCCTTCTTCCGTTCTCCATCTAACCCCTCGGCTCTGTGGTGTCCGCTCTCCCTCCAGCTCTCTCCTTCTCACAGGTGGACGACCGCGTGTATTCACACTGTGGCAAATCTTTTGGGCCCAGGCATAAGAAGTTGTCGAGGTAATGGATAATATGTGCCCCCTTAGAAACGTCCATTACAACCCATTCGAGGAAGCAACTAAACGCCTCAAATAGTGAGCAGGATCTGGAGCACCCCATTGGCAAACAGCGATCTATATAGTATGCTCCTTCCCAGAAGCAGCCCAATAGGTGGACACTATTCGGAGGCACAGGTAGTAAGTAACCGGAACGCCGCATCAATGTCTGTTTTGGCCATTAGTGTGACCCTTCCCAACTTCTTGATCCGCCTGATTGCCTGGTCAAAGGATGTACAGTATATACTACTGTACTTGGTTCCGCGTCAATGTTGTCGTTTACGGACCTGCCCCTTGGATATGACAAATGGTGGATTAGTCCGAATGTATTGGGTTCCGTTTTTGGCACAACTCACAACGGGGATGCCACTACGTCTTGTAAGGAAAGTGTTCTGAATGGAACCGCCATTCTACCTAAAGATATTTCTTTTTTTTAATTTTCTTGTCACGACGTCTGTGTGTTGGTAGGCTGATTTTAGATTTTTACTCCAGCCTTTCTTGATTTTAGAAGGGCTTGACATGCCTATATCTGTGTCTCCCCCTCCTTTTACTCCTCCACCTCTTTTCTTTTCGCATGACTATATGTACTTGTCACTTTTCCATGTGTTAGTTGTGTCTTCTGAGCAGTTTGTCAGCTTTTGGACACCTTAGAAGTGTTTTCTATGTGTTTTCTATGTGTTTCTATGTGCTTTTGTTTGCCGGCCATTGGTTTTAACGGTGTCCGAAGGTGTTCGACGAACAGTTCGACGAACAGTTCGGCGAACATACAGGTGTTCGACGAACCGAACCGAACTCGAACACTACGGGGGTGGCTCAACACTAGTCTTGAGCGCAAGTGCTCGCTACTTGAGTTTGCATCAGGTACACGCGTTTGCACCATGTATCACAGGTGCTCGAGTGACATGCTCGAGTCCCCGCTCGCATGTTTCATGGTTATTAGACACCCAAAAAAAAACATGCGGGGATCGCTCGTGCATGGTAGGCAATCCCCGCAAGCTTTTTTTGGCCACGAAGCATATGGGGCAGAGACTCGAGCATGTCACTCGAGCACCTGCGATACTCAGTGCATACCCGAGCACCCGATGCAAACTCAAGTAGCGAGCACTTGCGCTCAACACTAGACGCCATATCGTCATCTTTTTTTTTTGCTTTTGAAAAAAATCACAACCCCATCACAACCCTAACCCTAGAGTTTATTTTTTACGCCATTCCTCGTGCGGTATAAGTGATTAGACGACTTTATTCGGTGTGATTACAGCGATACCAGAATCATATTGGGTTTTTATGATTGACAGCTGTCACACACTAACAGACGCATTTTTTGCAAAATCTAGTTTTTGAATCGCCATATTTAGAGAGCTATAATTTTTCCATATTTTGGCCGACAGAGTCATGTGATGGCATGTTTTTTGTGGGATGACTTGACGTTTTTATTGGTACCATTTTCAGGCACGTGACATTTTTTGATCGCTTTCTATTCTGATTTTTGGGAGACAGACTAAACAAAAACCAGCAATTCCAGAATTTTTTTTATGTTTTTTTTTTATGCTGTTCCGCGTGTGGTAAAATTGATAAGCCAGCATTATTCTTTGGGTCAGTACGTTTACAGTGGTACCACATTTATATTGTTTTTCTATGTTTTGGCGCTTTTACACAATAAAAGCTATTTTGTAGAAAAAAATATTTTTTTGCATCGCTTTATTCTGAGAGCGATAACTTTTTTATTTTTCGGCTGATGGAGCTGTATAGTGGCTTGTTTATTGCGGGACAAGATGACATTTTCAGCGGTACCATTTTTATTTATATTCGTCTTTTTGATCGAATGTTATTTCATTTTTTATTTGGCGGTATGATGATAAAGCATTGTTTTTTGCTTCTTTTTTTTTTTTTTTTTTTTTTACCGTGTTCACTAAAGGGGTTAACTAGTGGGACAGTTTTATAGGTCACATCATTCCAGACGCGGCGATACCAAATATGTGTACTTTTATTGTTTTTTTTCTTTTTTTCCATAATAATATTTATTGATGGGTACATTATATTTTTATTTTTGGTGGATTATTTTTTATTTTTATTTTTTTATATTTTTACAATTTTTTTTTTCATTTTTTTTTCATTTTTTAACACTGTTTGGACTGTTATTTTGTGTCCCACTCTGGGACTTTCACTTTTTTTTATTCTGATCGCCTGTATAGCACAGGGATGCAGTACCATCCCTGTGCTATACAGGCGGTCAGTGCTGCACAGGGAGAAGATAGTTTGGTCATGCACTGCGCATGACCAAAGAATCTTCCTGCTGTCTGGTGACCCGGATGTTGTCATGACGACATCGGGTCGTCATGGCAACATCCAGGAAGCCGCGGCAGATAGCACTGGAGGCCGGAAGAGGAGGTGAGTATTCCGATCACCTCCCCTTGCCACCGCAATGCTGCGATCAACTTCGATCGCAGCATTGAGGGGGTTAATGTGCTGGGAGTGGTGTGGAACCGCTCCCTGCACATAGTACCGGGTGTCAGCTGGGACTATCAGCTGACACCCGGAGGCGAACGCCCCACACCGCTTGTGTGCGGGCGCGATTGCCATATGACCTAATAGTACGTCATTGGTCCAATCAGCCCAGGTCACCAAGACGTACTATTAGGTCATACGTCAGAAAGAGGTTAATTCTTTGGTGTTGATATTCTGCTCCATCTAGGGGTTGACAGTATAAAATCTAAATTTTTGCTGCTACTACCGTGCTACATGAACCAGGCCACATCTGAGCTTGTAATTGTTTTACGCTGAGATTCTGCTCTATACAGGGCTTCACATTAAAAAATCTATTTTTTCTGGTACTACCGTGCTACAGAAACCATGCCACATTTCAGCTTTTAATTATTTTGTGCTAGTATTGTGCTCCAGCCAATAGTCCACATTTCACAATCTAAATTCTTTGTGCTAATAGCATGGTCCAGAAACCAGGCAACATTTCAGCATATAAATATTTTGTGCTAATATTATGCTCCATCCAGGATTCCAAATTTCAGAGTCTAAATTGGTTGTGCTAATAGCGTGGTCACATATCAGCATGGGGCAGGGCTTGGAGTAGCATTTCTAGCTTAAACTTTGATCAGTAACAGGTGGATGAGTGACAGGTGTAGGCCTGGTGCTTTGAGAGCTCTGTCAAATTCAGGCAGCACACATGAAGGAGACCTAAAATTTCCAAGAACTATTGGCAGATACTACTAAAGTGGCATCAATTTTTATTTATTTATTAAACTCACTTATATAGTGCTATTAATTCCACAGCGCTTTACAGACATTATAAATTTCCCCACAGTAGAAATAGTGTAATGGGGCTCTGAAACCCCTTCTGCTACAGGCAACCCACCAGATGGAGACCCAACTTGTAACCTGCACATTTCAAAAAATTGTTAGTAGCAGTAGCAACAGCAGGAATAGAAGCCACAACAAAGGTGTCACAGACTTTAATAACGCGAGATCAATGTAGCACACTAAAAACTACACCATCGCCTAGTCTGCCCAGTCTGCAAGAGTCATTGGAGATCCATGACTTGTTCATCTTGATGAAAGTCAGGAGGTCTACACTACACTCTGCTGGTGCACGGGTTGGTCTAAAAAATGTGTAAAACGACTCAAAGAAATTGTTTCTGCCATTTACACTGCTGCTGCTGCTAATGTTTTTGCGTTGATGACTCAACATTCTTGGGGTTGGATTTCTATAACTGCGATGCACACTGTGCCTCACTGCTGTCTTGGGGAAAACCACTCTCAAGATTGTCTTCAAGCATGTTTTCATATATCAGCATGGGAGTGTCCCTTTCCAGGGGGGGGGGGAGCCTCCAGCAAAATTTACTCTTATACCGTGGATCGAACAGAGTGGCATCCCAGTAGTCAGCACTATTTCTAATCCTAACAATACGGGCAACAATCATCAGATAGGGCAGCAAGAAGGCGTTCATGGGTCAGTCTATTCCATGAGGTCCAAGTCCATAGTGTGTTGGTGGCAGGATAACACTCAAGCTTGCTTCCTTTGTCCCCTCCCACCAACCACTGACAACAAAGAGGGGATCATTATCCTCTTCGTCTCCTAACTGTTGCGCGGCCATCACCTCTTCCTCCTTGTCCTCCTACATTTGTCCCTTTTCTTCTGCACCTTCACTAACAGTTTGTCTGGTACCATGAGCCCCCTTGATCACTGTAATCCACCCTTCCATGGCAACTGCCTGGGCGACGACAGTCCGGAACTTAGAGAAATTGTTATACTTCGGCATCCTCCTTTGCTTCCTCCTCCTCTTCCTGTTCCCCTGGGACCACTATCTCCTCCCACAGACTATTCAAAGTTTGCTCCAGCATGTTGATGACCGGAAAAGTGATGCTGATGATGGCATAGTAAGCACTAACCATCTTAGTGGCCATTTTGAAAATGTGCAGAAGAGTGCAGAGGTTCTTCATCTGTGTCCACTCAGCAAGTATGATTTGCACCATGTCCGTACTGCGTTGGCCCAGGCTATGCAAAATGACACACTGCACCAGGGCTTGTCGCTGCTGCCATAGTCACTGGTACATGTGCAGAGTTCAATTACACCATGGCGCAACATCGCATGTCAGAAAGATCTACTGGTTAGACTAGCAATACAAGTCAATGACCCGGGAGTCGAATGGCGGAAATGAGCACACAGCATCCAGTGTGCATAGTGGCGGAGAAATTGCTGTACTACCAGGTTGAGGATGTGAGCCACAAAAGGCACAAGTGAGGTTGCCATGGCATAGGGCCGCCACCAGGTTCGCACTGTTATCACACACGGCCTTCCCTGGCTCCAGGTTCAGTGGAGACAGCCATTGTTCAAACTCGGCCTGGATAGCTGTCCACAACTCTCGAGCTGTATGACTACTATCTCCAAGGCACATTAATTTAAACTCTGCCTGATTGCAGTGAGCCCTGGCTGCGCAGTACGGAGGTGGTGGAGATTCTCTCTGCACTTTTGGAATGTGTGTCTCATTAAGGCAGAGGTTGAGGATGCAGGTGGAGGGCCTAGAGGAGGTGGAGGAGGCGTTAGATACATAGGTTTGTCCTGCAAGCCTTGGGGATTCCAAGACTTGGTGTCTAGTGGTTTAGTTCTCCATCTCCTGGTGCGTAGTGGTTTAGTTCTCCAATTCTAGGTGTTTAGTAGTTTAGTTCTCCAACCCCTGTTGTCTAGTAGTTTAGTTCTCCATCTTCTGGTGTGTAATGGTTTAGTTCTCCAACCCTAGCTGTTTAGTAGTTTAATTCTCCAACCCGTTGTCTAGTAGTTTAGTTCTCCATATTCTGGTGAGTAGTGGTTTAGTTTTCCGTCCCCAAGCACCCTGCAAGCTTTGGGAATTTCAAGACTTGTGGAGCAGCCCATTCCCCACCTTCTCCCACAGTCACCAAAGTCACCCAGTGCCCAGTCAGCGAGATCTAATTCCCCTGCCTATACTTGCTTGTCCAGGTGTCAGTGGGGAAATGCACCCTGTCAGACATAGACTTTTGTTCAAGGAACGGGTGATGTTGTCTGCAACATGCTGGTGTAGCGCAGGCACATCTTTCTTAGAGAAGTAATGGCGACTGGGCAACTGGTACTGGGGAACTGCGACGGCCATCAGCTTTCAGAAAAAACATCTGTATCCACCAGGCGGAAAGGCAGTATTTCCGTGGCCAACAGACTGGAGATGGTGAAGTTCAAGCTCCTTGCTTTGGCATATGTAGGAGGAAGCAATTTTTTACGTGACCACAACTGCGGGACCGAGGGATGGCTGCTGTGCTGAGAGAGGGTGGAGTAGGGTGAAAGCGACAAACTGCTGGACTGTGAGAGAGGTGCAGGTGGAGATGTTATGGTGCATTGAGAAAGATGTGGTGTGCTCGGTGTCTGAAATCAGTCAAAAACAGCAGGCATGTCCACTTCCGTAACAGCTGACAGGCTCTCACTCATTCTGACTGTAGCAGGTAAACAAGTGGAGGTTCTGTGGCCGGAGACCTGCGTGAGAACACTTGCTACATTGATGGAGGAGTAAGAAGCAGCAGTTGCCATTTTAGCGCAGTGAGATTCCCAGTCTAACGCATGTTAATCGCGCATATGCCAGTTCATGCATGTAGTAGTCAAATTATTGCATCTTTTGTCTCTACTTGGTTGTTTATAATACCTGCGAACCGCAGACCCTCGACCGCTGCTGGCCACAGCCATAGTTGTGTCTGTGGATGCAGTGTTTGTTGTGGTTGCATCATTTAGTGTCTGTGCGGGAAGCTGCAATGTAACCTCCTCGTTTTCCTCCTCCTCCACCTCCTCTGCTGAGCTACTCAGCTACATGCCTCTGGGTTCACACCAAGTGGGATCTTGAACCTCATCGTCATCCTCTCTGTTCTCCCACTCTTCGCCCTGAGAATTACCTTTCTCCTCTTCCTGACCTGACAGCACAGTACAGTCCGTGTGCACCTCAGATATCTGAGTCTCATCAGTATCACCTAATTAATCATCTTTCCACCATCTCATTCAACCCCCCAACTGACCTATCCATGAACGTCAATGGTTGCCTGCTCTACCCAGCCCTGCAAGCTTGACTTTGATCTTTCCTTCACACCTGAGATCCAGCCCTTTCCACTTCCTGCCGACCCCAACTCCAAAATATCTCCAGGATCCACACATTCCTAAACCATAAATCGACAAAAACACTAGTGCCTGTCCTCATTATCTCCTGCCTCACCTACTGCAACCTCTTTCTAACACTCTCGGACCCCTCC
Organism: Phyllobates terribilis; assembly: GCF_046119375.1. Lineage (NCBI taxonomy): Eukaryota > Metazoa > Chordata > Amphibia > Anura > Dendrobatidae > Phyllobates > Phyllobates terribilis. The sequence continues at coordinate 612,925,851 of NW_027362762.1, forward strand.
AATCTATCCTAAACTCTGCTGGCTGATTAATCCACCTGTCACCCCGCTATTCCCTCTGTCAATCCCTGCACTGGCTCCCTGTTGCCCAGAGACTCCAGTTCAAAACCCTAACTTTAGCATACAAAGCCACAACCACCGATCCTCACAAGATCTCCTTCTCTACTCCCATCTTATCTCCTCTTTCCACAATCACATACAAGATTTGTCCCGTGCATCTCCCCTACTCTGGAACTCTCTTCCTCAACACATCAGTCTCTCACCTACCATGGAAATCTTCAAATGAAACCTGAAGACCGACCTTTTCCGACAAGTGTACAACTTGCAGTAACCCTCGCTCCACCATATCAATGCATGACCAGCTCTACCCTCACCTACTGTTTCCTCACTTATTCCTTGTAGATTGTTTGTGAGCCTTTCTCCTCGTGCACCAGACAGTGACCCCTTTCCCATGTAAAGTGCCATAGAATAAATGGCACAATAATAATAATAATAATAATAATTTTTCTATTTGTAACGTGGGTCAATTGATGACAGTTTTCTTGGTGTCTGCCCTTAATTTGAGCTGTTTTGGCAGCTTTTAGGCCCCTTTGAAGGTGTTGTGTATGCGTTTGGTTTTGCAATGGGATTCGGATATGTTCATCGAACTGTTCGACGAATTGTTCGGAGAACATCGGGAAGTTTGCGATCTGAAATGAATCTAACCTTGAGAGTTTCGATTATCTTTACCACTTAGCCATAGCCGACTTCGTCTCTTTTAGAGAATCCGTCAGCAGGGCTGCCATCAGGGCACAGTTAGAGACAAATCTTTGATAGTAGCCCACAATACCTAGAAATGCTTCTTCGAGAGGGTCTGTGGCCAGCTCTGGATTGCCTCCACCTTATTTATTTGTGGTTTTATTTCACCTCTACTTACCACGTAGCCCAGATACTTGGCTTCCTCCATCCCCATAGCACATTTCTTTGGGTTGATAGTAAAGTCTACCTTCCTTAGGGTGTCACGTATGGCCTTTGCTAAGATGACTTATCCAGTCCTGGCTGAATATGACGATGTCATCTAGGTAGGCCGCGGCATACTTTTTGTGGGGTGCTAAGATCCGCTCCATGGCTCTCTAGAAAGTGGCCGAAGCTCCCTGCAACCCAAAAGGCATCCTGGCGTACTTATAACATCTGTCTTGTGTCGAGAAGGCCGTCATCTCCTTGGCCTTTTTGGACAAGGTAATTTGCCAGTGTCCTTTCATGTCCTGGCACGGTTTAATCAAGTTGACATGGTAAGCCTGGTAGGGCTTCCTCTTCCCTGGTTGGTGGATTTTATAGTTGACTTCACCATCTTTCTCTACCACCTCATATGGGCCCTCCCACTTGGCCAGGATCTTGCTCTCCACTGTAGGCACAAGCACAAGTACTCGATCCCCTGGGTTGAACTGTCTCACCTTGGCTGACCTATTATACAGCCTGGACTGTGCTTAATGTGCCTTGAGGAGGAGCTCTTTCACAATGGGCATCACATTGGTCATCCTCTCTTGCATATGGGCAATATGCTCCACCACGTTCTTATAAGGAGTGGTCTCAGCTTCCCAGGGCTCTTTTACCACATCCAGGAGATCTCGAGGTTGTCAGCCATAGAGTGGTTCGAATGGGGAGAAGCCTGTGGAAGCTTGAGGAACTTCCCTGATGAAGAGTAACAGATGGGGAAGCAGACAGTCCAACCCAGTCTCGGCCGTCCTTCACTGCTTTCCTCAACATAGCCTTCAAGTACCTCTCCACCAGTCCGTCCATATGGGAATGGTAAGCTGAGGTTCTAGGTAGTGAAATCTGCAGTGTCTTGCACAATTCCCTCACGACCTTCGACATGGAGGTGGTCCCTTGATCCATCGGTATCTCCTTCAACAGCTCGGTTCGAGAGAAATTATGGAGCAGCTCACAAGAGATACAATTTACGGAGGAATTTCTTAAGGGTACAGCCTCAGGGTACAAGGTGACATAATCCAGGACCACCAATATATATTGAAGTCCTCTTGCAGACTTCACAAGGGGCCTCACTTAATCCATCGCTATGCTTTTGAAAGGAACCTCGATAATAGGCAATGGTACTTGGGGAATGTGGCAGTTAAACACTGGGGAGGTTATGGGCCTGCTGCGCTGCCATGGTGATGGGGGCGATGACGCACATCCTCTCCCCCATCATGCATGGCGTGCACGGGCCCGCCCTGTCATGGGGATAGAGCATCATCGCAAGTGGCGTGCTGATTTGCTGCCTTGCGAACTTTTAACATATTTAAGGTGCCACCTTTTAGCGTAAGACACGCTTCCCGACGAAGCTGCTTTTGGGCGAAACGCGCATCGAGGCACCTGTGCATCCCCTCCCACACTCTCCAGGCTTACACCATGACACAAAGTAACATGTTCTGACCTTGAATTTTGTCCCTTATTGATTTTATGTTGAACTACACAGATAGGGTGTGCTATGGGCCTATTATAAGATAGCAACCTGCTATCTCTTAGACATCACTGCATCGGACTGATTATGCTTCATTTATCAGCATAATAATAGACTGTCACATTATTTTGTCTATTGTATTATACGCTTTATCTTTGCACTTTATGCATCAGGCACTTTCTGGGTAAATATCGCTGATACATGAGCTTTGATACCCGCTAGTGGACATCATTATGATGTACTCTTAACCCATGTTTTTTTCATTTATGTCTTGGGTCTAGCTAAGCACATTTTTTGTTGGACCATAATATATACAGTACAGACCAAAAGTTTGGACACACCTTCTCATTTAAAGATTTTTCTGTATTTTCATGACTAAGAAAATTGTACATTCACACTGAAGGCATAAAAACTATGAATTAACACATGTGGAATTATATACTTAACAAAAAAGTGTGAAACAACTGAAAATATGTCTTATATTCTAGGTTCTTCAAAGTAGCCACATTTTGCTTTGATGACTGCTTTGCACACTCTTGGCATTCTCTTGATGAGCTTCAAGAGGTAGTCACCGGAAATGGTTTTCACTTCACAGGTGTGCCCTGTCAGGTTTAATAAGTAGGATTTCTTGCCTTATAAATGGGGTTGGGACCATCAGTTGTGTTGTGCAGAAGTCTTGTGGATACACAGCTGATAGTCCTACTGAATAGACTGTTAGAATTTGTATTATGGCAAGAAAAAAGCAGCTAAGTAAAGAAAAACGAGTGGCCATCATTACTTTAAGAAATGAAGGTAAGTCAGTCCGAAAAATTGGGCAAACTTTGAAAGTATCCCCAAGTGTAGTTGCAAAAACCATCAAGTGCTACAAAGAAACTGGCTCACATGAGGACCGCCCCAGGAAAGGAAGACCAAGAGTCACCTCTGCTTCTGAGGATAAGTTTATCCGAGTCACCATCCTCAGAAGTCGCAGGTTAACAGCAGCTCAGATTAGAGACCAGGTCAATGCCACACAGAGGTCTAGCAGCAGACACATCTATACAACAACTGTTAAGAGGAGACTTTGTGCAGCAGGCCTTCATGGTAAAATAGCTGCTAGGAAACCACTACTAAGGACAGGCAACAAGCAGGAGAGACTTGTTTGGGCTAAAGAACACAAAGAATGGACATTAAACCAGTGGAAATCTGTGCTTTGGTCTGATGAGTCCAAATTTGAGATCTTTGGTTCCAACCACCGTGTCTTTGTGCGATGCAGTAAAGGTGAACGGATGGACTTTACATGCCTGGTTCCCACCGTGAAGCGTGGAGGAGGTGTGATGGTGTGGGGGTGCTTTGCTGGTGACACTGTTGGGGATTTATTCAAAATTGAAGGCATACTGAACCAGCATGGCTACCACAGCATCTTGCAGCGGCATGCTATTCCATCCGGTTTGCGTTTAGTTGGACCATCATTTATTTTTCAACAGGACAATGACCCCAAACACACCTCCAGGCTGTGTAAGGGCTATTTGACCAAGAGGGAGAGTGATGGGGTGCTACGCCAGATGACCTGGCCTCCACAGTCACCAGACCTGAACCCAATCGAGATGGTTTGGGGTGTGCTGGACCGCAGAGTGAAGGCAAAAGGGCCAACAAGTGCTAAGCATCTCTGGGAACTCCTTCAAGATTGTTGGAAGACCATTTCCGGTGACTACCTCTTGAAGCTCATCAAGAGAATGTGCAATGCAGTCATCAAAGCAAAAGGTGGCTACTTTGAAGAACCTAGAATATAAGACATATTTTCAGTTGTTTCACACTTTTTTGTTAAGTATATAATTCCACATGTGTTAATTCATAGTTTTGATGCCTTCAGTGTGAATGTACAATTTTCATAGTCATGAAAATACAGAAAAATCTTTAAATGAGAAGGTGTGTCCAAACTTTTGGTCTGTACTGTATATACACCGCGTGCAGAATTATTAGGCAAATGAGTATTTTGATCACATGATACTTTTTATACATGTTGTCCTACTCCAAGCTGCATAGGCTTGAGAGCCAACTACCAATTAAGTAAATCTGGTGATGTGCATCTCTGTAATGAGGAGGGGTGTTGACTAGAGATGAGCGTTGGAGCGTTGTTCTACTCGAACTGTTCGCCAATCTCAAATTCGAGCTGTTTTGGGCGGTGTTTGAGCCGTTCGGCGAACACGAACAATTTGAGAAAAATTCGGCTGTTCGAGGTTATGTTCGATAACTGTTTGTGCACCAAAATCATAACTGGATTTTTTCTCAGTAATGATGAAAATTAATGTTAATACGCAGTTTGAGTGTACAGCGGGGTGGGGGGGAGGGGCAGGGGATGGATCTCTGCAGGAACAATGAAGATCTCCATTTTTTTTTCTCTTTCCCGCATTTGCAGTGGGGAGGTGCAATCTGTCAGCCTATCAGTAGCGCACACACGGAGCGAAGTGCTTTTTTTCACACAAGCAAGGGCATGTGTCATTGGCTGTGTATGTCACATGTCCTTGCCCTATAAGACCAAGCCATTTTCCCCGTCGCCACCATTTTCTCACTGCTGCAGCTGCGTGTTAGACGGCACCGCTGTTGCTGTGTGCGCTATACCTTGTTAATTTCAAGCCAATTTTCGCACAAATATACAGATAGATTGGGAGTAGGGAATAGTTGTGATTGCAGTCCTTTTAAGGACTAGGTTACAGCATTTCCTACGACTTTTATCAGGGAGGTCTGTGCTCTTAAATAGATAGGTTGTGGGAGTAAAGACTAATTGTAATTGCAGTCCTTTTCAGGACTAGGTTACATCAGTTCCTATCAGTTTTTGCCAGGCAGGTCTGTGCCAGTGCTGTGCAAGTTTTTTTCACAGCATTTGGCTGAATCTAGCAAAGCTAATCCTTTTTGGCCTATTGCAGAGTGTGTTAGTCAGTGGAGTAGCCTATCTGTGTTGCAAGATATAACACCTGTGTATAGAATACCAATTTTTTTACTGCACCTAGTGAAGTAAAATCTTTTGGGCATAGCATCATTCTATTAGTCCATCTATACTGACCTCCATCAGGTTGCAAACTGAATATAATTTTTTTCTGCATCTAGCTCTGAAAAAATATTTGGGCTTCTAGCAGTGTGTGGGACTTGGTCTATTAGTCCATCTATACTGACCTCCATCAGGTTGCAAATTAAAAATAATTTTTTTCTTCATTTAGCTCTGAAAAAATATTTGGGCTTCTAGCAGTGTGTGGGACTTGTTCTATTAGTCCTTCTATACTGACCTCCAGCAGGTTGCAAATTGAATATAATTTTTCTCTGCATCTAGCTCTGAAAAAATAGTTGGGCTTCTAGCGGTGTGTGGGACTTGGTCTATTAGTCCATCTATACTGACCTCCATCAGGTTGCAAATTAAAAATAATTTTTTTCTGCATCTAGCTCTGAAAAAATATTTGGGCTTCTAGCAGTGTGTGGGACTTGGTCTATTAGTCCATCTATACTGACCTCCATCAGGTTGCAAATTAAAAATAATTTTTTTCTTCATTTAGCTCTGAAAAAATATTTGGGCTTCTAGCAGTGTGTGGGACTTGTTCTATTAGTCCTTCTATACTGACCTCCAGCAGGTTGCAAATTGAATATAATTTTTTTCTGCATCTAGCTCTGAAAAAATATTTGGGCTTCTAGCGGTGTGTGGGACTTGGTCTATTAGTCCATCTATACTGACCTCCATCAGGTTGCAAATTAAAAATAATTTTTTTCTGCATCTAGCTCTGAAAAAATATTTGGGCTTCTAGCAGTGTGTGGGACTTGGTCTATTAGTCCATCTATACTGACCTCCATCAGGTTGCAAATTAAAAATAATTTTTTTCTGCATCTAGCTCTGAAAAATATTTGGGCTTCTAGCGGTGTGTGGGACTTGGTCTATTAGTCCATCTATACTGACCTCCATCAGGTTGCAAATTAAAAATAATTTTTTTCTGCATCTAGCTCTGAAAAAATATTTGGGCTTCTAGCAGTGTGTGGGACTTGGTCTATTAGTCCATCTATACTGACCTCCATCAGGTTGCAAATTAAAAATAATTTTTTTCTGCATCTAGCTCTGAAAAAATATTTGGGCTTCTAGCGGTGTGTGGGACTTGGTCTATTAGTCCATCTATACTGACCTCCATCAGGTTGCAAATTAAAAATAATTTTTTTCTGCATCTAGCTCTGAAAAAATATTTGGGCTTCTAGCAGTGTGTGGGACTTGGTCTATTAGTCCATCTATACTGACCTCCATCAGGTTGCAAATTAAAAATAATTTTTTTCTTCATTTAGCTCTGAAAAAATATTTGGGCTTCTAGCAGTGTGTGGGACTTGTTCTATTAGTCCTTCTATACTGACCTCCATCAGGTTGCAAATTAAAAATAATTTTTATCTGCATCTACAGTACCTCTGAAAAAATATTTGGGCTTCTAGCAGTGTGTGGGACTATTTGTATTAGTCCATCTATACTGACCTCCATCAGGTTGCAAATTCAAAATAATTTTTTTCTGCATCTAACCCAGCCAATAGTTTTGGCCTAATACCACAGTTTGGCCACTCAGCTCTGCTCGGTTACCATCCATTGTTTTTTTGTGCAAACAACTCCAGAGTTGTGAATTAGTTAACCACCAAAATGAGTGGAAAAAGGCCTGCTGCTGGTGGAAAGGGGAATAGGCGTGTTGGGAAGGGGAAAAAAGGTTGTGTCCGTGGGGTAGGTGTTAAAGCAACAGTAACATCTGCAGAAGAAAGACCATCTTCCAGCCAAACTAAAATGTCTACTTCTTTTAGCGGACAATGTGATAAGATCCCTTTCTTACGGCCACGCCAATCGCTACAAATTCCAGATGAGGCACAAAAACAGCAGGTGCTTCAACGGATATCAAGTGCTCCTTTAAGTGGGCTCTCCTCCACATCAACTTCAACATCACAAATACTCCAGTCCTCAAAGGTGTCACCCAAATCGCACTTGCTTCCTCACAGCTCCCAAATCTCCAGCTGCCCGTCTGAGTATGAGGTAGAACAGATGGTTGAGTCTGCAGAGCTGTTTACTCATACTATAGCCTGGGAATCAGAGGTCGACTCCAGTGCTTCTGTGAATCCAGACGAGGAAATGATCTGCACTGATGCCCAGAATCTTTATGAGTCGGATCCAGGACCAGACGCAGAAGGTTCTGACCATAATGTAGACCCTCATTCCCAAACTGTAACTCCTGTTGGTGGAGACAATGAGGAAGACGATGATAAGACTCAAATACCTGATTGGAGCGACAACTTTAGTTTTTTGTCAGGGCAGGAACAGGTTGGCTCTGAGGACGACGGGTGTGATAACGCACAGGGTGATGATGATGAGGTCGGAGATCCCACTTACTGTCAACCCACAGTCAGCCAAGAGATGAGGTCAGCAGAGGAGGTGGAGGAAGATGCTAGTGACGACGAGGTCAGGTTGCGCCTTCCTGGACAGAGACGTAGTACTGGAAGCACGTCAACAACTGCATCCTCAAACACAACTCTGCCTCTCACCACAAGTCGTGGTGGCTCTTCAGGTCGCATGGGTGCTAAGCCTTGCATAGCCTGGGCATTTTTTCAGATCGATAAAGATGACCCAACTCGTGTTATCTGTAACATTTGTCAGCAAAAGCTAAGTAGAGGCCAAAAAATACATAGTTTGAGTACTTCATGCATGAACCGGCACATGGACATGAAGCATAAGTTGCAGTGGGAAGCTCAGTGTGCTACAATGCGGCCTAGCCGGCCGGGCCAATCACCGTCTGCCATATCTTGTGCATCCGCGGCCTCTTCATCCTCTGTGACTGGGGGGACAGCAGTCACACCTGTTTTGGGGCGCAGACCTGCCACCTCTTTACCCGCAACAGCCAGCGTGATTGGCAGGTCATCATTTTCTTTGGAGGTGGTAACACCAGCTGGTGTTGAGCGCTGTCCGACATCGATAGCACCACCTTTGGATCAAGGCAACCTAACATGTCCGCCTGCATCTTCCTCACAGACCGGCAGTTTGCCGGGGACACCCTTATCAACCCCGTCTAAGCACAATAGCCAGCCCTCGGTCCCTCAGATGTGGACAAGTAAAAGACCATTTCCTCCTAGCCATGAGAAAGCTAAGAGGTTGAATTTCACCATCTGCAAGCTCTTGGCTACAGAAATGCTGCCTTTCCGCCTGGTGGACACAGAGGATTTTCGAGACCTTATGTCCGTCGCAGTGCCCCAGTACCAGATGCCCAGTCGGCACTACTTCTCAAAGAAAGGTGTGCCTGCGCTCCACCAGCATGTCACACACAACATCACCGCTTCTTTGAGAAACTCTGTGTGTGACAGGGTGCATTTCACCACAGACACTTGGACGAGTAGGCATGGACAGGGGCGTTACATGTCGCTGACTGGGCACTGGGTAACTATGGTGACAGCAGGACAAGGGGCTGCTGTCCAAGTCTTGCCGTCCCCACGAGTTGTGCGTCAGTCCTCTTTATGTCAAAGTTCCTCCACTGCTTCTGCCTCCTCAACCTCCTCTCGGTCTTCCACCTGCACCCAAAGCCTGTCTGGTCATGCCACAAGCTTTCTAACTGCGCAGAAGGGATCCTGCACACCTCCTTACTATGCTGGCAGTAGGGCTCAACGTCATCAGGCGGTTTTTACATTGAAATGTCTGGGAAATGTGAGTCACACAGCTGAGGAGTTGTGGTCAGCTCTGGAGAACCAATTTCATGAATGGTTGTCTCCACTGGACCTGAAACCAGGGAAGGCCGTGTGCGACAATGCTGCAAACCTAGGTGCGGCCCTTCGCCGGGGCAATGTCACACACGTGCCTTGTATGGCTCACGTGTTGAACCTGGTTGTCCAGCAATTTTTAGCCCACTATCCCAGACTAGATGGCCTTCTGCAGAGGGCACGGTCGCTGTGTGCTCACTTCCGCCGTTCGCATCCCGCAGCTCAGCGACTTACATCTCTACAGAAGTCGTTGGGCCTGCCACTTCACCGGCTAAAATGCGATGTGCCTACCCGGTGGAATTCAACTCTGCACATGTTGCAGCGACTGTGGCAGCACCGACAAGCCCTGGTGCAATACGTTCTGACGTATAGCCTGGGCCAACGAGATTCAGAGGTGGGGCAAATCACGCTGGAGGAGTGGTCTCAGATCAGGGACCTATGCACCCTTCTGCACAGTTTTGAAATGGCGACGAAGATGTTTAGTGCTGATGATGCCATTATCAGCATGACTATTCCGGTGATTTACATGCTGGAGCACATGTTAAACAGAATTCGGAGCCAGGTGGTGGCACAAGAGGAGGTGGAGGAAGTAGAGGAGGAGGAGTTGTATGCGGAAGGGCTAACATCTGCAAGGTCCAGACGGTCGGCAGCACCAAGGCGGCAGGCATGTGAGGGTGGGGGAGATGGTTTTACCAGGGCGCATGGTAGCAGCCAAACTAGTGAGGAAGGTGCAGGAGCCCAGGAAGAAGTGGAGGACGAACTGATGGAAGACTCATCAGATGAGGGAGACCTTGATCACATTTCTGTTGTGCGAGGTTGGGGGGAGAGGACAGAGGAAGGAAGCATGATTGTTACCTCGCCACCAACACAACAGGGACTTGGTGCTCCTGGATGCGCAACACACATGAGTGCCTTCTTGCTGCACTACCTGCAACATGACCCTCGAATTGTGAGAATTAGAAATAATCCTGACTACTGGGTTGCCACACTGTTAGATCCCCGGTACAAAAGTAAATTTGCAGAAATTATTCCTGCCATAGAAAGGGATGCACGCATGCAGGAGTATCAGCAGAGACTGTTGCAGAATCTTACATGTGCTTTTCCACAAAATACCAGTGGTGCACGTAGTGAATCTCACAGTTCCAACTTGCCATCCGTGGGACCGTCAAGTGTTCAGCACTCAAACCGTAACAGAACCACAGTATCTGCTGGTAACATCAATTTTGGGAATCATTTCACCACTTTTTTAGCCCATCCTTTGCAAGGCCACAGGAGACAAGAAGTCTGACACATAGTCAACGCCTAGAGACGATGGTACAGGAGTATCTCGAAGTAAACATTGAAGCCACGACTGTGTCACTGGACCCTTGCTCTTTTTGGGCTTCCAATCTGGATAAATGGCCGGAGCTAGCCACTTACGCCTTGGAGATCTTGTCATGCCCCGCAGCCAGCGTTCTGTCTGAACGTGTGTTCAGCGCTGCTGGTGGTGTGCTGACAGATAAGCGCACGCGGCTCTCCACTGATAATGTAGACAGACTCACGTTCATAAAGATGAACAAATCATGGATCCGAAACGACTTTTCTACCCCTGTGTCATCCTGGGGAGAGTAAAAGCTTGATGATTGGTTAAAATCACCCTACCAACCGTTTTAAGCTTTCAAATTACTAATCATGTTTATCTGTATCTTGACTGGAAAATAATTTGGGCTTTGTAGCAGTGTGCAGCACTGATCCTATTAGGCCATCTATACTAAAGTTTCACCAGATTTAAAATTAAAAATAATTTTTAGCTGCATCTAGCCCGGAAAATAATTTTGGGGCTCCGAGATGCGCAAGGCACATAAGTGCCTTCTTGCTGCACTACCTGCAGCATGACCCTCATATTGTCAGAATTCGAAGTAATCATGACTACTGGGTTGCCACACTCTTAGATCCCCCAAACTTTTCGATCAACCTTTTCATTTTAATAAAGACCAAAAAATGGTCATTTTTGAAATTATAAGCATTAGCAGGTTGTTAGAAACTGAAATCAAACAGTTTTCAACTCAAAACTTTATTCTAGGTGATGTTACATTTTCACATAGGACCCCTTGTTCGAAAGGAGCTTCTGAACTCTCTCGTCCATTGAATTTGTCAGGTTTTGGATGGTTTCTGCTTCAATTGTTTTGCATGAGGACAGAATACCCTCCCAGAGCTGTTGCTTAGATGTGAACTGCCTCCCGCCATCATAGACACTCCTTTTAATGATGCTCCAAAGGTTCTGAATGGGGTAGAGGTCAGGGGAGCATGGGGGTCACACCATAAGTTTGTCCCCTTTTATGCCCATATCAGCCAGAGATGCAGATGTTTTATGTGCAGCATGAGATGGTGCATTATCATGCAGAAAAATGATCTTGCTGTGAAATACACGGTTCTTCTTCTTGAACCATGGCAGGAAGTGCTGTTTGAGAAAATCCACATACATTATGGAGTTCATCTTTAGCGCCTTCAGGGATCCTAAAGGGGCCGACAATCTCTCTCCCCATGATTCCAGCCCAAAACATTACTCCACCTCCTCCTTGTTGGCGCTGTAGCCGTGTTTGCGTGGGGTGTCCATCAACCAGCCATCCTCCACTCCATCCATCTGGACCATTGAGCGCTGCACGGCACTCATCCGTGAACAAAACAGTTTTGAAATCAGTCTTCATGTAATGTTTGGCCCACTGGAGCCGTTTCTGCTTGTGTGAAGTGGATAGAGGAGGTCGACAGGATGGCGCATGCACAGCTGCAAACCTCTGAAGGACCCTGCATCTTGTTGTTCGGGGGACGTTGGAGGCACAAGCAGCTTCAAAAACTTGTCTGCTGCTATGACAAGGCTTTTTTGCCGCTGCTCTTTCAACCTGACGTAATTGCCTGTAGGAAAGAGTCCTCAATTTGCCCTTATCAGCACGCACACGTGTGTACTGTGAATCAGCTACATACTTCTTGATTGCCAAGACACTTCATCCTGATCATCGCACAATGTTGATTGTAGTCATGCCTTGACCTAAACACTCCACAATTTGTTGCTTCTCAGCAGCCGACACATCCTTTTTCTTTCCCATTTTGGCAGAAAATGTAGGCTGCTTAATAATGTGAGAGAGCCTTCTTAAGTAGTCTTGCCTTTCATTGGACACACCTGCCAAACTAATTAGCACAGGTGTCTGCAATTGCTTACAGTGATATAAAGAGCCCTGACACACATCACCATCAATGAGTTTAACTGACAAACAAACAAATTCTTCCCTTATCACTCCTAAACACTTTTTGTATAATAATTTGGAACGCAGTGTACATGTGCTTTTCCACAAAACACCAGTGGTTCACGTAGTGAATCTTACAGTTCTAACTTGCCAACCGTGGTCTGTATGGAGTTGTTCAATAAAGGGCCCAAAATTAAGATAACATAGATGGGAGAGGTCTCTATGAATAGGAATTCCTAAGTATTTGATACCCTGTGAGGGCCAGGCAAAGGGAAAGTTGGACTGGATGGAATCCTATATGGATTTGGGGAGGGAGACATCGAGGGCCTCAGACTTCGCTGCATTGATTTTAAAATTTTACCATGTAACAAAGTGATCTATTTCAGCCATAACAGCATGGATGGCTATATGTGATTGAGTGATATATACTAGGACATCATCAGCAAATAGAGAGCACTTGTACTCGGTGCCTCCCACCTCAATCCACCTAATATTGGGGTTATGGCGAATTGATGAGAGCAGGTGCTCCGTCACTAGGATGTATAAGAGAGGGGACAGAGGACATCACTGCCTTGTCCCATTGGTGATTGTGAAAGGTGATGAAAATGTTCTGACGCACCCCCTCGGCTTTGGGACACCCGGAGCCGGACCCTTTTTGGTGGATGCTGGTGGTTGTAGTCTTCGTGGCGGCGACCCAGTTCCGTGGCTCAGGGCAGTCAAACCAGTGGCGGAACTATTTATGTGGTTTTCATGTTTAAATGTCCGACTACGCCACCCGTGGATTGCGGTCAGAGTGAACCGCCGCTACAGGGCAGACCACTGAGGCTGGTGTTGTGGGTGCAGCAGAGCGTAGCATAACTCCCCACGGGAGGAGTATAGCCTCAGGGCAGTGTATGCGGAGGATGGGGGTGATGGTGCAGGGCAGCAGCAGTAACGACACGGAGTCAGTGATGCAGTTCAGGGCCTTTACTCACAGTTCTTATTATCCAGACCACGTCTGCAGGTAACGGCTGCCCACGTCGTACTGTGCTCACCAGGTGAGGGGCTCAGACAACTCCCAGATAACGTTGGAGCACTTCACAGGACCCCCTTTGTGTGTCCTTTGTCTGGCCTTTCTTACCAACACTTCTGTCCGGCTGCCTCGGGCCTCCTCTTGGTAAACTTGGCGCCAGTTTCCCTGACCCTATGTGGTGCCTTCCTAGCGGGTGTAGCGAGGGGCTGCGCCACATAAAATGTCAGAGCCTCCGGTTTCTAGCTGAGGGTCGTTTCCTGCCTCCACTAGTTCGGGGACCGGTCTCCCCCTTTGGCCTGACCCCTCCACGCAGGTGGATTCGGGCGTGCGGTGGCGACTCGCCCGTCCGCACCCCTGGGATCCCTTCATTCCTCGTTCCTGGAGCCTTCTCCGCTCCTCTTCCTTCCTTCTCCCTCTTCCAGGCCTGGGCCTCTGTTACTAGGCCCGCCTACGGAGCAGAGCTCATGCAGAGCCCCTGCTCCCTGCCACTTCTGCTCAGACTTCTCTGCACTGAACTAAGATGGTGCCCACCTTTTATACTCCCTTCTCAATGCACCCAGGAACTGCTTCCTCCCTGCTCCTGCACTACAGGGTTCCCCTTCCTCAGTGTTCCCTCCCCCCACTCCAGCCAGCGACAGGGACTGTCGTGCCCATCTCAGGGGCATATTGGTCGCCCTGCCCCACGGCAATGTGGTGTAATGCATGCAGGTGTCGGGTCCTGATCCACACTCCATCCTTACCTGAGAGTGAGATATCACACCTCTGGGTGAGGTGCAATACGTCTGTAGCAACCGAGCCCTCAGGGTGCTACAGTTCCATTTATCTTCAGCCTAGGTGACGTATTGCGATACAGGGCCGTGATTTTGGCTATAAAAGGGTCCCCTAGACCCCTACCCCAAGCTTTTTAAGAGAATCATATATGGCGTGCCAGGAGACTCTATGGAATGCTTTCTCAGCATCCAACGAGAGTATCTAATTACAAATTTTTAACTGCATCTAGCCCAGGAAATACTTTGTGCCTAGTAGCAGTGTCTGCTAGTGAGCGGATTATCCCGGCTGTTAAGCAAGCTGCACCACCTGTAGTTTAGACACTTAATTTTTTCAAAGGAAATGCTTCGGGACCATGGGATACTTAGTGAAGAGCATCAGGAGGCACCCCAAGGCATAGGGGCTGGGACTGGCAGTAGGATGCCTTGCGGTGGACAGCCGAGCTCGATCCTTATAAAAGCTTTTTAACTGCAGCAGCTTTAGTGGACGCTACTGGAGCTGGAATTACCGCGGCTGCTGGCATGAGACTTGCCCTCCAATAGATCCTTGTAAATGGATTTAAAGTGTATTCATTCAAATTAGAGAGACAATTTAAATTAAAAAGCTTAGAGCTGCCTCCACCACAGGGGGGCTCGCTCGACCCACCAGCGGACAGGCACCAGTATTGGGAGAGGGGGGCTGGCCGTCAGGGTTCACCGCGGCTCTGGCACAAACCCGGCGACACGGAGGTGGCACGGGCAGGAGCGGACTGGCCGTGTCGGCTTGTCACTTTTTGGATTTTAGAAGGGCATGACATGCCTATATCTGTGTCTCCCCCTCCTTTTACTCCTCCACCTCTTTTATTTTCGCATGACTATATGTACTTGTCACTTTTCCATGTGTTAGTTATGTCTTCTGAGCAGTTTGTCAGCTTTTGGACACCTTTGAAGGTGTTTTCTATGTGTTTCTATGTGTTTTTGTTTGCCTGCCATTGGTTTTAACGGTGTTCGAAGGTGTTCGACGAACAGTTCGACGAACAGTTCGGCGAACACACGGGTGTTCGACGAACCGAACCGAACTCGAACACTACGGGGGTGGCTCAACACTAGTGTTGACTAATGACATCAACACCCTATATAAGGTGTGCTTAATTATTAGGCAACTTCCTTTCCTTTGGCAAAATGGGTCAGAAGAGAGATTTGACGGGCTCTGAAAAGTCCAAAATTGTGAGATGTCTTGCAGAGGGATGCAGCAGTCTTGAAATTTCCAAACTTTTGAAGCGTGATCACCGAACTATCAAGCGTTTCATGGCAAATAGCCAACAGGGTCGCAAGAAGCATGTTGGCCAAAAAAGGCGCAAAATAACTGTCCATGAATTGAGGAAAATCAAGCGTGAAGCTGCCAAGATGCCATTCGCCACCAGTTTTGCCATATTTCAGAGCTGCAACGTTACTGGAGTATCAAAAAGCACAAGGTGTGCGATACTCAGGGACATGGCCAAGGTAAGGAAGGCTGAAAAATGACCACCTTTGAACAAGAAACATAAGATAAAACATCAAGAATGGGTCAAGAAATATCTTAAGACTGATTTTTCAAAGGTTTGATGAAATGAGAGTGACTCTTGATGGGCCAGAGCCTGGATCAATAAAGGGCAGAGAGCTCCACTCCGACTCAGACGCCAGCAAGGTGGAGGTGGGGTACTGGTATGGGCTGGTATCATCAAAGATGAACTTGTGGGACCTTTTAGGGTTGAGGATGGAGTGAAGCTCAACTCCCAGACCTACTGCCAGTTTCTGGAAGACAACTTCTTCAAGCAGTGGTAAGTAAGAAGTCGGTATCGTTCAAGAAAAACATGATTTTCATGCAGGACAATGCTCCATCACATGCATCCAACTACTTCACAGCGTGGCTGGCCAGTAAAGGTCTAAAAGAAGAACAAATAATGACATGGCTGCCTTGTTCACCTGATCTGAACCCTATAGAGAACCTGTGGTCCATCATAAAATGTGAGATCTACAGGGAGGGAAAACAGTACACCTCTCGGAACAGTGTCTGGGAGGCTGTGGTGACTGCTGCACGCAATGTTGATCGAAAACAGATCAAGCAACTGACAGAATCTATGAATGGAAGGCTGTTGAGTGTCATCATAAAGAAAGGTTGCTATACTGATCACTAATTTTTTTGGTTTTGGTTTTTGCATGCCAGAAATGTTTATTTCTAAATTTTGTGCACTGATATTGGTTTACCTGGTGAAAATAAACAAGTGAGATGGGATTATATTGGGTTTTTATTAAGTTGCCTAATAATTCTGCACAGTAATAGTTACCTGCATAAACAGATATCCTCCTAAGATAGCCAAATCTAAAAAAAAACCACTCCAACTTCCAAAAATATTAAGCTTGGATATTTATGAGTCTTTTCGGTTGATTGAGAACATAGTTGTTGATCAATAATAAAGAGAATCCTCTAAAATACAACTTGCCTAATAATTTGGCACACAGTGTATATATATATATATATATATATATATATATATATATATATGTATATATATATATATATATATATATGACGCGCCCCTGGGCCTGCTGTGTCGCGCAGCGTCTCGCGCACGGGGGCTTACCCGGAACCGGATCAGATGAGGGTTGTAGTCTCCGAGTGGCGGGGACCCGGTCCGTGCCCAGGGAGTCAACTCAGTGTGTGGCAGTCTTGATAGATGTTATTTGAGTGTCGACTACGCCACCCGTTAATTTGCAGCTATGGAGCTGCCGCTGCAGGGCAGACCGCTGAGGCCGGTGTAGAACTGTGCAGCGTGATAGTATAACCCCCAACGGGAGGGGTATGGCCTCAGGGCAGCCGACGTGGAAGATGAGGGTAGCAGGAACCACTCAGAGACGGTGCGGTGTAATTCAGGGTCTTTACTGGTAACAACGATAGACCCTCCCGGAGTACTTGCTAGCGAACGGGGCCTGGTCAGTCCTTGAGCAGATGGGATCTCCCCTGGCCAGGCGGAGTTGTAGGCCTCCCAAACTGACTGTACTCTTCTGGCTACCTTGCTAGAAGCGGATATAAGTAGCCCACGTCCCTGAGTGTACCGTGTGGTGCTCACCCGTATGGCCGGTGACTCGGGGCCTTCTAATGGCTTCCGCTCCACGATGGCGGCGCTGGTCCCACGCGTGTGACCGTGCCTTCGGGTTTCTGGGCCTGAGGACCTGAAATCCCCTGCCGGTCGGCTTCTGCTGCTGGGTAAGAGTTAGTCCCCACAGCCTCGGACGCCGGGTCCGGTAAGAAAGCTTCTCAGTCAGGGCGAGCTCTGCAGCTGCCAGCCCCTGACTTGTAGTAGTATTGCTCCCACTGAGCTTCTGCTGTTTCTTCCTGTGACTGTTTCTTGTCTCTACTCTCCTTGACTGACTAACCCTGCTTCAGCCCCGGGTTTATATAGGGGAAGGTCTTCCCCTCCCAAGACTGGGCAGGAGGTGTGGCATGCACAGGATCCCTGACCAAAGGACCTCCCACCTGCTCTCAGACATAACATTACATTACTGTGGGAAACCAGACCCCTGGGGTGCCACATTCCCCCCTAGTGAAATTTAGTACTCCAGGACTAAACATATTTTAGAAAAACATAACAAGATATAACAACAATAATAGTACAATAAGAAGAAACACATAAAGGTGGTCACGGCATGTCCGTAACCGGGTGTAGTCTTTGAAGAAAAGCAAGGTGTCCATTTCACCAAAACAGGGAGACGTAACCAGGTAGGGGTTTGTCCTGCCCCGAGTCCTTAACAGTCTTTAGTCCGTCCTGGGTTACGCTCCAACTATGTACAAAGGATTCCCGGTAAATCCACCAAGGACTCCTACAAATAACTAGAAACACAAAATTATACACAAGCAACAATACACAGGTAAACATAAATAAAACAATTTATACACTTCAAATCCTCCAACGTGCGGGTAACTGGCCTCTAGTGGCCCTAGTGGACCTACGGAGCTGACTGTCTAGCCCTGAACTACAGGGTGTAGGAGCTGTCAAGGGTAAACTGGGCAGCTGTCTACCGGCTCTTTGGCTCACTAGGGATATGGCAGGCTCACTGCAAGCAGAGGGTTGATCCTCCTGGTCTGCGGGTGTGGGGTCTTCTGCCTCCTGGACCGGCTGTTCTTCCAGCTCTACCTGTTGCTCCGTAGGTGCTTGGGATGCTGGTTGGAGGAAGGTGAGTACGGGTACCACAACTGCACCATTGACTTGAGTCCAAGACCGAGGGAAGTCCCCGAGCACAGTACTAACCATATCTTCCCTTTCCTCTACGGGTCGATGGTCTTCTTGTTCCTCTTCAGGGTTCCTCAGTTGTTCGGGACACTTCTTCAGGTGGTCCCGGGATACAATGGCTGTAGTTTCCCCTCCGTCTTTACTGATGGTACAAACCTTCGGGTTCTCGTGGCTTGAGGGCAGTACGGTCTACGGGTCCTTCTCCCACTGATCGTCCAACTTGTGGAGCCGTCTCTTCCTCTTCAAGACCTGCTCTCCGGGTACCAGGGGAACAGCGGGAGCATACTGGTTGTAAGTTTTCTCTTGTCTTTCCCTAGCCTGACAGAGACTTCGCTCCAGGCTCTCCTGTACTCTCCGGTACTGCTGCTGCCTCTCTGTGTCCCAGTCTGCTTCTGGTGAAGTGTCCTCGGGTGTCAGGACTCCCATTTCCAGGTCAACAGGTAACTTACCAGGTCTTGCCCTCATTAGGTAAGCCGGGGTACAGTTGGTGGAACCTACCGGGATGTGGTTGTATAGGTCCACCAGATCGGGCAGCTTCTCAGGCCACAGACTGCGTTCTTCCAGGGGCAACGTTTTCAGAAGATCCATTACCACCTGGTTCATTTTCTCACAAAGTCCATTAGTTTGCGGATGATAGGGTGTCGTCCTTATCTTCCGGCAGCCATACAGAGTGCAGAATTCTTGGAAGACCTCCGCTTCAAAGGCAGGTCCCTGGTCTGTCAGCACTTGGTCCGGGTACCCGTGTGGACGGCAGAAATGCTGCTGGAAGGCTCTCGCTGCTGTTCGAGCTGTTAAGTCCTTGACGGGGACGACAACCAAGAACCGGGAGTAGTGATCCACGATGGTTAGTGCGTAGACATAGCCACTTCTGCTTGGGGTCAGTTTTACATGATCCAAGGCTACCAGTTCCAACGGCTGCCGGGTGACGATGGACTGCAGGAGAGTCTTCTGGCTGGCACGATCCTTCCTTCTTAGGTTGCACGGGCCACAGTCTCTGCACCACTTCTCAATGGTTCCCCTCATGCCTACCCAGTGGAATCGCTCGCGCAGCAGGAACTCCAGCTTCTTCCACCCGAAGTGTCCAGCTCCGTCGTGGTATGCCTCCATCACCATGGCTGCGTCTCTTCGTGGCACCACTACTTGCCAGAGTAGTTCATGCGTCCGGGAGTTAACCATTCTGCGGCACAACTTCCCCTTGTAAAGGAACAGTCGACTCCTCTCTGCCCATAGTTGTTTGGCTTCCTCCGGAGCGTCTGGTTCAAGGCAAGCCTCCGGGCGAGTCAGCATCTCCTTCACCAGTCGGACGGCAGGGTCGCTGTCTTGCGTTTCCGCCCAGTTGTAGTGAGGTAAGGGGTTCAACGTAGCAGCCTGCTTACTCCTTACCCGGTGGGAGTACTGGATAGTCCCATGACGGTGGAACGCAGGGAGTTCAACTTCTTCCAGTCCCTCCGGATCTTCTCCTTCGTCCGGCAGGTTGGGCATCCTGGACAGGGCGTCCGCGTTGGTATTGGAGCGTCCGGCCCGGTATTTGATTGTGAACTCGTAGTTGGACAGACGGGCCATCCACCTCTGCTCCAGGGCACCGAGTCTTGCCGTGTCCAGGTGTGTCAACGGGTTGTTATCCGTGTACACGGTGAACCGGGAAGAAGCGAGGTAATGCTTAAAGCGCTCGGTGACTGCCCATACTACGGCCAGGAACTCTAGCTTAAATGAGCTGTAATTCTCGGGATTCCTTTCGGTGGGTCGCAGCTTTCGGCTGGCGTAGGCGATTACTCGTTCCTTCCCCTGCTGGATCTGGGACAGTACGGCTCCTAGCCCGATGTTACTGGCGTCGGTGTAGAGGATAAAGGGCTGGCTATAATCCGGGTACGCCAGGATTTCGTCCCCCGTGAGGGCCATCTTCAGCTGGCGGAAGGACTCTTCTTCCAGCTCCTCCCATTTGAAGGGCGGCTTCTGGTTCTTGGCCTTCCGGGACTGGCCTATCAGGAGGTCCTGCATAGGTGCTGCCTTTTTGGTGAAACCGGGAATAAACCTTCGGTAGTAGCCTACCAACCCGAGGAACTGCCGCACTTCTTTTACGCTGGAGGGGCTTGGCCATTCCTTAATTGCGGTGATCTTATCAGGGTCGGGAGCCACTCCGTCAGCGCTCACCACGTGTCCCAGGTACTGCACCTTTGGTTTCAGGAGGTGACACTTGGAGGGTTTCACCTTTAGGCCGTAACTCGCCAGAGCTTCGAACACTTCCGCCAGGTGTTTCAGGTGGTCCTCATACGTCTTGGAATATACGATGACATCGTCCAGGTACAACAGGACCGTCTCGAAGTTTCTGTGGCCCAGACAACACTCCATTAGTCGTTGGAAGGTTCCTGGTGCGTTGCAGAGTCCGAACGGCATGCAGGTGAACTCGCTAAGTCCCATCGGGGTGGTGAATGCGGTCTTCTCCCGGTCCGCCTCTGCTACAGGAACCTGCCAGTACCCGCTAGTGAGATCCAAGGTAGAGAAGAAGTTAGCAGATCTTAAAGCAGCCAATGACTCCTCTATCCTTGGTAAGGGGTACGCATCCTTGTGTGTGATACGGTTGATTTTCCGGTAATCTACACACATCCTCATGGTGTTGTCTTTTTTTTTCAGACTAAGACTAGTGGAGCTGCCCAGGGGCTACAGCTATCCCTGATCACCCCAGCCTCCTTCATGTCTCTAAGCATCCCCTTGGCGTGTTGGTAGTGTGCAGGGGGTACGGGTCGATACCTCTCTTTTATGGGAGGATGGTCTCCCGTGGGGATGTGGTGTTCTACCCCCTTGACTCGCCCGAAGTCTAACGGGTGTTTACTAAACACTCTCTCGTACTCTTGAACCACCCGATAGACTCCCTGTTTCTGATGTGAGGGAGTGGAGTCAGTACCCAAATGTAGTTGCTGACACCAGTCCTCCTTTGTTTTCTTAGAGCCGTTACCTTCCTCCGGGTGAGATGGAGGCAAGGGTTCCACAGATTGTATAGCATTTTGGTTAATGGTATATAATTTGGCTAGCGTGGCATACCGGGGCAGGTACACTTCCCTCTTCCCGATATTGATTATGCGAACGGGCACCCTCCCATGGCGTACATTAACCACCCCCCGTGCTGTCAAGATGGTGGGCCTACTGTCTGAGTAAACTGGTTCTACCATTGCCTGGTAATCTCTACCTCTCAGACCAATAGCTGCCCGGCACCAAATCATCATTTCACTTTTTGGGGGCATGGCAATAGGAAAAGGGTCACACATTCTTACGCTACCAATCTCACCGCCGGAGAGTTCCACCTGTTGCCGTCGCATCAGTGCCCGGATCTCTTTCTGGAGCACCCGCTGCTCGCCGGAGCTGGCGTTCTTGGCAACCTGCTGTAAAAGGAAAATCACCTCTGCAAGACAATTTTCAATTACATTAGTTCCTAGAGTTATTTTTGGGTGACTCTCATGTTTGTCAATATCTACAATGATCAGTCCCTGTGCTGCCAGTTCGACTCTACCGATTTTGATGGTCACCTCTTTAAATCCGATCTGTGGCACGGGCTGGCCATTGCTGGCGATGATACTCAAGTCGTCGTCAGGGTAGCGGGTAATATCCGAGTCATTCCAGTACTGCTTAAAGAGCACGTACGCGATGGTGGTGACCTGTGACCCGGTGTCCAGTAGGGCACTCATGGGAATGCCATCCAGTACCACAGGCAAGACTGGACGTCCTCCCACATATCTGTCGCGCCAGTTCGATGGGCCTGGTGATCTTTTTCCTGGGGGTTGGCCCTCTACCCCAGGTTGTGCCCGTTTAAAGAACAGTACCTTGCCATATGTCCGGGTTGATTGCAGCGGCGGCAGATGGGTCGTTCGTCTTCGCTGTATCGGTCACTGGGTCTTCCTCTGGCCGGTGGGGTCCTCCTTGGTCGACGCCACGGGATGTCCTCCGGTCCGGATGCCAGCTGGATCTTCCCTGGGGTGGAAACCTGTAAAGACTGCACAGTTCGGGTTAGCGCAGCAACGCTCTTAGCTAGCTCTTGGACCTGATGGTGTAGGTCTGGAGCCGGGTCATTGTCCAAAGCCTGCGCATCAGCTCCCACAGGCCCTGCCGACAAGGGCGCCGCCTCCTGGTGGTAAGTGATAGCTGGGCGCCTGTGGGTCACAACGCCACCCGGTGCCGGTTCTCGGAGCACCCGGATGGCTCTGTCCTTGAACTGTGCAAAGCCCAGATGGGGATCCTGTAAGGCCATCGCCCGCAACTGGGTTCGGTGGGCATTACAATATAGTCCCTCTATAAATTGTTCGGTCAACAGCCTGTCCTCGTTTCCCACTCCATCAGGGTCGGTCTGCTTAATGGCCCTCAGGGCCTCTTGTAGGTTTAGTGCATAGTCCCTTATACTCTCATGCGCTCGCTGCTTGCACCCGTAGAATCTAAGCTTAATCTCGGCTGAGGTGCGGGTATCAAAGGTATCCTTCAGCCGGGTTAGTATCCCTGCGACAGTCTTCCTCCCAGGTGGCCAGGATTTTACTTCCCTTTTGGCTGCCCCGGTTAGTTGGGCCACCAGGATGCTCACTTTTTGCTCTTCTGTGAGGGGGTACACCTGGAAGAGGCTATCCAGCTTTTCTCTAAAGTCATGCAGGGTATGTGACTCCCCTGAGTACTGGGGTAGCCAAGCTGCTCCCGGGATATAGGGCATGGTGAAGGGCATAACTGCAGCAGCGGTGGCGCTGGCGGGGGTTGAGGCAATGAAGCTCTCCTCCGCATCCGACATCTTCCTTCCCCCTAGTGGACCGTGGCCTACCTTGCGATGATCCTGTTCCGTAGGCCGCGGCTCCGCAGTAGATCGTCAGGGTTGAGGACCTTCCGTCGCGCTCCGGTGACGTCGGCGTCTGCTGGGCTCCTTCCAGGACCTTACGCAACGTCCGGACGTGAGGCGGGGCTTCAGTTCTCGCGCGCTTTCGGAGTCCACGCCCCTCTTCTTCCCGCGCGGCGTCCTCAAGATGGCGTCCAACGGCGGGAAAACTCCACGGATGGCGGGAAGAAGGCTGAAGATGGCGCCGGATGGCGGGAATCTTCACAGATGGCGGGAAGAAGGCTGAAAATGGCGCCGGATGGCGGGAATCTTCACCGATGGCGGGAAAACTTCACGGATGGTAAGTTTTAAAAGTCTCTTTTTCAGGCACGCAGTACCCGGTGGTTGCGGGCACGAAATCCTGCCGACTACGCCAAAGTTGACGCGCCCCTGGGCCTGCTGTGTCGCGCAGCGTCTCGCGCACGGGGGCTTACCCGGAACCGGATCAGATGAGGGTTGTAGTCTCCGAGTGGCGGGGACCCGGTCCGTGCCCAGGGAGTCAACTCAGTGTGTGGCAGTCTTGATAGATGTTATTTGAGTGTCGACTACGCCACCCGTTGATTTGCAGCTATGGAGCTGCCGCTGCAGGGCAGACCGCTGAGGCCGGTGTAGAATTGTGCAGCGTGATAGTATAACCCCCAACGGGAGGGGTATGGCCTCAGGGCAGCCGACGTGGAAGATGAGGGTAGCAGGAACCACTCAGAGACGGTGCGGTGTAATTCAGGGTCTTTACTGGTAACAACGATAGACCCTCCCGGAGTACTTGCTAGCGAACGGGGCCTGGTCAGTACTTGAGCAGATGGGATCTCTCCTGGCCAGGCGGAGTTGTAGGCCTCCCAAACTGACTGTACTCTTCTGGCTACCTTGCTAGAAGCGGATATAAGTAGCCCACGTCCCTGAGTGTACCGTGTGGTGCTCACCCGTATGGCCGGTGACTCGGGGCCTTCTAATGGCTTCCGCTCCACGATGGCGGCGCTGGTCCCACGCGTGTGACCGTGCCTTCGGGTTTCTGGGCCTGAGGACCTGAAATCCCCTGCCGGTCGGCTTCTGCTGCTGGGTAAGAGTTAGTCCCCACAGCCTCGGACGCCGGGTCCGGTAAGAAAGCTTCTCAGTCAGGGCGAGCTCTGCAGCTGCCAGCCCCTGACTTGTAGTAGTATTGCTCCCACTGAGCTTCTGCTGTTTCTTCCTGTGACTGTTTCTTGTCTCTACTCTCCTTGACTGACTAACCCTGCTTCAGCCCCGGGGTTATATAGGGGAAGGTCTTCCCCTCCCAAGACTGGGCAGGAGGTGTGGCATGCACAGGATCCCTGACCAAAGGACCTCCCACCTGCTCTCAGACATAACATTACATTACTGTGGGAAACCAGACCCCTGGGGTGCCACATATATATATATATATATATATATATATATATATATACACTCTGCTCAAAAAAATAAAGGGAACACTTAAACAACACAATGTAACTCCACGTAAATAACGCTTCTGTGAAATCTATCTGTCCCGTTATGAAGCAGCCATTTCTCCTGCTGTTGTGCAAATGGAACAGACAACTGGTAGAAATTATAGGCAATTAGCAAGATACCCCCTATAAAGGAGTGGTTCTGCAGGTGGTGACCACAGACGATTTCTCTGTTCTCATCCCTTTTGGCTGTTGTTTTGGTCACTTTTTCATTTTGCCATTGCTCTCACCCCTAGAGGTACAGTAGTGAAGCGCCCCCTGGGCCGTGGGGTACTCAGTGGCCGGGCCTGTCATTGCTAGGGGAGATGTCACAGTGGCGGTGACCCGGTCCATGACCCAGGGCGGTCAATAAAATGGGTTTTAAAGAAAAGGATTATAGTTTTTATGTTTAAGGTTTGTGACGCCACCTGTGGTATGCGGCTATATGGAGCCACCGCTGCGGAGCAGATCCTCTGGAGCTGTTGGTAATGCAGCAGAGTTGGTTCAGCTCTCCACAGGTAGAGCTAAGCTCCAGGGCGTTGCTGTGGTGATTATAGATGAGGTAGATGTTGTTGTGCAGTGTGGTGCAGGGGATGATGGAGCAGCAATAATTCACAGAGACAGTGGGGTGCAGTCTTCAGGGTTTACTCATGATTATCATGTTGCTCCTGGTTACAACTGCAGTTCATAACTAGTGTTGAGCCACCCCCGTAGTGTTCGAGTTCGGTTCGGTTCGTCGAACACCCGTGTGTTCGCCGAACTGTTCGTCGAACTGTTCGTCGAACACCTTCGAACACCGTTAAAACCAATGGCAGGCAAACAAAAACACATAGAAACACATAGAAAACACCTTCAAAGGTGTCCAAAAGCTGACAAACTGCTCAGAAGACACAACTAACACATGGAAAAGTGACAAGTACATATAGTCATGCGAAAAGAAAAGAGGTGGAGGAGTAAAAGGAGGGGGAGACACAGATATAGGCATGTCATGCCCTTCTAAAATCCAAAAAGTGAGAAGCCGAGACGGCCAGTCCGCTCCTGCCCGTGCCACCTCCGTGTCGCCGGGTTTGTGCCAGAGCCGCGGTGAACCCTGACGGCCAGCCCCCCTCTCCCAATACTGGTGCCTGTCCGCTGGTGGGTCGAGAGAGCCCCCCTGTGGTGGAGGCAGCTCTAAGCTTTTTAATTTAAATTGTCCCTCTAATTTGAATGAATACACTTTAAATCCATTTACAAGGATCTATTGGAGGGCAAGTCTCATGCCAGCAGCCGCGTAATTCCAGCTCCAGTAGCGTCTACTAAAGCTGCTGCAGTTAAAAAGCTTTTATAAGGATCGAGCTCGGCTGTCCACCGCAAGGCATCCTAGTGCCAGTCCCAGCCCCTATGCCTTGGGGTGCCTCCTGATGCTCTTCACTAAGTATCCCGTGGTCCCGAAGCATTTCCTTTGAAAAAATTAAGTGTCCAAACTACAGGTGGTGTAGCTTGCTTAACAGCCGGGATAATCCGCTGACTAGCAGACACTGCTACTAGGCACAAAGTATTTCCTGGGCTAGATGCAGTTAAAATTTGTAAGTAGATACTCTCGTTGGATGCTGAGAAAGCATTCCATAGAGTCTCCTGGCACGCCATATATGATTCTCTTAAAAAGCTTGGGGTAGGGGTCTAGGGGACCCTTTTATAGCCAAAATCACGGCCCTGTATCACAATACGTCACCTAGGCTGAAGATAAATGGAACTGTAGCACCGAGGGCTCGGTTGCTACAGACGTATTGCACCTCACCCAGAGGTGTGATATCTCACTCTCAGATAAGGATGGAGTGTGGATCAGGACCCGACACCTGCATGCATTACACCACATTGCCGTGGGGCAGGGCGACCAATATGCCCCTGAGATGGGCACGACAGTCCCTGTCCCTGGCTGGAGTGGGGGGAGGGAACACTGAGGAAGGGGAACCCTGCAGTGCAGGAGCAGGGAGGAAGCAGTTCCTGGGTGCATTGAGAAGGGAGTATAAAAGGTGGGCACCATCTTAGTTCAGTGCAGAGAAGTCTGAGCAGAAGTGGCAGGGAGCAGGGGCTCTGCATGAGCTCTGCTCCGGAGGCGGGCCTAGTAACAGAGGCCCAGGCCTGCAAGAGGGAGAAGGAAGGAAGAGGAGCGGAGAAGGCTCCAGGAACGAGGAATGAAGGGATCCCAGGGGTGCGGATGGGCGAGTCGCCACCGCACGCCCGAATCCACCTGCGTGGAGGGGTCAGGCCAAAGGGGGAGACCGGTCCCCGAACTAGTGGAGGCAGGAAACGACCCTCAGCTAGAAACCGGAGGCTCTGACATTTTATGTGGCGCAGCCCCTTGCTCCACCCGCTAGGAAGGCACCACATAGGGTCAGGGAAACTGGCGCCAAGTTTACCAAGAGGAGGCCCGAGGCAGCCGGACAGAAGTGTTGGTAAGAAAGGCCAGACAAAGGACACACAAAGGGGGTCCTGTGAAGCGCTCCAAAGTTATCTGGGAGTTGTCTGAGCCCCTCACCTGGTGAGCACAGTACGACGTGGGCAGCTGTTACCTGCAGACGTGGTCTGGATAATAAGAACTGTGAGTAAAGGCCCTGAACTGCATCACTGACTCCGTGTCGTTACTGCTGCTGCCCTGCACCATCACCCCCATCCTCCGCATACACTGCCCTGAGGCTATACTCCTCCCGTGGGGAGTTATGCTACGCTCTGCTGCACCCACAACACCAGCCTTAGCGGTCTGCCCTGTAGCGGCGGTTCACTCTGACCGCAATCCACGGGTGGCGTAGTCGGACATTTAAACATCAAAACCACATAAATAGTTCCGCCACTGGTTTGACCGCCCTGAGCCACGGAACCGGATCGCCGCCACGAAGACTACAACCACCAGCATCCACCAAAAAGGGTCCGGCTCCGGGTGTCCCAAGGCCCAGGGGGTGCGTCAGAACATTTTCATCACCTTTCACAATCACCAATGGGACAAGGCAGGGATGTCCTCTGTCCCCTCTCTTATACATCCTAGTGACGGAGCACCTGCTCTCATCAATTCGCCATAACCCCAATATTAGGTGGATTGAGGTGGGAGGCACCGAGTACAAGTGCTCTCTATTTGCTGATGATGTCCTAGTATATATCACTCAATCACATATATCCATCCCTGCTGTTATGGCTGAAATAGATCACTTTGTTACATGGTAAAATTTTAAAATCAATGCAGCGAAGTCTGAGGCCCTCGATGTCTCCCTCCCTAAATCCATATAGGATTCCATCCAGTCCAACTTTCCCTTTGCCTGGCCCTCACAGGGTATCAAATACTTAGGAATTCCTATTCATAGAGACCTCTCCCATCTATGTTATCTTAATTTTGGGCCCTTTATTGAACAATTCCATACAGACCACGGTTGGCAAGTTAGAACTGTAAGATTCACTACGTGAACCACTGGTGTTTTGTGGAAAAGCACATGTACACCGCGTTCCAAATTATTATGCAAAAAGTGTTTAGGAGTGATAAGGGAAGAATTTGTTTGTTTGTCAGTTAAACTCATTGATGGTGATGTGTGTCAGGGCTCTTTATATCACTGTAAGCAATTGCAGACACCTGTGCTAATTAGTTTGGCAGGTGTGTCCAATGAAAGGCAAGACTACTTAAGAAGGCTCTCTCACATTATTAAGCAGCCTACATTTTCTGCCAAAATGGGAAAGAAAAAGGATGTGTCGGCTGCTGAGAAGCAACAAATTGTGGAGTGTTTAGGTCAAGGCATGACTACAATCAACATTGTGCGATGATCAGGATGAAGTGTCTTGGCAATCAAGAAGTATGTAGCTGATTCACAGTACACACGTGTGCGTGCTGATAAGGGCAAATTGAGGACTCTTTCCTACAGGCAATTACGTCAGGTTGAAAGAGCAGCGGCAAAAAAGCCTTGTCATAGCAGCAGACAAGTTTTTGAAGCTGCTTGTGCCTCCAACGTCCCCCGAACAACAAGATGCAGGGTCCTTCAGAGGTTTGCAGCTGTGCATACGCCATCCTGTCGACCTCCTCTATCCACTTCACACAAGCAGAAACGGCTCCAGTGGGCCAAACATTACATGAAGACTGATTTCAAAACTGTTTTGTTCATGGATGAGTGCCGTGCAGCGCTCGATGGTCCAGATGAATGGAGTGGAGGATGGCTGGTTGATGGACACCCCACGCAAACACGGCTACAGCGCCAACAAGGAGGAGGTGGAGTAATGTTTTGGGCTGGAATCATGGGGAGAGAGATTGTCGGCCCCTTTAGGATCCCTGAAGGCGCTAAAGATGAACTCCATAATGTATGTGGATTTTCTCAAACAGCACTTCCTGCCATGGTTCAAGAAGAAGAACCGTGTATTTCACAGCAAGATCATTTTTCTGCATGATAATGCACCATCTCATGCTGCACATAAAACATCTGCATCTCTGGCTGATATCGGCATAAAAGGGGACAAACTTATGGTGTGACCCCCATGCTCCCCTGACCTCTACCCCATTCAGAACCTTTGGAGCATCATTAAAAGGAGTGTCTATGATGGCGGGAGGCAGTTCACATCTAAGCAACAGCTCTGGGAGGGTATTCTGTCCTCATGCAAAACAATTGAAGCAGAAACCATCCAAAACCTGACAAATTCAATGGACGAGAGAGTTCAGAAGCTCCTTTCGAACAAGGGGTCCTATGTGAAAATGTAACATCACCTAGAATAAAGTTTTGAGTTGAAAACTGTTTGATTTCAGTTTCTAACAACCTGCTAATGCTTATAATTTCAAAAATGACCATTTTTTTGGTCTTTATTAAAATGAAAAGGTTGATCGAAAAGTTTGGGGGATCTAAGAGTGTGGCAACCCAGTAGTCATGATTACTTCGAATTCTGACAATATGAGGGTCATGCTGCAGGTAGTGCAGCAAGAAGGCACTTATGTGTCTTGCGCATCTCGGAGCCCCAAAATTATTTTCCGGGCTAGATGCAGCTAAAAATTATTTTTAATTTTAAATCTGGTGAAGCTTATTATAGATGGCCTAATAGGATCAGTGCTGCACACTGCTACAAAGCCCAAATTATTTTCCAGTCAAGATACAGATAAACATGATTAGTAATTTGAAAGCTTAAAACGGTTGGTAGGGTGATTTTAACCAATCATCAAGCTTTTACTCTCCCCAGGATGACACAGGGGTAGAAAAGTCGTTTCGGATCCATGATTTGTTCATCTTTATGAACGTGAGTCTGTCTACATTATCAGTGGAGAGCCGCGTGCGCTTATCTGTCAGCACACCACCAGCAGCGCTGAACACACGTTCAGACAGAACGCTGGCTGCGGGGCATGACAAGATCTCCAAGGCGTAAGTGGCTAGCTCCGGCCATTTATCCAGATTGGAAGCCCAAAAAGAGCAAGGGTCCAGTGACACAGTTGTGGCTTCAATGTTTACTTGGAGATACTCCTGTACCATCGTCTCTAGGCGTTGACTATGTGTCAGACTTCTTGTCTCCTGTGGCCTTGCAAAGGATGGGCTAAAAAAGTGGTGAAATGATTCCGCAAAATTGATGTTACCAGCAGATACTGTGGTTCTGTTACGGTTTGAGTGCTGAACACTTGACGGTCCCACGGTTGGCAAGTTGGAACTGTGAGATTCACTACGTGCACCACTGGTATTTTGTGGAAAAGCACATGTAAGATTCTGCAACAGTCTCTGCTGATACTCCTGCATGCGTGCATCCCTTTCTATGGCAGGAATAATTTCTGCAAATTTACTTTTGTACCGGGGATCTAACAGTGTGGCAACCCAGTAGTCAGGATTATTTCTAATTCTCACAATTCGAGGGTCATGTTGCAGGTAGTGCAGCAAGAAGGCACTCATGTGTGTTGCGCATCCAGGAGCACCAAGTCCCTGTTGTGTTGGTGGCGAGGTAACAATCATGCTTCCTTCCTCTGTCCTCTCCCCCCAACCTCGCACAACAGAAATGTGATCAAGGTCTCCCTCATCTGATGAGTCTTCCATCAGTTCGTCCTCCACTTCTTCCTGGGCTCCTGCACCTTCCTCACTAGTTTGGCTGCTACCATGCGCCCTGGTAAAATCATCTCCCCCACCCTCACATGCCTGCCGCCCTGGTGCTGCCGACCGTCTGGACCTTGCAGATGTTAGCCCTTACGCATACAACTCCTCCTCCTCTACTTCCTCCACCTCCTCTTGTGCCACCACCTGACTCCGAATTCTGTTTAACATGTGCTCCAGCATGTAAATCACCGGAATAGTCATGCTGATAATGGCATCGTCAGCACTAAACATCTTCGTCGCCATTTCAAAACTGTGCAGAAGGGTGCATAGGTCCCTGATCTGAGACCACTCCTCCAGCGTGATTTGCCCCACCTCTGAATCTCGTTGGCCCAGGCTATACGTCAGAACGTATTGCACCAGGGCTTGTCGGTGCTGCCACAGTCGCTGCAACATGTGCAGAGTTGAATTCCACTGGGTAGGCACATCGCATTTTAGCCGGTGAAGTGGCAGGCCCAACGACTTCTGTAGAGATGTAAGTCGCTGAGCTGCGGGATGCGAACGGCGGAAGTGAGCACACAGCGACCGTGCCCTCTGCAGAAGGCCATCTAGTCTGGGATAGTGGGCTAAAAATTGGGTTCAACACGTGAGCCATACAAGGCACGTGTGTGACATTGCCCCGGCGAAGGGCCGCACCCAGGTTTGCAGCATTGTCGCACACGGCCTTCCCTGGTTTCAGGTCCAGTGGAGACAACCATTCATGAAATTGGTTCTCCAGAGCTGACCACAACTCCTCAGCTGTGTGACTCACATTTCCCAGACATTTCAATGTAAAATCCGCCTGATGACGTTGAGCCCTACTGCCAGCATAGTAAGGAGGTGTGCAGGATCCCTTCTGCGCAGTTAGAAAGCTTGTGGCATGACCAGACAGGCTTTGGGTGCAGGTGGAAGACCGAGAGGAGGTTGAGGAGGCAGAAGCAGTGGAGGAAAAATGACATAAAGAGGATTGACGCACAACTCGTGGGGACGGCAAGACTTGGACAGCAGCCCCTTGTCCTGCTGTCACCATAGTTACCCAGTGCCCAGTCAGCGACATGTAACGCCCCTGTCCATGCCTACTCGTCCAAGTGTCTGTGGTGAAATGCACCCTGTCACACACAGAGTTTCTCAAAGAAGCGGTGATGTTGTGTGCGACATGCTGGTGGAGCGCAGGCACACCTTTCTTTGAGAAGTAGTGCCGACTGGGCATCTGGTACTGGGGCACTGCGACGGACATAAGGTCTCGAAAATCCTCTGTGTCCACCAGGCGGAAAGGCAGCATTTCTGTAGCCAAGAGCTTGCAGATGGTGAAATTCAACCTCTTAGTTTTCTCATGGCTAGGAGGAAATGGTCTTTTACTTGTCCACATCTGAGGGACCGAGGGCTGGCTATTGTGCTTAGACGGGGTTGATAAGGGTGTCCCCGGCAAACTGCCGGTCTGTGAGGAAGATGCAGGCGGACATGTTAGGTTGCCTTGATCCAAAGGTGGTGCTATCGATGTCGGACAGCGCTCAAGACCAGCTGGTGTTACCACCTCCAAAGAAAATGATGACCTGCCAATCACGCTGGCTGTTGCGGGTAAAGAGGTGGCAGGTCTGCGCCCCAAAACAGGTGTGACTGCTGTCCCCCCAGTCACAGAGGATGAAGAGGCCACGGATGCACAAGATATGGCAGACGGTAGTTGGCCCGGCCGGCTAGACCGCATTGTAGCACACTGAGCTTCCCACTGCAACTTATGCTTCATGTCCATGTGCCGGTTCATGCATGAAGTACTCAAACTATGTATTTTTTGGCCTCTACTTAGCTTTTGCTGACAAATGTTACAGATAACACGAGTTGGGTCATCTTTATCGATCTGAAAAAATGCCCAGGCTATGCAAGGCTTAGCACCCATGCGACCTGAAGAGCCACCACGACTTGTGGTGAGAGGCAGAGTTGTGTTTGAGGATGCAGTTGTTGACGTGCTTCCAGTACTACGTCTCTGTCCAGGAAGGCGCAACCTGACCTCGTCGTCACTAGCATCTTCCTCCACCTCCTCTGCTGACCTCATCTCTTGGCTGACTGTGGGTTGACAGTAAGTGGGATCTCCGACCTCATCATCATCACCCTGTGCGTTATCACACCCGTCGTCCTCAGAGCCAACCTGTTCCTGCCCTGACAAAAAACTAAAGTTGTCGCTCCAATCAGGTATTTGAGTCTTATCATCGTCTTCCTCATTGTCTCCACCAACAGGAGTTACAGTTTGGGAATGAGG
This sequence comes from Phyllobates terribilis, assembly GCF_046119375.1. NCBI lineage: Eukaryota > Metazoa > Chordata > Amphibia > Anura > Dendrobatidae > Phyllobates > Phyllobates terribilis. The sequence continues at coordinate 612,958,847 of NW_027362762.1, forward strand.
GTCTACATTATGGTCAGAACCTTCTGCGTCTGGTCCTGGATCCGACTCATAAAGATTCTGGGCATCAGTGCAGATCATTTCCTCGTCTGGATTCACAGAAGCGCTGGAGTCGACCTCTGATTCCCAGGCTATAGTATGAGTAAACAGCTCTGCAGACTCAACCATCTGTTCTACCTCATACTCAGACGGGCAGCTGGAGATTTGGGAGCTGTGAGGAAGCAAGTGCGATTTGGGTGACACCTTTGAGGACTGGAGTATTTGTGATGTTGAAGTTGATGTGGAGGAGAGCCCACTTAAAGGAGCACTTGATATCCGTTGAAGCACCTGCTGTTTTTGTGCCTCATCTGGAATTTGTAGCGATTGGCGTGGCCGTAAGAAAGGGATCTTATCACATTGTCCGCTAAAAGAAGTAGACATTTTAGTTTGGCTGGAAGATGGTCTTTCTTCTGCACCTACCCCACGGACACAACCTTTTTTCCCCTTCCCAACACGCCTATTCCCCTTTCCACCAGCAGCAGGCCTTTTTCCACTCATTTTGGTGGTTAACTAATTCACAACTCTGGAGTTGTTTGCACAAAAAAACAATGGATGGTAACCGAGCAGAGCTGAGTGGCCAAACTGTGGTATTAGGCCAAAACTATTGGCTGGGTTAGATGCAGAAAAAAATTATTTTTAATTTGCAACCTGATGGAGGTCAGTATAGATGGACTAATAGACCAAGTCCCACACACCGCTAGAAGCCCAAATATTTTTTCAGAGCTAGATGCAGAAATTTTTTTTATTCAATTTGCAACCTGATGGAGGTCAGTATAGATGGACTAATAGACCAAGTCCCACACACTGCTAGAAGCCCAAATATTTTTTCAGAGCTAGATGCAGAAAAAAATTATTTTTAATTTGCAACCTGATGGAGGTCAGTATAGATGGACTAATAGACCAAGTCCCACACACCGCTAGAAGCCCAAATATTTTTTCAGAGCTAGATGCAGAAAATTTTTTTATTCAATTTGCAACCTGATGGAGGTCAGTATAGATGGACTAATAGACCAAGTCCCACACACTGCTAGAAGCCCAAATATTTTTTCAGAGCTAGATGCAGAAAAAAATTATTTTTAATTTGCAACCTGATGGAGGTCAGTATAGATGGACTAATAGAACAAGTCCCACACGCTGCTAGAAGCCCAAATATTTTTTCAGAGATAAATGAAGAAAAAAATTATTTTTAATTTGCAACCTGATGGAGGTCAGTATAGATGGACTAATAGACCAAGTCCCACACACTGCTAGAAGCCCAAATATTTTTTCAGAGCTAGATGCAGAAAAAAATTATTTTTAATTTGCAACCTGATGGAGGTCAGTATAGATGGACTAATAGACCAAGTCCCACACACCGCTAGAAGCCCAAATATTTTTTCAGAGCTAGATGCAGAAAAAAATTATATTCAATTTGCAACCTGCTGGAGGTCAGTATAGAAGGACTAATAGAACAAGTCCCACACACTGCTAGAAGCCCAAATATTTTTTCAGAGCTAAATGAAGAAAAAAATTATTTTTAATTTGCAACCTGATGGAGGTCAGTATAGATGGACTAATAGACCAAGTCCCACACACTGCTAGAAGCCCAAATATTTTTTCAGAGCTAGATGCAGAAAAAAATTATATTCAGTTTGCAACCTGATGGAGGTCAGTATAGATGGACTAATAGAATGATGCTATGCCCAAAAGATTTTACTTCACTAGGTGCAGTAAAAAAATTGGTATTCTATACACAGGTGGTATATCTTGCAACACAGATAGGCTACTCCACTGACTAACACACTCTGCAATAGGCCAAAAAGGATTAGCTTTGCTAGATTCAGCCAAATGCTGTGAAAAAAACTTGCACAGCACTGGCACAGACCTGCCTGGCAAAAACTGATAGGAACTGATGTAACCTAGTCCTGAAAAGGACTCCAATTACAATTAGTCTTTACTCTCACAATCTATCTATTTAAGAGCACAGACCTGCCTGATAAAAGTCGTAGGAAATGCTGTAACCTAGTCCTTAAAAGGACTGCAATCACAACTATTCCCTACTCCCAAGCTATCTGTATATTTGTGCGAAAATTGGCTTGAAATTAACAAGGTATAGCGCACACAGCAACAGCGGTGCCGTCTAACACGCAGCTGCAGCAGTGAGAAAATGGTGGCGACGGGGAAAATGGCTTGGTCTTATAGGGCAAGGACATGTGACATACACTGCCAATCACACATGCCCTTGCTTGTGTGAAAAAAAGCACTTCGCTCCGTGTGTGCGCTGCTGATAGGCTGACAGATTGCACCTCCCCACTGCAAATGCGGGAAAGAGAAAAAAAAATGGAGATCTTCATTGTTCCTGCAGAGATCCATCCCCTGCCCCTCCCCCCGCCCCGCTGTACACTCAAACTGCGTATTAACATTAATTTTCATCATTACTGAGAAAAAATCCAGTTATGATTTTGGTGCACGAACAGTTATCGAACATAACCTCGAACAGCCGAATTTTTCTCAAATTGTTCGTGTTCGCCGAACGGCTCGAACACCGCCCAAAACAGCTCGAATTTGAGATTGGCGAACAGTTCGAGTAGAACAACGCTCATCTCTATTCATAACCACACATGTCGTCCTGTGTTTACTCAGGGAGGGGTTCAGCAAACCCTCACGTAATTCAAGAGCACTTAGCGGGACCCCTTTCCGTGTGCCTCTCCTGGTCGTCTTCCTGCGCTGGCTCTCATCCTCCTGCCCTGCGCCTCGCAAACAGTGTCCCAAGCCGGTAACCTCAGATCTTGGCGGGCAACCTCGAGTTCCCTGGATCCTGTGTGGCTACCTTTTTGGCGATTAATTGCGGCTGTGGCAACTACACCCTGTAAATGTAGAAGCCACTGGTTTCTAGCTGTATGTTATAATTCCGACTAGTTAGGGGCCGGTCCCCTTTGCGGCCTGATCCTTCCACTCCTGGTAGATTCGGGCATATGGGTGGCCTCCAGCACTTCCCGTACCCCTAGGAGCCACTCTTTCCTTCTGGAGCCTTTCTCCCTGCTCCTCTCTTCCCTTCAGTCTCTCTTCCTGGGCCTCTCTCACTCAGGCCCTCTCCTCCTGAGCAGAGCTCCTGCAGAGCTCCTGCTCCTTTCACTGTCCTCCTCTGAATGAACACACACCCAAGATGGCTTCCCTCTTTTATATTACTACTGAAGTGCTCAACTAAACTACTTCCTCCACCCACATCCACTACATGATTCCCCCTCTCTTGGTTCCCCCCATTCCAGTAAGGGACAGGGCTCAGCAGCGCAGCAGTGCATCTTGTCCCTCCTGCTGGTCTGGAGTGGTGTAGGTGTTTGGGTCCCGGGCAGTGCTCCATCCTTACCTGAGAGTGGGATACTACACCTCTGCGTGAGATGCAGTACCTCTGTGGTGACTGAACCCGCAGGGGCGCCACAGTAGCATGAGGCGGTGTCTACAGTACAACCCACAGAAGTTGCTCAGATAGTGAAGTTCATCCAGGATGGCACATCAGTGCGAGCTGTGGCAAGAAGGGTAGCTGTGTCTGTCAGCACAGTATCCAGAGCATGGGGCAGATACCAGGAGATGTGGAGCGAGTCATAGGAGGGCAACAACCCAGAAGCAGGAGCGCTACCTCCACATTTGTGCAAGGAGGAAGAGGAGGAGCACTGCCAGAGCCCTGCAAAATGACCTCCAGCAGGCCACAAATTTGCATGTGTCTACACAAACAGATAGAAAACGACTCAATGAGGGTGGTATGAGGGCCTGACGCTCACAGATGGGGGTTGTGCTCACAGCCCAACACCGTGCAGGACGCTAGGCAATTGCCACAGAACACCAGGATTGGCAAAGTCGCCACTGGCGCCCGGTGCTCTTCACAGATGAAAGCAGGTTCACACTGAGCACATGTGACAGACGTGACAGAGTCTGGAGACACTGTGGAGGGCGATCTGCTGCATGCAACATCCTTCAATATGACCGGTTTTGCCAGTGGGTTAGAAATGGTGTGGGGTGGCATTTGTTTGGAGGGCTGTGCGGCCCTCCATGTGCTCGCCAGAGGACAACCTGACTGCCATTAGGTACCGAGATGAGATCCTCAGATCCCTTGTGAGATTATATGCTGGTGCGCTTGGCCCTGGGTTCCTCCTAATGCAGGACAATGCCAGACCTCATGTGGCTAGAGTGTCTCAGTAGTTCCTACTTTTCACACAAAAAAGTGTGAAACAACTGAAAATATGTCTTATATTCTAGGTTCTTCAAAGTAGCCACCTTTTGCTTTGATGACTGCTTTGCACATTCTTGGCATTCTCTTGATAAGCTTCAAGAGGTAGTCACCGGAAATGGTCTTCCAACAATCTTGAAGGAGTTCCCAGAGATGCTTAGCACTTGTTGGCCCTTTTGCCTTCACTCTGCGATCCAGCTCACCCCAAACCATCTCGATTGGGTTCAGGTCTGGTGACTGTGGAGGCCAGGTCATCTGGCGTAGCACCCCATCACTCTCCCTCTTGGTCAAATAGCCCTTACACAGCCTAGAGGTGTGCTTTGGGTCATTATCCTCTTGAAAAATAAATGATGGTTCAACTAAATGCAAACGGGATGGAATAGCATGCCGCTGCAAGATGCTGTGGTAGCCATGCTGGTTCAGTATGCCTTCAATTTTGAATAAATCCCCAACAGTGTCACCAGCAAAGCACCCCCACACCATCACCCCTCCTCCTCCATGCTTCACGGTGGGAACCAGGCATGTAGAGTCCATCCGTTAACCTTTTCTGCGTCGCACAAAGACACGGTGGTTGGAACCAAAGATCTCAAATTTGGACTCATCAGATCAAAGCACAGATTTCCACTGGTCTAATGTCCATTCCTTGTGTTCTTTAGCCCAAACAAGTCTCTTCTGCTTGTTGCCTGTCCTTAGCAGTGGTTTCCTAGCAGCTATTTTACCATGAAGGCCTGCTGCACAAAGTCTCCTCATAACAATTGTTGAAGAGATGTGTCTGCTCCTAGAACTCTGGGTGGCATTGACATGGTCTCTAATCTGAGCTGCTGTTAACCTGCGATTTCTGAGGCTGGTGACTCGAATAAACTTATCCTCAGAAGCAGAGGTGACTCTTGGTTTTCCTTTCCTGGGGCGGTCCTCATGTGAGCCAGTTTCTTTGTAGCGCTTGGGGACACTTTCAAAGTTTGCCCAATTTTTCGCACTGACTGACCTTAATTTCTTAAAGTAATGATGGCCACTCATTTTTCTTTACTTAACTGCTTTTTTCTTGTCATAATACAAATTCTAAAAGTCTATTCAGTAGGACTATCAGCTGTGTATCCACCAGACTTCTGCACAACACAACTGATGGTCCCAACCCCATTTATAAGGCAAGAAATCCCACTTACTAAACCTGACAAGGCACACCTGTGAAGTGAAAACCATTTCTGGTGACTACCTCTTGAAACTCTTCAAGAGAGTGCCAAGAGTGAGCAAAGCTGTCATCAAAGCAAAAGGTGGCTACTTTGAAGAACCTAGAATATAAGACATATTTTCAGTTGTTTCACACTCTTTTGTTAAGTATATAATTCCACATGTGTTAATTCATAGTTTTGATGCCTTCAGTGTGAATTTACAATTTTCATAGTCATGAAAATACAGAAAAATCTTTAAATGAGAAGGTGTGTCCAAACTTTTGGTCTGTACTGTATGATAATAGTCATTCATACTGCTTAGACGGGTTTATTGCCACAGTCCAAGGTGTCATATTTGTTATAAGCTTTAGGATATCGATATATGGCTATCACTGCTGGGAGCCTAGAGAGGTAAATCCATGTCTCTTATAGGGTTTAAATCACCTTACTCTATTTTTAGTTGTGCTTCTCTCTTTTCCAGTTGATTCAATGTTTTACCATGTATTGTAATTTTTGAATAAACTTTGTTAATATTGCTATATCCCTATTTTTTCGGACTTATTAAGTCTTACAGGGTTTTACTGATATCTCCCTAGTTTAATTAGAAGAACCCTACTCTTTCTTTTTTGTTTTTTTTTAGGGACATCGGGGAGGTTAGCTTGCATGTGGGGCAGGAATGACAATAGTGTTATGATCTGCAACAAGAACTAAGGAAAGATAGGGGAAGGCTGTCCCTACAGTAAGACTAAGCTGAATCCCTACGATGTAGCGGGCTGCCTGTTCCTAGTGAACAGACCCGCCTTCATCCTCGGCTAGTCTGAACGAAGACCTATAGAATAAAGGGAGAGGTCTCTAAAAGAACTAAGGACTGGGACAAAAATGGGACACCTCCTAACCAGAAATTGTTGTAGAACACCAAAGACAAACTGACAAAAAGTACTAGAGGTCCCAGAGGACCAAGAAAACTGACAGAGATAGGCACCGAAGCACCAGGCTAACAAAACAGTCAAACAACACTGAAGTCCAGCAAAGCCAGAAGGGCGGAGCTGGAATATATAGGCAGATGGTCACGTGACCGCAAAACACAAGATAGAAAAAACTAACAGGAGGGTTCTAACAGTACCCCCTCTTTTATGAGGATCCTCCGGATCCTCCAGGCCAAGGCCTATCCGGAAACCTCTTGTGGAAAGCTTTAACAAGTCTAGGAGCAGAGACATTATCCGTCCTTACCCAGGAGTTGTCTTCGGGACCGAAACCCTTCCAGGAGACAAGATACTGCAATCTCCCTCAATGCCATCTAGAATTCAAGATACGTGAAATTTCATATTCGCCGTCTTCCACCATAGGAAGAACTGTGACAGTGACGGCCCTATCAGATACGTCAGCCTTTTTCAACAAGGAAACATGAAACACAGGATTAATCTTCCAGGAAGTAGGGACATCCAACCTAACAGCAGACTGGTTAACAACCTGAAGCCCTTTAAATGGACCCACAAACTTAAGACCCAGTTTTTTAGAGGGAATCCTCAACCGCAGGTTCTTCGAGGACAACCAAACCATATCACCCACAGTAAACAAAACCTCTTTACATTTCCTGTCAAAATACTTCTTGGACTTTTTGTTAGCCTCTTGAAGGTTACAACGTACATTAGTCCAAACTCTCTCCAAATCACCGGAAAAATTCTCCTCCTCCGGTACCGCCGACCCCAATTTGGAGAACGAACCAAAAGATGGATGTCTCCCAGTACAACAAAAAAAAGAGAACACCCAGCAGAGGAGGATGTATGATTGTTAAGAGAAAATTCTGCGAGAGGCAGAAACTCCGACCACACCTCTTGATTGTCCGCCACAAAACAACGCAAAAAGTGTTCAACATCCTGGTTCTTTCTTTCAGTCTGTCCATTAGACTCAGGATGATAACCAGACGAAAATGTCAAATGGACTCCCAACCTGTCACAAAAAGGACGCCAAAAGCGAGCCACAAACTGAGGTCCTCTATCAGAAACAATATCCGTGGGAAAGCCATGGAGCTTGACAATCTCCTTAAAACCCCTTCCCGACCCGTGTCACAGCATCTGTGACATGGAAATCGGTGCGTTCCCGACCCATGTCACAGCGTCTGTGACATGGAGGGATCGCGCCCCTGCAGCGCCTGTGAGCGGGGTTGCTCAGGTGTCACAGTTGCTACTGCAACTGGACATCCTGTAGTTGACCCCACGGCGGGTGGATTAACCCCCCCCCGTGCCTGGGACCCCTCCGATTGGCAGTTTCATTTTCACTTTTAGTGAAACTGCCAATCAGAATAAATTAAATATTTCACCAATGAAAATTGGTGAAATATTTAAATCTGGTCATGGCCTGATGCTTATAGCCATTGGCTGGGGGGAGTGTCACCTCTGTCCCCCCCCCCCAGATCTGATTGGGGCTAGTGTCCATGTAACGCTAGCCCTCCAATCAGATGTGGAGGAGGATGTTTACTATGGCTAATCAAACTGCCCAGCTTTCATCCCGTCCGTGGAAGCTGAGGAGTTTGATTACCCACATCCAACGTCGACCACAGACCCGCCAGCGATCCTCCGCCGCCGCTGTCACCGCCGGTAATTATTTCCCCCCTTGTCCGATTTCAGCCCCCACTTAGCCCCCGACCCCCCCTCCATCCCCTACCACCCCCCCTCCACCCCAGTCCAATTTCCTACCGCTCCCTCTCCCACATCTTCATCCACCGGCTGGTGCTCTCCTTCTGCCAGCCTGTGTACGGTGATCACAGGCAGCAGCAGGCTCACTGTAAATCCCCTGCGCCTGTGATCACCGATCATCCCCCCTGTACCAGTGATCATCCCCCTGTCCCAGTGATCACCCCCCTATCCCAGTGATCACCCCCCGTCCCCAGTGATCACCCCCCCGTCCCCAGTAATCACCCCCCAGTCCCCAGTGATCACCCCCCCAGTCCCCAGTGATCACCCCCCCAATCCCCAGTGATCACCCCCCGTCCCCAGTGATCACCCCCCCACCCAGTGATCAACCCCCCCTGATGCTGCCAGCCTCCTACCCCCCTTGCTGCTGTCGGCTCCTGCCCCCTTCTGCCCCAGTGATCACCCCCCTGCTGCTGCTACTGCTGGTTTCCTGACCCCCCTTTCTGCCCCCTCCTACGCCTCAGCGCGCCCCCTCCTGCGCCTCAGCGCGCCCCCTCCTGCGCCCCGTGTGCCTGAGTGCGCCCCGTGTGCCTGAGTGCGCCCAGTGTGCCTGAGTGCGCCCCGTGTGTGCCCCCTCCTGTGCCCCGTGTGCCTGAGTGCGCCCCGTGTGCCTGAGTGCACCCCGTGTGCCTGAGTGCGCCCCGTGTGCCTGAGTGCGCCCCATGTACCTGAGTGCGCCCCATGTGCCTGAGTGCGCCCCCTCCTGCGCCCCGTGTGCCTGAGTGTGCCCCCTACGCCTGACAGTCCCCTACGCCTGACAGTCCCCACACGTGACTGCAGAAGGTTACACCAAGCACTCACACACACACACACACACACACACACACACGTACACTCACACTATAATAAAGTTTCGATTTTTTATTTTTTACACACGCACACAGCACAAAAATGTCCCGCCCGTCCCGCTCATCCCAGTCTAGGGTGTACTCAGCTGAGGAGGTTATGTCAGGTTGGTGTGTGTGTTGTAGTGTATGTGAGGTTGTGTGTGTGTGGTGTTTACACTACACTATACCACACCGCACACCAACCTGACATACACTACACAATTTGTGAAGCACCTGGGGGTGCTCACTATGCATCTAGATAAGTTCGTAAAAATGAAAAAGTGGAAAAAAAAACACTTTTTTATTTTTACGGATTAATTTGTGAAGCACCTGGGGGTTCCAAGTGCTCACTATGCATCTAGATAGGTGCCTTGGGGGGTCTAGTTTCCAAAATGGGGTCAGTTGTGGGGGAGCTCCAATGTTTAGTCACACAAGGGCTCTCCAAACGCGACATGGTGTCCGCTAACAAATTGAATGGAAAATCGGCTCAAATTGTTAGCGGACACCATGTTGCGTTTGGAGAGCCCCTGTGTTCCTAAACATTGGAGCTCCTCCACAAGTGACCCCATTTTGGAAACTGGACCCCCCAGGGAACTTTTATTATAATTATTATTTATTATTATAGCGTCATTTATTCCATGGCGCTTTACATGTGAAAAAGGGGGTATAATACAAGAACAATTACAATAATCTTGAACACAATGTGACAGCGACTGGTACAGGAGGAGCGAGGACTCTGCCCGCGAGGGCTCACAATCTACTTATCTAGATGCATAGTCAGCACTTTAAACCCCCAGGTGCTTCACAAATTGATCTGTGAAAACAAAAAAGTACTTTTTTTTTCACAAAAATTTTCTTTTAGCCTAAATTTTTTAATTTTCACATGGGTAACAGGATAAAATGCATCCTAAAATTTGTTGGGCAATTTCTCCTGAGTACACCGATACCTCATGTGTGGTCATAAACCACTGTTTGGGCGCATGGCAGGGCTCAGAAGGGAAGGAGCGCAATTTGACTTTTGGAGCTAATTTCCCATTCAAAAAGTGAAATGGCGCTCCTTCCCTTCTGAGCCCTGCCGTGCACCCAAACAGTGGTTTATGACCACATATGAGGTATCGGTGTACTCAGGAGAAATTGCCCAACAAATATTAGGATACATTTTATCCTGTTACCCATGTGAAAATTAAAACATTTAGGCTAAAAGAAAATTTTTGTTAGAAAAATTAAAATGTTCATTTTTTCTTCCATGTTACTTTAGTTCCTATGATGCACCTGAAGGGTTAATAATCTTCTTGAATGTAGTTTTGAGTAGCTTGAGGAGTTCAGTTTTTGGAATGGTGTCACTTTTGGGTGTTTTCTGTCATGTACACCCCTCAAAGGGACTTCAAATGTGATGTGGTCACTAAAAAAAATGGTTTTGTAAATTTTGCTGGAAAAAGATAAATTGCTGATGAATTTTGAACCCTTCAAACTTCCTACCAAATTTTTTTTTTCCAAAATTGTGCTGATGTAAAGTAGACATGTGAGAAATGTTATTTATTAACTATTTTGTGTCACATCACTCTCTGGTTTAGCAGAATAAATATTAAAAATTTGAAAATTGCAAAATTTTCAAAATTTTTCCCATATTTTTGATTTTTTCACAAATAAACGCAAATATTATCGACCTAAATTTAATACTAACATGAAGCCCAATATGTCACGAAAAAACAATCTCAGAATCGCTAGGATCCGTTGAAGTGTTCCAGAGTTTTTACTTCGTAAAGGGACACTGGTCAGAATTGACAAAAATGCCAAGGTCTTTAGGGTCAAAATAGGCTGGGTCCTGAAGGGGTTAACAAATGCCTTAGCGAGTGTCTTGGCGCAGAGCAACTTAATGAATGGAACCAAATGACACATTTTACTAAAACGGTCCACGACCAACCAGATGACAGTAAACCCTCGGACACAGGAAGATCAGTAATAAAATCCATAGTGAGATGCGTCCAAGGCGCACTAGGAACCTCCAGAGGGCAAAGCAACCCCGCAGCAGGAGTATGTGAAGCCTTTGACCTAGCGCACACAGTACACTGACGCACCCACTTGATGACTTCCTTCTGCCATCCAGGCCACCAAAAACTGCGACTGATCAGTCTATTAGTCTCCGAAATTCCTTGATGACCTGCCAACAGAGACTCATGACACTCCACAAACAAATCTCTCCTAAAGGCTCTAGGCACGAACAACCTCCCATGGGGAGTGTTAGATGGAGCATCATCTTGAGCTTTCAGAATCCCATTCTCCAAAACGGAGTCCAAATCCGCCACCATAACTCCTTTCTGTAAAATGCTCTCCTCCTTCTCGGCACCGACCGTAGGAGAGAAGCTGCGAGATAAAGCATCGGCTTTAATATTCTTAGTACCAGGGATATAGGTAACAGAAAAATGAAACTGAGAAAAAAAAAGTGCCCACCTAGCTTGACGGGCATTCAAGCGCTTGGCAGCATCCAGATAGATCAAATTCTTATGATCTGTGAAAACCTGAATAGGAAATCTAGCGCCTTCCAAAAAATGACGCCAATGTTCAAACGCGAGTTTAATAGCCAGCAACTCCCGATTTCCAACATCATAATTCAGTTCGCTTTCCGAAAATTTTTTCGAAAAGAAGGCACAAGGATGTACTCCACCCTTGTTCTCCTGAGAAAAAACTGCTCCGACCCCCACCGATGAAGCATCGACCTCGACCAAAAAAGGCTTGGTCTCATCAGGCTGCATAAGGATAGGGGCAGAACTGAACCTCTCTTTGAGATACTCAAGCGCTTCAATGGCCTCAATAGTCCACTGGGCCGTATTCGCACCTTTCCTGGTGAGATCGGTTAGAGGGTTAACAATTACAGAAAAATTCTTAATGAATTTCCTGTAATAATTGGCAAAACCCAAAAGTCTCTATATAGATTTCAAACCAATAGGCCTAGGCCATTGCTGCAAAGCCTGAACCTTCACAGGGTCCATCTCAAAGCCCTCGCTGGAGACAATGTAGCCCAAAAAACTAATTTTCTGCACAGCGAACTCACATTTCACCAATTTAGCATTTAGTGAATTATCACCCAATAACTGCAAAACTTCACGTACACTCTGCCAATGGGGCTCCAGATCTGGTGAATAAATCAAAATGTCATCCAAATACACAACCACATTCTTACCAATCAGAGGTCTCAGGATGTCATTAATAAGGTTCTGAAAAAATGCAGGTGCATTGGTAAGACCAAAAGGCATCACCAGATTCTCAAAATGACCTACCGGAGTGTTAAAAGCAGTTTTCCATACATCACCCTCCTTCACACGTAACAAATTGTATGCCCCCCGGAGATCAATTTTGGAGAACCACTTGGCTCCCACTAACTGGTCAGGAATTAATGGTAATGGGTAGGAATTGTGCATGGTAATCTTATTAATTTCACAAAAATCCAGACATGGACGTAAACCGCCGTCCTTTTTTTTAACAAAGAAGAATCCAACTGCCACAGGTGACTTAGAAGGTCTAATGTGACCAGCAGCCAGGCTAGTCTGTATGTACTCCTCCAAGGCCTTTCTTTCAGGGATAGTCAGATTAAACAAGTGACTTTTGGGAAGAGTAGCATCCGGAACAAACTCAATGGCGCAATCAAAATCCCTATGAGGAGGTAAAACTTGCGACTCCTCCTCCAAAAAAAACCTCCAAAAATCTTGAATAGGTACAGGTAATTCCACTTTTTCCATAGCCGCAATGCGACCATTACAACATTTATCATAGCACTTCGGACTCCAAGACTTAATCACATTAGTAGACCAGTCCAATAAAGGATTGTGCAGTTTTAACCAAGGCAATCCTAGAGCAACTGGAGAGGGTAAATTATCCAAAACAATCAAGTCCAAAATTTCTTGGTGAACTCCATTGATAGTGAGAGGAAATGCAGCAGTCTTGTGAGTAATACATTTCAAAGGTTTGGATTTCAATTTAAGGTTTTCCAAAAACCCTTTATCAATCACATTAAGTGTTGAACCACAATCCACAAATACCTGAAATTCAATCAAATCTCCCTGCAGAGTAGTACTCCCAGAAATAAATACTCCTGCATAGCGTAAACAAGCTATACGGGCGTAACTGACCTTTTTTTTTTCTTTACTTAAGCGACGCTCACAATACTTAATGAAATGGTCACCTTTACCACAATAAAGACACAATCCCTCAGCGAAGCTCCGATCTTTTTCCTGAGAGCGGAGTGACATCCCCCCAACCTCCATCGGTTCCCCACCGATGAACGAAGACCTATAGAATAAAGGGAGGGGTCCCTAAAAGAACTAAGGACTGGGACAAAAATGGGACACCCCCTAAACAGAAATTGTTGTAGAACACAAAAGACAAACTGACAAAAAGTACTAGAGGTCCCAGAGGACCAAGAAAACTGACAGAGATAGGCACCGAAGCACCAGGCTAGCAAAACAGTCAAACAACACTGAAGTCCAGCAAAGACAGATGGGCGGAGCTGGAATATATAGGTAGATGGTCACGTGACCGCAAAACACAAGACAGAAAAAACTAACAGGAGGGTTCTAACAAATAGCTCATTTCTCTGTAACACCCAGGCCAGTAGAATCTCTGGAGGATCTATTCCTGGGTCTTATCTGCCCCCCAGGTGACCACCCAACACATGAGAATGAGCCATGTCTAACACCGTGCATCTATAGGGCCCTGGCACCAGTAACTGCTCTACACTGTGTGCAGAATTATTAGGCAAGTTGTATTTTAGAGGATTATTTTTATTATTGATCACCAACTATGTTCTCAATCAACCCAAAAGACTCATAAATATCCAAGCTTAATATTTTTGGAAGTTGGAGTGGTTTTTTTTGGATTTGGCTATCTTAGGAGGATATCTGTTTGTGCAGGTAACTATTACTGTGCAGAATTATTAGGCAACTTAATAAAAACCAAATATAATCCCATCTCACTTGTTTATTTTCACCAGGTAAACCAATATCAGTGCACAAAATTTTGAAATAAACATTTCTGACATGCAAAAACAAAAACCAAAAAAATGAGTGATCAATATACCACCTTTCTTTATGATGACACTCAACAGCCTTCCATCCATAGATTCTATCAGTTGCTTGATCTGTTTTCGATCAACATTGCATGCAGCAGCCACCACAGCCTCCCAGACACTGTTCTGAGAGGTGTACTGTTTTCCCTCCCTGTAGATCTCACATTTTATGATGGACCACCGGTTCTCTATGGGGTTCAGATCAGGTGAACAAGGGGGCCATGTCATTATTTTTTCTTCTTTTAGACCTTTACTGGCCAGCCACGTTGTGGAGTAGTTGCATGCATGTGATGGAGCACTGTCCTGCATGACAATCATGTTTTTCTAGAACCATACCGACTTCTGGCGGTAGGTCTGGGAGTTGAGCTTCACTCCATCCTGAACCCGAAAAGGTCCCACAAGTTCATCTTTGATGATACCAGCCCATACCAGTACCCCATCTCCACCTTGCTGGCATCTGAGTCGGAGTGGAGCTCTCTGCCCTTTACTGATCCAGCCTCTGGCCCATCCATGTGACCCATCAAGAGTCACTCTCATTTCATCAGTCCATAAAACCTTTGAAAAATCAGTCTTAAGATATTTCTTGGCCCATTCTTGACGTTTTATCTTATGTTTCTTGTTCCAATGTGGTCACTTCACAGCCTTCCTTACCTTGGCCATGTCCCTGAGTATCACACACCTTGTGCTTTTTGATACTCCAGTAATGTTGCAGCTCTGAAATATGGCAAAACTGGTGGCGAATGGCATCTTGGCAGCTTCACGCTTGATTTTCCTCAATTCATGGGAAGTTATTTTGCGCCTTTTTTGGCCAACACGCTTCTTGCGACCCTGTTGGCTATTTGCCATGAAACGCTTGATTGTTCGATGATCACGCTTCAAAAGATTGGAAATTTCAAGACTGCTGCATCCCTCTACAACACATCTCACAATTTTGGACTTTTCAGAGCCCGTCAATTCTCTCTTCTGACCCATTTTTCCAAAGGAAAGGAAGTTGCCTAATAATTAAGCACACCTTATATAGGGTGTTGATGTGATTAGTCAACACCCTTCCTCATTACAGAGATGCACATCACCTGATTTACTTAATTGGTAGTTGGCTCTCAAGCCTATGCAGCTTGGTGTAGGACAACATGTATAAAAAGTGTCATGTGATCAAAATACTCATTGGCCTAATAATTCTGCACACAGTGTATCACCTCACCGCTTGGCTTGGTTACTCTATAAAGCAAATCCCCATTCATGAGGGAACCGACTGTAGCCCCCCGTCTCCTGAGGCACTCCATTTACCACTGTCACATTTTCAAACGCCCCTTTAAGAGTTAAGTCCCTGAGTTGGGCAGTTCCAAAGCTTCCCTCGAACACCTACAGCTCAGGGATGTTGGCCTCAGGAGATGCTACCTCATCTTCATCACCAATAAGTACACACATGGGAAACTCATCCACTATGGCCTGCGGCAAGGATTTTTTTAGGGGTGATCTGGCTGTGGTCCAAGTAACCAGGCATCCCTGCTTTTCCCCACATGTCCCAGAACAATGCAAAATCCTTGAGGGCCCTCGCCAGGTTGAGGAACCGAGCTGCAGGCGAGGTAGGCAAAATAGAAGCAACGCCGACTAATGCTGCCGTCCATTGGCTCAAAGTTCATGGGACACTGGGCGGCTATATGGCCAGGGGCAGGACACCTCCAGCAGAAAACGGAATGGGACTTATTACCCCGCTGCGACTCAGATGCCTCTTGGGACTTTGGATGCCCCCCCAAGTGTGGATTTAGTCCCCTTCTTTTAGGATCCATCCTCCCTTTAGGAACCACAAAAAGGTGACCTTACCATTGTTTCACCACCCAGTGAACCCTCTATCGCCCTCTCCACTAGGTCCACCAGGTAGTCTGCATTTTTAGGATCTCACTGGGCAACACAGGACTGAATTGGCTTGGGAAGTGAGTGGATAAACCGATCCATGATCACTCATCTGGGCCTGGGAACAAGTCTCTAACTGCAGCCACTTCTGTACCAGGTGCAGATCAAACATTTGTGATAGGGGAGGATTGTCCCTGTGAAAGTCCCAGAGGTGGACCCATTGTGCCATGACTGCCAGGGTTACGCCCAGCTGAGCCAGGATCTCAGCCTTAAGTTTGTCACACTCTTTGGCGTCTTGCAGGGCCAAATCAAAGTACGCCTTCTGTGGTTCCCCGGTCAGATATGGAGCTAGAACCTCCCCCACTGCTCTGGTGGCAGTCTCTCACAGTCTGTCACCCTCTCAAACATGGCCAGGAAAGCCTCAACATCATTCCCTGGAGTCATCTTTTGCAACGTCCCTCTCACGGTTTTCCTCACTTGGGTCTCGTCGCTTCGGCTTGCAGGTGGGGCAGCTTCTCTGGTATGGACGACCTCTGTCAGGACTTCCATCGGCTGCTTGTGCTGCTGCTGCCATATTTGTTGCTGCTGTAGATTATCCTGCACCAGTTGCTTTATCAACTCCTCCATGTTGTTATCTTTCATTCCTGCAGTTGATTTCACCCAGGACATGCGGTATCTCTGCAGCAGTCACACTGCCCCTCGGGAATCATTCCCCTGCTTCTAGCACCAATTGTGAGGAATCGGCTCTGTGGTAGATGCTGGTTCACACAAAAAGATGCAGTTCGTCTGTTCAAACAAACAGGCAGTTTATTACATATCCATAAACCATTCAGGATAACAAAATAAAACAACCTCTTACAGGAACAAAAGGTATAACCAAACAAAAATTGGATATAACCAGTCCATATAAAGCACAGGCTCAGCCGTTTAAATGTAAGTGCTTTTATCTGACTCCAGCAGTCTGAGCAGCACATGCAAGGCATCCTCACCTTGCAAAACACGAAAAATCAGGACATTTCAAGACCTGAGCTGGAGTTAAGTCAGCAGCCGAACCCACCCATCTCTTTCAGCTGGTTCGTAAAAACCAGGACCATAATTCGGGCCCATTAAAATACCTCTCAGTACTGTGTGTGCTGGAGTCTACTTCTCGAGGTCCTACATCACCGAGGCTTGGCACCTCGGGGACACATACAGTACAGACCAAAAGTTTGGACACACCTTCTCATTTAAACATTTTTCGGTATTTTCTTGACTATGAAAATTGTACATTCACACTGAAGGCATCAAAACTATGAATTAACACATGTGGAATTATACACTTAACAAAAAAGTGTGAAACAACTGAAAATATGTCTTATATTCTAGGTTCTTCAAAGTAACCTTTTGCTTTGATGACTGCTTTGCACACTCTTGGCATTCTCTTGATAAGCTTCAAGAGGTAGTCACCGGAAATGGTCTTCCAACAATCTTGAAGGAGTTCCCAGAGATGCTTAGCACTTGTTGGCCCTTTTGCCTTCACTCTGCGGTCCAGCTCACCCCAAACTATCTCGATTGGGTTCAGGTCTGGTGACTGTGGATGCCAGGTCATCTGGCGTAGCACCCCATCACTCTCCTTCTTGGTCAAATAGCACTTACACAGCCTGGAGGTGTGTTTGGGGTCATTGTCCTGTTGAAAAATAAATGATGATCCAACTAAACATAAACCGGATGGAATAGCATGCCGCTGCAAGATGCTGTGGTAGTCATGCTGGTTCAGTATGCCTTCAATTTTGAATAAATCCCCAACAGTGTCACCAGCAAAGCACCCCTACACCATCACACCTCCTCCTCCATGCTTCACGGTGGGAACCAGGCATGTAGAGTCCATCCATTCACCTTTTCTGCGTCGCACAAAGTCACGGTGGTTGGAACCAAAGATCTCAAATTTGGACTCATCAAACCAAAGCACAGATTTCCACTGGTCTAATGTACATTCCTTGTGTTCTTTAGCCCAAACAAGTCTCTTCTGCTTGTTGTCTGTCCTTAGCAGTATGTATTTGGTGTAAACCTTTTTATTTAGAAGAAAGAGAAAAAAAAGAATAGAAGAAAAGAATCAGGAAAGAAAATGCTAAAAATAAAAAAATAATATAAAAATTTAGTAAAATAAAAAACAAACTTAATAAACTGACATCAGTTAAAAAAAAAATGACTGAGCGCCTCCAACTATCTGACACTAACCCTGACTATATTCCGTAAAAAATACTGTAATAGACGCTGATTACTACGGTATGTTTTTACTGTCTCTAATCCAGCCCTATCAACTAATCTAAATTATTTTTATTTGATTATTTTTTCCCCCACAAAAAAAAGGCAACCGGATGCAGATCAGTGATATGCGTCACTGATCAGCGCTCGATTGCTGTAGGACACACGCATGGTGGTGGTGCAAAAGAGGCGAAAAAATGGACAGGGAAAAAAAATTCCTGGCCAAAAGCGAGCACGGGTGCCGATTAGTGATGTGCATCACTGGACAGCGCTCAGGCGCTGCAGGATGCACAAAAAAACTGCCAAAAAGAGCGATTAAATGTTGATGAGCACTCGGCAGCAGAAGGGGGGGGGTAATGGGTTAAGGAAAAGGGAGGAAAGGGGGGAAAAGGAGATTGGGGTGGATTAAGAAAAAGCAGATGACAGGAACAGGTCAAGAAAAGATCAGGAATGTCTTCTTTCTTCTTACAGGTACAGCACCAGCAGTGATGGCACAGGCTAAAATAGTCTGCCACCACAAGTTCCAGCAGATCCGGCAGTAGAACAGCACAGTGACTTCCCTACAACGTCTCCAAGTAGGAATAAGGTGAAGCAGGGCGGTCACTGTGAGTTCAGACCGCGTCTCTGCTCACTGATTGGTGCAATCGGACATCATTGTCCAATCGCTGCAATCAGTGCTAGGGCTGGTGAAGCTGCCATTGCTAAGCTCTAGACTATGATCGAAGCTGTTATAGCAACAATCATAGCTGGATCTCAGTGTTTCAGGCTATTTCATTATTGAACAGCCAATCACAGCAATCGTAATTGCAGGAGATGGCGGCGAAACCCCCCATAACGACGAGTCCCATTGCCCTGCTATAAGAATCATCAGGCACCTTAATGTGATCACCTTCATTGGATACAATGACTCATTTTCCCCATGATGTATTCATACGTCATAGGTCGGGAAGTCCTTCCCTTCCATGAAGTATGGATACATCCAAGGTCATGAAGAGGTTAAAACTTGTATTACTCAACACCAATATACCATTAGGAAAAGGAAATTGAATTTACTGGTCGCCAAACATTTTGTGGAACTTAGTGTGACAAAGTCACTGGCAAAGTCCTAGAGCAAATATGTGTAGCACTGAGGTTGTTAGCTTCAGTAATATAAACCTAGGAAAAATGATTCAGCACACAAAGTGCTGAGAGGAGTTATAAGCTATGTTTATGAGACGCCCTCCCTGAGCTGCTGGGTTACTCGGAGCCGGGTCGGTGTAGGTGTCGCGGGGGATGCAGTCGTGGCCTGGACCTGTTCCGTGCCCAGGGCTGCCTCATTAAAAATTGGGCTTCTTTTAGGATGAGTGGTATTTCGACTACGCCACCTGTCGTTCCCGGTGATGGACACCAGCGACAGTCCACTGAGGCTGGTGTTATGGGCAGCTAAGATGGGACGGCTCCCCACAGGCGGAGCAGGCCTCAGGGCAGTGTGTGAAGAAATGGTGGGTGCAGTGCCGCGCAGGAAATAACAATCTGAGGCGGTGTGTGAAGTCTTCTGAGTCTTTACTCATTTTCAGATGAACCTTCAGCCGCAAAGCTTCTCTCTGCTACACACGGCGTACTGTGGCCACCAGGAAGGGGGTTCAGCACTTTCCAGGTAGATCAGGAGCACCTGTCGAGACCCCTCTGGTGTGTGTTCCTCTCCTTGGTGAGTTCTCCCACTAAGTCTTCTCCTGACTGTGTGTGGTTAGAACGTAGTGTAAGGCCGGGTCCCACTGGATAAACGCAGTATGAGAGATACAGGTGGCGACTCCGCTCCGTCCATATCCCCCTGGGATCCACTAAGCCTCCGGGCTTTTCTGACTGAGATGTGAAGTAACAAAGTCAGATATCGGGGGCCAGTCACCCCTCTTGCAGCAGGAATCCCTCTGGCTAGGCCAGAGTGAAGAATACAGGTGGCGACTCCGCTCCGTCCGTACCTCCCTGGGATCCTTTTGCCTGTGGAGCCTATCTCCTCTGCTCCCCTCCAAGGCCTTCTTAGGACAGGACCTTGACCGGGTAGAGACTGTAGTTAATTCTGACCCACTCCTCGTCTCAAGGCCAGAGAACGAGGACCGTGTATCTTCAGTCAGCTGCAGACTCTTGCTGGACCCTGGCAGAAGACCACAATCAAAGAACTTGAACTTAAGATGGCCGTAGATTAAATATGAATCAATAAGTGTTTCCTAAAAGTGTGTCCTCCACCCTCACCCACTACACGGTTTCCCTTATCTTTGGTTCCCTCCATCTCCTCTATCCCGGGCAGGGGCAGCACCCTGGTGCATTTAGGCCCCCTACAGGACAGGGGTGGAGTAGTGTTGAGTGGTAAGGTGGGGTCCTGAGAAATGCTCCATCCTTACCTGGAAGAGGAGATACCACACCTCAGGCTGAGGTGCAGTACCCCTGTGGCGACTGAACCCTCAGGGGTGCCACATTTAGTGCTAGGATGATTGAACAGTTGTAGAGTGGGAGGAGTCCAGAGGATAAATGCCCAGCTATCTAGAGTAGTGTGTGGGTGGGTGGTCCTGAGGGTGAAAGCTCTGGAGCTATACTGTCATGTGAAGAAAAGCTAAACATGGTGTTGTTTGCTTCTGAAGCAGGCGGTTACCCATAGAAACAAAGACTCTGCCACATGTTATGTTTTGTTTTTCCTGTTAGGCCAGGAAAGCCTTGTTTGCTTTGTTAACAATGTCATGGTTTATGCAGTACTCTTAATAAACCAGCGGAAGATTTACAGAGACAGTGTTCCTGTGTCTACCGATATGTACAGCCGAGTGAACCAATCTACTAAATTGGTCATACTGAAAAACAGTTGCAATATAGAATAATTTATTCTGTCCCTCCAGAAAGGTAGAACTCACTTTTAAACTGAAAAGAATTGGAATGAATATATACTCAACACTCTGAAACCTAATGGACTAAATGTAGAATCTAAAATTAGTGCTATCATGTAGGAATCCTACTTGCCCTTATAATGGCTGTCCACTACTCGGACAATAATAACACCTATATTCAAATTCCAAAGATTAAAAAAGTGGCTCTCACCATCCCATAAAAGCACTTTTATTCAAACTTCAGTAAAAACATGGATGCAGGAGGATATGGGCAGCGTGGTGGAAAATGGACGTTTCAAGTCAGAATAAGCTTCAGCCTCCATCCTCCACGCAGCCCATATCTTCCTGCATCCAAGTATTCACTGAAGTTTAAATAAAAGTGTTTTTATGGGATGGTGAGTGTCACTTTTTCAATCTTTAGAATTTGGATTGCCATTACTCATTTAGTTGAGCATCACGATATCCCTGTATTCAGAAGGTGTTAATAAATGGTCCGCTTGTGAAGAGTTTTTGGATGGTGCCGGATCTATCTATTACTTTTTGCTTTAACACCTATATTCACCTCTGGTGCCAGCGACGTTCCAGCGGTTTTGGTACTGGCTTTCTTAGGGCTTGTTATGTCATGCAATCTCTGCGGCCAATCAGCACTGGCTTCACTCTCCCCTCCTTAGGACAAATCACACATCTGGAGGAAGTGAGAAAGCAGCCTGCAGATTTGACTTCCTCTGGATGTTAGTTACGTTCGAAGGAGGGGACAATGAATCAGCTGCTGGTTAACTGCAGAGATCGTATGACATAACAATGAAATGCAAGCACTGGGGGAGCCAGTGCTGACACAGCTGGAACTGCGCTGGCACCAGAGGTGAGTAAAAGTCTTATTATTTTATAAGAGGATAACACAGTGAATGAGAAGGGTTGTCTAAGTAGTGGACAACCCCTTTAACCCCAGTTTTAGTTACCAATTCAGATGCAGTACAGTTTGAGAGTTTTCTCTTTTTTCTTTAAAGATTTTTTATATTTTTTCCTATATATTTTTTTTATCTTCACGGATCACTGGTGTATAACACAAATAAATCTTTGGAGAAGATGCCTCATACATCTACTTTCCTGTGATAGTATATAGCGTGGTAGGATGACACGCTTGGCCACTTCCGGAAGTAGACTCGGGAACCCGGGTTTTCTTTGCAGGCTTTATTAGCAGCATAAAGCTCTGCACTCCAGCAAATAAACACAGCCTTACTTGGCTAAACAACAAAACAAAAAGACAAACTTGTAGCAGAGTCCATATATGTGTGTGCAATTTACCCACACAGGTTATGTCCAGCATTCAGCTCCCTCCTGAGCTATGGCTGTCCAGTCTGGAGACCTTGCCTCTCCAAACACAACACAGAAAAAAAAACAGGACTGAACATTTTAAACGTTGCTCAGCCACACCCTGAGGTGGAGGTATGGGGAATGTCATTCCCCTAAACCCACGCTATTTAAGTGAGTTAACCCACCAGCATATAGCATGCTTGCAGAAAGACCATTGGTTTCAGTTCACACAGGCTAGCAACCTGTGTGACACATACCTCCCGTCATAAATCATACCAGTGACTCTGTCACAATAGTAACTATCACTGGGTCCCCTATAGGTTGGAATGGAGGTCTAGCCTCTTCAGTGATGAGTCCTGCTTTTTCCTTGTACACAATGATAGCCGGGAGATTAATCTGGAGACTTTGTGGGCAAATATGTATAGGCTTTGACTGAGCACTCCGCCTCTAGACCACAGGCGGTTTTAATTGCAGCGGGATCTTGCTTTCCCACACAAGCAGACTTTTGTCTCTTAGAGAGGAGTTCACATTGGCAGGCTCCTGGTATAACAAGAAACGCCTTATCGTGGCTACTTGGTACATATGAATTGGCCAATTTATGTGAAAAGATTTCGCATTTATTTCTATTTTCTAGAGCAGTAATGCTATCAAAATGTCATATATTTAATGTTTGCATACTTAGCGTTACAGAGTGCTACTTTGTTTGTTAGTTGTATATGGAGATGGCTGCTCCTAGTAAGCACCTGATCACACCTATTTCTTGTTTTGGAAGTGCCGGTCAGTTTTTTCTGTTTGTTGGCAATATCATGAAGGGGCCTTCACGAAGGAATATCACACCAGTCCTCTTCCTGAAATTATGATGTATGGTGGCACAATGCATGGTAGCCAAACCCCTTTTAGTCTTCACTGCAAGAGCACTAACAGCTCAGTGTTATATTGATTTAGACATAAAACCGAAGGTATGGTCAGAACATTTCTCCAAAATGTCCCAGAGCCGTTTTTCAACATGACAACACCAGGTCGCATGTTGCTCGTGCCGCTGTCAGCAGCATGTATGACCTAAATGTGCTACCATGACCTGTAAAACCTCAACTTGACTCCCGTCAAGTACATTTGGGACTTCATTGCATTGCATTTGCAATGGGCGCTGCCATCAGTGGATTTTAATGTTTTGTTTGATCAAATGCATTCAGCGTGGCATAACATTCCTCAGACAACAATTAATGAACTCATTGATAGCAATCCAAGGTGTGTAAATGTGTCTATTTATGCGCATGGAACTCATACTCGATTCCAAATAAATCAAAATGTTTTGAAAATTTTGTTTCCGTTTTTTCAATATTTATCTCTCATTAACATGTCCTATCAGTGATTTCCATAAATCCACGACTTTTCCTTCCTGGTTGCAATTTCAATGTTGAGGCGTGTAGATAGAATGGAGCAATTGTACCATCTAGTGGTGATATCTAAGTACAACTATTAAAATGGGAAATACCTTTATACCATTGATGAGTCCTGAAAAGATGATGGCAAAATGAAAAACTATTATAAATCCCATATATGCAGGGCCAAAATGCCAACCCCCTCCCATACCCGAGACTATCAATCAACATCTAATCTACAGGGCACAAAAAAAATGTGAGGTTGGGATAGTCTAATACAGGGGTGGGCAATTGATTTTTCTGAGGGGCCAGATGAGAGACCGTGACTGTTGTGGTGGTCCAAACGAAATAGTTAAAATTAATTCTGCTATGGCTGTCTTGATCCTCCTGACGAACTGAAACAGCCAGAGGATCAGATGTGGCCCGCAGGCTACACTTTGCCCAGGCCTGGTTTAATACATTCTCAATGTCACAAGATTAGTAAAGATAGTAATCTTCTCAGAGAAAAGGACTAAAATTCAAAAAAACATCACAGAAAAAAAACAGCCTTACCAACACCAGGTCAGATTACCAAAGCACAAGCAGGATGCGGCAGACCTCCATGATAAAGGCGGGGGCCGCACAGGTGCGAAATACTGATGCGACATCCAGCTTGCAGTCTCTGATAGGCCGGCAGCCTTTCAATGCTCCTCCTATGTGTCATCAGAGCGCGGTCTGTCAGAGCAGAGCGCCCTGACACAGCTGCAGCCGGCGGCCATTTAAAAGATTGCTCCAAATATGAAGCCACAAGAAGACACGGGGGGACCGCAGGAAGGTAAGAATTTTTTTTTATTATTATTATTCCCCCTACCCTCTGTGACTGGACAGGGTAGAGGATATGGGGTCTGACAGACAGTCTCAGGATGAAGGCAACAAAGCAGCCCACAATGGGGACACTAGTAGGTGCAGGGGCCCAGGATGGATACACTATTAAAGGGAACCAGTCATGTCAGTTGGAGCATGTAAACTGTCCCCAGGTTGTTGTTAGTGATGCAATGTGCATCACTGACACACTTTTTGCATGAATATTGGTGCTATAATCTTTAGTAAAAAAAACACTTAATATACTTATATTTTATCACCGTCACATGATTAGGCTTGTTGTGGTCCCGCGCTTGAGCACTGTATGCTGTCACCCACACTTGCGCAATGTGTATTGTAAAGCCACGTGTCGTCGCACTCAATTGGGAGCGCGTTAGCCGATCTTCACTGCACACGCGCGGCTTTGCAATACACATTGCGCAAGCGTGGGTGACAGCATACAGTGCTCAAGCGCAGGACCACAACAAGCCTAATCATGTGACATCGGCGCAAACTGGGGACAACTCAAATTGAGTGGACGGCGACAAGCCAGACTGAATAAAGAAAGGAACACCCCTATGACTAAACGAGAAAGTAAGATATAAATATATAAAGTGTTTCTTACTAAAGATTATAGCGCCGATAATCATGCAAAAAGTGTGTTAGTGATGCACATTGCAGTGGGCAGTATACATGCTCCAACTAACATGACAGGTTCCCTTTAAATAAAAGGGGCCCACGATGGGAAAACTATTAAATAAAGGGGCACAGGACAGGGACCTTATAAAAGTGGACATAGGGGGCCAGGATGGGAGCATTAAATAAAGGGGCCCAGGATCTGAGACCTTATTAAATAAAGGGGTCACATAATTATTTTATGGGGATCAGGATGAGGAACATACATTATTGGTTTATGGTGGCAAGTGGGCGACATAACTACTGTAGGGGCCACTCAGGGGACATTACTGCTGTAATTTAATTTACTTTTGAGGATATTGTTTTCCATGGGGAGAAATAAAAGGGAGGTCCTGTTATTGTGCAGGGCGGCACTATGTCGCTTTTTTTTTTCATCTAATGTATTGTAGAAGTTGGGGGTGGGGGAGAGTGTGCAATGTGCTCTAGAAGTGATCAGCTATTAATGACTGTGTGTTATTTTATGCAGAGACGAGTCCTGGCTGGAAGAAGTGGTGGCAGTCTGTGCTGGATGAAAAAGAAAAGCGAAGATGAAGGTCTTCATCTAGTGACATCACTGGTGAGTCAGTGTATTACATGTACACATACACTGTACACTATATACAGAGCTCTGTGTATATCATCAATGGTGATCACTGTATTACCTGTATACTGACATTATACAGTGGGGAAAAAATGTATTCAGTCAGCCATCAATTGTGCAAGTTCTCCCTCTTAAAAAGATGAGAGGCCTGTAATTGCCATCATAGGTAGAACTCAACTATGAGAGATAAAATGAGAAAACAAATCCTGAAAATCACATTGTCTGATTTGGAAAGACATTTTTTTCAAATTTTGGTGGACAATAAGTATTTGGTCAATTACAAACAAGCAAGATTTCTGGCTCTCACAGACCTGTAACTTCTTCTTTAAGAGGCTCCTCTGTCCTCCACTCATTGCCTGTAGTACTGGCACCTGTTTGAACTTGTTATCAGTATAAAAGACACCTGTCCGCAACCTCAAACAGTCAGACTCCAAACTCCATTATGGTGAAGACCAAAGAGCTGTCGAAGGACACCAGAAACAAAATTGTAGCCCTGCACCAGGCTGGGAAGACTGAACCTGCAATAGGCAAGCAGCTTGGTGTGAAGAAATCAACCGTGGGAGCAATAATTAGGAAATGGAAGACATGCAAGACCACTGATAATCTCCCTCGATCTGGGGCTCCACACAAGATCTCACCCCGTAGGGTCAAAATGATCTCAAAAACGGTGAGCAAAAATCCCAGAACCACACAGGGGGACCTAGTGAATGACCTGCAGAAAGCTGGACCAACGTTACACAGGCTACCATCAGTAACACACTACGTTGCCAGGGACTCAGATCCTGCAGTGCCAGACGTGTCCCTCTGCTTAAGCCATTACATGTCCGGGCCCATCTGAAATTTGCTACAGAGCATTTGGATGATCCAGATGAGCATTGGGAGAATGTTATATGGTCAGCTGAAACCAAAGTAGAACTGTTTAGTAGAAACACAACTCGTCGTGTTTGGAGGAAAGAGTGCTGAGTTGCATCCAAAGAACACCATACCTACTGTGAAGCATGGGGGTGGCAACATCATGCTTTGGGGCTGTTTCTCTGCCAAGGGACCAGTACGACTGATCCGTGTGCATGAAAGAATGAATGGGGCCATGTATCGTGAGATTTTGAGTGCAAACCTCCTTCCATCAGCAAGGGCATTAAAGATGAAACGTGGCTGGGTCTTTCAGCATAACAATGATCCCAAGCACACCACCAGGGCAATGAAGGAGTGGCTTCGTAAGAAGCATTTCAAGGTCCTGGAGTGGCCTAGCCAGTCTCCAGATCTAAACCCTATAGAATACCTTTGGAGGGAGTTGAAAGTCCGTGTTGCCCAGCGACAGCCCCAAAACATCACTGCTCTAGAGGAGATCTGCATGGAGGAATGGGCCTACATACCAGCAACAGTGTGTGCCAACCTTCTGAAGACTTACAGAAAACGTTTGACCTCTGTCATTGCCAACAAAGGATATATAACAAAGTATTGAGATGAACTTTTGTAATTGACCAAATACTTATTTTCCACCAAAATTTGAAAAAAATTTCTTTACAAATCAGACAATGTGATTTTCAGGATTTGTTTTCTCATTTTGTCTCTCATAGTTGAGGTCTACCTATGATGTCAATTGTAGCCTCTCTCATCTTTTTAAGTGGGAAAACTTGCACAATTGATGGCTGACTAAATACTTTTTTGCCCCACTGTACACTGTAAACTATGTACAGAGCTCCCGTATATAATGTCACTGGTGATCCCTTTATTATGTGTACACTGACAGTATATGCAGTACTCCTGTGTGTAATGTCACTGGTGATCCCTGTATTACCTGTACACTGACACAATATACAGAGCTCCTGTGTATAATGTCACCAGTGGTAATATTAGTATTGTAGTATTCGGTCACTGTGTGTTGCGAATATGTGATCTGGCCATTCCATGGTGGTATTTTTTCCTTGTATGTGGTGTTATTTGTTATGATCTGCTACAGGGACTAAGGAAAGACAGGAGAACTGTCGCTACAATAGAACTAAACTAGATCCCTACGATGTAACGGGGAACCTGATCCTGCGATCAGACCCGCTAAAGTCCTCGGCTAGTCTGAACGAAGACCTATAGATGTGAGGGAGGGATCCCTACAAGAACTAGGGACTGGGATAAGTTGGACACCTCCTAGCAGAAATAGTAGCAGTCAAAGACAAACACACAACAAAAAGCATAGAGGTCAGAAGACCTAGCAAAACTAACAGAGAACGGCAACAGAGCACCAAGCTAGCTCAAGAGTAGTAAATACAATGAAGTCCAGCAAGACCAGGAGGGCGGAGCCGGATAAAATAGGCAAAAATGGTCATGTGACCAGCAAACTAAAAAAAAAACTAACAGGAGAGTTCTAACAGTACCCCCTCTTCTAAGAGGATCCTCCGGATCCCCTAGGCCCAGGCTTACCAGGAAACCTCCTGTGAAACGCTCTGACAAGTCTGGAAGCAGAAACATCATCCGCCCTCACCCATGAGTTATCCTCAGGTCCGAAACCCTTCCAAGCGACGAGATACTGCAAACTCCCTCTATACCGTCTAGAATTTAGGATGCGGGAAATTTCATATTCCCCGTCCTCCACCACCGGAGGAACAGTGGCAGAGGCGTCACCATCAGACACATCAGCTTTTTTCAACAGAGAAACATGAAACACCGGGTTAATCTTCCAGGACGTAGGAACCTCCAACCTAACAGCAGATTGGTTAACTATCTGAAGCACCTTAAAGGGCCCTATGAACTTGGGACCCAATTTTTTAGAAGGAATCCTCAATCGCAGATTTTTAGAGGACAACCAAACCATGTCACCAACAGCAAACAAAACCTCTTGCCGTTTCCTATCAAAGTACCTCTTAGATTTTTTGTTAGCCTCCTGAAGATTACCACGCACATCCGTCCAAACTCTCTCCAAATCACCGGAAAAACTCTCCTCCTCAGGCACAGCCGAAACCAATTTGAAGAATGACCCAAAAGACGGATGTCTCCCAGAACAACAAAAAAAAGGCGAACACCCAGCAGAAGAGGATGTATGGTTGGTAAGAGCAAATTCAGCAAGTGGCAGAAACTCAGACCACCCCTCTTGATTGTCTGCCACAAAACAACGCAAGAACTGCTCAACATCCTGGTTCTTCCTTTCTGTCTGGCCATTAGACTCAGGATGATATCCAGATGAAAACGACAAATGAACTCCCAACCTGTCACAAAAGGCACGCCAAAAACGAGCCACGAACTGAGGTCCCCTATCAGAAACAATGTCAGTAGGAACACCATGTAGTCTGACAATTTCCTTGACAAAGGCCTTAGCGAGTGTCTTAGCGCAAGGCAGTTTGATGAAGGGAACCAAGTGACACATCTTGCTGAAACGGTCCACGACCACCCAGATGACCGTGAAACCTTCAGAGGGGGGAAGGTCAGTAATAAAGTCCATAGCCAGATGAGTCCAAGGTGCACTAGGAACCTCCAGAGGGCAAAGCAACCCCGCATCAGGAGCATGCGAAGACTTGGATCTAGCACACACAGTACATTGGCGCACCCACTTAATGACTTCCTTCTGCCATCCAGGCCACCAAAAACTGCGACCCACAAGTCTCTTGGTCTCAGAAATTCCTGGATGACCTGCCAACCGAGACTCATGACACTCAACAAACAAATCTCTCCTAAAGGTCCTAGGCACAAACAACCTCCCATGGGGAGTGTTAGATGGGGCATTCTCCTGAGCTTTAAGAATCTCATCCTCCAAAACGGAGTCCAAAGCAGCAATCACAACACCTTCTTGTAAAATGCTCTCCTCTTCCTCCTCAACACCGACCATGGGAGAAAAGCTGCGAGACAAAGCATCCGCTTTAACATTCTTGGTACCCGGGATGTAAGTAACGGAAAAATTAAACCGCGAGAAAAAAAGTGCCCACCTAGCCTGACAGGCATTCAAGCGCTTGGCAGCATCAAGATAGATCAGATTTTTATGATCAGTGAAAACCTGAATGGGAAATTCAGCACCTTCCAAGAGGTGACGCCAGTGTTCAAATGCGAGTTTAATCGCCAGCAATTCCCGATTACCAATATCGTAATTAAGTTCAGTCTCAGAAATTTTTTTTGAAAAAAAGGCACAGGGATGTACTCCATCCTTGTTTTCCTCAGACAACACCGCACCGACCCCCACCGAAGAAGCATCAACCTCAACCAAAAACGGCTTAGTCACATCAGGCTGCATAAGGATGGGAGCAGAGGTGAACCTCTCCTTTAGAAACACAAAAGCTTCGATGGCCTCAGAAGTCCACTGAACCGCATTAGCACCTTTCCTGGTGAGATCGGTCAGCGGTTTGACAATAATAGAAAATTTTTTTATGAATTTTCTGTAATAATTGGCGAAACCCAAAAACCTCTGTATCGATTTCAAACCAATAGGCCTAGGCCATTCCTGCACAGCTTGAACTTTAACCGGGTCCATCTCAAAACCTTCACTGGAGATAATGTAGCCCAAAAAACTAATTCTCTGTACAGCGAACTCACATTTCTCCAACTTAGCAAAAAGCGAATTGTCCATTAATAACTGTAATACCTCACGTACGCTCCGCCAATGAGACTCCAGATCAGGCGAATAAATCAGAATGTCATCCAAATACACAACCACATTTTTGCCGATTAAAGGTCTAAGGATGTCATTAATAAGATTCTGAAAAAATGCTGGAGCATTGGTAAGACCAAAAGGCATAACCAGATTCTCAAAATGACCCACAGGAGTGTTAAAAGCAGTCTTCCATTCATCACCCTCCTTCATGCGCAACAAATTGTATGCCCCCCGGAGATCAATTTTAGAGAACCACTTGGCCCCCACTAACTGGTTAAATAAATCAGGAATCAATGGCAGTGGGTAAGGATTGCGTACAGTAATTTTATTAATCTCACGAAAGTCCAGACAAGGACGTAAACCGCCATCTTTTTTTTTTACAAAAAAAAATCCAACAGCCACAGGAGACTTGGAAGGCCTAATGTGACCGGCGGCCAAGCTTGTCTGTATGTATTCCTCCAAAGCCTTTCTCTCAGGAATAGTAAGATTAAATAAACGACTTTTAGGAAGAGTCGCTCCAGGGACAAATTCAATGGTACAATCATAGTCTCTATGGGGAGGCAAAATTTGTGACTCTTCCTCAGAAAAAACTCTCCAAAAATCCTGAATAGGTACAGGCAATTCCCCTTTATCCACAGCAGCAATATGTCCGTTACAACACTTGTCATAACACTTAGGGCTCCAGGACTTAATTTCATTGGTAGACCAATCCAGTACAGGATTGTGCAATTTTAACCAGGGTAACCCCAATATTACTGGAGAAGGCAAATTATCCAATACCACTAAATCCAAATTTTCTTGGTGAATACCATTAATAGTGAGGGGAAATTCACAGACCTTATGAGTAACACTCTTCAAGGGAGAGCCATCAACAGAAACCACAGCAATAGGAGATGACAAAGTTTTAGTTTCTAATCTAAGTTTTTCCAAGAATCCCCCATCAATCACATTCAGAGTAGAACCACAATCCACAAATACCCGAAATTCAATTAATTCATCCTGAGCAGCAGTAGTGGCAGATAGGAATACTCCCTTAGAATTTAAACAGGCAATACGGGCATAACTGACCATTTTTTTTTCTTTCTTCAAACGAAGCACACAGTTCTTAATAGAATGACCAGAATTTCCGCAATAGAAGCACAAGCCTTCAGAAAGCCTGCGATCTTTTTCCTGAGAGCGGGGTGGCATCGCCCCAATCTCCATCGGCTCTCCATTGTCAGCACAGACCCTCTCAAGACTCGGAGCTGACATAGCAGAGGATTTGCTCTCATTAACCCTTGCACGCAGTCTCCTGTCCACCCGTATAGCTAATTGCATAGCCTCCTGCAAGTTTCCAGGTGTGGGATAAGCAATCAGTAAATCCTTAACCCTTTCACCTAGCCCTGCAAGAAACAAGCTTTTCAAAGCTGAATCGTTCCACCCCACCTGGGCAGACCACCGACGGAAGTGAGAACAATATTTTTCCACATTACCTGATCCCTGCCTCAAACGTCTCAATTCAGACTCAGCAGATGAGACACGATCAGGATCATCATACAACAAACCCAAAGCAGAAAAAAAACTATCCACTGATCTAAAGCACGCATCACTAGGTTGGAGAGAGAAGGCCCATCCCTGAGGATCTTTGCGCAAAAGTGACATTATGAACCCTATGCGCTGTGATTCATCACCAGAGGATCCGGGTCTCAAACGAAAATACAATAAACAAGCATTTTTAAAAGAAAAAAAATCTTGTTGTTCGCCAAAAAATAAATCAGGCAGACGTACCTTTGGTTCCACAAAATGTGCTCCAGAACAGCTACTCACGTGTTGTTGGAGCTTGGCCACCTCCAGAGAGAGTCCCTGCAAGCGTTGAGCCAAATCTTGAACCGAGACCATGATGGAAAACTGGAGGTCTTTCCTTAGAGAAAATTTTTTTTTTCTTTTAGGGCTGGACTTACTGTTATGATCTGCTACAGGGACTAAGGAAAGACAGGAGAACTGTCCCTACAATAGAACTAAACTAGATCCGTACGATGTAACGGGGAACCTGATCCTGCGATCAGACCCGCTAAAGTCCTCGGCTAGTCTGAACTAAGACCTATAGATGTGAGGGAGGGATCCCTACAAGAACTAGGGACTGGGATAAGTTGGACACCTCCTAGCAGAAATAGTAGCAGTCAAAGACAAACACACAACAAAAAGCATAGAGGTCAGAAGACCTAGCAAAACTAACAGAGAACGGCAACAGAGCACCAAGCTAGCTCAAGAGTAGTAAATACAATGAAGTCCAGCAAGACCAGGAGGGCGGAGCTGGATAAAATAGGCAAAAATGGTCATGTGACCAGCAAACTAAAAAAAAACTAACAGGAGAGTTCTAACATTATTCAGTCACTATGTGGTGGTAATATGTGATCTGGTCGTGGTGTGGCGGTATTTATCCGCTGTAGGTGGTATTATTAGGTCACTATGTGGTGGTAATATGTGGTCTGGTCATGTTGTGGTGGTATTTGTCCATTGAATTATTGCATATTGTATTATTGGTCTTGGTATAGTGGATTGTGCTGTGTATGGAGGTAATTTGTTCTCTCTGATATCAATAAGGGAAAGATTCTTTATTTCCAGTAGAAATTAATTACTTGGATATTTAACCCGTCCCTGTCCTGTAATTATTACACAGTAGCAAATATACACTTACAGGAGTTCTACATTAAAAACAAGTAATCACCTATCCTATCCTCATGTTCACACTTGGAGTATTTGGTCAATATTTTACCTCAGTATTTGTAAGCCAAACCCAGGAGTGGGTGATAAATGCAGAAGTGGTGACATGTTTCTATTATACTTTTCCTCTGACTATTCCACTCCTGCTTTTGGCTTAGAAATATTGAGGTAAAATACTGAACTTGTCAATGTGGCCAAAGGATAAATGATAAGTTATTTATTGGTGGGGATCTGACTGCTGAAACCTGCACCGATCTGCAGAATGTGAAGCTTTTATCACTATTAGTATGGAGCAGCTTGTACGACTCGACCACTGATCCATTCATTCCCTAAGTGGCTGCACTTGGCTTTTTCTGGAAGCCCAAAAAGAATGGGGAAATGGAGCTGCAGTCAGACATCCTGCCTGCTTCTCTATATTAAAATGGGGATAAAAGTGTCCTGTCTGGGATAAAAGTTCCCCATTCTTCTGATCAGTGCGGTTTCCAACGCTCAAATTCCACCGATCAATAAGATATCTCCTACCTAACCTGTGGATCGGTGATGACTTGTTTTCATCAAAGAACCCCTGTAATATAAACTACCGCAATTGTACATCCCAGTTATAGTGGTGCACAGTAGATGTGCAGGAGCCACCTGTGATTTACAGTCGACGTTCCACTATAACAGGGGTAATGGCTATCAGGTATTTGCATATAGCTGTAGGGTGGGCCCAAAGGATCAATTCCTGCTGTGGGCCCCAGACACCCAAGTCCGACCCTGTATGTAATAGTGTATTGTGGTGTAGTGTATGTGTAAAACATTTGTATATTTAGGGAACGACACTAAATCTATAAGCACTTGTTCACACATGTGTTAGAGAATTCCATTTGTCTTTCCATGTTTAAGAAAAGAAAGGTGAAATTACCTCTTTTTGCAATGTGACGTAACTATGTTATCATAAGGTCTCCCTCCCATGTTTGTGTTTCCGGTACGTGTTGTATCCATTTTTTTTCAGGATACCACATGTACCCATTATAACTTATGGGGCTGCTCACATGTCCGTCTGTTTATACAGACCGAGTGAACCACACGGAGACTGACGTTATTTTTTTTCAAGCAGCACAGATGACAAGTGCGAATACAAGTGTATGGGTCTGTGAAAAAGATGTACAACACGCGTGCTGTACATGTTTGAGTATAAGAGAAACATTGTAATTTCATTATCCAAGTACATACCGGAAAAAAACAGATTTTTAAAAACGTATGCACGAATGGGTGCTAAGGAATAAAAACGGATGGTCAAAATGGACTGAACCACACGTATGTGTTTTTATACGGACGTGTGAAGGGGGCCTAATTGTAAGTAGCGGGTCCAGGAGCTGAACCCGCTTCGTATTGAGCAGATGTTGGCTGTTATACATTGCCGACATCTGCCTGTAACAGCAGTGATCATAGCTCACCTCAGTTGCTCCTGTTTTAAAGCGGATATCCGGGACTTAAAAATTATGCCTAAGCACTAACAGGCAAGTAGTTGCTACCTATTTGCCTGTTGTGGGGCTCAAGGTGGTCACAGACCGCTCCTGCCTGCGGCTTTCGTCATGGCAACAGAGCTGCGGTTTCTTTTTTGCCGTGCTCTGTTTATAGAGTGGGATTGCCGTTGTAATTCTGATTGGCAGCCTTACTATTTTTCAATATATTATTACTAGCTATTGAACCCGTTCTACGCCCGGGTGGCTAGCATTTTTATTGGTATACGGTCCCCCATGCTGGAATGTGCTGCCCACCTCCTAGTATTTGTGCTGCCCCCATCCTGGGATTTGTGCTGCCCCCATTCTGTCCCCACCATCCTATCCTGGTATGCATGGCACCCCTCATTCCTATCCTGGTATGATTGGCACCACTCATCCCTATCTTGGTATGCATGGCACCCTTCATCCCTATCCTGGTATGCATGGCACCCCTCATCCCCATACTGGTATGAATGGCACCCCTCACCCCCAATCCTGGTATGCATGACACCCCTCACCCCCAATCCTGGTATGCATGGCACCCCTCTCCCCCAATCCTGGTATGCATGGCACCCCTCACCCCCAATCCTGGTATGCATGGCACCCCTCACCCCCAATCCTGGTATGCATGGCACCCCTCATCCTGGTATGCATGGCTCCCTCATACCCAATCCTGGTATGCATGGCCCCCTCAGCCTTATCCTGGTATGCATGGGCCCCTCACCCCCATCCTGGTATGCATGGCACTCCTCATCCGTATCTTGGTATGCATGGTAGCCCATTCCTCATCCCTATTCTGGTATGTATGGTACCCCTCATCCTGGTAAGGATGGTACTCCTCATCCCTAACCTAGTATGCATGGCACACCTCATCCCCAGTCCTGGTATGCATGGCACTCCTAATCCCCACTCCTGGTATGCATGGCACCCCTCATCCCCAATCCTGGTATGCATGGCACCCCTCATCCCCAACCCTAGTATGCATGGCACCCCTCATCCCCAATCCTGGTATGCATGGCACCATTCATTCCCAATCTTGGTGTGCATGGCATCCCTCATTCCAAATCTGGTATACATTGCACCCCTCATACCAATCCTGGTATGCATGGCATCCCATCTCTCATCCTGGTATGCATGGCCCCCTCATCCCAAATTTGGTATACATGGCACCCCTCAAACCAATCCTGGTATGTATGGTACCCAATCCCTCATCCTGGTATGCATGGCACCGCTCATCCCCCAGTCCTGGTATGCATGGCACCCCATCCCTCATCCTGGCATGCATGGCACAGCAATCCCCATCCTGGTATGCATGGCATGCCTCATCCCCCAATCCTGGTATGTATGGTCTCCTCATCCCCCAATCCTGGTATGCATGCCACCCCATCCCTCATCCTGGTATGCATGGTACCCCGCATTCCTATCCTGGTATGCATGGTACCCCTCATCACTATTCTGGTATGTATGGTACCCCATCCCTCATCCTGGTATACATGGCACCCCTCATCCCAATCCTGGTATGCATGGTCCCCTCACCCCCCCCAATCCTGGTATGCATGGTCCCCTCACCCCCCAATCCTGGTATGTGTGGTACCCCTCATCCTGGTATGCATGGCACCCCATAACTCATCCTGATATGCATGGTACCCTCTCCTCCCAATCCTGGTATGCATGCATGGTCCCCTCACCCCACAATCCTGGTATGCATGGTCCCCTCACCCCACAATCCTGGTATGCATGGTCCCCTCATCCCCCAATTCTGGTACACTTGGTACCCCTCATCCCCCAATCCTGGTATGCTTGGTACCCCTCATCCCCAATTCTGGTATTCATGGCACCCCTCACCCCCCAATCCTGATATGTATGGTACTCCTCATCCCCCTATCCTGGTATGCATGGCACCCCTCATCCCCCAATCCTGGTATGCATGGCACTCCTCATCCCCCAATCCTTGCATGTGTGGCCCCCTCATCCCCCAATCCGGGTATGTGTGGCCCCCTCAACCCCCAATCCTGGTATGTATGGCATCCCTTTCAAGCTGCACACATACAAAAAAATAAACTCTTATACTCACCTTTCTTCTCTGTGCTCAAGCGCTGCTGTTTCCTGTTCTGCCAGGGGGGGGGGGGGGGGGGGGAGTGCGGCGCTGGAGTACGTGCGTGCCCATACCGCGCTGTCCATCGCTATTTTGCTGAAGACACACTGCAAATGTGTCTTCAGTAAAATGGCGCCGGATAGCACTATGTGCATGCGCCGATTTCGACACCTCACTCCTGCCTCAGTCTCTGGCGAAGAGAGGTGCCGCGGCAACGCTCCTCCCGGTCAGGTAAGTATGTAAGTATGGCGCCGGAGATCGCGGAATGTGTTCAAAGTCTACGCATACCATGATTTCCGGCGCCATACACACTCCTCTTACCTGTAACGGCTCGATGCGTTCTTCTGTCTGGAGCCAGACTGCGCAGGCGTGTCGCGCTTGTGCAGTCTATAATGGCTTCAGACAGAGATGCGCATCTCCGGTTATATTATAGATTATTATTATTTTTAATTATTATATAGCGCCATTGATTCCATGGTGCTTTACATAAGAAGGGGTTACATACCAAATACAGATATCACTTACAGTAAACAAATTAACAATGATAGACTAGTACAGAAGGATTAGAACCCTGCCCTTGCGGGCTTACATTCTACAGGAACGGGGAAGGAGACAGTAGGTTGGGGGGGTTGCAGTAGCTCGATTGTTATTGAGGTGGCAGTAAGAAAGGTCATGGTAGGCTGTAAGCTTGTTTGGAGAGATGGGTTTTCAGGTTCTGTCTGAAGGATCTAAGTGTGGCGGATAATCGGACTTGTTGAGGCACATAATTCCATAGGATGGGGGATATTCGGGAGAAATCTTGGAGGCGATTGGGTGAGGAACGAATAAGTGTGGAGGAGAGAAGGAGGTCTTGGGAGGACTGGAATAAGGGAATGTATTGGGAGATTAGTTCAGAGATGTACGGAGGAGAGAGGTTATGGATGGCTTTGTAGATCAGTGTTAGTAGTCTGACCTGGATACGCTGGGCAATTGGGAGCCAGTGAAGGGATTTGCAAAGGGGGGTAGCAGAGGAGTAACGAGGCAAGAGATGGACCAGTCACGCAGCAGAGTTAAGGATGGACAGGAAGGGTGCGAGAGTGTTAGCAGGTAGGCCACAGAGGAGAATGTTGCAGTAGTCAAGGCGGGAGATGATGAGGGCATGCACAAGCAGTTTAGTAGATTGAGGGTTGAGGAAAGGACGGATTCTGGAAATATTTTGAGCTGGAGGCGACAGGAGGTGGCGAGAGCTTGGATGTGGGGTTTGAAGGACAGGGCAGAGTCGAGGATTACTCCGAGGCAGCAGACTGTCGGTACAGGGGAAAGAGTGATTTCATTTATTGTGATAGAAAGATCAGATGGGAAAGATATGCGAGATGGGGGAAAGATGAGTTCAGTTTTGTTCACATTGAGCTTGAGGAAGCGGGAGGAGAAGAAGGAGGATATGGCTGCTAGACATGCTAGGATTCTGAACAGCAGAGAGGTGACATCTGGGCCAGAGAGATAGATCTGGGTGTCATCAGCGTACAGATGGTACTGGAAGCCAAGGGATCTTATGAGCTGTCCCAGGCCAAGGGTATAGATTGAGAAGAGTAGGGGTCCTAGGAGAGAGCCTTGAGGGACTCAAACAGAGAGGGCACGGGATGAGGAGGTAGTGTGGCAGTGGGACACGCTAAATGTGCGGTTAGAAAGGTATGAGGAGATCCAAGATAGGGGAAGGTCTTTGATGTCAAAGGAAGAGAGGATCTGTAGTAAGAGGAAGTGGTCAACTATATAGAAAGCAGAGGACAGGTCAAGAAGAAGGAGTACAGAGAACTGTCTGTTAGCTTTGGCTGTAAGTAACTCATTTATGATTTTGGTAAGGGCAGTTTCGGTGGAATGGTGGAGGCGGAAGCCAGAATGTCGGTTGTCGAAGAGAAAGTTAGATGTAAAGTGGGAGGAAAGTTCAGTGTGAACGTGTTGCTCAAGGAGTTTGGAGGCATATGGGAGCAGCAATATGGGGCGATAGCTGGACAAGGCGGTTGGGTCGAGGGATGACTTTTTGAGTATGGGCGTGATTGTGGTATGTTTGAAAGTAGTGGGGAAGGTACCAGAAGTTAATGATAGTGGGGAAGGTACCAGAAGTTAATGATAGGTTGAAGAGATGGGTTAGGGATGGGATGAGTGTGGGGGTGAGGTTGGGGAGAAAGTAGGATGGGATGGGGTCGAGTGCACAAGTGGTGAGGTGTGATGTTGGGAAGGGGGGCTATGGGAGAAGGGCAATGCTGTAGAAAACAAAGGAGTTGTGGTGGTTGGGCAGTAAAGACTTGATGTGTTTGGTCAATCTTGTTTTTGAAGTGTGTGGCAAACTCCTCAGCAGAAATGATGGAGGTCAGAGGGGGCACTGGAGGGCGAGGAGAGAGTTAAAAGTGTTGAATAGCTGTTTGGGGTTGTAGGATAAGGAAGATATGAGGGTTGTGAAGAAAGCCTGTTTAGCAGAGGTGAGTGCTGATTTGAATGTGAGTGTTGCTTGTTTGAATGCAGTGAAGTCATCTTGAGAATGTGTTTTCTTCCAACGCCGCTCCGCAACCCTGGACGCTTGTCGAAGCTGTTTAGTAAGGTTGTTGTGCCAGGGTTGCCTATTGACTGGTCTTGCTCTGCCATGCATAAGAGGGGCGACCCAGTCAATAGCTGATGCGAGAGTGGCATTCTAAAAAGCAGTGGTGCTGTCTGTGTCGTGGAGTGAAGATATGGATGTCAGTGGTAGAATAGAGTCAGAGAGTGTGTGGGTGTCTAGATGTGCAAGGTTTCTGCGGGGGTGTACCAGTTGCTTGACATGGGTGACAGGTGAGGAGGACAGGGATGAGAAAGTGAGTAGATAGTGGTCAGATACGGGTAGGAGGGAGGTTGTGAGGTTAGATAGGGA
Source organism: Phyllobates terribilis (assembly GCF_046119375.1). NCBI lineage: Eukaryota > Metazoa > Chordata > Amphibia > Anura > Dendrobatidae > Phyllobates > Phyllobates terribilis. Next base: position 612,998,336 of record NW_027362762.1, read on the forward strand.
GCAGAGTCGGGTGAAGATAAGGTCTAATGTGTGTCCGTCTGTGTGGGTGGCTGAGAAGGACCACTGAGTAAGTCCAAAGGATGAAGTAAGCGACAGGAGTTTGGATGCTGTTGACTGGCGAGTGTCAGTGGGGATGTTGAAATCGCCCATGATGATTGTGGGAGTGTCAGCAGAGAGAAAGCAAAGAAGCCAGGTGGAGAATTGGTCAATAAAGGCAGTGACCGAGCCTGGAGGTCGGTATATGACAGCCACTTGGAGGTTGGAGGGAGAGCAGATGTGGACAGTGTGGACTTCAAAAGAAGGGAAAATAAGGGAGGGTAGAGGTGGGAGTTGGCAGAAAGGAGAAGACCCACTCCTCCACCATGTCTGCTACCAGGGCGAGGAGTGTGGGTAAAGTACAAGCCACTGTAACACAGCGCAACAGAGGAGGCAGTGTTGGAGCGTGTCAGAGGTGGTGAACAAAATGGAGCTCGCTGCAGACAGAGCGGGCATTACAGAGTGCTCCAGAGAGAGAGATCAGGGGGTGGGCATCAGGGACACGGGTTTTATGTAGGAGAGGTTGCGGTAGTTTGCAGTTGGTTTGAAGTGATAGGTGGGGGAATTGGTGGAAGGTGCAAGCTGTGGGGGTCCAGGAATGGGAGATATGTCGCCAGCAGTGAGGGGAAGCAGAGAGAGGGAGAGCAGGCGGGAGAAGGAGAGTGTCCGGCTTGTGTTATGCTTTGGTAGGATAGACCTGAGGTTGAGGAGCAGGTCGGCAGATGAGGTCAGGTGGGGAGGTAAGAAGGAAGGAGAGATGATGATTTGGTTAGAGCGTGCTGGGGTTTGGGGATAGTGAAGATTAGTGGAGCAAAAACAGTAAGGGCATATGTAAACATAATGAATGTTAAGTGTGAATGACAAAGAGAATCTAAGTACAATTAGTAAATAGTTATTCGTACCTTCTGGTCACTTCTGGCTCATTTCTGGCATATTTCATTTTAAGCCTCTTAAAGCCTATTTCATTTTAAGACTCTTAAAAAGCGACTCGCCTCTTAAAGCATATTTCATTTTAAGACTCTTAAAAAGCGACTCGCCTCTTAAAGCATATTTCATTTTAAGACTAAAAAGCGACTCTTTAGAAGCCAGACCCGTCTGTGCCAGACTTGGCTCGCTTGATTTATGGAGCTCTGAACAGCACATGAGATGGCTCAGGTGTGTGCAGGAGGGGAGGAGACGCAGGAAGACTGCTCACAAAAGCATGGGTAGAGTGGGGAAGGGGGGAGTAATTAGGACACAGAGGCTAAATGCATTCAGGAAACAGACAGTCAGGGACCAGTGTGTATTGGGATCAAAGGAATTAGGTGATGAACGTGCAGAAGGGATCAAACATACCAAGGACAGATAGAATGAAATTAGCAGGGATCAGTGGATACACAGCAGATATTGGATGCAGTAAACATACCAGGAGACAGATAGATACAGTTTGGAAAAGATGGTCAGATATGCAGCGTGGGGTTTGCAGATGCGGTCAGATGACGTACCGAGTGACAGATATAGTATGTATAGACCCATTATATAGCATCAGTTACTCTATATCTATGTAGGAGAGGTGGTTTTTGGCCAGCATCCCTGCTCCTATATGTAGTTGCCAGCATATTTATATGGCCCATATTTTTGCATATTGCTGGGTATCTATTAGTGATGAGCGAGTTCTTATTGCTCGGGTCGAGCAAATTGGAATGCTCCAGTGCTCAGTGCGAGTAACAAGCCCAATGTAAGTCTATGGGAAACTCGAGCATTTTTATGGTGCCCCCCGGGTGTCTGCAGAGGGCCTAAAAAGTGCCCAAATTGATGGGAACAGTGCTCAAATGACATGGGATCAGCAAGGGGAAGACCCCTAGAAGCATTTCTGTCTCCCAGGTCACTGCTGTCAACAATGTTGTCAGAGTATTACGCCACTTTTACGGACTCACAATAAAACATACAAAACAAAACCAAAATGGATTTTCCCAAATGTTAAGGAACATCCTTTCCAGGGTAATGACTTGTATATAAGGCAAAATAAATATACAAAAATGCCCCTCTACACCTTGGGCTATGTTCACAATTAGCGTTTTTTATGCGGTTTTGCACTTTTTCATTGCTTTCAACTGTGAAAAATGCATTCACAGGGAAATGTCATTTTAACATTTTACTACCTTATCTGGCCATGTGGTGTGTGACACATTATCAGACACATCCTGTTTCATTCATGAAGGAGGGACTCTGAAAGTCACAAACACTATTTTTATAGGGCCATCAGGTGGCCCTTACTATTCTTTAAGGGCTAGCAGTCGGCTATACTTTGTTGTTCCCATTATTAAAGAGTGGGTCTCCTATACTGTTATGGCGTATGCAGTGACTGCAAGGGCTGCCAAAAATTTGAAGCACCCCAATACCCCTTTGAAGAGACATATAGGAGGGTCTCAGTAAAAAAAATGTTCCCCTTATAAAGGAGTGGGTCTTCTACAGTGGTAATGCCCATGCAGGAAAAACCCCATTAACAATTTAAAGACACATAGAGTGGGGCCACAGTAAAGACATGTTCCCATTAAAAAGGAGTGGGTCTCCCATACTGTCTGCCTATGCAGTGAATGCAACAGCTGCCAAAAATTTGGAGGAACTCCAATGTCCTTTGCAAGAGACGTAGATATGGTGACATGATAGATATGGTGGTGGACGATGAGGATGAGGAGAAGGAAGAGGACAAGACAATAGACAAAATCAGGAAGCGTATACCCATGTCTGGGAGTGAAGATAGAGGTGCAGAGTTAGACCTCACAAAAAATAGACACGGTATTTGAGTTTGTTACGCTGCTATCACTCGGTGGTGTTGAGAAGTCTGGCCCAATCCAGCCCTTGTTCATTTTTATAAGAGTCAGCCTGTCAGCATTCTCAGTTGACAGGCAGATGCGCCTTTCGGTTATAATTCCACCAGTGGTACTAAAATCCCGCTCTGACAAAACACTAGCAGCAGGGCAGGACACAACCTCAAAGGCGTAGAGAGCCAGTTCATGCCACGTGTCCAGCTTGGATACCCAATAATTATAAGGCACAGAGGAATCTCGCAGGACATTGGTACTATCGGCAAGGTACTCCCTCACCATCTTCCGAAACGTTTCCCTCCTTGTGAGAGTACCCCATGCCTAAGGGCCTGTGCGATGGGAGGGTCTGAGAAAACTGTCCCAGAACTTTGACAGTGTTTCGCTGCCTCTGCTGGATAGCATTTGGGTCTCTCTCACCAGTACTCCTTGGTTGTCGAACCAACTGTGACCTCTGCCGCCAACGTTTTCAGATGAGAATTTTTTTAATAATTCTGCAACAAGGGCATTCTGGTACTGCCCCATTTTATTAGGTCCGTTCGGAGTGGGAATAAGAAACAGAAAGTTCTCCTTGTAGCGTGGGTCTAGAAGTGTCACCAACCAGTAATGACTGCCACCCAAAATTTGGACAACGTGAGGGTCATGGGAAAGGCGGCATAACATAAACTCAGCCATGTGTGCCAGACTGCAAAGAGGCAAAACTTCCGTGTCCTCACCACGAGGACGACTGACCATGTTCTCTTCCCCCTCCTTGTCCTCAGCCCATCCACACTGAACAAACGGTATGACAGTTGTGCAGGTAGTACAGTCTATAGCGCAGGAAACTAGCTCCTGTTCTTCCTCCTCTTCCTCATTGTCACCCAATCCACGTTGGGATGAGATGAGGCTGGGCAGTGTGGAATCACCCTGTATGGTTCCTTGCTCCATCTCATCGTTCTCCGCCTGCAATGCATCCTCTTTAATTGTGAGCAGAGAGCATTTCAGAAGACAGAGAAGTAGGATGGTGTCGCTAATTATGGCATCATCGCCGCTCATCATCTTGGTGGAGTCCTCAAAGTTTTGGAGGATGGTACAGGTGTCTGACATCTGTATCCACTCCTGAGTTCTAATGTGTGGAGTCTAACCTGAATACCGATGGCCTTGTTGATGCTGGTAGTCAACAACTACCCTCTTCTGCTCACAAATCCTTCCCAATATCTGCAATGTAGAGTTCCAATGCGTGGGGACATCACACACCAGTTGGTGAGCTGGAAGTTGCAAATGCTGCTGAAGCAGGATAAGGGCGGCGGAAGCTGTAGCTGACTTTCTAAAATGGGCAGAGCGGCGTACTTTGACAAGCAGATCCAAAAGATCCGGGTAAGTTTTGAGAAACCTCTGAACCACGAGGTTAAGCACATGGGCCAGGCATGGTATGTGTGTGAGCTCACCTTGCTTCAGAGCCGCCACCAGGTTCCGGCCATTGTCACACATGACCATGCCTGGCTGTAGGGTCAGCGGTGTCAGCCACAGATCTGCCTGCTCTTTCAGAACTGTCCACAACTCTTCAGCATTGTGCGGTATGTCACCTAAGCATATTAGCTTCAGCATAGACTGTTGCCATTTGGCCAAGGCAGTGCTGCAGTGCTTTCAGCTTATGGCTGATGTGGTCATTTCAGAGATGGAGGCTGAAGAGTAGGAGGTGTAGGAGCTGTAGAATGTGAGGCAACCCTGAATGACCCACGGACCGCGATCCTCGGCATCAGTAGGACGTGTTCCGTCCCAAGGTCCGACTGGGTTCCGGCTTCCACTATATTAGCCCAGTGTGCCGTCAGCGAGATGTACCATCCCTGCCACAAGCACTTGTCCACGTGTCTGAGGTTAGGTGGACTTCCCCAGTAACTGTGTTGTTGAGGGCACGGCTAATGTTGTGGGACACATGCTCATGTAATGCAGGGAAGGCACACCGGGAGGAATAGTGGCAGCTGGGGAGCGAGTACCAAGGTACATTACGAGACTAAAAGGCAACATTTTGAGAGCAAGCATTCGCAAAATGTGTGAATTTAGTAGTGTGGCCAATGGGGTGTTGGCTATTTATTTGCACTAGTGTAAGAAGGAAGACTTGCCTAGGGACAGGTGCGGAGCTACGGCACCAGAACTGCCAGGGTCCTGCCTAGTGTTGCCAGGGGACAGAATTAAGAGTGCACGGGGGACTTCCTGGACAGTGTGGGGGACAGAGGAGAGGGACGGAAGAGAGGGACGGAAGAGAGGGACGGAAGAGAGGGAGTCAGGTGTTTGGGCTCGCACAAAAGTGACAGTTTGTTGTGGAGAGCAGACCGGCAGTTGGGGAGAAACAGTCTGTCCTGCCGACAACGAGAGAGAGACGTGCTGACCTGTCTGCGGTGACGGACGAACGGGTGACACAGCTTGCCGCAAAACAAGGGGCGTGTGGTCTGTATCGGGCCTACAGAAAGTGATCGTTCAGTTACCTGTATCACCACAGTTTTCCAGACATCTGACAGTGACCTACGGGTGAAGACGCACCCGGGATTAGTGATCCTAACGCAGTTTGTTGTACGCCGGAGGAGCTTGCTACGGCTCTTAAAGGAGTCATGACCGCTGTCATGTGGTCAAAAGGACTGGGGGCCCAGTGGGTGAGACCCGAGACCACCCACTGCCGCCAGAAGATGGACACCCTCCGGAGTGAGTGTCTGAAGACGGATGTAGTTATCGCTAAAGGACAGATAAGTGCAAGCTTCCAGTAATCTACCTTCTCTTATTCAGCCTGAACTTTTGGGATTGCGCCGTATTGTTCATCCTTTCCGTGTTATAGTTAAACCACAATCGTTTATTGTCCGATTTTACTGTTTTATTGTTGTGTTGCTTAAATTTACACTTCCTGCATGGAGAAACCAAATCTTGAATTAAACCTCTGCCATACTCTCTGCGCGCTGTGTGCAGCATCCGAGCCTTTTAACATTTGGCGTAGTTGGCAGGATGTCGTCCCCAGACGCAGCTGCAGATGTGGCAGACCAGGCCAGCGCGAGCCTACCCCTGAGCGCCATGTTGAATAATCTCCCAAAGTTTACCGGAGACAACATGATGCTGTGGGATTGGGTAGAACGGGTTAAGAGCATGTTACGGATGCACCCAATGACCCCCGATATGCAAGCAGAGATAGCTTTGCTGGCTTTAGAAGGAGAAGCTCGACAGTCAGTAATGTTTCATTCCCCCACTGACCGAAATACAGTGGAAAAGGTGGTACGGATCCTAGAAGAAATGCATGGGGACCCTACTAATGTGGCAGAGTTAAGGATACGACTGTTCCAACAGGTACAAAGGGAGGGGGAGACTGTGACCCAATATGTCAATGCCCTACAGAGTGTGTACACTTACATCACTAGGAAAACGAACCTAGAAGACGTGGTAGTGGGGCCCCTGGACCTAGTACTTAGGGACCAGTTCGTAGCCGGCCTCAGAGATGCGCAGCTGAGACAGGCCTTGCGAGAGCACTTGCGCACCAACCCGTGTATGACATTTCTGGAGGCAGGGGCAGAGGCCCGCGTGAGGGAACAGGAGATGGAGGTAGTGACCCTGGCAGTGATGGTCCGGGGCAATGCAGTGCCCCCGTCGTCTACGGCCGAACCAGAATGGGCCCGAGAGATGCGGTGGGAGATCCAAGAAATGCGAGAAGAGTGGTACAATATTCGAGTGGCTCAATCAGTGAGAGCCTGAACAGTTGACCAGAGACCCCCGGGCGAAGTAAAGGACGAGCCCAGACCCCGGGTTGGAAGACGACCCCCTGCAGACAGGGGACCAACGTGTTGGAATTGTGGGGGCATGGGGCATTACGCCAGGAGCTGTGCCAGTCAAAGAAGGCCTCTGTCCCGGCAGCCGTTAAACTGACGGGCTTCGGGTGTGAGGAACGCAACCCGGAGCAGAGGAAGGCAGTAAGTCCCGAAGACTTACTATCCATGAGCCCGACAGTGTGAGCCGAGCTTGGCGGACGGGTGGTTTACTGCTTGATCGACACGGGATCTCAAGTGACCACCATGGGAGAAACTTATTTCCGTCAGCGGTACCCAGAGATGGCACGAAATGAAGAGGGTCCCTTGATAAAGCTCACAGCCGCTAACCAACTGCCCATTCCGGTCACAGGAGTAGTGTGGTTATGCATCCGGGTGTGCGGACAAGATGTGGGAAGAAAAGGAGTCGTCTGACAGGTGGAGATGCCGGCCCAGGACCACCAGTGACCCTCGGTATGAACGTGCTGAAAGAAATCGGGCAGATCCTGATTAGGGAACAACGAGAGCTCAGTCTAGGGCAGTGGGACTCTAGAGGCCCTCAAAGGAAGGCCCTCCAGCAGCTGATCAGGGTTGCCCAGGTGCAAGAGACCTCGAGTGGGGGAAAAGTTCTGGGAAAGGTGATAATACCCACCACCAACACCCTCACCTTACCACCAGGACAGACAGTCCTCACTTTGCCGGTCCCAGCCTGCACCCCACTAGAAGGGGTAGAGATTCAGATCGAGTCAACCACCGTGGACAAGGTGCCTCCAGGTCTATTGGTAGCGCGGACCTTGGCTACCATCCATAAGGGAAACGTGGTGGTACGATGCGTGAACCTGAATCCGAGTGAGCTCATTCTTCCCGCCAGGACCGAAATGACCTAGATCCTGGGGATGCCAGAACAGCTGGAACCGCCAGATGCGATACAATTGTCAGCCGTAAAGGGGGATCCCTGGACCCTGGCGATCACCGTACGATCGGGGTCTCCTCGACCTCAGACTAAGGACGGTCAAAGGATCCTAGAACAGATGCGTGCTGATTTGACAGGGCTCACAACGGAAAAGGTGTACCATATAGAAGAGATGCTGGGACCAGTACCAGGACGTCTTTGCCCGACATGAGGATGATTTTGGATGTACCGAGGCCATCACCCATGAGATCCCTACGGGATATGCTGCTCCGGTAGGGGGACGGTATAGACAGATGCCCCCGCAAATGTACCAGGAGGTGAAGGAAATGCTGGCCCATATGATACAGAACGGGGTGATTCAGGAAAGCCAGAGCCCGTGGGCGGCTCCAATCGTCCTGGTCAGGAAGAAGGATGGAACCCTACAATTCTGTGTGGACTACAGGCGGCTAAATGCTTGCACCGTAAGAGACTCGTACCCTTTACCCAGGATCAAGGAGTCTCTATCCGCCCTAGGCAAGGCGAAATACTTCTCCTCCCTGGATCTGGCCAGCGGATACTGGCAAGTGCCAGTGGCTGAACACGACCGCACCAAGACAGCATTCGCGTTGCCCATGGGACTCTTCGAGTTTAATGGGATGCCTTTTGGCCTAACCAACGCTCCCGGGACCTTTCAACGCTTGATGGAGAGATGTTTAGGCGATCTGAACTTTGAGGCCACACTGATCTACCTCGATGACATCATCGTCTATGCGTCTACCTTCCAGGAACATGTACGAAGACTGGAGCAAGTCTTGAGTCGCCTTCGAAATCACGGCCTCAAGGTGAAGCCACAGAAATGTCATATATTCCGCAAGCAGGTTGAGTACCTCGGGCACACAGTGTCCAGTGAAGGAGTCAGACCCACTCAGGAGAAAGTGGTCGCCGTGCAAGAGTGGCCCACCCCGAAGACTGTAAAGGACGTGCAGGCCTTCCTAGGACTCGCAGGGTATTACCGCAGATTTGTGAAAAATTTCACGCGCATCGCTAATCCACTACTGGAGCTCCTTCAAGGGATACCTGCGGGCTCGAAAAATCGAACAGTGAAATGGGGAAGAGAACAGGAGGAGGCCTTCAGGGCTTTCAAGATGGCCCTGACGGAAGCTCCCATACTGGCCTACATGGACTTTTCTCAGCCCTTCGTTCTTCACACCGATGGAAGTCTCCTTGGTCTAGGGGCCGTGCTGTCGCAGGAGCAGGAGGGGAGAGAGCGGGTGATAGCATATGCGAGTCGCTCCCTCCGAGACTCGGAAAAGAACCCAGACAATTGCAGCTCCTTTAAACTGGAATTGTTGGCCCTAGTGTGGGCAATGACAGAAAAGTTCGTGGAGTACTTGTCGGGGTCTGAAGTGTTGGTGAAGACAGACAACAACCCGTTGGCTCATCTGGAGAATGCGAAGTTGGGAACCCTGGAACAACGAAGGGTGGCTCGTATGGCTCGGTACCGGTATAAGATCACCTACCGGCCTAGGGCTGAAAACAAGCATGCTGATGCCCTCTCCAGGGTGACCCATGAGCACCCCGACCATGACCGAGATGAAGAACTGGAGGCCGAAGAGGTGCCCAGCTTTCGGAGGGTTGGCAGCCCGTTGTCCGCTACACAGGGACAGATCGGGGAAGTGAAAGAAGGACACGTGTTGGGGCGGCCAAGGGACGAGTGGGTATGGATACAGCAAATGGATGGAGAGATTGCACGGTTGCGTCAGTGGGTGGCTTTGAAACAAGTCCGTAACGGCAAAGAAAGGGAGACCCTGACGCCAGAGTGGCTGATGATGCTGCGGCATTGGGAGAGACTGAGCCTGCAGGACGGCTTGCTGTACAGATGGGTCCAGTTGGTACGGGAGTTCGGCCCCACTTGGCAAGTAGTGGTTCCAGAGAGTGTGATCGGGACACTGGCCAAGGAAGCACACGAGCGGGGAGCACACTTTGGACCCGAAAAGACCTTCCAGTGGCTGCAGAGACAGGTGTACCACCCCCAGCTAAGAGTTGCAGTGGAGAACGTCTGCCAGAAGTGCCAGAGTTGTGAGTTGGTGAAAACCCCAGAGCAGCGGGCCCCCGTCCAGACCATTGTGACAGCTGCGCCCTTAGAGGTGTTGATGATTGACTACCTGACTATCGGGTATGGACATTGCCTGGTCATGACCGACCACTTCACGAAATTCGTGGTGGTAACTCCGACCAGGGATCAGACAGCTGAATCTGCTGCCCAGGCTATCTGTCGGGACTTCATCAGGGTCTATGGCTATCCGAAGCGAATTCACTCTGATCAAGGAGCTTGGAAGAAGATCGGAATGTACGCTGGCCGGAGTTTGTGGCCGAGCTGGTGTGGGTCTATAATAACCAGGTACATAGTGCCACAGGGTTCACCCCCTACACCCTGCTGTTCAGACAAAAGTGTAGGGAGATCACTGAGCTCAAACTAGATCCCGTGGAGTACTGGTCCTGGACGGGCCCATCTACCTGGGTCTGGGAGCATCGGCACCGGTTGCAGACTCTTCGGAGGTTGGTGCAGCAGAAGTTTAAGGAACATAGCCACCATGAAACGCCACCTCTTCGTGGGACAGCCCTTTAAGTCGGGAGAAAGGGTATTGGTACGGGACAAGAGACCCCGGGGCAAGCTGAGTAGACAGTAGGAGTCGACCCCGTATCGAGTGAAAAGGAGAGTTAGTCCTGAAGGACCGGTGTATGAGGTTCAGCCTGAGTTGGAAGAAGCGGCTCCAACTAGAATCGTTCATCGAAGCATGTTACGGCCCTGTTTGTCTAGCGATGAGGAAAAGAAGGAGGAACTCAGCACAAGGATGAGAGATCCCACACCCAGTGCGCCCGTCTACGATGATGAGGAGGAAGGGACGATAGTGGCTGCGATCCCCAGTCTTACATCGCCCACGGCTTCTCACTCGGGAGAGGAGGGCCCACTGCTCCATCAGGCTGGGCCTGGCGAAGTTGGGAACCCCAGTGACTCTCAAGTACCCTGCGCTCCAACTGCATTACGCCGGTCCGAACGATCCACAGCTGGTGTGCCACCTATCCGCTACAATCAGGATAAGTTCATCTGGCAACGTATCATCCAAGGGGTCAGAGAGTGTGAGCGCCTGGTGAAAAAATTCTCACCCGTGGAATGGCGAGCTCAAAGGGAGCGGGAGTGTAAGAAGGAAGACTTGCCTAGGGACAGGTGCGGAGGTCCGGTGCCGGAATTGCCAGGGTCCTGCCCAGTGTTGCCAGGGGATGGGATTAAGAGTGCACGGGGGACTTCCTGGACAGTGCTGGGGGACGGAAGAGAGGGACGGAAGAGAGGGACGGAAGAGAGGGACGGAAGAGAGGGAGTCAGGTGTCTGGGCTCGCGTGAAAGTGACAGTTGGTTGTGGAGAGCAGACCGGCAGTTGGAGAGAAACAGTCTATCCTGCCAACAACGAGAGAGAGACGTGCTGCCCTGTCCTCAGTGAAATAGAGACGTGCTGACCTGTCTGCGGTGATGGACGAACGGGTGACACAGCTTGCCGCAAAACAAGGGGCGTGTGGTCTGTACTGGGCCTACAGAAAGTGATCGTTCACTTACCTGCATCACCACAGTTTTCCAGACATCTGACAGTGACCTACGGGTGAGGACGCACCCGGGATTAGTGAGCCTAACGCAGTTTGTTGCACGCCGGAGGAGCTTGCTACGGCTCTTAAAGGAGTCGTGACCGCTGTCGTGTGGTCAAAAGGACTGGGGGCCCAGTGGGTGAGACCCGAGACCACCCACTGCCGCCAGAAGACGGACACCCTCCGGAGTGAGTGTCTGAAGACGGACATAGTTATCGCTAAAGGACAGATAAGTGCAAGCCTCCAGTAATCTACCTTCTCTTATTCAGCCTGAACTTTTGGGACTGCGCTGTATAGTTCATCCTTTCCGTGTTATAGTTAAACCACAATTGTTTATTGTCCGATTTTACTGTTTTATTGTTGTGTTACTTAAATTTACACTCCCTGCGTGGAGAAACCAAATCTTGAATTAAACCTCTGCCATACTCTCTGCGTGCTTTGTGCGGCATCCGAGCCTTTTAACACTTGCGTTCCAAGGACTGGGGTAGGGACAACTGAATGCTGCGCTGGGACAAGGACGTGGACATGCTTGCTGATGATGCTAGTTGAGAGTGTACAAAGACAGGTGCAGGGTGGGAGGCATCTTGGCATGTGCCATGCTCAGGGGATTGGCGTGCATGCACAACAGCGGAAGAAGCAGTGGTGTCACCCGCAGACACTGTCTCTGTACCCTGGGGTTTGGCCCACTTAGTTGGGTGCTTTGCTGTCATGTGCCTGATCATGCTGGTGGTGGTCAGGCTGCTAGTTTTGCTACCCCTGCTAATGAGGCCTGGCAGGTGGTGCAAATGGCATTTTTGGGGTTATCTGCAGAGTCTTTAAAAAACAACCAGACTCGAGAAGACCTAACAGTTGTACTGGCAAATTCCATCGTGTTGGTGTTACGGGGAACGCTTTACTGCCTGGTGTCTGCGGCCACCACAATGCTTCGTCCTGCCTGTTGTGGTGCTACGCTTCCCTCACCCTGTATGCTGCTGTCCTCGCTCTGCATGTCACCCTGCCAGGTTGGGTCATTTACTATATCATTCACCACCCCGTCTTCCACTTCCACACCCTGGTCCTCCTCCTGACTTTCTGGCAATTGTGCCTCATCATCATCATTCACCTCTTGCGACAGTAATTGCACTTTCTCACCGTTGCCTTCGTGTGACCGTGGCTGCTCAAATATTTGGGCATCGCTACACGCGTTCTCCTCTTGACTCGCTTGAACCTGGCTGGGCGAGAGGCCCAAATCTACAAATGTAAACGTGAACAGCTCCTCTGAGTGTCCAAGTGTGGGATCAGTTGTCTCCGGGCACTCAGCATGGTAGGAGGAAGGAGGATCAGGGTGAGGAATATGAGGTCCAGACTCATGGCTACTGAGACTTGACCGTGTGGAAGACAGGGTGGTAGTGTTGGTGGCAAAGTGACTGGAAGCATTATCTGCTATCCAACCAACAACCTTTTGACACTGCTCTGGGTTCAATAGTGGTGTGCTGTGGTCCTCTAGTAATTTGGACAGGAAGGTCAAGCGACAAGTTGTGGATGTTTGTTGTGGCACAATTTCAGCTTGCCCACGACCACGTTTTCTGCATGCACCATCACGTCCACTTCCCCGTCCCTTGCCAAGCACCTTGCCCATTTTAAATGGAGGATAATATTTTCCACTTTCACGAGAAATGGCTGATTTTGGAACACTGTTATATGTGATATGTCTGACAGAGAACCACGATTATAAATAGCAGGCCTGTAATTTACTAATACTATTCTTCACAGAGACGTAGTATGAATAGCTTGACCGACACACTGCAAGGAAATGGAAGGCAGAAATGGCTGATTTTGGAACGCTGTTATATGTGATATGTCTGACAGAGAACCATGGTTTTAAATAGCAGGCCTGTAATTTACTAATATTATTCTTCACAGAGACCTAGTGTGAATAGCTTGACTGACACACTGCAACAGTATGGAAAAGGAGGCCAATATTTTCCACATTCAGTTCAAATTTCTGAATTTTTATCGCTGAACTATAGAACAGATCTGGCTGTATTCTGCAGTGCTAACAAGCAAATGGGACAGAAAAATGCCGTACTCTGGATTGCTTTTGAAGCAAACAGCCAGGATTAAGATAAAAAAAAAATTGCCCTTGCCCCTGATATATGGGGCTAGGTCTAAAAATATCTGTAAGAATAGCAGCAGGAACGTACTATGGACCCTTTTGCACTATATGCACTACATTTTGCCACATACATTGCCTGCCTGCCTAACTCCTGCTATCACCACTGAATTTATGCAGCTGGATTGGTCCTCAGAAGGACTGTTAGTTCAGATGGATATATAGATACTAGATGGTGGCCCAATTCAAACGCATCGGGTATTCTAGAATATGTATGCGGTAGACCGGGCGCAATCAGCAGAGCGGTGTTTAAATTTGGCGCCAAAATTGCTGATTGGTCACGGTCGGCGACCGCGACCAATCAGCGAATCGTATTAGTGAGGACCGGGGAGCGGCGCTGCCTGTGCGGGTACTTCCGCTGCTCGCAGCAGAAGTATCCCAACCGGCGGCGCCGCTCCCCGATCCTCCCTTCACACTTGCCGTCGGGAGATCAGTGGCCCTAGCCGCTGATCTCCCGACGGTAGCCGCATGGAGGTCAGCGGCGCCGCCGGTAGGGGTACTTCAGCTGCATCGCCGCTGACCTCTGTGCAGAGCGGTGTTTAAAGTTGGCGCCAATATCACTGACTGGTCGCGACCAATCAGCGTCGTATTAGTGTGGGCCCAGGAGCGGCGCTGCTTGTGCGGGTACTTCCGCTGCGAGCAGCCGGGAGATGAGCGGCTGCTCGCAGCAGAAGCATCCCGACCGGCGGCGCTGCTCCCCGGTCCGCCCTTCACACTTGCCGTCGGGAGATCAGCGGCCCTAGCCATCTTTTTCTGAAATCCCGCGTCGCTGATTGGCCGAGGCCGGACCAATCAGCGACGCGGGATTTCCTGGACAGACAGACAGACAGATGGGATAAGACAATTATATATATTAGATGTGGTGGAATACTTTTACTAACTATAAACAAGCAAATCTCTCCCTGACTCAGCAGCAGCTCTCCCTACTCTGCCTGGTTCCGGGGTAGACTGTGATGAGCATAGCGGCACTAGGTCTTAAATAGACCTGATGACGCTGTGCGGCCAGCCAATCACTGTAATGCCCACAACAAACATGGCTATGGCATTACAGTGCGTGTCCAGTAATCCCTGCATGTTCATTGGCTCTCTAAAGAGCACCAAACTTGCAGGGCGTGGACCCGAGTTCCCGCCAGAGCAACCCAGAAATACTCGCCGAGCTTGTCTAGCACTGTGATGCTCGGACGAGTACCGAGCAGTGGCGAGCACGTTCGCTCATCACTAGTATCTATATAGGAGTGGTGGTTATTTGCCAGCATCCCTGCTCTTATATGCAGTTGCCAGTACATATATATGCATATTGCTGGGTTAGCTTAGTTGTTAGCGTTGATACATGGAGATTATTCAAAGATATTATTTTTAAATGCTAGGGCCGTTTTGGAGAATGCTCATGCATATGCTATGTGTGGTTGTATACTATAGTAATTTGGATATACCCATTAAATTACACAGTACTTATCATAAGGCTTGTACCCACCAACATAGGTTTGATGCATAAGAACAGGCTATCATGCAAAGCCTAGCTTTCACCAAGTGTGATGACCATCAGTGCGTACCACGCATGTGCTGCTTGCAGCTCTGTGAGGCGGTGCTCTGCAGTGCGGGGTGTCGCCTGGCAAAGGACCAGGTCAGTTGACCTGATTGGCTGCATTGATGACACCCGCATTGAGTGCCAGCCTCACTGGTGATGAAGCAACATGGTGGGGACGCGCTCACACATGGACACAGACTGGCGCCAAACATAGGGCACAGGTGAGGTAAAGACTGACAATTAGGGTCACTATACAGAATCAGTAGACTATACATACTGTGGGGGTTCTACTCACTCAGGTGCGTTGGGAGGCAAACAAAAAGTCTCTGATCAGCCAGTCCTGTGGGCACACAGGCTGCGTAGCATCCAGTCTACTGGCTCGGTCGGGAGACCACAACACACAGGAGGCCTTATCCCTACAAACACACAGACCATGTGCCAAACAACAGCCTCCAATTTATACCTTAACCACACCCAGAGGTGAGGTATGTGGGTAGCAAGACCCGCCCATCTCTCATAATTTTTCTCACATGAGGACTGCTTCCTACTCAGATAGAGAACAGGGTGCTCCTCCCCATGTATCTCCTGGGAAAGGACTGCTCCTAACCCGACATCTGAGGCATCTGTTTGGAGTATAAACTCTTTCTTAAAGTCAGGGGCAAACAGAACCAGTTGTTTACACAGAGCCACTTTCATTTCTTGAAAGGCCGTCTCTGCCTATTCAGACCATTTGGCCATTGCTGATTTCGTCACCTTATGGAGGTCTGTCAGGGGTGCGGCTATCATGGCAAAGTTTGGGATGAACCTCCTGTAATATCCCACGATTCCTAGAAAGGCTCTAACCTGCTTCTTCGAAAGTGGTCTTGTCCAGGTTCGATTGCCTCCACTTTACTGATTTGGGGTTTGATCTCGCCTCTACCCACTACATATCCCAGGTATTTGGCTTCTTCTTTCCCCATGGCACAATTCTTCGGATTTATTGAAAACCTCGCCTTCCTCAGAGCATTAAACACTGCCTGGACCTTTCCCAGTATTGTTCAGGCATGCTGCAGTGTAGAAAACGCAGTCTTCTCCTGGGCTCCCTGTGACATGGGGATCTGCCAATATCCCTTTGTCAAATCCAAGGTGATTATGCACCTGGCTGGCCCAAGTCTCTTGATCAGCTCATCGACACGTGGCATTGGATATGCGTCGAATTTGGAGACCTCATTCAACTTCCGCAAGTCATTGCAGAATCTCCATTCGCCATTGAGTTTTGGGACAAGGACAATTGGGCTCGACCAACCGCTCTTGGATTCCTCAATGACCCTGAGTTTCAACATACACTCCACCTCCTTGTAGATCAATTCTCGTCGGGCCTCCGGAATTCAATAGGGCTTCAAGTTTACACTCACATATGGCTCCATCAGAACTTCATGTTCTATGACCTTTGTGCACCTTGGCAATTCTGAGAACAGGTCCCTGTTCTTCTACAGCAACTCCCGACACTGTTGTTTTAGGGCCTTTGACAGCGTCTCCACTATGGTGACACCTCCAACCTCGCCTTCTGGCTTGCCTAGCAAGCACAGAGTTTCAGCCGGCTCTCTGTCTTGCCACGGCTTGATGAGCTTGACGTGGTAGATCTGATATGGTTTCCGTCTTCCTGGTTGATGAATCTTATAGTTCACATCACCAAGTTTCTCCACAACCTCATAAGGCCCTTGCCATCTGGCCAAGAATTTAATCTCCACAGTAGGAATTAGCATGAGGACTCGGTCTCTCGAATTGAACTGCCTCACTCTGGCTGACTGGTTGTAGACCCTAACCTGAGCTTCTTGTGCCTGGAGGAGATGTCCTTTTACGATGGGCATCACCTTTGCAATCACCTGCTGTATCAGTGCAACGTGCTCGATGACACTTCTGTAGGGCGTGTTTTATTAAACCTTTCCACAAGGCCATCTGTCTGAGGATGGTACACTGAAGTCCTCAGTTGGGAGATTTGCAGGACCTTGCATAACTCCCTCATCACCTTTCTCATAAAAGGTGCTCCCTGGTCGGTCAGGATCTCCTTTGGTAAACCTGTCCGGGAAAATACGTGGACCAATTCGCGGGCTATACTTTTTGAGGAGGAGTTTATCAGGGGGATCGCTTCAGGGTTGCATGTGGCATAGTCTATTATGACCAAGATATATTGATACCCACGAGCAGATTTAACCAGGGGACCGACCAAGTCCATAGCAATTCTCTCGAACGGCACTTCAATAATGGGCAGCCCCCGGCTCCTGTGCAATCCCATTTATGACCGTGACATTATTAAAGGCTTCCCTCAGAATTAGGTCCCTATGTTGGGCAGACCCAAAATTCTCGCTGGTCACCCCTAACTCCGGAATGTCAGACTCAGGGGACACTACCTCCTCATCCCCCACAAGGACAAAAAAGGAAATCTATCTGGAGTGGGCGGCCTTTGCAAGGAACCCTCAACCCCCAGGTATCTCTCAACCAGTCCAAACAGTTCATTGGCATTCCGGGGATCACCCTGGGCAACCCAAGTCTGTATTGGTCTCCGCAGGGAGTGCACAAACCAGTCCATCACCACTTGCTCTACCATCTGTGCAGGCGTAGGGGACTCCGGCTGCCTCCATTTCTGTACCAAGTGCAAAAGGTCAAATATTTGGGAACGAGGGGTTTTGTCACGGCAATACGCCCAGCAGTGGACCCGCTGCTCCCTGATAGTCATTGTTACCCCCAAGTGGGCCAGAATTTTGGTTTTTGGTTTGCCATACTCCTTGGCGTCCTGCAAAGCTAAGTCATAGCAAGCCTTCTGGGGCTTCCCCGTCAAGTAAGGCACCAGTACCTCTGCCCACTGCTCAGCGGAAGTTTCTCCCTCTCGGCAACCCTTTCAAAGGCAGTCAAAAAGGTTTCCACATCATCCCCAGGGGTCATTTTCTGCAAGGCCCGTCTTGCCACCTTCCAAACGTGGGAGTCATCAGCTGGACATGGGGTTGGGATGTTTGTCCTGCCCTGGATGGCAGTTGCCAGAAACTGTATCTGCTGCCACTGCTCCTGCTGGTGCTGTTGGATCTGCTGTAACAACAGCCTGTTGGTATCCTGCTGGTGCTGCTGCGACTGGACCAGGTGTTTCAGCAGGTCCTCCATTTTGTCCGGCGTCACTTGCTGGCTTGTAGCAGATTTCACCCAGGACATGCAGCCCTTCTTGTAGCAGTGACACGTATCTGCTGGGAACACTGCCCGCATTCTCCACCAATTGTGGAGGTTCTCCTCACT
Source organism: Phyllobates terribilis (assembly GCF_046119375.1). Lineage (NCBI taxonomy): Eukaryota > Metazoa > Chordata > Amphibia > Anura > Dendrobatidae > Phyllobates > Phyllobates terribilis. The sequence continues at coordinate 613,016,412 of NW_027362762.1, forward strand.
CAGGTGCGTCCGGAGGCAAACAGGAAGCATGTTTCTTTAAATGTCCATGTCGTTTTATTACGTCATAACCCCCAGCCTATAATTCAGGCTTAAACAAAGTAAAGAGTCCATAAGGCAAAGTCTCTGGTTAGCCAGTCATGTGGGCACACAGGCTGGGTAGTATCCAGTCTACTGGCTCAGTCGAGAGACCACAACACACAGGAAGCCTTCTTCCTACAAACACACAGACCATATGCCAAACAACAGCCTCCATTTTATACCTTAACCACACCCAGAGGTGAGGTATGTGGGTATCTTGATCCGCCCATCTCTCAAACTACCCGTAACCAGGTCCCAGTCCTCTTAGTGATTACATACACTAGAGAAACACTCCGGGTTAAATTACAGAGGACAGTCATCTCTGTGATACATGCCTCCCATCAACTATGCGTCCATTAGCCACCTTACAGTACACACCTCCTGACGAAACTGCAGTCAGTGGTGAAACGCGTCGAGGTGTACGGCAGCCCTGTTTCTCCAGTCACGTACTTGCTTCAGGTATGGCTAGTATAGTTTTAAATTGGTCACATCCCCATTATCTATATTTACAAAGTGTTTTGCACACCCTGAATAAGAAGCATTTTTGTCCTTAATGTTTTTAATATGTTCGGACAAACTTTTTTTACTTTCCGTATTGTGCAGCCTATATATTCACATTGCACGCCTGACATTCAACACAGTGCACTATATGGTGAGAATTACAGTTCATAAAGGAGTGCAAGCGAAAATCTGAACCATCTGAACCATCTAGGTTACTGGACGAAAGGATACACAATCGGGAGATGAATGATTCAACAAAAAGAAGGAATTTTAAAAAAACACAATATTCAGCTATCAAACAAATACGAGAGAATAGCAATTTAATTGTGAAACAATCAGATAAAACAGGAAGTGTAGTGGTGATGGATAAGGAAGGACCTTTACAAAAGTCAGGTTTTAGAAATCATAAATGATGGTGCAATATATCGAAAATTAAATTCAGACCCCACACTGATTTTTAAAGAAGCCCTAAATAATATTCTAAAAGAGGGCCAAGCTTTAGGGGTCACTGATGATAAGATGAGTAAACTTTTATTCAAAAATCACCCAGTTGTACCAGTCTTCTATGGTCTCCCAAAAACTCATAAAAATCAGTTTCTTGTCTTGTACATGTACATGGCTTGTAGGATATGTTTCTGTACCAAAAGGAGCGGTTCGGCTGCACAGTTATAGGGCATACAGTGAATGCAATGCCTACCAAAAATTTAGAGGCACTCCAATGCCCCTTGGAAGTGACATGGAGGTCAGAGGGCCGTAACTCAACCATTTTTTCCATTTATAGCAACTGGGTCTCCTGTGCACTGTTGGCCTAAGCAGTGAATAGAAGGCTTTCCAAAAATTATGAGGAACTGCAATGCCCCTTGAAACAGACGTGGATTACAGCGTACTAAAAACCTTCTACCATTATTGGGGAGTGGGTCTCCCTTAGTGTTCGCCTATGTATTGAAAAGCAAAAGCTGACTAAAATTAGGAGGAAATGCAATGCCCGTTGGAAGAGTCGTGGAGGTCGCAGTAGCTTAACAAGACGGTTTTAATGCCCCTTGGAAGAGACGTGGAGGTCGCAGTAGCTTAACAAGATGGTTTTAATGCCCCTTGGAAGAGACGTGGAGGTCGCAGTAGCTTAACAAGATGGTTTTAATGCCCCTTGGAAGAGACGTGGAGGTCGCAGTAGCTTAACAAGACTGTTTTAATGCCCCTTGGGAAAGTGGTGGAGGTCGCAGTAGCTTAAGACGGTTTTAATGCCCCTTACAAGAGCCATGCAGTACAGCATATTAAAAACATTATTCTCATTATTGCGGAGTGGGTCTCCCATAGTCTTTGCCTATGCCTTCCAAGCAAAAGCTGCCAAAAATTAGGACGGAGGAAGTTGCAATACCCCTTACAAGAGCCATGCAGTATAGCATATTACAAACATTATTCCCATTATTGGCGAGTGGGTCTCCCATAGTCTTTGCCTATGCCTTCCAAGCAAAAGCTGCCAAAAATTAGGACAGAGGAACTTGCAATGCCCCTTACAAGAGCCATGCAGTACAGCATATTACAAACATTATTCCCATTATTGGGGAGTGGGTCTCCCATAATCTTTGCCTATGCCTTCCAAGCAAAAGCTGCCAAAAATTAGGAGGAAATGTTATGCCCGTTCGAAGAGTCGTGGAGGTTAGAGTTAAAAACAACATTTCAATGCCCCTTGGAAGAGCTGTGGAGTTCAGAGTGGTTTAACAAGACGCTTTTAATGCCCCTCGGAAGAGACGTGGAGGTCCCAGTAGCTTAACAAGACAGTCTTAATGCCCCTCGGACGAGACGTGGAAGTCGCAGTAGCTTAACAAGACGGTTTTAATGCCCCTCGGAAGGGACGTGGAGGTCCCAGTAGCTTAACAAGATGGTTTTAATGCCACTCGGAAGAGACGTGGAGGTCACAGTAGCTTAACAAGACGGTTTTAATGCCCCTCGGAAGAGATGTGGAGGTCGCAGTAGCTTAACAAGACGGCTTTAATGCCTCTAGGAAGAGACGTGGAGGTCACAGTAACTTAACAAGACGGTTTTAATGCCCCTTGGAAAAGTGGTGGAGGTCACAGAAGCTTAACAAGACGGTTATAATGCCCGTCGGAAGAGACATGAAGGTCCGAGTAGCTTAACAAGACGCTTTTAATGCCCCTCGGAAGAGACGTGGAGATCCCAGTAGCTTAACCAGACAGTTTTAATGCCCCTTGAAGAGTGGTGGAGGTCGCAGTAGCTTAACAAGACGGATTTAATGCCCCTTACAAGAGCCATACAATACAGCATCTTAAAAATATTATTCCCATTATTGGGGAGTGGGTCTCCCACAGTCTTTGCTTATGCCTTCCAAGCAAAAGCTGACAAAAATAAGGACGGAGGAACTTTCAATAATGGCAACATGGACCACGGTCACCCTGGTGGTATAGTTTTGGTGGAGGTTGACGATAAGGAGAATAACATAAAACAGCCGAAATGAGGAAGCGTATACCAATGTGTGGGTGTGAAGCGGTGCATGTGAATACACCTCCTGAAATAACACAGTGGATTTGACTTTATGTTACTCTGCTGTCATTTGGTGGTGATGAGAAGTCTGGCCCAATCCAGCCCTTGTTCATTTTGATAAGGGTCAGCTTGTCAGCATTATCAGTTGACAGGCAAGTGCGCTTATCAGTTATAATTCCCCCAGCGGCACTAAAAACATGCTCCGATAACATGTTAGCGGCATGGCAGGCCAGGACCTCCAAGGCGTACAGAGCGAGTTCATTCCAAGTGTCCAGCTTGGATACCCAATAATTAAATGGCACGGAGGAATCACGGAGGATGCTGGTACGGTCGGCAAGGTATTCCCTCACCATCTTTTGAAACTTTCCACTCCTTGTGAGAGTACCCCGCGCCGGGTCTGTCCGAAGGGAGGGTCTGAGAAAACTGTCCCAGAACGTTGACAGTGTTCCCCTGCCTCTGCTGGATTGGAGTTGCGTCTCTCTCGCATGTATGCCTTGGTTGGGCAACGAACTGTGACCTCTGCCACTAGCGTGTTCAGATGGGAATTTTTTTAACAGTTCTGCAGCAAGGGCCTTCTGGTACTGCCCCATTTTTGTAGACCTGTCCACCTCAGGAATAAGAGAGTGAAAGTTCTCCTTGTAGCGATGGTCTAAAAGTGTCACCAACCAGTAATGACTGTCACCCAACATTTTGACAACGCGAGGGTCACGGTTAAGGCAATGTAACATAAAGTCAGCCATGCGTGCCAGACTGGTAACTGGCAAGACTTCCGTGTCCTCACCAAGATGACGACTGACCACGCTCTCCTCCTCTCCCCCCCCTGTCATCAGGCCACCCACGCTGAACCGACGGTATGACAGTTGTACAGGTACTACCGTCTACAGCGCATCATACAAGCTCCTGTTCTTCCTCCTCCTCCTCCTCCTCCTCCTCCTCTCCCTCATTGTCCCCCAATGCACGTTGGGATGAGATGAGGCTGGGCTGTGTGTAATCGACCGCTACCGCTTCTTGATCCATGTCATCATACTCTGGCTGCAATGCCTCCTCTTTAATTCTCTGCAGAGAGCGTTGCAAAAGACAGACAAGTGGAATGCTGACGCTAATGATGGCGTCATCGCCACTCACCATCTTGGTGGACTCCTCAAAGTTTGTCAAGATGGTACATATGTCAGACATCCAGGTCCACTCCTGAGGTCTTATGTGTGGAGTCTGACCTGAATATCAACGGCCTTGTTGCAGCTGGTACTCCACAACTGCTCTCTTCTGCTCATAAATCCTTTGCAACATGTGGAGGGTAGAGTTCCAACGTGTGGGGACATCACACACCAGTCGGTGTGACGGAAGCTGCAAACGCTGCTGCAACACAGCAAGGGCGGCAGAAGCTGTAGCCGACTTGCGAAAATGAGCTGACAGGCGGCGTACTTTGACGAGCAGATCTTGCAACTCGGGGTACCGCGGGTTAAGGTTAAGCACATGAGCCAGGCATGGTACGTGTGTGATCTCGCCTCGCCTCAGAGCAACCACCAGATTACGGTCATTGTCACACACGAACATGCCTGGATGTAGGTTCAGCGGTGTCAGCCACAGATCGGCCTGCTCTTTCACAGCTGTCCACAACTCACAAGCAGTGTGAGGTTTCTCACCTAAGCTTATGAGTTTCAGCACAGCCTGTTGCTGCTTGGTGGAGGCAGTACTGCAGTGCTTCCAGCTTGTAACTGATGTGGTGATTTCTGAGATGGAGGCTGAACATGAGGAGGAGAAGGAGGATGATGCGCAGGAGCTGTACACTGTGGGGGCAACTCTGACTGACACAGGGCCCGCAATCCTTGGTGTGGGGAGGATGTGTTCCGTCCCAAAGTCCAACTGGGTCCCGGCTTCCACTATGTCTACCCAGTGTGCCGTCAGGGAGATGTACCGTCCCTAGCCACAAGCACTTGTCCACGTGTCCGTTGTCAGGTGGACTCTCCCAGTAACTGCATTGTTGAGGGCACGGCAAATGTTTTGGGACACGTGCTTGTGTAGTGCGGGGATGGCACACCGGGCAAAATAGTGTCGGCTGGGGACCGAGTACCGAGGGACGGCAACCGCCATAAGGTTGCGGAAGGATTCTGTCTCCACCAGCCTAAAAGGCAGCATTTCCAACGCAAGCAGTTGTGAAATGTGTGAATTTAGGACTGTGGCCTGTGGGGCGTTAGCTGCGAATTTCCACTTTCGTTCAAAGGTCTGGGATATGGACAATTGAACGCAGCGGTGGGACGTGGACGTTGATGCTGTTTCTTGAGAAACTGCCATAACAAGTGAAGACTGAGAGGAGGGGGCATCTTTGCATGCAGTATGGACAGGGGATTGCCTTGCACACACAACAGGGGGTTCTATTGCATGCACAACAGCGGAAGAAGCATTGGTGACACCCACTGACACTGGTCGTGGACCCTGGGGTTCGCCCCACAAAGTCGGGTGCTTTGCTGCCATGTGCCTGATCATGCTGGTGGTGGTCAGGCTGGTAGTTTTGTCACTCCTGCTGATGCTGGCATGGCAGGTGGTACAAATGGCCTTTTTGGGGTTATCAGCAGAGTCTTTAAAAAAATTCCAGACTCTGGAAGACCTACAGGTTGTACTGGCAACGCCCCTCATGTTGGTGTTACGGGGAACTGTTGCCTGCCTTCTGTGTGCGGCCACCACACTGCTTCTTCCTGCCTGTTGGGGTACTTTGCCTCCCTCACCCTGTGTGCTGCTGGCCTCGCTCTGCATGTCCTCCTGCCACGTTGGGTCAGTTACTAGATCATCCACCACCTCCTCTTCCACTTGCGCACCACGATCCTCCTCCTCACTTCCTGGCAATTGTGTCTCGTCATCGTCCACCTCTTGTGACAAATTGCCAGCGTCGACTTCCTGTGGCCGTGGCTGTTCAAATATTTGGGCATCGCTACATGGGATCTCCTCTTCCACCACTTCAAGAGGAGCAGGCGAGGGGCACAAATCTGGAAATGGACCAGTGAACAGCACTTCAGAGTGTCCAAGTGTGGGATCAGTTGCTGTCTGACGACACTCGGCATGGTGGGAGGAAGGAGCATCAGGGTGAGGAGGAGTATGCAGTCGAGACTCATGGCTACTAAGATTTGACCGTGTGGAAGACAGACCGGAGGTGGTGGTGCCCAGGTAACTGGAAGTATTATCTGCTATCCAATTAATAACCTGTTCACACTGATCAGTTCGCAATACTGGTGTTGTTCTGTACTTCCCTAGTAATTCGGTCAAGAAGTGGGAGCGAGAAGATGTGGCACATTTTCACCTTGGCCACGGCCCCGTCCTCTACACGCACCATCACCAGAAAGTCCAGTTCCAAGTCCCTTGCCACGCGCCTTGCCCATTGTAAAGGAAGTAAAATAGCTTACACTCGCACTATCAATGGAAAAAGGGCAATAAAAAGTAGATTAGAACCGTGGAAGAGGAAAACCACAGTTCTATTTCTCTGGCCTACACCCGACTCTTTTAAACAATCTGAACAATCAGGGAGAAACTATTACTGTTTTTCTTTACGGAAAAAAATACCAAAAGCTGAATAATAGAGATTTTTTACCGTGGAATGGCAAAACCACAGTTATTATTTACTGGGGTATACCAGACTTTTTAAAATATATATATTTGCGGCTGAACAGTGAGCGACACACTCAAACTGTTTTTTTCTTTAGGTACAAATGAGCCACAAGTCGATAATACAGAGGTTTGAACCATGGAACTGCAAAACCACACTTCTGTTTGTCTGGCCTACACCAGACTATTTTAACTAGATATATTTGTGTCTGAACTGTCACAGACACACTTTTTTTTTGGGGGGGGGGGGGAGACACCAAAAGGTTAATAAGATGAGTATGTGTACAGTGTAAAGGAGGAAAAAAAAAAAAGAGGATTTAGATGAAAAAAAAAAAGGATTTTTCCTGGCCCCCGAGACCTGGAGCTAAGTCCAGCAATTTCAGCAACAGGAGCACACATGACTGTAATGCAGCGTTTGCTGGTATAACCACTGTGTCTCCTATATAGCCTGCCTGCCTGATATCTGGGATGGATATTAGTCCTGAGAAGGACTGTTTGTTTGATATGGTAGCCTTTACAGACCCTACACTAACTATTTTGCAGTATATATCTCTCCCTAAATCAGCAGCGCTGTCCCTACACTGTCTGATCCCAGCCGTCTGTATCCAAGATGGCGGCGCCCGGTTTTAAATACTCGAGGTGACGCTGTGCGGCCAGCCAATCAATGTAATGCCCACAACCAACATGTCCGTGGCATTACAGTGACTGGCTGGCAATCCCTGCATGTTCATTGGCTCTGTAAAGAGTGCCAAACATGCAGGGCGGAGACCCGAGCTCCCGTCCGAGTAACCCAGAAATGCTCGGTGCTCGCCGAACATCCCGAGTAGCGTGATGCTCGGGGGAGTACCGAGCAGAGTCGAGCATGTTCGCTCAACACTACTGGCATACTGACAGGTGGGTACTGGCAGGCACGGCTGGTATGCAGACAGGTGGGTACTGGCAGGCACGGCTGGTATACAGACAGGTGGGTACTGGCAGGTAGGAACGCAGGCAGGATAGGGACCAGTACAGACTGGGATACAGGAACAGAGCCGCAGGTGCGGCAGACAAGCAGAGCAGAGCAAAACCCGCAAGTGTGGTAGACAAGCAGAGCAGAGCAAAACCCGCAAGTGCGGTACACAAGCAGAGCAGAGCAAAACCCGCAGGTGCGGTAGATAAGCAGTGCAGAGCAAAACCCGCAGGTGCGGTAGACAAGCAGAGCAGAGCAAAACCTGCAGGTGCGGTAGACAAGCAGAGCAGAGCAAAACCCGCAGGTGCGGTAGACAAGCAGAGCAGAGCAAAACCCGCAGGTGCGGTAGACAAGCGGAGCAGAGCAAAACCCGCAGGTGCGGTAGACAAGCAGAGCAGAGCAAAACCCGCAGGTGCGGTAGACAAGCAGAGCAGAGCAAAACCCGCAGGTGCGGTAGACAAGGAGAGCAGAGCAAAACCCGCAAGTGCGGTAGACAAGCAGAGCAGAGCAAAACCCGCAGGTGCGGTAGAAAAGCAGAGCTACACACAAGGTACTTACAATGAAGTAGCGAGTGGACACTAAACTCACAAACAGAAGTACAGAGACAACGAATTGGAGTTAGGTGCAGGTTCAGACACTGCAGGAAAAGGGAAGATATGAACATAGAGACAAACAAGTAATGGGCTAGGACGCTGTGCAGACAGGAACTGAACCAGGAACAAGATACAAGAACGAGCCTGGGTATACAGCCCCCAGGGTGTCGGAACAGACTAGAAGTCACAGATACAGGTAACAGTCCTGGGTACTCAGCCCCCAGGGTTGCGAAAACAGACAAGATACAGGACGGGACCTGGCAACTCAGTTGCACAGAACACACTGAAAGAAAGTGTTGTTCAGGCACCTCCTACTGGGTGGAGGGGGTTTAAGTATCCAGTGACTCACAACAATAGGCTGGTGACGCATTAGGAGTGCGCACACAGTAACTATAAGAATCAGACAGTAACCGAGCCGCCGCCCTAAGCAATCAGACAAGAGACACATAGCAGGTACTGGAGCAAAGTGTGCAGCCAGGACTGATAGGTAAGATGGCGGTCTTGCATGGTGGGAGGTGGTAAGCCATGCCAGCACGCCACCAGGGATGTTACAGCAAGCCAGTTAACCATGATGAGGTATCACCACACCCAGAGTCAGACAGATTTCCTTTTTTGTCCTTGTGGGGGATGAGGAGGTAGTGTCCCCTGAGTCTGACATTCCAGATTTAGGGGTGACCAGTGAGAATTTTGGGTCTGCCCAACATAGGGACCTAACTCTGAAGGAAGCCTTTAATAATGTCACGGTCATAAATGGAGTTGCACAGGAGCCGGGGGCTGACACAAGGTTTCCCTATTTTATAAGTGGGGAATTGTTCTACTTGGTCATGAAAGCGATGGAGGAGCCGGTGGAACAGTTAATAGTGCCGGGCCCCTATAGACAGAAGGTTTTGGACATGGCCCATTCACATATCTTGGTGGGACATCTGGGAGTGGAAAAAACGCAGGAACGGATCATGCAGTGGTTCTATTGGCCGGGGTGTCACCGGGAAATATTAAAGTATTGCAGGTCCTGCCCTACGTGTTAGTTAACCACCCCCACTTCTCACTTTCGAAGTCCCCTCGTGCCATTGCCCATTATTTAAGTGCCATTCCAGAGAATTGCTATGGACTTGGTCGGTCCCCTGGTCAAATCTGCTCATGGGCATGAATATATATTGGTTATTCTTGACTATGCCACACACTATCCTGAAGCGATTCCCCTGAGAAACTCCTCCGCAAAGAGTATAGCCCGCAAATTGGTCCACGTATTTTCCTGGACAGTTTTACCAAAGGAGATCCTGACCGACCAGGGAACACCTTTTATGAGTAAGGTGATGAGGGAGTTATGCAAGGTTCTGCAAATCTCCCAACTGAGGACTTCAGTGTACCATCCTCAGACAGATGGCCTTATGGAAAGGTTTAATAAAACACTGAAGACTGTGCTGAGGAAGGCCATAGAAAATGACAGTAGAGACTGGGACTGTCTCCTACAGTATCTGCTGTTCTCTATCCGTGAGGTTCCACAGGCCTCTACAGGGTTCTCGCCATTCAAACTCCTGTATGGCCGACATTCGTGGGGTCTTCTTGATATAGCAAAGGTAACCTGGGAAGCCGAAGTCACACCCCACAGAAGTATCATCGAGCATGTTGCACTGATGCAGCAGAGGATTGTGAAAGTGATGCCCATAGTAAAAGGACATCTTCTCCAGGCACAAGAAGCTTAGGCCAGGGTCTACAACCGGTCAGCCAGAGTGAGGCAATTCAATCAGGGAGACCGAGTCCTCATGCTAATTCCTACTGTGGAGAGTAAATTCTTGGCCAAATGGCAAGGGCCTTATGAGGTGGTGGAGAACTTGGTGATGTGAACTATAAGATTCATGAACCCGGAAGATGGAAATCATATCAGATCTACTACGTCAACCTCATCAAGCCATGGCAAGACAGAGAGCCGGCTGAAACTCCATGCTTGCTGGGTAAGCCAGAGGCGAGGTTGGAGGTGTCGCCATAGCGGAGATGCTGTCGAAGGCCCAAAAACTGCAGTGTCGGGAGTTGCTCTAGAAAAACAGGGACCTGTTTTCGGAAATAAAATTCCAACAGTCGTGGAACACGAAGTTCTGACAGAGCCACATGTGCGCGTAAACTTGAAGCCCTATCGAATTTTAGAGGCCTGACGAGAATTGATCTCCAAGGAGGTGGAGTGTATGTTGAAACTCTGGGTTATTGAGGAATCCAAGAGCAGTTGGTTGAGTCCGATAGTCCTGGTCCCAAAACCCGATGGCGAATGGAGATTCTGCAATGACTAGCGGAAGTTGAATGAGGTCTCCAAATTTGACGCATATCCAATGCAGTGTGTCGATGAGCTGATTGAGAGAGTTGGACTAGCAAGGTACTTAAGCACCTTGGATTTAAAGAAGGGATATTGGCAAATCCCCAAGTCACCGGAAGCCAAGGAGAAGACTGCGTTTTCTATACCGGACGGCAGCTTCCAATATGTCCGGATGTCTTTTGGACTGCAGGGGCCCCGGCCACCTCCAAGAGGGCCATGGACTGAATTCTTGCGCCCCATAAGGAATACGCCGCAGCATACCTGAACGATATTGTAATCTTCAGCCCAGACGGGGGAGGTTATTTGGAAAAGGTCCAGGCAGTGTTTATGTCACGCAAGGTGCAGCAAAGACTAAGTGCAACACGGAGGGAAGGGGGAAAAGAGGGCCCAGACTCTAGGGAAAGGGGGGAGTGGAGACCTCCTTGGCTGATCTAATATCACCCTGACTCCACTAAAGTCCCTATATTGGCTCTTCACCAATCGCCGCACGCGAACCTCGCCCTGTCTTTCCCTGGCGTGGCCCTGGCTAGGGAAGGGAGGGGGGTGAGAGCTAGTCCATGCCCACTGACCACAAAAGACAACAAGTGGGAACAAGCAAGGGAAGATAGCTTGGCTTTAGTCGACTTCAGAGAGATGAACACCCATCCTCAAAGCTCCAGAGAGGAAGAAGTAATGCACTTGCGCTGAGCCTTCACAAGGGGTAATGTGAGTATCGCCGGCACATCCCCCTAGCAGACAGCAGGTATTTATACACCCAGGCCAGGGTGTTATTTAGCCAGAGTAAGTTAGCCACTGGGTCCTAAAGAGACAGCCTCTAAGAAGGTGTCTGTAATGCCAAACGTAGAGATCTCCTGCAACCAACTGCAGGGCGACTGTCTGTCACTTCTGACACACCCATGACAGTTTAATGCACTAAAATAGGCAGGGTTTTCAATAAACCCAAACAAATGTGCCATGGGGAAAGAAGAAGCCAAATACCTGGGATATGTAGTGGGTAGAGGCGAGATCAAACCCCAAATCAGTAAAGTGGAGGCAATCCAAACATGGCCAAGATCACTTTCGAAGAAGCAAGTAAGAGTCTTTCTAGGAATCGTGGAATACTACAGGAGGTTCATCCCAAACTTCGCCATGATGACCGCACCCCTGACTGACCTCCATAAGGGGACAAAATCAGCAATGGCCAAATGGTCTGAAGAGGCAGAGATGGCTTTTTAAAAAATGAAGCGGGCTCTGTATAAGCAACTGGTTCTGGTTGCCCACGACTTCAAGAAAGAGTTTATACTCCAGACAGATGCCTCAGATGTAGGGTTAGGAGCAGTCCTTTCCCAGGACATACACGAGGAGGAGCACCCTGTTCTCTACCTGAGTAGGAAGTTGTCTTTGTGTGAAAAGAATTATGCTGTCATAGAAAAGGAGTGCACACTACGGTACTATCTATTGGGACGAAACTTTAAATTGGTATCAGACCATGCCCCACTCAGATGGATGAGGGAAAGAAAGGGGAAAAATGCTAGGGTCGCCCGCTGGTTCTTAGCCCTACAAGATTTCATGTAGAGCATAGAGCAGGGAAACTACATGGTAATGCCGATGCCCTCTCGAGAATCCCCTGTCTGGTAGTAGAAAGTGCCAAGCCCCATGGCCTTAGGCAGAGGGGGGAGGTATGTAAGGTGGCTAATGGTCGCATAGTCGATGGGAGGTATGTGTCACAAAGATGGCTTTCCTCTGTGATGTAACCCAGAGTGAGTGATTCTCTACTGCACGTAAGCACTAAGAGGATCATTTGGTGAACCCGGGACAGGGTTAAGGGTAGCTTGGAGAGTTGGGCGGGTCCAACTACCCACATATCTCACCTCTGGGTGGGGTTAACATCCTTTAAAATGGATGCCGTTGTTTGGCACAGGGTCTGTGAAGGCCTCCTGTGTGTTTCGCCGGACTGACCCAGTGAGCTGAACACTACACTGTCTGTGTGCCCACAGAACTAGCTTAAGCAGAGACTTGCTTAATGGACTTTGTTTTGTCTGAACTAAAGGCTGTTTATATTTCTTTATTTTTGCAGGGTTTATGATGTAATAAACCAACATGAAGATTTAAAGGAAAATGCCTCCTGTTTGCCTCCCACCGCACCCAAGTAAGTAAAATCCCTACAATAATGATGGGGTCGGTGATTAGACTGGGAACGAAGTCCAATCCTAGGGTATTACTATTTTGCAATATATAGTATGCATAGACCCATTATATAGCATATATCTATGTAGGAGAGGTGGTTATTGGCCAGCACCCCTACTCTTATATACAGATGCCAGTACAAATACAGTGAAGGAAATAATTATTTGATCCCTTGATGTTTTTGTAAGTTTGTCCACTGACAAAGACATGAACAGTCTATCATTTTAAGAGTAGGTTAATTTTAACATTGAGAGATAAAATATCCTAAAAAAAAAATCAAGAAAATCACATTGTATAAATTACATAAATGTATTTGCATTTTGCAGTGACAAATAAGTATTTGATTCCTCTGGCAAACAACACTTAACACTTGGTAGCAAAACCCTTGTTGGCAAGCACAGCAGTCAGACATTTTTTGTAGTTGATGGTGAGGGTTGCGCACATGTCAGGAGGAATTATGGTCCACTCCTCTGTGCAGATCATTTCTAAATAATTAAGATTTTGAGGCCGTCGCTTGGCAACTCGGAGCTTCAACTCCCTCCATAAGTTTTCTATGGGATTAAAGTCTGGAGACTGGCTAGGCCACTACATGACCTTAATGTGCTTCTTTTTGAGCCACTCCTTTGTTGCCTTATTTGTACTGTATGTTTTCGGTCATCGTCTTGTTGGAAGATCCAGCCACGACCCATTTTTAATGTCCTGGCACAGGGAAGGAGGTTGTCACTCAGGATTTTACGGTACATGGCTCCATCCATTCTCCCATTGATGCGGTGAAGTAGTTCTGTGCTCTAAGCAGAGAAATCCCCCAAAACATAATGTTTCCACCTCCATGCTTGAGAGTGGGGATGGTGTTCTTTGGGTCATAGGCAGCATTTCTCTTCCTCCAAACACGGCGAGTTGAGTTAATGCCAAAGAGCTCAATTTTTTTCTCATCTGACCACAGCACCTTCTCCCAATAACTCACAGAATCATTCAGGTGTTCATTGGCAAACTTCAGACGGGCCTGTACATATGCCTTCTTGAGCAGGACTACCTTGCGGGCACTGCAGGATTTTAATCCTTTAAGGAGTAATGTGTTACCAATGGTTTTCTTGGTGACTGTGGTCCCAGCTGCCTTGAGATCATTAACAAGTTCCCTTTGTGAAGTTTTAGGCTGATCTCTCATATTCCTCATGATCAAGGATACCCCACGAGGTGAGATTTTGCATGGTGCCCCAAATCGATGTCGATTGACAATCATTTTGTATTTCTTCCATTTTCTTACTATTGCACCAACAGTTGTCGCCTTCTCACCCAGCGTCATACTTATGGTTTTGTAGCCCATTCCAGCTTTGTGCAGGTCTATGATCTTGTCCCTCACATCCTTAGAAAGCTCTTTGGTCTTGCCCATGTTGTAGAGGTTAGAGTCTGACTGATTAATTGAGTCTGTCCACAGAAGTCTTGTATACAGGCGACTATGTAAGACAGCTGTCTTTAATGCAGGTAACAAGTTGATTAGGACAGTCTAATTGGTCTATAGCAGAGGTCCCCAACCGCCGATCCGCGGACCAGGACCGGGCCGTTGGGGTTTTTCAGCCGGTCCGCGGCGCCGCTGACCAGGGCCGGCGTCAGCACCCGGGCAAATGCCGGGGCTCTGAGCAGGCAGAGGGGCCCACTGGCGGTCGCGCACCCCGCTGAGCTATGGGCGGAGGAGAGCGGTGTCAGCGCCCGCCCTTCTCCGCCGCTTGCTCAGGGCCCCGGCAGCCCGATACTTACCTCTCCCCGTGCCTCCGCAGATCAGCTGTCTTCCTGCTCTGCGCTCCCTGTGACGTCTCAGGTCAGAGGGCGCGGTGACGTCTTTACACCGCGCCCTCCCCTGAGCCGTCACAGGGAGCGCTGAGCGGGAAGAAACGACAACGCTGGAGTTCGGAGCCGAGCAGCGAGCGGCGGGCAGCAGGTAGCAGGTGAGGAGAAGGGAGTTGAGTATTTGATTTTTTTTTTTTTTTTTTAATGTATGGAGGCATGGGGCATTATAAAGAGGGGAGGGGGGGCATCCTGCATGGGGCATTATAAAGAGGAGGGGTGACAGCCTGCATGGGGCATTATAAGGTGGGGAACAGCCTGCATGGGGCATTATAAAGAGGGGGGGATTCCTGCTTGGGGCATTATAATGAGGAGGGGTGACAGCCTGCATGGGGCATTATAAGGTGGGGAACAGCCTGCATGGGGCATTATAAAGAGGGGGGGATTCCTGCTTGGGGCATTATAATGAGGAGGGGTGACAGCCTGCATGGGGCATTATAAGGTGGGGACCAGCCTGCATGGGGCATTATAAAGAGGGGGGGATTCCTGCTTGGGGCATTATAATGAGGAGGGGTGACAGCCTGCATGGGGCATTATAAGGTGGGGACCAGCCTGCATGGGGCATTATAAGGTGGGGAACAGCCTTCACGGGGCATTATAAAGAGAGGGGGGGACATCCTGCATGGGGCATTATAAAGAGGAGGGGTGACAGCCTGCATGGGGCAGTATAAAGAGGAGGGGTGACAGCCTGCATGGGGCAGTATAAAGAGGAGGGGTGACAGCCTGCATGGGGCAGTATAAAGAGGAGGGGTGACAGCCTGCATGGAGCATTATAAAGAGGAGGGGTGACAGCCTGCATGGGGCATTATAAAGAGGGGGGGTGACAGCCTGCATGGGGCAGTATAAAGAGGAGGGGTGACAGCCTGCATGGGGCAGTATAAAGAGGGGGGGCAGCCTGTATGGGGCATTATGTGGGGGGTAACAGCCTGCATGGAGCATTAAAAGGGGGGGGCCTGTATGGGGCATTATGTGGGGGGGAACAGCCTGCATGGAGCATTATAAGGGGGGGGGGCAGCCTGTATGGGGCATTATGTGGGGGTAACAGCCTGCATGGAGCATTAAAAGGGAGGGGCCTGTATGGGGCATTATGTGGGGGGTAACAGCCTGCATGGAGCATTATAAGGGGGGGACAGCCTGTATGGGGCATTATGTGGGGGGTAACAGCCTGCATGCAGCATTATATGGGGACCGGTATCCTGTATGGAGCGTTATATGGGGGCCAGTATCCTGTGTGGAGCGTTATATGGGGGCCAGTATTCTGTATGGAGCCTTATATGGGGGCCAGTATTCCGTATGGGGTCTTATATGGGGGCCAGTATTCCGTATGGGGCCTTATATGGGGGCCAGTATTCCGTATGGGGCCTTATATGGGGGCCAGTATTCCGTATGGGGCCTTATATGGGGGCAAGTATTCCTTATGGGGTCTTATATGGGGGCCAGTATTCCGTATGGGGCCTTATATGGGGGCAAGTATTCCGTATGGGGCCTTATATGGGGGCAAGTATTCCGTATGGGGCCTTATATGGGGGCAAGTATTCCGTATGGGGCCTTATATGGGGGCCAGTATTCCGTATGAAGCGTTATATGGGGGCCAGTATTCCGTATGGGCGTTATATGGGGACCAGTATTCCGTATGGAGCCTTATATGGGGGCCACTATTCTGTGTGGAGCGATTCACCGGTTTCTGAGCTATTGTAGAATTTACAATAGATATCACTCATGAAGTGAAATCTTTGCATTGTACTATATATATATATTTCTCCGCCGTATCTCTGCATCATGAATCGTGGTATGTGTTAAAGGGGCCCACTGAGACTCTTTCGCCCGGGGCCCAGAAAAACCTGGAGCCGGCCCTGCCGCTGACAGCTAGCTCCGCGGCCCTGCGCCTGGTCAGAACTCGCTCTGTGTGGATTTATAATGTTTTCTGCCATAGCCGTGACAGCTCGCAGCTCCCGGCAGAGAACATTATGCAGGACGGGGTGGGGCGTCGGGCGGGTCTTAGTGACGCAGCCCTCCACAGCACAGCATGGTACCTGTTGTACGTCACGGGGCGGGTCTTAGTGACGCGGCCCTCCTGCACAGCATGGTGTGTTCCTGACGGGGTGGGGCGGCAGGCTCTCCTCACTGACACGCCCCCGGCAGAACATGTTATGTGGGGCGTGCTGGGGCAGCAGACTGGCTTCAGTGACGCGGCTCCCGGTACCGGTGTTCAGTGTGTAGCGCTGCTAAGCAGCAGCGCTGTATACACTGACGCTCAATGTACAATGCTGCTACTTAGCAGCGCTGTACACCGAGGTCCCGCCAGCATCCTCCCCATACAGCTCCACCCCTCCATAACCCCACCCCCATATGACCAAAGCCCCGCCCCCACCCCCACCGGGCCATGGAAAACTGGTCTTGCTTAAAGCCGGTCCCTGGTGCAAAAAAGGTTGGGGACCTCTGGTCTATAGGAGCCAGAACTCATAATGGTTTGTAGGAGATCAAATACTTATTTCTCACGGCAAAATGCAAATAAATTTATTAAATTTATACAATGAGATTTTCTTGATTTTTTGGGGGATATTCTATCTCTCAATGTTAAAATTAACCTACCCTTAAAATTACTGTTCATGTCTTTGTCAGTGGGCAAACTTACAAAAACAGCAAGGGATCAAATAATTATTTCCCTCACTGTGTATATATATGTCCTGTTGAAAAATAAATGATGGTCCAACTAAACGCAAACTGGATGGAATAGCATGCCGCTGCAAGACGCTGTGGTAGCCATGCTGGTTCAGTATGTCTTCAATTTTGAATAAATCCCCAACAGTGTCACCAGCAAAGCACCCCCACACCATCACACCTCCTCCATGCTTCACGGTGGGAACCAGGCATGTAGAGTCCATCCGTTCACCTTTTCTGCGTCGCACAAAGACATGGTGGTTGGAACCAAAGATCTCAAATTTGGACTCATCAGACCAAAGCACAGATTTCCACTGGTCTAATGTCCATTCCTTGTGTTCTTTAGCCCAAACAAGTCTCTTCTGCTTGTTGCCTGTCCTTAGCAGTGGTTTCCTAGCAGCTATTTTACCATGAAGGCCAGCTGCACAAAGTCTCCTCTTAACAGTTGTTGAAGAGATGTGTCTGCTGCTAGAACTCTGTGTGGCATTGACCTGGTCTCTAATCTGAGCTGCTGTTAACCTGTGATTTCTGAGGCTGGTGACTTGGATAAACTTATCCTCAGAAGCAGAGGTGACTCTTGGTCTTCCTTTCCTGGGGCGGTCCTTATGTGAGCCAGTTTCTTTGTAGCGCTTGATGGTTTTTGCAACTGCACTTGGGGACACTTTCAAAGTTTGCCCAATTTTTTGGACTGACTGACCTTCATTTCTTAAAGTAATGATGGCCACTCGTTTTTCTTTACTTAGAATTTGTATTATGGCAAGAAAAAAGCAGCTAACAGTCTATTCAGTAGGACTATCAGCTGTGTATCCACCTGACTTCTGCACAACACAACTGATGGTCCAACCCCATTTATAAGGCAAGAAATCCCACTTATTAAACCTGACAGGGCACACCTGTGAAGTGAAAACCATTTCCGGTGACTACCTCTTGAAGCTCATCAAGAGAATGCCAAGAGTGTGCAAAGCAGTCATCAAAGCAAAAGGTGGCTACTTTGAAGAACCTAGAATATAAGACATATTTTCAGTTGTTTCACACTTTTTTGTTAAGTATATAATTCCACATATGTTAATTCATAGTTTTGATGCCTTCAGTGTGAATGTACAATTATTAAAGTTATGAAAATACAGAAAAATCTTTAAATGAGAAGGTGTGTCCAAACTTTTGTGAGGAAGCATGAGCAATCTCAAGGCTACAAGTCCATCTCCAAATACCTGAATGTTCCTGTGTAATCGGAGCACAGTGTCATCAAGAAGTTTAAAGCCCATGGAACTGTGGCTAACCTCCCTAGATGTGGACGGAAAAGAAAAATTGACGAGAGATTTCAACGCAAGATTGTGCGGATGGTGGATAAAGAACCTCGACTAACATCCAAACAAGTTCAAGCTGCCCTGCAGTCTGAGGGTAGAACAGTGTCATCCCGTACTAGCCGTCGGCGTCTGAATGAAAAGGGACTGTATGGTAGGATACCCAGGAAGACCCCACTTCTTACCCCGAGACATAAAAAAGCCAGGCTCGAGTTTGCCAAAACTTACCTGAGAAAGCCTAAAACTTTTGGAAGAATGTTCTCTGGTCAGATGAGTCAAAAGTAGAGCTTTTTGGCAAAAAGCATCAACATAGAGTGTACAGGGAAAAAAAAGAGGCATTCAAAGAAAAGAACACGGTCCCTACAGTCAAACATGGCGGAGGTTCCCTGATGTTTTGGGGTTGGTCTGCTGCCTCTGGCACCGGACTGCTTGACCGTGTGCATGGCATTATGAAGTCTGAAGACTACCAACAAATTTTGCAGCATAATGTAGGGCCCAGTGTGAGAAAGCTGTGTCTCCCTCAGAGGTCATGGGTCTTACAGCAGGACAATGACCCAAAACACACTTCCAAAAGCACTATAAAATGGTTTGAGAGAAAGCACTGGAGACTTCTAAGGTGGCCAGCAATGAGTCCAGACCTGAATCCCATAGAACACCTGTGAAGAGATCTCAAAATGGCAGTTTGGAGAAGGCACCCATCAAATATCAGGGACCTGGAGCAGTTTGCCAAAGAAGAATGGTCTACAATTCCAGCAGAGCATTGTAAGAAACTCATTGATGGTTACCGGAAGCGGTTGTTCGCAGTTATTTTGGCTAAAGGTTGTGCAACCAAGTATTAGGCTGAGGGTGTTAATACTTTTGTCTGGTCCATTTTTGGAGTTTTGTGTGAAATGATCAATGATTTGATTTTTGCTTCATTCTCTTTTGTGTTTTTTCTTTGCAAGCAAATTAAATGAAGGTAATAATACCAAAGAATTTGTGATTGCAATCATTTTCAGGAAGATACTGAGTATTATCTGACAGAATTGCAGGGGTGCCAATACTTTTGGCCACCACTGTATATATATGTATATATATATATATATATATATATATATATATATATATATATAGTAATGCTGCTCCTTGCTGCATTGCTAAAATGTCCAGGGGGTGTGTTCTGGCTGACCATATACCTCCCCTCAGGTGACTGATCACATGACTGTGACATCATCACAGGTCCTGTGTGCACAGAAAGATATATAAATCCGGGCGGTTTGGAAACAGGGAGATGCCTGGTGAGGCAAGAGGCCTGATCCCTGTGTTTGGGACGCCAGTAGCCCTGCAAGGCACGTGGCTTGGAGACCACGGCTGGGGAGCCTTAAAGCCACAGCTGTGGCAGAACAGAGCTGAGAGAAGCAGCTAAGACTCGGCAAAGTTAAAAATGGTTCTTTATATGGACATTGATGCTGTACCTTGCTGAAGTCTGTATCTGAAGCCAAGCGGGCATAGCTGCCACTGAAAGGCTCTAGGATATTACGTGTGTAACATTCCTGCGAGCCACTGAGATGGACTATGTTATAAGCGCAGTTTATGACGTGTAATAAACTCCTGGACTTTAGTTTACTGGAAAACTAAACTGATCCGGTGAAGTGAGTGCCCCCCAACATGATCAATACTGCTACCTTACAATATATATATATATATATATATATATATATATATATATATATATATATATATATACACAGTATATATATATTTTGCATAGGGGCAGTCTGTGCGACTACTATATTTTGCAGAGGAAACGATAAAGGCTAGCACTCAACAAAGTGGAAAGGCCCGGTGCTAGTGAAGGGAACCAGTGGGGCAGTGTGTGTGTATGTGTGCGCATGTCTGCATACTGTGTGTGCGCATGTCTGCATACTGTGTGTGCGCATGTCTGCGTACTGTGTGTGTGCGCATGTCTGTAAACTGTGTGTGTGCGCACGTCTGCGTGTGCGCGCATGTCTGCGTACTGTGTGTGCGCATGTCTGCGTACTGTGTGTGTGCGCATGTCTGTAAACTGTGTGTGTGCGCACGTCTGCGTGTGCGCGCATGTCTGCGTACTGTGTATAGGGGCAGTGTGTATATGTTTTGCAGAGGGGCAGTGTGTGTGTGTTTGTGTGTGCACGTCTGCGTACTGTGTGTGTGCGCACGTCTGCATACTGTGTATAGGGGCAGTGTGTATATGTTTTGCAGAGGGGCAGTGTGTGTGTGTTTGTGTGCGCACGTCTGTAAACTGTGTGTGTGCGCACGTCTGCGTGTGTATGTGCGTCTGCGTACTGTGTGTGTGCGCGCATGTCTGCATACTGTGTATAGGGGCAGTGTGTATATATTTTGCAGAGGGGCAGTGTGTGTGTGTTTGTGTGTGCACGTCTGCGTACTGTGTGTGTGCGCACGTCTGTAAACTGTGTGTGTGCGCACGTCTGCGTGTGTATGTGCGTCTGCGTACTGTGTGCATGCGCGCATGTCTGCATACTGTGTATAGGGGCAGTGTGTATATATTTTGCAGAGGGGCAGTGTGTGTGTTTGTGTGTGCACGTCTGCGTACTGTGTGTGTGCGCACGTCTGCGTGTGTATGCGCGTCTGCTTACTGTGTGTGTGCGCGCATGTCTGCGTACTGTGTATAGGGGCAGTGTGTGTGTATATATTTTGCAGAGGGACAGTGTGTGTGTGTGTGTGTTTGTGTGCGCACGTCTGCGTACTGTTTGTGTGCACGCATCTGCGTACTGTGTGTGAGCGCGCATGTCTGCGTACTGTGTATAGGGGCAGTGTGTTTGTATATATTTTGCAGAGGGGCAGTGTGTGTGTGTGTGTTTATGTGCGCACGTCTGCGTACTGTTTGTGTGCACGCATCTGCGTACTGTGTGTGTGCGCATGTCTGCATACTGTGTGTGTGTGCGCCCATGTCTGCGTACTGTGAGTGTGTGTGCACATGTCTACATACTGTGTGTGTGTGCGCCCATGTCTGCGTACTGTGAGTGTGTGTGCACATGTCTGCATATGTGAAGGATGAGGGGGCCGGCTAGGCCCTGTGATGTATACCTATATTTCTCCCCCATATCTGTCTATCATGAATCATTGTATATGTTAAAGGGGCCACTGAGACTCAAAAGGCTGGAGCCGGCCCTGTGTGTGTAGCTTTGTCTGTAATGCCAAACGAAGAGATCTTCTGCAACCAACTGCAGGGCGACTGTCTGCCACATCTGACACACCAGTGACTCGTACTTGCTATGGCTTCAGGTATGGCTAATATACTTTTCTAATGTCCCTTATGAGACTGGTTTGGCGGGGATTACTGGTGGGTGCTAGGCAGCTTATCTGTCTATGAATTGTCTATAAATAATACTTTGCTTAATTTGCACATTTGATTTGCTAGTGTGAATTGACATCTACATCAGTGAGGCTGCGTGCCCACTATGCGTTTTTCAAGCGTTTTTGCCGCGGAATTTCCGCAGCGAAAACGCTTAAACTCTTGGTAATACGTGCCCCATCGTCCCCAATGATAATCCGCATGTGCTGTGCACATGCTGCGGAAATTTCCGCTGTGGATTATTATTGCGGAAAAATACGCAGCATGTCCATTAATTTTGTGGACACGCAGAGTAATTACCGCCATTGACTTGCATTGAAACGCATAATATCCGTGTCAGTACATTTGCACACATGGATATTATGCGATTCTATGTGCGGATGTTACCCGGGTTTGAAGAAGAGGAGACCTGTTAAAAAAAGAATTTAAAGTAAAAAATAAAGATTATACTTACCTTTCGAAGGCCCCCTTTTTTTTCTCCGCTCCGTCTGGTCTGTTGTATGGGTTGCGGTGGTGTGAAGGACCTGCCATGACGTCATTTAGTCATGTGACAGATTGTTGTTGTAATTCTGATTGGCAGCCGGCTCTCCACAGCCTAACTGGGGAAGCCGGCTGTCAATCAGCAAGAATTTAGCAGTCCCTCAGAGTAAACAGAGCAGACAGGAAACGAAGCCGTCGCTCTGTTTGATGTAAAGGAAGCTGCTGAATCGCAGGAGTGGTCTGTGACCTCTCTGTGGCGGCGGAGAACAGCGCCAGGCACATCAGGCAAGTAGGTAGCAACTTCCTACCTATTAGTGCTTTAGGCATAATTTTTTTAATAGTCCCGGATATCCCCTTTAAGTTTTTAAAAGTCATTGTCAGTTGCTGGCAGCAACAATTAGTGCAATGGTCGGTGCTTGTACTCATCAGCTCCCATTAGCCCCCTTGTGTCACAATTGCGAGATGCTAATGGGTTGCCATGTGTTGCTGCCATGTTGGTTGACTTATGACGCCCAGCCGAAGGCTGGAGCTCCTAGGAAGATGTCGCAATCAATGTGCTGGGAAGTTATTATAGCACGATCACTTTGTAGTCAGCGCTGACTGGAACAGCTCCTAAACTGCCACTATAACTGGAAGCGAGGGGCAGCAGGGAGAATAAAACTTAATTTTCTCCCTGTAGCCAACATTTTTCAAATAAACCGAGTAAACGACTATCCCTTATCTTTGCAGTGTGCCCCTTTCTGCTCCCATATCGCTGTAGCAAGCTCGGTTCTGCTCCCTTATCGCTGTAGCAAGCTCGGTTCTGCTCCCTTATCGCTGTAGTAAGCTCGGTTCTGCTCCCTTATCTCTGTAGTAAGCTCGGTTCTGCTCCCTTATCTCTGTAGTGAGCTTCTTTCAGTTTACATTTCTATGTAGCAATCTTGGTTACGTTCGTGTGTCTATGTAGTTAGGTGGCTTCTGTTGCAGTATCTATGTAGGCAGTAATCTCCGTTCTGCTCCAGTATCTCTGTAGAAAGCTTGGTTCCGCTCCCTTATCTCTGTAGTAAGCTCAGTTCTGCTCCCTTATCTCTGTAGTAAGCTCGGTTCCGCTCCCTTATCTCTGTAGTAAGCTCGGTTCTGCTCCCTTATCTCTGTAGTAAGCTCGGTTCTGCTCCCTTATCTCTGTAGTAAGCCAGGTGTTGCTCCCTCATCCCTGTGGTAAGCTTGGCTCTGCTCTGTTATCTCTGTAGTAAGCTCGGTTCTACTCCCATATCTCTGTAGTAAGCTCGGTTCTACTCCCTTATCTCTGTAGTAAGCTCGGTTCTGCTCCATAATCTCTGTAGTAAGCTTGGTTCTGCTCCCTTATCTCTGTAGTATGCTCAGCTCTGCTCCCTTATCTCTGTAGTAAGCTCGGTTCTGCTCCCTTATCTCTGTAGTAAGCTTGGTTCTGCTCCTTTATCTCTGTAGTAAGCCAGGTGTTGCTCCCTCATCTCTGTAGTAAGCTTGGCTCTGCTCCCTTATCTCTGTAGTAAGCTCGGTTCTACTCCCATATCTCTGTAGTAAGCCCGGATCTGCTTCCTTAACTCTGTAGTAAGCTCGGTTCTGCTCCCTTATCTCTGTAGTAAGCTCAGTTCTGCTCCCTTATCTCTGTAGTAAGCTCGGTTCTGCTCCCTCATCTCTGTAGTAAGCTCGGTTCTACACCCTTATCTCTTTAGTGAGCTCAATTCTGCTCAAATATCTCTGTAGTAAGCTCGGTTCTAATCCTTTATATCTGTAGTAAGCTTGGTTCTGCTCCCTTATCTCTGTACTAAGCTCGGTTCAGCTCCCTTATCTCTGTAGTAAGCTCGGTTCTGCTCCCTTATCTCTGTAGTAAGCTCGATTCTGCTCCTTTATCTCTGCAGTAAGCTTGGTTCTGCTCCCTTATCTCTGTAGTATGCTTGGTTCTGCTCCCTTATCTCTGTAGTAAGCCGGGTGTTGATCCCTTATCGCTGCAGTAAGCTCGGTTCTGCTCCCTTATCTCTGTAGTAAGCTCGATTCTGCTCCTTTATCTCTGCAGTAAGCTTGGTTCTGCTCCCTTATCTCTGTAGTATGCTTGGTTCTGCTCCCTTATCTCTGTAGTAAGCCGGGTGTTGCTCCCTTATCTCTGCAGTAAGCTTGGTTCTGCTCCCTCATCTCTGTAGTAAGCTTGATTCTCCTATTATATCTCCGTAGTAAGTCCGGTTCTGCTCCCCTATCTCTGCAGTAAGCTTGGTTCTGCTCCCTTATCTCTGTAGTATGCTTGGTTCTGCTCCCTTATCTCTGTAGTAAGCCGGGTGTTGCTCCCTTATCTCTGCAGTAAGCTCGGTTCTGCTCCCTCATCTCTGTAGTAAGTTCGGTTCTGCTCCCATATCTCGGTAGTAAGCTCAGGTGTGCTCGCTTATCTCTGTAGTAAGCCAGGTTCTGCTTTCCTATCCCTGTAGTAAGCTCGATTCTGCTCCCTAATCTCTATAGTAAGCTCGGTTCTGCTCCCTTATCTCTGTAGTAAGCTTGGTTCTGCTCCCTTATCTCTGTAGTAAGCCAGGTGTTGCTCCCTCATCTCTGTAGTAAGCTTGGCTCTGCTCCCTTATCTCTGTAGTAAGCTCGGTTCTACTCCCATATCTCTGTAGTAAGCCCGGATCTGCTTCCTTAACTCTGTAGTAAGCTCGGTTCTGCTCCCTTATCTCTGTAGTAAGCTCAGTTCTGCTCCCTTATCTCTGTAGTAAGCTCGGTTCTGCTCCCTCATCTCTGTAGTAAGCTCGGTTCTGCTCCCTCATCTCTGTAGTAAGCTCGGTTCTACTCCCTTATCTCTTTAGTGAGCTCAATTCTGCTCAAATATCTCTGTAGTAAGCTCGGTTCTCATCCTTTATATCTGTAGTAAGCTTGGTTCTGCTCCCTTATCTCTGTACTAAGCTCGGTTCAGCTCCCTTATCTCTGTAGTAAGCTCGGTTCTGCTCCCTTATCTCTGTAGTAAGCTCGGTTCTGCTCCCTTATCTCTGTAGTGAGCTTCTTTCAGTTTACATTTCTATGTAGCAATCTTGGTTACGTTCGTGTGTCTATGTAGTTAGGTGGCTTCTGTTGCAGTATCTATGTAGGCAGTAATCTCTGTTCTGCTCCAGTATCTCTGTAGAAAGCTTGGTTCCGCTCCCTTATCTCTGTAGTAAGCTCAGTTCTGCTCCCTTATCTCTGTAGTAAGCTCGGTTCCGCTCCCTTATCTCTGTAGTAAGCTCGGTTCTGCTCCCTTATCTCTGTAGTAAGCTCGGTTCTGCTCCCTTATCTCTGTAGTAAGCTTGGTTCTGCTCCCTTATCTCTGTAGTAAGCCAGGTGTTGCTCCCTCATCCCTGTGGTAAGCTTGGCTCTGCTCTGTTATCTCTGTAGTAAGCTCGGTTCTACTCCCATATCTCTGTAGTAAGCTCGGTTCTACTCCCTTATCTCTGTAGTAAGCTCGGTTCTGCTCCATAATCTCTGTAGTAAGCTTGGTTCTGCTCCCTTATCTCTGTAGTATGCTCAGCTCTGCTCCCTTATCTCTGTAGTAAGCTCGGTTCTGCTCCCTTATCTCTGTAGTAAGCTTGGTTCTGCTCCTTTATCTCTGTAGTAAGCCAGGTGTTGCTCCCTCATCTCTGTAGTAAGCTTGGCTCTGCTCCCTTATCTCTGTAGTAAGCTCGGTTCTACTCCCATATCTCTGTAGTAAGCCCGGATCTGCTTCCTTAACTCTGTAGTAAGCTCGGTTCTGCTCCCTTATCTCTGTAGTAAGCTCAGTTCTGCTCCCTTATCTCTGTAGTAAGCTCGGTTATGCTCCCTCATCTCTGTAGTAAGCTTGGTTCTACACCCTTATCTCTTTAGTGAGCTCAATTCTGCTCAAATATCTCTGTAGTAAGCTCGGTTCTAATCCTTTATATCTGTAGTAAGCTTGGTTCTGCTCCCTTATCTCTGTACTAAGCTCGGTTCAGCTCCCTTATCTCTGTAGTAAGCTCGGTTCTGCTCCCTTATCTCTGTAGTAAGCTCGATTCTGCTCCTTTATCTCTGCAGTAAGCTTGGTTCTGCTCCCTTATCTCTGTAGTATGCTTGGTTCTGCTCCCTTATCTCTGTAGTAAGCCGGGTGTTGCTCCCTTATCGCTGCAGTAAGCTCGGTTCTGCTCCCTTATCTCTGTAGTAAGCTCGATTCTGCTCCTTTATCTCTGCAGTAAGCTTGGTTCTGCTCCCTTATCTCTGTAGTATGCTTGGTTCTGCTCCCTTATCTCTGTAGTAAGCCGGGTGTTGCTCCCTTATCTCTGCAGTAAGCTTGGTTCTGCTCCCTCATCTCTGTAGTAAGCTAGATTCTCCTATTATATCTCCGTAGTAAGTCCGGTTCTGCTCCCCTATCTCTGCAGTAAGCTTGGTTCTGCTCCCTTATCTCTGTAGTATGCTTGGTTCTGCTCCCTTATCTCTGTAGTAAGCCGGGTGTTGCTCCCTTATCTCTGCATTAAGCTCGGTTCTGCTCCCTCATCTCTGTAGTAAGTTCGGTTCTGCTCCCATATCTCGGTAGTAAGCTCAGGTGTGCTCGCTTATCTCTGTAGTAAGCCAGGTTCTGCTTTCCTATCCCTGTAGTAAGCTCGATTCTGCTCCCTAATCTCTATAGTAAGCTCGGTTCTGCTCCCTTATCTCTGTAGTAAGCTTGGTTCTGCTCCCTTATCTCTGTAGTAAGCCAGGTGTTGCTCCCTCATCTCTGTAGTAAGCTTGGCTCTGCTCCCTTATCTCTGTAGTAAGCTCGGTTCTACTCCCATATCTCTGTAGTAAGCCCGGATCTGCTTCCTTAACTCTGTAGTAAGCTCGGTTCTGCTCCCTTATCTCTGTAGTAAGCTCAGTTCTGCTCCCTTATCTCTGTAGTAAGCTCGGTTCTGCTCCCTCATCTCTGTAGTAAGCTCGGTTCTGCTCCCTCATCTCTGTAGTAAGCTCGGTTCTACACCCTTATCTCTTTAGTGAGCTCAATTCTGCTCAAATATCTCTGTAGTAAGCTCGGTTCTAATCCTTTATATCTGTAGTAAGCTTGGTTCTGCTCCCTTATCTCTGTACTAAGCTCGGTTCAGCTCCCTTATCTCTGTAGTAAGCTCGGTTCTGCTCCCTTATCTCTGTAGTAAGCTCGATTCTGCTCCTTTATCTCTGCAGTAAGCTTGGTTCTGCTCCCTTATCTCTGTAGTATGCTTGGTTCTGCTCCCTTATCTCTGTAGTAAGCCGGGTGTTGATCCCTTATCGCTGCAGTAAGCTCGGTTCTGCTCCCTTATCTCTGTAGTAAGCTCGATTCTGCTCCTTTATCTCTGCAGTAAGCTTGGTTCTGCTCCCTTATCTCTGTAGTATGCTTGGTTCTGCTCCCTTATCTCTGTAGTAAGCCGGGTGTTGCTCCCTTATCTCTGCAGTAAGCTTGGTTCTGCTCCCTCATCTCTGTAGTAAGCTTGATTCTCCTATTATATCTCCGTAGTAAGTCCGGTTCTGCTCCCCTATCTCTGCAGTAAGCTTGGTTCTGCTCCCTTATCTCTGTAGTATGCTTGGTTCTGCTCCCTTATCTCTGTAGTAAGCCGGGTGTTGCTCCCTTATCTCTGCAGTAAGCTCGGTTCTGCTCCCTCATCTCTGTAGTAAGTTCGGTTCTGCTCCCATATCTCGGTAGTAAGCTCAGGTGTGCTCGCTTATCTCTGTAGTAAGCCAGGTTCTGCTTTCCTATCCCTGTAGTAAGCTCGATTCTGCTCCCTAATCTCTATAGTAAGCTCGGTTCTGCTCCCTTATCTCTGTAGTAAGCTCGGTTCTGCTCCCTTATCTCTGTAGTAAGCCAGGTGTTGCTCCCTCATCTCTGTAGTAAGCTTGGCTCTGCTCCCTTATCTCTGTAGTAAGCTCGGTTCTACTCCCATATCTCTGTAGTAAGCCCGGATCTGCTTCCTTAACTCTGTAGTAAGCTCGGTTCTGCTCCCTTATCTCTGTAGTAAGCTCAGTTCTGCTCCCTTATCTCTGTAGTAAGCTCGGTTCTGCTCCCTCATCTCTGTAGTAAGCTCGGTTCTGCTCCCTCATCTCTGTAGTAAGCTCGGTTCTACTCCCTTATCTCTTTAGTGAGCTCAATTCTGCTCAAATATCTCTGTAGTAAGCTCGGTTCTCATCCTTTATATCTGTAGTAAGCTTGGTTCTGCTCCCTTATCTCTGTACTAAGCTCGGTTCAGCTCCCTTATCTCTGTAGTAAGCTCGGTTCTGCTCCCTTATCTCTGTAGTAAGCTCGGTTCTGCTCCCTTATCTCTGTAGTGAGCTTCTTTCAGTTTACATTTCTATGTAGCAATCTTGGTTACGTTCGTGTGTCTATGTAGTTAGGTGGCTTCTGTTGCAGTATCTATGTAGGCAGTAATCTCTGTTCTGCTCCAGTATCTCTGTAGAAAGCTTGGTTCCGCTCCCTTATCTCTGTAGTAAGCTCAGTTCTGCTCCCTTATCTCTGTAGTAAGCTCGGTTCCGCTCCCTTATCTCTATAGTAAGCTCGGTTCTGCTCCCTTATCTCTGTAGTAAGCTCGGTTCTGCTCCCTTATCTCTGTAGTAAGCTTGGTTCTGCTCCCTTATCTCTGTAGTAAGCCAGGTGTTGCTCCCTCATCCCTGTGGTAAGCTTGGCTCTGCTCTGTTATCTCTGTAGTAAGCTCGGTTCTACTCCCATATCTCTGTAGTAAGCTCGGTTCTACTCCCTTATCTCTGTAGTAAGCTCGGTTCTGCTCCATAATCTCTGTAGTAAGCTTGGTTCTGCTCCCTTATCTCTGTAGTATGCTCAGCTCTGCTCCCTTATCTCTGTAGTAAGCTCGGTTCTGCTCCCTTATCTCTGTAGTAAGCTTGGTTCTGCTCCTTTATCTCTGTAGTAAGCCAGGTGTTGCTCCCTCATCTCTGTAGTAAGCTTGGCTCTGCTCCCTTATCTCTGTAGTAAGCTCGGTTCTACTCCCATATCTCTGTAGTAAGCCCGGATCTGCTTCCTTAACTCTGTAGTAAGCTCGGTTCTGCTCCCTTATCTCTGTAGTAAGCTCAGTTCTGCTCCCTTATCTCTGTAGTAAGCTCGGTTATGCTCCCTCATCTCTGTAGTAAGCTTGGTTCTACACCCTTATCTCTTTAGTGAGCTCAATTCTGCTCAAATATCTCTGTAGTAAGCTCGGTTCTAATCCTTTATATCTGTAGTAAGCTTGGTTCTGCTCCCTTATCTCTGTACTAAGCTCGGTTCAGCTCCCTTATCTCTGTAGTAAGCTCGGTTCTGCTCCCTTATCTCTGTAGTAAGCTCGATTCTGCTCCTTTATCTCTGCAGTAAGCTTGGTTCTGCTCCCTTATCTCTGTAGTATGCTTGGTTCTGCTCCCTTATCTCTGTAGTAAGCCGGGTGTTGCTCCCTTATCGCTGCAGTAAGCTCGGTTCTGCTCCCTTATCTCTGTAGTAAGCTCGATTCTGCTCCTTTATCTCTGCAGTAAGCTTGGTTCTGCTCCCTTATCTCTGTAGTATGCTTGGTTCTGCTCCCTTATCTCTGTAGTAAGCCGGGTGTTGCTCCCTTATCTCTGCAGTAAGCTTGGTTCTGCTCCCTCATCTCTGTAGTAAGCTAGATTCTCCTATTATATCTCCGTAGTAAGTCCGGTTCTGCTCCCCTATCTCTGCAGTAAGCTTGGTTCTGCTCCCTTATCTCTGTAGTATGCTTGGTTCTGCTCCCTTATCTCTGTAGTAAGCCGGGTGTTGCTCCCTTATCTCTGCATTAAGCTCGGTTCTGCTCCCTCATCTCTGTAGTAAGTTCGGTTCTGCTCCCATATCTCGGTAGTAAGCTCAGGTGTGCTCGCTTATCTCTGTAGTAAGCCAGGTTCTGCTTTCCTATCCCTGTAGTAAGCTCGATTCTGCTCCCTAATCTCTATAGTAAGCTCGGTTCTGCTCCCTTATCTCTGTAGTAAGCTTGGTTCTGCTCCCTTATCTCTGTAGTAAGCCAGGTGTTGCTCCCTCATCTCTGT
The DNA here is from genome assembly GCF_046119375.1 of Phyllobates terribilis. Classification (NCBI taxonomy): domain Eukaryota; kingdom Metazoa; phylum Chordata; class Amphibia; order Anura; family Dendrobatidae; genus Phyllobates; species Phyllobates terribilis. Next base: position 613,046,680 of record NW_027362762.1, read on the forward strand.
AGTAAGCTTGGCTCTGCTCCCTTATCTCTGTAGTAAGCTCGGTTCTACTCCCATATCTCTGTAGTAAGCCCGGATCTGCTTCCTTAACTCTGTAGTAAGCTCGGTTCTGCTCCCTTATCTCTGTAGTAAGCTCAGTTCTGCTCCCTTATCTCTGTAGTAAGCTCGGTTCTGCTCCCTCATCTCTGTAGTAAGCTCGGTTCTGCTCCCTCATCTCTGTAGTAAGCTCGGTTCTACTCCCTTATCTCTTTAGTGAGCTCAATTCTGCTCAAATATCTCTGTAGTAAGCTTGGTTCTCATCCTTTATATCTGTAGTAAGCTTGGTTCTGCTCCCTTATCTCTGTACTAAGCTCGGTTCAGCTCCCTTATCTCTGTAGTAAGCTCGGTTCTGCTCCCTTATCTCTGTAGTAAGCTCGATTCTGCTCCTTTATCTCTGCAGTAAGCTTGGTTCTGCTCCCTTATCTCTGTAGTATGCTTGGTTCTGCTCCCTTATCTCTGTAGTAAGCCGGGTGTTGCTCCCTTATCTCTGCAGTAAGCTTGGTTCTGCTCCCTCATCTCTGTAGTAAGCTAGATTCTCCTATTATATCTTCGTAGTAAGTCCGGTTCTGCTCCCCTATCTCTGCAGTAAGCTTGGTTCTGCTCCCTTATCTCTGTAGTATGCTTGGTTCTGCTGCCTTATCTCTGTAGTAAGCCGGGTGTTGCTCCCTTATCTCTGCAGTAAGCTCGGTTCTGCTCCCTCATCTCTGTAGTAAGTTCGGTTCTGCTCCCATATCTCGGTAGTAAGCTCAGGTGTGCTCGCTTATCTCTGTAGTAAGCCAGGTTCTGCTTTCCTATCCCTGTAGTAAGCTCGATTCTGCTCCCTAATCTCTATAGTAAGCTCGGCTCTGCTCCTTTATCTCTGTAGTAAGCCGGGTGTTGCTCCCTTATCTCTGCAGTAAGCTCGGTTCTGCTCCCTTATCTCTGTAGTAAGCTCGATTCTGCTCCTTTATCTCTGCAGTAAGCTTGGTTCTGCTCCCTTATCTCTGTAGTATGCTTGGTTCTGCTCCCTTATCTCTGTAGTAAGCCGGGTGTTGCTCCCTTATCTCTGCAGTAAGCTCGGTTCTGCTCCCTTATCTCTGTAGTAAGCTCGATTCTGCTCCTTTATCTCTGCAGTAAGCTTGGTTCTGCTCCCTTATCTCTGTAGTATGCTTGGTTCTGCTCCCTCATCTCTGTAGTAAGCTAGATTCTCCTATTATATCTCCGTAGTAAGTCCAGTTCTGCTCCCCTATCTCTGCAGTAAGCTTGGTTCTGCTCCCTTATCTCTGTAGTATGCTTGGTTCTGCTCCCTTATCTCTGTAGTAAGCCGGGTGTTGCTCCCTTATCTCTGCAGTAAGCTCGGTTCTGCTCCCTCATCTCTGTAGTAAGTTCGGTTCTGCTCCCATATCTCGTTAGTAAGCTCAGGTGTGCTCGCTTATCTCTGTAGTAAGCCAGGTTCTGCTTTCCTATCCCTGTAGTAAGCTCGATTCTGCTCCCTAATCTCTATAGTAAGCTCGGTTCTGCTCCCTTATCTCTGTAGTAAGCTTGGTTCTGCTCCTCTATCTTTGTAGTAAGGTCGGTTCTGCTCCCTTATCTCAGTAGCAAGCTCTGATCTGCTCCCTTATCTCTGTATTAAGCTCGGTTTGCTCCCTTATCTCTGGAGTCGCTGGGTTCTAAACACAGCCTCCTATCTAGGCAGCTGTCTGCATTGACAAACGTGGAGCTCTCCTTCAAACCACTGCAGGGCGACTGTCTGTCACCTCTGACACACCTGAGACATCTGCTCCCTTGTCTCTGTAGTAAGGTCGGTTCTGCTCCATTATCTGGGTAGTAAGCTCGGTTCAGCTTCCTTATCTCTGTAGTAAGCCCAGTTCTGCTCCCATATCTCTGTAGTAAGCTCGGTTCTGCTCCCATATCTCTGTAGTAAACTCGGTTCTGCTCCCTTATCTCTGTAGTAAGCTTGGTTCTGCTCCTCTATCTTTGTAGTAAAGTCGGTTCTGCTCCCTTATCTCAGTAGCAAGCTCTGATCTGCTCCCTTGTCTCTGTAGTAAGCTCCGTTCTGCTCCCCTATCTCTGTAGTAAACTCGGTTCTTCTCCCATATCTCTGTAGTAATAAACTAACAAGCAGAGAAAGAACGTGCAAATAAGCAGTGATCACCAAAATAATAGATGAGAAAAAGAGATGTATATATTTTAAAGTGCATTAATTAATTTTATTTGAACATCATCAGACACAAGTAAAGGACATACCAACAATTTAAAACACCATTAAAAAAGTGGAGTGAACCACTATATGAGGAGCCAGCTACACAAGAAACCTTTCCATGGTATTAAAGAATAGAGTGCAAATAATGCACATAATCAAACCAGCCGCACAGGCTGTATAAAATATTTGTAGTGGTCAATATTTGCACAAGCCCTATATTGCACACACCCAAAACAAGTGGGGCCACAGGGGTAACAGACGACGGGGCACAGTGGAAACTAGACCCCCGACGGATATGAACACACGATGCGAATCCTCCTCCAGCGATTTTTTTATCCTCAGGCCCAAGCGACATAGAAGGGGCCGTCGGAGAACAAGAGGCCACTCCGGTGGTAAAAGGAAAGAGGAACAGGGGGTACAGAGTCTGGTCCCCGTCATACAAGCGGGAAACCCGCAACAGGAGACGCTAGACTCTAACACTAATGGCCCCGTCGAAAATCCGGATGGTAATTTACAAATTATTAATCTGTCTACCTACACACTTTCTGAGGTTGAGAGATCAGTCTTAACAAGAGGTTTATCTTTTTCTCCCATGAACGTTTTGAATAAGTTTGAATTAGTTAAGGATGTGTATTTGTTTTGCCGACAAATGACTTTTAAACTTCTATATCATCAGCCCTCACTTATCGACACTCTACCATCGGAAGATAGACGGACTTTCCAGGATCTCCTAGATCTGCTGCAGGAAAATGAGGATTCTCAACCACGTCAAAGATTTACAGGTAGACTCCCCTCACAGGCCACACCATCTTTTTCCATGTTCCCAGTGATACAGATCTTTTTTGACAACATGTGTTGGGACATTCTAAAACTAAAGAATGACCCACATAAGAACAACAATTTGAGCAAGGTGGAGAGACAGGCACTCACCAAATTGACATCTAATGAGGAGTTTTTGGTTCGGGAAGCGGACAAGGGTGGCAACATCGTGTTATGGCCCAATGCATTATATATCAAAGAGGCTAGCCGACAATTATCCAATACCTCCTGCTACCACATGCTACCATCAGACCCGACTTTGTTTTTTAAAGACAAATTAGACTCCTTGATTAAGAGAGCAGGGTATAATAATATCTTAAATAAAAAAGAGATTGATTTTCTTACCACCCCGCATCCCGTAGTGCCCACCTTGTATTTATTGCCCAAAGTGCATAAATCTTTGACTGAACCTCCTGGCAGACCTATTGTGTCTGGTATCGGCGGCCTTTTTGAACGCCCTTGTATATACCTAGACTACTTTTTACAGCCACTGGCCTCATCCCTGAAGTCTTATGTCAGGGACTCCTCCCACCTTATCCAACTTCTCAATCAACTGGTCATCCCCGATAATACCATCATGGTTTCATTGGATGTAGAATCCCTTTATACCAGCATTGCACACGATCTTGGTATAAGAGCAGTCATGTATTTTTTGGATCAAAGCTCCACGGGGGATCTCAAACATGACTCATTCATCCTGGACCTTTTACATTTCGTCTTAGACAAAAACTACTTTGTTTTTGACAGAAAATTTTATCGGCAGGCGACCGGTACCGCTATGGGTGCGAGATGTGCGCCCTCTTATGCAAATTTGTATTTGGGATGGTGGGAGGATACGACAGTATATGCACATGAGTCCTTTAACAACAAGGTTCTCACATGGTTAAGATACATCGATGATGTGTTTTTGTTGTGGTCAGGCACTCAAATGGAATGCGAGGCCTTTATCAATGATTTGAACAATAATGCACTCAACATCAGACTAACGTCAAATCTCTCCAATGTAGAGATAGACTACTTGGATCTGAAGTTGATCAAGAGAGGTAATCAGATCTGTACTACTCTCTTTAGAAAAGCCACAGCTACAAATAATCTGCTGCATTATTCAAGCTTCCACCCATTGCACTTACGAAACGGGATCCCGAAGGGACAATTTCTCCGGGTCCGAAGGAATTGTACCACTGTGGAGGATTTCCAGGAACAATCGAGGGACCTCTCACGACGCTTTCTTAAGAGAGGTTACCCACGACGAATCATCTCGAGTGCTTTCCAGGATGCAAGAGGTAGGAACTACAATGATTTACTGCAGACACGAGGGGCAAGACCGGTTAGACCTCTGAGCCTAATTACCACCTTTAATAATCAGTGTTCCGATATTCGGAATGTGCACACAAAGAATTGGGGTATTCTTCTGAGTGAGCCAAAACTGATCACACACATCTCAACGACCCCTAATCTGATAGCCCGTAGAGCAAGGAATCTAAAAGATAAACTGTGTAAGAGCCATTATACGCGACCCTCCACCAGATTGGATAGAGGGGGTAGAATTGTTGGTACCTACCCTTGTGGGGGATGTAACATCTGCCAATACACAGTTGCACAAGATGGTATAACACTTTCCATCTTTCCTTATCAGATCAGATCAAAGACTTATTTCAACTGTCGATCACGAAATCTGGTATATGCCTTGATTTGTGGCTGCCCAAAGATATATGTCGGACAGACATCGCAAGAACTTAGGAAGAGAATCCAACAACATATCTCCAACATTTCCACGGCAAGGAGGGACCGTGACAAGGATAAAACATTAACGTCTGTGGCGACACACTTTTTGGATGTCCATAATGGTCGACCATCCGGACTCCAGGTACTGGGCTTGGAGCAGATAAAAACCAATATTAGGGGAGGTGACTGCATTAATGCCCCTTTGAGGTGTGAATCCAAATGGATTTTTGATCTACAGAGCTTGACGCCTGGAGGTTTAAATGGGGAACTTCTATTCACCAGTTTTTATAAACAGTTGTGAGTTTGCCGAGTCTTCATTCTCACCCCCTGTGCTCTCTTTTTCACACAGGATGTTTATTGCATCAGCTCCACTTTATTGCATCAGCTCCACTGTATCTGAAATCTGTCCTCATTCAGGTTACTTCCCCTTTGAAGCTAACTGAAGATGGCCCAGGTCTCTTGGATCCCCTAAAGACATCTTCGACATACATCTATTGGGTCTTTGACGGTGGAAGGGATGATACTCACCGCTTGAGGGACCCCCAACCTCCTCGGAGCCATGGAGAGAGCGGGACTGAGGGGGGTGAGGAGGAATCTGGGAACCAAACTCTACAACCTTTACCTTTCTTCCTACCATTCATTCATCTCCAACATTTGATTGTTGACTGGAATTCCGACACGGCCAGCACAACCGGTATGTCTGGGCCCTGGTTGTTCCCGCGGCCTCAGAAGAATTGGGACGGATAGGACTCATACGATTTACTCGCGGTTCTCGTGGCACCGTTACTTGATGGAACCTATCACGTGGGCGCAGTTACTATGTACCCAAGAGGACAGTTGGGTCATCTATTTATATATCGACTATCTTTGTACACTTTTTCCACGTGGGCGCAGTCACTATGCACCCAAGAGGACAGTTGGGTCATTTATGTATATTGATGTATATTGATTATCTTTGTACATTTTTCCCTTGTTTATTATTTGCTCCTCTTGTTCGCCATTAGGCTTCATTATCTGTGGTGGTCAATAATGGCTATACTATATTGGATGCACACAGAGTAGCCATTGATAACCTTGTTGGGTAATAGAAAATATTCACCCACTAAAGCACACCTCGGTGAATAATTTGGGAATCTGTACTCCCATTTCACAAAGAGTGTACCTAAGGAAGAATCAATACTTATAACTGCGCCCATGTATGATATGAATTGAGTTGCATTATTTTGCAGTTTGATGGTGCCACAAGTGCTCCAATGGCGGAGTCGCGTTTATCATGCAATATCAGACGTTTAGTGAGGTCATTTATAAATCTCATTGAAAGTAGCATGTATATATTTTTCCTATGCTTCCTCTTTTTCTAGTAACAGAATATTCAATATTAATTGGACATCATTGAATTTTGAGGGACCCTGATCTAAATTAACAACTTTCTCCTTATAAGTACAAATGTCTATCTTTCAGAGGACACATAGGGGTTTGACCTTTGTACACGCTCTTATGTGTCTTATTATTATTATTATTTTTGACATGCTGCTATTGTCATGTCATAGTCTCACTCTGACTGAGTCGAATTTTATTACTGTACCCATGCTCAATTTGTTGGGTTTAGGTGGAGAGTTCTTGTTTTAGAATCCCCCATTTGATCGGGCCAGTATTTTCTTTGTGGCCAACATTGTGGACGCTTCTCATGAAGCCGCGCATGCGCCAATGTACGGGGACTGTTAGGTCTGTGCGCGTGGGTCTCCTTAGCAACTCAGGACGCATACTATACTGACCGCATTTGACATGTCTATGCCGGTGTGAGTACTTCCGGTTCAGACATACACACTTCCGTTCCGCGATGTCCGGGGCTCCGGCGTCTCTTGAGATACAGCTGTTCTCTGGGTAAATTACAAATTACTTATTACTTAAACTTTATATATATTGACACAAGGTATGGGATCATACATGCCCCTGATGAAGCCACCCTGCGTGGCGACACGCGTTGGGCACTGAGGTCCCAGCTTCACTTTCCAGAGCACATGCTGTCTTAAATTAAGTATATGCATTTAGGGTCATGTTGCGGGTGTAGATTGCCATATTGTGTGGCGAGTTACTTTTCCTGCCCTTATAGTCATGGTGACTAACTAATTTTTCTGTGGATATTTATTATTGGTATATTGTTTGCTTATTGAACAATCATTATCTGCACTTTGACTATTCTAACTGAACGTGTATTACACCTTTGGCCTGGCACCCGGGTACACGGGGAATAGGCATTTACCAATTGATTGAAAACTTTTACTCATTTTGATCATGTAAACATAGTGTGTAATTTACCACTTCTTGTTTTGGGTGTGTGCAATATAGGGCTTGTGCAAATATTGACCACTACAGATATTTTATACAGCCTGTGCGGCTGGTTTGATTATGTGCATTATTTGCACTCTATTCTTTAATACCATGGAAAGGTTTCTTGTGTAGCTGGCTCCTCATATAGTGGTTCACTCCACTTTTTTAATGGTGTTTTAAATTGTTGGTATGTCCTTTACTTGTGTCTGATGATGTTCAAATAAAATTAATTAATGCACTTTAAAATATATACATCTCTTTTTCTCATCTACTATTTTGGTGATCACTGCTTATTTGCACGTTCTTTCTCTGCTTGTTAGTTTATGTCATTTTTTTGCGTGCAGCAGGTGGATCCCAATTACCAGATGGTGCCCTCCTTAACTGGTTGTTGTTCATATCTCTGTAGTAAGCTTGGTTCTGCTCCCTTATCTCTGTACTAAGCTCCTTTCAGTTTCCAATTCTACAACCCCTAGCAAAAATTATGGACTCACCGGGCTCGGAGGATGTTCATTCCGTTGTTTAATGTTGTTGAAAAATAGCAGATCACAGACATGGCACAAAACTAAAGTAATTTCAAATGGCAACTTTATGGCTTTAAGAAACACTAAAAGAAATCAAGAAAAAAAATGTGGTACTCAGTAAGGGTGATTTTTTTCAGACCAAGTAGAGGGAAAAAATTATGGAATCACTTAATTCGGAGGAAAAAAATATGGAATCACCCTGTAAATTTTCCTTTTCAAAACTAACACCTGCATCAAATTAGATCTGCTCGTTAGTCGCCATCTAAAAAGGAGTGATCACACCTTGGAGAGCGGTTGCACCAAGTGGACTGACATGAATCATGGCTCCAACACGAGAGATGTCAATTGAAACAAAGGAGAGGATTATCAAACTCTTAAAAGAAGCTAAATCATCACGCAATGTTGCAAAAGATGTTGGTTGTTCACAGTCAGCTGTGTCTAAAATCTGGACCATATACAAACAACATGGGAAGGTTGTTAAAGGCAAACATACTGGCACACCAAGGAAGACATCAAAGCTGGAGTCAATGTCTGTGACCGAACTGTAAGAAACCGCCTAAAGGAAAAGGGATATACTTACAGAAAAGCTAAACAAAAGCCATCATTAACACCTAAACAAAAAAAATAAGGTTACAATGGGCTAAGGAAAAGCAATCGTGGACTGTGGATGACTGGATGAAAGTCATATTCAGTGATGAATCGCGAATCTGCATTGGACAAGGTGACGATGCTGGAACTTTTGTTTGGTGCCGTTCCAGTGAGATTTATAAAGATGAATGCAAGAAAAGAACATGCAAATTTCCATAGTCATTGATGATATGGGGCTGCATGTCAGGTAAAGGCACTGGGAAGATGGCTGTCATTACATCTTCAATAAATGCCTAAGTTTACATTGATATTTTGGACAGTTTTCTTATCCCATCAATTGAAAGGATGTTTGGGGATGATGACATCATTTTTCAAGATGATAATGCATCCTGCCATAGAGCAAAAACTGTGAAAACATTCCTTGAAAGAAGACACATAAGGTCAATGTCATGGCCTGCAAATAGTCCGGATCTCAATCCAATTGAAAATCTTTGGTGCAAGTTGAAGAAAATGGTCCATGACAAGGCTCCAACCTGCAAAGCTGATCTGGCAACAGCAATCAGAGAAAGTTGGAGCCAGATTGATGAAGAGTACTGTTTGTTACTCATTAAGTCCATGCCTCAGAGACTGCAAGCTGTTATTAAAGCCAGAGGTAGTGCAACAAAATACTAGTGATGTATTGGAGTGTTCTTTTGTGTGTTTGTTTTTCATGATTCCATAATTTTTTCCTCAGAATTTAGTGATCCCATAATTATTTCCCTCTGCTTGGTCTGAAAAAAATTACCCTTACTGATTACCACATTTTATTTCTTGATTTCTTTTAGTGTTTTTTAAAGCCCTAAAGTTGCCATTTGAAATGTTTTGTGCCATGTCTGTGATGTGCTTTTTTTCAACAATATTAAACAACTGAATGAACATCCTTCAAGCCCGGTGATTCCATAATTTTTGCCAGGGGATGTATGTAGCAATCTTGGTTCCGTTCTCATGTCTATGTAGTCAACTTGCTTCTGTTTTCTGTTGCAGTATCTATGTAGGCAGTAATCTCGGTTCTGCTCCCTTTTCTCTGTAGTAAGTTTGGTTCAGCTCCCTTATCTTTCCAGTGAGCACAGTTCTGCTCCCTTATGACTGTAGTAAGCACGGTTCTGCTCCCTTATCGCTGTAGTAAGCACGGTTCTGCTCCCTTATATCTGTAGTTAGCTCGGTTCTGCTCCCGTATTTCTCCCCTATCGCTGTAGTAAGCCCGGTTCTGTACCCTGAACTCTATAGTAAGCTCAGTTCTGCTCCCTTATCTCTGTAGTAAGCTCGGTTCTGCTCCCTTATCTCTGTAGTGAGCGCCTTTCAGTTTCCATTTCTATGTAGCAATCTTGGTTCCGTTCCGTGTCTATGTAGTTAGCTTGCTTCTGTTGCAGTATCTATGTAGGTAGCAATCTCCGTTCTGCTCCCTTATCTCTGTAGTAAGCTTGGTTCCGCTCCCTTATCTCTGTAGTAAGCTTAGTTCTGCTCCTTTATCTCTGTAGTAAGCTCGGTTCTGCTCCCTTATCTCTGTAGTATGCTTGGTTCTGCTCTGTTATCTCTGTAGTAAGACGGGTGTTGCTCCCTTATCTCTGTAGTAAGCTTGGTTCTGCTCCCTTATCTCTGTAGTAAGCTTAGTTCTGCTCCTTTATCTCTGTAGTAAGCTCGGTTCTGCTCCCTTATCTCTGTAGTATGCTTGGTTCTGCTCTGTTATCTCTGTAGTAAGACGGGTGTTGCTCCCTTATCTCTGTAGTAAGCTTGGTTCTGCTCCCTGATATCTGTAGTAAGCTCAGTTCTGCTTCCTTATCTCTGTAGTAAGCTCAGTTCTACTCCCTTATCTCTGAAGTACGCTCGGTTCTGCTCCCTAATCTCTGTAGTAAGCTCTGTTCTGCTTCCTTATCTCTGTAGTAAGCTCTGTTCTGTTTCCTTATCTCTGTAGTAAGCTCGGTGGTGCTCCTTTATCTCTGTAGTAAGCTTGTTTTTGCAACCTAATCTCTGTAGTAAGCTTGGTTCTGCTCCCCTATCTCTGTAGTAAGCTTGGTTCTGCTCCCTTATCTCTGTAGTAAGCTCGGTTCTGCTCCCTTAACTCAGTACTAAGCTCGATTCTGCTCCCTTATCTCTGTAGTAAGCTCGGTTCTGTTACCTTATCTCTGTGATAAGCTAGGTTCTGCTCCCTTATCTCTGTAGTAAGCTTGGTTCTGCTCCCTTATCTCTGTATTGAGCGGCTTTCAGTTTCCATTTCTATGTAGCAATCTTAGTTCCTTTCTCGTGTCTATGTAGTTAGTTTGCTTCTGTTGCAGTATCTATGTAGGCAGTAATCTCGGTTCTGCTGCCTTATCTCTGTAGTAAGCTCGGTTCTGCTCTCTTATCTCTGTATAAGGTTGGTTCTGCTCCAATATCTCTGTAGAAAGCCCGGTTCTGCTCCCTGATCTCTACAGTAAGCTTGGTTCTGCTCCCTTATCTCTGTAGTATGCTGGGTTCTGCTCCCTTATCTCTGTAGTAAGCTTGGTTCTGCTCCCTTATCTCTGTAGTAAGCCAGGTTCTGCTTTCCTATCTCTGTAGTAAGCTCGGTTCTGCTCCCTTATCTCTTTAGTAAGCTCGGATCTGCTCCCTTATCTCTGTAGTATGCTTGGTTCTACTCCCTTATCTCTGTAGTAAGCCGGGTGTTGCTCCCTTATCTCTGTAGTAAGCTCGGTTCTGATTTCTTATCGCTGTAGTAAGCTCAGTTCTGCTTCAATATCTCTGTAGTTAGCTCGGTTCTGCTCTCGTATGTCAGTAATAAGCCTGGTTCTGTACCCTGATGTCTATAGTAAGCTCAGTTCTGCTTCCTTATCTCTGTAGTAAGCTCGGTTCTGCTCCCTTATTACTGTAGTAAGCTCAGTTCTGCTCCCTTATTTCTGTAGTAAGCTCTTTTCTGTTCCCCTATCTTTTTAGTAAGCTCGGTTCCGCTCCCCTATCTCTGTAGTAAGCTTGGTTCTGCTAGTAAGCTTCTTTCAGTTTCCATTTCTTTGTAGCAATCTCGGATCTACTCCCTTATCTATGTAGTAAGCTCAGTTATGCTCACTTATCTCTGTTGTAAGCTTGGTTCTGCTCCCTTATCTCTATAGTAAGTACGGTTCTGCTTTCTTATCTCTGAAGTAAGCTTGGTTCTGCTCCCTGATCTCTGTTGTATGCTTGGTTCTGCTCCTTTATCTTTGTAGTAAGCTCGGTTCTGGTCCCTTATCTCTGTAGTGAGCGCCTTGGTTCCGTTCTCGTGTTTATGTAGTTAGCTTGCTTCTGTTGCAGTATCTATGTAGGCAGTAATCTCAGTTCTGCTCCCTTATCTCTGTAGTAAGCTCGGTTCTGCTCTAATATCTCTGTAGTAAGCCCGGTTCTGCTCCCTTATCGCTGTAGTTAGCTCGGTTCTGCTCCCATATGTCTGTAGAAAGCCTGGTTCTAATTCCCGATCTCTATAGTAAGCTCGGGTCTGCTCCCTTATCTCTGTATTAAGTTTGGTTCTGCTACCTTATCTCTGGAGTAAGCTCTGTTCTGCTCCCATATCTCTGGAGTAAGCCAGGTTCAGCTTTCCTATCTCTGTAGTAAGTTCGGTTCTGCTCCCTTATCTCTGTAGTAAGCTCGGTTCTGCTCCCTTATCTCTGTAGTAAGCTTGGTTCTGCTCCCTTATCTCTGTACTAAGCGCCTTTCAGTTTCCTTTTCTATGTAGCAATCTTGGTTCCGTTCTTGTGTCTATGTAGTCAACTTGCTTTTGTTTTCTGTTGCAGTATCTATGTAGGCAGTAATCTCGGTTTGCTCCCTTTTCTCTCTAGTAAGCTTGGTTCTGCTTCCTTATCTTTGCAGTGAGCTAGGTTCTGCTCCATTATCTCTGTAGTAAGCCCGGTTCTGCTCCAATATCTCTGTAGTTAGCTCGGTTCTGCTCCCGTATGTCTGTAATAAGCCCGGTTGTGTACCCTGATCTCTACAGTAAGCTCAGTTCTGCTCCCTTATCTCTGTAGTAAGCTCGGTTCTGCTCCATTATCTCTGTAGTAAGCTCAGTTCTGCTCCCTTATCTCTGTAATAAGCTGGGTTCTGCTCCCTTATCTCTGTAGTGAGCGCCTTTCAGTTTCCATTTCTATGTAGCAATCTTGGTTCCATTCTCTTGTCTATATAGTTAGCTTGCTTTTGTTACTGTATCTATGTAGGCAATAATCTCCGTTCTGCTCTCTTATCTCTGTAGTAAGTTTAGTTCCGTTCCCTTATCTCTGTAGTAAGCTCAGTTCTGCTCCTTGTGTCTGTAGTAAGCCAGGTTCTGCTTCCTGATCTCTATAATAAGCTCGGTTCCGCTCCCTTATCTCTGTATTAAGCTTGGTTCTGCTTCCTTATCTCTGTAGTAAGCTCGGTTCTGCTCCCTTATCTCTGTAGTAAGCCAGGTTCTGCTTTCTTATCTCTGTAGTAAGCTCGGTTCTGCTCCCTTATCTCTTTTGTAAGCTCGGATCTGCTCCCTTATCTCTGTACTAAGCTCGGTTCTGCTCCCTTATCTCTGCAGTAAGCTTGGTTTTGCTCCCTTACCTCTGTACTAAGCGCCTTTCAGTTTCCATTTCTATGTAGCAATCTTGGTTCCGTTCTCGTGTCTATGTAGTCAACTTGCTTCTGTTTTCTGTTGCTCTCTTATCTCTGTAGTAATCTCGGTTCTGCTCCCATATCTCTGTAGTAAGCTCGGTTCCGCTCCCTTATCTTTGCAGTGAGCTTGGTTCTGCTGCAATATGTCTGCAGTAAGCCCGGTACTGCTCTCTTATCGCTGTAGTAAGCTCGGTTCTGCTTCCTTATCACTGTACTAAGCTCGGTTCTGCTCCCTTATCTCTGTAGTAAGCTCGGTTCTGCTCCAACATCTCTGTAGTTAGCTCGGTTCTGCTCCCGTATGTCTGTAATAAGCCCGGTTCTGTACCCTGATCTCTATAGTAAGCTCAGTTCTGCTCCCTTATCACTGTAGTAAGCTCGGTTCTGCTCCCTTATCTCTGCAGTAAGAGCCTTTCAGTTTCCATTTTTATGTAGCAATCTTGGTTCCATTCTCGTGTCTATGTAGTTAGCTTGCATCTGTTGCAGTATCTATGTAGGCTGTAATCTCCGTTCTGCTCCCTTATCTCTGTAGTAAGCCCGATTCTGCTCCCTTATCACTGCAGTAAGCTAGATTCTGCTCCCATATCTCTGTAGTAAGTCCGGTTCTGCTCCCCTATCTCTGTAGTAAGCTCGGTTCTGTTCCCTCATCTCTGTAGTAAGCTTGGCTCTGCTCCCTTATCTCTGTAGTAAGCTCGGTTCTGCTCCCTTATCTCAGTACTAAGCTCGATTTTGCTCCTTTATCTCTGTAGTAAACTCGGTTCTGCTACCTTATCTCTGTGATAAGCTAGGTTCTGCTCCCTTATTTCTGTAGTAAGCTCTTTTCTGTTCCCCTATCTTTTTAGTAAGCTCGGTTCCGCTCCCCTATCTCTGTAGTAAGCTTGGTTCTGCTAGTAAGCTTCTTTCAGTTTCCATTTCTTTGTAGCAATCTGGGTTCTACTCCCTTATCTCTGTAGTAAGCTCGGTTCTGCTCCCTTATCTCTGTAGTAAGCTCGGTTCCGCTCCCCTATCTCTGTAGTAAGCTTGGTTCTGCTAGTAAGCTTCTTTCAGTTTCCATTTCTTTGTAGCAATCTGGGTTCTACTCCCTTATCTCTGTAGTAAGCTCGGTTCTGCTCCCTTATCTCTGTAGTAAGCTCGGTTCTGCTCCCTTATCACTGTAGTATGCTTGGTTCTGCTCCCTTACCTCTGTAGTAAGCGGAGTGTTGCTTCCTTATCTCTGTAGTAAGCTTGATTCAGCTCCCTTATCTCTGCATCAAAAAAAAACCCCATTAAAAGATAATTTTTAATAGATTACATTAAAATCTTGCCTTAAGGCTCACACTAAATACCAAATACCACAGAAATAGACAGAAGTGAACAATAAAAATAAAAAGTTTTGATCCGTCCACTGTCAGTAAATGATTACTTCAAGTGTTAGAGGGAAAGGACTGCAAGCTATCAGCAGGACACCTTAATAACTTTTTCTCTAATCTCTCCTCCTGATGAACCTTTAACATGGGGAAACGCGTCGAGGAATAAGGAACCCCACAGCATTTTGGGGAGGCAGGATTCCCGCATACAATGATAAGATAACAAGATAAGTAAAATCCTCTGCACCTTTATTCTATGTGTAACTATACTGGTGAATGTATTGCTTTCTAAAATGTATTGGGTGGACGGGACCCGTGCACACTATAATGAGTTTCTGGATATGTATTCTTATTACTGATGTTGGTAGCTGGGTAGGATAGATTTTGTCTTTATGCCTCTTTCTTGTCATATTTTGCGTGGGATGATACCTGCCATTATATACCAACTGGGGGAAACATTATCACATTGTTAGTCTGGAGTAGAATAAGGTTCCTACCTGGTAATTATTGCATTTAAAGACTGCACATGGATAGTCATCCTCTTTGGTTCATGTATTGAGACTATGAGGGTGAGACGAAGAAACATTGTGTGCATATAATATTTATTCCTTACCGGGTTCATCCTTAGAACCACAGCAGACCAGTGTCATTGACTGGCTGCACTCCTAGTGGTGTTTTGTATAATAATGATCCTTCACTGAGAAGGGTGAATAAGCTTTGATTGAGAGATATTCAAATTAATGTTTCTCTCTGGGGCTAATGTATATGTCACAATTTTCCCTCTAACACTTGAAGTAATCATTTACTGACAGTGGACGGATCAAAACTTTTTATTTTTATTGTTCACTTCTGTCTGTTTCTGTGGTATTTGGCATTTAGTGTGAGCCTTAAGGCAACGTTTTAATGTAATCTATTAAAAATTATCTTTTAATTGTTTTTTTTTCATGTGAGACATATTTATATACCCATGAATTCAATTTATTCTTGTAATCTGTCCCTTATCTCTGTAGTAAGCTCGGTTGTGCTCCCTTATCTCTGTAGTAAGCTCGGTTGTGCTCCCTTATCTCTGTATTAAGCTCCGTTCTGCTATCCTATCTCTGTAGTAAGCTCCTTTCAGTTTTTATTTCTATGTAGCAATCTTGGTTCCGTTTTCGTGTCTATGTAGTCAGTTTGCTTCTGTTGTAGTATCTATGTAGGCAGTAAGCTTGATTGTGCTCCCTTATCTCTGTAAAAAGCCCTTTTCTGCTCCAATATCTCTGTAGTAAGCTTGGTTCCGCTCCCCTATCTATGTAGTAAGCTCAGTTCTGCTCCCTTATTTCTGTAGTAAGCTCGATTCTGCTCCCCTATATCTGTAGTAAGCTTTGTTCTACTCCCTTATCTCTGTAGTAAGCTTGGTTCTGCTAGTAAGCTTCTTTCAGTTTCCATTTCTTTGTAGCAATCTCGGTTCTACTCCCTTATCTATGTAGTAAGCTCAGTTATGCTCACTTATCTCTGTTGTAAGCTTGGTTCTGCTCCCATATCTCTGTAGTAAGCTCGATTCTGCTCCCCTATCTCTGTAGTAAGCTCGGTTCCGCTCCCCTATCTCTGTAGTAAGCTTGGTTCTGCTAGTAAGCTTCTTTCAGTTTCCATTTCTTTGTAGCAATCTCGGTTCTACTCCCTTATCTATGTAGTAAGCTCAGTTATGCTCACTTATCTCTGTTGTAAGCTTGGTTCTGCTCCCTTATCTCTGTAGTAAGCTTGGTTCTGCTCCCAATTCTCTATAGTAAGCACGGTTCTGCTTTCTTATCTCTGTAGTAAGCTTGGTTCTGCTCCCTGATCTCTGTTGTATGCTTGGTTCTGCTCCTTTATCTTTGTAGTAAGCTTGGTTCTGCTCCCTTATCTCTGTAGTGAGCGCCTTTCAGTTTCCATTTCTATGTAGCAACTTTGGTTCCATTCTCGTGTTTATGTAGTTAGCTTGCTTCTGTTGCAGTATCTATGTAGGCAGTAATCTCAGTTCTGCTCCCATATCTCTGTAGTAAGCTCGGTTCTGCTCCCTTATCTCTGTAGTAAGCTCGGTTCTGCTCTAATATCTCTGTAGTAAGCCCGGTTCTGCTCCCTTATCGCTGTAGTTAGCTCGGTTCCGCTCCCATATGTCTGTATAAAGCCTGGTTCTAATTCCCGATCTCTATAGTAAGCTCGGGTCTGCTCCCTTATCTCTGTATTAAGCTTGGTTCTGCTCTAATATCTCTGTAGTAAGCCCGGTTCTGCTTCCTTATCGCTGTAGTTAGCTCGGTTCTGCTCCCATATGTTTGTAGAAAGCCTGGTTCTAATTCCCGATCTCTATAGTAAGCTCGGGTCTGCTCCCATATCTCTGGAGTAAGCAAGGTTCCGCTTTCCTATCTCTGTAGTAAGTTCGGTTCTGCTCCCTTATCTCTGTAGTAAGCTTGGTTCTGCTCCCTTATCTCTGTACTAAGCGCCTTTCAGTTTCCTTTTCTATGTAGCAATCTTGGTTCCGTTCTTGTGTCTATGTAGTCAACTTGCTTCTGTTTTCTGTTGCAGTATCTATGTAGGCAGTAATCTCGGTTTGCTCCCTTTTCTCTCTAGTAAGCTTGGTTCTGCTTCCTTATCTTTGCAGTGAGCTCGGTTCTGCTCCATTATCTCTGTAGTAAGCCCGTTTCTGCTCCAATATCTCTGTAGTTAGCTCGGTTCTGCTCCCGTATGTCTGTAATAAGCCCGGTTGTGTACCCTGATCTCTATAGTAAGCTCAGTTCTGCTCCCTTATATCTGTAGTAAGCTCAGTTCTGCTCCCTTATCTCTGTAGTAAGCTCGGTTCTGCTCCATTATCTCTGTAGTATGCTTGGTTCTGCTCCCTTATCTCTGTAGTAAGCTCAGTTCTGCTCCCTTATCTCTGTAGTAAGCTCGGTTCTGCTCCGTTATCTCTGTAATAAGCTCGGTTCTGCTCCCTTATCTCTGTAGTAAGCTCGGTTCTGCGCCCTTATCTCTGTAGTATGCTTGGTTCTGCTCCCTTATCTCTGTAGTAAGCTCGGTTCTGCTCCCTTATCTTTGTAGTAAGCCTTTTTCTGCTCCCCTATCTCTGTAGTAAGCTCGGTTCTGCTCCGTTATCTCTGTAGTAAGCACGGTTCTGCTCCCTTATCTCTGTAGTAAGCCCGGTTCTGCTCCCATTTCTCTGCAGTAAGCCCGTTTCTGTTCCCTTATCTCTGTAGTTAGCCCGATTCTGCTTCCATATCTCTTTAGTAAGCTCCTTTCATTTTCCGTTTCTGTGTAGTAATCTTGGTTCCGTTCTCGTGTCTATGTAGTCAGCTTGCTTCTGTTGCAGTATCTATGTAGGCAGTAAGCTCGGTTGTGCTCCCTTATCTCTGCAGTAAGCTCGGTACTGCTCCATTATCTCTGTAGTATGCTTGGTTCTGTTCCCTTATCTCTGTAGTATGCTCAGCTCTGCTCCCTTATCTCTGTATTAAGCTTGGTTCTGCTCCCTTATCTCGGTAGTAAGCTCGGTTCTGCTCCCATTTCTCTGCAGTAAACCCGGTTCTGTTCCCTTATCTCTGTAGTTAGCCCGGTTCTGCTCCCATATCTCTTTAGTAAGCTCCTTTCAGTTTCGGTTTCTATGTAGTAATCTTAGTTCCGTTCTCGTGTCTTCTGTTGCAGTATCTATGTAGGTAGTAAACTCGGTTCTGCTCCCATATGTATGCAGCAAGTTCCGTTTTGTTCCCATATCTAGGCACCAGTCTGTTTTTAAAGCCTGTTAATTCTGCTTTAATGCAGTGGCCAGAGATAAGCAGGCCAAAGGTGGTCCACCGCAACTCAAGGGCCGCTGCCTTGTGATTGCCCCCAGGCTCGGACTGGGACACCGGAGAATTCTCTGGTGGTCTCAGGTCCTCAGCAGGCCCCTGAGCAGGACGCACGTTGCCCGCTGGTTAACATGGCCGCTGGGACACCTGCACCCGGGCCCAGAGATGCAGGTGATCTGCTCATCGCTTGTATGCAGCAGAGGCAATCTGACAAGTGCTGGTTCTATTCTATGGAGACTATTGAAGCAAGCAGAAAGTGTAAAAAAAATGTTTTTAAAAATATTAAAAAACTATAAAAGTTTAAATCACCCCCCTTTCGCCCCATTCAAAATAAAATAATTAAAAACAAAAACCCACATACACATATTTGGTATCGCCGCGTTCAGAATCGCCCGATCTATCAATATAAAAAAAGAATTAATCTGATCAGTAAACGGTGTAACAAGAAAAAAATTCTAAACGCCAGAATTACATTTTTTTTGGTCGCCGCAGCATTGCAATAAAATGAAATAACGGGGTGATCAAAACATCGGATCTACCCCAAAATGGTATAAAAAAAAGTCAGCTCGGTGGAGCGATAAATAAGCCCTCACCCGGCCCCAGATCATTAAAAATGGAGACGCTAGGGGTCTCGGAATATGGCGCCATTATTTTTTTTTTAGCAAACTTTGGATTTTTTTATCACAACTTAAATAGAAAAGAACCTATACATGTTGACCTGGAGAATCATAATGGCAGGTCATTTTTAGCATTCAGTGAACGTGGTAAAAAAAAAACAACAAAAAAAAAACCCTGTGGAATTGCATTTCTTTGGGGAATTTCACCGCACTTGGAATTTTTTTCCCGTTTTCCAGTTCATGATATGGTAAAACCAGTGATGGCGTTTAAAAGTACAATTTGTCCCGCAAAAAATAAGCCCTCACATGGCCATATTGACAGAAAAATAAAAAGGCTATGGGTCTGGGAAGAAGGGGAGCAAAATACGAAAACACAAAAATGGAAAATCCAAAGGTCGCTAAGGGGTTAATTAGGGGAAGATTCTTTATTTCCATTAGTGATTAAATACTTGGAACACAGTAGGCTTAGTACTTAGGCTGTGTGCCCACAATGTGTTTTTTAAGCGTTTCCGCAGCGCCAAAAATGCTGCAGAAACGCTTAAAAAACGCTTGGTAGAAGGTCTGCCATGTTCCCCTATGATAATCCGCATGTGCTATGCACATGCTGCGGAAATTTCCGCTGCGGGTTATCGCTGCGGAAAAAAATGCTAACAATTATTTTGCGAAAGCGCTGCATTTTCGCCGCCATAGACTTGCATTGGAACACATGGATTCCGCATCACTGGATCTGTACATGCGGAATCCAAGAGTTTCAATGTGCGGATGGTACCCGGGTCTGGAGGAGAGGAGACTCCTCCGGACCCGGTTACCATAGTACCTTTATAAAAAAGAATAAAATAATAAATAAGCATTATATTTACCTTCTGATGGCCCGCGGTGCGCTTGTCTTCGCTTGCCGGCAGATCGCGGTGGACTGAAGGACCTGCGCTGACGTCATTTAGTCATGTGACGGGTCACGCGACGCTGACATCGGCAGGTCCTTCAGTGTACCGCGAGCTGCCTTCAAGCCAGGACGGAGCGAATAAAAACTGCAGGGGTCATCGGAGGGTAAGTATAGATTTATTTTTTACCATTCTTTCGGTCACAGTATATAAAGCCATGCCGGTTGCATGGATTTATATAGTGTGACCAAGTTGTCAAGCACTTTTCAAGTGATGCTAAAATCACTTGGAAACGCTTGTCAACCCGCATGCAAAAACGCATGTGAAGAACGCTTCACATCCACATGTCCCTGGCAGGAAAAATGCATGTACAATCTGCATGGGTTTTTCCTGCCAGGGAGATGCAGAAACACTCAGGAAAAATCCAGAGCATTTCTGCATCGTGGGCACATAGCCTAATTGTACATCCCAGTTATAGTGGTGCACAGTAGATGTGCAGGAGCCACCTGTGATTTACAGTCCACGCTCCACTATAACAGGGGTAATGGCTATCAGGTATTTGCATATAGCTGTAGGGTGGGCCCAAAGGATCAATTCCCACTGTGGGCCCCAGACACCCCAGTCTGACACTGATTGTCCCCAGGGTGTAAAGTGCCAGCCAGCCCCTGCTGACACATGATGATGTATGATTTCCCCTGCATAGTTTTATGCCCCACCAGCCATGGGATAGGGGGCACCGGCCCGCTCCCCAATGTGCCACATAGCAGCGCCAGCCACGTTGTCTCCATTAATGGTATGGCACTATGGATAATTTTGGGGTTTGGTGATGGGCTGTGAATTTATTTCAGGGTCAAGTAAAATGGTCGCTGAAGGACACGGAGTGCTGTCTGACCTCTGCTTGCCTCATAAGCAGGCAGGACACACATGTGCCTTCTGTGCTGTCGCCGGCAGGCTAAGGCGAGACGTACATGCACGCTGCACACGGCGCTGTCGGAGCAGGCCGCCCCACATGGCCACCGTCTGGCTGCAGGCGCGGGGGCACGGGAGGAGGGCGGCCCATTGTCAGGGGGAGCTCTGAGGTGATTTCCCGCGTCACCTGCTGTGCGGCCTATGGAGGCGCTGTCACGTGCTCCCCACGGCCGATGATAATAATAGCAGGTTGGCGCCGAGGATTAGACGACGCCTTTCTTTCCTCCTACAGATGACACAAACCCGCCCTCCAAGCCTTTAATCTTCTCCGCTAGTATAAATATAGGAGCGGGGGAGGGGCAGGGGTAATTGTCCTTTCCTGCACAGATAGGGTAAGCATTGTGTGCGGCTGCTGCCATGCTCCGAGCTGGCGGTGGGGTATTTGTGGGCTAGCCGGGCGCAGGACGATGCCATGTGTTCGGTGCAGAATTCCGGCCGCTAAACGCTTGTAGTAATGGCGCCCGGTGGCGGGTACAGAGGGAGCAGGATGGCTGCTGGGCTGCATTGTATGGGCTGTGGTATCGGGGAGGCCCCTGGCGGCATGGCCCCCTGGATGCTCGGCCCTTGGCGGCATGGCCCCCCTGGATGCTCGGCCTCCTGGCGGAGCAGTGCGTGCAGCTGGGGAGCGGGAGATGAATGGGTGCAGCGCGTGCTGGGCAATGGCTTCCTGCTGCCTGACTGCCACTTGTTCGCTCAAGTAACCGGTTCCTCGTGTGGGGGCAGTAATTCATGTATGGAGTGTAACTCCTGTGGGGGCTTCTAGGCCAGCCAGGTAGTAATGAAGTGGTGAACTCCTGCTGCCATTGTAGACACCTGTCTCCACTATGGAGGTCCATGCCTTCTAGTAGGGAGAGCCCTCATCAAGAGTCCTGTAAGAGGGGTTCTCTGGGACTTTGTGGGGTAAGAACTTGCCAGCAGGTAGTTGCCTGTTCTGCCGCACTGTTTTGGCACAGGCGGCCATTCTCCAGCCTCATTTTGCTATTGTAGACATTTATGAAAGTATCCAAATCGAACCCAAAGTACTGTGAATGGCGAGGGGGCTGCAAATGCGATGCTTTATTAATATACCTCTATGGGAGTTCCAAAAATGGTGACACGCGCTTGCTCTGCTTGTTTGCAGCGGTCCTATTAGTGATTAGAGCCACAAGTTTGTTTCCTCTTACAGCAGCACTAGATTAGGCCCCATTTTCTACATGTAGATTCCATAAATGGCTAACAGGAATACACCTAAAAGATGTGCGGGCAAGGCCCTCCCCCCAAACAACTTATGTTGCTCTTTCAAAAACAAATTCCACATTCTGTGACTTGGGCTCTGAATGCCACTATTTTTTATTTAAAATGAGATGCAATTAAAGTGTAGACTTTTAGGTTTAACCCCTTCACGACATGCATCGTACATGTACTGCGCATGCTGCGTCCCCGTTTCCCCTCCGTAGTGCGGGCTCCAGCGCTGAGCCCGTAGTTTTCCGGCCACATATCAGCTGATTCTTACAGCTGACATGTGCCCACAACAGCCGCGGGTGGAATCGCGATCCACCCGCGGCTGTCAATAGCTGAATGCTGCTGTCAAACTCTGTCAACGGCTTTTAACTCGCGCTTCCAGGAAGCGTGTTGTTGGCTCCACCCATCGGTGACCCCGGTCACATGATAGCAGGTCACCCATGGGTTGGCATGACAACCCGGGGTCTGGTTGAGACCCCTGTGGTTTTCATAGCCAATCTGCTATGAGAGCCACCCAGTGGTCATTGTTCATAGCAGAAGCAGATGAGCACTTTTGTTGCACATAGCTGGGCTGTAACAGAGGCGATGGGGCAATCACAGCTTTAAGTCTCCTAAGGAGACTATTGAAGCCAGTAGTAAGTAGAAAAAAATGTTTTTAAAAACAGAAGTTTAAATCCTCCTCCTTTCGCCCCATTCAAAATAAAACAATAAAATAAATCAAATCTACAAAAAAATTAATCAGATCGGTAAACAGCGTAATGATAAAAAAATCTAAACGCCAGAATTACGTGTTGTTTTTTTTTATCGCCACAACATTGCAATAACGGGCGATCAAAAGATCGTATCTGAATCGAAATGGTATCAATAAAAATGTCAACTCTGCGCGCAAAAAATAAGCCCTCACCCGGTCCCAGATCCCGAAAAATAGAGACGCTATTACGGGTCTCGGAAAGTGGCGACTTTTTTTTTTTTTCACCACTCAAATAAAAGAACCTATACATGTTTGGTGTCTATGAACTCGTAATGGCCTGGAGAATAATGATGGCAGCTCAGTTTTAGCATTTAGTGAACATTGTAAAAAAAAAAAAAAGTGGAATTGCACTTTTTTTTTTTGCAATTTCACTTCACTTGGAATTTGTTTCTCGTTTTCCAGTACATGTTATGGTAAAACCAGTGGTGGCGTTCAAAAGTACAGCTCGTCCTGCAAAAAACAAGCCCTCACATGGCCATATTGTCCGAAAAGTAAAAACGCTATGGCTCTGGGAAGAAGGGGAGCAAAAAATCAAAACTGAAAAGGGATGCAGGGTGAAGGGGTTAAAGGGTTTGAACACAATATCCTGTGAAACATTTAGTAATTGCAACCATTTTTCTATAGAGCCTCCTCATTTCAGGGGCCCAAAAGTATTTGGACAAGTTATCTCTCCCATAAAATGTTCATTTTTAATATTTTGTAGAGTATGTTTGACTACCTGAAGTCCAGAAGCCATGGACATCGCTCAACACTGGGTTTCCTCTGTGATGCCTTGCAAGGCCTTTACTGCTGCTGACTTCAGCTGTTCCTTCTTTGTGGATCTTTCTACCTCAAGTTTTGTCTTAAAGTGAACCTGTCACCAGGTTTGAACAATATGTGATAAGACTACCACCTTTCAGGCCTGATATACAGCATTCTATAATGCTGTATATATGGCCCAAACCCAGCCTGCAAGACAAAGAGCTTTTATTATACTCACCTGAGGGGCGGTCCAGCACCTCCCTTCTTTCCATGCTGTCCTTCTTGCTTTGTGTGGATGACTCATGCCTATGTCCCTGATGAGGGAAAAGTTCTGTAGTGTGCAGGCACCGGGAAAGGTCAAAGAGCGCCGACGCATGTGCACTGTAGTACTTTGTCCTAGCCAGGGCAGAGAAGTACGCCTGCGCAGAAGCGAGATGCTGGGCAGACTGTGGATGACGTAGGGACAAGTTATCCACACGAAGCTAGAAGGGCGGCATTGAAAGAAGGGAGGCGTGAGATCAGAGACACCCCACGTGAGTATAATAACTCTTTTTTTTTCGTCTTGCAGGTCGGGTTGCGGGCATATATACAGAATGCTGTATATAGGGCCTGACTGGTGGTAGTCTTATCTCTTATCGGTCAAAATTGGTGACAGGTTCCCTTTAAAGGGAATCTTTCACTCCTAGGGATGTATATACCTTATTAATATGGGCATACCGGTGATAGAAATGTTAATCAAGTCCTACCTGTATGCCTCTTTATTAGTGGTCTTGATGTTGTGAAATCTTATTACATCTTTATGGTAAGGATTCTTCCAGGCTGGTAAGGAATCCTGGCCTTCTCTCTTTATTTAAATTGTACCCAACTCATGAAGGGGGTCTTTTAACACCTTTAAACACTTAAATACTTCCATAAGTCGAGTTTCTATGGGGTTAATTAACCCCGATCGCTTTGAAAAAAGGCCGATGCCACAGGGTGTCAGTTGTAATAAACAGGACATAACACAGTTTTTTTTTCCTGCAGTGGAGCGCTATTCACCAATTTCTGACTGCCATTTTAAAACTGATCAGGAATAAGGCCCCTTAACCGCTGGTTTAATGCATACTGGTGATCTTTGAGGGGTTAAGAGATCCAGGCACAAGGAGAAATCTCGCTGCGATCATGCTGCAGAGCGAGTTTAAAAAGAACCTATTGGGTCTTGAAACATTTTTCTGCTTGTGTAGGGGTAACATGCTTTTAAATCCTGTTTAGCAGCTCACTGTCAGTCATTGTGGCAGTGTAGAGAGCATTGATTTACTGGCGGTGGGATTTTAAAAAAAAAATGGGGCCGGTGTCTGCGCATGCTCAGTTTTAGCAGAGCTCTAAAAAATGCTAATGCGCTGCCTCTAGCCATTTTTTCCCGAAGCCCATTGCCAGGGGATCAATGTGCTTAGCAGGGACTCTGCTCCTGCCTTGCACCACTGATATTTTGCTGAGGCTCTCTGCCGAGAGATCAATGTCTCCTGCCTCGCACTGCCGGAACACCCCTTCCTCTTGGCCCAGGGCCTGCAGCATTGCCCTATTCCTGCTGCCAGCTTTCTGCAGCGGTAACCCTGCCACCTGTGACACTGCACCGCCACCACCACCACCCTTCCTCCCTACCTGTAAGCTAAATTCAGGCTAATTAAAACTCCCATTTTCACATTAAAAAATATTTTTCCAATTTATTTTAAATTTGGGGTATTTCTTATGGTCCACAAAATATGGTAAATGTCCATTGGGCTATCAAACAGCGGAGCACTGAAGTCTGTCGACATTTGTCAGGTCGGTAATAAAAGCCGATCTGCAACATAAGGCCCCCTGCGAAGCTAATGCTTTAAAGGGAGCTGTCCTTACTGCACAACTTCTTTACAGTTAAAATGCTCCAGAATTTTAAAAAAACCTACCTCTTTGACTCGGCACTGCTTTTTTTTGCTGTCCCGCGGTGTTCATGTGTCATTGTCACATCACTCCTGTGGCTCTGAAAAGCTGCCGCCTTAAAGCTTCCGCGACGTCTGCTGTGACTGCGTTTTTAATTCCTTCACGTCCTTGCAATTTTCTGTCTTTGCGTTTCTGTTTTTTGCTCGCCTTCTTCCTAGACCAATAATTTTATTTTTTTCTGTCAATATGGCCATATGAGGGCTTGTTTTCTGCGGGACAAGTTGTACTTTTGAATGACACCATTTATATTACCATATTGTGTAGTGGAAGTCTGGAAAAATATTCCAAGTGAGGTGAAATTGCAAATAAAATGCATTTCCATAAGATTACCCAGGTCAGTACAAGTTCACAGATGACAAACATATAGCGCTTTCATTTTTCTGGGTATGGGTGATGGCTTATTTTTTGCAACGTGATTGACTTTTACGATCCCGTATGGATGCCGGCTGCAAGCCAGCGTTCACAGGAGATTCACAATGACAAGCATGGTGGCCTTCTGTGGATTGATTTCACTGCAGGCAGATAGTTGGGGGCAGTGACAAAGATACAGCACTGGACCCAAGGTTCTTCCTGAGCTGTCACAATACATGTTATTCAATTAAGGCTCTTGTTATATTCCAGTCTGTTTCAGATTGTCACCATGAGTGAATCAAAGGCTAAAACTGCTGCAAAAGGGGCTTCTGCAGAGCAGACTGAGAAACGAGGTAGAGGTCGTCCTCGGAAAAAGCCACAGGTAAGTGCTACAGTACAAGCTCTTATGTCTTTTTCCTGTCTAAAATAAAGAGAAAACAAAAAACGGAACCACTTGTGCTTTAAAGGGGTAGTCCAGTCCAAATCGATAAGTCTGTGGTCACTCAGCATGACTGCAGACTTGTGAATCACCCCAAGCACACGCACTGTGTGATGCTGGTTTCTTAGCAGGGATCAGTGGGTATGTATGCGTTATACATACTTCCGGCCAGAGCCCTCCTAGTAGGCGTGGCCTTGCTACATACAGCTGTATGGAACAAGTCCACACCCTCTGGCCAGGAGTATGTATAATGCATTTGGCTCAGACTGGCCAAATCTCCACAGCGCCCAATGCATACGCTGGGTGGGGATTCATAAGTCTGCAGACACAGTGACTCCAGACTTAACTATTTGGACCAGACAACCCCTTAAAGGGAATCTGTCATCCCTGGGACTTATCAGACCTCTAATATGGGCATACAGGTGATAGAAATGTAAATCTATACCTATCTGTATGCCTCATATTGGAGGTTTGCTTGCTTTGGTATTGCTTTTTAATAAATTAGTTTTAACGTGCTTCCCGTCTGGGGACGCAAAGAAATCCTTGCCTATCTGCTTAAGGCGCAGTAATTCCTGCTGTCTGTATCCTTGTGGAGCAGGGAACTTGTGCGCAGGTGAGTCGCTCAGCTTTCCCAGCACCTGTGCACAAGTTTTCTTAAAAAAAAAAAAACAAAACAAAAAAAAAAACTAAATTTTTCAAGATCTGGGGCCGGGTGAGGGCTTACTTTTTGTGCGCCGAGCTGATTTTTTGATTGATACCATTTTGGGGTAGATCAATGTTTTAATCGCCTGTTATTGCAATTTTGTGGCATCCAAATAAGCATATTTCTGGATTTTTTTTTTTCTCGTTACGCCGTTTATCGATCGGATTAATACTTTTTTTTTTTTTTTTTTATATCGAACAGGCGATTCTGAACGTAGCAATATCAAATGTATGTTTTGGTTTTTTTTTTTTGAATGGGGCGAAAGGGGGTGATTTAAACTTGATGATATATTTTTAAACCCTTTTTTTTTATTTTTTTTTATTTTACTTTTTTGCATCCTTCAATAGTCTCAAAGTGACACTAGAAGCAGCACTTGTCTGATCGCCTGTGCTACTCACAGGCGATCAGATCGCTTGTGTAGCAGATTTGCTCACTTACAATTAGCACCGATCACTAGGCGGCGCTCATAGCAATCTAGCAATGACAACCACAGGGGTCTCCTGCAGACCCCGGCTTGTCGGGCATATGACTACGCTCCATGTCATAAAGAGGTTAAAGAATTAAGTGTGTAGAAAAACTTGGCACTCAGGTAGACTTAAATCTTGAATACTTTTAATGATAAAGTAGCACCATGAAACAGATGTTACCGTCTTGTAAGACCTTCATCAGTGCACACATTGCTTAAAGCAAAATTAATGCACAGGGGAAGAATGCAGTGTCCAGCATCAGAATTTTTAGGTTTGCTGACCAGGGAGAGGACAATTTCGGTGGTGTGAAAAATCTGTGCAGGACATTGTTCAGGGGCCTAGACCAAAAAAAGCATAGATCCTATCCGTTAAATGAAAGGATCCAGATGTTAGCCCAGAAGGAATGGAGAAAGCTGGAAAAGAGGGCCTCTCTTCCCCATCCTTTTAAAATAAAATATCTTTTCGATGAGCCTTTCATCGTTATGGGACAAAGCCCCTAAACTGGATGCGGCAATTATAAAGTCCTTTCAAAAAGGCTGCTCTATCTTTTTGATATGGAGGCATTAAGGGATCCCCTTGATGAGGAAAACAGACATCCTTTCTTAGGGGTACATGGGAGGCATTGACCAGGGCCCTGAAACCTGCGGTGGCAACAATGTGCACGACCAGGTCCTTAATCTGGCTGGATCACTTGGAAACAGTTAAGACAAGAATGACAAGGGATATCCTCTTGTCCACTACTCCGCTTATTCGTGGAGCAGCGGCTTTCTTATCAGACTCCTCTGCGGACTCTGTTCGGCTGGCGACAAGGTCTGCTGCCCTTTCCAACGCAGCCCGCAGGGCCTTGTAGTTGAAGTGCTGGCCAGGGGATATTCAGGCCAGAGCAAGATTATGTAACATCTCATGTGAAGGAGTATGTGTTTGGCCCAAATCTAGACAAAATCCTGGAGAAAGCAGAATAACTATCCCTACAAACTGTGCAAACTCTCCAATGGTGGCTTGATAGATCAAACCTGTACAGGAGGATTCCTTGGGTTATTAAAGTCTCACGGGTTGTCAACACCGATATAGAAGGATTTGGTCCAGGGCGTCTGGACTAGAAGCAAAAGATCACTTTTGTCAAATTCAAATGAACTATTTTCTGTAGAGCGGGCAGTAAGTAGTTTCCTTGTATCACTTACAAGGTCAGCATGTTAGGAACCTCTCAGACCACCAAGAGTCAGTCGATTACATAAATCACCAGGGGGGAACTCTGTTCAAACCCTTGATGGAGTTGGCCGATGGCTTATTCCAGCCAACGGAGGGTCCTCTCCTTTCTGTTGACAGTTCTGCATATAAAAAGGAAAGGAAAATATCAAGGCGGACTTTCTAAGCCACAATCGTCTAAGACTGGGAGTGGGAGCTAAATCGGGACATCTTCAACCAGATGGCTCTACGCTCGGGAGACCCCACATTTGAACTGTTTGCCACCAAGCTAAACAGAAAGGTAAAAAAAGCTCCGTTCCCTGAACCCCAGGAAGATTCCCTAGTGGTAGACTCTCTTCTGATCCTGTGGGATTTCAGCATGGCTTGCGCCTTTCCTCCAGTAGCCCTGATCCTGTTAGTCATAAGAATGATCAGGGAGGACAGGGCAAGGATGGTGATAATCGCCCCCTTTTGGCCCAGAAGACCATGGTTTTCATGGCTAAGTAAAATGTTGGTGTCTGATCCATGTGTTCTTCTAGAAATCCCAAATCTTCTTTCTCAAGGGCCAGTGCACCATCCACAAGCAGTCAACCTCCACTTGACTGCGTTGAATTTCAGAGGGCGCTGTTAAAGGAAAGAGGGTTTTCTGTTAATCCCCTCTCCACCCTGCTTTAGAGTAAAGAAGGCAATCACGACCAGGATATATGCTAGGACTTGAAGAAAGGGTTTTTATCCTCTTCAGGTTCTAGGGTTGAGAATTGAGTGCTGGTAGAGCGCATATTGGAATTTTTGCAAAAGGGTCTCTATTTGAGTCTATCCACCAGTACCTTAAAGGTCCGGGTGATGGCACTCTGGGCTCTGTACCAGGGCTGTGGAGCCTGTAAGCCAAACATTCGACTGACTCAGACTCCCTCATACATGGCTCATGTTTAAGAGATAAATTTACGGTAGGACACACTTTTTTCAGCTAAAAATCTAGACCCTTAGATCAGGAATAGGGCAGACATTTATAGGACATTTCATAACTTTCCCAAATTCTTATGAAAAAATATTCCCCACAAACTGTATTGAATTACTGTACCCAATTTATTATAAATTTTAGGAGTCGGTCCATTTTATACCGACTTCGACTCCACCAAAATGGGCACACGACTCCCAACTTCACAGCCCTGCTCTGTACAGTTTTTGATTTAACTGGTAATTACTGGGTGTAATTAAAGCATCAACGAGATCTAGGCCCATTTCTAAAAAAAAAAAAAATAAATAAATAAATTGTAAAATGGGATTTGAACTTGGTCCTAACAGCCTTGACGAATGTATCTTTTGAGCACTTAGAATCTGCTCCCCTTAAGATTGAATTGTCACTTAAGACTTTAACATCTGCCAAAAGAGTCAGTGATGCGCAGGCTCTTTCTATGGCACCAACTTTTACTCAAATCCTATATGACAGAGTAATTTTTAAGCATAAGGAGAAAGGATTACCAGCTTCATGAATAGTTCAAACAATAGGTTTCTTTATTGTGAAAAAAGCTCTTTAATAACAGATTCCATAGTCAGTGTAGCCAGGGCAACGCGTCTCGAACGCTAAAGATGCGTTCTTTGTGAAGACTGGCTTGCAAATGGCATACCCATGATATATAAACCATTGTTCACCAATCGCATGCAAAATGGAAGTCACATGATACATAGATTTGCATACAAAAAATATAAAACCAATTTGCAGAGTATATGCATAGTAAAAACAATCACATCACAAAGAAGAAATCACATATGCATAGAAAAGTTACTCGCTATAATGAAACAGTAGTTCCTGCCGTAAATTTAGTCCATTTGGTTGGCAAGTGTTCAGATGATACATCCAAAATGCTTCTCGATCAAGTAGGCGTCTCCTATTATTATGCCTTCCCCGAGGATCAAAGGTAAGTTTTTCAATGCCAAAGACCTGAAATGAGGATGTCTCTCTATTATGCTGCTCAATAAAATGTCTGGAGGCGCAAGAAATGTTATGATTAGTGACATTAAGAATATCAGAACGATGTTCTGCCACTCGCTGTTTTAGTTTTCTTATGGTGCATCCCACATATAACAGATCGCAACTGGCACATCTTATGATGTAAACCACATAATTACTGTTGCAATTCAGACAGCTTTTTATATTGTGTTTCACCAGAATCTGCATTAGTGAAGTTTTTAGTGATTTTTACATAGCGACAAGTGCCGCATCTGGTGTAACCACACTTGTAAAACCCTTAAGCCAGGTATGCAGTTTTTGTCGATTCTTTGGGCGACTAGATGCCAATAGCCCCCCTATTGTTTGGGCTTTTTTTGCCACCACCAAAACTCCAGAATCAAGAATTTTAGGTAATACAGTATCCTCATATAAAATAGGAAGATGTTTCAGTATTATATTTTTGATCAGTTGAAATTGTGAACTATATCTAAAGGAAATAACAACATTTAGATTTTTATGTGCTGTAATATCATTGCGATTAATCCTTGTCCTAGACAGATCAATGAGATCCAGTCTGTTTTTACTGTCCACAATTTTTTCTGCTCTCTTTAAAGACCAATCCGGATAACCCCTAGATTTCAATTTATTTTTACACCTGATGAATTCTTCATCCAATTTATTTGCATTGTTACAGTTGCGTTTGATTCTTGTCAGTTCCCCCACAGGTATAGCTATTATAGCATGGCGCGGATCTCTGCTTTTGGCATGTAGAATGGTATTCCCAGATATGGGTTTGGAAAATGTGGAAGTAGTGATGGAACCGTCAAGAATCTCCAATTTTAGATCAAGAAATGATATACACTTAGAATCAAAGGTGTAAGTGAAAGAAAGATTGAATTCATTGTTATTTAAATACTTAATGAATTCTGGTATGGCAGACACATCACTCCAAATAAAGATCAAATCATCGATGTATCTGCCATACCAGAAAACATCACGGGCCCATGGATTGGCGAAGGTGTACAATGCAACATATTCCCAATGGGACATTACCATATTTGCCACCGATGGAGAATAGCTAGATCCCATGGATACTCCACTACATTGGAGATAATTCCTGATTGTACATAAAAAAATTATTAGTCATAAGATATTGTGTACAAGACAAAAGATAATTAAATCCAAGGTATAGTTACTATACCTATTAAGATTGAAATCCAATGCTTGCAGAGCGACATCATATGGTATACTTGTGTACAAAGACACTACATCACACCCCAACCATGTATATCCCTCCTGCCATGTGATATTTGTTAATTGGTGCAGAACGTCTCTTGAATCTTTAAGAAAGTGCAGAGACCTGCAGGTTAGCGGTTGAAATAATGTATCCATCCAATTTTTAAGCCTGATCCAGCCTACCTACCTTAAAAAAATAAATAGTGTCCTGATTTCACAGATTGCAGGAAGTGGTCATTCCTTCCTTTTGTTCTAATCCAAGGAATGGATACTTCATACTTTTAACGTTAAAAGATGTATAGTCAGATATCTCTCTGCTGCAGAAAACTGTAGAGAGGATAGTTTGTGTCCATCCAGGGTTTCAAAAAAAGGGGCTTAAAGCCTCAAAACACACAATTGCTAGGTGGATTAGGGAGGCAATTTCTTTAGCATACTTGGCAACTGGCAAAGTGGTCCCAGAAGGTTTAAAGGTGCATTCCACACGAGCTGTGGCAACCTCCTGGACGGAGAGATCGGACTTCGCAATCTAAGAGATTTGTAAGGCAGCAACCTGGTCCTCTCCTTCCACTTTCTATAGATATTCGACTGGATATGGGTTCTTGTGCAGATCTCCTCTTTTGGGAGAAAGGTGCTCCAGGCTGTGGTCCCTCCCTGAATTCATGAGTGATCGATAAAATCTTAGTTAGAAACCATGACTGCACCCTTATATTTCTCTCATTCACTTATGGGTGAGCACTAATTTCGCTAGGGTTGTAATTACACACTTTAAGTTTTGGGTCAGTTAACCCCTTTACCCCTGAAGGCTGTTTTGTCAGAATTGTAAAAATTGGCCTGGTCCTTATTGTGCAGGGTCACTTTGAGGCAATAACTCAAACGCTTTAAACAAGTCATCCTGTGTGGGGAAATATGCGTGCTCAGTGTGTCGGGGACACGACCTGTCAAATGTACGTCATATGTCGTGAAGGGATTAATGAGAATTATGGGCTAATAGGTCTTTGTGCTCCATTAGGATACTGGGCTGTAGTGCAACTACAGCAACCCTTGCACCTACTATAGTTTAAGGGTTTTTCCCACGAACAAAAGTTCATTTTAATCAATAGATCTTGGAATAAGTTCCACAATTGAATGTTTTTAAATAAAATGTTCCTGTGATGAGAATCTTGTATATGTTCCCCTGTGTAATGGCCGTGTCTGACATTGTACGGACATGGTCTGATCAT
The DNA here is from genome assembly GCF_046119375.1 of Phyllobates terribilis. NCBI lineage: Eukaryota > Metazoa > Chordata > Amphibia > Anura > Dendrobatidae > Phyllobates > Phyllobates terribilis. The sequence goes on from NW_027362762.1 coordinate 613,079,312, forward strand.
ACCACATCTCCTGGGCAGAGGGGGAAGCAAAAGAGTATACAGACATTACAGCAGGGGATCACAGCTGATTCTTTCCTTGAAGTAAAACATTGTTTAATTACAGGCAGTGAAACATCACAAAAACAATCCGCTGTAATGTCTGTATAGTCTTTTGCTTCCTCCCCTGCCCAGGAGCTGTGGTATGATCAGACCATGTTCCTGCATGGGCAGAAGCAGCCATTACACAGTACACAGCAGGGGCACATTTATAAGATTATCTCAGCACAGGAACATTTTATATAAACACATCCAATTGTGGAACTTATTCTAAGATCTATTGATTAAAATGAACTTTCGTTCGTAGGTAAACCCCTTTAAGCTCCTAACAATGAGGCCCAATTTGAGGAGTGCTCTCCTGCCTCTAGCACCTGTCAGCCAGCTACATGTTTCTTGCAATTGACTGGTGTAATTTTGATCTTGTACAATTTCTAACATGGTATGTGAATTGTGGATTGACCCAGTGTTTCTCTTACTTAGGAGCCTTCAAGTCTACCGACTAAAGTGTCCTCCCAACCGGAGGCAGTGATTGATTCAAAGGAAAGCAGGGTAAGCTCATTCTATGGCTTATGTTTTGAGAGTACACTACATAATTATAAATCCTTCCACTCTTGAACGAAGAGGATTTTTAATAGTGGTAAAATTGTGACGTGCTTTGTAACGAGGGTGGGGGAACCCTTTAAAGGGCTGTTAATATTTCACTACAGTGGTTCACCTTGTGCTGCTCCGCTAAATACAACAAAACTGCCTGTACCTGGGGTGGGGAACACTTTTAAGGGAATCTGTCACACCAGGTTCTTGCTACTCCATCTGAGAGCAGCATGATGTAGGGACAGAGACCCTGATTTCAGTAATGTGTCAATTTCTGAATTGCTTGCTGTCATTTTAATACAAACACTTTCAATTTCTATAGATCTATAAGTTCTCTGAATGCTGAGCTTTGTATAAGCCGACCCACAGCACTGATTGGCAGCTGTGTGCACCAAAAGCTGCTGCAAATCAATGGGGCTGGGGTTATACAGAGCTGATGAATATGCTTCGCTACCTGACAGAAGGTTTACTAGTCCTCTAGTGATAATTTAGTGATTTTTATAAAAACCATTAAACGGTCCAGTAAGTGATACATTCCTGGAATCTGGGTCTCTACGTTATGCTGCTTGAAAATTAGGTGGCAAATACCTGGTGACAGATACCCTTTAATGTAGAAAATACGGAGTTCTCTATTAATGTAGCACTTTTTTAATTACACTAGCACTTAAGCCCCGGAGCATTTTCCGTTTTTGCATTTTTGTTTTTTGCTCCCCTTGTTCCCAGAGCCATAGCGTTTTTATTTTTTAGGCAATATGGCCATGTGAGGGCTTATTTTTTGCGGGACGAGTTGTACTTTTCAACGCCATTACTAGTTTTACCATATCCTGTACGGGAAAACGGGAAAAAAATTCCAAGTGCGGTAAAATTGCAAAAAAAGTGCAATACCACAGTTGTTTGTTTTATTTTTTTTTACCACGTTCACTGAATGCTAAAACTGACCTGCCCTTATTCTCCAGGTCATTATGAGTTCATAGACACCAAACATGTATAGGTTCTTTTATATTTAAGTGGTGAAAAAAAATTCCAAAATTTGGTTAAAAAAAAAAAAAAATAGCGCCATTTTCTAAGACCCGTAGCGTCTCCATTTTTCGTGATCTGGGGCTGATTGATGGCTTATTTTTTGCGCACCGGGCTGACATTTTTTATTGATAACATTTGGGGTAGATCCGATGTTTTGATCGCCCTTTATTGCATTTTATTGCAATTTTGCGGCGACCAAAAAACGTAATTCTGGCGTTTAGAATTTTTTTCTCGTTACACCGTTTACCGATCGGATTAATTCTTTTTTTATATTGATCGGGCGATTCTGAACGCGGCGATACCAAATATGTCTATGTGGGTTTTATATTTTTTATTTTATTTTGAATGGGGCAAAAGGGGGATGATTTAAACTTTTATATTTTATTTTTTTTTATATTTTTAATTTTTTTTTTTCACTTTTTGCATGCTTCAATAGTGTCCATAGGAGACTAGAAGCAGCAGTTGTCTGATCGTCTCTGCTACATACAGGGGACGAGCAGGTCCCCTGCATGCAGCAGAAATGGTCCTGTGCTATGAGCGCCGACCTCTAGGTGGTGCTCATAGCGACAAGATCATGACAACCACAGGCGTCTGCTGCAGACCCTGGGTTGTCATGGCCGCCCATCGGCGACCCGCGATCACGTGACGGGGTGGGCGGGGCTTATGACGCGCTACCTGGAAGTGCGCGTTAAATGCCGCTGTCTGAGATTGACAGCTTTAACATGTTAACAGCCGCTGGTGGATCGCGATTCCACCCGCGGCTGTTGCGGGCACATGTCAGCTGTAAGAATCAGCTGATGTGCTCGGTTCAGTGCGGGCTCAGCGCAGCAGCCCTCACTGAACGGGCAGTATGCAAATATGCGTACTAATACGGCACCGGTAATTAAGGGGTTTTCTCACAAATGAAAGTTGATTTTTTAATCAATAGATCTTGGAATAATAACTTCCACAATTGGATGTGTTTATATAAAAAGTTCCTGTGCTGAGATCTTATAAATGTGTCCCTGCTGTGTACTGTGTAATGGCTGTGTCTAACTCTGTATGGAACGTGGTCTGATCATACCACATCTTCTGGGCAGGGGGTGGGGGAGTATAAAAGTATACAGACATTACAGCAGGGGATGGCAGCTGATTCTTTTTGTGAGGTAAAACATTTCCTTGCCTGTTTTCAAACTATTTTCTTGAAAGAAAGAATCAGCTGTGATCCCCTGCTGTAATGTCTGTATAGTCTTTTGCTTCCCCCCTCCCCAGGAGCTGTGGAACGATCAGACCAGGTCCCTGTACGGTCAGATACAGCCATTACACAGTAGGGGCACACTTACAAGGTTCTCAGCAGTTTATTTAAATATATTCAATTGTGGAAGTAATTATTATTCCCAGATCTATTGTTTAAAATGAACTTTTGTTCGTGGGAAAACCCCTTTTAACTAGACATTTTTCCAATTGATACTACTTTCTATATTCCAGTGTGCTTGAGACATGTATATTGGGCTCTGAATATCTTGCATTGCATTTTTTCTTGCATCTAATCAAATTATTTGTAAGTTATTAATTACCCGGCTATGCCTTCCTAGTTACACTGATGTCTTATCCATTGTGGGTTAGGTTTTATTTTCATGTGCATATGAACGCTAATCCTTGTTGGGATAATCTGTATTGAGTTTGGCACTTAAATATGCACTGCTTGCAAAAAGTTTTAATTTGGCTTTCAGGCAAAAAATATGGAAAACGTAACAAATTCATGCTACAGTGATATTTTATTATGAAATTAGGGCATTTAAGTAGAAACAGCAATGGTGACTTCCTCATCTAAAACCATTTATTGAAACAAAAGCCAAACAGTGGTGGATATACCACAACCAAAAATCTGTGTCTCAACTTGTCATGTGGCCTTTATCATCAATTACAGCTTGACAATGACGTCTCATGCTGTTCACAAGGAGTTATTGTCTGCTGAGGCATGGTATCCCACTCTTCTTGAATGGTGGCCCTCAGGTCATTGAGGTTCTGAAGTAGAGAGTTACGAGCCTATACATGGCGGCTCAGCTGATTCCATAGGTTTTCTATGGGATTCAGGTCTGGAGAAAGTGCAGGCCACTCCATTTGCGGTACCCCAATATCCAGCAGCCATTCCCTAATTAAACGACTTCGGTGAGCAAGTGTAGGGCAGTTCTATATTGACTAGACCCAAACTGTAACACCACCACCACCAAAGGCTCGTCTGGTGACAACAGATGCTGATGCATAGCTCTCTCCTTGGCATCTCCAACAACGTTGCCGGCCATCATTTTCTGCTCAGCGTGAACTCGCGTTCATCAGTGAACAGCACTGAGGTCCATTGGTCCCTCATCCAGCATAGATGCTCCCTGACCCATGCTAGATGATGCCTGTGCCAGGTGGTGTGGTCAGGAACCCTTGCAGTCCGTCTAGCACGCTGATGTAAACTGTTTTAAATGGTCTGACGTGACATTTGGGTGCATCCTCTCCCTTAAATTTGACTTGAGTTGTGTGGCATTCATCATCTGGTTCCAAAGGGCATTGTTGAGTGAAGCAGTCATCAGTGTGGTATGTGGCCAAAGAATGTCCACTTCTCTGCCTCTGAGACTCTTCCAGTTTCTGTATTTCTGTTGCAACCTGCTGATGACCCTCTGACACTAAGCTCAGTGGCATTTCTGTCTAACATCCTGCTTGAAGCCTCGTAATGGCGAGGTACTGTTGTTGGGTCTCGTCTTGGTCGCATGATGTCAGAAAAAAGAATGTTGTGGAAGATTGTTTAAATACCAATTCTAATTGAACCCTGAAATTTATTGGCCAATTCATGAATCAAACGCCTGTTGTGAATTTTACCATTTAAACTCCTTGATGGAGAACAGAAAGCTGTGCACAAGTACTGAAACACTGAACAGTTGGACATGTGCGTTTGGAAATTTAGAGAAGGTCCTAATAAGTTCACTTGAAAAGGTTAAGTACATTTTGTTTTCATCATGACATTTCACACAAGCCAAATATCCCTAACTCTTTCAGTAGTGTATGTTCTTAGGGGATGGCAGCAGTTCATAGCATTTCAACACTAAGCGGAGATATGTGACTTTTAGTGCACTTTCATTGTAGAGAAGGTAAATGTTAGAGTATAGTTTCTATAAACTCCACACTTATTCTGTTGACTGCATTGGACAGCTTCAGTCACTGGCAATGTAATCATTTTAAGTAGTGATTTATGCAGAACACTGACATAATTGATCGCATAGATTTTTTCCTCCACATCTAATTGTGAGAATAACCCTGCTTTTTCTGTCACTAATTGTTATGGGTTGGGTTACAAACTTCTCTTGCCCAAGTAGACTAATTGGGTTTTCCACATTTAACTGCAGAATTGTTCACTTCATTGGCAGACAACTATGAATCGTTTTGCATGATGCATCATTTTAAGCAACTAGTGTCTAAATGTTTTAAAATCTGTGTGCAGGAGCCAAGTGGTTCTCCTACTACCAAGCGTCCACGTGGTCGCCCTAAAGGCAGTACAAAGAAGGGAAAGGCCAACAAAGGAACTGCAAATAGTAAGGTGGGTATCAACTTAGGTGGATCACTGCTTTGTCTTTGTGTAGAACTTGTATGTCTCATCTGAGATTAAGACCAGACATATGAAAAATCGTATGAGTCTCAACCAGAAAACTCCGGAGTATGAACTTTTTTGTTCAGAGTAGTTCTCAAACTCCCCTTTTTTCCACTAAATTTTATCAAATTAACTTTTTTTTTTTAAAAAAAATTGTTTTATGAATTCACATATGTCTTGCATTGGTGGCCCAACACCTTGTATTCATGCTCCTGTGGAGGAAGTAAAGCTGCACTTTGAGATCATAAACACAGCAAGAAAAGCGGCAAAACCTGTTTTCTCTGCAGCTTTTTACTGCCAGTAGATCAGCTTTTGACTGCTGCAAAAAAGCAATGTGCGAACATAGCCTAAAAGCGTGTGATAGGAGAAAAAAAATTAACCTTCACCCAGCTGACTAGGAAGATTTAGATTTTTTTTTTCTCCAGCCTCTGTTCTCATTCCGCCAAAGGGAAGACTTTTTTTTTTTTTTTTTTTTTTTTTTTTTTCTTCCTTTCCTGTCGCACACTTCTACTTTTCTAATCAAGGTATGTGTGCTTACAATACAGTCCCTGTCAGTTGAGGCACAGGTCTCAGGAGCAGTGTTTCTTTAGACTACAGCCCACCTTGAAATGTGGCCCGGATGGGCTGCTGTTTGAATACCATTTTTAAACTCACTCTCTCATCGTGGCCACTTATCACCCTGGAAATTGGGGTCAATAGCTACAGCTGTATCTAAATGGCTAACAAAAGGCAGGTGTCTCTCTAACCCCATATTGACATGTGTATTGGTACATCATACGCTAACTGACTTGGATGCATACTCAAAAAAGGAGCATCTTTTCCATCTGCTGCTGTCAACAAATGCTGTGGTCAGTCTGTGACATCAATGTTTATAGTGCACACGTTGAGAGGGGGGAAAGGCTGCCGTTCTAAACGCCCAAATGAAAATTTACATACATGTGGTATCTCCACATTCCTAAAGTCGATTCTTTCAAAATGCAAAATTAACCCCTTAGTGACTAGCTAATTTTGACCTTACTGACCAGGCCAATTTTTTTTTAAATTTGACCAGTGTCACTTTGTGGTAATAACGCTGGAACGTTTCAACGGATCCCAGTGATTGAGATTTTGTTTGTCTTTTGATTTTTTTCATGACATATTTTACCACCATTGTGAAGGACAATTTGTTCAATATGACTTGCGTTTTTGTGAAAATATCAGAAATTTGGCGACCATGTCGCAATTTTCAAACCGAATTCCAGCAAACCAGAGTTAGTTCACACAAAAGTTGATAACCTTTCCCACATATCTACTTTACATCTGCATCATTTTTTAAACCTTTTTTTTCAGTAAGTTATAAGGGTTAGAATGTACTTTCCCTTATGAAAATAAAAATTTTGGGGCTAACAGCAGAGAATGGACCACAAAACGTGTTGTGCAATTGCTCTGGAATACACCGATACCCAAAATATATGTTGTAGAAACCTACTATTTGGGCGCACGACAGAGCTCTGATAGAAAGGAGTGACGTTTTGGAAAGCTGACTTTGAAGGAATGGTCTGTGGGCGTCATGTCGTGTTTGGAGAGTCTCAGATGTGCCTAAACAGTGGAAACCCCCCACAAGTTACCCCATTTTGGAAGCTACACCCCTCAAGGACTTTATCCAGGTGCACAGTGAGCATTTTGAACCCATAGGTACTACACAAAATTTGATAACATTAGGCTGACATACTGAAAATTAAATTTTTTCACAAAAATGTTTTGGCCCCAAATTTGCAATTTTCACAATGGATAATAGGAGAAAAACGGACCCCATAATTTGTTATGCAATTTCTCCCAAATGGCGCTATTCTTCTGGAATAGATTTTGAATGCCTTGTCGCATTTGGAGAGCCCCTGACATGTAAAAATATCAGTAACCTCCGACAAGTGGCCCTATTTTGGAAACCAGACCCCTCAAGGAATTCATCTAGGGGTGTACTGAGCATTTTTAACCTATAGGTGAATCTCAAAACTTTTTATAACTTCTAGATGTGAGAACAAAAACTTATTTTTTTTCCACTAAAATACGGTTTTAGCACCAAATTTATAATTTACACAAGGGTAATGGGAGAAAATGGACCCCATAATTTATGCTATTTTTAATGAACACAGTGATGCCCCATATGTGGTTGTGCACTACTGTTTGAGCACACAGAGGGATCGGATGGGAAGGAGCGCTATTTGGCTTTTAGAACTTAGATTTTGGTCTCCATTAGCTGAGTCACTGAGGTTCTAGATTAGCAGAACCCCCTCCCCAAGTGACCCCATATTGGAAACTTTACTGCCTAAGGAATTCATCTAGGGGTGTAGTGAGTATTTTGAACCCATAGGTGCCTCACAGAATTTTATAACATTGACACATGAAAATACATTTTTGTGGTAATGTGACTTTTGTATTTGCTGCAAATTTGTAAGGTACACAAGGGTTAATCTGTGAAACTGGACCCCATAATTGTGCAATCTCTCCCCAATGCTTTGATGCACCATGTGTTGTCAGAAATTACTGTAAGCTTCAAGTCAGGGCTGAGAAGGAAAGAGTGCTATTTGGCTTTTGGAGCACAGATCTTGCTAGAATAGTTTGCGGCATGGCTGTGGAGTTGGAGTCGTGGAGTTGGTGTCCATTTTGGTGGAGTCAGTCGGAATCTGAGTCGGTATAAAATGGACCAACTCCTAAAATATATAATAAATTGGGTACAGTAGTTCAATGCAGTTTGTGGGAATTTTTTTTTCATAAGAATTTGGGAAAGTTATGTAATGTCCTATTTCTGATCTAGGGGTCTAGACTTTTAGCTGAGATGAATCTGTGCTGCACTTTATGTACATAAGTGATGAAGCTCCTCCTCTACAGATAAGGGGGGGGGGTAAAAACACACAGGGAAGGAATACCTGTACTCATCTCAGAACTGCTGGAGTAAACAGGAAAGCAGGATTAATGGGGAATCTGTCACCCGCTGGGAGTTATCAGGCCTCTAAGGGTATACAGGTTATGGAAATGTAAATCTATACATACCTGTATGTCCCATATTAGCAGTCTAATTGCAGAGAAATGTCTTTTTATAAAATCCATTTTCATATGCTTGGCGCCCATGGGCATGCCCTTCCTCACTATTACATTTGCACGACCAGCTTTTATAGCTCTTAATGGAGAAATGGCCCACAAACTTGGTGTTTCTCTGGAAAGAGAGTATTAGAAAATTAGTTATTTGAAGAAGCCCTTAACCAAAATGAAGATCCTAAATAGACTCTCAAGAGACTGTTTCTTAAAATAAATGCCTGCACACGTCAGAGTACACTATTGCTATCAACATTCGATTAGTTTGTGACAACAAAAAAATTGTTACCAAGACTATGGCAGTAAAAGATGCTAAAGCTCATCACAACAGCCAGTTTCTCCTGGCCTTAGTGGAAAAAATTCTGCAAGATTATGAACTCAAGAACAGGTTCTTGCTATTCTAACTGATAATGCTGCAATCCTAAGTACAATTAAACTGATGAATGCGAATAATGAAGGTGAACAGCAGCTAGAAGAGCATTTCAGACTCATAATGTTGGAGATGGAAGGCCACCGTCCTATTCCCATAATGGAGGAACAAACAGATATATTCCAGAAGAACAGCAAAATGATTCTTTACAATTAGATCTTGTTGAAGCTGCTTCACACCTCTCTCCTATTCATCACATGCGCTGTGTGCACACGCTGCAGCTGGCAATAAGAGATGGTCTGCAAGAGGGACATGCTGCTGCAACTCTGATTAGCAAAGTGAGGAAATTGGCTATTTCTGCAAGGAACCCCTAAAATTGATTCCAGAGACTTGCTGGAAAAGGGGCAGTTGCTTACAAAGCCACTCGGTGGCGCAGCACCTATTTAATGATTGAGCGATTGCCTGAGCAGAAACCCTTTCTTGTACTTGGATATGGCGAACCCTCAGTTAACACTAAATGAAGGTCAATGGACACAGGTGGCTGAATTGAAGAAATTGCTTCATCGCCCATAGTGACTAAAAAATTGCAAGCTGAGGATTTAACTCCTGGCATTTTTATAAAGGAGTGGAAGAACTTGTTGTTTCGCCTGTCCCAGATGGGAGGTTTAATCGCAGATGGTGTTGCTGCTTCAATGAAACGGAGAGACGGCTATTAGAAAATAAAACTCTTCTGGCCGCTGTTTATGTGGACCCGAATCATTGTATATTGCTGGATGATCAACCGCTTACTAAAGGAAAAGCGGCAAGGGCAAGATCTGTGGTGGTCGCCCACACCTGTGCGCTAAAGGCACCTAAGATTATGAGACACTGCTGGAACAGAGACTAGTTCAAAATTTACAAAATCTGTTTCTTTAGGGACCTATTAAGATTTAAATGGTCTTTAACCCCTTCACGACATGCAGTGTACATTTACGGCGCGGCGAGAGGTGCGTTCCTGCGAACAGTCGTACATACTGCTTGAAGATCCTGCGGGCTCACGCCGAGCACCGCCATGATCAAATGCAGGTGTTGGCTCTATAGGAGAGCTTACACTCTGCAGCAATGCCCACAATCGCTAGCGTTTCACCCCTTTGATGCCGCGGTCAATAGTGACCGTGATATCGATCAACATTGCAGAGGGAGGTAGCTCCCTCTTGCACAACGTGATTGCGATCGTGTTGTGCTGATGTTCTCAATGGTGACCCCGGGACGAAAGACTTCCACGGGGTAACCCAGGGATGGGTGACCTGCAAGCTGAGAGCAGGTGCTGATACATTGCCTGCCTGCGAGACGCTGATCTGATGCCCTGCAATGCAAAAGTAGAGCAGGGAAAGTTGCTGTCCCATCCTGTTACAGTGTGAAAGTGTTTTTTTTTTTTGTTCTTTGTAAAAACAAAAAAAAACCTAGATTAATCCATTAAATGCACATATTTATGTAAAAACAAAGTACACATTTGGTATTGCTGTGTCCAGAACGACCCAACCTATAAAACTGACCCACTAGTTGACCCTTTCAGTGAACAATGTAAAAAAAATAAAAACCATGGCAAAAAACTCTGCTTTTTCATCATATCGGTGAGCAAAAAGTGGAATAAAACACGATCAAAAAGTTCAAATGTGAATAAAAATGGTATAGCTAAAATCATCTCGTCCCGCAAAAAATAAGCTTCAATACAGCTCTATCTACGCATAGTTTTAGAACTCTTAAAATAAAGCTATGCAAAAACAATTTTTTTTTTTCCTATAAGATTGTGTAAACGCACAAAAACATAAAAATGTTTTACAACTGCAATAGTTACTGACCCAAAGAATAAAGCTGCCTTATCACTTTTCCCACACGCGGAATGTCATACAAAAAAATTCCTGAATTGTTGGTTTTTGTTGATTCTGCCTCTCAAAACTCTGAATAGAAAGCGATCAAAAAAGTAATGCTCCTGAAAATGGTACCAATAAAAAGTCAACTTGTCCTGCAACGAACAAGCCCTCACATAACTTGGAATCTGGAAAAATTATAGCTATCAAAATGTGGCAATGCAAAAGGTGTTTTTCTGTCGGCGTCTGTCTTTTAGTGTGTGACAGCAGCCGTACAAAAAAAAAAAAAACACATAAATCTGGTATTGCTATAGTTGCACCGACCTGAAGAATAAAGTTGTCCAATCACTTATACGAGGAACGGCGTAAAAAAATAAATCCAATCCTTGCGATATGTTCATTCTGCCTCCCAAAGACCACAGTAAGGCTCTGCTCACATTTATCCTGCGCTGATATCTTAGATTCTGAGACAGATGGAGTCGCTGTGGATGCCATCTGGTCTATGATCCAGCTTTGGTCAACCAGTTTTGTGCACCTCTGTAAAGAATACTGCTGAGCAGAGACCAGACTGAGTCCAGGGTAAAGCCGATTTCCCACATCCATACATTTCCAATACCGGAAATATTGGTGTCCGTTGGTCACATGTGGCAACCGTGTGCTGCATCAGAATCACTTGTTCCCAAGCGCCGGGTCCTGAATACTGCCCTCATTATAGTTCCCTGCATTCAGCGGGCCCCGGAGTTGAGCTCAGGAGCGTTGTCCTGTCACTCATTGAGCGCAGCCCCAGATCTGCTTGCTGCAGCGCCTCATTCTCCCTGGGTCCTTGGAGTCAGAGGATTACAGCGGGGGACATCTCCGGACGCGTGAGTACAAGTATTTTTATTATTTTATACTTATTTTTACACATGGACACTGCGGGAGCAAACTACTACTGCCCTCATTGTCCCTGCTGGTGGTGATCGCAGCGCCGGCAGGGAACAATAAGAGCAGCGTTCAGCACCCGGCACTTGGCAACAGCGCTAATAGCACGGATTCCTAGGTGCCAGTAAGTGTTACACTGATGTAATCGGTGTGAGTTCAGCTTGAGACACTTTTGCGAACCATGCATCCGCAAAAAATGGACATGACAGCGTGTGGAGCACACGGACACTCGGTCTGTGGAAACACACTGACGTGTGCGCAGACCCATAGATTTGAATGGGTCTGCGTGTGTCAGTGTCTCCAGTAAGTGTGGAAACTGTCACCACTCTTACTGGAAACACGGACGTGTGAAATAGCCCGAACTTGCTGCCTCCATTATTGTGAATGGGTCCCTGGGGGGGGGGTTCCATCTGAATCAAGTCATTCGTAGATAGATTTAGATGAAAACTCCGATGTAAGTGCTCAGCAAATTTATGTAAAATATTCCTTAAGAAGAGCTTCAACTCAATCCACCAAAAAAGCAAGTCCCTACTGGGGTCCTTCATCAGTTATCAGAAATATAAGGGGCATTTCTGTAGCGGTGAGAGCTACATTTATATATAAATAAATTATGATAGATCTAGATCTCTATCACTTACAGCTGGGGTTTTGGGTTGGCGTTAAAGGGAACCTGTCACATCCCCCATGCCCTCAAACCAGCAGCAGTTGCATGTGCATATGAGTTCCCTGCCGAACAGTCCCTGTATTGTTAGAAATACTTTTTCTAAAGATCTGTTTGTGTGTAATGTAATACATGGACTGTTCAGCAGAGAACTTATATATGCACACGCAACTGCTGCTGGTTATGGGGGTTGGGGATGGGGCTTAGACCTTGAAGTTTGAGTCATAGGCTTTTTTCAAAAGTAAAAACAAAACCTGAGTATCACTGGTGCTTGAGTCACTGGCCCGCTTGTTTGGCAGCTGTTAGCTTTTAAACACTCGGGGGTTTGCCTGCCATACTCTGGCAATCCACGCATTTTCCGGGCAGTTAGTCACCCAAAAAAACAGGTGGGGCGGAGACTGTAACATGTCACTTGAATTGTGATTCTCTTTGCATACCTGAGCACCTGATGCAAACTTGAGTAGTGATCACTTGCGCTCAACACTAATGTGATATTCAATATGATGATCTAAATTCTGTGTTGTAACTTTTTGGGTGAAATCCTCACTATACCCCTGGATAATATCCTTGAGGGATGTCGTTTCCTAAATGGGGTCAGGTGTGTGTGTGTGTGTGTGTATGGGGATGGGGTTCTACTGTTTAAGCACCCTAGGGGCCCGTCAAATGTGACATGGTGCCCGCATTCTTTCCAACAACTTGTGTTCCAAAATTCAAATATTGCTCCTTCCATCCCGAACCCTGCCGTTTGTCTTAACAGAACTTTTTGACTACGTGTGGGGCATCACCGTGCTCATAAAGTGGGTAACAAACTGTGGGGTCCACCTTTTTGGTGTTAACTCTTGCAAGAGTTTTATAGAGGTCAAATTTTAATTTTTTTTCATTCCACTTTGCATTAATTCATGTGTAGCAACTGAAGAGAAATTTCTTGACAACAGTTTAGGTATTGGAGGGGTGTGTTTTTTAAAATGTTATCACTTTTGGAGGAGTTTCCAATATATACGCCCCTCAAAGTCCACTCTCCCAGAGGGTTATAGCACCCGCAAGCCATAACAGTATGATCTGCACTTAATTTATGGCTCTCCTTCCCTTTTGAGTTTTGCACTGTGCCTCAAAAGTAGTTGATGATTACATGTAGGCTATTGGCGCACTCAAAAGAAATTGCACAACAAACAAGGAGGTCCATTTTTTCCCATTTAGCTCTAATAAAAACTTGGGGCTAAAACAAAATTTTAGCAGTAAAAAAGTAATTATTCTTTCTTCACCGCCCATTGGTATAAATTTCTGTGGGTCATGTGGTGTCAACATGCTCACTGCACACCTAGATGAATTCATTGAGAGGTTTAGTTTGTAAAATTACGTCACTTATGGGGGGTTTCTGCTGTTCTACCTACTCAGGGGCTTTATCAATGTCAAGGCACCCTCAAACCATTACAGCAAAATCTGAACTCCAATAAGGCTCTTATTCCCTTCTAAGCTTTCCACTGTGCCTCAAATGTAGTTTTTGAACACGTGTGATTTCAGGATAAATTGTGCAACAAATTGTATGGTTGATTTTGCTGCTTTTACCCTTTGAGAAAATGAAAACTTTGTGACAATCTACATTTTCGTGGGAAATTTTTTTTTTTTCAATTTCACAGTTCAACGTTATAAACTTCTGTGAATCTGTGAAGCACCTGTGGGCTCAAGGTGCTCCCCACACATCTAGATAAATTCCTTGAGGGATCTAGTTTCCGAAATGGGGTCACTGGTGGGGAGTTTCCAATGTTTAGGCACATCAGGGGCTCTTCAAACACGATATGGCGTCCTTTCATGATTCCATGAAATTTTGCGTTCAAAAAGTCAAATAGCGCTCCTTCCCTTCCTTTCCCCCCACATATGGGTTATCGGCATACTCAGAAGGAATTTCACAACAAATTGTATGGTCCATTTTCTCCTGTTACCCTTGTGGAAATAAAAAAAATAAAAAATGAGTCTAAAGTAAAATTTTTGTGAAAAGTTAAATGTTCATTTTTTCCTTCCACATTGCTTCAGTTCCTACGAAGCACCTTAAGGTTGTTAATGTTCTTGAATGTAGTTTAGAGCACATTGAGGGGTGCAGTTTTTAGAATCGTGTCACTTTTGGGTATTTTCTCATACAGGTTCCTTGAAAGTCACTTCAAATGTGATGTGATCCCCCAAAAAAAAAATGGGGAGATTGTGCTGATGTAAAGTAGATATGTGAGAAATGTTTAACTATTTTGTGTGACATGTCTCTCTGATTGTAAAAATTCAACGTTTGAAAATTTTTGCCTAATTTCAATCACTTGCGTTTGTGAAAAAAAAAATCTGAAGAAACTTTACCACTATCATGAAGTGCAATATGTCACACAGTCAGTGAGATCCGTTGAAGTGTTCCAGAGTTATTACCACATAAAGTGACAGTGGTCATGAAGGTGAAAACAGGCTTGAGCAGAGGGGAGCGGTGGGTAAAGGGGTTAAAAACTTGTACTGCAAATCCAATGTACTGTATGTTACTTCAGTCTCTTTTCTAAGTGGAGGTTCATGTTGCATTTCTTTTCCCTTCAGAAATCTGAAAGTGGGAAAAATAAAGCACCTAAAAAGCAGGTAAGTGTCTTTAGAGTACAGTAAAAATTTAAAAAAAATTTTTTACAGTGAAGTCTTCTTTGTCTGCAGCATTTATTTAGACCTGTCCATGTTAAAGAAGCACTCCAGCAATTTTTAATGCTTTCTCACACACTGCTTACTCATCAAAGTTCTCGATTTACTTTTTCGTCTCACCTGTTACATCCCTCATTATATGAAGTTGGGTAAAATGAACCTTTGTCTGACAACCAAGTACATACACTATGTAGACAGGATTTTAGTCCTTCATCCTTTACAGCTCCCGTGAAGTCGTCACCTAGTCTGTTCCTCCTTTCCCTGCCCAGTGGTGTCCTTGTCCTTCAGTATGTCCTCCCATGCCGCTAAAGATGTATAGCTAAATAGCTCTTAATTTGTACCACCCCCTGATATCTGTGATGGGGGGGGGGGGGGGGGGAAGCAATTTAGCTAAAATTATAATGCCGCAGCTCTCGTCTTCATAGTGCCCCTATGGGAGGTTCAATGCATTTTATTTTGTGAGAGATTAACTTAAGAGCGCTTATTTGGGAGCAAAAAACATCCTAGTTAGTTTGGAGACTTTGCAGAGGGCAAGGACTCATTGCCAGTGCACGAACAACCAAGTGTCTAATGTCTGCCATTTATAAACCATACTATTCTCACATTTGAAGAGGTTGTCCAGGCTTGGGGTTCTATATCTGCAGTCTGACAGCAGACTTGTGAATCATCACAGCGCGCAGTGACTGGATTGTCTGGGAGCGGGGAGTAGAAACCAAGACCCTTTTCAGCCTCTGGAACCTCAATCAATTATAACTAACCTTGGCGGTACGCTCATGCTCTGTTAACTAAACTGAGGCGGGAAGAGAGGGCCACCCTTTTTAACCTGTAGGTTTCCTGTCCTTGATGGGCGGATCCTCTCTCACGTGGTGCTGTCATGGGCTCCGAAAAATCCCGTTACCGGTAAGTAACTAAGGCTTTCCTGTTGAGGCAAGGTCAAAGTGGGGAAAAGGGATGAGGGACCACTGTCTGAGGGGTTAGTTAGTCTAGAACTTCATTTCACTTGTCATCAATTTCACGATCTCAACCACAGACTTTCAGATATCTCTTCTGCAGGGCTTACATAACTCTAAACTTCTCTGTAAGGATATGTGCACACTAGTCTTTTTGCAGAGTTTTTAGCACAGAAACGGACCAGAACTGGCAAGTTTTTGAGAATTTGAAGTGCTTCTGCTCCAAAACTTCAAAAGAAGATTTAAAAAAAAAACAAAAAAAAAAACCCTCCCTATGTGTACATACAGTAAAATAGATAGCTAAGATGTGCTCCAGACAGGATTCTTGTCTTGTGCACATGTGGGATTGTGTAAACATCGGGGCCTTTTGGAACCGCTTTCTAGACTTGATTAAAGGTGTTGACCGGTCTAAATTGACAAGTCTGCAGTCACTGTGTGTGACAGCCGGCTTCTGAATCCCTGCAGCGCACACATCGTGCACTGCAAGGATTCGCCAGTTTCTGAGCTATGCTTTTACACATGCTCCCGACCAGGGCCTGTCTAGTGGTTGCAGCCTCTCTCCATACATTTGTAGTGAGTGAGGCCGCGTCTCTAGACGGGCATGTAGCGAGACTGCACCCACTAGTCGGGCTGTGGCCGGGAGTATGTATAACTCGTACATACCTGCCTGTCTCAGCGAATCCCAGCAATGCACAATGCGTGCGCTGGGGTCATTCAGAAGTCTGCAGTCACAGTGACTGTAGACTTCTCAATTTAGATCGGGCAACCCCTTTAATCAAGTACACGTGTACAAAATTGAAAAACCCAGTCACTAAAATAACTGGAAACTGAAAATAAATCTTAAATGTAAATGTATTCAATGTCCACTAATGAAAATAAGATTGCTTTAGATTTGTGGTTCAAAAGAAAAACAATAAACTATTGAAATTTCTTAAAAAAAATAAAATTTGACGATGGGTACAATTTTAAGGCTATGTGCCCACGTTGCATAAATGAAGCAGAAAATTTCTGCTTCATTTCTGCAAGTCCTCTCCCGGAAAAACGCATGCGGAATTCCGCACGCGTTTATCGCGCGTTTTTCGCGCATTTATCACGCGTTTTCCACATGCGGAATTGCCTTGCGTTTTTTATGCATTGGACAAAGGCAATTCTGCTTGCGGAAACGCAAAATTAAATGACATGCTGCGGATTTTTGAACGCGGCATAAACGCTGCGGAAAAATCCGCAGCATGTGCATAGAACTTGCGGAATCCCATTGGGGACCATGGGGTGCGGGTTACCAAGCGTTTTACAAGCGTTTCCGCTGCGGAAATTCCGCATCAAAAACGCTTGAAAAACGCTACGTGGGCACACAGCCTAACCCCTTGCCGACCAGGTCTTTGGTTTTTGCTTTTTCTTCAGAGTCATAAATTGAAATTTATTTTTTTACATTTTTCCATTGACCTAGCCAGGAGTTTGTTTTTACAGCACAAGTTGTACTTTTGAATGCCACTATTTAATTTTATTATGTATTGCAAAGCGGGTTAAAAATTTGTAACGAAAAAAAAATCCCAACTTCAAAGTTGTTTCGAGTTACTACAGTAAATTTACCCTGCAATATTATTCTCTAATGGCTCATGATTTTTTTTTTTTTTTTTTTAAAAAAAGAAAACAAAACCTTGCCTGAAAATTGAAGTTACGAGTCTAAAAAACAATACAGACGATATGACTGTGTGAAAGCTTTTTTTTTTTTTTTCTCTTCTGTGTGCACGGAGCTGACCAGTTTCTTTTTTTTTAAATACTGTTTTGGGGTAGATAAAATCCCCTTCCTATTGAATATTTTTTTCCACTATATTTGTTACTCCCCCTTTAAGGGACTTGAACCTGACTCCTATGAATGGAATACCGTCATGGCAACCAATTGGCGCCATACAATCGCGTCTTGGGGGTACCAATGGACGCATAGAATGACACGATTCACCGCCTTCCTAGCGGTGCGCTGTATATGATGTAACTGATGTCTGTATGGGGAATATGCTAATTACAGGACAAAGATTAGTTTCACAGGTGTCTATAATCTTGTAATCAGTCTGCCTATTTAAGGGGTGTAGAGTAGTCACTGTGCTGTTTGGTGTTATGGTGTGGACCACACTTAACATGGACAAAAGAAAGCTATGAAGAATTGTCTCCAGAGATTAGAAAGAAAATGTATAGACAATCATTTTAAAGGTAAAGGCTAAAAGACGATCTACAAACAGCTTGATGTTCCTCTTACTACAGTTGCAAATATTTTGTAATTTAAGGTCAATGGTGCTGTAGCCTCCCTGAACGTGGCCACAAGAGGAAATTTGGAGACAAATTAGAGAGACTATTATTTGCCTTTTTATCTGGAGATTGTTTCCCCCATCTATTTTTTTTTTGCATTAAGATTCTGAATTATTCACATTGTGTTGAGTTTTTATACTCACCAGTGGGGGGAGTGGTATCTGTAATTTCCTTGGCTCACGGCCTCCTTTTGTAAGCGATCTTATTGTATAATAGCCCGAGGAAGAAATCTGATTTTGAAACTTTTATCTCTTAATGTTCATTGTTTTTCTACACAATCCTTTGTCTTCATCGTGACAGCGCCAACCAAAACTTTTTTTTTTTTTTGCCTTCCAAAAAGACTTTATGGAAGGTGTCTGAGGAGGTAAGCCAAACGTGTGATTCATCTCACCTAAAAGCCTAGTACTTTAGAACAGGAATAGGACAGACATTTTGTAACTTTCCCAAATTCTTATGAAAAAATGTTCAGCACATACAGCATTGAACCCAGAATAGTATCCAATTTATTATACATTTTTGGAGTCAGTCCATCTTATACCAACTGACTCCACGATTCTGACTCCACAGCACTAGAGGAAACCACTGAAAACAAATCCTAAATTAAGACTGAATTTTGTTAAAACCTGTATTGACAAATCACAAAGACTCTGGGAGAATGGTCTTTGGACAAGAGTCAAAACTGCAGCTTTTTGTCAAGCCACATCAATTCTATACTCTTTTGCAAAACTGGAGCATGCAAGCAAAATAACATTGTACCTACTGTGAAACATTGAAGACGCTTAGTGGTTTTGGGTCTATTTCCTGCATCTGGGTGTCTTGAATCTGTGTAGGGTACATCGAAATTTCAAGACTATTAAGACATTCTGGAGCGAAATGTCTCCCAGTGCCGGAAAGTTTGGTCTGATTAATGGGTCCTCCAACAGTGTAATGACCCACTCATAGCCCAATTCTTTGCCTTTAGCCATTTTTGAATGTTTTCAGCTATTCTGAAGTGGTCTTCTATGATGCCTGATCTAAAGCCTATCGAACATCTGTAAAAGGAGCTGCAAACATGCAGTCTGGAGAAGGCGTCCTCAGACCTGAGACAACTGAAGTAGTTTGCTCACGAGCAGTGGGCCAAAATACCTCTGGACATATGCAGTAGTCTCTTCGAGTGTTGCATCAATTGTGTGTTTTTCAATGATTGCCTCAAAAGATTGTGAAAAATAAATATTAAGTTAAAGGGGTTGTTTAGCCTCAGGGTACTAGTCTGCTGTCACAGGGTGAGGATTCTCAAACAGTGGGCTGTCATGTGACCGCAAGTATGCGATTTTACATACTTCTGGCCACATTTCCACTATACGCATCCGACCTCTTAATACACTTGATTCTGCACCCATCTAGTTGGGTCATGACAGCACATAGGCACATCATGCTTGTGGTCAAGTGCTTGCCACTCCTGGCACTAGAGAATGATTGTGAGCAAACAGAAGAAAAGTCAGCTCACCCACAAGGAAGTCCGAGGCTCAGAACCAGCCGTGCCACAGGGTTAAAAGATGAAAGAGAAAAAAAATCGTTCCATTGTCAAGCATCTTCTAAAATCTTTACATTTATTAGAACAATTAAAATATGCATCAGTGGAAGTCACAACGAACCAGAATGGTTTTAGCATAGCAAACGCGTTTCAGATGCATCTTTAATCATTGCACTTCTAAAGAACTGGTAAGGCGTTCAATGTCACATCCTGTCAGTCCACATGATCCAACGCCTTCAATCAGAAGAGATAATATATAAAACACATAAAATCCAAAAAGAATCACGAAAAAAAAATCCACAAAGAAAAAATAAGTTCACAAAGTATAACAAAGGATAAGATCTACAACTTATTCTTAATGGTAGATAATGTCATGTCTGACATTCATCCCAGACTGCATTCTGGTATTAAGGATGTAAACCCACAAGGATTTTCTATTGAGGAGCTTTCTACAATAATAGTCTCCTCTGTGTGCTCTCTTAACCTTTTCAATACCTGTCACTAAGAAAGACGTATTGTTGCCTCCATGTTTCCAAGTAAAAGCATCTGAGAGATGACGTCTAATCTTATTTTGGGCCAGATGTACAGCCCACATACTATCTTACAAATGCTACAGGTTATCAGGTATGACATTAGAGGAGTTACAGTTCATGAAATTGCATATAGAATAAGTTTTATTAGTAGCAAAATATGTAAAATTGTATATTAGAATCCCTTGTAGTGCGTGTCATATCTATAGTCATATATTACTATATTGTAGTCCTATAGTATCTGCAGACTTGTACCCTAAGGCCAGACAATCCCTGTAAGAATACAATCATTTTTTGTCCAGCCAACTTCCATTAGGGTTGTCTGCTTTTGCATTGTGGTAAAAAATGAAAGGGAACTTTTTTTTTTTTTTTTTTTTTTTTTTATGTTCAGTTAATTTTAAATAGAAAATTGCTTTTGTCGGTTATAAGTTATTTCCGTGTCCATTGCGGCTTATTCTTTTAACAGACAGGTTCCAACAATTTTGTCCATGTGCTAGGTATTAAGTTGCAACCAGACCCTAGGATCTCTATATTGGGCCCTTTTAGGGAAGGGACTTGCCATTGTAGAATCCAAAACATTGGGCATTTTTTATTTTGTTTCATGCCAGGAAGTTGCCGGTCTCAATTGGATCCTTCACCTCCCTCTATTTCAGGGCTGAAGAATATAATGAACAACCTCAGACAGAGAGGCCCAGGAGTCCCATCCTTCATTATGCTATGCAACTGTCCTTTTGATCATTTACAGTACTGTATTCAGTTTTTAGTATAAATCAGTACACCCCTTTTTAATCAGTCTCACTTAAGTCTTTTTTTGGAAACTTTAGAGTTCCATAAAACATTTTTATCCGGTAAAGTTAATAAAATTTTCATTACAAAAGCTTAAATTTTGCTCCAAAGTCGTTAATGCAAAATTACACCCCACAGCAACTACTAAATTTAGGGGTTTTATATATCTGTGGTTCTCAAGGACGGCATCAAGGAGTACCCATTTATGCTGAGCACTGTATGACCAAATTTTATACTAAGAGTTAAAGGGGTGGTCCGAAGGCAAATCAATTTTGCTTGTAAATCCCTTTCTATATAGTCCTATGATCTAAGGGAATTTTTAAAGCAAGTATATTAGACAGTGTAGTTAGGGAACATAACGTAGATATTTTCTATTTCCAGTGTGATGACCGTTTGAGTACCCCCAGTGCATGTTGGGATCCTCGGTGTTATCAGGGCGCAGAGGCTGCAGTCATTGTCACAGCCCCTGCCCCCTTCCTGAAGCTAAGGGTCATCAGCAACGCTCGTTTCAGGGGCTGTGCTGTATCGCCTGTGCACGACTGTCCCTGGAATAGTAGTAAGGTTGGAATAGCGTGGTGTCGCTATACACAGCGGAGACCAGGAGCAGCCTGGCATCGCTCTGCTTCGACCTTTTACTATTCATAAGCCGACGACAGAGTGGCCCTGTGCACAAAGGAGCAAAGGAGACAGTCCAGGGTCGAGTGGCTTTTTTTTTTTTTTTCCCACAAATTTACTGCTTCCCTTTTTCATTAAATAACAGTGAGGGTAACTCCAGATTTGCCTTTTTTTTTCTCTAAATATCTCCTATTAAAAGTGCTTTTGTGTCCCCAGTCAGGGCCGGGTTACAGAATTCCGGCTAGCCGAAACATATCCTGCGGCCCCTGGCGTAGTGGAATGGAGATCTTTGCACTAACCTGGTAACATTCATTAGAGCAGTTATTAGGCTCTCCTCCACTTCTATCGCTGTCTTATTGCGAGGAGCGCAAGACAAGTTAGTTGGAACATGATCGCAGGTATGCAAATTGTGTTCTTGTGCTCATGTGACTAGCCCATGCGAGTGGCCATACAGGGTAATGGTCTCACTGTACATTGCAGTGCACGTTCAGCTTCAGCCACATTTGGACATGGTCACATTACTCCCAGTGAGAGCTATTTGAGATTGTAAGCGGCTCTCAATTGGGCAATGGTTCCAATCTTTAACAAAAGGGAGAATGCCCTTTGTGCCTTTCTGCCATGAAAACCCAACACTAGTGTCTAAGGATGCGTCCGATTTAATCAACATGAGCCACTGAGATTTTTAAGTGGTGCTAACCTGCACTAGATTAAAAGTTCTCTAGAACTGGCAACATTGGTAAATCTGCCCCAACATAATTAAAAAAAAAAAGATTAATCCGCTTAATA
Organism: Phyllobates terribilis; assembly: GCF_046119375.1. NCBI lineage: Eukaryota > Metazoa > Chordata > Amphibia > Anura > Dendrobatidae > Phyllobates > Phyllobates terribilis. The sequence goes on from NW_027362762.1 coordinate 613,101,588, forward strand.
TTAAGGAATTGCTATATGACTGAAATGTACACCAGCATATTTGTTTAAACAATGACTGGCTTTTGTAATTTCTGATCTTTACTGTACTTTATTTTCTAAAATGCTAAATGGGCCGCACCTAAAATCTGAAAAGCATGACTTTAAAAATGTTTTTTTTATCTTTTCAGGCAGACGATGAAGAGGAGGGGGCTACAGCAGAGGAGTCATCAGAAGATCAGTGACCTCACTACTTTATCACCTCATCCTCAATCAACCTCAGCTTCTAACTCAAGTCCACATTTTATAGTCAGACTCATCTGTGAGACCCACTAAACTACAGACAGGACAAACGTACTTATGCCTCCTGCTACAATACTCAGGTCTTTATTAGTGCTGGCAGTTCTGCTACCAACTGCTGTGCTGGTACTGTATATTGAATTTCTGCCTTCCCTTTGTCACTGCCAGCATTAATATAATCTTTAGATCATCAATTCTCATACTAGGAGCATGCAGTAGTAATGTCCATGCACAAACAAAGGAATATTTTTGTCTTTGTGTAAAGTACCAAACCTCTTTATATTTAATCAAACTTCCCGTGCAACTATTGCTTAACTTTTCGTGTATTGACTTTGCAATTACTTATCCACAGCAAATGATTCTCAGGCAAAGCCCATCTTGTCACCAGTAACGTGGTGTAGATCCATATGTGCCTGGGTTTCTATGAAAGTAGTGTGACTGTATGGGAACACTCAGTGCGCACTGTATAAATGGTGCTAATTTTGCCCATAACTTTGTGTTTTGCACTGCTTTGCTAGACACGTTTCCAAAAACATTATTTTAGGGTCCTTTTTTCTAAATTCATGGCTGACTTTACAGTGGATTATGTGTTACATCATGTGCTATTGGATTAAAGTGCTGTCAATAGATGAAATTGTGTGTATGTGTAGATGAACACATTTTTACTATCCAAGGCTAGTAAATGTTAACTAGTAGTGAATCTTGTTGATTGGCAGTCTGTGCTTTTGTTTTATGTCTGCAAATACAATGTGCTAGATGTCTTATTAAATTTCTGTATTCTAGTCCTATCTATTAAACTCTTGACTAAACGTTCCAAATGTGGCAAGAACACTTGAGGTCTGATCTGAATACTGCACTAGATGATCATGTTTGCGTAAAGTTACAATAAAGTACACAATTTTTTTTTTCTAGTGCAAATGTCCTCCTTTTATTCAACCTACAGTAATTAGGTTATCCTGGCCATATTTTTATAACATTCACTAAGGGGCATATTTTAGCATTTCTAACTATTCCTTCGGATTAGTAAATGTAGATTAGACAGCCAAAATGCATAAAATTTTAGTGTGGTGTGGGTCTAAGATAACCTCTGTTCCAGACTTCTTTTCAGGTTTTCTTATCCTGTCTTCCATTCTATGAACAGTTTAGCCATCCAGGTTTTCTTCAGCTCATGTGGCCTCACCAGCACCCTGTTCTGATTTTGGCAAGTTTGATTTTGGAGTATTTTCAAGTTATAAAGGACACTTGTCGGCAAACCTCTCATCCCTCTGTTTCTCACACTGCACAACTGTTGCCATTAACCTGCTTTGGTCATTTGATGCCTTCCTTTTGACATCTGCTTTCTTTCTACTAAGCAGTGGATAAGTGAGAGTAGGTTCCACACAGGTGTTTGTGCTGGCACCTTCCTCATGGCTTCATCTGTTCTTTTGGCAAGCGCCAATTATTTTCAGCGATATGCTTGGTTTCATATTCCTGAGCTCTACGTGCACCCTTGTTGCAAGAGCAACTCCTCTCTTGCTGCACCTTCTTTGGTGCCTACAATAACTACTATAGTAGGAGACTGTCCATTTCAGATGCTGCCATATCTGACAAACAGATCTTCCTATCAGACTAGGTTAATTACTCTTGTGGATAGGTAGTGTTGCACCATGAATGCTGTGAATCTCCCTTCCTTTGTGGGATCCCAGAGGATACACAGTGAGACCAGTACATCACAAAGAATTCAGCCTGGCTCCAGCTGTCTAGATGGTCCATTTATCTGTGTGTGTATGCGGACTAAAACAAATGTCTTCAGTTTGGCTGTCTGCTCCAAACCCCTCTGCAGCACCAGCACAACAATCATATGACAGGACATTTTCCACTATTATTTGAATGAACACCAGGCTTCTCAGCGCCACACAAGAGTTTACGATCCAGCGCGGTGTCTGAACAACTATCGCTAGCAACTTCTGCTTGTAAAATATCCCCTATAGGGAAAATGGAGGATGTCAAATTGGATGTCAGTATCTGCACCTACAGAGTGGAATCCTGAGATATGAGCGGTGGGGAAAGTGCACACAATAGGGTGACCCTATTTAAGGAGAAAGGAAAAAATAAAATGACAGAACTTCTATTTTTTTCATTTTTTATTTTTTTCATTTTTTACTCTTGATAAAGACGCTGGTACGGCATTGGAATGCAGTGTCTTTAATAAAAGAACCTTTGTCGTTCTCTTCTTGCAGCCTATTTTTACAGTTGTTTCTACTCCTTTTATGAAGTGGAATCCTGTGTTTCTTATGTAGAGGACAGAATGACTATCCTCTCCACAAATGTGATCACAATAACCAGAAAGGTGGATGCTTGACAACAAAGTGATCTCTTTAAGCGCGGTCTTCAGAAGGCCTATAATATGCACATTTTCCTGGCAGAGTATGCTGAGGGATACTGTAATATCCAGAGCACTTAAAAGGCATCTGTCATGTCAAAAATGCTATTAATCTACAGGTTAATAGTGTTCTGAATCTGCCCAGCACAAGCACTGACGGCCACGCTGCTACGAGGAAATTCCTTTATTTCCCCTCTGCAGCCTCAGGCTTTTGTGGCACCTCTGCGGGTCCAGTCGCCACAGAGGTACTGCATCTCAGCCAGAGGTGTGGCACCCCACTCTCGGGTAAGGAGGGAGCACTACCTGGGACCCCCACGCCCAACACCACATCACTCCAGTAGGGAAGGGCGAGATTGCTCCTGAGGGAGAGCACAGTCCCTGTCTGGAGGAGGGAACTAGGTAGAGGAGGTGGGTGGAGGAAGTAGTTTAGAGAAGGACTGAAGGTAGAGGGGACCACGTAGAGTGACTGTTAGTGATGTGGGTCACATGACAGGTAGTATAAAAGGAAAGGTAAAAAGATCTATAGAGGTCCTAGGAGCAAGAGCGCAGTGAGTGAGGACCGTTGGAGTAGGGTCCAGTCAGAGGGGCCCAGTAAGAGAAAGAACAAGAGGAGTTAGAGAAGGGCTCCAGAGAGAGGATCTTAGGGGCACGGGAAGTGCAGAGTCCACCCGTGCACGCAAGTTCATGCCGACCGTGAAGGGATCAGGTTGCAGTATGGGACCGGCCCCAGACTACTGGAGGACTGCAAGACACTCAGATAGCAAATTGGAGGTTGTGTTATCTCAGTGCCGTAGCCAAAACCACACACATTCGCTTAAAAGGTGGCCATATAGGACCAAGGGGACCGAGAGGACGTCGCCCGACAAGGCCCGCAGCCACTGACTTGGGACACTGTGAGGCGGAGGGCGAGAGCCAGCGCAGAGAAGCAACCCGGGAAGGTACATAAGAAGGGGGTCCCGATCAAGTGAACCTAAGTTATCCGAGAGTTGGCTGGATCACTTCCCCAGAGGACACAAGACTCGGTGGGCTGTTATAACATGGCCAGCAGTTGTAACCTGGAGCGCTGTAAGAACTGTGAGTAAAAACTTGAAGCCTGCACTACGCTGTGTCCTTTACTTAATTACTGCGTCACCTGCCTTGCACTACATCACCAACATCAAAAATTAACTCTAACTGCCCTGGGGCCTAGCTCTACTCGTGGAGACCTGAACCATCTCTACTGTGTCACCAACGGCCCCAGTGGATTTCAACAGCAGCGGCGGCCACCTATAACTGCATACCACGGGGTCGTGTTACAAAACTTTATTCCCCTCTTTTCTTTATTTATTGACCGCCCTGGGCCACGGACCGGGTCACGCCACTGTGACTACCCCAATAGAACTGACCGGCCCTGCTTCCGAGTACTCCATAGCCCCAGGGGGCACGTCACTTTCATAGTGGTGTGGCTGTCGCTGCTGCTGTCACCGCTCTGCGCACAGTGAGCGACACCCGTAACAGCACCCCTGTGGCATGGTTACAGCTGCTGCTTACAATGCACTGAGCAATGACTGAAGCTGCTTCCTCCCACCCCATGAATGAAAGACTGAGGCTATGAATACATTTTATTTCTTCCCAGTAACTGGGCTGTGTGAACAGCAGGCAAATTCAAAACACTATTAACTTGCAAATTAACCCAATTTCCGTGAGTTTTTTTTTTTTTTTTATTTTTTTTTTTTATACATAGGTTCCCTTTATAAAGGAGTTATCCACCGTTTTGGACAATTTTGTTTCTCAAACGCATGCAATTGGGGCTAAAAATTATTTTTGCAATTGTTTCATTAAAACTTTTGCACCGTTTCCCTCCTATAGCCACTGTATTATACTGCATATTGCTGGCTGCAGAATGAGTTACCGGGTTGGCCACATTATCTTTATTTTATCAGATGTGTCGGGGGCATGATTTTGTGGCACTTATTATTATTATAGGTTCTAGCTATTGAACCTGTTCTACGTCTGGGTGGAAATAATTTTTATTGGTATATGGTCTCCATCCTGGTCCATGCTCCCCCATCCTGTCATGCGCCGCCCCCATCCTCTCTTGTGCTGCCCCATCCTGCTCCCCCATCCGGAGGCCAGGGGAGGAGTGTGATGCCGGAGTACGCGCTTGCCCATACCGCGCTGTCCAGTGCCATTTTGTTGATGACACACTGCAAATGTTTCTTCACTAAGATGGTGCCGGATAGCGCGCCATGCGCATGCGCCAATTCCAACCCTGCACTCCTGCCCCGGCCTCTGACCCAAACAGAGGCGCCGCGGCAACACTCCTCCCGGTCAGGTATGTACTTATGGCATCAGAGATCACGGTACGCGTTCAGTTTCTACGGATACTGTGACCTCCGGCGCCATATACTCCTCTTAACTGTAATGGCTGGATGCGTTCTGTCTGGAGCCAGACTGTGCAGACGCATCTCGCTTGCGCAGTCTATAGAGGCTTCGGACAGACTGACACATCTATCGTTATATTATAGACTGGCTATTGAGCCCGTTCTACGCCTAGGTGCCGAGCATTTTTATTGGTACATTTTTAATTTCATAAATGGAGCAAGCACGTGCGCATACCGCGCTATCATGCGCCATTTTTTTTATAGACAGTCTGCGAATTGGCATATAAAGTGTCTTCAATAAAATGGCGCTGTAGTGCTTTATGCACACGTACTGACTTTGGCGCCTCACTGCGCAGGCACCACCCAGTCCGGCTTTGGACAGAAGGACGGGCCCAGCATATATAAGATGTACTAATAATGCAGGGGGGTCAGGGATTAAAAAATCTTCTTACAGATGTCTTCTGTCTTCTTCAGCAGCAGGAGCAGGCTTCTGTGGCATCACAAGGCCCAGCATGGTGCACAGACGGACAGTGACCGCCTGTACAAATCCTATACTATGAGGAAGTGCAGGGCGGTCACTGCCAGGTCATACAGCACCGATCCTAGGCTGGACATCAGTGTTTCAGGCAAACTGATTGCCTAAAACACTGAGAAATACTACGATTGGTTGTTCAGAATTGAGCAGCCAATCACAGCTATTGTAGTTGCAGGACAACGACGCCATCTGCCTTGAGGCAGTTGCGGTGCAGCATTAAAGGTGAGACGTAATTATTAGTGATGTTCGAGCGTGCTCAGTTGACCTTTCACCGAGCACGCTCTGGTGCTGCCCGAGTATTTTCGGCGTGCTCGACAACTATGTTCGAGCCGCCACGGCTGCCTGTGTCACAGTTGTCCAACAGCACCTATTTGAGGACCCATGTAACAAAATTGTTCAGCCCCATATGGAAATGGGAGCATATAGAAAAGCGCGCACGCATAACTAGATAAAATGTAGACCCTTTATTTCATATTTAAAATACAAACATTAAAAAATGTGGGCCAATAATGTATGGTGGTGAGCTAGAATATTTATAGTGGCATCACGGGTTTGCAGGCAACCATAGTAATGGCAGCAAAAATAAATGTAATCCATATCATGATAATAATTCAAAACAAGGAATAGTTAGCACTCCAATGACAACCCTGATCCAAATACTTAAGTGCACAGTGCATATACCATACAGTTCAGAAAGCATGCAGATGGCACTAAAATTGGAGATAGACATGTAATATGCTGCAAAAGTAGGTCAAATAATGTTACCTGAACCAAGCGATGGTGCCACAACCCCTACGCGCGTTTAGGTAACGTGACTTTATCTGGGGATGTGACTCTTTTTTTTTTTTTTTTTTTTTTTTGTTTTGTTTTGGATTATTATCATGATATGGATTAGATTTATTTTTGCTGCTATTACTATGGTTACCTGCCAACCCGTGGTACCACTATAAATATTCTGGCTCACCACCATAGATTATTGGCCCACATTTTTTAATGTTTGTATGTTAAATATGAAATAAAGAGTCTTTTTTATCTAGTTCTGTGTGCGCTCTTTTCTATATGCTTCCATTTCCTTAAGGTGCTGAACAATTTTGGGTCCTCAAATAGGTGCTAGGGATTTTATAATTGAATAATTATGAAACTATATACACTGCTCAAAAAAATAAAGGGAACACTTAAACAACACAATGTAACTCCAAGTCAATAACACTTCTGTGAAATCTACCTGTCCCGTTATTCAGAATAAGTGTTGCTTCATCAATTTCTCCTGTTGTTGTGCAAATGGAACAGACAACTGGTAGAAATGATAGGCAATTAGCAAGATACCCCCTATAAAGGAGTGGTTCTGCAGGTGGTGACCACAGACCATTCCTCTGTTCTCATCCTTTTTGGATGTTGTTTTGGGCACTTTTTCATTTTGACATTGCTCTCACCCCTAGAGGCACAGTAGCATGAGGCGGTGTCTACAGTACAACCCACAGAAGTTGCTCAGGTAGTGCAGTTCATCCAGGATGGCTCATCCGTGCGAGCTGTGGCAAGAAGGGTAGCTGTGTCTGTCAGCACCGTGTCCAGAGCATGGAGCAGATACCAGGAGATGTGGAGGGAGCCATAGGAGGGCAACAACCCAGCAGCAGAACAGTTACCTCCTCCTTTGTGCAATGAGGAACAGGAGGAGCACTGCCAGAGCCCTGCAAAATGACCTCCAGCAGGCCTCAAATGTGCATGTGTCTGCACAAACGGTTAGAAACCGACTCTGTAAGGGTGGTATGAGGGCCCGACATCCACAGATGGGGATTGTGCTCACAGCCCAACACCATGCAGGACGCTTGGCATATGCCACAGAACACCAGGATTGGCAACGTCGTCACTGGCTCCCTGTGCTCTTCACAAATGAAAGCAGGTTCACACTGAGCACTTGTGACAGAGTCTGGAGTTGCTGTGGGGAGCGATCTGCTGCCTGCAACATCCTTCAGCATGACCGGTTTGGCAGTGGGTCAGTAATGGTGTGGGGTGGCATTTCTTTGGAGGGCCACACAGCCCTCCATGTGCTCGCCAGAGGTAGCCTGACTGCCATTAGGTACCGAGATGAGATCCTCAGACCCCTTTTGAGACCATATGCTGGTGCGGTTGGCCCTGGATTCCCCCTAATGCAGGACAATGCCAGACCTCATGTGGCTGGAGTGTGTCAGCAGTTCCTGCAAGATGAAGGCATTGAAGCTATGGACTGGCCCGCCCGTTCCCTAGACCTGAATCCGATTGAGCACATCTGGGACATCATGTCTCGCTCCATCCACCAACGTCAAGTTGCACCACAGACTGTCCAGGAGTTGGCGGATGCTTTAGTCCAGGTCTGGGAGGAGATCCCACAGGAGACCATCCGCAACCTCATCAGGAGCATGCCCAGGCGTTGTAGGGAGGTCATACAGGCACGTGGAGGCCACACACAATACTGAGCCTCATTTTGACTTGTTTTAAGGACATTACATCAAAGTTGGATCAACCTGTAGTGTGTTTTTCCACTTTAATTTTGGGGGTGACTCCAAATCCAGGCCTCCATTGGTTAATAAATTTGATTTCCATTGATGATTTTTGTGTGATTTTGTTGTCAGCACATTCAACTTTGTACAGAACAAAGTATTCAATGAGAATATTTCATTCATTCAGATCTAGGATGTGCTATTTGAGTGTTCCCTTTATTTTTTTGAGCAGTGTATATAGATATAGCACCATATCCAGGGACTAATATTTGTTGAAAACAGAACAATTAGCTTAGTAGAAGGGTAAAATGAGCAATTCTAAGTACAGCGTGCTATACAATATGATTATTGCAATATATTAAGAGAATAGAAATTTTTATGTGAGTGCTTTTTTAAAAGCCTCTTTTTTAATATATTGGAATGCTGTAAAAAAGTCCCAGATCTCAGCAGATCCCTAAAAAAGACCTTTTATTATACTCACAGCCAAAGCGGTCTAGCCCGATGGGCATCTCTGGGCCTCCTCTTTTCTTTCAATCACCTTGCTCCTTCACTGCTTCATGTGAATGACGCATCCTTTGTCATCCATAAACTGTCCTAATTGCGCTCCTGAGCAAGTGCACTTCTCTCTGCCACACTTGCCCGCAGTGTCAATAGAATCAGTACATACTAATGAGAGGGTGGATCAAGAGATGTTAATCCCGTGTGTGCATGGTGTTGCCAGAAGCCAGGTAAAAGATGATGGGGGGGAAAAAAAGAAAGAAAGAAAAAGCAAGAATTGAATAAATAAACTAGACAGAACAGAAATAAATATAATAGAAATATGCACAAATGAAAAAAAAATGTGAGGCATGTATCATAACAGTATAAGTGCCCAAATAAAGATGCATGTAAGGGCAAAATTGGTGAATTTGTGTGGAATACGATAAAAATAGGAGAAATTAAAGAAAGAAGAGTAAAAAGAAAAACAAGAATAAAAGAGAAAAAAAGACAAATAGAAGCAAATGAAGAGAAAAAGGGGAGGGCGAAATGGGGCGAACCAAAAACAGAATTAGGGATAAAGTGAATTAAAAATAAATATAAAATGAACAGGAAAAGTAAGATGAAATGTAGATTCTTGAAAAAGGAGGGACAGCAGGACATGTGGAGTAAAATGACAAACGAATAAAAATACATGTGTGTAGGAAATACAAAAATAAGGCTGTGTGCCCACTATGCGTTTTTTAAGCGTTTCCGCAGCGGCAATTCCGCTGCAGAAAAGCTTAAAAAACGCTTGGTGGAGGGTCTGCCATGTTCCCCAATGATAATCCGTATGTGCTGTGCACATCCTGCGGAAATTTCCGCTGCGGGTTATCATTGCGGAAAAATCTGCAGCACTACCAATTATTTTGCAGAAGCGCTGCGTTTTCGCTGCCATTGACTTTCATTGGAACGCATGGATTCCGCATCACTGGATCTGTACATGCGGATTCCATGCGTTTCAAAGTGCGGATGGTACCTGGGTTTGGAAAAGAGGAGACTCTCCTCCGGACCCGGATACCATAGTACCTGTAAAAAAAAGAATAAAATAAAAAATAAATATTATACTTACCTTCTGATGGCCCCCGGTCTCCTTAGCGATTCGTCTTGGCTTGCCGGCAGTTCGCGATGGTCTGAAACGGACCTGCCATGACGTCATTTAGTCATGTGATGGGTCACGCGACCGCTGACGTCGGCGCACAGCCCTCCATGATCCTCAGACCCCTTTTGAGACCATATGCTGGTGCGTTGGCCCTGGGTTCCTCCTAATGCAGGACAATGCCAGACCTCATGTGGCTGGAGTGTGTCAGCAGTTTCTGCAAGTTGAAGGCATTGAAGCTATGGACTGGTTCGCCCGTTCCCCAGACCTGAATCCGATTGAGCACATCTGGGACATCATGTCTCGCTACATCCACCAACGTCACGTTGCACCACAGACTGTCCAAGGGTTGCCGGATGCTTTAGTCCAGGTCTCATCAGGAGCATGCCCAGGCGTTGTAGGGAGGTCATACAGGCACGTGGAGGCCACACACAATACTCAGCCTCATTTTGACTTGTTTTAAGGACATTACATCAAAGTTCGATCAGCTTGTACTGTGTTTTTCCACTTTAATTTTGGGGGTGACTCCAAATCCAGGCCTCCATTGGTTAATAAATTTGATTTCCATTGATGATTTTTGTGTGATTTTGTTGTCAGCACATTCGACTTTGTACAGAATAAAGTATTCAATGAGAATATTTCATTCATTCAGATCTAGGATGTGTTATTTGAGTGTTCCCTTTATTTTTTTTGAGCAGTGTATATCAAAATATACCGTAGGATATATATGTATATAATACTGTCTCACCTTAATATTAAACCTGTGCTGAACCTCTACCTGACAGCGGAGGTTGGCACCGTAGGGGAAGATGAGATGGTGAGAAGGACTCCCCTAAACTTTGCTCCATGTTTGATATATTATCAGTATGTCAATCAGAATAGGGCAACAGCCCACACTTTTTCAGAAAATAAGGATAGACAGTCCCTTTTGCAGAATCAACAAAGGGAAATAGAAGATCAAAATTATATTACAAGGATTATTGGCACGTTCGATAGCCAACATGACCGTGTCTGTGATGTACTTAGGAGACATTGGGATATTCTGAGGATGGATCAAGACCTGAGAGAGGTGGTGGCGAGTATTCCCACCATCACCTACAGGAGAGGACGATCCATTAAAGATCACTTAGTACATAGTCACTATAAAAAACCTACGCACAGGAGTACATGGTTGGACAGAAAGATGTGTAGGTTCTTCAAATGTGGGGACTGTCATTTCTGAAAATGATTGAGACCAAATAAATCTTTTACAGGTTTATCCACTGGGAGAACATTCTATCAGAAGGACTTCTCAAATTGTAAAACTGCGGGTTTAGTCTATGTGACCACATATCCCTGTCCCCTGGACTACGTGGGGAAAACCAAGAGGGAGTTCAGGAGGAGGGTGAGCGAACATTTGGGTGATATAAGGAATGGCCATGATACCCAACTAGCGAAGTATATGAGAGGGACACACCATGGTGAGATGAACAAGATATGCTTTTCAGTGATAGAGGTGGTTAAAGCTAATTCCAGGGGGGAGATCAGAATAAAAATATACTGAAAAGGGAGAGTGAGTGGATTTTCAGAATGGATTCACTTACCCCAAAAGTATTAAATGAACAAATATTTTATGCCTGTTTTCTGTAAACATAACTTGGTATTGGACCTGTCATCTGGATTTTCTTCAAACCATTTGCTATTCTACCCCTTTTATTTAAGGGTGCACATATTTATGTGCTGTATCTATAAGTATCAAGGATTTATACATATCCATATTACTACCTAAATCCATCTGGTTATAGCTTGGAAAATCGGAAAATGGTGGCAATTGTCCCTGTTCTGTTTCACCTTATATATGTATAGCCCCGCAGGCTTTCCCATTTATAATCGTTAGCTACTATTGATGTTACCTATACATAGACCGCTTCCTGGGAGGTGCTTAGCGCTTCGAGCTGGAGTGCGCGTAACAGCATCCTAAGCGTTCCAGTCTGAGACGCAATTATTTAATATGAGAATACCTAACTTCCAGTCTGTGCGTTCCAGCGTTGAGCTATAATACACATTAGAAGATGGGAAAACAAGGAGAGAAAAAAAAACAAAGGAGTCTGGAATCAGAGTATTATTAAAAATATATATATTTTTTAATGCGAATCAGGGAGATAAAAACATACAACAAGGAAGGGGACGCACGTGCAAAATATCAGAGAATATAAAAATATTTTGTCAACAATGAAAAAAGGAGGGGGGTCCCATACCAAATAGACCTAATACACAAATATTTATGTATGATGCATAAAATATCCAAAACACTTAATATACAGCATTGTGCAATCAGAGTATATGGAACACACATTAAACTGCATTATAAATCTATAGCATTGCATATAGTAAAACAATGTAAACAGTACTTACTGAAGTGAGATGATCGGGGGACCCTAGACAGCGTGGTGCGCACCCCAACATGTCTTCTGGCGTTTCTGTTGCTCGTATTAAGGTCATGTATTGTTGTGCTTGCAGGACTTTGAGGGGCATTAGAGGGACAGCCGCCAAGGAGCAGGGACGCCAATGACCCCCGCTCGTAGGTAGTTTTCAGAGGATAGGGCAAGATAAGTACTCCCAAAAAGATCAAACAAATGAATATTTGTTATATCATATTTTCATTTATGTGAATGGGTATTATTGTTCTTCTCACCCTTTTAGTGCTGTGAAATTGGTATTGTGTATAGACAGTGGTTTCCCTATTTTCTGATTTATCATATCTGTTTGTTCTGTGATGTTGTTAATATGGATCTGGATAGAGCACACTAGGACCAAGGAGCGGGGATGAGACAGTATTATATACACAATATCCTACGATGTCTTTTGATATATGTGTGTATTGTGTTTTTTGTCAGTATGACAATTTTAGGTGGATTTGATAAATTTATACATTTTAGCAATTTAGGTCTATACATATGATTTTTTCCTAATTGAGACCTTGCTCCTCACAATCATTTTTTTTTCAATAGTTTTTACAAGGTTAATAGGAAAAAATGGACATTGTTTGTAGTGCACTTTCTTCTGAGTGTGCCAATACCCTACATGTAATCGGGAAGTACTTTTCAGTCACAGTGGAAAGCTCAGAATGGAAGAAGCACCATATTATAGTGCTGATTTTGCTCCTATGGTTTGCGGGTACTATGACCCACTGAAAGAGCCTCTGAAGTGCCAGAACAGCAGAACACCCCATAAGTGACCCCATTTTACAAACTACACTTCTCAATGAATTAATCTAGGGGTGAAGTGATCATATTGACACCACGGAAGTGTCACAAAAGAAAAAATAATTCATTTTTTTCTACAAAAATGTTGTTTTAGCCCCAGATTTTACATTTTCACATGGGGAAAAATGGCACCAAAATTTGTCACACAATTTCTGCTGAATGTGGCAAGACTCCATATGTGACTGTATAGTACTGTTTAGCCACACGTCAAGCCTCGGGAGGGAAGGAACACTTTGTTCACTTTTGGAGAACAAATTATTGTAGAATAGTTTGCGGACAGAGCCCCTAATTGCCAGAAGAGCAGAATTCTCCCTGAAGTGACCCCATTTTGGACATTAAACTCCCGGGGAATTTATCTACAGGTGTGATGATTTTGACTCCATGGGTGTTTTCCAGAAACAAGTAGCAGTAGATGTTGTAGGGCCCGTACATTGCAGTGCCCATACATTGTGCCCAGCTTGTGCTTCTGAAGACATGGACCCCATAAATTAAGCAGGCTCTCATCCCTACAAAAATGCTAAACATGTGGATGCTAAGGCTATGTGCCCATGATGCAGAAATGCTCCGCATTTTTCCTGAGCGTTTCTGCATCTCTCTGGCAGAAAAAACGCATGCGGATTTTATGTGTTTTTCCTGCCAGGGACAAGCGTTTGTGAAGCGTTTTTAGCATGCGATATCGCATGCGGGTTGTCAAGCGCTTTCCAAGCGATTTTAAGATAACTTGGAAAAATGCTTGACAACTTGGTCACACTACACTGTGTTCCAAATTATTATGCAAATAATATTTTCTCAGATTTTCCCAAATTACCTATATGAATTGCAGTCATTGTAATTTTCCAGTCAAATAACTATTAGAGTACAATTGAAAGGTTTTTGTACAAACTGCCTATGATAACAGTATATTTTAAAAAAAATAAAAAACTCAAACTGCACTCAAAATGCATGTTCCAAATTATTATGCACAGCAGAGTTTTCAACCTTTTCATTTTAATAAAGAACAAAAAAATGGTCATTTTTGAAATTATAAGCATTAGCAGGTTATTACAAACTGAAATCAAACAGTTTTCAACTCAAAACTTTATTCTAGGTGATGTTACATTTGCACATAGGACCCCTTGTTCGAAAGGAGCTTCTGAATTCTCTCGTCCATTAAATTTGTCAGGTTTTGGATGGTTTCTGCCTTAATTGTTTTGCATGAGGACAGAATACCCTCCCAGAGCTGTTGCTTAGATGTGAACTGCCTCCCGCCATCATAGACACTCCTTTTGATGATGCTCCAGAGGTTCTCAATGGGGTTGAGGTCAGGGGAGCATGGGTGCCACACCATAAGTTTGTCCCCTTTTATGCCCATAGCAGCCAGAGATGCAGATGTGTTATGTGCAGCATGAGACGGGGCATTATCAGGCATGAAATGATCTCGATGGTCCAGATGGATAGAGTGGAGGATGGCTGTCTTGATGGACACCCTATGCAAACACGGCTACGGCGCTAACAAGGAGGAGGTGGAGTAATGTTTTGAGCTGGAATCATGGGGAGAGAGATTGTCGGCCCTTTTAGGATCCCTGAAGGGGTAAAGATGAACTCTATAATGTATGTTGAGTTTCTCAAACGGCACTTCCTTCCATGGTTCAAGAAGAAGAACCGTGCATTCTGCAGCAAGATCATTTTTCTGCATGATAATGCCCCGTCTCATGCTGCACATAACACATCTGCATCTCTCGCTGCTATGGGCATAAAAGGGGACAAACTTATGGTCTGGCCCCCATGCTCCCCTGACCTCAACCCCATTGAGAACCTCTGGAGCATCATCACAAGGAGCGTCTATGATGGCGGGAGGCAGTTCACATCTAAGCAACAGCTCTGGGAGGGTATTCTGTCCTCATGCAAAACAATTGAAGCAGAAACCATCCAAAACCTGACAAATTCAATGGATGAGAGAGTTCAGAAGCTCCTTTCAAACAAGGGGTCCTATGTGCAAATGTAATATCACCTAGAATAAAGTTTTGAGTTGAATACTGTTTGATTTCAGTTTGTAATAACCTGCTAATGCTTATAATTTCAAAAATGACAATTTTTTTGTTCTTTATTAAAATGAAAAGGTTGAAAACTCTGCTGTGCATAATATTTTGGAACATGCATTTTGAGTGCAGTTTGAGTGTTTTATTTTTTTTTTAAATATCCTGTTATCATAGGCAGTTTGTACAAAAACCTTTCAATTGTACTCTAATAATTATTTGACTGGAAAATTACAATGACTGCAATTCATATAGGTAATTTGGGAAAATCTGAGAAAATATTATTTGCATAATAATTTGGAACACCGTGTATATAAATTAATGCAACCGGCATGGATTTTATTTAGTGTGACCAAGTTAGTAAAAAAAAAGAATAAAAATGGTAAAAAAAAAACATATATTCACCTTCCGATGGCCCCCGGTCTCCTTCTCCAATGCGTCCAGTCT
The DNA here is from genome assembly GCF_046119375.1 of Phyllobates terribilis. Lineage (NCBI taxonomy): Eukaryota > Metazoa > Chordata > Amphibia > Anura > Dendrobatidae > Phyllobates > Phyllobates terribilis. Next base: position 613,116,923 of record NW_027362762.1, read on the forward strand.
CCCCGGTGTCTCGTGGTGGTGTAAAAGGACCTTCCATGATGTCATTTAGTCATGTGACAGGTCACGCGACCGCCGATGTCAGCGGGGAGCCAAGACATACCGGATAGAAGACCGCGAGACATCAGAAGGTGAGTATAATGTATTTTTTTTATTTTAAATTCTCTTTTTTTTTTTTTACAGGTACTATGGTACCCGGGTCTGGATGAGAGTCTCCTCTTTTCCTGACCCAGGTACCATCCGTACATTGAATCGCTTAATATCCGCATGTGCACATGTAGTCATGCTTATATTAAGCGATTCAATGCAAGTCAATGGCAGGAATTACGATGCGTGTCCGCAAAATAATTGGTAGTGCTGCGGAAATTTCCACAGCTTGTGCACAGCACATGCGGATTATCATTGGGGAACATAGCAGACCTATTACCTAGTGTTTTTTAAGCGTTTCTGTGGCGGAAACGCTTAAAAAACGCATAGTGGACACACAGCCTAAATGTGGTTTAGGCACACTGTGAAGCTCCGAAGGGATATGGCTTTTTGATTTGGGAGCGCAGAATTTGCTGGATTTCTTTTGGGGGGAGAGGAGTCATAGTGCTTTTCCAGAGTCTTTGTGCTACCAGTAACATGGAATCCCCCTATATTTCCAGTGACAGATGACAGACCTTAGTGGTGACTGTTTTTGTGGATTGAGTTGAAGCTTTTATTGAGAACATTTTGCATAACATTTTGGATCATATTTATCCTGTGCTCTACACTGAGCACTTACATCTGGGTTTCCATCTAAATCTCCGAATGACTTGCTACAAATGAAATGCCTGAGGGATCTATTCACTACGATCTTTGGGAGGCAGAGTGAACAAATCAACAGCAGGTCAAGAATAGGTTTTATTTATTTTTGACGCCTTTCCTCGTGCGGTGTAAGTGATTTGACAACTCTATTCTCTAGCTCAGTGTGATATGGTTTTATATGTTTTGGCTGCTTTAAAAAACTAAAAACACTGTTTTGCAAAAACAAGTTTTTGCATCACCATATTTTTAGAACTATAATGTTCTTTATTTTCTGTATTTCTAGCCATGTGAGGAATTGTTTTTTGCGGGACCAGTTGATATTTTTAATGTCACCATTTTTGGGCACATATCATTTTTTGATCGCTTTCTATTCCGATTTTTGATAGGCAGAATTAACAAAAACCAGCAATTCAGGATTTTTTTTTTCTTTTTCTTTATGCCATTCACCGTTTGGTAAAAGTGATAAGAAAGTCTTATTTTTCGGGTCAGTACAATTACAGCAATACCGCATTTATATATTTTTTTTATGTTTTGCCGTATATAGGTACATCAAAGGTCATGAATGGATTAAACTATAGAAGTGTCCATTATGGAAAATTTGTATTACCATTGCGGAAAATGGGTCAAAAACTTTATAGCTAACTTCAGGGTATTAGGAAAAATTTTACAGATATACAGAATTATAAATTCCAATCGTAAACTCTGTTTAGAAGATTTAGGAAAAAAGGGTATCGAAGGTTATTAATAAGTTCAGCAAGCCAACTAAACTTTGAAACCTTGCCGGAGGACTATTTGAAAAATGGATCACATGCTAGAGAGATGAAAAAGGATAGCAAATTCCAAAATATTTTTTAATATGGGCAATAAATCCATAAGAGAGTTCATGAACAGGCATTGCGGCATTTTAAAATTCTACCACGTCCTGAGAAACCCAAGTTTTAGAAGGGCACAGACCATGTTATAGCTCTGTCGACCTAGGAGAGCCCATCAAAGGGCAATCAAGTTTCCTACCAGCATTGGTGCTACCTTTGTTGTCAGTTGGCAGCAGTTTGAAAAAAAAAAACCTTTCTGAATTGTAGTTTTATTTTTATGGTTTATATTATTGAATACGCATATAGACTACAACATAGTGGTAAAACCATCCAAATTTGAGATACAGTCTCAGCAGCCATCATTTTAGTATAAAATGGGGTTTCCTAAACCTCAGCTTGTCCCAACATTTTTTGGGGTACATAAAAATATCTATGGAGGGTCTGTGAATAATCCCTATAGAAAGTATCCCATCTTAGGTTTCAGATAGGTATAAATTATTTATTAGATGTGAATCCTACTGGATTTTATGATTAGAATTTACACCCAGATGATCTAATGAGGCAATTGAATTAACCTGATAAAGGGGACCTAGTACCATTGGAGGATGTTTGAAATAAGACTGAATGAACTGGAGAAGGAAGACAAACGTTTTTTTAATCTATTCATTTATTTATAAACCAGTTTATTCTATTTTTTTCTGTGTACTATTCTATTTATGAATTAATTTATTTAAATGGTGTCAAAAGCAATTATGAGAACGATGGGTAGATTTATTATACAGTTGATAATATTTGTGATTCAATTATTGAAAAGGTGGTGAGAGAAAATATGTGAGTGAGGGACAATGAGCAAGGTAAAGACAAAACATTAGAAGCAGGAAACCATAGGTTTGAATAAATACTACCCCAACAACTGCAAGAGGTAAGCACTATCCTTAAGTATTAGTCTTTTGATCATTACACTTTTCACTTAAGGAATCTCATCACGCTAGTGTTTGGAGAAGTGGTGACAAGGCTCCTTATAGGGACAATATTGACTTTTAGGATTGCTACCTACAATAGGTTGCACTAGAGTTCAAGTTCTCTTCCTTTCTAAAAAGCTATTTCTAGTGATGGGCGAGCACTAAAATGTTCGGGTGCTCAATGCTCGGGTCGAGCAAATTGGAATGCTCGGGTGCTCGACCCGAGCAACGAGCCCAATGTAAGTCTGTGGGAAACTCGAGCATTTTTCAGGCGGCTCCCCCTGGCGGTCTGCAGAGGGCCTAAAAATTGCCCAAATCGATGGGAACAGTGCTCAAATGACATGGGAACAGCATGGGGAAGACCCCTGAAAGCATTTCTGACTCCCAGGTCACTGCTGTCAATAACATTGTCAGAGGTATTACGCCACTTTTACAGACTCACAATAAAACATACAAAAACGAAACCAAAATGGATTTTCCTGGGAAATATGTTAAGGAACATCTTTTCCAGGGTAATGACTTGTATATAAGGCAAAATAAATATACAAAAACAAAAATGCTCCTCCGCACCTTGGGCTATGTTCACACGTAGCGTTTTTGATGTGTTTTTGCACTTTTGCATTGCTTTCAACCAAGACAAATGCATTCACTGGGAAATGTAATTTTAACATTTTACAACCTTATCTGGCCATGTGGTGTGTGACACATCATCAGACACATGCATACAGTGCTGAAAAGACATGGGAACAGCATGGGGAAGACCCCTGGAAGCATCTCTGACTCCCAGGTCACTGCCTAAAAGTGTGTCCATCATAAGTGATCCTTGGCGCATGCGAGGATGCCTCCCGCCATGCACCTGTCGTTGCAGACTTGCAACAATCACCGTCCACGTCCTTGTCCCAGTACAGCATTCAGTTGTCCCTACCCCATTCCTTGGAATGCAAGCGCAAGTATGCAACCAGCCCCCCACCAACCCACAGGCTGCAATACTATACTACCAAATTTTTTACAGCTGCTTGCACTTGAAATGTGGCCTTTCAGGCTCGTGGAGGCGGAAGCTGTCCACAACCTTATGGCGGCGGCGACCGGGTGTCCATACTCGGTCCCCAGCCGCCACTATTTCTCCCGCCTTCCACAAGCACGGGTCCTACAACATTACCTGTGCCCTCCCCAGTGCACTTACTGGGAAGGACAGCCTAACCACAAACACGTGGTCAGTGAATGTGGCCAGGGACCATACAGAGCCAGTCCACAGCTTGTCGGTGAGTTGTATTTCACCACAGCCATATTTAAGAAATGAAGGTCAGTCAGTCCGAAAAATTGGGCAAACTTTGAAAGTGTCCCCAAGTGCAGTTGCAAAAACCATCAAGCGCTACAAAGAAACTGGCTCACATGAGGACCGCCCCAGGAAAGGAAGACCAAGAGTCACCTCTGCTTCTGAAGATAAGTTTATCTGAGTCACCAGACTCAGAAATCGCAGGTTAACAGCAGCTCAGATTAGAGAACAGGTCAATGCCACACAGAGTTCTAGCAGCAGACACATCTCTACAACAACTGTTAAGAGGTGACTTTGTGCAGCTGGCCTTCATGGTAAAATAGCTGCTAGGAAACCACTGCTAAAGACAGGCATCAAGCAGAAGAGACTTGTTTGGGCTAAAGAACACAAGGAATGGACATTAGACCAGTGGAAATCTGTGCTTTGGTCTGTTGAGTCCAAATTTGAGATCTTTGGTTCCAACCACCGTGTCTTTGTGCGACGCAGAAAAGGTGAACGGATGGACTCTAGATGCCTGGTTCCCACCGTGAAGCATGGAGCAGAAGGTGTGATGGTGTGGGGGTGCTTTGCTGGTGACACTGTTGGGGATTTATTCAAAATTGAAGGCATACTGAACCAGCATGGCTACCACAGCATCTTGCAGCGGCATGCTATTCCATCCGGTTTGCGTTTAGTTGGACCATCATTTATTTTTCAACAGGACAATGACCCCAAACACACCTCCAGGCTATTTGACCAAGATGGAGAGTGATGGAGTGCTACGCCAGATAATCTGGCCTCCACAGTCACCAGACCTTAACCCAATCGAGATGGTTTGGGGTGAGCTGGACCGCAGAGTGAAGGCAAAAGGGCTAACAAGTGCTAAGCATCTCTGGGAACTCCTTCAAGACCATTTTAGGTGACTACCTCTTGAAGCTCATCAAGAGAATGCCAAGAGTGTGCAAAGCAGTCATCAAAGCAAAAGGTGGCTACTTTGAAGAACCTAGAATATAAGACATATGGATATTCTCCCTGGGTTCCCAAGACCTCTACTCCGGGCCAAACCCCTTCCAATCCACCAGAAAAAAGGTTTTTCCTTTTACCCTTTTGGTGGCCAAAATGTTCTCTACCTCATAGACGTCCTCAGCGGAGACTAGAGCTGGAGTGATACCTGGATCGTTAGAAAAAGAATTAAGAACAACTGGTTTGAGGAGAGATACGTGGAAGGAGTTGGGAATCCGTAAGGTGGCTGGGAGTTTTAGCTTGTAAGCCACGGGATTGATTTGCTTGAGAACCTCAAATGGTCCGATGAACCGCGGACCCAACTTATACGATGGTATTTTGAGCCGAACATGTTTGGAGGAGAGCCAGACCATATTTCCCGGACGGAATTGAGGCAGATCCGGACGTCTGTTATCGGCATGTTTCTTCATCCACTCAGAGGACTGAAGAAGTGCGGATCTAGTGTCTTCCCAAATAGTAGAAAATTCGCTGACCAGAGACTCCGCGGCAGGATTGTCCACAGAAGCGGAAACGGGAAACGGAATCCGGGGGTGTTGACTGTAGACCACAAAGAACGGGGATTTGGAAGAAGACTCACTCTCTTGGTTGTTATAGGAGAACTCGGCCCATGGTAGGAGCTCAACCCAATCGTTATGGTGAGCATTGGCGAAATGCCGGAGAAAGCTGGTAAGGACCTGGTTGATACGTTCCACTTGACCATTGGACTGAGGATGATAAGCAGAGGAGAAATCCAGGGTGACATCCAGCAGCTTACACGTAGCTCTCCAGAAGCGCGAAGTGAACTGAACCCCGCCATCAGACACAATGTGGAGGGGTAGGCTGTGGAGACGAAAGATGTGATGGATGAAGTCCTTGGCCAGCACAGATGCGGACGGGAGACCAGGCAGAGGGATGAAGTGGGCTATTTTAGAAAAGCGGTCAGCGACCACCCAAACGACAGTACAACCAGCAGAAACAGGGAGATCTGTAATAAAGTCCATAGCAATGTGTTGCCACGGAGCAGAAGGTATGGGTAGAGCAGGAGACGGCCAGCGGGAAGATGCCTGGGAACTTTGTTACGGGCACAAGAGGAACAAGCCGAGACGAAATCCGCAACATCCTTGCGTAGAGAAGGCCACCAGTAATGCCGGGCGATGAGCAGGAAGGTCTTCCTCTGGCCAGCATGGCTGGCTAGTTTGGACGAATGACCCCAGAGAAGAACCTTCTTATTATCCGGAACAGCTGCAAAAGTCTTACCGGGTGGAAGACGAGACAGGTCAAACGGGGCCACAGTCATTACACTGGAGGGATCGATGATATGCAGAGGCTCCTCCTCTTGGTTGGAGGACAGGAATGAATGGGATAGAGCGTTTTCTTTAACGTTCTTGTCCGCAGGGCAGTAATGTAGAGTAAAGCAGAATCGGGCAAAGAACAGACCACCGGGCCTGACGCGGATTGAATCTCTGGGCGTTTTGTAAATAGGCCAGGTTTTTGTGATCAATGTAGATGATCACCGGGTGAGGAGCCCCTTCCAGCAGGTAGCGTCACTCCTCCAGTGCCAATTTGATGGCAAGCAGCTCACGATCTCCTATGGAGTACTTGTGCTCGGATATGAGGGGAAGAGCTTGGAGAAGAAGCCGCAGGTTACTATTCTCCCAGACGGGGATTTCTGGGTGAGCAGCGCTCCGGCTCCGGAGGAGGAAGCATCAACCTCCAGGAAGAACTGCTTGTTGCAATCCGGACGGTGCAGCACAGGGGCGGATGAGAAGGCTTGTTTTAGGGAGACGAAGGCCTCCTCCATTTCGTAAGTCCATTCTTTTGGATTTTCTCCCTTACGGGAGAGCAGTCTGGGAGGAGAAGTGAGGGATGAAGAGGCGGTAATAATTAGCGAAGCCCAGGAATCGCTGAATCGCCTTCAACCCCTCCGGTCGGGGCCATTTTAAGACGGCAGAAACCTTCTCGGGGTCCATCCGAAAACCAGTCTCTGAGATAATATACATAGTTTACATAGTTTTACATAGTTTTTAAGGTTGAAGGAAGACTAAGTCCATCTAGTTCAACCCATAGCCTAACTTGTTGATCCAGAGGAAGGCAAAAAAAAAACCCATGTGGCAAACACTAAGCTCTACATTGGGGAAAAAAATTCCTTCCCGACTCCATACGACAATCAGACTAGTTCCCTGGATCAACGCCCTATCAAGGGATCTAGTATTTATAACCTGTAATATTATACTTTTCAAGAAAGGCATCCATGCCCTTCTTAAATTTTAACAGTGAATCACTCATTACAACATCATGCGGCAGAGAGTTCCATAGTCTCACTGCTCTTACAGTAAAGAATCCCCGTCTGTGATTATGTTTAAACCTTCTTTCCTCCAGGCGTAGAAGATGCCCCCTTGTCCCCGTCTCAGGCCTCAGAGTAAAAAGATCAGTAGAAAGGTCTTTATACTGTCCCCTCATATACTTGTACATAGTAATAAGATCACCCCTAAGCCTTCTTTTTTCCACAGTAAATAACCCCAAGTGTAATAACCTGTCTTGGTATTGCAGACCCCCCAGTCCTCTAATAACCTTGGTCGCTCTTCTCTGCACCCGCTCTAGTTCAGCTATGTCTTTCTTATACACCGGAGACCAGAACTGTACACAGTATTCTAAGTGTGGTCGCACTAATGACTTGTATAGAGGTAAAATTATGTTCTCCTCATGAGCATCTATGCCTCTTTTAATGCATCCCATTATTTTATTTTCCTTTGCAGCAGCAGCCTGACACTGGCCACTAAACGTGAGCGTGTCGTCCACCAATACACCCAGGTCTTTTTCAGTTACAGTTTTGCCCAGTGTTTTACAATTAAGCATATAATTATACATTTTATTTCCTCTGCCCAAGTGCATTACCTTACATTTATCCCCATTAAAGCTCATTTTCCATTTATCAGCCCAAGCTTCTAGTTTACATAGATCCTCCTGTAATATAAAATTGTCCTCCTCTGTATTGATTACCCTGCAGAGTTTAGTCTCATCTGCAAATATTGAAATATTACTCTGTATGCCCCCTACAAGGTCATTAATAAATATATCCCAGGAACGGAAGGTAAGTCTGCTCGAAGAGACATTTTTCAAATTTTGCGTAGAGACGATTCTGCCGGAGCCTTAGCAGAACCTGACGAACATTCTTCCGGTGTGGGCAGATCCAGAGGGAAGACCAGGGTATCATCCAGGTACACCACTACGCAAGAATACAAGAGGTCACGGATAATGTCGTTAACCAGCTCCTGGAAGACGGCTGGGGCATTACAGAGTCCAAAGGGCACCATGCGGTATTCATAGTGACCGTCCCGGGTGTTGAATGCCGTCTTCCACTCGTCTCCCTGGCGGATCTGGACCAAATTGTACGCCCCACGTAGATCGAGCTTGGTGAAGACCTTCGCGCCTTTAAGGCGGTGGAACAGCATCGAGATGAGAGTCAGGGGGTATTTATTCTTGATGGTAATTTGGTTAAGCCCCCTGTAATCGATACACGGCCGCAGCGAGCCATCTTTCTTTTTGACGAAGAAGAATCCTGCTCCAGCCGGGGAAGTAGATTTCTGAATGAATCCCCTAGCAAGATTCTCCTCAATGTACTCAGACATGGCCCGGGTCTCAGCCAGCGACAAGGGGTAGATACGCCCGCGGGGAGGTGAAGCACCGTGTACCAGATCAATTGGGCAATCATACGGCCTATGAGGTGGTAGTGTCTCAGCCTCCTTCTTGTCGAAGACGTCCGCATAGTAGGAACAGTAGGGTGCCGGCAGACCAGATAGATTAGCCGGAGTAGATGGAGGTCGAGCCGGTCGAACCGGAACCAGGCAGGTCTCATGGCAATCCTGCCCCCAACGGAGCACCTCACCAGATCGCCAATTCAGGACGGGTTCATGTTTCTGTAGCCTGGGTAGGCCTAGCAAAAGGGAGTGAGGGAGTCCGGATAGCACATGGAAGGAGATCCTCTCCGAGTGCAGCATTCCCACCTGAAGGGTTACAGGCTCTGTGACGAGCAAGATGGACACCAGAAGGAGTCTCCCATCCACAGAAGCGACTGCCAATGGTTCGGCCAGACGTTTGGTGGGAATCTGATACTGCTCCACAATGGACTGAAAAATGAGATTCCCAGCGCTCCGGAATCCAGGTGGGCGGTCTCGAAGAAGCGGGTCACACCACTGGAGATAGAAACGGATAGAGTCAAGGACGGAGAGGATTTATTCTTGCCTAGGACGACCTCTCCGAGTGGTCCTAGACACTGGAGTTTCCCGGTTTCACCGGACAAGAACGGATCAGATGCTCCTTACTGCCACAGTAGAAGCAGCTCCCCCCGGCTCGGCGCGACTCTTCGCGAGACTTGACCTTCTTGGTCTGGTCAGTCTGCATGGGTTCGGGCGAGCGTGCCCGGGGGATTGCTGGTTGGGAGGCAAGTTTCTGGAATACAGGAGCGAGTTGAGGAAATCTCTCCCGGCTAGTTTCCTTAACTCGTTCCAAGAAGCAGATGTCAATCCGGGTAGCTAGTGACACCAGGTCGTCCAGGGTGGAAGGAATGTCCCAACCGGCTAGCTCATCCTTTATCCATCCGGAAGGTGGATACCAGGGCCTCGTTGTTCCAGGCAAGCTCAGGTGCGAGAGTGCGGAAATGGATGGTATACTGGCCCACGGTGAGACTCCCTTGGCGGAGACGGAGAAGAGAGGAGGCAATAGAAGTCTTTCGTCCAAGCTCATCGAAGACCTTCCGGAAGGCAGTGAGGAAAGCCAGAAGATCGGACCCCAGGGGATCCCCTCTCTCTCATAGAGGGTTTAGCCATGCCAGTGCTTCCCCTGTGAGGTGAGACATGATGAACTCCACCTTGGTACGGTCGGAGGGGAACTGATGTGCCAGAAGTTCAAAGTGCAGCGTGCACTGGTTTAGAAAACCCCGACATAAGACGGGGTCTCCGCCAAAAGGTGGGGGCGTAGAGAGCCGGGGACCAGGGCCGGATGCCATGGCACTAGTAGGCTGAGGCGCTGCCGGAGCGGGTGCCGCTCGGCTCGATGCGGACACAGGTGAGATGGACAGCGTGTCCAGGCGAGATTTGACAGACCGCAGGTCGGTCAGGATAGTTTCCTGTTGGGATCTCTGACGAGAAACATCCTGGTACAGGTCAGCAAGCAAAGGAGCCTGGGGGCCACCAGGTTCTATGGCCCGTGCAAACTGTTACGGATCCGGATGGTGGAACCTCTGTGCTGCGGTGCAAGGAGGAACCAGAGGGGCATGACTAAGTATCTACTCAGCCCGACCAAGGTCGCACGGCGGCTCAGTCGACTCCGTGAACCAGGGAGGAACCGAGCAGAGGGACCAGGTGCCACTCTGGTACCAACCTTGTATGAGAGCAGGTGACTCCCACAGGTCAGAAGGCAGGAACTGACCGGATGAGCACGGCAGGCAGGCTGATGGGTGGTCTGGGTAGACAAGTAGGCTGATTCGGCACAACAGGTAACAGGCAGGTGCTTCCAGGTAAGCGGGCTGGCGGGCACGGCAGGTAACAGGCTAGTGCTTCCAGGTAAGCAGGCTGGTGGGCACGGCAGGTAACAGGCAGGTGCTTCCAGGTAAGCAGGCGGGCGGGCATGGCAGGTAACAGGCCGGGGAGACCTTTTAGGACGGCGCACGTGGCCCCTTAAAGAGGGAGGGAGCGCGCGCGCCCTAAGCACAGAGCCAGGGAAGCTGTGTGCACCAGCAGCAGGGAGGCTGGAACAGGACCGCGGTGGTAAGGGGGGCGGCGTCTCTGCCTGGCAGGGGGCAGAGACGACAATGCTACAGCTGCAAATGCTGCTGAAACACGGCAAGGGCGGCGGAAGCTGTAGGTGACTTTCTAAAATGGGCACACAGGCGACGTACTTTGACAAGCAGATTCGGCATCTTCGGGTAGGTTTTGAGAAACCGCTGAACCACGAGGTTAAGCACATGAGCCAGGCAAGGTACGTGTGTGAGCTCGCCTCGCCTCAGAGCCGCCACCTGGTTCCGGCCATTATCACACACGACCATGCCTGGTTGTAGGTTCAGCGGTGTTAGCCACAGATCTGCCTGCTCTTTCAGAGCTGTCCACAACTCTTCAACCTTGTGTGGTTTGTCACCTAAGCACAGCCTGTTGCTGCTTGGCCGAGGCAGTGCTGCAGTGCTTCCAGCTTGCGACTGATGTGGTCATTTCGGAGATAGATGCTAAAGAGGAGGAGGTGCAGGAGCTGTAGAATGTGGGGGCAACCCTGATTGACCCAGGGCCCGCAATCCTCAGTGTCGGGAGAACGTGTTCCGTCCCAAGGTCCGACTGGGTCCCGGCTTCCACTAAGTTAACCCAGTGTGCCGTGAGCGAGATGTACCATCCCTGCCCACAAACACTTGTCCACGTGTCCATGGTTAGGTGGACTTTCCCAGTAACTGCGTTGTTGAGGGCACAGCTAATGTTGTGGGACACGTGCTCGTGTAATGCGGGGATGGCACACTGGGAGAAAGTGGCGGCTGGGGACCGAGTACCGAGTGACTGCCGCCTCCATCAGGTTGCAGAAAGCTTCCATCTCCATGAGCCTAAAAGGCAATATTTTGAGCGCAAGCACAATCACTGGGAGCCAGCACGCCGCAGCTTCTCTGAGCAGGCTGTCAGCTTGACAGACCACTCAGAGAACGGCCAAATCCCGGTCCGGGGGGTGGCAGAATGCAGCTGCCTGGGGGGACACCTCCGACCACCGCATTAGGCGGCCTGACAACGGCCCCCTGCCGGCTGCGCCCGGGGCAAATGCCGTGCCTGCCCCCCCTAGATACGCCCCTGATTTGTATGTTTGTGTGATTTTCTGGTTTTTAAAAGACTGTTCTTAAAATCAATACTTTTTCCTGGTGGGTACCGGCTTACCCATTTTCGCACATGCACAAGTATTAAATATAGGGAAATGTACCTCACTTACTCAAAGAAAGTTGATTCTTTTGTTTATAAAGTTAGCATGGCCAAAAGGTCTAAGGCGCTGCCAGAATCTTTGTAGGCATGAGTTCAAATCCCATTGTTGCAAGGAGTAACACATTTTTGATAACTTATTGAATTTTGTCATATGATTTTACTAACAGAAAAAAAAGAGCATATTCTTTAATGCTCTCCATTATTTGTATGATTGTGTGATTTTCTTTTTATTAAAAGACAGTTCTTAGAATCAATACTTTTTCCTGGTGGGTACCATCTTACCTATTTTCCAATATGCACAAGTTTCAGATATACTGAAAAGTACCTCACTTACTCAAAGAAAGCTTACATGCACAAGTCTTTAAAGGTAGCATGTCTCTTTGGAGATGTGGGTTTGATCCCCACTGTTGCCATGATTAAGACATTTTTTACAACCTATTGAATTTAGTCATGATTTTGCTAACAAATAAAGGAGCATATTCTTTAATCCTCTCCATTATTTCTATGATTGTGTGATTTTCTGTTTATTACAAGACAGCTCTTAGAATTAATAAGAGAGACCGCAGTTTCTGACAGTGAGGGCGCGAATGCACGGGCGTCCGATCAATTTCCTTCCATGGTCAGAAAGAGGAGGAAATGTCTGTGAGAGTGTCCAAATTTAATTCCAGAGCGTTCTGTGCGAAGAGTCATTGATACTTAGTCGTTTTCGGCCTATTTTATGACTTTTCCAAAATTTTGCCTATTTTTCAAAAAAATCTGACCTTTCTCTTACTTTCACTTCTAAGAGGGAAATATATGTGTGAGAGTGTCACAAAAGAGCTCCAAAAGTGTTGTTGAAATGTATCCTGGCTGGTTAGAAAAAAAAATTGAAAAAAACTTTTTTGGACTTAGAAAATTTTTGGCCTGTGTCAGACTTACAGATAGAAGAAAATGTCCGTGAGAGTGTCTGATTTTAGTTCAGGAGTGTTTGCCCGAAGGAGCCTTGATACTTAGTCATTTCTGGCAGATTTTATGACTGCCAAAAATCTTCCCTTTCCCTTACTTCCACATCAGAGAGTATAAATATCAAATATGTGTGTAAGAGTGGCCGAAAAGAATTCCACAAGAGTGTCCGATTTTAGTTCCAGAGCATTTGCCCAAAGGAGTCCTTGATATTTACTCGTTATCGTCAGATTTTCCTGACTTTGCCCAAATTTTGCCCTTTTTTGGAAAAAATCTCACCTTGCTCTGACTTCAGAGAGGGAATCGTGTTTGTGAGTGTCCCAAAATAGTTCCAAAAATGGGGGTCTTAAAAAAATTTTGGCCTGTGGCTGACTTCCAGAGAGGGGAAGATGTCTGTGAGAGTGTCAGAGTTCATTTCCAGGACGTTTCACCAAAGAAGTCCTTGATACTTAGGAAAATTGTCTGGAAACGACTGACTGGCCAAATTTAGCCCTGTTTTGAAAAAATCTTGCCTTTCTCTGACTTCTTCTTCAGGGAGGGAATTATGTGTGTTAGAGTGTCCCAAAAGAATTCCAAAAGTTGTGGTTGAAATGTATATTCCATGGTTAGAAAAAAAATAAGTGTGTCAGACATTTGGAGATGGGGAAATGTCTGTGAAAGTGTCAGATTTCAGTTCCCGAGTGCTTGCCCAAAGGAGTCCTTGATATTTAGTTGTTTTTAGGTGTCTTGATTCTGACTTCCAGGACCCTTTAGGAAATTACACTCGCCCGCCAGTTCCAGGCCTTTTGAGCTGTCCCCGGTTGCAGTAATGCAGTCAGCCTGCTAGATGGCGCCAAACATACAAAAAGTAAAAAAAGAACCAGAATAAGGAAATCTCTGGCAGACTCATCCGCCCCACAGTTCCATGAAGTCAAACACTTTTCTGACTTTGTCCCCCTAGAGTGGGATCAGTGTTACACCATGTGAAATACCCAGTTTTTCACACCAGGGCAGAATGTATGAGAGAGCGGTACATCTCTACCCTAACTAATTTAAGCTGGTTTGCACGTCCATAGCTTCGGGTATGCAGTTTGGCTAGGATTCCCCATCCTTTTGGAGATCTGCTGCTTCAGGGAGACTTTTGCCGTTCAGACCATCCCGAGTCAGAGATATGTTCTTGGGTTACCCAAGCCTTGCCAGTCCCCATACGGGCCCTGGTTCTCCAGAGTGGACTGCTGTCGGGGGGCAAATCTGGAGTCCTAGGCCGAAAAGAAGCTCCAGTAGGGCGGACGCTTTTCTGACTTTGGTCCCTCAGAGCAGGCCGGTTTGCAGGTTTGTCGCCTCGGGTACGCCGTTTGGCTAGGAGCCCTCATCCTTTTGGAGATTTGCTCCTCCAGGGAGGCTTTTGCCGTTTGTCCAACCCAAGTCAGAAATACTTTCATTGGTTATCGGAGCCCCCATGGGCCCTGGTTCTGACTTCCAGCAGAACTTTGGGAAATTCAATCCGCCAAGGCCTTCCAGGTGTTTTCAGTTATTCCCGGTTGCAGTAATGCAAAAATTCCACCAGATGGCGCCAAAGAGGCAAAAAGTGAAAAAGAAGGAGAATGAGGAAATTTCTGGCAGGCGCATCCACCCCGCAGTACCAGGATGTTGGACACTTTTCTGACTTTGTCCCCTTAGAGTGGGGTCAGTGTCTCACCATGTTAAATACCCAGTTTCAGCAGCAGAAGGGAAGGAAGGGAGACACAGATCCATTACTAGTGGGTAGGCGGAGCCCCACAGTATAGTTCACCTCAGATTAGAAAAAGTGACGACCGGCCCCTCCAGCATAGGCTCCCCCTACTCCCATGTTCCTCAGTCTAAAATTTGAGGTTGCAGAGGATAGTCGCTGCCTTTGCAGCTCTTCAGAAGAATTTTTTATTTTTACCAGGAGACCTGGACCCCCCGTGGTATAGAGGTCTCAGGGGGGTCTCAGCGCTGCTGGGACCCCTGGCCCTCCCCTGGCCGATCTGCATACCCCCTAAGGAGGTCCCCGCAGAAGCCTGCCGGCCCCGGGTGATACAGGGCGCTCCCTGGCGGAGACGCACACCGCTCATGTGGGGTCCCTGCACGCTCCGCCGTGGGGAGGAGCGAAGGGCCATGGCGCCACACATCCCTGGGGGTCCCTGTGGCGCTCAGCTGGGTAAGTGCCCTCTGTGTGTGTGGAGTGCTTCAGCGGCTGCAGCGGCAGCCGCTGTTACTGACAGAATGGTGACTGCCTTTTTGTCCTTGCAGGCAGAGGGGTATGGCACCCCGGTGTAAGGCCCTGACTGCTGAGGAGACGGGTGCTTCCTTCCTGCCGCACCCCGAGCCTGAATCACAAGACCCTCAGAGACCCACATGCGGGCAGATTCCATGACTGGCTGAGCACAGAGAACAGTAGCTGGTGATGCACAGCCCTCTCCTCTTCCCCGGGTGGCAGGGGAGCAGGGTCAGAGGAGCGCGGGCTCCGTTAGTGTTGGGGGGCGTGGCTTCGCGCTCTTGGCTGCCTGCCATCATAGCCTCAAGCAGGAAGCCCCGAAAAGCGCGCGCTGAAGCTGTCCCCGCCCCCCCCCCCTTCTCCTTCTTCACGGGCCCTCTGCATTACTTCCTTCTCCCTGCTCCCTGCTCCCCCCTCACACACACACAGGCTCCAGGAACAACTCGGCCAGCTGGTGAGTCACTTCTGTCTCTTAAGGCAGAAGATTCCTTTGTTTTTTCTCACCATTGCAGCGCAGAGTGCTGCTGCTTCTCTGCTGAATGCACACCTCTGACCTTTTAAGGCAAAGGTGATTTGCTTGGTCAGCAGCATTAACCCCTTCTGGGGGTCTGGCCTTATCAGAACAGTTAACCCTTTCTGTAATAGGTTAACCTTTGTTCTGCAGAGCTGGGGTAGTTTTTTCTCCCTCTAAGGAGAAGCTTTAACCCTTCAGTGCTTGGTGAATTTTTTGTGGGGGAAAAGGCTGTGATAATGGAATCACACATTCCCGGTTACTGTACCCATTGTAAAGGGTTATTAGCGCCTTATCCGCGACGCTCGCAGCTGCATGGGGGGCATGTCGGATCAGGGTCCAGGGGGCGCGGACCTCTCTCCCGGCCCGCTTCAGGATCGGTCACGTGTATCTGATGCGCCGGGGTCTTCGACGCCGTCAGGTTCGACACTTGTCGGGGGTCTCAGTGATGTTAAAGTGGAGACGCTCACTCGCTCCATAGACAGTCTGTCTAACCTCCTGGGTCATTGAGTATCAGCTAAGTCCCATCCGGCGTCACGAGGCCGGAAGCGCCACAGGCCTGTGGTGGCGCTGTCTCCTCCACGCAGCGCATCGGAGGCTTCAGAATCACCGACAAGCTCTGCTGGTGAGATCTCCGATTCTGATGAAGAGGATCGGCAGGGTCGCTCTGCTTCGCTTTCGGGCCGCGTGGATGCTCTTATTGGAGCCATGCGGGAAGCGTTACAGCTGTCTGAAGAGGTGACGAGGCCTGGCAAGTCGGCCTGTCTGTATCAGGAGTTGCGTCGGGCTCGTTCGACACTGCCGACGCATGATGAACTTAACGAGGCAGTGAAGAAAGAACGCCTGTGTCCGGATAAACGCATCCAGGGGTTGCGTTTCTTTGATGCCCTGTATCCCTGCTCCACGGAGACGATCGCTAATTGGGTCCCCTCTCCTGAAGCGGACGTGCCATTGTCTCAGCAGAGCAAATCCTCCTTGCTTACTGTTAAAGGGAAGGCGAGTCTACAGGAACCGCTAGACAGAAGGACGGAGTTAGCGGCGAGTTCCATCTACGAGGCCGCGGGTCATGGACTCCGAGCGGCCTTGGGGGCCATATGGGCTGGTGAGGCTTCTCTGCGGTGGTTGGATCCGCCGTCTGAAGTGGAAAGGCTCTTCCAGCTTTTGGAAGAGGCGGCCCGATATGGCAGGGACGCAGTGCTGGATACTACTTCGGTTCTGTCCAGGGCTCAATCCTCGGCCGTCTCAGTCAGGAGAGCACTGTGGCTTAAACAGTGGACTGGAGACGCAGTATCCAAACAAGGTTTGCTGAGTCTGGCGTACAAGGGCGGTCAGCTTTTTGGTTCAGACCTCACGGAGCTGAGGCCAAGGATTCGGCTTTGCCGCAGAGGAAGGTAGCGGCTTCTACGTCTGGCATGCCAATTGCAGGTAGTGGTCGCTGGTCCTTTCGGCCCAGGGGACGGTTCCATGAGCCCTCTTGGAGTCGTCCCTTGTCTTCCGGGAAAAAGACCACCTAGAAATCCCGTACTCCCTGGAAACAACACTTCCGTCAGGACAAACGGGAGGTTGACAAAAAGCCCGATAAGGCAGACTGACGCCAGGAACCCACTTGAGGGCTCTCGGGTGGGAGGTCGTCTGCTACAATTCGGGTCGTTTTGGGCATCCCACGTATCAGACGCCTGGGTGATGCGGGTTATGTCGGCAGGCTATTTCATAGAGTTTCATTCTCGACTCCCGGACAGGTTTCGCCAGTCACGCATCCCGTCTGAGCCAAAGCTGGCTGCCGCACTGCTGCTGGAGGTCGACTCTCTTCTGCAGCAGGGTGTGGTGGTTCCGGTTCTGCCGGAGGACCGGGAAAGGGGGTTTTACTCCAACCTTTTTGTGGTCCCCAAAAAGGAGGAAAAGTTTCGCCCCATTCTGGACCTCAAGGATTTGAATTTTTATGTCCGGACCCGGAAATTCCGTAGGGAGTCACTTCGCTCTGTCGTGGCGGCCCTGTCGCAGTACGATTTCTTGGTGTCGATCGACATCCGCGATGCCTATTTGCATGTCCCTATCGGCAGGGCTCACCAGCGTTTCCTGCATTTCGCCATAGGTCAGGCCCATTACCAGTTTGTGGCCCTACCATTCGGGTTGGCCTCGGCACCCAGGGTTTTTACAGAGATTCTGGCGCCGCTCATGGCGCTCCTTCGAAGGCAAGGAGTTGCAATTTTCCCCTACTTGGTCGACCTGTTAATTGTGTCGCCCACAGCGGAGGAGGCGGTGACAGCCCGCAATCTCTCCCTTCAGCACCTGGAGGACTTCGGGTGGCTGGTCAATTGGAAGAAGTCGTCTTTGGAGCCTTCGCAGTCAATCCTGTTCTTGGGGATGCATTTCGACATGGTACGGGCAGTGGTGTCCCTGCCTCCGGACAAACAAGCGAACCTTCGTCACCATGTCCAGGCTATGAGGTCGGCGATGGCGATGTCCCTTCAGGAGTGTATGCGCCTTATGGGTCTGATGGTGGCGGCAATGGAAGCAGTACCGTTTGCACAATTTCATTCCCGGGGTCTCCAAGATCTTATTCTGACCCGTTGGGATCGATCGCCAGCTTCGCTGGATCGCTGTGTCGGTATCTCCCGCAGGGTGCGAGAGTCTCTTTGATGGTGGTTACTGTTAGAACTCTCCTGTTGGTTTTTTTTTAGTTTGCTGGTCACATGACCATTTTTGCCTATTTAATCCGGCTCCGCCCTCCTGGTCTTGCTGGACTTCATTGTATTTACTACTCTTGAGCTAGCTTGGTGCTCTGTTGCCGTTCTCTGTTAGTTTGGCTAGGTCTTCTGACCTCTATGCTTTTTGTTGTGTGTTTGTCTTTGACTGCTACTATTTCTGCTAGGAGGTGTCCAAACTTATCCCAGTCCCTAGTTCTTGTAGGGATCCCTCCCTCACATCTATAGGTCTTCGTTCAGACTAGCCGAGGACTTTAGCGGGTCTGATCGCAGGATCAGGTTCCCCGTTACATCGTAGGGATCTAGTTTAGTTCTATTGTAGGGACAGTTCTCCTGTCTTTCCTTAGTCCCTGTAGCAGATCATAACAGTAAGTCCAGCCCTAAAAGAAAAAAAAAAAATTTTCTCTAAGGAAAGACCTCCAGTTTTCCATCATGGTCTCAGTTCAAGATTTGGCTCAACGCTTGCAGGGACTCTCTCTGGAGGTGGCCAAGCTCCAACAACACGTGAGTAGCTGTTCTGGAGCACATTTTGTGGAACCAAAGGTACGTCTGCCTGATTTATTTTTTGGCGAACAACAAGATTTTTTTTCTTTTAAAAATGCTTGTTTATTGTATTTTCGTTTGAGACCCGGATCCTCTGGTGATGAATCACAGCGCATAGGGTTCATAATGTCACTTTTGCGCAAAGATCCTCAGGGATGGGCCTTCTCTCTCCAACCTAGTGATCCGTGCTTTAGATCAGTGGATAGTTTTTTTTCTGCTTTGGGTTTGTTGTACGATGATCCTGATCGTGTCTCATCTGCTGAGTCTGAATTGAGACGTTTGAGGCAGGGATCAGGTAATGTGGAAAAATATTGTTCTCACTTCCGTCGGTGGTCTGCCCAGGTGGGGTGGAACGATTCAGCTTTGAAAAGCTTGTTTCTTGCAGGGCTAGGTGAAAGGGTTAAGGATTTACTGATTGCTTATCCCACACCTGGAAACTTGCAGGAGGCAATGCAATTAGCTATACGGGTGGACAGGAGACTGCGTGCAAGGGTTAATGAGAGCAAATCCTCTGCTATGTCAGCTCTGAGTCTTGAGAGGGTCTGTGCTGACAATGGAGAGCCGATGGAGATTGGGACGATGGCACCCTGCTCTCAGGAAAAAGATCGCAGGCTTTCTGAAGCCTTGTGCTTCTATTGCGGAAATTCTGGTTATTTTATTAAGAACTGTGTGCTTCGTTTGAAGAAAGAAAAAAAAATGGTCAGTTATGCCCGTATTGCCTGTTTAAATTCTAAGGGAGTATTCCTATCTGCCACTACTGCTGCTCAGGATAAATGAATTGAATTTCGGGTATTTGTGGATTGTGGTTCTACTCTGAATGTGATTGATGGGGGATTCTTGGAAAAACTTAGATTAGAACCTAAAACTTTGTCATCCCCTATTGCTGTGGTTTCTGTTGATGGCTCTCCCTTGAAGAGTGTTACTCACAAGGTCTGTGAATTTCCCCTCACTATTAATGGTATTCACCAAGAAAATTTGGATTTGGTGGTATTGGATAATTTGCCTTCTCCAGTAATATTGGGGTTACCCTGGTTAAAATTGCACAATCCTGTACTGGATTGGTCTACCAATGAAATTAAGTACTGGAGCCCTAAGTGTTATGACAAGTGTTGTAACGGACGTATTGCTGCTGTGGATAAAGGGGAATTGCCTGTACCTATTCAGGAGTTTTGGAGAGTTTTTTCTGAGGAGGAGTCACAAATTTTGCCTCCCCATAGAGACTATGATTGTACCATTGAATTTGTCCCTGGAGCGACTCTTCCTAAAAGTCGTTTATTTAATCTTACTATTCCTGAGAGAAAGGCTTTGGAGGAATACATACAGACAAGCTTGGCCGCCGGTCACATTAGGCCTTCCAAGTCTCCTGTGGCTGTTGGATTTTTTTTTTGTAAAAAAAAAAGATGGCGGTTTACGTCCTTGTCTGGACTTGCGTGAGATTAATAAAATTACTGTACGCAATCCTTACCCACTGCCATTGATTCCTGATTTATTTAACCAGTTAGTGGGGGCCAAGTGGTTCTCTAAAATTGATCTCCGGGGGGCATACAATTTGTTGCGCATGAAGGAGGGTGATGAATGGAAGACTGCTTTTAACACTCCTGTGGGTCATTTTGAGAATCTGGTTATGCCTTTTGGTCTTACCAATGCTCCAGCATTTTTTCAGAATCTTATTAATGACATCCTTAGACCTTTAATCGGCAAAAATGTGGTTGTGTATTTGGATGACATTCTGATTTATTCGCCTGATCTGGAGTCTCATTGGCGGAGCGTACGTGAGGTATTACAGTTATTAATGGACAATTGGCTTTTTGCTAAGCTGGAGAAATGTGAGTTCGCTGTACAGAGAATTAGTTTTTTGGGCTACATTATCTCCAGTGAAGGTTTTGAGATGGACCCGGTTAAAGTTCAAGCTGTGCAGGAATGGCCTAGGCCTATTGGTTTGAAATCGATACAGAGGTTTTTGGGTTTCGCCAATTATTACAGAAAATTCATAAAAAAAATTTCTATTATTGTCAAACCGCTGACCGATCTCACCAGGAAAGGTGCTAATGCGGTTCAGTGGACTTCTGAGGCCATTGAAGCTTTTGTGTTTCTAAAGGAGAGGTTCACCTCTGCTCCCATCCTTATGCAGCCTGATGTGACTAAGCCGTTTTTGGTTGAGGTTGATGCTTCTTCGGTGGGGGTCGGTGCGGTGTTGTCTCAGGAAAAGAAGGATGGAGTACATCCCTGTGCATTTTTTTCAAAAAAATTTTCTGAGACTGAACTTAATTACGATATTGGTAATCGGGAATTGCTGGCGATTAAACTCGCATTTGAACACTGGCGTCACCTCTTGGAAGGTGCTGAATTTCCCATTCAGGTTTTCACTGATCATAAAAATCTGATCTATCTTGATGCTGCCAAGCGCTTGAATGCCCGTCAGGCTAGGTGGCCACTTTTTTTCTCGTGGTTTAATTTTTCCGTTACTTACATCCCGGGTACCAAGAATGTTAAAGCGGATGCTTTGTCTCGCAGCTTTTCTCCCATGGTCGGTGTTGAGGAGGAAGAGGAGAGCATTTTACAAGAAGGTGTTGTGATTGCTGCTTTGGACTCCGTTTTGGAGGATGAGATTTTTAAAGCTCAGGAGAATGCCCCATCTAACACTCCCCATGGGAGGTTGTTTGTGCCTAGGACCTTTAGGAGAGATTTGTTTGTTGAGTGTCATGAGTCTCGGTTGGCAGGTCATTCAGGAATTTCTGAGACCAAGAGACTTGTGGGTCGCAGTTTTTGGTGGCCTGGATGGCAGAAGGAAGTCATTAAGTGGGTGCGCCAATGTACTGTGTGTGCTAGATCCAAGTCTTCGCATGCTCCTGCTGCGGGGTTGCTTTGCCCTCTGGAGGTTCCTAGTGCACCTTGGACACATCTGGCTATGGACTTTATTACTGACCTTCCCCCCTCTGAAGGTTTCACGGTCATCTGGGTGGTCGTGGACCGTTTTAGCAAGATGTGTCACTTGGTTCCCTTCATCAAACTGCCTTGCGCTAAGACACTCGCTAAGGCCTTTGTCAAGGAAATTGTCAGACTACATGGTGTTCCTACTGACATTGTTTCTGATAGGGGACCTCAGTTCGTGGCTCGTTTTTGGCGTGCCTTTTGTGACAGGTTGGGAGTTCATTTGTCGTTTTCATCTGGATATCAGCCTGAGTCTAATGGCCAGACAGAAAGGAAGAACCAGGATGTTGAGCAGTTCTTGCGTTGTTTTGTGGCAGACAATCAAGAGGGGTGGTCTGAGTTTCTGCCACTTGCTGAATTTGCTCTTAACAACCATACATCCTCTTCTGCTGGGTGTTCGCCTTTTTTTTGTTGTTCTGGGAGACATCCGTCTTTTGGGTCATTCTCCAAATTGGTTTCGGCTGTGCCTGAGGAGGAGAGTTTTTCCGGTGATTTGGAGAGAGTTTGGACGGATGTGCGTGGTAATCTTCAGGAGGCTAACAAAAAATCTAAGAGGTACTTTGATAGGAAACGGCAAGAGGTTTTGTTTGCTGTTGGTGACATGGTTTGGTTGTCCTCTAAGAATCTGCGATTGAGGATTCCTTCTAAAAAATTGGGTCCCATGTTCGTAGGGCCCTTTAAGGTGCTTCAGATAGTTAACCAATCTGCTGTTAGGTTGGAGGTTCCTACGTCCTGGAAGATTAACCCGGTGTTTCATGTTTCTCTGTTGAAAAAAGCTGATGTGTCTGATGGTGACGCCTCTGCCACTGTTCCTCCGGTGGTGGAGGACGGGGAATATGAAATTTCCCGCATCCTAAATTCTAGACGGTATAGAGGGAGTTTGCAGTATCTCGTCGCTTGGAAGGGTTTCGGACCTGAGGATAACTCATGGGTGAGGGCGGATGATGTTTCTGCTTCCAGACTTGTCAGAGCGTTTCACAGGAGGTTTCCTGGTAAGCCTGGGCCTAGGGGATCCGGAGGATCCTCTTAGAAGAGGGGGTACTGTTAGAACTCTCCTGTTAGTTTTTTTTTAGTTTGCTGGTCACATGACCATTTTTGCCTATTTAATCCGGCTCCGCCCTCCTGGTCTTGCTGGACTTCATTGTATTTACTACTCTTGAGCTAGCTTGGTGCTCTGTTGCCGCTCTCTGTTAGTTTGGCTAGGTCTTCTGACCTCTATGCTTTTTGTTGTGTGTTTGTCTTTGACTGCTACTATTTCTGCTAGGAGGTGTCCAAACTTATCCCAGTCCCTAGTTCTTGTAGGGATCCCTCCCTCACATCTATAGGTCTTCGTTCAGACTAGCCGAGGACTTTAGCGGGTCTGATCGCAGGATCAGGTTCCCCGTTACATCGTAGGGATCTAGTTTAGTTCTATTGTAGGGACAGTTCTCCTGTCTTTCCTTAGTCCCTGTAGCAGATCATAACAGTTACGTCCGGAGGCCTTATCCCTGGGGAAATCCTTCCTCCTCCCACGGTGGTCGGTCTTTACCACCGATGCCAGCCTGTCTGGCTGGGGGGGTTTGGAACGATCTCTGGGTTCAGGGGGTCTGGTCGTCAGAGGAGTTGTCTCTGCCGATCAACATCCTGGAGTTGAGAGCTTTTTTTTTCTCTGCCTCCGACATTGGACGGTCCCTTTGAGCGGTCTGCCGGTCCGGATTCAGACGGACAATGCCACAGCTGTTGCGTATATCAACCATCAGGGCGGGACAAGGAGTTCCAGACTCATGATGGAGGACTCTCGGATCCTGGTTTGGGCCGAGTCCAGGGTTCCAGCCATATCCGCGATTCACATCCCAGGAGCGCTGAATATCACGGCGGACTTCCTCAGTCGCGAGCAGGTGGATTCCGGAGAATGGAGCCTTCATCCGGAAGTTTTTGCACTGCTGTGCTCCCGTTGGGGGACTCCCCAGGTGGACTTTATGGCATCCAGGTTGAACGCCAGGATCCCGACCTTCATGTCCAGGTATAGGGACCCGGAAGCTGTGGCAGTAGATGCTCTATTGCCCCCGTGGGACCAGTTCGAGGTGATCTACGTGTTTCCGCCGGTATGCTTACTCCCTCTAGTGCTCCGGCGGATCAAACTCGAACAGATCTCGGCGATTTTGGTGGCGCCGGATTGGCCGAGGAGAGCGTGGTATTCAACGCTGGTGTCTCTTCTGGCGGCGCCTCCGTTTCCACTGCCTCTTCGTCCGGACCTGTTAACCCAGGGGCCCTTTCGCCATCCGGACTTGAAGTCTCTTCGTTTGGCTCTTGAGACCGAGATCTTGACCCGTTTTTAGCCAATGTCATTGCCACCTTGCTGGCGGCCAGAGGTCCAGCTACGGCTAGGATTTATCACAGAACTGGGGAGGCCTTCAATTCATGGTGTTCTGGTTCATCAAGAAACCCGAGGGTTTTTTCCATTCCCAACTTCTTAAGCCTTTCTGCAATGTGGTTTGGTCAAGGGTCTGGCAGTTAGTACCTTGCGGGGTCAGGTATCTGTACTGTCTGTGCTTTTTCGGAAGGCTATTGCCTCGCGCAGAGATTTGCGTTCGTTTTTTCGCGGGATTGCACGTCAGTTTCCGCCGCGGAGGGCGTTTGTGGCTCCTTGGCGGCTCAATCTAGTCTTGGAGGCTCTTCAACATGGGCCGTTTGAGCCTTTGGATTCAGCTATGCTTTACTTGCTTTCTTGGAAGGTGGCCTTCCTGGTGGCGGTCACCTCCTTGAGAAGGGTTTCTGAGTTGGCGGCACTGTCTTGCTTGCCCCCTTTCCTGGAATTTCACTCGGATCGCGTGGTGCTTCGTACCCGTGGCGATTTTTTGCCTAAGTTGGTATCGAGTTTCCACGTTAATCAGGATATCGTGTTTCCCTCCCTCTGTCCGAAACCGAAGAGTCCAAAGGAGCGGGCCTTGCACTCGTTGGATTTGGTGCGAGCATTGAAGTTCTATCTTTCAATCACCCAAGGGTTTCGGAAGTCGGACTCTCTTTTTGTGATTCCTGCTGGTCGTCGGCGTGGTCAGCGGGCTTCCAAGGACACTATAGCTCGGTGGTTACGTTCGTCTATCCTGGAGGCGTACCGGCTCAAGGGCGAGCCTTGTCCGGTTAAGGTTCGAGCTCATTCCACGAGAGCCGTTGGTTCGTCGTGGGCTTTTCGTCAGGGGGCCTCAGCAGCGCAGCTCTGCTGGGCTGCTACCTGGCGCTCCGTCCACACTTTTACAAAATTTTATAAAGTGCACGTGAGTGCTTCCGCCGATGCGGCCTTGGGACGCAGGGTCCTGCAGGCGGCAGTGGTTTAGGTTATCTCTTTATCTCCTTTTCGGCGCTTGTTGCGCACTTGACTAAGTTGTTGGGGTGTTGGCGATTCTGCCGCTGTTTCCCACCCTTGAGTTCTGGACTGCTTTGGGACGTCCCACTAGTAATGGATCTGTGTCTCCCTTCCTTCCCTTCTGCTGCTGAAAGACGGATTTTGGTAAGACCTCACCTGTAAAATCCTTTTCAGCGAAGGAAGGAAGGGAGACACAGCACCCTCCCATGACAGAAGTGCATTATTGTTTTCCAGATGCGGCGCGACTCCTCTCTGATGGCAGTCATCGGGACTGGGGTCGGCGCGCTAGGGCTCTGTTCCAGCATTGCCAGCTCATCGCAGTTGTCAGGTCCAGTGAGTAGTGCCTGGGACTGTGTGTTCTTTCTGTTATATGCATAACCTGTTCTCTCGCATTTCTGATTTTTCAGAAGGGGTTGTGTTGTTCTGCTGGTGTTGTCTGCTCTTCCTTAGCTTGTGTACGGACTGAGGAACATGGGAGTAGGAGGAGCCTAAGCTGGAGGGGCCGGTCGTCACTTTTTCTAATCTGAGGTGAACTATCCTGTGGGGCTCCGCCTACCCACTAGTAATGGATCTGTGTCTCCCTTCCTTCCTTCGCTGAAAAGGATTTTACAGGTAAGGTCTTACCAAAATCCGTCTTTTGTGCACCACCGGCAGAATATAAGAGAGAGAGTTACCTTTCTACCACGACTAATTTAGGCTGGTTTGCTGGTTTGGTTCATCACCGCGAGTATGCGGTTTGGCTATGAGTCCCCATTCTTTTGGAGATCCGCAGCTCCATGAGGGGCTTTTGCTGTTCCTACGTTCTGAGTCAGAGAGAGGTTCCTGGGTTACCTGAGCCTGGCCAGACTCCCCATGGGACCTGGTTCTTCAGAGGGGACCACGATGAGGGCAAATTCGGAGGCCTCGGCCAGTAAGAGGCTCCAAGAGGGCAGACTCTTTTCTAACTTTTTCTCCTCATAGCAGGGACAGTGCGTCTCCATGTGAAATACCCCCTCTGCAAGGGCGCCTGTATCCGAGTCACGCTTCTAGGACTTGTGGGCACGTTTCCCCTCTCCCTGAGGAGGGACAACAGGAGTTCGACCTCCATGTGCGTGTGTGTGGGTAAGCCCCTACATACACACCTGCTCTTCCTCCGATCGATCTGGCGCAGTACTCCCAAGTGGGGAGGTGGCGCCGATTGCTTGAACCGGACTTTGTAGCCCACGTCGGTTTAAGGCGAGCGCTCCCCTTCCTCCTCTACCCCCGGGCTTCCAGCACCTATCTTTGGGCGCACACACCGGCTGACCCTCCCGCCTACAGAAGTGGCCGAGCCGTGGGGTGTTTGACCAGACCCAGGCGACAACAGCAGTCCGACGACTCGCACAGGCGAATGTGGGAAGCACAGCAATCTTCTACGAGGGCAGCCCTTTTCTTCCAGATGTGCACCCGGCCTGTAGAGGCCCTAATCATCCAACAGGCGGCATTGGCGGTGGTGGTGGGTGGTGTTTCCACGCCACCACCGAGCTTCACATTTTCCAGTATTTTCCTGAACCCCTACGTTTGTAGGGGGGTGAGAGAGGTGTGGAGGCAGGCGAGGGGGTTCTCACCACGTGGTGTGCCCCCACCCGACCTTCCTCGCCTTCCCCTTCAACTGTCGTCCTCCAAGGCGGCTCAGCAGGGAGAGAGAGCGAAAACACCAGAGCAAGAGGTTAGATGGAGAACAGGAAAAAGGCCAAGAGTTAGGGAGTACAGTGAAAGACCATCCCGCGCCCCCACATTCCCGCCAGGTGGGGAACAGCCCTGGGAAGAAAAATAACTCAGGCATCCCTTTGAGGTTACAGGTGCAAGCGGGAAGAGGGACTACGCTGGAGAGTGACGCCGACATAGCCATGCTGGTTCCCCCAGTGCGACCTTCACATTGCCGGGTTTGCACCAGAGCCGTGGTGGACCCTGATGGCCAGTCCCCCTCTCCCAATCCTCGTGCCTGTCCACAGGTGGGTCTAGGATTTCCCTCTGGCAGAGGCAGATCTAAGCCAGATGGCGGCGCCGCATAGGCCCCCACACCCTTGCCCCTCTCTCGGACGACCCAGTGTGTTGCCTTGTGTGCGGTGGGTGATGAGGCAGGATGGCCGTGGTGTTCTCCGGAGACCAGTCACCTCGCCCTCCCCATGCAAGGGGTGTTTTCCGGACGCCTGCTGCTTCAGGACTTTTCACATCACAGCAAACCCCCCTCTCCCAATCCTCATAGGGGCCCGCCAGTGGGTTGAGGACCCCCCGTGGTGGAGGCAGGTCTAAGCCAAATGGTGGCACCACATAGGCCCCCACACTCTCACCCCTCTCCCAAGCGACCCTGTGCATCGCCTTGGGTGCGGTGGGTGGTGAGGCAGGGCGGCCGTGGTGTCCTCCGAAGGCCAGTCACCTCACCCTCCCATGCAAGGGGTGCTTTCCAGGTGCCTGCTGCTTTGGGACTTTGCACCACACAGCAATCCGCTCTTCCCCACCATCCCGGCATGCCATACGGGCTCCCTTCCTCGGCCCGAGGGTGGCCCCATGCCTTCCTGGATCCTACCCGTTGTAGTACACCCTGACTTTTCCATTCCTTCTGGGCACCCTGCTGCCATGGGGTCTCCTCTCTTCATCTGTTCTCTCCTTAACCTCAATGCGGTCCAGTCGTGTTGTGGGGCTACCTGGTTGATCCTGCCAGAAGCATATGCTTGTCTCAAAGATTAAGCCATGCACATGTAAGTACACACAGATGGTACAGTGAAACTGCGAATGGCTCATTAAATCAGTTATGGTGCCTTTGATCGCTCTAAAACGTTCACTCAGTGTAACAGGTGTGTCAGATGTGACAGATAGTCGCCCTGCAGTTGGTTGTAGAACATCTCTTTGTTTGGCATTACAGACATATTCTTAGCTGTTTCACTCTAGGACCCAGCGGCTACCTCCCTCCTGCTCTAATTACCACCCTTTCCTGGGTGTTTAAATAGTTTCACTTTGCTGCAGGGCGGTGCTGGTGAAACTCACATGTTTCCTTGTCAAAGTTTGGAGTGAATGCTGTCTGTTTACTTCCTCTCTGGTGCTAAGAGGACGTGTGTGTTATCTCTCTGAAGTCGGCTCAAGTTATTTTTCCACCGTGTCTGTCTAAGTTGTTGTCTTTAGTTTTTAGTGGGGATCGACTAGTGCTCATCCCCCCTTCCCTATCCTGGGCCAAGCGCTAAGGAAATACAGGGGTAGGTTCCTGTGCGGCGATTGGTGAAGAACCAATATAGGGACGGTATGGGGAGACAGGGTGATATCAGATCTGCCTAGGAGGTCTCCACTCCCCCCTTTCCTTAGAGTCTGGGCTCCATTCCCCTCTTCCCTTTGTGTCGCACTTAGTCTTTCCCACACCTTGCGTAACATTATCACCGGCCATGCACATTTAGAGAAAAAAAGACAAAACTAACACTTGAATTTAATTGTGTGTTTTTTTCCTGATGTGCTTTTTTTTTTTCTTTCTCCCTTGGTATGGGTTCAGTTGCAGAGCTCGTAGAGTGGCTGCACTGTTTGTCTCTGGAGGTGAATGACCTCCACAGTGAGGTCCAGCAACAGCATCAGCAGCTACAGGTCGCTAATGTGGGGGTCTCTGCAGGTAGACCTGTCCAGCCTGAACCCAAGGTTGCCCTCCCGGACAGATTTTCAGGAGGGAGAGACAAGTTTTTTTTATTGAAGGAGGCATGCAAACTGTATTTTAAACTTCGTCCTTACTCCTCCGGAGGTGAGGAGCAACAAGTAGGAATTGTGATCTCACTCTTGCAAGGAGATCCACAATCTTCGGCTTTTTCTTCACCACAGGATTCGGTTTGTCTCCAGTCTGTAGAAGGTTTTTTAGGGGCTCTGGCCCTCACCTATGATGACACTGACCAAGTCGCTTTGGCTGAGTCTAGGCTATGTCGCCTTCAACAGGGAAATCGGTCAGTAGAGACAAAGTTCTGAATTCCATAGATAGGCAAAGGATTCTAAATGGAATGATTCAGCCCGTAGAAGCCAATTTTGTGAGGGTCTTACTGAAAGGTTGAAAGATGCTTTGGCAGTATGTGAAACCCCTCAGTCCTTGGAGGCTGCCATGTCGTTGGCTATACGTCTTGATAGATGCCTTCAGGATAGATGGGTGAGCCACCTTCTCCGGGGCCTTCTTGTCAGGGTTATGTACCTCTGTCAGGGGAGCGGTCTGGCGGTGAACCAGTACTGGCGGAGGTAGAGGAACCCATGCAGTTAGGGGTTGCCTCTGCATCATACATTTCCCCAGAAATTCGCAAGAGAAAAGGCGTATGTTTTTTTTGTGGGAAAAATGAACATTTTATTGGGACTTATCCTTCAATTCCTAAATAAAAGGAGACTCAATTAACTCTTGGTAGTCTGGAGTTGGATAAGCAAGGAATACATTTGTCCCCATCTCCTTGGCGCGACTGGCACAGAAAGCATTTACTCAGATT
Organism: Phyllobates terribilis; assembly: GCF_046119375.1. Taxonomy (NCBI): domain Eukaryota; kingdom Metazoa; phylum Chordata; class Amphibia; order Anura; family Dendrobatidae; genus Phyllobates; species Phyllobates terribilis. The sequence continues at coordinate 613,146,334 of NW_027362762.1, forward strand.
GTACATAATGTAACATTCAGGGTGGGGTCAGTTCATTGTGAAATAATTCCTTGCTATGTCCTGGACAGTCTTCTCACCCCAATTGTTTTCGGTCTTCCCTGGCTGGTGAAACATAATCCGTTTGTAGATTGGCAAGCTGGGGAGATTGTTGAATGATGGGGAGATTACTGCCATGAAATCTGTTTAGATATTTCCCTTGCTACAGTCTCTATGGAAATATTACCTGCTTTTCTGTCTGGTTTTGAGGACATTTTTTCTGAGAAGGGGTGTCAGGATTTGCCTCCTTATTGTGCATATGACTGTCCTATGAACCTGACCCCCGGAGCTAAGCTACCGAAGTCCAGACTGTATAATCTTTCTGGGCCTGAGAGACAAGCCATGAAGGATTTCATTGCAGAAAGTCTGGAGAAGGGACACATTAGGCCCTCATCTTTGCCTGTGGTGGCAGGATTCTTCTTCGTGAAGAAAAAAGATGGCGGTCTACGTCCCTGTTTAGATTTCCGTGAATTAAATCAAATTACCATCCGAGAGCCATACCCTCTTCCTCAGAGAAGGGGTCGAATGGAAAACATCGTTCAATGCCCCTGAGGGCATTTCGAGAGTTTGGTTATGCATTTCGGTTTGACCAAAATACCTGCGGTGTTCCAGCATTTCGTAAATGGTATTTTCCATCATTTGGTAGGCAGGTTTGTGGTGGTCTATCTGGACAATATTTTGGTTTACTCACCTGATTTTGAGACACATCAGGGGCATATTAAACAGGTGCTCCAGCTATTAAGGGATAGCAAACTATATGCCAAACAAGAAAAATGTGTTTTCGCCATTCAAGAGGTGCAGTTTTTGGGGTACTTGTCATCTTTGGGTTTTCAGATGTTTCCGGAGATGATCCGTGCAGTCCTTGATTGGGACCATCCCTAGAACCTGAAGGCTTTACAATGTTTTCTGGGCTTTGATAATTTTTACCGGAAATTCATCCAAAATTACTCAGTAATTGTGAAACCCCTTACTGACATGACTAAGAAGGAGCTGATTTTTCCAAATGGTCGGATGCCTCCCTCCAGGCTTTTACTTCCTTAAAGAATTATTTTGCCACTGCTCCTATACTCAGTCAACTCGATGTTTCCCAATCCTTTATTGTGGAAGTTGATGCGTCGAATGTGGGGGTTGGGGCTGTGTTGTCTCAGGGTCCATCCCCTGATAAATGGCATTCATGCGCCTTCTTTTCTTAAAAATTGTCTTCGGCTGAGAGAAATTATGACGTGGGTAATAGGGAACTTTTGGCGATCAAATTGGCGTTCGAAGAATGGTGACATTGGTTGGAGGGGTTCAATTTTGTTGTCACTTTTCGTCCAGGGGTCAAAAATGTCAAGGCTGATGCTTTGTCTCGGAGCTTCCCTGGTGGTGGTGACCATGAGAACCCTGCCCTGATATTACAGAAAGGAGTAATCATTTCGGCACTGTATGCTGAACTGAAGGGCGAGGTGTTTGAGGCTCAGGGGCACGCCCCTGCCTCCTGCCCTTCAGGAAGGTTATTTGTACCATCTAGTCTGCGCCGCAAAGTTATTAAGGAACATCATAACTCTGTGCTTGCAGTGCATCCAGGTGGCAACCGTGGATCTCCTCTCTCGTCGTTTTTGGTGGCCAGGGTTACATCGGGATGTGATTGAACACGTAGCTGCTTTTAGTATTTCTAAGGTTTTGCATACCCATCCGTCTGGTACTCTTCTTCCGCTACCTATCCCTAGTAGGCCATGGACACACTTGTCTATGGATTTTTTTGCTGACCTACCGGTTTCTGTAGGCAAAACGATGGTTTTGGTGGTAGTAGATAGGTTCAGTAAAATGGTTCACTTCGTCGCATTGCCTGCACTTCCAAATACCAAGACACTTGCTCAGGTGTTCATAAATGAGATCTTGAAGCTTCTTGGGGTTCCCTCCGATGTGGTGTTAGATCGGGGGACCCAGTTTGTTTCCAAGTTCTGGAAGGCATTCTGTTCTTAACTGGGGGTGCAGCTGTCCTTTTCCTCTGCCTTCCACCCTCAGTCAAATGGTCAGACCGAGCATGTCAATCAGAATTTGGAGACCTACCTCAGGTGTTTCATCTCCAAAAATCAGGAGGATTGGGCATCCTACTTACCGCTGGCAGAATTTTCCATTAATAATCATCGTCAAGATTCCACTGGCAGGTCACCATTCTTCGGTGCATACGGTTATCAGCCACAGTTTGGTACCTTTAGTGGGGGAGGAGCTTCAGGAGTTCCTGAGGAGGAACGGTTTGCTTCGTCGCTCTCCTCGGTATTGCAGGGTGTTCCGAGTAATTTAAAGATCATGGGAGACAGTTATAAATGTATGGCTGACAGAAAACACTTGCCAAGTCCGGTCCTGAATATGAATGACTTTGTGTGGTTATCTACCAGGAATATAAGATTGAAAGTTCCTTTTTGGAAGCTGGGACCTAGGTTTATTGGTCCTTATAAAATAACTGCCATCATTAACCCAGCAGCGTTTAGTCTTGAACTTCCTCAGGCCCTTAAAGTCCACAACGTGTTCCACAGGTCCTTTCTCAAAAAGTATGTGGAAACTCTTGAGCCCTCACCTCTACCACCATCTAATGGTGGATTATAATCTGGAGTTCCAGATTTCGAGGATTGTAGATTCTCGTCTCCAACACTTGGTGTACTGGAAAGGCTATGGTCCAGAGGAGAGGCTGTGGGTTTCAGCATCAGAGGTGGACGCTCCCATGTTGGTATGCTCATTCCACACCTCTTACCCTGAGAAACCCGGTCCTGAGTGTCCGGAGGCCACTTGTAGAGGGGGGGTACTGTCACGGGTGTGTCCGAAGTAGCAGACAGTCGCCCTGCAGTTGGTTGCAGGAGATTTCTACGTTTGGCATTACAGACATCTTCTTAGAGGCTGTCTCTAGGACCCAGTGGCTACCTTCCTCTGGCTATCTGGCTAATTAACACCCTGCCTGGGTGTATAAATATCTGGTGTGTTTCAGAGGGAGGTGCCGGCGATATTCATTACTACTTGTGAAGGCTTTAGCAAAAGAAGTACTTTGTCCTGTCTGTAGCTTAAGGACGTGTGCACATTTGTCTGGAGTCGTCTAAAGCTAAGCAATTTCCCCCCTGTTTGTGTACCCTTGTTGTCTATGGTGTTTAGTAGAGATCGACAAGTGCTCATCTTCTCCCTTCCCTAGCCTTAGCCATATGCCAGGAAAGACAGGACGAGGCACGCGTGCAGCGATTGGTGAAGAGCCAATACAGGGATGTTAGGGGAGACAGGGTGATGCTAGATCTACCTAGGAGGTCTCCACTTCCCTCCTTTCCCTAGAGTCTAGGCTTTTTCCCTCTTCCCTTTTGTGTTGCACTAAGTCTTTCCCACACCTTGCGTGACAGTTATCATCCACAGTTTGGTACCTTTTGTGGGGGAGGAGCTTCGAGAGATCCTGAGGAGGAACTTTTTGCTTCGTCGCTCTCCTCAGTGTGATGGGGGATGCTGAGTAATTTAAAAATCATGGGAGACAGGTATAAACGCATGGCTGGTGTGGTTGTCTACCAGGAATATTAAGTTGAATGTCCCTTCCTGGAAGCTGGGACCTAGGTTTATTGATTCCTATAAAATAACTGCCATCATTAACTCAGCAGCGTTTTGTCTTGAGTTTCCTCGGGCCCTTAAGGTCCACAATGTTTTCCACAGGTCCTTACTCAAGAAATATGTGGAACCTCTTGAGCCCTCACCTCTACCGCTGCCCCCAGTAATGGTTGATGGTAATCTGGAGTTTCAGATTTCGAGGGTTGTAGATTCTCGTCTCCAACGTCATTCTCTACAATACTTGGTGCACTAGAAGGGTTATGGTCCAGAGGAGAGGATGTGGGTTTCAGCATCAGAGGTGAGCACTCCCAGGTTGGTTCTTTCAGTCCACATTTATTATCCTGAGAAACTTGGTCCTGAGTGTCTGGAGGCCACTTGTAGAGGGGGGGGAGTACTGTCACGATTGTGTCAGATGTGACAGACAGTTGCCCTGCATTTGGTTGCAGAACATCTCTTCGTTTGGCATTACAGACACCTTCTTAACTGTTTCACTCTAGGACCCAGTGGCTATCTCCCTCCTGCTCTAATTTACACCCTTGCCTGGGTGTTTAAATAGTTTCACTTTGTTGCAGGGCGGTGCTGGTGATATTCAAATGTTTCATTGTGAAAGCTTCGAGCGAGTGCTGTCTGTTTACTTCCTCTCTGGCGCTAAGAGGACGTGTGTGTTATCTCTCTGAAGTCGGCTCAAGTTAAGTTATTTTTCCCCTGTGTCTGTCTACCTTCTTTTCTTTAGTTATTAGTGGGGATCGACTAGTAATCATCCCCCCTTCCCTATCCAGGGCCAAGCACTAGAGAAATACAGGGGTAAGGTTCCTGTGCGGCAATTTGTGAAAAACCAATAAAGGGATGGATTGAGGAGACAGGGTGATATCAGATCTGCCTAGGAGGTCTTCACTCCCCCCATCCACTAGAGTCTTAGCTCCCTTCTCTTCTTCTCTTTGTGTTGCACTTAGTCTTTCCCACACTTTGCGTGACATTCGGACAACTGTGGTAATTCTAAAGCTAATACGTGCATGCGAACTCTGACCGTCAGGGATGCGTGCATTTATCAGACCAAAACCAATCCGGGGTCCTGGGCGTGGTGTTGGGACAGTCCTTCGCGGCCTCCCCCTGTAGTGAAGGGACCATGTACTGCAGCTGCATTAACACTGGGAACAAGAGGCGCAGGGCACTCTGTTGCTGTGCAGGAGCGAAGTGCCCAAACTACAAGTGGTGAAAATAAAAAAGTGATGTATATTAAAAATGTTAATAATGTAAATAATGATAAAATGAAGTGCGGGGCTGGGGCTGGGGACCCTGAGTTGAGTTTGGTTATACCTGAGAAGGTGGCTCTGGTCTGGGCCCCAAGCGGTGACCCAGAAACCGTGGGAAATGCCCCTGGTGTCCTAACTGGTCTGGCAGAGGTGAATGAGGGGAGTGTGGGTGAGGCAGAAACAGAGATGAAGGTGACAGTAACTGGGAATGTTGGTGAGAATGTTGGTGAGAATGACGAGGGGGGAAGTGGTAGTAGTGATGGGTCTAATGAACGTGGTGGTGGTGATAGTGGAAATAATGGTGATGTTGGTAGTGATTGTGGGGTCGTGGCAGCGGAATAGATGGGTCCACTGCACCCCCAGTGGTGGCAGGATTTCCATCCAGGAGCTATGCTGGTTCTGTCACTGCTGGGATTAGTGGTGCACCTTTGTCCGGTGACGATGGTGACTTGCAGTGGTGCCTCTAGGAGGCACTAAGCAGGGGTAAAAGCTCTATCTCTGTAGAGGGACGGGAGGTTAGTCTGTCCTTTTGGACAAAGAGACATGGATTTTCGGCCTTCCGAGAGCAGAGGGCAGAGACTCCATGGTCTCTGCCAACAGCAGGGTCAGGTGGTTACCGTAGGAATATTGTCAGTCTTCTGTGGATCGGCAGTGATGCATGTCCTTCCAGGACAAAGGTGGTGGAGCTTCTGCTGAAGATGGGCTACAAGTAATGTGAGATCTATGCCTTTATACATCCTTACAGAATCTCCTATTTCAACATTAGTTTCGTACTGGCAGAGGGTCTAGAACTTTTCTGCTCCAGGTACAAGCTGGTTCGAGGAGGCCCTGCTTGGCAGAAGTTCCTTATCCAAGCAATAATTTGTTAAAATATGGTGAAGAAAGTGACTGTTTTAAGGAGTAAAGAGTCTTTTTCTTGCTTTGATATCATTACCTGGATCGGTTGTTATGGCGAGGTGGTCCAGGTCCCCCAAAAAATCAGGATGAAGATGACATCTGGTCAAGGGCCTGGACCTTTATGGTTAAATTGAAGGTCCAGGATGATAAAGTTACTCACATTCCCTCGTCAACCTTCTTTGGGAGGGACAGAATCCTGATCTTTTACCAAGGTCAGCTGAAGGTTTGTCACAAGTACGGCAGCCCCATACACCTGAGTGCTCTGTGTGGGGTTTAGGTATCTTGCCGCTTCTTGTACAGACATTCAGTGTAACCTGTGTGGTGACTTAGGTCACTCTTTCAGCCATTGTCCGCCCTCCTTCCAATGCGGTCAGGAACACGGCAGGTCGGGGCCGAGAGGGGGCCGGATTGGCTGGGGAGGGGACCAGCAGAGGCGAAGGTAGCAAGGAACCGGGGAAGAACAAGAAGTCAACTCCTTTTACGGCGAGGCGACAGGAGCAATGCCAGGGGGAAAGATCTGGGGAACAGGGAATAATAACCCTGGACCCTGCCACTGGCACTGTGCTTGCAGCCGAGGTCTCCGAGGATGATGAGCTGGATGAGGCGGTCAGGAGGACTCATAGTGAGAACAAGGGCAGTGCTACATCTTCTAAAGCATCCACATGTGGTGACGGTCTGGATGAGGAAGAAAGGACGGAGCAACATAATAAAAAGGGTGAGCCAAATAAGGGTAACGTAAAGAAAAAAAAAATAAAAGGGGTAGGAGGACCCAGAGGGCAGGCTCTTTGGAATGGGACACATCCTGCCCTTTGGACTTGATCCAGGAAGAAACTGCCGAACGCCCTCAGATCTATCCAACCAGTTCCAGGCCCTCCAGGATAGTGCCCTTGACCCAGAAGGGGATGAGGGCAAAGAACTGGGGGTTGCCGACAGAGGTTGCCAGGTCTTCTCCTTTGGGGGTGAGCGAGAGGCCCTTGGAGGGGGAGGCTATAGCCGAGTCATCAGACAAAAGTATGGCTAAGGTAAAGATAGATGAGACGGTATGCTTAAAAAGGTGTACAGAGCCTTGATCTGATGGGGAGGAGGGTGCAGACAGAAAGGTGAAGAAGGCTGTCTAACCCGATCACTCATGATGACCATCCATTTTGCAGGAGACCAGAGTGTCAGATTTAACATCCGTGCACAAAGTCAGGCAGGAGTGGCTACACGGTCCCTCCTATTGGTCTCTTGCGGAGTGGCAGTTCTTTTTAAAACCGTTTTGGTAATATACAGAAGAGTGATCGAGGTAGAAATGGGGAGGTGTCTGATCCTTGATGTTTTCATGAGGGGACAGGAACTTGGACTGATTAGTATCTATGGTCCCCAGTCCAAATGGGATCGCAAATGTCTGTTCATGAAAATTAAACCTTATTTGATCTCCAGCCGGCAGGCGATTTTTGGAGGTGATTTCAATAATGTCATGAGATCCCATGATAGAGGAGGTTCCAGAGATTGACTGGCCTATGACAGCATCGCATTAGATAGTATAGTTAATGAGGCTCGCGTGGTAGATGTCCACATCAGGCACACCCCAGGCCACGTTGTAGGTCTAGGATAGATAGGTTTTATGTTAAGGAGGAGGCCGTCTCCTCACCATTATTGGTGATGGAGGGAGACTTCTCAGATCACCGTTTGATTATGTTTTCTCCGAGTGTTACAGAAACTCCTTGGATGTGAAGAGGCTACTGGAAGTTGAATTCATCACTCCTTGATGAAACAGCGGTGAGACAGTCCTTCGAGGTTTTTCTACAGAGCCAGGTACCATTGCTGGGCCTCAGTGGCACTAAGTCAGAGTGGTGGGAGATGTTCAAACATCGGGTGGCGAGATTCTTCCAGCAGCTCTCGAACCTCAGAAGCCTGACCATAAATCGCCTTTATCAAGTCCTGAGGAGGAAACTCAAGCATCTTGTCTCGACTGGAGGCAGCCAGGAGAAGATCTCCAAACTGAAAACCTTGCTCAAGAGGTGTCAGTAAAATAGGCACGCACCCTTGGTTTTTGAGAGGGACTATGGGAAGTAGTATGACGTCAGTGAATGATAAGATAGTGATTGGACTGATGGATAGTACAGGATGTCTGAAAAGGTCCAGATCAGGGATCCTGGAGGTCATCAGGTCCTACTACTCTCACCTTTTGGGGTGGAAGGAACTATATCGGTGTCACGGGTGCAATTGTGTAAACCTGTATTAAGTGTTTATAAAGAACAAAATGTCATCATACTCTGTATAGATTGGCATTAAGAATGGATTTCATTTTGAACTAACCAATTAGCGATTCAATGTTCACTGCCCTTCTTGACCAAAGCTTGCTTTTGTAATGTTCCAGTGGCTTACGTGGTTAATGCACCTGTCTTGTAAACAGGCGGTCATGAGTTTGAATTCTGTTTGAATTTTGTTACTCAAAATAAAGTTTTCTGTCACCATGACAACACTTCGCAACGAGAAAGGTGATCTGCCCTTCAAGGACAGGAAACCTTCAAGATAAAAAGGGCGGCGCCTCTCTCTGCCTCTGTCAAGATATGGCGGCAGAAGAAAAGAAGATCGTAGGAAGATTCCCAGACCTGGGCCGTCAGTGTTCCGGCAGGGCGCAGCTTCTGTCGCGGCGGCGCCAGGGGAGCTGGAAGTGTCATGCGGTACCCAATGGGGTTCCGTCCATTGGACGAGGCGCGGGCTGCAGCGCCTTCACAGTAAGGTGGCCAGCAGCTGCGCGTCCCGGCGCGGCATCAGGCAGCGTGGATCCGGAAGTCGCATCTGCAGACCGGAAGCTGTGCTCTGATGAAGCACGCCGGGACCGGCCACATGACCAAAGGGGGTGTTACCGGAAGTGACGCTGACCGGCTGATTCCCTGTGAGGGAATATTTAAACTGCATATCGACGGCAAAACCGGGCCGCAAGCTGTAATAGAATCACAGCCGCCCTCCCTCACCCCGGCACAGGATCAGCAGCCTCAGCAGCTGCTAGCCATGCAGCAACAGGATGTGGAGCCACAGCAACGGTCCCAATTAGGGACTGGAAGCCGGCGACAGAAGCGTCCTCAGGAGTCTCAGCAGACACGCCATGGAAGTCGCCCAGGTGGGGCACACAGGACAAGGGAGTCCCAAAGTCACCGCAGCGCCTGCAGAATCGAAGATTCCACGGTCTCCAGAGAAGAGATCTCGGATGACATTCTGCCTCCTGTTCCGGTAGCCCCTTATATCTTCAGAATGGTGAGTGTGCTACTTGAAAGTACAGTGAGTTATATTGTTCTTTCTTGTCATTTTCTCTCCTCCTTTTTTCTTTTATGGGGTTTCCCCTATGATAGGAGGTCCCTAAAAAATCAGGATATAAATCCAACCACAGGGCCTGTGCCTTGTGTAGTCAGGAGCTAGGAAAAAACTGGTCAAAAAACTATGTCAGGCATGTATTGACGAGACGGTAGCAGAGGAGAAAGTGTTTTCTATCCAGCAAAGGGAAATGTGCATTACCTTCGGCTTTGAGATGCAATTGTGAGATATAGAATCTGTATTAAGTGTTCATAAAGAACAAGATGTCATCATACGCCGTATAGATTGGCATTAAGAATGCTGCCATAGTAAAGCCAATGGATTTCTTTTTGAACTTACCAATTAGTGATTCAATGTTCGCTGCCCTTCTTGACAAACGCTTGCACCTGTAATGTTCCAGTGGCTTACTGGGCTAATGCGCCTGTCTTGTGATTTTTTCCGTTTACTCAACAATAAAGTTTTCTATCCAGCAAAGGGAAATTTGCATTATCTTTGGCTTTGAGATGCAATTGTGAGATATAGAATCTGTATTGTGTTCATAATGAACAAGATGTCATCATAGGCTGTATAGATTGGCATTAAGAATAAGATAGTGAAGGGGGGCGTGGCCTAGCTGCTCTGAGGAGAAGTCGCTCTGTCCATGAGCTCCTGCTGGAAGAGAAAGAAAACTAAAGTTTCTGCCAGAATTATTCCTCTCAAACCCCTTAAAGTCTAACTGAAACCCCTCTGGGAGAGATTCTGGGGACAAAGACACCATATCTCTGGCTTTTCAGACTTTGGGCTTTGGGAGAGCTGAAGGATCGGGACCCATGGAGTGAGAGAGGACGCCATCTTCCTCCTTTAACCCCCTGCTGGAAGAGTGAACACAGAGGAGACGCAGACCCTCATTGAGTTACCACAGCTCCACCCCACATAGACCCCAGGCTCCCCCTCCTATCTACTCGACCATCCCCATCTCCTTCCCACTAGGTCCCGTTACAAACACAACAACGCAGGCATCTCCTGCGCGCCATTAGCCCCCCCCTCCTCCTGGAGTAAACAGAGACTCGCACTGCATCTGGGTGCACATCGGATCTCCCTGCCACTGAAGCACGTGTCACCCGCCCCTGCCTTTCCCTTCCTTCGCTCCCCAAAGTGGGAGACCTGGTTTACCTGAGCTGCTGCTGCAGCTCCAGTGTCTGTGTGGGCTCCCTCCCTCCTTCTCATCGGCACCATCTTGAAGGGCTGAGAGCTGCGGCATGGCTGAGCGCTGAGCCGTAGTGAAAAAATCCAGCTCTCTGCTCTGGTCTCAGGGGTGACGCAGGAGACCTCACGTTTCCCCTAAGTGTCTCCGGAATGTGATCAGGAGAAAGGGGGGAGGAGGTTAAATTAAACTATACTAGAGGGAAAGAAAAGGAGAAGGAGGCAAGAATAGAAAGTGAACACAAACAAGAAATAGAGAGGAAAAGAACTAAGACACACAGGAGAAAACGCATAACTGACAAGGAAAATTCAAAGGAGAGTTCTGAAGAAGTTGAAAGAGCAATTCATTTAGACTTTAATCCATTTTTGATCCTCTTAACACATCTCTAATAAGTCATTGGGAGTTGGAAAGTACTACCAACCAGTTAATTCTATCATCACTATAGAGCATAAAGAGTTCTCCACTGCCATCTTCTGTCCAGTTCTAGTACTGCAACTACAAGTAAAAGCATATGCAAAGAAGGAATACAGTCAAAACAAAAGTGATAAAAGCAACCACTTTAGGAAATAATCCTGCAAGCCATCATTATATTGATCTAGACAATGCAACTGAAAGGTATACCCGGACAATAGACAACCTACATTGGATACCTTTTCTCTCTCTAAACAGGAGACAAAACAGCGACAAATGATAAATCTGTGAGTCTTCCAGTTCAGACTCCGACCTTGTGAACCTTGATATACCGCTTATGCTCTCTCTCTGTCCATTTCATTCAGAAGCCTCACTCTCGATTTTTACACCCTCCTAGCTATAGTAGTTGATACAGAACGAAAGACATCCTCTACAAAATAACACCTGCTTATATGTTCCGACATCTCCTACGTAGCGGGCAAAAACATCCGATCTCTTCCCGCCACATCGACGACTCCTGCTCCCCCAAGATGGCTCCTATTCTTGATCAAGATGAGCAACTCTCCCAAACAGAAGGGAGGAAGGAGTTTGACCTTAACTTTAAATTACCACATTCCTCCATGTCAAAAAAGGGGGAGACACAATTGGATTCTTCCAATCTAGCAGCTGAGGTCACGGCTAAATTACTACCGAAAATTAAAGCTATAATCCAATCTACGCTTAACTGTGCCTTGAATGATCTACAAGATAGGCAGGATGAGCAAGCCGAACAGCTGACTGAATTGGAAACACGTATTTCAACTATAGAGTACGACTTAAAAGATGACTACAGCAGTATGACAGACATCGCCCGCGAAAACCAGATTTTGAGGGACCGTATAGATGACTTAGAAAACCGTTCCCGTAGAAGCAATCTACGTCTAGTGGGGCTACCGGAGTCATACATTCAGAACACCCTGAATTCACGATGCAAAAATGACATTCCAAGAGCTATAAAGGGTAAAAAGGTAGAGAGGATGCACAGGATTGGCCCTCTACCTTCTACCTCCATAAACCGGGATGCATCCAGACCATGTCAGGTCATCATGAAATTCTTGGATTACAATGATAAAGCGGACATCATATGGGCATATAAGCAGCTAAACCACCCACTGATCATCCAGGGTCATAAAATCTTGCTTTTTGAAGACTATTCCTTGGAGGTAACCTGAAAACGCAAGGCTTTCAGCCCCATTTGCACCAAACTCCATAAAGAAAAAATCCGCTTCCAACTCCGATACCCAGCCACATTACGATTGAAAGATTCAGATGGATCCTTCCGGGAATTTATTTCACCTGACAAGGCGGAGGTCTTCGTCAGCAATCTGTTGTGTCCAAGAGACAACCTAAAACGAACCCTACAAAGGGACAACGGGTCTCACTACTCACGGACCCCAGAAAGATCTACGAACCGGGTGGGCAAAGGAGAACAGAAAACTAATAAAAATATGACAAGTAAGGTTAAGTAAGAAATTATTTTCTTTCCTTGCAGACATGCTGAGGTAGACTGTTGTCTTATTTGTCATATGAATATCGGAACTTTCGCCCTCTTCATCTCCAAATTTTTGGGGCTTTGTTGACATATTGCATTTGGTGGGAGGGGTGAGGGTGAGGCGAAAACATGGACAAAGGAAAAAAAAGAAATATAACATAATGGAAGGGACGGAATTACTAGTATTTATATACACATGGTCGGGCAGAAGTGAAGCTCAGGAAAAAGGTCCTTCCTGGTGAGTCGGAGCAAAATGTTCCCACTCTTGCTGGGACTAATATGTTGTGTTATAAACGTTACTTACTGTTCAAATTTAGTATACAAGATTGAATTCTGTGTTCGTTTTCTTGTTCGTTTTTGCTTTCTTTTATGTAATCTAACTACATGCCATCATCTCCCTACCATTGTCTCTCCAGTTATACTTATCTACTTCAACTCTGAATATGACTATTGTGACCTGGAATGTTAAAAGACTGAGATCTCCCCAAAAATGCATGAAAATCCTTAGGCATTTAAAACGTCAAAAAAACTAACGTAGCTCTCCTACAGGAGACACACCTTCCGGAAGTTGATTCCCCAGGATGAAGAAACTATGGGTGGGTAGTGTTTATGGTTCCCCTTCAGTGGACATAAGGACTCATTAATAAATATTACACACACCAAATCATTAGCCAAGAAACGGACAGTGAGGGTAGACTGGCCCACCTAATAATATCTACGCCGGAGGGGGTCTTCTCTAGCTACAACATATATGCCCCCAATGCAGGGAACAAATCTTTTTTTAAACAACTGGAGACAAGACTCCTACTGGACTCTAACCCTAATAAAATAGTGGGATGCGACTTCAACTCGGTGGCCTCAGTTCCTGAGGATAAGAAAAATATCACAGGTGCCCCTCAAACAATAACTACTCATGACAAAGCTCTTTTGCCCCTTATAACTGCCTGTCAGCTGACGGATTCCTGGAGACTTCTCGACCCTAGTAATAGAGAATATACTCACTTTTCACACGCAAATGATTCATGGTCCAGGATCGACTATATACTTGTCTCCCCCTCTATGGTATCCAAATGAATTACAGTACTTATTAATGACATAGTCACATCAGATCATGCCCCAGTAACTGTAGACTTATCCAAGTCCTTCCCCCGGGTCTCTGACTTTCTTTGGAGATTTCCTAACTACTTTTGCAAAGATGAATCGTTTATTTTCTCTCTCAGACTATGGTGACAGGAGATCATCTCGGATAACTCGGTGCACCAGGATGACCCTATCCTTTTATGGGAGACGGGGAAGGCGGTATTTCAGGGGAAAATTCTGGTATATACATTTTCTCATAAAAAAAAAGTTCTTAAAAAATATAGTGAATTCGCGACTGAACTAAAACAAGCCTACACCAAATTCTTACTTGACCCGTCCCTCATAAATAAGGAACATTGGTCACAAAAACAAACAGAATTTAATCTCTAGGCAGATTTAATCTTTTATCTTTCTAAATCAGAAACTACTTCTATAGATTTGGAAATAAGCCAGGACGGATGCTGGCTAATTTAGCTAAAGGAATGAGGAAACCACAAGGAATATTCCAGCTACGAAACTCAAATGGAGAGATTCACACAACCCTAAAACAATAAATGAGATCTTAGGCTCTTTTTATAAAGACCTATACAAAAACCCAAAACAAACCTCCTCTTCCTCAATTACACTTCTGGACAAGGTTAAGGTGCCCACCTTCTCGGAGGAACAAAAGTGCATGTTGAATAAACCTATATCTGCAGAGGAGGTCACCAATATAATTAAAAACTTGAGTCTAAACAAAGCCTCCGGCCCTGATGGCTATACTAACGAATTCTTTAAATCGCTGATGGTGGACGTCTCCCCAATGTTGATGCGATCTTTAATAAAATATCTCAAGGTGATCCCATTTTTCCTTCCGCAAACATGGCATACATTAAACTATTATTAAAGCCAAATAAAGACCGGTATATAAGGAAAAAAAAAGGAAAAATTTCAGCCTACCATACATATGCCATAAGGGTCCACTGGTGCACGGAAATCCTTGGTAGCAAATCCAGGGATGAGAAGCAGTAGGAAGTAGATAAGAAAAACTCCAGCACCTTCTCCGTATCCATCACAAGAAATGTAAAGTTAAAACGTCCATTTTATTAGTTCCATTAAAAAAGTGCCATATGTAAGGCAGACCTTACGCGTTTCGAACCAATCATAGGTTACATTGCTATAGTTAAAAGACATATATATACATATGGACTGAAAACAAAAGAGAAAATAGAAAATAGGATGGAGACAACAAAGAAGAGGAAGTTCATTACTGAATGAAAATCCTCCTGAGGATAATTGCTCATTAATATGCATAAATTAAACTTATGTGCTTCCTAAAGAGTCCCCAGCCAATGGCCGGAGGACTGCCCTTATATAAGGCACCTCCTCCAAAATGGAGGTGCCTGTGCAAGGTTGTTCTTTGTGTGCTAACACTCTCCTCAGCCCTCAGCTTCCAGTGCCCGCCAGCCTATCAGCCGTGCCCGCCTGCCTGTCTATCAGCTGTGCCCGCCTATCAGCCGTGCCCGCCTGCCTGTCTGTCAGCCGTGTCCACCTGCCTGTCTATCTGCCATGCCTGCCTGCTTGTCCACCCGCATCACCTGCCTATCTACCTGCTGTGCTCATCTGCTGTGCCTGTCGTCTTCGGCCATCAGTCCCGTGGGAGTCGCCTGCTCTCACACAAGCTCGGTCCCAGAGTGGCACCTGGTTCACCTTCCCTATCCCTCCTTGGTTCACGGAGTCGACTAAACCGCCATGTGGCCAGGGTCGGTCCGGGTAGGCACTTAGTTACGCCCCTCTGGTCCCTCCTTGTATCAGAGGTTCCACCACCCGGATCCGTAACACAAACCTTACCATTACTTTTAAAACATTCATTCATTACTATACTTAATAGAGCTTTTAGTCAGTTCATCTGGAAGGGAAAACATCCTAGAATTAGTATGAATAAACTGATAGCCTCCAAGGAAGAGGGAGGCATCAACTTTCCATGCATTAGAAATTACAACCTTGCTTGCCTTTTTTGATATATAATAGATTGGCTTCATAAAAGACATACATATCCGGACTACTCGCTAGATTCTGACTATGCATCCACCTACAACTTAACAGCTCTCCTCCACTCACGATTTACCTCGCTCCCCTTAGTAATCAAGAAATCAGTGATCTTTAGAGATACTATCTCTACATGGAATGCAGTCAGGAAAAAATATGGCCTTTCATTCAGAATCTCAAAACACCTTCCCCCAAGGTAGTGAGAATAAATTCTTTATAAAATGGCAACAAGCAGGTGTTGTGAACATATCTCACCTTCTTCACCCAATTGAACAGAGATGGCTAACATGTGCAGAAACTTTGGGAAAATATGAACTACCCCCACAACACTATTTCCAATATGAACAGATCAAACTTTTCGTCATGGCTAATGTTACCTTTGAAACTTCCCGAAAGAGTTGGATAATATCCTGTCATCTCCAATGGGTACCCCCTCAATATCTACAATATACTCATCAATAAAACCTAACCTTGTGGAAACACACCCAGATACCTTTTTTAAGTACTGGAAACAACAATTTGATGGCGTAGATATCCCCGAGAAGATTAGAACGGGTTGGAGGTTATTCAGGAAACATATTATAAATGAATTGTGGAGAGAAACTCAGTTCAAAATCATGCATGGTGCGATATACGCCTTTAATGTACCAAAAAAGACCCACTTTCTAATAGACTAATTGCGTGTCTCAAATGCCAACATCCACACTCTGACCTCCTACACGGCCTTTGGTCCTGTCCTGCATCAGTTTCCTATTGGGACCAGGTAGCTGACATGATTAACACCACACGGGGACCAGGATATGTCCTTACTCCATGTCTAGTCTTGCTGTATTTTTGGACTAACATAAACAACCCTAACAAATTAATAGGGAGTCCCCCCAAGTTGCTACATACCTGGCTTATGTTGGCAAAAAAACAGCTCCTAAAACATTGGCTAGATCCCAATATCCTCTCCATTACGGAACTAATAGCACAAATGAAGCATTATATGCAGGTAGAACAACAAGATGCCCTATATAATAAAGAGAAGCAATTTGTTGTTGTTTTTTGTATGTACTCAATTATTAGTTACATTTTAAAGAATTCTAGCTTTGATTTTGATCTGTGAATAGAGATATATCTGTTATACCAATTAAATATGTGAATAGAGTTAATAAAGGCCCAGTCTGTGTACGTTACCTCTCTATGTACCAGATTTGGTGTATGTTGTGTATTTGTGTTATGAAAACTCAAATGAAAATGAATGACATAGTAAAATCAATGGATTTCTTTTTGAACTTACCAATTAGCGATTAAATGTTCACTGCCTTCCTTGACAAAACCTTGTATCTGTTATGTTCCAGTGGCTTACTGGATTAATGAGCCAGTCTTGTAAACAGGAGGTCTGTATAGCACTTTGAGTGCAATTGTGAGATATAGAACCTGTATTAAGTGTTCATAAAGAACAAAATGTCATCATACCCTGTATAGATTGGCATTAAGAATGATATTGTATAACCAATGGATTTAATTTTGAAATTATCAATTAGCGATTCAATGTAAACTACCCTTCTAGACTAATATTTGCACCTGTGATATTCCAGTGGCTTGCTGGATTAATGCGCCTCTCTTATAAACAGGAGGTCATGAGTTTGAATCCAAGGAGTGCTTTTTTTATATATATTCACAATAAAGCTTTCTATCCAGCAAAAGTATATATGCATAAGTTTGGGCTTGAGATAGTACAATTGTGAAATATAGAACCTGTTTAAAATGTTCATAAAGAACAAAATGTCATCCTACGCTGTATAGATTGGCATTAAGAATGACATAGTAAAACCAATGGATTTCATTCTGAACTAACCAACTAGCGATTCAATGTTCACTACCCTTCTAGACAAACATTTGCACCTGTGATGTTCCAGTGGCTTACTGGGTTAATGTGTCTGTGTTATACACATGAGGTCATGAGTTTGAATCCAAAGAGTGCATTTTTATATATGCACAATAAAGCTTTCTATCCAGCAAAAGTATATATGCATAACCTTTGGACTTGAGATAGTACAACCCCTGGCAAAAATTATGGAATCACCAGGCTCGGAGGATGTTCATTCAGTTGTTGAAAAAAAAGTCATTTCAAATGGCAACTTTATGGCTTTAAGAAACACTAAAAGAAATCAAGAAAAAAAATGTGGTACTCAGTAAGGGTAATTTTTTTCAGACCAAGCAGAGGGAAAAAATTATGGAATCTCTCAATTCTAAGGAAAAAATTATGGAATCACCCTGTAAATTATCATTTCCAAAACTAACACCTGCATCAAATTAGATCTGCAAATTAGTCTGCATCTAAAAAAGGAGTGATCACACCTTGGAGAGCTGTTGCACCAAGTGGACTGACATGAATCATGGCTCCAACACGAGAGATGTCAATTGAAACAGAGGAGATGATTATCAAACTCTTAAAAGAAGGTAAATCATCACCCAATGTTGCAAAAGATGTTGGTTGTTCACAGTCAGCTGTGTCTAAAATCTGGACCAAATACAAACAACATGGGAAGGTTGTTAACCCCTTCCCGACCCGTGTCACACCGTTTGTGACATGGAAAACAGTTCGTTCCCGACCCATGTCACAGCGTCTGTGACATGGAGGGAAAGAGCCCCTGCAGCGCCTGCGAGCGGGGTCGCTCAGGTGTCACAGTTGCTACTGCAACTGGACATCCTGAAGTCGACCCCCCCGGGGGGTGGATTAACCCCCCCCGTGCCTGGGACCCCTCCGATTGGCTGTTTCATTTTCACTTTTAGTGAAACTGCCAATCGGTATGAATTAAATATTTCACCAATGAAAATTGGTGTAATTTTTAAATCTGGGCATTGCCTGATGCTTACAGCATCAGCCATTGGCTGGGGGGAGTGTCACCTCTGTTCCCCCCCTCCCCCCAGATCTGATTGGGGGGCTAGCGTCACATGGATACTAGCCCCAATCAGATATGGAGGGATGGCTGAAACCTCCCAGCACCTTCCCAACCCTAGATCGTCTGCTGCGGACCCCCTGCTGCGGACCCCCTGCTGTGGACCCCCTGCTGCGGACCCCCTGCTGCGGACCCCCTGCTGTGGACCCTGTGGATCGCGTCTGCCGCCGCCACCGCTGATCAGCGGTAAGTATTGCCGCCACTCCCCCCGACCCCCACATCCACCCCCCCGACCCCCACATCCACCCCCCCCCGTGCCCCCCCCCTCTCCACCCCCCTCCACTTTCATACCTGCACCCCGACCTCCGCTCCCTCTGCTCCCTCTCCCACGTCTTCATCCACCGGCTGCTGCTCTCCTTCTGACAGCCGGTGGACTGTGATCACAGCAGCAGCAGGCTCAGTGTAAATGCCCTGCTCCTGTGATCAAACCCACCATCCCCCAGTCCCAGTGATATCACCCCCCACCTCCCAATAATCACCCCCTCCCCCAGTGTTCACCCCCCCCTGTTCCCAGTGATCACCCCCCCCCGAAAACCCAGTAATCAGCCCCCTGCTCCTGCCAGCTCCTGCTCCCCTCTCTGCCCCAGTAATCACCCCCCGATGCCGCCGGCCTCCTACCCCCCCTTGCTGCTGCCAGCTCCTGCCCCAGTGATCACCCCCTTGCTGCTGCCTCTGGCTCCTCCATCTCCTCAGCCCCCTCCTACGTCTGACCGCCCCATACGTCTGACCGCCCCCTACTCCTGACCGCCCCCTACGCCTGACCGCCCCCTACGCCTGACCGCCCCCTATGCCTGACCGGCCCCTACGCCTGACCGCCCCCACATGTGACTGCAGAAGGTTACACCAAGCACACACACGTACACTCACACTATAATAAAGTTTTGATTTTTTTTTTTTTTTTTTACACACGCACAAAGCACACAAAATGTCCCGCCCGTCCCGCTCATCCCAGTCTAGGGCGTACTCAGCTGAGGAGGCTATGTCAGGTTGGTGTGTGTGTGTTGTAGTGTATGAGATTGTGTGTGTGTGTGTGTGTGTGTGTGTGTGTGTGTGTGGTGTATGCACTACAATATACCACACCGCACACCAACCTGACATGCACTACACAATGGTGTCCGCTAACAAATTGGAACCCTTTGCGTTTGGAGAGTCCCTGTGTGCCCAAACATTGGAGCTCACCAACAAGTGACCCGATTTTGGAAACTAGACCCCCCAAGGCACCTATATAGATGCATAGTGAGCACTTGGAACCCCCAGGTGCTTCACAAATTGATTGATAAAAATGAAAAAGTGAAAAAAAAAACACTTTTTTATTTTTACGGATTAATTTGCTAAGGACCTGGGGGTCCCAAGTGCTCACTATGCATCTAGATAGGTGCCTTGGGGGGTCTAGTTTCCAAAATGGGGTCACTTGTGGGGGAGCTCCAATGTTTGGGCACACAGCGGCTCTCCAAACGCAACATGGTGTCTTCTAACAATTTGAGCCGACAATTTGTTAGCGGACACCATATTGCTTTTGGAGAGCCGCTGTGTGCCCAAACATTGGAGCTCCCCCACAAGTGACCCCATTTTGGAAACTAGACCCCCCAAGGCACCTATCTAGATGCATAGTGAGCACTTGGAACCCCCAGGTGCTTCACAAATTGATTCATAAAAATGAAAAAGTGGAAAAAAAAACACTTTTTTATTTTTACGGATTAATTTGTGAAGGACCTGGGGGTTTCAAGTGCTCACTATGCATCTAGGTAGGTGCCTTGGGGGGTCTAGTTTCCAAAATCGGGTCACTTGTGGGGGAGCTCCAATGTTTGGGCACACAGCGGCTCTCCAAACGCAACATGGTGTCTTCTAACAATTTGAGTCGACAATTTGTTAGCGGACACCATGTTGCTTTTGGAGAGCCGCTGTGTGCCCAAACATTGGAGCTCCCCCACAAGTGACCTCATTTTGGAAACTAGACCCCCCCAAGGCACCTATCTAGATGCATAGTGAGCACTTGGAAGCCCCAGGTGCTTCACAAATTGATTCATAAAAATGAAAAAGTGGAAAAAAAAACACTTTTTTATTTTTACGGATTAATTTGTGAAGGACCTGGGGGTTTCAAGTGCTCACTATGCATCTAGATAGGTGCCTTGGGGGGTCTAGTTTCCAAAATGGGGTCACTTGTGGGGGAGCTCCAATGTTTGGGCACACAGCGGCTCTCCAAATGCAACATGGTGTCTTCTAACAATCTGAGTCGACAATTTGTTAGCGGACACCATGTTGCTTTTGGAGAGCCGCTGTGTGCCCAAACATTGGAGCTCCCCCACAAGTGACCCCATTTTGGAAACTAGACCCCCCAAGGCACCTATCTAGATGCATAGTGAGCACTTGGAACCCCCAGGTGCTTCACAAATTGATTCATAAAAATGAAAAAGTGGAAAAAAAAACACTTTTTTATTTTTACGGATTAATTTGTGAAGGACCTGGGGGTTTCAAGTGCTCACTATGCATCTACATAGGTGCCTTGGGGGGTCTAGTTTCCAAAATGGGGTCACTTGTGGGGGAGCTCCAATGTTTTGGCACACAGCGGCTCTCCAAACGGGACATGGTGTCCGCAAACAAATTGAATGGAAAATCGGCTCAAATTGTTAGCGGACACCATGTTGCGTTTGGAGAGCCCCTAATGTGCCTAAAAAGTGGAGCTCCCCCACAAGTGACCCCATTTTGGAAACTAGACCCCCCAAGGCACCTATCTAGATGCATAGTGAGCACTTGGAACCCCCAGGTGCTTCACAAAATGATCTGTGAAAACAAAAAAGTACTTTTTTTTTCACAAAAATTTTCTTTTAGCCTAAATTTTTTAATTTTCACATGGGTAACAGGATAAAATGCATCCTAAAATGTGTTGGTCAATTTCTCCTGAGTACACTGATACCTCATATGTGGTCATAAACCACTGTTTGGGCGCATGGCAGGGCTCAGAAGAGAAGGAGCGCAATTTGACTTTTGGAGCTAATTTTCCATTCAAAAAGTAAAATGGCGCTCCTTCCCTTCTGAGCCCTGCCGTGTGCCCAAACAGTGGTTTATGACCACATATGAGGTATCAGTGTACTCAGGAGAAATTGACCAACAAATTTTAGGATGCATTTTATCCTGTTACCCATGTGAAAATTAAAAAATTTAGGCTAAAAGAAAATTTTTGTTAGAAAAATAAAAATGTTCATTTTTTTCTTCCATGTGGCTTTAGTTCCTGTGATGCACCTGAAGGGTTAATAATCTTCTTGAATGTAGTTTTGAGTAGCTTGAGGGGTGCAGTTTTTGGAATGGTGTCACTTTTGGGTGTTTTCTGTCATAAAGACCCCTCAAAGGGACTTCAAATGTGATGTGGTAACTAAAAAAATGGTTTTGTAAATTTTGCTGGAAAAAAGATAAATTGCTGATGAACTTTGAACCCTTCAAACTTCCTACCAACATTTTTTTTTTTTTCCAAAATTGTGCTGATGTAAAGTAGACATGTGGGTGGGAAATGTTATTTAATAACTATTTTGTGTCACATCACTCTCTGGTTTAGTAGAAAAAAAATTCAAAATTTGAAAATTGCAAAATTTTCAAATTTTTTCCCATATTTTTGATTTTTTCACAAATAAACGCAAATATTATCGACCTAAATTTAATACTAACATGAAGCCCAATATGTCACGAAAAAACAATCTCAGAATCGCTAGGATCCGTTGAAGTGTTCCAGAGTTTTTACTTCGTAAAGGGACACTGGTCAGAATTGACAAAAATGCCAAGGTCTTTAGGGTCAAAATAGGCTGGGTCCTGAAGGGGTTAAAGACAAACATACTGGTAGACCAAGGAAGACATCAAAGCGTCAAGACCGGAAACTTAAAGCAATATGTTTCCAAAACAGGAAATGCACAACAAAACAAATGACTAACGAAAGGGAGGAAACTGGAGTCAATGTCTGTGACCAAACTGTAAGAAACCGCCTAAAGGAAATGGGATTTACATACAGAAAAGCTAAACAAAAGCCATGATTAACACCTAAACAGAAAAAAAACAAGGTTACAATGGGCTAAGGAAAAGCAATCATGGACTGTGGATGACTGGATGAAAGTCATATTCAGTGATGAATCGCGAATCTGCATTAGGCAAGGTGATGATTCTGGAACTTTTATTTGGTGCCACTCCAATGATATTTATAAAGAAGACTGCATGAAGAGAACATGCAAATTTCCACAGTCATTGATGATATGGGGCTGCATGTCCGGTAAAGGCACTGGGGTGATGGCTGTCATTACATCTTCAATAAATGCCCAAGTTTACATTGATATTTTCGACAGTTTTCTTATCCCATCAATTGAAAGGATGTTTGGGGATGATGACATCATTTTTCAAGATGATAATGCATCCTGCCATAGAGCAAAAACTGTGAAAACATTCCTTGAAAGAAGACACATAAGGTCAATGTCATGACCTGCAAATAGTCCGGATCTCAATCCAATTGAAAATCTTTGGTGGAAGTTGAAGAAAATGGTCCATGACAAGGCTCCAACCTGCAAAGCTGATCTGGCAACAGCAATCAGAGAAAGTTGGAGCCAGATTGATGAAGAGTACTGTTTGTCACTCATTAAGTCCATGCCTCAGAGACTGCAAGCTGTTATTAAAGCCAGAGGTGGTGCAACAAAATACTAGTGATGTATTGGAGTGTTCTTTTGTGTGTTTGTTTTTCATGATTCCATAATTTTTTTACTCAGAATTGAGTGATTCCATAATTTTTTCCCTCTGCTTGGTCTGAAAAAAATTACCCTTACTGAGTACCATATTTTTTTCTTGATTTCTTTTAGTGTTTCTTAAAGCCATAAAGTTGCCATTTGAAATGACTTTAGTTTTGTGCCATGTCTGTGATCTGCTTTTTTTCCACAACATTAAACAACTGAATGAACATCCTCCGAGCCCGGTGATTCCATAATTTTTGCCAGGGGTTGTACAATTGTGAAATATAGAACCTGTATTAAGTGTTCATAAAGAACAAAATGTCATCATACTCTGTATTGATTGGCATTAAGAATGACATAGTAAAACCATGGATTTAATTTTGAACTAATCGATGAGTGATTCAATATTCACTGCCCTTCTAGACAAACGTTTGCACCTGTGATGTTCCAGTGGCTTACTGAGTAAATGCACCTATATTGCAATTGGGAGGTCACGAGTTCAAATCCAAGGAGTGCCTTTTTTAATTTACTCATAATAAAGCTTTCTATCCTGCAAAGGGAAGTTTGCATAACCTTCAGGCTTGAGAAAGTGCTATTGTAAAATATAGAACCTGTATTAAGTGTTCATAAAGGACAAAATGTCATCATACGCTGTATAGATTGGCATTAAGAATGACATAGTAAAGCCAATGGATTTCATTTTGAACTAACCAATTAGCGATTCAATGTTCACTACCCTTCTAGACACTGTTATGTTCCAGTGGCTTACTGGGTTAATGCGCATGTCTTATAAACAGTAGGTCATGAGTTGAAATCCACGGCGTGTTGTTTTTCCATTTACTCACAATAAGGCTTTGTGCCCACTATGCGTTTTTTAAGCATTTTCGCAGTGTTAATTTCGCTGCAGAAACGCTTAAAAAACTCTTGGTAGAAGGTCTGCAATGTTTCCTAATGTTAATCTGCATGTGCTGTGCACATGCTACGGAAATTTCCGCTGCGGATTATCATTGCGGAAAAATCCACAACACTACCAATTATTTTGCGTAATCGCGGCGTTTTCACCGCCATTGACTTGCATTGAACCGCTTAATATCCACATGACTACATGTTCACATGCGGATATTAAGCGATTCAATGTGCGGATGGTACCCGGGTCTGGAGAAGAGGAGACTCTCATCCAGACCCGGGTAACATAGTACCTGTAAAAAAAAGAATTAAAATAAAAAATATACATCATACTTACCTTCTGATGGCCCCTGGTCTCCATAACGATGTGTCCTGGCTCCCCGGCAGCTCGCGATGGTCTAAAAGGACCTGCCATGACGTCATTTAGACATTTGACTGGTCACGCGACCGCTGTCGTCGGCGGTCGCGTGACCTGTCACATGACTAAATGACGTCATGGAAGGTCCTTTTACACAACCGCGAGACATCGGGAAGACCGGACGCATTGGATAAGGAGACCGGGGGCCATTGTGAGGTGAGTATATGTTTTTTTTTATTTTTTACCATTTTTTTTTTTTTAGCTAACTTGGTCACACTATATAAAATCCATGCCGGTTGCATGGATTTATATAGTGTGACCAAGCTGTCAAGCACTTTCCAAGTGATGCTAAAATCGCTTGGAAAGTGCTTGACAACCCGCATGCGAAATCGCATGATCAAAACGCTTCACTTACGCTTGTCCCTGGCATGAAAAATGCATGTAAAATCCGCATGCGTTTTTTCTGCCAGGGAGATGCAGAAACGCTCAGGAAAAATCCAGAGCATTTCTGCATCGTGGGCACTTAGCCTAAAGCTTTCTATCCAGCAAAGGGAAGTTTGCATAACCTTCGGGCCTGAGGTGCAATTGTGAAATATAGAACGTGTATTAAGTGTTCATACAGCACAGTGATGAGCGAGCATGCTCGCAACTGCTCGGTGCTCGCCCGAGCATCTCACTGCTTGAGATGCTCGCCGCTCGCCGAGTATTTCTGGGGTTGCTCGGCGGGAACTCGGGTCCCCTCCCTGCATGTTTGGCACTCTTTACAGAGGCAATGAACATGTAGGCATTCCCTGCCACTCACTGTAATGCCATAGCCATGTTGGTTGTGGCATTGCAGTGATTGGCTGGCCGCACAGCATCATCAGGTCTATATCAGACCTGGCACCGCCATGCTCGTCACAGTCACTCCGGAATCAGACAGTGTAGGGAGATGTGCTGCTGAGCTAGGGAGAGATTTGCTTGCTTCTAGTTAGTGTAGGTGTACCAAACTATATTAGAGACACATATCCATCTCAACAAACAGTCCTTCTGAGGACTAATCCATCTGCAGAGATGTCAGGCAGGCAGGCAGGGTATATAACTTGGAAGAGACGTGTAGGTCACAGTAGCTTAACAAGACGGTTTTAATGCCCCTTGGAAGAGACGTGGAGGTCAGAGTGGTTTACAAGATGGTTTTAATGCCCCTTGGAAGAGACGTGGAGGTCAGAGTGGTTTAACAAGACGGTTTTAATGCCCCTTGGAAGAGACGTGGAGTTCACAGTAGCTTAACAAGACGGTTTTAATGCCCCTTGGAAGAGACATGGAGTTCAGAGTGGTTTAACAAGACGGTTTTAATGCCTCTTGGAAGAGATGTGGAGTTCAGAGTAGCTTAACAAGACAGTTTTAATGCCCCTTGGAAGAGACGTGGAGGTTACAGTAGCTTATCAAGATGGTTTTAATGCCCCTTGGAAGAGACGTGGAGGTCAGAGTGGTTTTACAAGATGGTTTTAATGCCCCTTGGAAGAGACGTGGAGTTCAGAGTGGTTTAACAAGATGGTTTTAATGCCCCTTGGGCAGGGTCAGACTGCCGTGCACATAGCACACGAGGCTCCATTCCAGTTTTGTCTGCTGCAGCTGCTAGATATTTGTAGAAATAGGCCCAGGTCTCAGGTGCCAGGAATAGTTTTTTTTTGGATCTTAATCCTCATTATTTGCATAAAAATCAATCCAGAGAACACTGTTGTTCTGCACCATTTGCTTGTTGGCACTGAAGAATACAGCCAGGTCCTTTCCATATTACAGCACTAAAAATCCAGCTATTTAAAACTGGTTTGTCCGTCACACGGATCACATATAATTGCGCTGAAAATACTGCCATTTCTGGCCTCCATTAAAAATTTGTTTCACCGTGTCAGTGAAGCAATTGACACCAGTTTGCTGTTCAAAATAGTTACATACAGGCCAGGTATTTAAAACTGTGGTTTGTTTGTCACATGGATCATATATAAGTTTTCAGAAAATACTGCCATTTCTGACCTCCATTAAAAATTTGTTTCAGTGTGTCAGTGAAGCAATTGACACCAGTTTGCGGTTCAAAATAGTTACCTACAGGCCAGGTATTTGACACTGTGTTTTCTCCGTCACACGGATCACATATACGTTTTCAGAAAATACTGTCATTTCTGGCCTCCATTAAAAATTTGCTCAGTGTGTCAGAGAAGCAATTGACACCAGTTTGCTGTTCAAAATAGTTACCTACAGGCAAGGTATTTAAAACTGTGCTTTGTCCGTCACACGGATCACATATAAGTTCGCTCCAAATTCAGTCATTTGTAGGGAGCATGGAAGATATTGTCCTCCATTTAAAATGGGCAAGGCACGTGGCAAGGGACGAGGAACTGGATGTGATGGTGATGGTGCATGCCGAAGCCGAGGCCGTGGGCAAGCTGAAATTGAGCCACAACAAACATCCACATCTTCTCACTTGACCTTCCTGTCCCAATTATTAGGGGACCGCAGAACACCACTATTGAACACCGAGCAGTGTGAAAAGGTTATTGGTTGGATAGCACATAATGCTTCCAGTTACTTAGCCACCACCACCTTGTCTTCCACACAGTCTCAGTAGCTGTGAGTCTGGACCACATATTCCTCACCCTGATTCCTCATCCTTCCTCCCACCATGCCGAGTGCCCGGAGACAACTGATCCCACACTTGGACACTCCGAAGAGCTGTTCACTTTTCTATTATAGATTTGGGCCTCTCGCTCGGTCCACTTGAAGCAGAGCAAGAGGAGATTGCATGTAGCGATACCCAAATATTTGAGCAGCCACGGTCACACAAAGGCTATGGTGGGAAAGTGTCATAAGAGGTGGACGATGATGAGACACAATTGCCAGAAAGTCAGGAGGAGGACCAGAGTGCGGAAGTGGAAGACGAGATGGTGGAGCGAGGAGAGCAGCACACAGGGGGAGGGAGGCAGAGCACCCCAGCAGGCAGAAAGAAGCAGTAGTAGTAACACCAACACGAAGGAAGTTGCCAGTACAACTGTTAAGTCTTCCCGAGTCTGGTTGTTTTTTAAAGACTCTGCCGATAACCTCAAAAAGGCCATTTGCACCACCTGCCAGGCCAGCATCAGCAGGGGTGGCAAAACGACCAGCCTGACCACCACCAGCATCTTCAGGCTCATGGCTGCAAAGCACCCGACTTTGTGGGCCGGTACCCCAGGGTCCAGGAACAGTGTCTGCGGGTGGCACCACTGCTTCTTCCACTGTTGTGCATGCAAGCCAATCCCCTGTCCATGGTGCATGCGAAGATGCCTCCTGCCCTGCTCCTGTCATTGCACACTCAAGTAGCAGCATCAGGAAGCATGTCCTTGTCCCAGCGAAGCGTTCAGTTGTCCATACCCCAGTCCTTGGAACGCAAGTGCAAATACACAGCCAACGCCCCACTGGCCACACTACTAAATTCCCACATTTCGCGACTGCTAGAAATGTTGCCTTTTAGGCTCGTGGAGACAGAAGCATTCCACAACCTGATGGCGGTGGCCATTCCTCGGTACTTGGTCCCCAGTCGCCACTATTTCTCCCAATGTGCCGTCCCAACATTACACAAGCACAAGTCCCAAAACATTAGACGTGCCCTCGAGAAACGCAGTTACCGGGAAACTCCACCTAACCACAGACACGTGGCCAAGTGCTTGTGGGCAGGGACAGTACATCTCGCTGACGGCACACTTGGTTAACATAGTGGAAGCCGGGACCCAGTCAGACTTTGGGATGGAACACGTCCTCCCGACTCCAAGGATCGCAGGCCCTAGGTCAGTCAGGGTTGCCCCCACAGTCTACAGCTCCTGCACCTCATTCTCCTCAGCCTCCTACTCCTCTTCAGCCTCCATCCCCGAAATGACCACATCAGTCACATGCTGGAAGCAATGCAGCACTGCCTCAGCCACAACAGGCTGTGTTGAAGCTAATATGCCTAGGTGACAAACCACACAATGCTTAAGAGTTGTGGACTGCTCTGAAAGAGCAGGCAGATCTGTGGCTCACACCGCTGAACCTACAGTGAGGCATTGTCGTGTGTGACAATGGCCGAAACCTGATGGCGGCTCTGAGGCGAGGCAAGCTCACACACGTACCATGCCTGGCCCATGTGCTTAACCTCGTGGTTCAGCGAATTCTCAAATCCTACCCGGAGCTGCCGGATCTGCTTGTCAAAGTACGTCGCCTGTGTGCCCATTTTAAAAAGTCACCTACAGCTTCCGCCGCCCTTGCTTCAGCCACATTTGCAGCTTCCGGCTTACAGACTGGTGTGTGATGTCCCCACGCATTGGAACTCTACACTGCAGATGTTGGGAAGGATTTGTGAGCAGAAGAGTGCATTTGTTGAGTACCAGCATCAACAAGGCCGTCGGTATTCAGTTCAAACTCCACACATAAGACCTCAGGAGTGGACATGGATGTCAGATATATGTACCATCCTCCAAAATTTTGAGGACTCCACCAAGATGGTGAGCGGCGATGACGCCATAATTAGCATCCCCATCCCGCTTCTCTGTCTTCTGAAACGCTCTCTGCTCACGATCAAAGAGGATGCATTACAGGTTGAGCACGATGACACGGAGCAAGGAACCATACATGGTGATTACACACAGCCCAGCCTCATCTCATCCCAACGTGGATTGGGTGATAATGAGGAAGAGGAGGAGGAAGAACAGGAGCTAGTTTCATGCGCTATAGATGGTACTACCTGCACAACTGTCATACCGTCTGTTCAGTGTGGATGGCCTGAGGAGGAGAGCATGGTCACTCGTCCTCTTGGTGAGGACATGGAAGTCTTGCCTGTTAGCAGTCTGGCACGCATGGCTGAGTTTATGTTACGCTGCCTTTCCCATGACCATCGCATTCTCAAAATTTTAGGTGACAGTCATTACTGGTTGGTGAAACTTCTAGACCCACGCTACAAGGAGAACTTTATATCTCTTATTCCTGAGGCGGTCAGGTCTACAAAAATGGGACAGTACCAGAAGGCCCTTGTTGCAGAACTATTAAAAACATTCCCATCTGAAAACGCTGGCGGCAGAGGTCATAGTTCGTTGGACAACCAAGGACTACAGGCGAGAGAGACACAACTCCAGTCCAGCAGAGGCAGGGGAACACTGTCAAAGTTCTGGGAGAATTTTCTCAGCCCCTCCCATTACACAAGCCCTGCGGCGCGGGGTACTCTCACAAAGACTGCAAAGTTTGGGAAGATACTGAGGGAGTACCTTGCCGACCATACCAACATCCTCCATGATTCCTCTGTGCCTTATAATTATTGGGTATCCAAGGTGGATACGTGGAATGAGCTGCCTCTCTATGCCTTGGAGATCCTGGCCTGCCCTGCCGCCAGTGTTTTATCAGAGCGGGTTTTTAGTGCCACTGGTGGAATTATAACTGATAAGCGCATCCGCCTGTCAACTGAAAATGCTGACAGACTGACTCTTATAAAAATGAACAAGGGCTGAATTGGGCCAGACTTCTCAACACCACCGAATGATAGCAGCGTAACATAAACTCAAATCCAGTGTCTTTTTTTGGGAGGTGTATTCCCATGCACCTTTTCACACCCACACATGGGTATACGCTTCCTGATTTTGGCTATTTGCTCTTGTCCTCCTCCTTCTCCTCATCCTCATCCTCCACCACCATATCACCAGGGTGACCGTGGTCCGTGATGCAACACCCACATAATTTTTTTAAAGGGTGTTTACGATGCCCATAAAAAAAAAAATTTCATAGAGTATGATCATGTATACCCCCCAGGGGTAAATGTTTGTCAGCCCATACACTTAGTGCATGGGCATTACAAGTATAGGAGACCCGCTCCTTTCTAATGGGAAATTTTTTCATGAGGCCCTGTACGTCCCTTCCAAGGGGCATTGGAGTGCCTCTCAATTTTTGGCAGCCCTTGCATTCACTGCATAGGCCAACACTATGGGAGACCCTCTCCTTTCTAATGGGTAATTGCCGTTACTGTGGCCCTGCTCTATGTGTTTTTAAATTGTTAGTGGGGTTTTTCCTAAATTTGGTCTGCCATTGGACTCACTGCACACTCTATAACTGTATTGCAGACTCTATCCCTTCTAATGGGAACATGTCGTACTCGTTACTGTGGCCCAGCTCTATGTGTCTTTAAATTGTTAGTGGGGTTTTTCCTAAATTTGGTCAGCCGTTGGACTCACTGCATACCCTATAAATGTATAGCAGACTCTATCCCTTCTAATGGGAACATGTCGTACTCATTACTCTGGCCCAGCTCTATGTGTCTTTAAATTCTTAGTGGGTTTTTTCCCAAATTTTGGCAGCCTTTGCAGTAACAGCATGGGCATTACCACTATAGGAGACCCGCTGCTTTAAAATGGGAACATTTTTTTTACTGAGACCCTCCTCTATGTCTCTTCAAAAGGGTATTGGGCTGCATCTGAATTTTTGACAGCCCTTGCAGTCACTGCATACGCAATAATACTATAGGAGACCGACTCATTAATAATGGGAACAACAAAGCATAGCCAGCTGATGGCTCTCTAACAATAGCGAGGGCCGACTGCTGGCCTTTTAAGAATAGTAAGGGCCCTATAAAAATAGGCTTTGTGACTTTCAGAGTCCCTCCATCATAAATGAAACAGGATGTGTCTGATGATGTGTCACACACCACATTGCCAGATAAGGTTGTAAAATGTTAAAATGACATATCCCGGTGAATGCATTTGTCTTAAAAAATAACGTAAAAAAAAACACTAGGATCATTCTTTAGTATAAAAAACAGAGTCGCCAATGTAACCTCAATTTAATCACATTGTTCAGCTCCTGCACCTCCTCCTCCATCTCCGAAATGACCACATCAGTCACAAGCTGAAAGCACTGCAGCACTGCCTTGGCCAAGCGGCAACAGGCTGTGCTGAAGATAACATGCTTAATGCTTAGGTGACAAACCGCCCAGTGCTGCAGAGTTGTTGAAAGCTGTAACACAGCAGCCTGATCTGTGGCTCTCACCGCTGAACATACAGCCAGGCATGGTTGTGTGTGACAATGGGCGGAACCTTCTGATGGAGAAATGACAGCCGGAGTAGGTACGGTTTCCCTCTATTCCAGTCCTTTCACCGAGCTAAAGAATATGGCTGTGGTGAAATACAACTACCACTGTTTCAGACTGAAAAACATTGGGCCCACCAGAGGATTTGATTCTGAGGGCTCACCTTTCTCTCCGGCTCAAGAGCCCGATAGCAGCTTTAAAGTTAGCGCTTTCATGAACTCTCCTGATGTAGAAGCCAGGGCACACCAGAGGATTCTCCAGTGGGACCGTCCTACCCTGCTGAGAAGCAGTCCTGGCTAAGAAAAGTGTGTGGGAAGGTTCCTGGACATTCTATGGCTGCTTTTTTCCTGAGGTAGAAACCCACACAAACATGGGGAGAACATACAAAATCCTTGCAGATGTTGTCCTTGCTGGGATTTGAACCAAGGATCCCAGCGCTGCAAGGCTTCAGTGCTAACCATTGATCCAATGTGCTGCCGTTAACCCTCTGATATCTAACAGGCTGGAGAAGCTTGCACCTACTGTCACTCTATCTTCAGCTCCATTGTGAGAAACTAATGTATTTGGGCAGCCACTCAGTCTACCAAATAAAATTCCTCAGAAGGAAATTGGGGATGGCTTCACTACTGGTACTGGGGGCCGTGCTAATACCATGGCGTTGTACCATAGTTTACTGGAAATATTCCACGCTGGTAGGAGGCAAGCAGATTCCCACAGAAAAGTACCAGCAGTAATGTTCAGGAACCCGTGCTTGTGGAAGGCGGAGACGATACCGGGAGAAATAGTGGCAGCTGGGGACCGAGTATGGACACCCGGATGCCGCAGGCAAGAGGTTATGAAAAGCTTCCGCATTCACGAGCCTAAAAGGCCACATTTCAAGTGAAAGCAGCTTTAGAGGACTTCCTGGGAGAAATGACAGCTGGAGTAGATATGGTTTCCCAAGTCCTTTCACCAAGTTAAAGAATATAGCTGTGGTGAAATTCAACTCAGCAAAAAAAGCTGTGGACAGGCTCCGTACCGTCCCTGGACACATTCACTTGACCACGTGTTTGTGGGTAGGCGGTCCTTCCCAGTAAGTTCACTGGGGAGGGCACGGGTAATGTTGTGGGACCCGTGCTTGTGGCAGGCGGCGACGATACCAGGACAAATAGTGGCAGCTGGGGACCGAGTATGGATACCTGGTCGCTGCCGCCATAAGATTGTGGACAGCTTCCGCCTCCACGAGCCTAAAAAGCTACATTTCAAGTGCAAGCAGCATTCAAAAATTTGGCAGTATAGTAATGCAGCCTGTGGGTGGGTGGCTGGCTGCATACTTGCGCTTGCATTCCAACAAATGGGGTAGGGACAACTGAACGCTGCACTGGGACAAGGACGTGGACGGTGATTGTTGCAAGTCTGCAACGACAGGTGCATGGTGGAGGCATCTTCGCATGCGCCAAGGATCACTTATGATGGGCACACTTTTAGGCAGTGACCTGGGAGTCAGAGATGCTTCCAGAGGTCTTCCCCATGCTGTTCCCATGTCTTTTCAGCACTGTATGCATGTGTCTGATGATGTGTCACACACCACATGCCTAGATAAGGTTGTAAAATGTTAAAATGACATTTCCCAGTGAATGCATTTGTCTTGGTTGAAAGCAATGCAAAAGTGCAAAAACGCATCAAAAACTCTACGTGTGAACATAGCCCAAGGTGTGGAGGAGTATTTTTGGTTTTGGTTATTTATTTTGCCTTATATACAAGTAATTACCCTGGAAAGGATGTTCCTTAACATATTTCCCAGGAAAATCCATTTTGGATTTGTTTTTGTATGTTTTATTGTGAGTCCATAAAAGTGGCGTAATACCTCTGACAACGTTGTTGACAGCAGTGACCTGGGAGTCAGAAATGTTTCCAAGGGTCTTAACCTATGCTGTTCCCATGTCATTTGAGCACTGTTCCCATCGATTTGGGCAATTTTTAGGCCCTCTGCAGACCCCCGGAGGGAGCCACCTGAAAAATGCTCAAATTTCCCATAGACTTACATTGGGCTCGTTGCTCGGGTCGAGCACCCGAGTATTCCAGTTTGCTCGACCCGAGCAACGAATACCCAAGCATTTTAGCGCTCACTCATCACTAATAAAGAACAAAATGTCTTCATATGCTGCATAGATTGTTATTAAGAATGACATTTGAATTATCCAATTAGCGATTTAATGTTCACTGCCCTTCTTGACAAAAGTTTGTAGCTGTGATGTTCCAGTGCCTTACTGGGCTTATACACCTGTATTGAATACAGGAGGTCATGAGTTCAAATCCACAGAGCACCTATTTTTATTTATTCACAATAAAGCTTTCTATCCAGAAAAAGGATATTTGCATAACGTTTGGGCATGAAAGAGTGCAATTGTGAGATATAGAACGTGTATTAAGTGTTCATAAAGAATAAAATGTCATCATACGCTGTATAGATTGGCATTAAGAATGACATAGTAAAACCAATGGATTTCATTTTGAATTATCCAGTTAGCAATTTCATGTTCAGTGCCCTTCTACACAAGCATTAGAATCTGTTATGTTCCAGTGGCTTACTGGGTCAATGTGCCTGTTTCATAAACAGGAGGTCATGAGATTGAATCCACAGAGTGCCTTTTTTTTTATTTATTCACAATAAAGCTTTCTATCCAGGGAAAGGATATTTGCATAACCTTTGGGCTTGAGATAGTGCAATTGTGAGATATAGAACGTGTATTAAGTGTTCATAAAGAACAAAATGTCATCCTACGCTGTATAGATTGGCATTAAGAATGACTTAGTAAAACCAGTGGAATTCATTTTGAATTATCCAATTAGTGATTCAATGTTCCCTGCCCTTCTAGACAAACATTTGCACCTGTGATATTCCAGTGACTTACTGGATTAATGCTCCAGTCTTGTAAACAGGAGGTCATGAGTAGTGATGAGCGAGCATGCTCGCTACAGCTCTGTGCTCGCCCGAGCATCTCACTGCCGGGGTTGTTCGGCGGGAGCTCGGGTCCCCTCCCTGCATGTTTAGCGCTCTTTACAGAGCCAATAAACATGCAGGGATTTCATGCCACTCACGGTAATGCCATAGCCATGTTGGTTGTGGCATTACAGTGATTGGCTGGCCGCACAGTGTCATCAGGTCTGTATCAGACCTGGTGCCGCCATGTTCGTCACAGTCACTCCGGAATCAGACAGTGTAGGGAGAGGTGCTGCCGCGTCAGGGAGAGATTTGCTTATGTATTAGGTAGTGTAGGGAGAAAAAACGTACATTACACATATCCATCTTAACAAACAGTCGTTTTGAGGCTTAACTAATCCATCTGCAGAGATATGAGGCAGTGCAGTGGGCAGTGTATATAGGCAGGCAGGCAGGGTATATAGCAGACTGCAGTGGATATAGCACAAGAGGCTGTATTCCAATTCTGCCTTCTGCTGCTGC
Source organism: Phyllobates terribilis (assembly GCF_046119375.1). Lineage (NCBI taxonomy): Eukaryota > Metazoa > Chordata > Amphibia > Anura > Dendrobatidae > Phyllobates > Phyllobates terribilis. The sequence goes on from NW_027362762.1 coordinate 613,181,025, forward strand.
TAGATATTTCTATACAAAGGCCCAGGTCTCAGGGGCCAGGAATACTTTACTTTGAATCTTAATCCTCATTATTTGCTTAAAAAGCAATCCAGAGAACACAGTTTTTCTGCGCCATTTGCTTGTTGGTACTGCAGAATACAGCCAGGTACTTTCCATATTACAGCGCTAAAAATCCAGCTATTTAACCCCTTAATAACATCTGACGTACTAATACGCGTCTGTGCCCTGGGACTTAAGAGCCAGACCCGTATTAGTACGTCATCGCGATCGCGCGCGCACACAGGCTGTGCGGGCGCGATCGCCGCCGGGTGTCAGCTGATTGTCACAGCTGACACCCGGTACTATGTGCAGGGAGCGGTCCTGCACCGCTCCCAGCACATTAACCCCCGCGATGCCGCGATCGAAGTCGATCGCGGCATTGCGGGGGCAAGGGGAGGTGATCGGCGATACTCACCTCCTCTTCCGGCTTCCAGCGCAGTCTGCAAAGGCTTCCCGGGTGTTGCCATGACGATCCGATGTCGTCATGACAACATCCGGGTCACCAGAGAGCAGGAAGATTGCTTGGACATGCGCAGTGCATCTCCAAGCAATCTTCACACTGTGCACTTCTGACAGCCTTCATGGCATAGGGATGGTGCTCCATTCCTGTGCCATGCAGGCGATCAGAAAAAAAAAAGTGAAAGTCCCAGAGTGGGACAAAGTAATAAAGTGTATAAACTGTGTGAAAGTGGAAAAATAAAAAAAAATGTGCAAAAATATTATAAAAAAATAAAAAAATAATACACCAAAAATAAAAATATAATGTACCCATCAATAAATATTATTATAAAAAAAATTAAAAAAAAACAATAAAAGTACACATATTTGATATCGCCGCGTCCGGAACAACCTGACCTATAAAACTGTCCCACTAGTTAACCCCTTCAGTGAACACGGTAAAAAAAAAAAAAAAAAAAACGAAGCAAAAAACAATGCTTTATCACCATACCGCCAAACAAAAAGTGGAATAACACGCGATCAAAAAGACGCCTATAAATAAAAATGATACCGCTGAAAACGTCATCTCGTCCCGCAAAAAACAAGCCGCCATACACCTCCATCAGCCGAAAAATAAAAAAGTTATAGCTCTCAGAATAAAGCGATACTAAAAAATATTTTTTTCTATAAAATAGCTTTTATTGTGTATACGCGCCAAAACATAGAAAAATGATACAAATGTGGTACCGCTGTAAACGTACTGACCCGAAGAATAAAGCTACCTCATCAATTTTACCACACGCGGAACAGAATAAAAAAAAAAAAAAAAAAACAATTCCTGAATTGTTGGTTTTTGTTTATTCTGCCTCCCAAAAATCGGAATAGAAAGCGATCAAAAAATGTCACGTGCCTGAAAATGGCACCAATAACAACGTCAAGTCATCCCGCAAAAAACGAGCCGTCACATGACTGTCTGCCAAAATCTGGAAAAATTATAGCTCTCAAAATATGGCGATGCAAAAACTAGATTTTACAAAAAATGCGTCTTTTAGTGTGTGACAGCTGTCAGTCATAAAAACCCCATATGATTCTGGCATTGCTGTAATCACACCGACCCGAAGAATAAAGTCGTCTAATCACTTATACCGCACAAGGAACGGCGTCAAAAATAAACTCTTGGGTTAGGATTGGGCTAGGGTTAGGGCTGGGTTTGGGGCTAGGGTTGTGCTGGGGCTAGGGTTGTGCTGGGGCTAGGGTTGTGCTGGGGCTAGGGTTATGCTGGGGCTAGGGTTGTGCTAGGGTTAGGGTTGTGCTAGGGCTAGGGTTGTGCTAGGGCTAGGGCTGGGGTTGGGATTTTTTTCAAAAGTAAGAAAAAAAGATGACGATATGGCGACTAGTGTTGAGAGCAAGTGCTCGCTACTTGAGTTTGCATCGGGTGCTCTGGTATGCATTGAGTATCGTGGGTATTTGAGTGACATGCTCGAGTCTCTGCCCCATATGCTTCGCGGCCAAAAAACTTTACGGGGATTGCCTGCCATGCACGAGCGATCCCCGCATGTTTTTTTTGGGGTGTCTAATAACCGTGAAACATGCGGAGCAGGGACTCGAGCATGTCACTCAAGCACACGCTGTACATGGTGCATACCTGAGTACCCTATGCAAACTCAAGTAGCGAGCACTTGCACTCAAGAATAATGACAACTTATTCAATATGATGACCTAATGTAAACAAATTCTGTGCCGTACCTCTGGGTTCAAAATGTTCACTATACACCTTAATAAAATCCTTGAGGGGTATAGTTTCCAAAATGGGGACACTTGTGGGGGAGCTCCACTGTTTAGGCACATCACGGGCTCTCCAAACGCGACATGGTGTCCGCTAACAAATTGAATGGAAAATCGGCTCAAATTGTTAGCGGATGCCATGTTGCGTTTGGAGAGCCCCTGTGTGCCCAAACATTGGAGCTCCCCCACAAGTGACCCCATTTTGGAAACTAGACCCCCCAAGGCACCTTTCTAGATGCATAGTGAGCACTTGGAATCCCCAGGTGCTTCACAAATTGATTCGTAAAAATCAAAAAGTAAAAAAAAAAACACTTTTTCATTTTTATGAATCAATTTGTGAAGCACCTGGGGTTCCAAGTGCTCACTATGAATCTAGATAGGTGCCTTGGGGGGTCTAGTTTCCAAAATGGGGTCACTTGTGGGGGAGCTCCAATGTTTGGGCACACAGGGACTCTCCAAATGCAACATGATATCCGCTAACAAATTGTCGGCTCAAATTGTTAGCGGATATCATGTTGCATTTGGAGAGTCCCTGTGTGCCCAAACATTGGAGCTCCCCCACAAGTGACCCCATTTTGGAAACTAGACCCCCCAAGGCACCTATCTAGATGAATAGTGAGCACTTGGAACCTCCAGGTGCTTCACAAATTGATTCATAAAAATGAAAAAGTGTTTTTTTTTTCACTTTTTCATTATTACGAATCAATTTGTGAAGCACCTGGGGGTTCCAAGTGCTCACTATGCATCTAGAAAGGTGCCTTGGGGGGTCTAGTTTCCAAAATGAGGTCACTTGTGGGGGAGCTCCAAAGTTTGGGCACAGAGGGGCTCTCCAAACGCAATGTGGTGTCCGCTAACAATTTGAGCCGATTTTCCATTCAATTTGTTAGCGGATACCATGTTGCATTTAGAGAGTCCCTGTGTGCCCAAACATTGGAGCTCCCCCACAAGTGACCCCATTTTGGAAACTAGACCCCCCAAGGAACCTATCTAGATGCATAGTGAGCACTTGGAACCCCTAGGTGCTTCACAAATTGATTCGTAAAAATGAAAAAGTGTTTTTTTTTCACTTTTTCATTATTACGAATCAATTTGTGAAGCACCTGGGGGTTCCAAGTGCTCACTATGCATCTAGAAAGGTGCCTTGGGGGGTCTAGTTTCCAAAATGGGGTCACTTGTGGGGGAGCTCCAAAGTTTGGGCACAGAGGGGCTCTCCAAACGCAATGTGGTGTCCACTGACAATTTGAGCCAATTTTCCATTCAATTTGTTAGCGGATACCATGTTGCATTTAGAGAGTCCCTGTGTACCCAAACATTGGAGCTCCCCCACAAGTGACCCCATTTTGGAAACTAGACCCCCCAAGGCACCTATCTAGATGCATAGTGAGCACTTGGAACCCCTATGTGCTTCACAAATTGATTCGTAAAAATGAAAAAGTGTTTTTTTTTTTCACTTTTTCATTATTACGAATCAATTTGTGAAGCACCTGGGGGTTCCAAGTGCTCACTATGCATCTAGAAAGGTACCTTGGGGGGTCTAGTTTCCAAAATGGGGTCACTTGTGGGGGAGCTCCAAAGTTTGGGCACAGAGGGGCTCTCCAAACGCAATGTGGTGTCCGCTAACAATTTGAGCCGATTTTCCATTCAATTTGTTAGCGGATACCATGTTGCATTTAGAGAGTCCCTGTGTGCCCAAACATTGGAGCTCCCCCACAAGTGACCCCATTTTGGAAACTAGACCCCCCAAGGAACCTATCTAGATGCATAGTGAGCACTTGGAATCCCTAGGTGCTTCACAAATTGATTCGTAAAAATGAAAAAGTGAAAAAAAAAACACTTTTTCATTTTTATGAATCAATTTGTGAAGCACCTGGGGTTCCAAGTGCTCACTATGAATCTAGATAGGTGCCTTGGGGGGTCTAGTTTCCAAAATGGGGTCACTTGTGGGGGAGCTCCAATGTTTGGGCACACAGGGACTCTCCAAATGCAACATGATATCCGCTAACAAATTGTCGGCTCAAATTGTTAGCGGATATCATGTTGCATTTGGAGAGTCCCTGTGTGCCCAAACATTGGAGCTCCCCCACAAGTGACCCCATTTTGGAAACTAGACCCCCCAAGGCACCTATCTAGATGAATAGTGAGCACTTGGAACCTCCAGGTGCTTCACAAATTGATTCATAAAAATGAAAAAGTGTTTTTTTTTTCACTTTTTCATTATTACGAATCAATTTGTGAAGCACCTGGGGGTTCCAAGTGCTCACTATGCATCTAGAAAGGTGCCTTGGGGGGTCTAGTTTCCAAAATGAGGTCACTTGTGGGGGAGCTCCAAAGTTTGGGCACAGAGGGGCTCTCCAAACGCAATGTGGTGTCCGCTAACAATTTGAGCCGATTTTCCATTCAATTTGTTAGCGGATACCATGTTGCATTTAGAGAGTCCCTGTGTGCCCAAACATTGGAGCTCCCCCACAAGTGACCCCATTTTGGAAACTAGATCCCCCAAGGAACCTATCTAGATGCATAGTGAGCACTTGGAACCCCTAGGTGCTTCACAAATTGATTCGTAAAAATGAAAAAGTGTTTTTTTTTCACTTTTTCATTATTACGAATCAATTTGTGAAGCACCTGGGGGTTCCAAGTGCTCACTATGCATCTAGAAAGGTGCCTTGGGTGGTCTAGTTTCCAAAATGGGGTCACTTGTGGGGGAGCTCCAAAGTTTGGGCACAGAGGGGCTCTCCAAACGCAATGTGGTGTCCACTAACAATTTGAGCCAATTTTCCATTCAATTTGTTAGCGGATACCATGTTGCATTTAGAGAGTCCCTGTGTACCCAAACATTGGAGCTCCCCCACAAGTGACCCCATTTTGGAAACTAGACCCCCCAAGGCACCTATCTAGATGCATAGTGAGCACTTGGAACCCCTATGTGCTTCACAAATTGATTCGTAAAAATGAAAAAGTGTTTTTTTTTTTTCACTTTTTCATTATTACGGATCAATTTGTGAAGCACCTGGGGGTTCCAAGTGCTCACTATGCATCTAGAAAGGTACCTTGGGGGGTCTAGTTTCCAAAATGGGGTCACTTGTGGGGGAGCTCCAAAGTTTGGGCACAGAGGGGCTCTCCAAACGCAATGTGGTGTCCGCTAACAATTTGAGCCGATTTTCCATTCAATTTGTTAGCGGATACCATGTTGCATTTAGAGAGTCCCTGTGTGCCCAAACATTGGAGCTCCCCCACAAGTGACCCCATTTTGGAAACTAAACCCCCCAAGGCACCTATCTAGATGCATAGTGAGCAGTTGCAACCCCCAGGTGCTTCACAAATTGATTCGTAAAAATGAAAAAGTGTTTTTTTTTTTCACTTTTTCATTATTACGAATCAATTTGTGAAGCACCTGGGGGTTCCAAGTGCTCACTATGTATCTAGAAAGGTGCCTTGGGGGGTCTAGTTTCCAAAATGGGGTCACTTTTGGGGGAGCTCCAAAGTTTGGGCACAGAGGGGCTCTCCAAACGCAATGTGGTGTCCGCTAACAATTTGAGCCGATTTTCCATTCAATTTGTTAGCGGATACCATGTTGGATTTAGAGAGTCCCTGTGTGCCCAAACATTGGAGCTCCCCCACAAGTGACCCCATTTTGGAAACTAAACCCCCCAAGGCACCTATCTAGATGCATAGTGAGCAGTTGGAACCCCCAGGTGCTTCACAAATTGATTCGTAACAATGAAAAAGTGTTTTTTTTTTCACTTTTTCATTTTTACGAATCAATTTGTGAAGCACCTGGGGGTTGCAACTGCTCACTATGCATCTAGATAGGTGCCTTGGGGGGTCTAGTTTCCAAAATGGGGTCACTTGTGGGGGAGCTCCAATGTTTGGACACACAGGGGCTCTCTAAACGCAACATGGTGTCCGCTAATTATTCAAGCAAATTTTACAATCAAAAAGTCAAATGGTGCTCCTTCCCTTCCGAGCCCTACAGTGCGCCCAAACAGTGTTTTTTCCCCAAATATTGGGTATCTGCGTGCCCAGGGGAAATTGCACAACAAATTTTGCGGTCCATTTTTTCTTGTTACCCCTGTGAAAATAAAAAAAATTGGGTCTAAAGTAACATTTTTGTGAAAAAAGTTAAATGTTCATTTTTTTCTTCCACATTCAAAAAATTCCTATGAAGCACCTGAAGGGTTAATAAAGTTCTTGAATGTGGTTTTGAGCACCTTGAGGGGTGCAGTTTTTAGAATGGTGTCACTTTTGGGTATTTTCTGTCATAAAGACCTCTCAAAGTGACTTCAAATGTGATGTGGTCCCTAAAAAAATGGTTTTGTAAATTTTGTTGGAAAAATGAGAAATCGCTGGTCAACTTTTAACCCTTATAGCTCCCTAACAAAAAAAAATTTTGGTTCCAAAATTGTGCTGATATAAAGTAGACATGTGGGAAATGTTATTTATTAACTCTTTTGTGTGACATATCTCTCTGATTTCAGGGCTTAAAAATTCAAATTTTGAAAATTGCAAAATTTTCACCAAATTTCCATTTTTTTCACAAATAAACGCAAGTGATATCGAAGAAATTTTTCCACAATCATGAAGTACAATATGTCACGAAAAAACAGTCTCAGAATCAGGGGGATCCGTTGAAGCGTTCCAGAGTAATTACCTCATAAAGTGACAGTGGTCAGAATTGTAAAAATTGGCCCGGTCATTAACGTGCAAACCACCCGCGGGGCTTAAGGGGTTAAAACTGGTTTGTCCGTCACACGGATCACATATAATTGCGCTGAAAATACTGCCATTTCTGGCCTCCATTAAAAATTTGTTTCACTGTGTCAGTGAAGCAATTGACACCAGTTTGCTGTTCAAAATAGTTACCTACAGGCCAGGTATTTAAAACTGTGGTTTGTTTGTCACATGGATCAGATATACGTTTTCAGAAAATACTGCCATTTCTGACCTCCATTAAAAATTTCCTTTAGTGTGTCAGTGAAGCAATTCACAGCAGTTTGCTGTTCAAACTACTTACCTACAGGCCAGGTATTTATAACTCTGTTTTCTCTGTCACACGGAATACATATACGTTGTCAGAAAATACTGCCATTTCTGGCCTCCATTAAAAATTTCTTTCAGTGTGTCAGTGAAGCAATTCACAGCAGTTTTCTGTTCAAACTGCTTACCTGCAGGCCAGGTATTTAAAACTCTGTTTTCTCCGTCACATGGATCACATATAAGTTGTCAGAAAATACTGCCATTTCTGGCCTCCATTAAAAATTTCCTTTAGTGTGTCAGTGAAGCAATTCACAGCAGTTTTCTGTTCAAAATACTTACCTACAGGCCAGGTATTTAAAACTCTGTTTTCTCCGTCACACGGATCACATATACGTTGTCAGAAAATACTGCCATTTCTGGCCTCCATTAAAAATTTCCTTTAGTGTGTCAGTGAAGCAATTCATAGCAGTTTGCTGTTCAAACTACTTACCCACAGGCAAGGTATTTAAAACTCTGTTTTCTCCGTCACATGGATCACATATAATTTCGCTCCAAACTCAGTCATTTGTAGTGAGCGTGGAAGATACTGTCCTCCATTTAAAATGGGCAAGGCATGTGGCAAGGGACGGGGAACTGGACGTGATGGTAATGGTGCATGCAGAGGCCGAGGACAAGGCCATGGGCAAGCTGAAATTGTGCCACAACAAACAACCACATCTACTCGCCTGACCTTCCTGTCCCAATTTCTAGGGGACCGCAGCACACCACTATTGAACCCATAGCAGTGTCAAAAGGTTGTTGGCTGGATAGTGGATAATGCTTCCAGTCACTTAGTCACCACCCTGTCTTCCACACGGTCTAGTCTCAGTAGCCGTGAGTCTGGACCGCTTATTCTTCACCCTGATCCTCCTTCCTCCCACCGTGCCAAGTTCCCAGAGACAACTGATCCCACACTTGGACACTGAGAAGAGCTGTTCAATTTTCCATTTCAAGATTCGGGCCTCTCGCCCGGTTCACTTGAAACGGGGCAAGAGGAGATCGCGTGTAGCGATGCCCAAATATTTGAGCAGCCACGGGCACACGAAGGTGACGGTGGGAAAGTGTCACAAGAGGTGGACGATGATGAAACACAATTGCCAGAAAGTCAGGAGGAGGACCAGGGTGCGGAAGTGGAAGATGTGGTGGTGGATGATATAGTAACTGACCCAACCTGGCAGGAGGACATGCAGAGCGAGGACAGCAGCACACAGGAGGAGGGAGGCACAGCACCCCAACAAGCAGGAAGAAGCAGTGTGGTGGCCGCAGACAGAAAGCAGGCAACCGTTCCCTGTAACACCAACACGAAGGAAGTTGCCAGTACAACTGTTAGGTCTTCCCCAGTCTGGTTGTTTTTAAAGACTCTGCCGATAACCCCAAAAAGGCCATTTGCACCACCTGCCACGCCAGCATCAGCAGGGATGGAAAACGACCAGCCTGACCACCACCAGCATGATCAGGCACATGGCAGCAAAGCACCCGACTTTGTTGGCCGAACCCCAGGGTCCAGGAACAGTGTCTGCAGGTGGCACCATTGCTTCTTCCGCTTTTGTGGATGCAAGCCAATCACCTGTCCATGGTGCATGGGAAGATGACTCCTGCCCTGTACCTGTCGTTGCGCACTCTCAAGTAGCAGCATCAGGAAGCATGTCCATGTCCTTGTCCCAGCGTAGCGTTCAGTTGTCCGTACCACAGTACTTGTAACGCAAGCGCAAATATGCAGCCAACGCCCCACAGGCCACACTACTAAATTCTCACATTTCACGACTAACTTACGCTCGAAATGTTGGCTTTTAGGCTCGTGGAGACGGAAGCATTCCGCAACCTGATGGCGGCGGCCGTCCCTCAGTACTCAGTCCCCTGCCGCCACTATTTCTCCAGGTGTGCCGTCCCCGCATTACACAAGCATTTGTCCCAAAACATTAGCCGTGCCCTCAACAACGCAGTTACCGGGAAAGTCCACCTAACCACAGACACGTGGACAAGTGCTTGTGGGCAGGGACGGTACATCTCGCTGACGGCACACTGAGTTAACATAGTGGAAGCCGGGACCCAGTCGGACCTTAGGACGGAACACGTCCTCCCGACGCTAAGGATTGCGGGCCCTAGGTCAATCAGGGTTGCCCCCACAGTCTACAGCTCCTGCACCTCATCCTCCTCAGCCTCCTCCTCCTCTTCAGCCTCCATCTCCGAAATGACCACATCAGTCACAAGCTGGAAGCACTGCAGCACTGCCTCGGCCAAGCGGCAACAGGCTGTGCTGAAGCTAATATGCTTAGGTGACAACCCGCACAATGCTTAAGAGTTGTGGACAGCTCTGAAAGAGCAGGCAGATCTGTGGCTCACACCGCTGAACCTACAGCCAGGCATGGTCGTGTGTGACAATGGCCGGAACCTGGTGGCGGCTCTGAGGCGAGGCGAGCTCACACATGTACCATGCCTGGCCCATGTGCTTAACCTCGTGGTTCAGAGGTTTCTCAAATCCTATCCGGAGCTGCCGGATCTGCTTATTAAATTATGCCGCCTGTGTGCCGATTTTAGAAAGTCAGCTACAGCTTCTGCCGCCCTTGCAGTGTTTCAGCAGCGTTTGCAGCTTCCGGCCCACAGAATGGTGTGTGATGTCACCACGCGTTGGAACTCTACACTGCAGATGTTGGGAAGGATTTGTGCACAGAAGAGGGCAGTTGTTGAGTACCAGCATCAACAAGGCCGTCGGTATTCAGTTCAAACTCCACACATAAGACCTCAGGAGTGGACATGGATGTCGGACATATGTACCATCCGCCAAAACTTTGAGGACTCCTCCAAGATGGTGAGCGGTGATGACGCCATAATTAGCATCACCATCCCGCTTCTCTGTCTTCTGAAACGCTCTCTGCTCACAATCAAAGAGGATGCATTGCAGGCGGTGCATGATGGGATGGAGCAAGGAACCATACAGGGTGATTACACACAGCCAAGCCTCATCTCATCCCAACGTGGATTGGGTGACAATGAGGAACAGGAGGAGGAGGAAGGACAGGAGTTAGTTTCATGCACTATAGACGGTACTACCTGCACAGCTGTCATACCGTCTGTTCAGCGTGGATGGCCAGAGGACAGAGAGGAGGAGAGCATGGTCAGTTATCCTCTTGGTGAGGGCACGGAAGTCTTGCCTGTTAGTAGTCTGGCACGCATGGCTGAGTTTATGTTATGCTGCCTTTCCCATGACCCTCGCGTTCTCAAAATTTTGGGTGACTGTCATTACTGGTTGGTGACACTTCTAGACCCACGCTACAAGGAGAACTTAATATCTCTTATTCCTGCGGCGGACAGGTCTACAAAAATGGGGCTGTACCAGAAGGCCCTTCTTGCGGAACTGTTAAAAAAATTCCAATTTGAAAACGCTGGCGGCAGAGGGAACACTTCATTGGACAACCAAGGAGTACAGGCAAGAGAGACACAACTTCAATCCAGCAGAGGCATGGGAACACTGTCAAAGTTCTGAGAGAGTTTTCTCAGACCCTCCCATCGCACAGGCCCTGAGGCGCGGGATACTCTCACAATGAGTGCAAAGTTAGGGAAGATGCTGAGGGAGTACCTTGCCGACCGTACCAACGTCCTCCGTGATTCCGCTGTGCCTTATAATTATTGGGTATCCAAGATGGATACGTGGAATGAACTGGCTCTCTATGCCTTGGAGGTCATGGCCTGCCCTGCCGCCAGTGTTTTATCAGAGCGGGTTTTTAGTGCCGCTGGTGGAATTATAACTGATAAGAGCATCCGCCTGTCAACTGAAAATGCTGACAGGCTGACTCTTATAAAAATGAACAAGGGCTGGTTTGGGCCAGACTTCTCAACACCACCGAATGATAGCAGCGTAACATAAACTCAAATCCAGTGTTTTTTCTTGGGAAGTGTATTCCCATGCACCTTTTCACACCCACACATGGGTATACGCTTCCTGATTTTGGCTATTTGCTCTTGTCCTCCTCCTCATCCTCCACCACCATATCACCAGGGTGACCGTGGTCCATGATGCAACACCCACATAATTTTTTTAAAGGGTGTTTATGATGCCCGTAAAAAATTTTTTTCATACAGTATGTTAATGTATACCCCCCAGGGGTAAATGTTTGTCAGCCTATACACTTAGTGCATGGGCATTACAAGTATAGGAGGCACACTCCTTTCTAATGGGAACATTTTTTTATGAGGCCCTCCTCCACGTCTCTTCCAAGAGGCATTGAAGTGCCTCCAAATTTTTGGCAGCCCTTGCATTCACTGCATAGGCCAATACTATGGGAGACTCTCTCCTTTCTAATGGGAATTTGCCGTTACTGTAGCCCTGCTCTATGTGTCTTTAAATTCTTAGTGGGGTTTTTCCTAAAATTGGTCAGCCGCTGGACTCACTGCATACCCTATAACTGTATAGCAGACCCTCTCCTTTCTAATGGGAACATGTCGTACTTGTTACTGTGGCCCTGCTCTGTGTGTCTTTAAATTCTTAGTGGGGTTTTTTGCTAAAATTGGTCAGCTGTTGGACTCACTGCATACCCTATAACTGTATAGCAGACCCTCTCCTTTCTAATGGGAACATGTCGTACCTTGTTACTGTGGCCCTGCTCTGTGTGTCTTTAAATTCTTAGTGGGGTTTTTCCTAAAATTGGTCAGCCGTTGGACTCACTGCATACCCTATAACTGAATAGCAGACTCTCTCCTTTCTAATGGGAACATGTCGTACCTTGTTACTGTGGCCCTGCTCTGTGTGTCTTTAAATTCTTAGTGGGGTTTTTTCCTAAAATTGGTCAGCCCTTGGACTCACTTCATACCCTATAACTGTATAGCAGACTCTCTCCTTTCTAATGGGAACATGTCGTACCTTGTTACTGTGGCCCTGCTCTGTGTGTCTTTAAATTCTTCGTGGGTTTTTTTCCTAAAATTGGTCAGCCCTTGGACTCACTGCATACCCTATAACTGAATAGCAGACCCTCTCCTTTCTAATGGGAACATGTCGTACTTGTTACTGTGGCCCTGCTCTATGTGTCTTTAAATTCTTAGTGGGGTTTTTCTTAAAATTGGTCAGCTGTTGGACTCACTGCATACCCTATAACTGTTAATATACATACAACAGCCTTAAATACATGCCCAAGAGCAAACATAGCTGATAAACCATAGAATCTAGGTCAGCATGAGCTCCACTCCAAAAACATACTTAGCCAAAGAGAAAATCTGGAGTAGCTTAGGTAAGAAACAATCTTTATTGAATACATAAATATCAAAAATTAATAATCAAATCACAGCATTTACACAGATAGGGGTAAAAAGGGAGTCGAGTGATAGCAGCACTAAACAGCTCGTGAACCCCCACACACCCGCATCATATTTGTAACTTGCGAGGTGAGGACTCCTAAGGTAAGGTAACTATCAGAGTTTAGAAAAAATGGCCAGGGAACAATCAATCATTCATTATAACCAGGACTAGGAAACGTCCATAGTCTCATATAAAGTCCACAGTCCAAGTATATATAAATAAAGAAGAAGAACCTTACCAGAGGAGATGGGACACGAAGCTAAAGTGCTGAGTGCAATAGACCCATGGAGAGAACCGTCATGGAGAGAACTGAAAATGCTGACAGGATGACTCTTATAAAAATGAACAAGGGCTGGATTGGGCCAGACTTCTCAACACCACCGAATGATAGCAGTGTAACATAAACTCAAATCCAGTGTCTTTTCTAGGGAGGTGTATTCCCATGCACCTTTTCACACCCACACATGGGTATACGCTTCCTGATTTTGCCTATTTGCTCTTGTCCTCCTCCTTCTCCTCATCCTCCACCACCATATCATCAGGGTGACCGTGGTCCGTGCTCTATGTGTCTTGAAATTCTTAGTGGGGTTTTTCCTAAAATTGGTCAGCCGTTGGACTCACGGCATACCCTATAACTGTATAGCAGACTCTCTCCTTTCTAATTGGAACATGTCGTACTTGTTACTGTGGCCCTGCTCTATGTGTCTTTAAATTCTTAGTGGGGTTTTTCCTAAAATTGGTCAGCCATTGGACTCGCTGCATACCCTATAACTGTATAGCAGACTCTCTCCTTTCTAAATGGAATTTGTCGTTACTGTGGCCTTGCTCTATGTGTCTTTAAATTCTTGGTGGGGTTTTTCGCAAATTTTGGTTGCCCTTGTAGTCACAGCATAGGCATTACCACTGTAGGAGACCGGCTCCTTTATAATGGGAACATTTTTTTTACTGAGACCCTCCTCTATGTCTCTTCAAAGGGGTATTGGGTTGCGTCCATATTTTTGGCAGCTCTTGCACTCACTGGATACGCAATAACAGTATAGGAGACCCACTTTTTAATAATGGGAACAACAAAGCATAGCTGGCTGATGGCTCTCTAACAATAGCGAGGGCCGACTGCTGGCCTTTTAAGAATAGTAAGGGCCGTCTGATGTCCCTATAAAAATAGGCTTTATGACTTTCAGAGTCCCTCCATCATAAATAAAACAGGATGTGTCTGATGATGTGTCACACACCACATTGCCAGATAAGGTTGTAAAATGTTAAAATGACATTTCCCGGTGAATGCATTTGTCTTAAAAAATAACGTAAAAAAACTCGAAGCAATAGGATCTTTCTTTAGTATAAAAAACAGCGTCACCAATTTAACCTCAATGTAATCACATTGTTCAGCTCCTGCACCTCCTCCTCCATCTCCGAAATGACCACATCAGTCACAAGCTGACAGCACTGCAGCACTGCCTTGGCCAAGCGGCAACAGGCTGTGCTGAAGATAACATGCTTAATGCTTAATTGACAAACCGCCCAGCGCTGCAGAGTTGTTGAAAGCTGTAACACAGCAGCCTGATCTGTGGCTCTCACCGCTGAACATACAGCCAGGCATGGTTGTGTGTGACAATGGGCGGAACTTTGTGATGGAGAAATGACACCCAGGGTAGATACGGTTTCCCTCTATGCCAGTCCTTTCACCGAGCTAAATACAACTCTCAGCAAAAAAAGCTGTGGACTGGCTCCGTACCGTCCCTGGCCACATTCACTTGTCCACGTGTTTGTGGTTAGGCGGTCCTACCCAGTAAGTGCACTGGGGAGGGCACGGGTAATGTTGTGGGACCAGTGCTTGTGGAAGGCGGAGATGATACCGGGAGAAATAGTGGCGGCTGGGGACCGAGTATGGACACGCGGCTGCTGCCGGCATGAGGTTGTGAAAAGCTTCCGCCTCCACGAGCCTAAAAGGCCATATTTCAAGTGCAAGCAGCTGCCCAGAAATCTGGCAGTTTAGTGTTGCGGCCTGTGGGTGGGTGGCTGGCTGCATACTTACGCTTGCATTCTAAATAACAGAAAACTAAGCAGATGGTGGCCTCTATCATCATCATGGCCTCACCTCGGCACTATGAACTCTCCTGAAGGAAAAGCCAGGGTCCACCGGAGGAGTCTCCGGTTCTCTGGTGGGCCCGTCCAACCCTGCCAAGAAGCAGCCCTGGCTAAGAAAAGTGTGGGGGAAGGTTCCCGGACACTCTATGGCTGTTTTTTTTAATGTGGTTCGGATATGCTTATGCATGTTATTTCTTAAACCGCATTGCAGATCAGGCCATTGTCCAACTCTGTATTCATGAAATTACAGTAAATGCGCAAAGAAAGATGTTTGTGTGTCAAAGCACCACCAACAAGTGCGAGTTGATGTTGGACGGGCAGCCATTGCTTCTGCAACAAGCTGCATTAGAGGACATCCTGGGAGAAATGACACCCAGGGTAGATACGGTTTCCCTCTATGCCAGTCCTTTCACTGAGCTAAATACAACTCTCAGCAAAAAAAGCTGTGGACTGGCTCCGTACCGTCCCTGGCCACATTCACTTGTCCACGTGTTTGTGGTTAGGCGGTCCATCCCAGTAAGTGCACTGGGGAGGGCACGGGTAATGTTGTGGGACCCGTGCTTGTGGAAGGCGAAGACGATACCGGGAGAAATAGTGGCGGCTGGGGACCGAGTATGGGCACCCGGCTGCTGCCGGCATGAGGTTATGAAAAGCTTCCGCCTCCACGAGCCTAAAAGGCCACATTTCAAGTGCAAGCAGCTGTCAAAAATTTGGCAGTATAGTATTGCGGCCTGTGGGTGGGTGGGTGGCTGGCTTCATACTTGCGCTTGCATTCCAAGGAATGGGGTAGGGACAACTGAATGCTGCACTGGGACAAGGACCTGGATGGTGATTGTTGCAAGTCTGCAGCGACAGGTGCATGGCGGGAGGCATCTTCGCATGCGCCAAGGATCACTTATGATGGGCACACTTTTAGGCAGTGACCTGGGAGTCAGAGATGCTTCCAGAGGTCTTCCCCATGCTGTTCCCATGTCTTTTTAGCACTGTATGCATGTGTCTGATGTGGCCACATGGCCAGATAAGGTTGTAAAATGTTAAAATGACATTTCCCAGTGAATGCATTTGTCTTTGTTGAAAGCAATGCAAAAGTGCAAAAACGCATCAAAAACGCTACGTGTGAACATAGCCCAAGGTGTGGAGGAGTATTTTTGGTTTTGGTTATTTATTTTGCCTTATATACAAGTCATTACCCTGGAAAGGATGTTCCTTAATATATTTTCCAGGAAAATCCATTTTGGTTTTGTTTTTGTATGTTTTATTGTGAATGCGTGAAACTGGCGTAATACTCTAACAACGTTGTTGACAGCAGTGACCTGGGAGTCAGAAATGCTTCCAGGGATCTTCCCCATGCTGATCCCATGTCATTTGAGCACTGTTCCCATGGATTTGGGCAATTTTTAGGTCCTCAGCAGACCGCCGGGGGGAGCCGCCTGAAAAATGCTGAAGTTTCCCATAGACTTACATTGGGCTCATTGCTCAGGTCGAGCACCCAAGTGTTCCAATTTGCTCGACCCGAGCAACGAGTACCCGAGAATTTTAGTGCTCGCTCATCACTAGTCATGAGTTCGAATCCACAGAGTGCCTATTTTTAATTATTCACAATAAAGCTTTCTATCCAGCAAAATGATATTTGCATAACCTTTGTGCATGAGATTTCATTTTGAACTAAAAAATTAGCGATTCAATGTTCACTGCCCTTCTAGGCAATCACTGGCATCTGTAATGTTCTAGTGGCTTACTGGGTTAAAGTGCCTGTCTTATAATCAGGAAATCATTGGTTTGAATCCCCAGAGTGCTTTTTTTTTTTATTTATTCATAATAGAGCTTTCTATCCAGCAAAAGGATATTTGCATAACCTTTGGGCACGAAATAGTGCAATTGTGAGATATAGAACGTGTATTAAGTGTTCATAAAGAGCAAAATGTCATCCTACGCTGTATAGATTGGCATTAAGAATGACATAGTAAAACCAATGGATTTCATTTTGAATTATCCAATTAGTGATTCCTTGTTCACTGCCCTTCTAGACAAACATTTGCACCTGTGATATTCCAGCTGTTTACTGGGTTAATGCTCCTGTCTCGTAAACAGGAGGTCATGAGTTCTAATCCACAGAGTGCCTATTTTTAATTATTCACAATAAAGATTTATATCCAACAAAAGGATAATATTTGCATAACCTTTGGACATGAGATAGTGCAATTGTGAGATATAGAACGTGTATTAACCCCTTCGCGACATTGGGATTTTCCGTTTTTGCATTTTCGTTTTTTGCTCCCCTTTTCCCAGAGCTATAGCGTTTTTATTTTTTGGTCAATATGGCCATGTGAGGGCTTATTTTTTTGCGGGATGAATTGTACTTTTAAACGCCATTACTAGTTTTACCATATCATGTACTGGAAAACGGGAAAAAATTGCAGTGTAGTGAAATTGCAAAAAAAGTGCAATACCACAGATGTTTTTTTTTTTTTTTTACCACGTTCACTGGATGCTAAAACTGACCTGCCCTTATTATTCTCCAGGTCATTACGAGTTCGTAGACACCAAACATTTATAGGTTATTTTATATTTAAGTGGTGAAAAAAATTCAAAGTTTGCTAAAAAAAAAATTAAAAAATGGCGCCATTTTCTGAGACCCGTAGCATCTCCATTTTTCGGGATCTGAGGGCTTGTTTTTTGCGCACCGAGCTGACGTTTTTATTGATACCATTTTGGGGTAGATCCGATGTTTTGATCGCCCGTTATTGCATTTTATTGCAATGTTGCGGCGACCAAAAAAACGTAATTCTGGCGTTTAGAATTTTTTTCTCATTATGCCGTTTACCGATCAGATTAATTTTTTTTTTTAATTGATAGATCGGGCGATTGTGAAAGCGGCGATACCAAATATGTGTATGTGGGGTTTATTTTTTATTATTTTATTTTGAATGGGGCAAAAGGGGGTTGATTTAAACTTTTATATATTTTAAATTTTTTTAATATTTTTAAAAACATTTTTTTTTACTTTTTGCTTGCTTCTGTAGTCTCCATAGGAGACTAGAAGCAGCAACTGTCCGATCGCCTCTGCTATATATAGGTGATCAGCAGATCACCTGTATGTAGCAGAAATGCTCCTGTACTATGAGCGTCGACCACTAGGTGGCGCTCATAGCAATCTTTATATGACAACCACTGGTGTCTGCTGCAGACCCAGGGTTGTCATGACCACCCATTGGTGATCCGCGATCACGTGATGGGGTCACTGATGGGTGGGGCTAATGCCGTGCTTCCGGCTCAGCGCTATTAAATGCCGCTGTCAGAGATTGACAACGGCATTTAACATGTTAACAGCAGTGGGTGGATCGCGATTCCACCCTCGGCTGTTGCGGGCACATGTCAGCTGTAATAATCAGCTGACATGTGCTCGGTTCAGTGCGGGCTCAGCGCCGGAGCCCTCACTGAACCGGGGGTGCTGGCCTGGGGCGTATTAATATGCCCTGGGCCAGTAAGGGGTTAAGCGTTCATAAAGAACAAAATGTCATCATACGCTGTATAGATTGGCATTAAGAATGACACAGTAAAACCAATGGATTTCATTTTGAATTATCCAATTAGCGATTCAATGTTCACTGCCCTTCTAGACAAACAAATGTGTCTGTGATGTTCCAGTGGCTTACTGGGTTAATGCAACTGGCTTATAAACAGGAGGTCGTGAGTTTGAATACTAAGAGTGCCTTTTTTTTCCACAATAAAGCTTTCTATCCAGGAAAAGGATATTTGCATAACATTTGGGCATGAAATAGTGCAATTGTGAGATATAGAACGTGTATTAAGTGTTCATAAAGAACAAAATGTCATCATACGCTGTATAGATTGGCATTAAGAATAACATAGTGAAACCAAAGGATTTCATTTTGAACTAACCAATTAGCATTTCAATGTTCACTACCCTTCATGACAAAAGTTTGTACCTGTGATGCTCCAGTGGCTTACTGCGGTGATGTGCCTGTCTTGCAAGCAGAAGGTCATGAGTTTAAATACAAGGAGTGCCA
Source organism: Phyllobates terribilis (assembly GCF_046119375.1). Taxonomy (NCBI): domain Eukaryota; kingdom Metazoa; phylum Chordata; class Amphibia; order Anura; family Dendrobatidae; genus Phyllobates; species Phyllobates terribilis. The sequence goes on from NW_027362762.1 coordinate 613,199,709, forward strand.
TTTATTCACAATAAACCTTTCTATACAGCAAAGGGAAGTTTGCATAACCTTTGGGTTTGAGATGTGAGAGCATGCTCGGTGCTCACCCAAGCATCTCACTGCTTGAGATGCTCAGCACTCACTGAGTATTTCTGGGGGAGCTCAGATACCCTCCCTGCATGTTTGGTGCTCTTTACAGAGCCAATGAACATGCAGGGGTTGCCTGCCACTCACTGTAATGATGTAGCCATGTTGGTTGAAACAATGGATACAGGAAGCATGTGCTAGCATTTCTTCTGCTGTGTTGCTATCAGTGTGTCAAGAGTGGGAGAAGAGGGTTGCATTGACAATCCAACACAATGGGCAGTACTTTGAACACATTTTATAAGTGGGCATAAACTTGTAAAAAACTCATGAAAGAATAGTTACGTTAAAACCAAGCACACCATTGTTTTTCTTATGAAATTCTCAATAAGTTTGATGTGTCACATGACCCTCTTCCCATTGAAAAAAATAAAGTTGGATCCAAAATGGCCAACTTCAAAATGGCCACCATGGTCACCACCCATCTGGAAAAGTTTTCCCCCTCCCATATACTAATGTGCCACAAACAGGAAGTTGATATCACCAACCATTCCCATTTAATTTAGGTGTATCCATATAAACGGCCCACCCTGTATATGGAAGACTTTGGGCTGTGCATTATATTATATGGAGGACTATGGGCTGTGCATTATACTATATGGAGGACTATGGGCTGTGCAGTATACTATATGGAGGATTATGGGCTGTGCAGTATACTATATGGAGGACTATGGGTGTGCAGTATACTATATGGAGGATTATGGGCTGTGCAGTATACTATATGGAGGACTATGGGCTGTGCAGTATACTATATGGAGGATTATGGGCTGTGCAGTATACTATATGGAGGATTATGGGCTGTGCAGTATACTATATGGAGGTTTATGGGCTGTGCAGTATACTACATGGAGGACTATGGCTGTGCATACTATATGGAGGACTATGGGCTGTGCAGTATACTATATGGAGGATTATGGGCTGTGCAGTATCCTATATGGAGGACTATGGGCTGTGCATTATACTATATGGAGGACTATGGACTGTGCATTATACTATATGGAGGACTATGGGCTGTGCATTATACTATATGGAGGACTATGGGCTGTGCATTATACTATATGGAGGACTATGGGCTGTGCAGTATACTATATGGAGGACTATATGGGCTGTGCATTATACTATATGGAGGACTAAGGGCTGTGCAGTATACTATATGGAGGATTATGGGCTGTGCATTATACTATATTGAGGACTATGGGCTGTGCAGTATACTATATGGAGGACTATGGGCTGTGCATTATACTATATGGAGGACTATGGGCTGTGCATTATACTATATGGAGGACTATGGGCTGTGCATTATACTACATGGAGGACTATGGGCTGTGCATTATAATTCTGCAATGGGCCCCATGACTTCTATGTTCGCCCCTTGAGAATATAATTGTTTATCTTTTTCTATACATTAAATAACAGCGGCAGAATTATTATTATTATTTATTATTATAGCGCCATTTATTCCATGGCGCTTTACATGTGATAGGGATATACATAGCAAAAACATTTACATAATCTTAACAAAACGAGTCAGCGACTGGTACAGGAGGAGCGACAACCCTGCCCGCGAGGGCTCACAGTCTACAAGGGATGGGTGAGGATACAGTAGGTGAGGGTAGAGCTGGTCGTGCAGCGGTATGGTGGAGCGGTGGTTACTGGAGGTTGTAGGCTTGTCGGAAGAGGTAGGTCTTCAGGTTCCTTTTGAAGGCTTCCATGGTAGGTGAGAGTCTGATGTGTTGGGGTACAGAGTTCCAGAGTAGGGGCGATGCACGGGAGAAATCTTGTATGCGATTGTGGGAAGAGGAGATAAGAGGGGAGTAGAGAAGGAGATCTTGTGAGGATCGGAGGTTGCGTGCAGGTAAGTGCCGGGAGACTAGGTCACAGATGTATGGAGGAGACAGGTTGTGGATGGCTTTTTATGCCGTGGTTAGGGTTTTGAACTGGATTCTCTGGGCAATGGGGACCCAGTGAATGGATTGACAGAGGGGGGAGGCTGGGGAGTAGCGGGGGGGACAGGTGGATTAGTTGAGCAGCAGAGTTTAGGATAGATTGGAGGGGCGCAAGAGTGTTGGAAGGGAGGCCACAGAGCAAGAGGTTGCAGTAGTCGAGGCGGGAGATGATGAGGGCATGCACTAGTGTTTTTGCAGAGTCTTTACTGATGAATGAACGGATCCAGGAGATATTTTTGAGTTGGAGTCGGCAGGAAGTGGAAAGGGCTTGGATATGTGGTTTGAAGGAGAGATCAGAGTCCAGGGTTACCCCAAGGCAGCGAGCTTGTGGGACTGGGGAGAGTGAACAGCCATTGACGTTGATGGATAGGTCAGATGGGGGATATGAATGAGAATGGGGGACATATACCAGGATGGGGGCCATATACAAGGATGTGGACCAAGATGGAGGGCGCGCACATATATATATTGTAACATACCTGGCGGCGTCCTTGCATGGTGGTCCATCTCCCACTGTGCAAGAGGGCGCACTTGATCTCCTGTCCAGAATGTCTCTCTGGCTTCCCTCCATGCTGTCTGTTTGTGTCTGTTTCTGCTGCTTAAGGGCGGCGCCCGATCTCTTCCTGCCTTTTGTACCTGCTGTGGGTCACACCCCTTGTGCGTCCTCAGCCTATTGCTGTCTGTCACTTGGTATATAGCTCAGCAGCTCCCTTCTATCCCTGCCTGAGCATAGTGTTTCCTTCAGTGTGTGCTTGCACTCTGAAGGTGCCAGGTCCCGTCTCTTGTCTCCTGCTTTTTGTATCAGTTCCCGTGTCTGAACTGTGTCCTGTATGTCTCCTGCTTTGCGGTATCAGCTCCCGTGTCTGAACTGAGTCCTGTATGTCTCCTGCTTTGCGGTATCAGCTCCCGTGTCTGAACTGAGTCCTGTATGTCTCCTGCTTTTCGGTATTAGTTCCCGTGTCTGAACTGAGTCCTTTCTGTGTTCTCTTGTCTGTCCTGTCTGAACACGCTCCTAGCCTGTTCCTCCCGCCTTCTAGGGGCCGATTACCTAGACCCGCTCCTGTATCTTGTCTGTCCTGTCTGAACACGCTCCTTGCCTGTTCGTCCTGCCTCTCTGGGGGCTGTATTCCCAGACCCGCTCCTGTATCCCGCTGCAGTGTCGGTCTCCTCCGTACACTCAGTTCCAGTCTGAACTCTCTCCTATCCTTTACCTGTTTTGCCTCTATGTCCGTTCCCTTCCTTTTTCTGCAGAGTCTGAACTCGTACCTAACTCCTGCCAGTTGTCTCTGTACTCCCGTTTGTGAGTTTGTGGTCCACTCGCTACTTCACTGCAAGTACCCTGTGGGTGTCTGGCTCTGTCTTTCCCTTCCTGTCTGTTCCGTGTGAACAGAGCCCTGTCCTCCCTGCTCAGCCTTGTCTGCACTCTAGCCGTGCTTGCCTGTAACCCTCTGCCTGTATTGTTCCTGAGTCCCGGTGTGTACTGGGTCCTATCCCGCCTGTGTTCCTACCTGCTAGTGCCTCCCTGTCTGCACTCTAGCTGTGCTTGCCTTTACCCCCCTGCCTGCATACCCGCCTGCCTGCATACCAGTCGTGCCTGCCTATACCCACCAGTCTGTGTGCCAGCCTACCAGCCTGTTCCTGTATTCCCCTGTGTGGGTCAACAGCCGTGTCCGGGGTCTGTCCTGGAGTAGCACCTGGTCCCTCTGCTCGGTTCCTCCTTGGTGCACTGGCGTCGTATGCCGTCGTGCGACCCTGGTCGGATCGGGTGAATACTTAGTCACGCCCCTCCAGGCATTCACTCTCCGGCACGGTCCAGTGGAATCACTACCAATCACACGCACACGCCGCTTAGCCCGGGCGTGTGCATAACAGCATGCTCAGGCCATGGTTCCCGTTGAGCCCCACGGCCTTCGCTCTTTGAGAAGTTTTTCCAGCGAATACATGCATTAAAATAAATAAATAAATTTTTTTCCCCCTTTAGCTGAGTTCCAGGCGAATTACGCACCCGTCCAGATGGATCTATCAGCTCTCGTTCCTGCGGATCCGCCACGTTACTATGGGGATCCAAGACAGTGTCGTGCATTTGTGGAGCAATGCATGCTACACTTTAAGGCCTACCCTCTCTATTTTCCTTCCGATTGGGCTAAAGTGGCCTTTATGATTGACTACCTAGCGGGTGATGCCTTGAAATGGGTCACCCCCCTATGGGAAGCATGGGATCCTGTCATCCTTGACCTGCAGGCCTTCCTGGTGGCCTTTCGTATGGTCTTCGAGGACCCTAACTCTGAAGTCCCTGCTGAAGCTTCACTTCCCAATATCCCGGAGCAGCCCCGACGGGTAATGTGTGTGGGTAGCGCAATAGTCCTCCAGCCCAATGAGACTACTGCCCACCCAGAATCCTCACAGGGTGACTACGCTTTCCGGAATACTTCTCTCAACCTCAAGAGGCAGTCCAGACGTGCTAGACTTAGAGGCAAGCCGTCACGCCAGGGTCTGTCCTCCCTGAGACCTCCTGACCCCAACCTTGAAGTCCCTACTGAAGCTTCATCTCCCTGTATCCCGGAGAAACCCCAATGGGTAATGTGCGTGGGTAGTGCACCAGTTCTCCTGGCCGAAGAGACTTCTGCCCATCCAGACTCCACACAGGAGAACTTCCTGCACCCGGCATCAGATGCTTCTTTCTCTTTAACCGGTGTGCATGTCCAAGGATGCTCCAAAGCTGTGGTTACCTCAGAGTCTGTGCACCTCTACTACCTGGCGGAGGATCCCCTGTTGCCTCCTGAACCCTCCGGGATACCACTCGATGACAAATGGAGAGAGACTTCTCTACACCCGGTACTCAATACTTTGTCCGCTTCGTCCTGTGAGCCTGACAATGGGTACCCCAAAGTGGTAGTTACCTCCGAGTCTCTACACCCCTCCGACCAGGCGGAGGATCTCCAGTTGTCTCCTGAACCCTTCGGGGTGCTACCTGGTAGCGAAAGGACAGAGACTCTCCTATACTCTGTACCTGATACCTCGCTCGCTTCGTCCAGTGAGTCCAACCTAGTGTACTCCGAAGCAGAGGTTACTCCTGAGTCTCTACACCCCTCCGACCAGGCGGAGGACCTCCAGTTGTGTTCAGAATCCTTCGGGGTGCCACCTGGTGGTGAATGGACAGAGACTTTCCTATATCCTGGATCTGATACCTCGCTTGCTTCGTCCAGTGAGTCCGACCTAGAGTACTCTGAAGCAGAGGTTACCCGTGAGTCTCTACACCCCTCTGACCAGGCGGAGGACCGCCAGCTGTCTCCAGAACCCTTCGGGGTGCCACCTGGTGGTGAATGGACAGAGACTTTCCTATACTCGGTACCCGATACCTCGCCTGCTTCCTCCAGTGAGTCCGACCTAGTGTACTCTGAAGCAGTTGTTTTCTCTGAGCCTCTGCACTCTTCTGACCCGGCGGAGGACCTCCAGTTGTTTCCTGAATCCTCCGGGATACCACCAGATAACAAAGAGACAGTGACTTTTCCTCATTATGTACCTGATAACCCGTCTATTTCTTCCTGTGAGCTTGACAAGATGTACCTCGAAGCAGAGATTACCCTTAAGTCTCTGTCCCCCTCCAACCCAGTGAACGACTGGTCCTCGAATTCCCTGCGGAAGATTCTGGCAGGCCTGAAGAAGAGGGGGCGTAAGGGGGGAGGTACTGTAACATACCTGGCGGCGTCCTTGCATGGTGGTCCATCTCCCACTGTGCAAGAGGGCGCACTTGATCTCCTGTCCAGAATGTCTCTCTGGCTTCCCTCCATGCTGTCTGTTTGTGTCTGTTTCTGCTGCTTAAGGGCGGCGCCCGATCTCTTCCTGCCTTTTGTACCTGCTGTGGGTCACACCCCTTGTGCGTCCTCAGCCTATTGCTGTCTGTCACTTGGTATATAGCTCAGCAGCTCCCTTCTATCCCTGCCTGAGCATAGTGTTTCCTTCAGTGTGTGCTTGCACTCTGAAGGTGCCAGGTCCCGTCTCTTGTCTCCTGCTTTTTGTATCAGTTCCCGTGTCTGAACTGTGTCCTGTATGTCTCCTGCTTTGCGGTATCAGCTCCCGTGTCTGAACTGAGTCCTGTATGTCTCCTGCTTTGCGGTATCAGCTCCCGTGTCTGAACTGAGTCCTGTATGTCTCCTGCTTTTCGGTATTAGTTCCCGTGTCTGAACTGAGTCCTTTCTGTGTTCTCTTGTCTGTCCTGTCTGAACACGCTCCTAGCCTGTTCCTCCCGCCTTCTAGGGGCCGATTACCTAGACCCGCTCCTGTATCTTGTCTGTCCTGTCTGAACACGCTCCTTGCCTGTTCGTCCTGCCTCTCTGGGGGCCGTATTCCCAGACCCGCTCCTGTATCCCGCTGCAGTGTCGGTCTCCTCCGTACACTCAGTTCCAGTCTGAACTCTCTCCTATCCTTTACCTGTTTTGCCTCTATGTCCGTTCCCTTCCTTTTTCTGCAGAGTCTGAACTCGTACCTAACTCCTGCCAGTTGTCTCTGTACTCCCGTTTGTGAGTTTGTCGTCCACTCGCTACTTCACTGCAAGTACCCTGTGGGTGTCTGGCTCTGTCTTTCCCTTCCTGTCTGTTCCGTGTGAACAGAGCCCTGTCCTCCCTGCTCAGCCTTGTCTGCACTCTAGCCGTGCTTGCCTGTAACCCTCTGCCTGTATTGTTCCTGAGTCCCGGTGTGTACTGGGTCCTATCCCGCCTGTGTTCCTACCTGCTAGTGCCTCCCTGTCTGCACTCTAGCTGTGCTTGCCTTTACCCCCCTGCCTGCATACCCGCCTGCCTGCATACCAGTCGTGCCTGCCTATACCCACCAGTCTGTGTGCCAGCCTACCAGCCTGTTCCTGTATTCCCCTGTGTGGGTCAACAGCCGTGTCCGGGGTCTGTCCTGGAGTAGCACCTGGTCCCTCTGCTCGGTTCCTCCTTGGTGCACTGGCGTCGTATGCCGTCGTGCGACCCTGGTCGGATCGGGTGAATACTTAGTCACGCCCCTCCAGGCATTCACTCTCCGGCACGGTCCAGTGGAATCACTACCAATCACACGCACACGCCGCTTAGCCCGGGCGTGTGCATAACATATATATATACAGTGGTGGCCAAAAGTATTGGCACCCCTGCAATTCTGTCAGATAATACTCAGTTTCTTCCTGAAAATGATTGCAATCACAAATTCTTTGGTATTATTATCTTCATTTAATTTGTCTTCAATGAAAAAACACAAAAAGAATTGTCCTAAAGCCAAATTGGATACAATTCCACACCAAACCTAAAAAAGGGGGTGGACAAAAGTATTGGCACTGTTTGAAAAATCATGTGATGCTTCTCTAATTCGTGTAATTAACAGCACCTGTAACTTACCTGTGGCACCTAACAGGTGTTGGCAATAACTAAATCACACTTGCAGCCAGTTAACATGGATTAAAGTTGACTCAACCTCTGTCCTGTGTCCTTGTGTGTACCACCTTGAGCATGGAGAAAAGAAAGAACCAAAGAACTGTCTGAGGACTTGAGAAACCAAATTGTGAGGAAGCATGAGCAATCTCAAGGTTACAAGTCCATCTCCAAAGACCTGAATGTTCCTGTGTCTTCCGTGCGCAGTGTCATCAAGAAGTTTAAAGCCCATGGCACTGTGGCTAACTTCCCTAGATGTGGACGGAAAAGAAAAATCTAGGGAAACAGTTCTTACCCAGTTTCTGTGGAAACTGTTTGGGTAAGAATACAAGGAGAGAACAACGGAAAGGACACCATTGTAGGCATTTACTACAGGCCACCTGGGCAAGCTGAAGATATGGATGAATTCTTTATGTATCAAATGACCAAGTTCTCCAAAAAATATGACGTAGTGGTCATGGGAGATTTCAACTATCCAGACATTTGTTGGGAATCTCTCTCAAGTAAAACTAACAGGTCAAGCAAATTCTTATCCTCTCTTGCTGACAACTTTATCTTCCAAAAGGTAGGGGAGAAAACAAGGGGATCTGCTACTTTGGATCTAATCCTTATAAACAGGGAGGAAATGGTTGAGGAGGTAAAGGTGGCTGGGACCCTAGGAGGCAGCGATCATGCTATTATAGAATTTTGGATAACTAGAGGAGGAAGACATGTGAAGACTCAAACTTCAAGGTTAGATTTTAGAAAGGCAGATTTTAAGAGACTCAGAAAGAGAATAGGAGGGATCCAATGGCTGGATGTCCTTAAGGACAAAAATGTCCAGGAAGGATGGGAAATTTTTAAAAATGAGATTCTCAAAGCACAATCGTTAACAATCCCGAAAAGTAGGAAGAATGGGGAGCATTTAAGGAAACCAGGATGGATGAACACAGAACTTAAACACATGCTAAAAAGAAAGAAAAAAATGTTTATTAAATGGAAAAAGGGATGCATATCTAAAGAAGATTATAATGCAGTCTGCAGATCCTGCAGGGCACGTATCAGGTTAGCTAAAGCTGACAATGAATTAAGGCTTGCAAGAGATGTCAAAAGCAATAAAAAAGGATTTTGGGGGTATGTCAAAAGTAAAAGAAAAGTCAAAGATGCTATAGGATTTTTACAGGATGAAAATGGAGAAATGGTAAGAGAGGATGTTGAGAAGGCCGAACTTTTTAATTCCTATTTTGCATCTGTTTTCTCTCAGAAAGAAAATGTAACATCAACTGATCTTCACTGTCCTTTTAAAGGAATAGAGGAATCCAAGTTATCTGTAAACAGAAAGATTGTGAGGGAATATTTAGCTAACATAAATGAGTTCAAGTCTCCAGGTCCAGATGAATTACACCCCAGAGTGCTGAAGGAGATCGTAGAAGAAATTTTAGAACCACTCTCCATAATCTTTGAAAATTCTTGGAGAACAGGAGAAGTCCCAGAAGACTGGAGAAGAGCAAATGTTGTTCCTATCTTCAAAAAGGGGAAGAAGGTGGACCCAGGGAACTATAGGCCGGTGAGTCTGACTTCTATACCGGGAAAGATCTTTGAACAAATTATTAAACAACATGTATGTAAGTACATGGATAAGAATGAAGTGATTAACCAAAGTCAGCATGGGTTTGTAACTAACAAGTCATGTCAGACTAACTTAATTTCCTTCTATGACAGAATCACTGACTGGGTGGATCAGGGAAATGCTGTAGATATAGTATATCTTGACTTCAGCAAAGCATTTGACAAAGTATCTCACACCATCCTTATTGAAAAAATGACCAAGTATGCAATGGACCAGGCAACTGTTAGGTGGATTCATAACTGGCTTAGTGATCGGACTCAAAGGGTGGTTGTAAATGGCTTCACATCCAGCTGGATGAATGTCTCAAGTGGGGTACCACAGGGCTCCGTCCTGGGACCTGTATTGTTCAACATATTTATCAATGATTTAGATGAAGGAATTGAGGGTAAACTGATTAAATTTGCTGATGACACAAAGCTAGGAGGGATAGCTAATACTAGAGAAGAGAGAGAGAGGATTCAAAAAGACCTAAATAAACTGGAGCAGTGGGCAGCAACCAACAGAATGGTTTTTAACAGGGAAAAATGGAAAGTACTACATCTGGGCAATAAAAATGAAAAAAGCATATACAGAATGGGAGGAATAGAGCTAAGCAACAGTACATGTGAAAAAGACTTAGGTATACTAATAGATCATAGACTGAACATGAGTCAACAGTGTGATGCAGCAGCAAAAAAAGGCAAATACAATTCTGGGATGTATTAACAGAAGCATACAGTCTAGATCACGTGAAGTCATTATCGGTCTTTACTCCTCTTTGGTCAGACCTCATCTGGAATACTGTGTACAGTTTTGGGCACCACATTCCACATTTTAAAAAAGACATAGACAAACTGGAGCAAGTTCAGAGAAGAGCGACCAGAATGGTGACTGGTCTGCAAACCATGTCCTATGAGGAACGGTTGCAGGATTTGGGAATGTTTAGCTTGCAAAAAAGAAGACTGAGAGGAGACTTAATAGCTGTCTACAAATATGTCAAGGGCTGTTACATTGTAGAAGGATCATCTTTATTCTCATTTGCACAAGGAAAGACTAGAAGCAATGGGATGAAACTAAATGGGAGGAGACACAGATTAGATATTAGAAAAAACTTTTTGACAGTTAGGGTGATTAATGAGTGGAACAGGCTGCCACGAGAGGTGGTGAGTTCCCCTTCAATGGACGTCTTCAAACAGAGGCTGGACAGACATCTGTCTGAGATGATCTAGTGAATCCTGCTTTGAGCAGGGGGTTGGACCAGAAGACCCAGGAGGTCCCTTCCAACTCTACCATTCTATGATTCTATGAGACGGACTCTATAACCCACAGAAGTTGCTCAGGTAGTGCAGCTCATCCAGGATGGCACATCAATGCGAGCTGTGGCAAGGAGGTTTGCTGTGTCTGTCAGCTTAGTGTCCAGAGGCTGGAGGCGCTACCAGGAGACAGGCCAGTAGACCAGGAGACGTGGAGGGGGCCGTAGGAGGGCAACAACCCAGCAGCAGGACCGCTACCTCTGCCTTTGTGCAAGGAGGAACAGGAGGAGCACTGCCAGAGCCCTGCAAAATGACCTCCAGCAGGCCACAAATGTGCATGTGTCTGCAGAAACGGTTAGAAACCGACTCCATGAGGGTGGTATGAGGGCGTGACGTCCACAGATGGGGGTTGTGCTCACAGCCCAACACCGTGCAGGACACTTGGCATTTGCCACAGAACACCAGGATTCGCAAAGTCGCCACTGGCGCCCTGTGCTCTTCACAGATGAAAGCAGGTTCACACTGAGCATATGTGACAGAGTTGAGAGTCTGGAGACGCCGTGGAGAGCGATCTGCTGCCTGCAACATCCTTCAGCATGACCGGTTTGGCAGTGGGTCAGTAATGGTGTGGGGTGGCATTTCTTTGGAGGGCCGCACAGCCCTCCATGTGTTCGCCAGAGATAGCCTGACTGCCATTAGGTACCGAGATGAGATCCTCAGACCCCTTGTGAGACCATATGCTGGTGCGGTTGGCCCTGGGTTCCTCCTAATGCAGGACAATGCCAGACCTCACGTGGCTGGAGTGTGTCAGCAGTTCCTGCAAGATGAAGGCATTGAAGCTATGGACTGGCCCGTCTGTTCCCTAGACCTGAATCCGATTGAGCACATCTGGGACATCATGTCTCGCTCCATCCACCAACGTCACGTTGCACCACAGACTGTCCAGGAGTTGGCGGATGCTTTAGTGCAGATCTGGGAGGAGATCCCACAGGAGACAATCCGCAACCTCATCAGGAGCATGCCCAGGCGTTGTAGGGAGGTCATACAGGCACGTGGAGGCCACACACAATACTGAGACTCATTTTGACTTGTTTTAAGGACATTACATCAAAGTTGGATCAGCCTGTAGTGTGTTTTTCCACTTTAATTTTGGGGGTGACTCCAAATCCAGGCCTCCATTAGTTAATAAATTTGGTTTCCATTGATGATTTTTGTGTGATTTTGTTGTCAGCACATTCAACTTTGTACAGAACAAAGTATTCAATGAGAATATTTCATTCATTCAGATCTAGGATGTGTTATTTGAGTGTTCCCTTCATTTTTTTGAGCAGTGTATATAGATATATATATATATATTCAGGATAGGGGTCGGTCCTAATCTTGCCCGGGGCCCATCAGACTTGTCATGCCTCTGCGCAGCCCTTCCTTGCACAGCTGTAGGAGCTTCTTTCCGCCCATGGTGCCCGCACACTGGGTTGTACTTTCCTCCTCCAGCTGTTCACTACTTTCCAGCAGGCTTCCATTGAAGTTAATAGGAAACCACCTGCAGCCCTCCTCCAGATATCTCCCAAGGGCTTGGCACACCGTGTGAGGGGCGGGGCCGGCAGCCTATGTCTTTCTGGTAAATCAATAGTATGCGGCTCGGTGGAAACAATGCGCCACACAGCCCATCCTGGTGACCCATCTGTCCCGAGCACCCGGAGCCGCTCAGTGTGGAGGCAGGAGAAGCGGCGGGACACCGTGCACACGGACACGTCACGGGCGTCTGGGCAGTGAGCACACAGGTCACCGTGTAGGTAGCGGAAAGCATCGCTGCGCGCCCCCATTCACCCTGGCTACAAACCCAAGGCCACGCCCACCACGGGGCGTCTTTGATAATCCCGCCCTCGGCAGCTCATTGGTTGCAAGTCAGACTTCCGGGTAGAAACACAGTGGCTGAGAGGAGAGCCGAGCAGAGGTGAGCTGAGGCTGAGGGCTTTGTGCATGGTTACCCAGGCTGTCGGGCTTCTCTCCATGTTGTCTGTGTTACCCTCCGTCTCGTTCCCCATGAGTGCGCAGCCCGTGCTGCCTATTGCCTTTCCTGACGACGCGGTCATGTGTCCTCTCATCCCGGGGGCAGAGCCGGCTGTCTCTGTGAGTACACTGCCATTGTTTCCTATGTCCTCCCTCTACCAGAATGGAACTTTGTCAGCTCATTGGTGCTTTCTAGAAAGTGTCCTGTAATGGCCATAGACCGAGCCAGGACATGGGAGCGCCCACTGCCGCCTGCACTTTGGCCAGAGTCATAAAGCAGAAGGTATCTCCAGTGCCGCCCTACGGCTTCTCCATGTGACATCGGTGGGAGCCGTACGGTGTGATACATGCCGAATGTGCATGGAACGGGACACCGGGACTAATGCCTAAGGCTAGCTACCTGCCGGCTGTGCCCAGCACTGTTCTCCACAGCAGGGCCGGCTCCAGGTCTTCGTGCGCCCCCAGCGAAAGTGGCTCATTGGCCCCTTTAACACCTACCATGATTCATGATGCACAGATACCGCAGAGAATATATATATATATATATATATATATATATATATATATATATATATATATATATATATATATATATATATATATATATATAGTACAATGCAAAGGATTTCACTTCTTACATTACATGAGATACAGTATATCTATTGTAAATTCCACAATAGCTCAGAAACCGGCGAATTCTCTCAATGCACAGTGCAGACTGAACATTATAGCCCTCCATACAGTATAATGGGCCCCACATAGCCCTCCATACAGAATAATGGACCCCACATAGTCCTCCATACAGAATAATAGGCCCCACATAGTCCTCCATACAGTATAATAGGCCCCACATAATCCTCCATACAGTATAATGGGCTCCACATAGTCCTCCATACAGAATAATAGGCCCCACTTAATCCTCCATACAGTATAATGGGCCCCACTTAATCCTCCATACAGTATAATGGGCTCCACATAGTCCTCCATACAGTATAATGGGCTCCACATAGTCCTCCATACAGTATAATGGGCTCCACATAGTCCTCCATACAGTATAATGGGCTCCACATAGTCCTCCATACAGTATAATGGGCTCCACATAGTCCTCCATACAGTATAATGGGACCCACATAGTCCTCCATACAGAATAATAGGCCCCACATAGTCCTCCATACAGAATAATAGGCCCCACATAGTCCTCCATACAGAATAATAGGCCCCACATAGCCCTCCATACAGAATAATGGACCCCACATAGACCTCCATACAGTATAATAGGCCCCACATAGACCTCCATACAGTATAATAGGCCCCACATAATCCTCCATACAGTATAATGGGCTCCACATAGTCCTCCATACAGAATAATAGGCCCCACTTAATCCTCCATACAGTATAATGGGCTCCACATAGTCCTCCATACAGTATAATGGGCTCCACATAGTCCTCCATACAGTATAATGGGCCCCACCTAGCCCTCCATACAGTATAATGGGCTCCACATAGTCCTCCATACAGTATAATGGGCCCCACATAGCCCTCCATACAGTATAATGGGCCCCACATAGCCCTCCATACAGTATAATGGGCCCCACATAGCCCTCCATACAGTATTATGGGCCCCACATAGCCCTCCATACAGTATTATGGGCTCTATACAGTATTATGGGCACCGCATAGCCCTCTATACAGTATTATGGGCACCGCATAGTCCTCCATACAGTATTATGGGCACCACATAGCCCTCCATACAGTATTATGGGCACCACATAGCCTGCCATACAGTATTATGGGCACCACATAGCCCGCCATACAGTATTATGGGCACCACATAGCCTGCCATACAGTATTATGGGCCCCACATAGCCCGCCATACAGTATTATCAGCTCCTCAATTTCCACGACTCCCTCACACTTGGCTCATGTTTAAGTGATAAATTTACTGCATCACAGATTCATCTCAGCTAAAAGTCTAGATCAGGGATCCTCAAACTTTTTAAACACGGGGCCAGTTCACGGTCCCTCAGACCATTGGAGGGCCGGAATATAGTTTTTTTTTAAAAAAAACTATGAACAAATTCCTATGCACACATCTTATTTTGACGTAAAAAACAATACAGGAACAAATACAATATTTAAAATGAAGAACAAGTAAAGTTAGATAAACCGGTATTTCAATAGGCAGGTAAAAGTCCCCAATAGGCAGCATACGTCCCCAATAGGCAGGTAAATATCCCCAATAGGCAGGTAAAAGTCCCCAATAGGCAGCATAGGTCCCCAATAGGCAGGTAAATATCCCCAATAGGCAGCATAGGTCCTCAATGGGGAGGTAAATGCCCCCAATAGGCAGCATAGGTCCCCAATGGGGAGGTAAATGTCCCCAATAGGCAGCATACGTCCTCAATGGGGAGGTAAATGTCCCCAATAGGCAGCATAGGTCCTCAATGGGCAGGTAAATGTCCCCAATAGGCTGCATAGGTCCTCAATAGGCAGGCTATTTCTCCCTTATAATGCCTCATGCAAGCTGTTCCCCCCCCCTTATAATGCCCCATGCAGGATGTCACCCCCCCCATATAATGCCCCATGCAGGATGTCACCCCCCCCCATATAATGCCCCATGCAGGATGTCACCCCCCCCATATAATGCCCCATGCAGGATGTCACCCCCCCATATAATGCCCCATGCAGGATGTCACCCCCCCATATAATGCCCCATGCAGGATGTCACTCGCCTGTCGTTGTAATGCCCCATTCAGGATGTCACCCCCCCCCCCATATAATGCCCCATGCAGGATGTCACCCACTCCCCATATAATGCCCCGTGCAGGATGTCACCCCCTCCCCCCATATAATGCCCCATGCAGGATGTCACCCCTAATATTATGTCCCATGCCTCCATACATTTAAAAAAAAAATGCAATACTCACCTCCTCACCTGCTGCCGCTGCTCAGGTCTGTACTCCAGCGTCGCCCCGCTCTGCGCTGCCTGTGATGGCTCAGGGGAGGGCGCGGTGTAAAGACGTCACCGCACCCTCTGACCTGACACGTCACAGGAAGTGTGCACCAGGAAGACAGCGGATCTGCGGAGGCACGGGGAGAGGTAAATATCCGGCTGCCGGGGCCCTGAGCGAGTGGGGGGAAGGGCGGGCGCTGGCACCGCTCTCCTCTGCTCACAGCTCGGCGGGCCGGATAAAAATCCTCCGCGGGCCGCATGTGGGCCGTAGTTTGAGGACCCCTGGTCTAGACCCTTAGATCAGGAACAGGACAGACATTTATAGGACATTTCATAACTTTCCCAAATTCTTATGAAAAAATATTCCCCACAAAGTACATTGAACTACTGTACCCAATTTATTATATATTTTAGGAGTTGGAGTCTGTCCATTTTATACCGACTCCCGATTCCGACTTCACCAAAATGGACATCAACTCCGACTCCACAGCCCTGGTTGTGGAAGACTGTTCAATTTAGTTTTGTCTTCTAAATTCAGAATGTTAAAGTTAGTAGAAAATTGTTTCTGCCCTTTTACTACTGTCTTACTGACCACAATTATTCACTGTTTTCCTTCTTCATCGGTTTCCTAGTCCTGTCTGTGGCACTTTCTCCTTACTATCCTCATGCCCCATTCACTGCCGCCATGAGTAACTCTACGGATCCTGGATCAAGTAATGTGGATGCTGATTCTATGGGAGGAATTGTTTTGGTACCTTTCTTCCTTATTACTGTGATTGGTATCATTGTAGCTGTGGTGAGTATACAAATGTTCTTCTCTTTTCATTACAGGCATGGATGAAGCTTGGCTAGATTTAGGGGCCCACAACAAAGCTTTATAGCATTACTGTGCAAGCAGTAAGTAACAAGTGATGTGTGAGCCTGGATTAACTTGTTACTAAGTGTTTAAACCATTCACTATGTCAGACTAGCGTTCTACATTGTTATTGTGCGTTGTCCTTTCATGACTCGGATTTTTCGGAGGGTTTTTTTTACCCCCCACCCCTCCTTTTTTTTTTTTTCCAACAGCCAAAACTATTTTATTTTTGGGCTGACATAGCCGTAAAGAACATGCTTAAAGGAGTTGGCCACTACTTTTTATGATTGCACCAATCAATGGAACCTGTGACCCTAAGTGTTTTTCTAATTACCTCCTGCTGTCCTTCTTGCCTGTGAGCGGCGCTACCGCTGGCCGCTCACAGGCATTACATGACCTGCCGCTGATGTCACGTCAAGTGAGGCGTGACATCAGTGACGCAGTCCCCGCTGTGGCTGATGGGCTGTGGGCAGGGTTACCCCGTACATCATACCCAGCATCCACCGCGCACTTTCCCAATGAATGGGGAGAGGGAGTGCGCGCGGTGGATGCTGGGTGTGACGCGCGGGGTAACCCCGCCCATAGCCCAGCATCCACCATGGAACGCAGCAATGATTCACCTCCGGCTACATCCGGAACTTGACGTTACATCAGCGGATGACAGAGTCGCCTGCAACTGGGGGTCACGTGATGCTTGTGAGCGGCCAGCGATAGCGCCGCTCACAGGCAAGAAGGACAGCAGGGGGTAATTAGAAAAACACTTAGGAGCACAGGGTCCATTGATTGGGGCAATCATAAAAAGTAGTGGCCAACTTGTGGTACAAGCTGTAGTATTGAATGACACCAGTGTGGGGGGTGATTTATTCGCCAATATTCGTTTTTTATGGCTGTCATCGAGGGGCCTTTTTCCTTAGTGTCACCTCTTGTGCCGATTTAACAATAAGTGTGTAGATCCTCATCCACCCCCAAACAGGGAAAAATGTAGCTGGTGTCGGCCATAAACTATAGCTGACACCCTCCAGTAGCGGCTATGATAAGTGTTGCGGACTATCACGGCTGTTTCAGTCTCTAGATGGCACTGTCGGTGGCACCAGAGGGAGACATCTAGATGGTTAACAGAGTTAGAGCTGTGTTGGCTCTGATCTCAATGCAGAGCTGTGTGTGATTATGAAAACAAAGTTTGTTATTCACTCTGTTGGGGTATGTGCACACGTTCAGGAATTGAAGCAGAAATTTCCTGAGCGTTTTTGCCTCTCCCTGGCAGAAAAAAAAATGCGTTTTTACTTGCATTTTTGAGCATCAATGAATGATTTTTGGAGCTAAATAAAGTTGGTGAGACATTGCTTAAGCCCTTGGATTACCATAAGAGCTGGGGTGAGTATATTGGTTCATTTAAATGATTAATGAACGTGTCTGATGTATTTCAAATAAAGTGTTTACACTGTGTCTGTCTGTTTCTTTACTTAGTTTGGTCATGAAAAGGTCTGTTTGACACCTTGACATCACCAAACAAAAGGGCTAGGTGTCAGCTGGTCCCATTCACACAATCTTCATTAGCATTTCTATTCACGTAATTTATGCGACTGCTGTGAGATGTTTTTTCTTAGCCTGGGAAGGTGCCAATAGGCAAACATTTCCCTGGCCATAATTAACATCTCACAGCTGGTTCGTGAGCCCCTATGTACCCCCGATCAGCACTCTGCAGCGCTTTGGACACAACGTATTTATGTTGCACCCAAACTTTGTGTTCTAATGCCGCACTTTTGTTGTCGTTATATGTGAATCCACCGCATATAATGACACTTCAGTCGGTCAAAATCTTCAGCGGAGACTAGCGTCTTTGCTACAGAAATTGATACGCTGCGAGTGAGTTTGGGTACGTGGCCACGGTCAGGAGCCGCTGCAGGTTTGACGCTGTGTGTATATACAGCGTCAAACCCGCAGCGTCCAGATGTTACAGCATAGTGAATGGGATCTCTAGAAATCCCATGTCCGCTATGCGTGCATCAGAGGCTACGAATCACCCGTGGACATTCACATGCGGCGCGTCTTTCAGGACCGCAGCATGTCAATTTCTCTTGTGGAGTCGCTAGTCTCAACAACAGAAATTTGACCACTAGAAAGTATTGAATGCGGTAAATGCACAGTGAACACGTGGATTTACCTGCGTTCAATAGAATGCAACGTTTTGAACACAGCTAAAATTTGCGTCCAAAGCACTGCTACGTCTGAATTATATGCACAAAGCCTAAAATTTAAAAAAAAAAAAAAACTGGCGTGGGCTCCCGCGTAATTTTTATAACCAGCAGAGGGAAAGCCGATCGCTGGCACTGTTGTCATAGCTGTAGAATACAGCACTGTATACTAACAGGGGTGTAAAATCACCATCAGTATACAGTGCTGCAGGAGAGGTCACTGGGGTTCATCAGCTGATGAGCTAGAGAGCGTGGGAAAATTCTTGTGAATCTTCCCACGTTCAGCATCAGAGACCGATCAGCTGATTACCGGCATGTATAGATATTATACATGCGGGATTGCTGCAAGTCAATGGGCGTGATTTTGCCGCAAAATCGCGCCTAAATTGGTTGTGCTTCGGTTTGTGCCGCAATGATTATCCACAGCGGAAATTTCCGCTTCATATGTACAGCACATGCGGATTATCATTGCTGTACATTGCAGACCTCTTACTAAGCGGCTCGTGTGAACTCTGCCTTAAAGGGTATCTGTCACCCCCCCCTGGGACCTATCAGACCGCTAATCTGGGCATACAGGTGATAGAAATGTGAATCTATACCTACCTGTATGGCCCATATTAGCGGTCTTTTTGCTGTGAAATTGCTTTTTATTAAATTATTTCCGCTAAGCTTGGGGGATGCCAAGAAATCCCCGCCTACTATCTTAATTTACACACTCACCCCACCTCCACAGGGCCCTGTGACGTGCAGTTTCTGGCCGGATCCCGCACCTGCGCAGTTTCCCCTGTACGGACGGCACTCTTCTCCCTGCCGTCTGTGTAGCATTGTGCAGCAGGGAACTTGTGCGCAGGCGCTGGGAAGGCAGAAGACCATTTCCGGTGACTACCTCTTGAATCTCATCAAGAGAATGCCAAGAGTGTGCAAAGCAGTAATCAAAGCAAAAGGTGGCTGCATAAGTATGGGCACCCTTATCATTGTCTTGTTTTAAATACTTCTACCTACTTTTTACTGACTTACTAAAGCACTTTTTTTGGTTTTGTAACCTCATTGAGCTTTGAACTTCATAGCCAGGTGTATGCAATCATGAGAAAAGCTACTTAAAGTTGCCACTTGCAAGTTGTTCTCCTGTTTGAATCTCCTCTGAAGAGTGGCATCATGGGATCCTCAAAACAACTGTCAAATGATCTGAAAACAAAGATTATTCAACATAGTTGTTCAGGGGAAGGATACAAAAAGCTGTCTCAGAGATTTAACCTGTCAGTTTCCACTGTGAGGAACATAGTAAGGAAATGGAAGAACACAGGGACAGTTCTTGTTAAGGCCAGAAGTGGCAGGCCAAGAAAACCATCAGAAAGGCAGAGAAGAAGAATGGTGAGATCAGTCAAGGACAATCCTCAGACCACCTCCAGAGAGCTGCAGCATCAACTTGCTGCAGATGGTGTCACTGTGCATCGGTCAACTATACAACGCACTTTGCACAAGTAGAAGCTGTATGGGAGAGTGATGCGAAAGAAGCCGTTTCTGCAAGCACGCCACAAACAGAGTCGGCTGAGGTATGCAAAAGCACATTTGGAGAAGCCAATTTCTTTTTGGAAGAAGGTCCTGTGGACTGATGAAACCAAGATTGAGTTGTTTGGTCATACAAAAAGGCGTTATGCATGGCGGCAAAAAAACACAGCATTCCAAGAAAAACACTTGCTTACCCACAGTAAAATTTGGTGGAGGTTCCATCATGCTTTGGGGCTGTGTGGCCAATGCCGGCACCGGGAATCTTGTTAAAGTTGAGGGACGCATGGTTTCCCCTCAGTATCAGTAGATTCTTGACAATAATGTTCAAGAATCAGTGACAAAGTTGAAGTTACGCAGGGGATGGGTCTTTCAAGAAGACAATGATCCAAAACACCGCTCCAAATCTACTCAGGCATTCATGCAGAGGAACAATTACAATGTTCTGGAATGGCCATCCCAGTCCCCAGACCTGAATATCATTGAACATCTGTGGGATCATTTGAAGAGGGCTGTCTATGCTCGGCGACCATCAAACTTAACTAAACTGGAATTGTTTTGTAAAGAGGAATGGTCAAAAATACCTTCATCCAGGATCCAGGAAATCATTAAAAGCTACAGGAAGCGACTAGAGGCTGTTATTTTTGCAAAAGGAGGATCTACTAAATATTAATGTCACTTTTCTGGTGAGGTGCCCATACTTATGCACCTGTCAAATTTTGTTTGAATGCAGATTGCACATTTTCTGTTAGTACAATAAACCTCATTTCAAGGCAGAAACATTACTGTGTCCAACAGTTATTACATATATCAAACTGAAATAACTGTTGCAAAAACACCAATTTTTTATAAAACATTAAGCTTAAGATTAATAGGGGTGCCCAAACTTTTTCATATAACTGTGTGTGTGTGTGTGTGTGTGTGTGTGTGTGTGTGTGTATGTATATATATATATATATATATATATATATATATTTATAAAATATGTTGGACAAAATAATGGCAACACCTTGAAACATCAACAAAAGTTTGTTTAATATAGTGTAGGTCCACCTTTTGCGGCGATTACAGCCTCAATTCTCCGAGGTATGGATTCATACACGGTGTGAATTGTTTCCAAAGAAATTTTAGCCCTTTCTTCAGTTAATACACCCTCCAGTTCTTTGAGCGACGATTTCTGCGGAAATCGATGTCTAACTTGAATCTCTAAATAATAATGCTCAATAATGTTGAGGTCTGGGGATTTTGGGGGCCAGATGAGATGCTCAACTTCATTAGAATGTTCCTCGTGCCATGCTTTAACGATTCTAGCTGTATGAATTGGTGCATTATCATCCTGAAAGATGGTGTCCCCATCCGGGAACAGTGCTTGAACCATAGGATGCACTTGGTCGCCCAAAATGCCTAAATAATCTCGGCTGTTAATTCTTCCATGAGGGGATATCATTGGCCTGGCGGATCTCCACGAAATAGCACCCCAGATCATCACAGAACCTCCGCCATGTTTTACGGTTGGGAGAAGGCAGTCTGGATGGAAGGCTTCTTTTGGCTGTCTCCAAACGTACACTCGGCCGGAGGTTGGAAAAAGGGTAAACGATGATTCATCGGAGAATATCACATGTTTCCACTGCTTGAGGGACCAATTCTGGAGGTTTCTACACCACTCTAAATGCTTGGAAACATTTGTCATTGAGAGCAGCGGTTTTCTAATTGCAGCTCTTCCGTGGAATCCAGATTTGTGCATCTCCCGACGAACAGTTTTCGTGGAAACTGGGTTCTGTAGGTGTTCATTGAGCTCAACAGTGATTTTCGGAGCCGTGGTCTTGCAATCCTCTCTCATAATTCGCTTTAGAGTCCGACGGTCTCTCTGTCAACTTCGACTTTCGGCCGGACCTGTGCTTTGCTGCGGACTTTTTTCCTTCTCTTTCAAACACAGTCATTACTTTGGAGACAGTACCTCTTAACACGCCAAGCATTCAGGCACTTTCGGTTACACTAGCGCCTGCCGTACGAGCACCAACAATTTGTCCTCTTTGAAAATCCGAGAGGTCTGCCATTAGTATCAGGTTCTCATCAATGTTCTTACAATTCTGCAAAACAAACAGTTAATTTACATACACATATCACAAATAATCAACTACAAAACATTACCATATGTCACGGGTTGCATGTTTATAACATGTTCAAAGATTATGATGCCAAAACATTAGGTGTTTCCATTATTTTGTCCAACCCCTATCTATCTATATATACATATACACATACACCCCCAGCAACACTCAGACTATAAGACGCACCCCCCATTTTCCTCCTAAATAAATTAAATAAAATAAACGAAATTCCTAGAAAAGGGTACATGCACAAGATGTCTTTTAAACTCCGGTCTCTGGTGAACCCGCCAAGTTTTTATAAGCAAAAGACACACTTTTTTTTTTTTTTTTTGCAAATCCAACCAAATCTCACAAATATCTTTTATTCCCCTTCCAGTTCTTTTCTCCTTTTTGCAGTGTAGTCTTGAGTCCAGATTGTCTCTCAGTTCCCACAAAGGCCAGGCCTTGGCTATCATTTTCCAGATGAACTTTGCTTCAAATCAAGACTTTCCTTCAGGGAGCACATTCGATGCCAGTGTCATGCGAACTCCCCACCTTCTATACCCCTGTGTCCATTGGACCTGAATTGTGGTTTTGTACACCCCTCAGTTCCCACCTTTTGAGGTAATCAAAGGCATCTCTCTGCTCCTGCTTCCCTGGAAGATGGTGTTCCTGATAGAATTGATTGCTATTAGGTGAGTCTCGGAACTGGCAGCTCTCTCCTCTTTTTGGTCCTTCACTTGGATAAGGTGGTCTGGCGCCTGGTACCCTCTTTTCTCCCTAAGGTGGTCTCTGCCTTTCACCTTTAATGAGGTAATAGTTCTTACTTCCGCCTTTCAATCTCTTATCCCTCTGAGAGGTCTTTACACAAGCTGTACTTTTCTGTCATGGCATTATTCAGATGCCTTGCTTGTCATCCCGGAAGGCCTTCGATTAGGCCTAGCTGCCTCTAAAGCTACCATTGTTTGTTCAGCTTACTGGTCATTTTGCCATTAGGTGTCTGTTCAACAACTCTGTAAGGCTGTTATTTGGTCATCAGTCCATACAATTTCAAAGTTTTATAGAGTTCATAACCTTGCATCAGCAGACGCAAGTCTTGGCAGAAAGGTGCTGCAAGAAGCATTTGCTTGGGTGGTATCCTGAGAGATTGATATTCTTCCTTTTAGAACACTGTTGTATTTCCCACTAAAGGGACTTCTTTAAGACATCACTTGTTTTCCTGTGTCCCACCCTCCCCAGTTAAGAATCCTAGAAAAGAGGACTGTATGCACTCACTGTAAGTTCTTTCTCGTCATCTTCATTGGGGGACATTGCACCGTTGTGTGTTTGCATTTCTCTTCTCAGTGGCCATTCTTATTTTGGTTCTCATACTTCTTTCTCTGCTGGTAGGCCTGGTGTGGCCTCCTGGGAAAGAGCCAATTAATTATTTTTTTTGCCAGCCTCCTGGTGGCCAAAGACTTCACTAGTGGTTTTCTGTTTCTTACAATGAAGACTGAGGGATTTTACAGTTGCAAAAATCCTCTAACTGCTGCAAGCTGCTACTGTGACAGAAGACAAATAGCTGAACAAGCACAGTTAGTCACAATAGTGGTACAGAGTAGTAAAATTAAATTCCTATGACAAAGCCACCCTTGAATATACTATCCTCAGCTTTTTGCCTTCTCTACAAAGAATCTAGGAAATGCTTTTACAGTTGAGTGCAGCTACAGTGGCAGGAGAATAAAGATTGACTTCGTATGATTGACCATTTAATATTGGTTACATACACAGATTCAAAAGGCAGTAAGTATTACTAATTCTATAGGCAACATCTTTGTGATAATATCTTTATAATCGTGTATTTTTTTTGTATACTCTCTACCCTTAACATTATTGGCTCCTCACATGGTGCCGATAGTTGCCACGATTCTTTTCAGCTTAAGGATCGGAAAATGGACAGTCTGTTAAGAAAATCCTGGGAAACTTGGGCAACTTTACTGAAAACAAATGTAGTTTCTATATCTGTGGTGATTTCTGTTCTGGTGGCTGCGTCAATTAGAAGGTCCTCTCAGTATGGTCACTCCCAGAGAGGATCTAATAGCTTCCGTGCCATTTTTTTTTCCAGAAGGCCACAGGATTCCGTACAGATGCGTCGGCAGAGTCAGTGAAAGTGACAGTGAGCTCTTCAGTTCTGTCAAACTCCGTGAGGCGAGCACGCTGGCTGAAATCATGGAATAGAGATGTGGTTTCCAAAGTTCAGCTTTGTTCCATTCCCTTCCAGGGAGAACACATGTTTAGCCGGGCACTAGATGATTTAGTAGAAAAGGCTTCAGATAAGAAGAAATCTTTGTCTGAGCTGAAAAATTCCAGAAGGAAATCCTTTCGTCCACCACAGAAGTAGCCCCTTCAATACAGATGGAAGGAAAAATCAGGACGATTGAGTTACCCCCAAAGGGGGACGAGACAGAAATCTTTCTCTTTCTCTCGCTGAACCAGCGACCGGCTAAACAATGATGCTAGAATGGTAGGGGGCCACAGCTCGAGATTCTTTCCCCAGTGGCAGACTTTGTTCACATAAGTGGATCCTGAAATCTGTCGGAGAAGGAATAAGAATAGAGTTCTCCTCCTATCCCCCGCAGAGCCTGAATTAACTCTCCTTTCTTCCCAGGAGCTTCGAAATGCCCTGATGTCCGATCTTTGGGAGTAACCTCTCCAGTTCCAGATATAGAAAGAGGTAGAGATAATTGATCTCCGTTATTCCTTGTAAGAAAACTAAGCAGAGTTTACATAATAACCATAAACGTAAAGTCTCTAAACCAATACATGCAGAGTAGTGAGTTCATTTCATCTACGGTATATACAGGGGCATCTCACTAAATTAGAATATCAAAAAGTTAATTTATTTCAGTTCATCAATACAACAAGTAAAACTCATATTATATAGTCATTACAAACAGTGATCTATTTCAAGTGTTTTATTTCTGTTAATATTGATGATTATGGCTTACGGCCAATGATAACACAGAAGTCATTATCTCAGTAAATTGGAATAATTAACAAAAAGCACCTGCAAATGTTTCCTAACCATTTAAAATAGTCCCCTGGTCTGTTTCAGTGGGCTCCACAATCATGGGGAAGACTGCTGACTTGACAGATGTCCAGAAGGCAGTCATTGACACTAAGTAAATGCAAAGTAAATTTTGCATTTCGTTTGGAAATCAAGGTCCCAGAGTCGGGAGGAAGAGTGGAGAGGCACACAATCCAAGCTGCTTGAGGTCTAATGTGAAGTTTCCACAATCAGTGATGGTTTTGGGAGTCAGGTCATCTGTTGGTGTAGGTCCACTCTGTTTTATCAAGACCAAAGCCAGCGCAGCCGTCTACCAGGAAATTTTAGAGCACTTCATGCTTCCATCTGCCGACAAGCTTTTTGGAGATGGGAATTTCATTCTCCAACAGGACTTGGCACGTGTTCACACTGCCAAAAGTACAAATACCTGGTTTAAAAACAACAGTATCACTGTGCTTGACTGCCCAGCAAACTCATCTGACCTTAACCCCATAGAGAATCTATGCACCTGTATATTTTTTATGAACTAATACATCACCTACAGAAGGTTCAAGATGCAGTCTATAAAATCTACCGTCCCACTGATAGGGGAGAACTTTGTCATGGCAACGATTGTTTTACTAGACGCCTATTATCATGTTTCCATCCAGCCTACCGGAAATTCTTAAGATTTGTGGTTACCCAAGGAAGGTAGTTCATTGTTCTGCCATTTGGGATATAATCTGCACCAAGAGAGTTTACAAAGATGATCGCGGAGGTAGTAGCATTCGTCAGGAAGCAGAACATCTGCATTGTTCCTTATCTCAACAATTTCCTACTTGTGGCTCCTTCTGTACCCCTGCTGTACACCTCAGAACTATTCAGAATCTGACATCCTTAGGGTGGCTGGTGAACTCTCAGAAATCGGACTTGGTCCATTCCACCAAGAAAACCTTCATTGCGTTGAATTCTCTGAAGCAGACTTCCTTCTTACCAAGAGAGAAACCAATTCAGATGAGGTCCAAAATAGCTTTCCTGCGGAGCCAGAGGACTGTGTCCTTAAGTTTTGCAACGTCAGTCCTGGGTTCCATGATGTCATGCATTCAGGCTGTGGCCTGTTCCAGGTCCATAACATTGTTCTGCAAAACTACATCCTTTCAAGCTGGGACAGAACCTCAAAGTCCCTGATCAATAAGATCCCTATCAGTAAGGTCCTCGCTTGGCTGCCTCCACATGACAGCATGGATAATTCCCACCCTTCTGGGTTTTTTTTTTCCTTGTGTTTTAATTCGGTGTTAAATTAAATATTTAAACTATTCATACCTTGGTGGTCCTTTATAGAAAAACACCGGAGAGAGGGTGTGTTAGGAGTTATTTACCCTCTGTGTTTCCTGTCCCTAATTAGGATGGGGAGTCAGTCTCCTGTCATGGAGGGTTCTTAGAATTAGACTTACCGGTAATTCGGTTTCTATGTTAGACTGACCTCTCACTAGATCCATACCCATAGATCTCAAAAGGGAGGTATCCCTTCCATGTACAACTCGCTGAGATACTTCTATTGAACACATTGATGTTGCTGCTTCCTTTTGAGATTTATAGTTGACCTAGTGATGCTGCCTAAAAGGGGTGGAGACTTTGACAGACTATTACTGCAAAGGGAGACTAAATTGGTCTTCCCTCTGCATACCTCCAACCCTCCGGGACTTAATGGACAACTACATTTTAGCTGTTTTCTGTTCCGGTGGGAGAAAAAGTGAAAGGTCATGCAGATGCCCCCACTGTTACTACCACTTTGTCATAGATGACACTGGAGAGATCGACCAGATCTCACCACTGCTGCCATTATGTCAAGGAAATGCAACTCCTCTGCCTCCAATCATCAGGACCATTACACAATTGAGTGATGGACGAGGCCGTGGCTGGTTATTGGGGATCTCTTAGTGAACATATCGTATATACAGCTCCATCTGCAATGCATGGAATACAAGTATATACCCCCGTACACTCACTGCCAACTCCACAAAGAACTACTAGCTGCCACCACGAATCGTTTATACAGGCCGATTGGACACTGGTACAGGTGTATGGCTTCAGGGGTGCGGTTTGCAGATCAAGAGGAACAGAGCTATTAAATTTTATATTTAATCCAGAAAGATAGGCAGTGTTTATAAAACGATAAAATATATATGATGGTACAGAATGGGAACAAAACTATGGGGGCTGTTTGTGGGATGTACTCAGCCCTTCAGAATTTTATGAAATTCCCACCTTACGGGATATCTTCACCCCTGGAGGTTCCAGGCGGTAGATATTGTCGTCAAATTTCATGACCTGTGATTTCATGATCTTCTGCGCTGGTGAGTCACTCTGCTTTCCCAGCGCCTGCGCAGGAGATCCCTGCTCCACAAGGATACACAGACTGCCAGAATTACCGCTCCTTGCGTACCAGGTAAATTGCGCAGGCACGGGATCCGGCACGGGAACTGCACGTCACATAGCCCTGTGACGTGCAGGGGAGGGGGGCAATATTGAAATGAATTAAGTAGGCGGGGATTTCGTGATGTCCCCCGGACGCCAAGCAAAGGTAAAATGATTTTATAAAAAGCATTTTCAAAGCATTCGGATCTCTAATATGGGCCATACAGGTAACTATAGATTCACATTTCTATCACCTGTATGCCCATATTAGAAGTCTGATAAGTCACAGGGGGTGACAGATTCCCTTTAAGTTGGAGGGGTTCTAATGGCCTTACAGTGAAAATATCTCCCATAAATATTGGATCTATGCAAAACCCCCAATATTCATATCTGGACAACAGAGATAAAGTCAAGAACACTCTTGGAAAAATCCTTTAAACAAATGATGCTCCTAACTTGGAACAATGGAAGCCCCTACACTACTGCGCCTCTGTAAACAGAGCTCTGCCTAATTGTCTGTTCCCCATAGAACTTCCTGTTTAATTACCTCTATACTGCTTCAATGGAGGTGTCAGCTCTTTCTCATTTCCCTTGCTTTATTCACTCCCTCTGTTCTTTGGTCTAATTAATCACAGATGTTCAATGTGAGGGGGGTTGGGGATACGTCCACTCTCCGGAGATGTCTTATCGATTCTTAATTTTTCTGACACACCTTCCCACCCCTTTTATTCATATTACATCATTTCTCCCCGTGTCCCACTCTCCTTCGTCAGTCTTCACTATTTAAATTTTTCTTTGGAATTTTTATTCCATTCTGTTTATCAATACTTTCTATTTATACTTTGATTTTACTTTAATTTGGGCTTTCCTTCTTGTCTATATACCACTCTCCATTTAGCATGCTAATAATGCCTTTGGCCAGGTCTGGCTGCCTGGCCAAAGTACGTAGCCTTTCTTTCCAACGCCCACACTTAAGTTGTCATTCATGGGTTACACCCCCACTATGGGGTTGAACAGGTGACCTCTGACGTCGACCTATGCCCCTGTGGGCATTTCTATGTTGGGCCTCTTTAAACAGATGCCTCACTTACGCCCTGTAGACACAGTATCCAATCCACAATGGAAGCGTCACTGGCTGGTGGTCTATGGAGACTCATTGTGGCCATGGCCCTTATGGCAGCATCCATTACATTGGGAAGGACTAAGTGTTACATTTAGTTTAGGTCTATACTTGAGCACTGCTCTTTTGAGGGCAGGAGCCATTACATGGGGCACAACAGGGGACAATGGCAGATGTCCAGTTATCCCCTGGCCTCAAGCTTCTGCCTACTGCACATTGCATCCTTACCAAAGGATACGAGTGAGACCTTTCCGTTTCTCTCCTGCACTGGTTGTTTTTGTGCACTTTATATATTGTACATGGTCCAGATCATATATATAATACATTTATTCCATTTCAACTCGTCCTGCGATAAGAAAGACAGACCTCGCACACCTCTGTTCATAAAATATAAATAAATTAAAACTTATGGCAATGAAATTCTTTAAAAAAAAAAAAAAAGTTTGATCGTAGCAGAACAAGATATAAATCTGTAATCTCACTGACCCGTAGAATAAAGCTGTCTTATCACTTATACCGCAAGAGAAGTGGCATAAAAATATAAACTATTCTTGTACTGCTGTTTGTTCATGTTTTTATCCTTTGCTGACCGCTTATGTTGGGGTTTGTGTAAATTCCCAAAACCCACGATTCAGACAAGGCTCCCGACATAAGCACTCATTATGAGGCAGAAGGTGCCACTTTGGAGGCCGTCTGGTCTCTGTTCTGGCGGTGTCCCATCATTTTAGGTGTCTTTTGTAGGCCACAAGTGTGGACAACCACAGTTCTGAGAGCACCTAAAAAGACGGACAACCAGAACAGAGTCCAGAGTGTCTCCACTTGCCTCTTTATAGTGAGGGAATTTATCTGAAACTAATTTTTGTACGATTTGCAGAGAAACCGCATTGTAAATGCACAACGTAGAACACAAGAATCTGATCCAAGCCTTATGCCGAAAGCGATTGAAAATAAAAGTTATGTACCCCAAAATGTTGTTTATAAAATCCCTAATTTATCCCACACAAAACCAGCCCCCACTCTCCTCCTTCATCTGTAACTGGAAATATAGGAGGTTCCCATGTTACTGGTAGAACCATGGCTCCCAACCCCTTAAATAAAAATTCACTGACCTCTGCCCTCCCAAATTCCCTTCTGAGCCCCAGTGTGCCTAAACTGCTGTAAACTACCTCATGTCAAGCATTACTATAGCGGTGAGAGCCCAATTAACATTTTATCGGGTGTGTGTCTCCAGAAGCACAAGCTGGGCACTAAACTGGCACAAAGTGAAGGCACTTGTGGGGTCAAAATAGTCACTGCAGCTCTAGATGGATTCATTGAGAGGTGTCCTTTCTAAAATGCTTGGGTTAGGGCCTCCCCACCACTCCCCTTCCCCATTAGTGCATTCAGAGCTCAACAAATGTCACCCTCAAATTATTCCAGCAAAATCTGTGTGCTTCTTCCTTCTTAGACACTACAGTTAGGCCACCCAGCAGAACTGACAACATATGGGGCATCACCGCATTTGGGAGTAGTTGCGCAACAAATTGTGTGGTCCAGTTTCACCTATTGGCTCTTGTGTAACGGAAACATTTACAAATTTAAAAAAATTGCATTTTTGCCATTTAAAATGTTATATTTCAATGTCTGAATTTTATAACATTCTGTGATCTAGTTTGGGGGTAAAAAGTGCTCACTATACCCCTAGATTACTTCCTAATGGGGTCACATTTGGGTGTTTGTGGGTTTTTTTGGAGCACTTCAGGGGCTTGGCAAATGCAACACTGTCCAAATTTTAGATTTCAGAAATGAAATTGCGCTCTTTGCTTTCTGAGTTTTTGCCATGTGCCCAAACAACATTAATTTTTGATCACATATTGGGTATCCCTCTGTTCGGGAGAAATTGCATAACAAATTATGGGGTTTATTATCCCTCGTGGAAATTATAAATTTGCAGCTATAACAATATTTTGGTGGGGAAACAAACTTTTTTTTTTTTTTCAATCCATTTTGCCTTAACCCTTTAGATGCTACACAGAAATGAACAAATTCTAACAGCAGTTGAGAATAATTTGAGGGGTGCAGCTTTTAAAAAATCACTTCTGTAGGTTTTCCGATAAAAGTACCTTTAAAACAGAATAGGTTCGTTTTTAAAAAATAAATGTATTTGTAAATTTCCTTGAAAAATTGCTTCTAAATTTTACCCCTTCTAACTTCATAACAAAATTAAGGAAATGATGTAAATGTATGAGAAATGTTGTTTAACTATTGTGTGGAATGACTATCTGGTTTTAAGGATTTAAGCATTGATAGTTAGGAAATCACCTAATGTTTTCTAAACTTTCATCAAAATTCAGATATTTTCACACAAAAAAAAACTGAAACTTATCTACCTAAATTTACTGTTAACCTAAAGTACATATATGTCATGAAAAAGTCTTAACTCTGCAATGCTTCTCTATATCCCAGTGATTATTACCACATAGTGAAATTGGTCAGATTTGAAAATCGGGGCTTGGTCATTTAGCTGAAAATTGACTGTCACTAAGGGGTTGCACTTATATATTTGTGTGGGTCCCCCTCTTAGGGAGCTTGAAACAGTGATTGTTTGATACCAATACAGTGTACTTGACGTTCAGAGGCTGGGCTTCATATGAGGACTAGGTTGGCAGCCATAGGCACCTTCAGCTGGCCCCCAGACCCCTGCTAACCGATTGACTTCTCTCGCTTGCATTCCTGGGGACTGATGAGAGCTGATGCATGCATGCGTGTCCTGTCAAGCAGGCCTTTTAAATACGGTGGTCAGGGATTGACAGTGACATTTAAATGAGTGATTGGAGCTTTCTCTGGTCTCTACTGGTACAAGCGGATGCTGGCTGGGTAAAACTGCCAAGATCTAAACATTATTGGGTTGGCTCAGAAGAGCACACTCCATACACACCACACACGACCTGTGATGAAAATGTACGTTACAAGTCGTAAGGGGTTAAAAGGTTGTTGGCATCTTCTAGCTGCAGTGAACGGACCAGCTACTAAACATTGTGGTAAAAGCTTTCATGCACTCTGCTGCTTGTCTAGTAGACTGACTAGCCACCATTGATAGTCTACAAAGGTAGCTGGTAGCCTTGCAAATAAAGTACCGTATACCTGCATGATAAAGGAGAAAAATTACTGTTTGCTTGAGGGAACAGGGGCCTAAGGCTGGGGCAGACATATCATTGGTGCAACCTGTGCAGCTGCACAGGGCCCAAGCGGTTAGGGGGCTCATTTCCACCTCCAAAGCTGTAACAGCCAGTGGTCTGAGGATACCGTTTTGACGTGGTAGCTTTGCTTTCTTAGTGCATATGCCAAATATACACTGCTCTCCCTTCTCACAAAACACAGAAGCCACAGCAGATTTTACAATAGACACAGCTTCACTTCTCCCCACTCCCCTTCTGTAAAATGTGTCATTGCAAGCCCTTTTTAAAGGAATTGTTCCCTTTTGAATTATTTCTCCTATGGACATAGTGGGTGTACCTATTTTATTTACACACAGTGCTGTACTCCCTCTCCCCAGGCCCACTGGAAAGTCTACGCCATTCTTCTCCGTGTCTGGTGTTGGCCGCTGATGTCACTTTGACAGTGCAGCAGTCAATTGGTGAGCTCAATAGGAAGTGCACCAGGGGAGAAACTTAATTGAAAGGGAACAACCCCTCAATTCACATTTATGCTGACATAATTTGAAGGATTATCGACCGTTAATGATTCATTGGTGACCATTCGCCCTGCCAAAGACCGGAGTGGAAATTCAAATCCTAAATGGGTATGGCTTTCAGCGATTGGTTGACTGTGTTCCAAGGCAATAGTTCAGTAGCAGTTGGAGCATTGAAACAAGTACATAATCATGTAGTTTCTTTCAGCGTTATTGAAAATGCTAATGTTCATATAAAATGTTGAAATCAATTAGTGAATTTCTCATCAGTATTTCAATTTAAACATTTCCGTTGATTTTGAACAAGTAGAATTTAAGCTATTTATGATGCAATCTTAACTTAATAACTAAGGATTATTTTCTCATATAAATGAACCCTTAGTTTAACCCACAATCTCAACCTGTCGTCAATAACGTGTATTCCTGTTGCTGTCTATTGTATGTAGCCCAGTATATCTCCCTGCTAAGGAGGAGCGAATTTTGCCATTAGACAAATGCTGGATGCTGTCAGGTCCATGTACTGTGCAGAATTATAGAGCTGCTGATTGGATAAATGTCAGGAAGCAAAAACTGGTTCCATGGGTGACTGAGCGTTATCTAGCCTTGTTATACTGTTTTGTAATTCCTAATTCTGTATGAATATGTTGCTTTAGAACATGAATCTGTATTAATGCTGATAAGCTTCTAATATTTCTTCTTTCTCACTTAATAGATCATGTATGTAAAGAAGAGAAAAAGGTAAACACACAAGGTTATAGTATTCTTGTTTTCTTGTGAACCACAATCTGCTCTAAAAGATGGTTGGCCACCAAGATACTCAAATTGTAGGGATGGCATATTAAATGTTAAGGGCAAAAAATGAAATATTTAGAAGAGTGACAATAAAAAAAATTATATCTGCCAAATTTTAATGCTTTATTAGTAATTGAAAGAAAATGCATAAAAATACATAATTGTAAATGGAGCAACAACAAATTTACCCACCCTTCCTCCTACAAAAAAGAGGGAAATAGCGTTGTGTGCATGACCAAATCCGCCTGAAAAAGCATTGCAAAAATAAATTTATGCACAGCAAGGTGAAAATGATATTACTATGTACAATTTTTTTTGTTTTTCTTACTACTTTACCAGCTTCAGGGTTTACAAACTGTGAAGCGATAAGAGTATGTGCCCACGATCAGGCTATAGCAGCACTTTGGATGCATCGTATTTTCGCTGCGTCCTATCCCGCAGGTAAATCCGCATGTGTTCATTGAACACATGCAGAGTTACCGCACACAATACATTCTATTGGGGAAATTTCTGTTATGGAGACTAGCGCCTTCGGAACAGAAATTGACATGCTGCGGCTCGTAAAACTGCGCCACCAGTGACTTTACGCTACGTCAAATAGAAGCACAGTGGGCATGGGATTTCTATAGAAGCACAGTGGGCATGGGATTTCTATAGAAGCACAGTGGGCATGGGATTTCTATAGAAGCACAGTGGATGGAATTTAATGTAGAACGCAGCGTTTCAGACGCAGCGCAGGTGAGCTATGTTCAAAACGCTGCAAATACTGATCATGGGCACTTGCCCTTTAAAAGTAGCCTGTTCAATCTTCATGTGGCTTCCTCTATGAAGCTACTCACTGGTTATAGTTTGAAATTGCAGAAAGAGGATGGTGACTACATAGCCTCAGCAAAAAAAGATCAAAACTGCCAGTGAAGCTACTTAAGGAAAAATGCAGCCTTGCCTAAGAAAGCCTTGGTGGGTCTGCCAGCATTTTAAAAATGCTGTGTGCACATATCCTAAAAAGTGTTTACGATGAGCTGGACACCCAAACTTTCTATAATGTACAATAACTAAATCCATTTTCTTACCCTCCCAAGGTCCAACGTGGAAATTATACAACCACCCCCCTCCTCCACCGCTCTAGTCTTTGTGTTTATGATGCAATTTCAACAGCTCACATCACTGCTGCAGCCAACCAGTGAGCTCAGTGGCTTCTGCTGTCTCCAGTGGAACGCCATCACTACAGCCGGAGAGGGGAGAGTATTTATCTGAGGGTTTTATGATTGTTTTTTTAGATTACTGTAAAAGTTTGGAGTCCACTTTTCTAAAAAATAAATAAATGTCCACCGTAGAAAAAGGAGGAGAAAGAAACAGAGAGCGCACAGATCTAAATGTAGCTGCCTCACTAAAATGGGTGCATACGAATCAATATTGTACTCACCGATTTATGGATCTTGCAGTCTTGCATATCGATCCTTAAGGATCTCAATAGTGAGTTTTCCTTCTCTGCTGGTCTGCTGCACGTTCCTGGTAGCTATTGAGAACCCCTTCAGAGTTGTCATAGGAATGTAATGGACATCAATTTCTCTCCAGGCTAAATGCGCTCCCAATAATCGATAATACAGGGAAATATAGGCAAATATTATTTCTGTACAATTTTTATTTCACCATATGCGTTTCGACATAAAATAGTCTTCATCAGGTATATTTATCTAAATGAACAAAAGCCATGACTGCTTTATATAGGAAGCAGAAACACGTCAGATGGGGCGGAGGCCGTGTCTAGCAAATCAAGGCACACCCATTTAAAATCCCTCTTACATGGGTAGTCTAGTCCTAAAAAACTCCATATCTTTATATAAACAAAAAAACAACCTTTTTTTTTAAAAAAAAAAAATATATGTATTCATATTAAAACGCCAACATCAACATGCCGTTAAATATTTTTCTTATACATAAAACACACATAAATAAAATCTTATTAAAATTATATTTCTTCATATATGTCAGAAACATTTAAATCTGATAAACCCTGGAATTATTTATCGTACATTCTTCATATTCCTTCTATGACATCATTTAGCCCATCAGGGTACAATGTCTCCAATCGGAAAATCAAAAACGATGCCTTGCGATTTAATTTTTCATCTCTATTTAAACAATTTGCAGGAATTTGTTCCACTGGAGTAACAGTTCTATTGAATATTTTATTATGTTTTAAACATAAATGTATTGACAAGCTATGTTTGAGAAATCCATTCTTTGCATTGTGCCTGTGGCCATTCATACGTGTTCTTAAGGTCTGTGTTGTGCGACCCACGTATTGTAGACCACAGGCACAAGTTATAACATATACTACATATTCACTATCCCATGATGGTGTCTGTGTGATCGGGATTTTTTCTCCGGTGTTTGATATACATAGTGATACATAGTTTGTAAAGCCGAATAAAGACTTGCGTCCATCAAGTTCGACCTGTAAGTTCTGTAGTTGCTAAAGTTGATCCAGAGGAGGGCAAAAACCCCAAATGATTTAGCCAATCTTCACCTGAGGAAAAATTCCCTCCCGACTCTGAAACCAGCAGTCAGAATAAATCCCTGTATCAACCTACTATTTTATTTTATTTTTAAGTATATGCTGAAATCTGCCTGGTATCTAGAAATGCATCCAGTCCCCGCTTGAACTGGTGTAGTGAATCCGACATTACCGTCTCCTCACTCAGTGAATTCCATATTCTCACTGCTCTTACCGTAAAGAACCCCTTCCTATGCTGGTGCTGGAACCTTTTCTCTTCCAGTCTTAGTGAGTGCCCTCTTGTTACCGTAATATCCCTCCTTTTGAACAAATCCCGGGCAAGATCTCTATACTGTCCCCTAACATATTTGTACACATTTATTATGTCCCCCCTCAACCTTCTCTTTTCCAGGCTGAATAGTCCTAGTTTTGCCAACCTCTCTGGGTATTGCAGTCCCTCCATTCCCTTTATTAATTTTGTTGCCCTCCTTTGTACCTTTTCAAGCTCATTTATATCCTTTCTATATATTGGGACCCATAACTGAGCACAGTATTCCAGGTGTGGTCTGACCAGTGCTTTGTACAGTGGAAGAACAATGTTCTCATCCTTTGCAGCTATACCTCTTCTGATACATCCCATTACCCTGTTTGCCCTTACAGCAGCGGCCTGACTTTGGGCACTCCAATTTAGTTTGCTATCAATCAAGATGCCCAAGTCCTTCTCCATCTCTGAATTCCCCAATGATTTCCCATTCAGTGAGTACTGGTGACTTCCATTTTTCCTTCCCATATGTATGACCTTACATTTCTCCTCGTTAAACCTCATTTGCCATTTAATGCTCCACCTACCCAGCTTATCCAAATCCCTCTGAAGGTCTTCACTATCCTCTTTTGTATTAATTGTTTTACATAACTTTGTGTCATCTGCAAATATTGATATTTTACTATTTATCCCGTTGACTATGTCGTTAATAAAGATATTAAATAACATTGGGCCTAGTACAGACCCCTGTGGTACCCCACTAGTGACGCTTACCCAATCTGAGTATATTCCATTTATAACCACCCTCTGCCTTCTATCCTTTAGCCAGTTAGCTACCCACTTGCAGACATTTTCCCCCAGCCCCATCATTCTCATTTTGTATACCAACCTATTATGTGGCACGCTATCGAACACTTTTGAGAAGTCGAGATACACGACATCCACTGGTTCCCCCTGATCTACTCGAGAGCTAACCTCCTCGTAGAAGTCAATCAGGTTTGTTTGGCAGGAGCGATTCCTCATGAATCCATGTTGGTTCGGGGTTAATAGATTATTAGCGTCAAGATGCTCCATGATTGCCTCATTAATAAAGCCTTCAAAAATTTTGCCCACAACGGACGTCAGACTCACCGGCCGATAGTTTCCGGCGTCACTTTTTGCTCCCTTTTTGAATATTGGCACTACATTCGCCTGTCGCCAATCAAGTGGTACAGACCCAGTCTCAACAGAGTCCTTAAATATAAGATATAACGGTCTGTCTATCACATTACTTAGTTTCCTTAGTACCCGTGGGTGTATGCCATCTGGTCCTGGTGATTTGTTTATTTTAATGTTACTGAGGCGTTTCTGTACCCCAGCTTGGGTTAGATTTGTCATACTTAGTGGAGGATTAAGCTTGTCACTTCTCATTTCGCCTGTTAGTTCTTTTTCCTTTGTGAAAGTTGACGAAAAAAATTTATTTAATAGATTAGCTTTATCCTCATCTTTCTCTATGATTTTGCCTTCATCACTTTTTATCGGTCCAATTTTATTCGATTTAATCCTTTTACTATTTATATACGTAAAGAACAGTTTGGGATTTGATCTACTTTCCCTAGCAATACGTCTCTCTGTTTCCTCCTTTGCTATTTTTATTTGTTTTTTGCAGGTTCTCGTTTTTTCCTTGTAACACATTAGTGCCTCCTTGCTGTTTTCCTGTTTTAATCTCTTGAATGCCTCTTTTTTGCTATTTAACGCCCCTTTTACGTTCTTATTCAACCATATTGGTTTCCTCTTATTTCTGGCCCTTTTATTCCCATACGGTATATACCTCTCGCACTGAGTATTCAGAATTCTTTTGAAGGTTTCCCATTTACTATTCGTATTTCCTTGATTAAGAACTTTGTCCCAGTTTATAAGTTGAAGGTTTTCTTTCAGCTGATCAAACTTCGCCCTCCTAAAGTTTAAGGTTTTAGTTGTTCCCTTATTGATAACCCTACTGAAGGGCATTTTGAAATTGATAATATTATGATCGCTATTACCTAGGTGCCCCCCTATCTGTACCTCAGTTATTCTATCAGGCCTATTAGTCAATATTAAGTCCAACACTGCCTTCCCTCTCGTTGGTTCCTGCACTAGTTGGGAGAGATAATTATCCTTGATATTTGTCAAGAACCTTTTTCCTTTCTGCGATCTACAGGTTTCTGTTTCCCAGTCAATATCCGGGTAGTTGAAGTCCCCCATTACAATCACCTCATTATGTTTTGCTACTTTGTCTATTTGTCCTAATAGCAGTTTCTCATTCTCCTCTGTTATATTGGGTGGCTTATAGCAGACCCCCAGTAATATTTTATTATTATTTTTTGCCCCCTCTATCTCTACCCACATGGACTCGACCCCCTCTTCTCCCTCTCCTATATCTTCCCTTAGTCTGGGCTTTAGACGTGACTTTACATATAAGCAGACTCCTCCGCCCTTCCCCTGTTTCCGGTCCCTTCTAAATAAACTATAATCTGTTAAATTTACCGCCCAGTCGTAGCTATCGTCTAGCCAAGTCTCTGTTATACCTACGATGTCATACCTCTCCTCCGATATAAGCGCCCGCAGCTCATCCGCCTTATTGGTCAGGCTTCTTGCGTTGGTCAGCATGCAAGATAAAACTTTGGGGTTATTTAGCATCCTATTCTTCTCTAACGATCTAACTGTACTATCCCCACCCCCCTCTCCACCCTCATTATATTCACTTCTCCCCTTCCCCCTTGCTTGCCTCACATCCCACCTATTTCCTTGGTTTCCCCCCCCCCGTCTCTAGTTTAAAAACTCCTCCAACCTATTAGCCATCTTCTTCCCCAGCACCGCTGCACCCTCCCCATTGAGGTGCAGCCCGTCCCTACGGTAGAGCATGTAGCCGACAGCGAAGTCGGCCCAGTTCTCCATGAACCCAAACCCTTCTGCCTTGCACCAACTCTTTAGCCACTTATTCACCTCCCTAACCTCCCGTTGGCGCTCCTGTGTGGCTCGCGGGATTGGTAGTATTTCTGAGAAAACTACCTTGGAGGTCCTTGCCCTAAGCTTCCTACCTAGATCCCTGAAATCATTTTTAAGGACCCTCCATCTACCACTCGCTTTGTCATTGGTGCCAATGTGGACCATGACCGCTGGGTCTTCGCCAGCCCCACCCAGTAACCTGTCAACCCGATCCGCGATGTGCCGGACTCGAGCGCCAGGGAGGCAGCACACCGTTCGGCGATCCCGGTCTTTGTGACAGATTGCCCTGTCTGTCCCCCTAATAATAGAGTCACCCACTACCAGGACCTGTCTAGCCTGCCCTACACTTCCCCCCTCCCCCTCATTACTGGAGCATACACTCCCCCGGCGGTCAGAGGATCTGTCGTGCTCCAATAATGCCGGTTCTGAACCAGCCTTCCTATACTTCTTCCCTCTATCCCTTCTAACCGTTACCCAGCTCCCTGCCTGTTCAGCCTGCGCTTCCCCACTAAGCTCCACCCCCAGTGTTGACCCATTGAGTGTCTGCTCGGTGAGCAGCAAACTCCGTTCCATGTTGTCGATGCTCCTCAGTACTGCTATCTGAGCACTTAGATCCAGGATTTGGGCTTCCAAGTGCACGATATGCTCACATCTCTCGCAGCAGTATGGATCCCTGAGCGGTAGCTCAGGGAATGCATACATTGCGCAAGATGTACACTGCACGGCTCCGGCCAACATGGACGTCATTCTAAATATGGGGATAGGGACTGGGGATGAGTAAAAGTGGACAAGGGGGATCAATCAATTATGGAGTTCACATTATGACTAATAATCCCACAACAGCAGCATTTTCTAGACTGACATTTTAAAACACCTTTTTTTTTTGGCCCTTTTGATCAGCTTTTTTTACTGTCCTTTGGGATTAGCTGTAAATTGCTGGGGGCGATGATGCCCTTTATAGTTTGTCCTCTATGGAAGGTGATATTCGGTTTTTCTGGTATTACTTTTTTCAGATACACATCTTTTTTAAGTAAATACCAGTATTTATTCAGGATTTTTCTAATATCGTTATTACTTCGGGTATAAGCTGTTATTAAATTATACCGCCATCTGTTTTCCATATTCTTAATTTTCTCTGACATTTTTGTTATTGTTTTTATTTTTAATAAGGCACTCATCCTGCGTTTTTTTTCAAGTTCACTTTATATGCACCTAGAAAATATCCTAAAAAATTAATTATCGTTGAATCTGTCTGAGTATTTTCGATTGCTTAATATAATCCTCCTTTGTCGTATTGTTTTTTTTCTTATGCGATGAAATTGACTAAAGGGAATATTGCATTTCCATTTTTTATAGTGCGCACTACGGTAGTCTAGAAATCCATTTGTATCTGTTCTTTTGAAATAAGTTTTAGTAATAATTTTTTTTATAAACAAGATATAATTCAAGGTCCAAAAAGTCTTATTTTTTTTGTTCACATTGGCAGTAAATTTGATACCCCACTCATTATTATTCATAATGTTTATAAATTTAACCCCTTAAGAACCTTGGGTTTTTGCGTTTTCGTTTTTTGCTCCCCTTCTTCCCAGAGCCATAGCATTTTTATTTTTCGGTCAATATGGCCATGTGAGGGCTTATTTTTTGCAGGACGAGTTGTACTTTTAAACGCCATTACTAGTTTTACCATTTCGTGTACTGGAAAACGAGAAAAAAATTCCAAGTGTGCTGAAATTGCAAAAAAAAAAAAAAATGCAATTCCACAGTGGTGGTGTTTTTTTATTTTTTTTTACCACGTTCACTGAATGCTAAAACTGACCTGCCATTTTTATTCTCCAGGTCATTACGAGTTCGTAGTCACCAAACATGTATAGGTTCTTCTTTTATTTGTGGTGAAAAAAATCCAATGTTTGCTATAAAAAAAAAAAAAAAAAAAAAAAAGCGCAGCATTTTCCAAGACTAGTAGCGTCTCCACTTTTCGTGATCTGGTGCCGGGTGAGGGCTTATTTTTTGCTTTCCGAGCTAACGTTTTTATTGATGCCATTTTGGGATAAATCAGATTTTTTGATCGCCCGTTATTGCATTTTATTGCAATTGCGACGACCAAAAAAACGTAATTCTGGCATTTAGAATTTTTTTCTCGTTACGCCGTTTACCGATCGGATTAATTCTATTTTTTTTTTTTTTATATATTGATCGGGTGATTCTGAACGTGGCGATACCAAATATGTGTATGTGGGAAATTTTTTTTATTTTATTTTGAATGGGGCGAAAGGGGGATGATTTAAACTTTTTTTTATTTTTTTTTTAATATTTTTAAAACCATTTTTTTTACACTTTCTGCATGCTTCAATAGTCTCCATAGGAGACTAGAAGCTGCAGTTTCCTGATTGTTTCTACTGCATACAAGCAACTAGCAGATTGCCTGTATGCAGAAGAAATGCTCCTGTGCTATGAGCGCCGACCACTAGGTGACGCTCATAGCTAGCGAGACACGACAACCATAGGGGTCTGCTGCAGACCCCGGGTTGCCATGCCCACCCATCAGTGACCCGCGATCACGTGACGGGGTCACTGATGGGCAGGGCTAACGCTGCTGTTAAATGCCGCTGTCAGAGATTGACAGTGGCGTTTAACTGGTTAACAGCCGCGGGTTGATCGCGATTCCACCTGCGGCTGTTGCGGGCACGTGTCAGCTGTAAGAATCAACTGACATATATGCCCGGTTCAGTCCGGTCTCAGCGCCGGAGCCCTCACTGAATCGGGGGTGATGGCCTGGGGCGTACTAATACGCCCCAGGCTTTAAAGGGGTTAATTGCTTCTTCTTCAATGCCCCTCCATATAAACACTAAATCGTCTATGAACTGACGGTACAGCACTATATGTTCACTGTAAGGCTTATGATGTGCAGGCGATGAGGACTCGAATAGCCCCACAAAAAGATTTGCAAAACTTGGGGCTACCTGAGTCCCCATTGCGGTACCAAGCTGCTGGAGGTAAAGTTGGTCCTGGAATATAAACAATTATGTTCAAGTATGAATTTTAAACCCGCTAATAAAATTTTCTTTTTATTTTTCAGGCATATTTGTTATTTTATCTAAATAGTGCGCTACTGCCTGTAGCCCAAGGTCATGTTTTATGTTTGAATACATAGCATTGGCATCCATCGTTATGAATAGCAAATCCTCTTCCCATACAATATTTTTGAATTCTTTAATAAGCTGATTGGAATCTAATAAAAATGAAGGAAGATCTCACTAAAT
Source organism: Phyllobates terribilis (assembly GCF_046119375.1). NCBI lineage: Eukaryota > Metazoa > Chordata > Amphibia > Anura > Dendrobatidae > Phyllobates > Phyllobates terribilis. Next base: position 613,241,648 of record NW_027362762.1, read on the forward strand.
CTTGCAAAAAAAACAAAACAGGTCAATATAGTGTAACAATTGACTTGTTAAGGCCCCGCCCGATAGGTCGACCTGGTGGGTTTTCCAAGTTTTTGTGAACTTTGGGGAGGTGGTAAAACACCGCTGTATTTGGATTTTTATTTGTAAGGAACTTTTTTTTTTTCTTTTTTCTTTAAAATATTTTTTCTAAATGCACTTTCAATCAACCTATGATATTCTATATATTTCTTAGAAGGGTCTTTATCTAACTTTTTATAGTATTTTTCATCAGAGAGGATATTATATGCTTCTTTTAAATATACTTTTTTGTCCTAAAGCACAATCCCACCCCCACCTTTATCGGCTTCTCTTATCACAATATCTTCATTTTCTTTTAATTTTGTCATAGCCTGTCTTTCAGTTTTGGCATATTATTTTTATACGCATATTCCTTTTTGTTTTTCCCTCCCAGTTTGTTTCATTTTTACACTGTCTTGTGAATCCCTTGTACAAGCACCTAGGTTCCGAAATTCTTCCACAACCAGGGAATAAAAAGTATCTAAATTACTACCCCTGTGATAAACGGGGTTAAAATTAGATTGTGGACATACTTCCTTATGCAGATATTCATTAATTTTTTCAGACCCTTTTTTTTTTTTTGTACATATTTGCAACCCATTGTGCGTTCTTGTATAGCAAAGTGCCGCACTAATGTCAGCTTACTTATATATATTTGTTTAGCTCTATAAATAAATCAAATGTGTTTGCTTCCTGTGTTGGGCAAAAGCCAAAACCTTTTGAAAGAATGGCATATTCTGCGTCCGATAGTGAATATTTTGATTGAATATCTTAATTGTATTCTTATTATCATCCTTATTTTTATTTTCTATAGTTTCTTTTCCTTCTCAGTGTTCAGCACTTTTTTTCTTCCTTCTCTAGACCCCCTGGGCCTCCTTTTTCTTTTTAATGATTTTGTTGTAGTTTGAGGGAAATACTTTAAGATTATGTTTCTTCCTCCCTCTTGTAATTGCATCGGAGCCGCTATTATGGAGCCTTTCTCTATACTGGGTAGTAATATTTCTGTGAGTGGAGGTCGCTTTGGTACCATTTCTAAAAAAGCTTGCATCACTGTACTGAATAGATTAGGTGAACCAAATCTATCGGGTGTAGTCAATTCCCTACATATTAGTGGAATTTCAGATATTTCTTTTTGAGGATACACTGTTTCCTGGGTCCTCGTAAGAGACGGTACTGAATTCAAAGAGAGGGTTATAAAGTGAACTTGAAAAGAAACGCAGGATGAGTGCCTTATTAAAAATAAAAACAATAACAAAAATATCAGCAAAGAGAAAAGAATATGGAGAACAGATGGCGGTATAATTTAATAACAACTTATAACCGCAGTAATAACGATATTAGAAAAATCCTGAATAAATACTGGTATTTACTTAAAAAAGATGTGTATCTGAAAAAAGTAATACCAGAAAAACCGAATATCACCTTCCGTAGAAGACAAACTATAAAGGGCATCATCGCCCCCAGCAATTTACAGCTAATCCCAAAGGACAGTAAAAAAAGCTGATCAAAAGGGCCAAAAAAATCAGGTGTTTTAAAATGTCAGTCTAGAAAATGCTGCTGTTGTGGGATTATTAGTCATAATGTGGACTCCATTATATCAAACACCGGAGAAAAAATCCCGATCACACAGACACCATCATGGGATAGTGAATATGTAGTATATGTTATAACTTGTGCCTGTGGTCTACAATACGTGGGTCGCACAACACAGACCTTAAGAACACGTATGAATGGCCACAGGCACAATGCAAAGAATGGATTTCTCAAACATAGCTTGTCAATACATTTATGTTTAAAACATAATAAAATATTCAATAGAACTGTTACTCCAGTGGAACAAATTCCTGCAAATTGTTTAAATAGAGATGAAAAATTAAATTGCAAGGCATCGTTTTTGATTTTCCGATTGGAGACATTGTACCCTGATGGGCTAAATGATGTCATAGAAGGAATATGAAGAATGTACCATAAATGATTCCAGTGTTTATCAGATTTAAATGTTTCTGACATATATTAAGAAATATAATTTTAATAAGATTTTATTTAGATGTGTTTTATGTATAAGAAAAATATTTTTATCTGCATGTTAGCGTTTTAATATGAATATTAACAGGCATCTATATACCATATTTTTCGGACCATAAGACGCACTTTTTCCCCCCAATATTTGGGAGGAAAATGGGGGGGGGGGTGTCTTAAGGTCCGAACGTTACCTGCGGTGGTGGTGAAGTGGGATTGCAGGGCCCTCCAGGATCGCGTTGGTGGTAGGGGCAGCAGAGGTGAGGCAGAGCGGCTGGGACCTTGACCTGTGCCCGGCCGGTGTCGGGCTGTGAGCGGCGAAGCAGTGCAGCCTGCGCAAGTTTCCGGTGTGCACAGCCATCTTCCTAGAGCTGTGATCTATAGGAAAATGGCCGCCCGAGCCGGCGTATGCGCAGACCGGTGGCTCCAGCGGCCATTTTCCTGTAGATCACAGCTCTAGGAAGATGGCCGCTCACACCGGAAACCTGCGCAGGCCGCACTGATTCGCCGCTCACTGCCCAGCACCTGCCGCAGCCCGGTACAGGCCCCAGCCCGAGGTCCCGGCCTCAGCACGGTAAAGCCCCGGGCTCAGTCCGGCCACAGCCCCGGCCCAGCACAGGCTCCACAGCATGTGACCTCTTCTGCTGCAGCCGCCGACTTCCTGAGGTACCCTGCCTCCTGTGACCCTCGCTCCACTGACCCCCCCCCCCCAGGTAAGATACTGTACCTATTCAGACTATAAGATGGACCCCCATCTTATAAAAAATATTTTTTTCTGTTTTCCACCCCAAAATATGGGGTGTGTCTTAAGGTCCGGTGTATATATATTTTTTTACAATTTTTGTTTGTTTATATAAAGATATGGAGTTTTTTAGGACTAGACTACCTATGTAAGAGGGATTTTAAATGGGTGTGCCTTGATTTGCTAGACACGGCCTCCGCCCCATCTGATGTGTTTCTGCTTCCTATATAAAGCAATCATGGCTTTTGTTCACTTAGATAAATATACCTGATGAAGACTATTTTATGTCGAAACACATATGGTGAAATAAAAATTTGACAGGAAATATTTGCCTATATTTACCTGTATTAGCGATTATTGGGAGCGCATTTAGCATGGAGAGAAATCTATGTTCAAAAAAATAAACTTTTTATATGAGCCCCTAAGTATTTTAAGGTCTTATCTTCCATCTTTAAAATAGCTGACTCTGTACTGTAATCTTTCTTTCATAGACATGATCTGTGGCTTCCATAACATCCATAGTTTCCTTACATTTTATTTTTTTAAATTGTTCACATTCAATATTTTTTACTGTCTTTTTTTCCCCTCACCCATGACAGCACCAGAGTGAGAGAGAAATCCGCCCTATCGCTGGACAGGAACCCAAGAGCAAAAAATAAAAAGCCACTTCCTCCTTTTAATGGTTTACGGTCCTGTGTAAAGACTCCTTGAGCAACCATGGATCATCGATCACCCTTAGGGTGCTCTGTAGCAAGAAGTGGGTACATTGGCCTAGTTGGGCACTGAAATTTTTTTCGTTTAGGAAAGCTAGATTTCAGGTTTACAGTACTTGCTGCCTCAAATTTGATATCTGGCCTACATATTCATGGTATGGGGAGCCTACATAGCTGGTGCCTGGCCTGCTCAGTGTTCATGGTGGCCTTGTGTTGGCCCTTGTTTACCTGCAGCCTTGTGTTTTGGCCTGCAATCTCTGCCTCATGGCTAGGCTTCATGTGGCCTTTGTCCGTGAATGACCCTCAGCGATGTGCATTAACTTTGGGCTATGTGGCTTTCCCTGGTTAGGCAGGTGCCTCATGGCCTGGTAGGTTTCTTTTGTTTTTTTATACTGCCTCACAATGTTTTAGCTTCTATTTGAGGAGTTCCAGATGATACCGGAAATCTGCTTAATTAAGGAGGGGGGCCAAAAGGCAGTCCTGCAGGAGTCATCAGATTCCCGATCTATCCCTCCTACTTGGTAGTGCATATTGCACTGAATCAAATGTAACTTGTCAGCCCAGTCATTTCCCTTATGTCTGAAAGCATAAAAGGAACCAGTCAGCATTTAATCTGGAAAACTCCTGTGCCCTTTAATTTGTCCTTCCAGATGGAGTAGTTTTATAAGGGCAGGGCTATGCCAAACAGAGTGAAACCATTGTACGACCAGATAATCCTCCTACTTTAAAGCCAGAAGATGGACTGGTCGCCATTTAAATTGATAAACCTCTGTCCCAGATTATCCTCCTAGTTTGACATGGAGACACTGTTAATCCTTCAAGTCTCAAGTCAACATGTAGGTTGATAAACATTGATGTCCTAGTTACCTCCTGGTTGGAGTTGAAAAATGGATATGGTTGTGCTAACTGAATAAAAACCATAGTAAATCAAGTAGAACCTCCTAGTTGGAGTCCTAAAATGGACTGGTTGGCAGTTAGGTTGGTAAACCTCTGTTTCAGTTTATCCTCCTAGTTGGAGTTGTAAGGTAGACATGGTGGCGACAAGCCAAATAACCTTTTTAACCACTTCGCGCGAGAGCCTGTTTTTGCCTTCGTGACCGGGCCAATTTTTTCAATTCTGACCACTGTCACTTTATGAAGTAATTACTCTGGAACGCTTCAACGGATTCCCCTAATTCTGAGATTTTTTTTTCGTGACATATTGTACTTCATGATAGTGGTAAAATTTCTTCGATATCACTTGGGTTTATTTGTGAAAAACTCGGAAATTTGGCAAAAATTTAGCAATTTTCAAAATTTGAATTTTCATGCCCTTAAATCAGAGAGATGTGTCACACAAAATAGTTAATAAATAACATTTCCCACATGTCTACTTTACATCAGCACAATTTTAGAACCAACATTTTTTTTTGTTAGGAAGCTATAAGGGTTAAAAGTTAACCAGCAATTTCTCATTTTTCCAACAAAATTTACAAAAACATTTTTTTAGGGACCACATCTTATTTGAAGTGACTTTGAGGGGCCTTTATGACCGAAAATACCCAAAAGTGACACCATTCTAAAAACTGCACCCCTCAAGGTGCTCAAAACCACATTCAAGAACTTTATTAACCCTTCAGGTGTTTCACGGGAATTTTTGGAATGTGGAAGAAAACAATGAACATTTAACTTTTTTCACAAAAATGTTACTTTAGACCCAATTTTTTTTATTTTCACAAGGGTAACAGGAAAAAATGGAATACAAAATTTGTAGTGTAATTTCTCATGAGCACGCTGATACCCCATATGTGAGGGAAAACCACTGTTTGGGCGCACTGCAGGGTTCGGAAGGGAAGGAGTGCCATTAGACTTTTTGAATGTAAAATTTGTTTGAATAATTAGCGGACGCCATGTTGCATTTGGGGAGCCCCTGATGTGCCTAAACATTGGAGCTCCCCCACAAGTGACACCATTTTGGAAACTAGATCCTTTAGGGAACTTATCTAGATGTGTGGTGAGAACCTTGCACCCCCAGGTGCTTCACAGAAGTTTATAATATTGAGCCGTAAAAATAAAATTTTCACATTTTTCCCACAAAAAATGTTTTTCATTCCCTAATTTTGCATTATCATAAGGATAACCGGAGAAATTGCACCATGAAATTTGTTGTGCAATTTCTCCTGAACACGTCAATACCCCATATGTGGGGGAAAACCACTGCTTTGGTGTACGGCAGGGTTCGGAAGAGAAAGGAGCGCTATGTTGGCTGGGATAGGTTGCAGACACCATGTCACATTTGAAGAGTCGCTGACATGCCGAAACAGCAGAAACCCCCACAAGTGACCCCATTTTGTAAACTACACCTCTCAAGGAATTCATCTAGGGAAGTAGTGAGTATTTTTTAATTTTCAAATTTATACCATTGGACAGTGAAAAAAGCATAATTATATTTTAACCACAAAAAAATGTTTTACCCTCAGATTTTACATTTTCACACAGGGCAATGGGTAAAAATGGTGCCGAAATGTGTCACACAATTTCTTCTAAAAGTGGCAATACCCCATATGTGGCTGTATCGTACCGCTTAGCCATATGGCGAGATCTGGGAGGGACTGAGCGCAATTTGACAATTGTAGAACAAATTATTGTAGAATAGGCATTTGGATTTGGGAGCACAAAATTTTCTGAATTTCCTTTGGGGGGCAAGGGCCATTTCGCTTTTCTAGAGCCTTTCTGCTACCAGTAACTTGGAATATTTTTAACAGATGACGGACCTGAGTGGGGACTAGCTTTTTTTGAGGACTGAGTTGAAGCGTTTATTGGGAACATTTTACGTAACATTTATCCGGCGCTCGAGGCTGAGCACTTACATCGGGGTTTCCATCTAAATTTCCAAGTGATGTAATTCAGATGAAATCCCTGCGGGATCCATTCACTGTAATGAGGCAGCAGAGTTACTCTGGACTCCGTCTGGACTCTGTTTAGCGGTGTCCTTTTTTTCAGAAGTGTACAAAACTGTGGCCAACCGCACTTTTATGCACGCCTAAAAAAACTGACACTGTGGGATCACAGGCCAGATGGCATCCACAGTGGCCTATATCTGCCTCATTACAGGGAATCTTCCGTCATGGGTTCCGTCTGAATCACGTATTTCAGAGATTTACACGGAAACTCTGGTGTAAGTGCTCAGCGCAGAGCGCAGGATAAATGTGAGCAGAGCCTTACTGCGATCTTTGGGAGACATAATAAACAAATCAGTAGCAGGTGAAGAATTGGTTTTATTTATTTTTTACGCCGTTCCTCGTGCGGTATAAGTGATGAGATTACTTTATTCTTCGGGTCGGTGCTATTACAGAGATACCAGATTTTTATCGGGTTTTTATGATTGACAGCTGTCACACACTAAGACGCTTTTTTTGCAAAATCTAGTTTTTGCATCGCCATATTTTGAGAGCTATAATTTTTCCATATTTCGGCCGACAGAGTCATGTGACGGCTTGTTTTTTGCGGGACGAGTTGACATTTTTATTGGTACCATTTTTGGTTACGTGACATTTTTTGATCGCTTTCTATTCCGTTTTTTGGGAGGTAAAATTAACAAAAACAACAATTCAGGAATTATTTTTTGATTTTTTTTTTTTTTTTATGCCGTTCTGAGTGTGGTAAGTGATCAGGCAGCGTTATTCTTCGGGTCAGTACGTTTACAGAGATACTACACTTACTATATTTTTTTTTATGTTTTGGCGCTTTTACACAATAAAACAATTTTATAGAAAAAATATTTTTTTTGCATCGCTTTATTCTGAGCGCTATACCTTTTTTATTTTTGGGCTGATAGAGCTGTATGGCGGCTTTTTTGTTGCGGAACAAGATGACGTTTTCAGCGGTACCATTTTTATTTCCATTTTGCTTTTTTGATCGCATTTTTTTCCACTTTTTGTTTGGCGATATGATGAAAAAGCATAGTTTTTTGCTCCGTTTTTTATTTTTTTATTACGGTGTGCACAGAAGGAGTTAATTAGTGTGACAGTTTTATAGATCGGGTTGTTTTGGACGCGGCGATACCAAATATGTGTACTTTTTTTTTGTTTTTGCATAAATATACGGATTTATTGGTTTAATATCTTATTTATTTATTTTTATTTTGTGATATTTTTATTTTTTTTTTTAACAGTTTCAAAACATTTTTTTTACTTTTTTTTTTACATTTTTACTTAGTCCCTGTATGGGACATTGATTTTTATTTTTCTAATCACTGATGTCATGCAATGTAATAGACAAGTATTACATTGCATGACATCTTTTCTGACTGTTTCACAGTCAGTGTCTCCTGTTGGACTCAGCAGGACACCATATATGGCAGATCTGGAGGCGGTCATGTGACCTCCAGCTGCCATAACAACGGAAGGTCCTGGAAGCAATCAGGGGGCCGTCAGAGAGGTAAGTTGGCGACCCCCTCTCCTCTCACTATCTTCTATGTGCCGCGATCACTATAGATCGCGGCATATAGAAGATAGCAAAGGGTTAACATCATTGGGACCTGATCCAATCAGGTCCCGATGATGTCCCCTGTTAGAGCTATCGCTCTGCACCGGAATCGCAGCGCTTGCAGGACCCTGGGGGTCCTGAGCGCTGCGGGACCTCCCACCGTTTTTAAACGCCGCTGCACAGAGCCCAGCAAGCGCCGACGTTTATGTACAGTGGGCGGTCCTGAACCGGTTAAGTCCAGTTAATCTTCCTAGTCTGTAGTCATAAAATGGGCTGGTCAACATTTAAGTTGATAAACATCAATGTCCCAGTTTATCCACCTAGTTGAAATTGTAAGATGATCATGGTTGCACTAGGCTGAATGAAACCAGAGTAGTCCAGTTGATCCTCTTAATTGGAGTTCTAAAATGGGCTGGTCAGTATTTAGGTAAGTAAACATCTACAGTCATGGCCAAAGGTGTTGGCACCCTTGAAGTTGTTCCAGAAAATGAGGTAACGTATTTCTTAAAGCAAATTTAACTATCTCTCCATGGGTGTTCAATGGTATTTAAATCCAGACTCATTGATGGCCACTTCAGAACTCTCCAGCGCTTTGTTTCCATCCATTTCTGGGTGCTTCTTGAAGTATGTTTGGGGTCATTGTCCTGCTGGAAGACTTGTGACTTGTGACCTAGGACGCACAACCAGCTTTTGACACTGGACACTACATTGCGACCCAAAATCCTTTGGTAATCTTCAGATTCCATGATGCCTTGCACCCAATGTCAGAGGCAGCAAAACAACCCTAAAACGTCTTTGAACCACTACCATATTTGAGTGTAGGCACTGTGTTCTTTTCTTTGAAGGCCTCATTCTGTTTTTGGTAAACAGTAGAATGATGTACTTTACCAAAAAGCTCTGTCTTGCTCTCATTTGTTCACAAGACTTTCCCAGAAGGATTTTGGCTTACTCGCATACATTTTGGAAAAATGCAGTCTAGCTTTTTTAGGTCTGTCAGCAGTGAGGTCCTCCTGGATCTCCTGCCATAGCGTTTCATTTAATTCAAATGTCGATAGATAGTTCGCGCTGAGACTGATGCACCCTGAGCTGGCAGGACAGCTTGAATTTCTTTGGAACTTGATTGGGGTTGCTTATCCAACATCCGGACTATCCTGCATTGCAACCTTTCATCAATTTTTCTTCCGTCCACATCCAGGGAGATGGGTTGTAAACTTCTTGATTATGTTGTACACTGTGCACAAAGGAACATCAGGATCTCTGGAGGTGGATTTGTAACCTTGAAATTGTTGATATTGTTCACCAATTTTGGTTCGCAAGTCCTCACAGTTCTTCTTTCTGTTCTCCATGCTTTAGTGTGGCACACACAGAGCAAAGATTGAGTCAACTTATCTCCTTTTTTATCTAGTTTCAGGTGTGATTTTCATATTGTCCACACCTGTTACTTGCCACATGTGAGTTTGAACGAGCATCACATGCTTGAGATTAAGTTATTTACCAACAATTTTGTCCTGCTTGCGTTTTGTGTGTTTCAATACATAAAGGAAATTAAGCGTGTCATTGCAATATTTTCTTGGAGAAATACTTCATTTTCTGGAACAATTTCAAAGGTGTCAACATTTTCGGCTATGACTTTGTTTCAGCTTATCCTCCTAGTTGGATTTGAAAGATGAACATGGTTGTGGTAAGCTAATTAAAACATTGTAAGTCCAGTTTATCCTTCTAGTCTGGAGTCATAAGGCAGGTTTTGTAGACCTTGATCTTTGAGACATTGAAGGTTTAATAATTCAATCAATCCTCCTAACTTGGAGTGGTAAGATGGACATAATTGCATTAAGTCTGATAGCACTTTTCTAAATACTAGTTTACTCTTCTGGTCTGGGGTTGCAAGTTGGACTTGTTTGTAGTAGATAAGCTGTCAACATCCCGGTCTGTTCTTAGTTGGTGTTGTATGACAAAAATGGTTATGCTATTTCTGGCAATAATCCAAGCCCAATAACTCCCCCTAGTTGGAGTTGAAAGAAGGGCACACTGGAGTGAAGTCATTCTAGCCAGTCAATATTCTTAGCTTGAAGTCGTTAAAACTAGTAAATTTGGCTAAGTCTTGTGGCGCCATTTAAAAGTAAAGTCAGTGCTCTTTTTGAAGTCGTAACAACTGCAAGTCTGCAATAAGCCTTTTTAAACTGAAGAAGTCATTGGATGGATTAAAGTATCTCCTTAGCTGGCAAACACCTAGCGAATGATGAATGTCTTTACTAGTTGATGGGATAGAGGTAAGACTGTTCTGATTATTACACAAGAACAGGATGAACATCATAATGCAACATTGTTGAAGGTGTAGAGTTTTAAATACCCTTCGATTTAGACCATCTGAGCTTTGACCAATGCCATATGAGTTCTCTATCTTTCTGAGTCGCTTCTTCAAGAGAAAAAAATAGACTAAAGGGTAATGTTTAAAAAAAAAAAAAAATTATTTCTTCAGTTCTGTTTAGTTTCATAGGGATAATAATTATAACTTGGTTTAGCTGTATCTGTTGGCCTGAAGACTAATCTGTTCGGCATTTATCCTTTTCAGCTAACAATCTTCATGGCTGGACTATATTACTAGCATCCGTTGAAGTTGGAGAATTCATGCCAGTACAGTAAAGAGGATGAATTCTATAATGTCTAAATGAGTGATCTTGACTCTTCTTTATATTGAAAAGCTCAGAGCATTTTCTTCCTGTTCTAAATTGTCAGATTTTTATGGGCTACAGGCTAGGATTCGGTAATCAGAAGTTCTCCATGATGGAATTCTTTGACTGTAGTGTTTTTTTTGGCTTAAGCACTATTTGACTGTCTTGGGGAACTTATTGGGTGGTGCCATAATGGACATTGTTGACATTTCTGTTTTAAAAAAAAAAAAGAATAATAATAATTTGATCAGGTGCAGTTGTTTGGCCTGTCACCCCACTTGGAACCCTACTCTGCCATGATAGACTTACCAGGTTCCTTGGATCACTTGACTTCTGCCTCCATTAACAAACTTAGTTTTAGTTCCGGTTCACTTCAGTTATCAAACCACTTAACAAATAGAGAATATCTTACTATATCCAGGAAGTTAATCAACAATACATATCAGTAAAGTCTATAAATATAGATCCTCTCCTTTTTTTAGAAAAAAAAATGTCTAGATAAGGTAGAATTTGAATAGGTTACCATTATCAGGTCAGGTGTCTCCAGTAAGTTTGTGGGCACTTTATCAGAGGTCCGGATCAAAGAAAAGTTATTGTCTTGAAGGAATAATATCTGAAGTTTCATTATGTTTTCATTAAGCACTATCTGGTAAACCAGGATATTCTTGTGATCTTTCTTTAGGTGTAGGATCTTACAAGGGGTGTTCCCTCCCTATCAGAAGACTTCTTAGGCTGTGTGCCCACTATGCGTTTTTTAAGCGTTTCCGCAGCGGCAATTCCACTGCAGAAACACTTAAACGCATGGTAGAAGGCCTGCTATGTTCCTCAATAATAATCCTCATGTGCTGTGCACATTCTGCGGAAATTTCCGCTACGGATTATCATTGCGGAAAAATCTGCAGCACTACCAATTATTTTGCGTAAATGCGGCGTTTTCGCCGCCGTTGACTTGCATTGGAGCGTATGGATTCCGCATCACTGCATCTGTACATGCGGAATCCATGCGTTTCAATGTGCGGATGGTACCCGTGTGTGGAGGACAGGAGACTCTCTTCCGGTCCCGAGTACCATAGAAAATGTGAAAAAAAGAATAAAATAAAAAATAAATATACTTGCATTCTAATGGCCTCCGGTCTCCATAGCGATGCGTCCTGGCTTTCCGGCAACTCGCGATGGTCTGAAAAGGACCTGCCGTGACGTAATTTAATCATGTGACGGGTCACGCGACCGCTGACGTTGGCAGGTCCTTTAGTGTACCGCAAGCTGCCGGCAAGCCGAGACGCATCGGATAAAGATTCCAGGGGCCATCGGAAGGTAAGTATAGATTTATTTTTTTATTTTTTACCATTCTTTCGGTCACAGTATATAAAGCCATGCCGGTTACATGGATTTATATAGTGTGACCAAGTTGACAAGCACTTTCCAAGTGATGCTAAAATCGCTTGGAAAGCCCTTGTCAACCCGCATGCGGAAATGCAAGTGAAGAACGCTTCACATCCTCATGTCCCTGGCAGGAAAACGCATGTACAATCCGCATGTACAATCCGCATGCGTTTTTTCTGCCAGGGAGATGCAGAAACGCTCAGGAAAAATCCAGAGCATTTCGGCATCGTGGGTACATAGCCTTTATCATCTCTTGCGTGCTGTCGTGAGGGGGGTAGGGAATAAATGAATTACTTACTGGACTTTTAGTTAACTTCTTGGAAACTACTGAAGGACGTAGGAATGGCCTTTTTTATTTTTGCTCTTTGCTTCCTGTGCAGTGATAGGGCGGATGTCTCTTTTGCTGTCGTGGGTTTCAGGTGATTACTTACCAGTAATTTTAATTTTCTTTTCTTTTTTTTTTTTTTTTTTCTCCTACTCTGGAGTTGTTGATTCCTGTGCTAACCATTTACTTCCTAATAGTAGACAGGCAATAAAGTCTTACCACCAACTGCTTCTGTCCTGAAATAAGGTATCTAAAACCTGAGGCTAATGCCTTGGTGTGATATTTGGAAGTTTTGTTGCACCTTTTGGCGTGTGGAATTTGTTGTAGTGCTATAGCCACAGTACAGAGTCTTCTGGTAGTTAAATGATATCTGATACAAGACTTGGGAGCAGGGGATATGAGCGCTGTACACAATGATTGGTGTGTAATCTCATTACCAATTTAAAATAATCCTCTACCCCAGAACATAAGTTTGACTGGTGACTACACTTGTGAAATGTATACACTGAGTAATCTGTTTTCTTGCTACTGCCTTCCTCATTCAAATCAGGGGTCTATTCTCCTCTTTTCTAAAATAATAAAATGAATCCCTAAAGAGGTATGTGGAGCATTTTGGAAATTCTGAACCACTTTCCTGTCTTTCTATCGGTATGGGTAGACCTAAACGATGGTGTGTTGTCCATCCCACAGCAGAAAAAAGGCAATGGAGGTTTGGGTCAGACTTTCCACAGTGATGCACATTTCTCTGCAGTGTCCATTTTGGAGAGGAGGAGAAGAAAAGGGCAGCGGACAGTGATCCAACAGAAGAACAAAGGGCACCAGGTATAGCAACTGCACATGGAGAAATGCATAGCTACACTTTGGTTCTTGGTGGAGGGTCTCTCTAAGCTTACGAAATACATGAAGAATTTAATAAAACATTTTGAGTGGTAGCCTATTTATTAATTGTACCAATAATAATACGAGCAGGTCAACAAGTTCATGACACGATCAAAACCTACCAGTACTTCTCTTTGGATTCTGCGATTACATCATGTAAAATAGAAAGTGTCTTTTTATTGTAAATCTCTTCTTGTTCTCCTTTCAACTGTTGCAGATGGAAGATTCTAACATGCCACTTCATATTTTTCTGTAAGCTAGAGTCGTTTGAACTCCTTTATAGTAATACATTTCCATATGTTTAGAGTTGACAGGCTTAGACATCATCTACTGCCCCTGTATAGCTATGATCCTGCTGAAGAGATACATGAAGCCGAGCAGGAACTACTGGGACAAGAGACTAAGGTATATTAAATAACTAGTGTATCAATTAACTTGCATTGTTTTCCATTGACAAGTTTCATGATGTGTCAATGGCCTCTGGGAATGAAGGCAAATTAGGGCTCATTGAAAAAGATTTGGGGGCTAAATGACTAGCTATTGACCTCTGAAGAGTTGGGTAACAAAGATCTCAACAAACGGGATAGTTGAGAGTGGTCGTATCATTTCGATTACTAATCTTTAACCATGCACTTGTGGTGTTTTTTTGGGAATTGCTTGCACATGATTTCTGAACACATCAGAATTGTCCTTTTTGATGCTTGGTTGTAGATGCCAGCTTTGTCTTCATCTGTATACTGCACATGTGCTGGAAGCTGCCGCAGTCATCTAGATTGACTATTTATATAATATGTGACATATCTCATATTCTATACAGAATAAAATGCAATTGTATATGATTGTGCACATAGCATACCACATGTGTACAGTAGAATACATGACTGGAATATGGTGTATACTGTGGCTACACATATCAGACCGTCTGTAAAGGATAATCTGACTGGTACACTGTGCACACAGACAATATTGTACCAGTCACATACTATCCTATATAGACCCTCTCATGTGTGCAGTCACATTTTACCATATTCCAGTCATGTAGTATACTGCTTACAGTATAATATGTGCACAGACATTGTTCTGTTGCATAGTTTACAGAATGTGATTGGTATGATATGCTGACTGCAGAACATCAGAGTATACAAGCTAATATGGGATATATTATACTATGACGTCAGAACACTGGAAATTACTAGTTACACATTATCCTGTATATAACTTGAGATGCCTGTGCACATAGTATACCACATCCAGTATGCAGTACAATATGACTGGAATATGATGATATAACTACACACTTCAGGCAGTCTATACAGGATAATATTTGGTGTACTGTATATATTGAACTACGACTACAGACTTTCAGTTGGACATATCCTATGTATGTGATATATCAATCACATGGTCTATCCGTAAGTATATATACAGGATGGTATATAAGTGGTCATAGTTGAATACAAACCAGTTCCACATCTTGTATATGATATTTGATGTAGCCAGGTTCCGTCAGTCTGTATTTTCATGGATGCGGTTGTTTCGCAGAGGCTTCTTCTGAGTTACTTCAGCAGACTGACCTTTTCTGCAGATGGGGTGACGTTGCAGCTGATGACCTTACCCTAACAGCGGGACACACGTGTGTGTGTGTGTGTGTGTTGGATCCAGCTGTGGTCCTTAGCAGAGCAGCTGCAGACAAGACATTGCTCATCTCTGCAGGACTGTGTAGTGTCCTACCGCCTCCTCCCCATATAAACCTCTCCCTTCGATAGCGCTGTTGCACTGGGTGCTTCCTGCACACACAGTTGCTGCTTCCACTGTTCCAATGTTAATGGCAGGTTTTAATTCTGACCAAAATCAGAGTCCTGGGGAAGACTGTAAATTAATCTCATTAATCACCCAGCATTACACATGTAAAACTATATACCATATACCGAAGTTTTTAGTTTGCCAGATTCTTACAGATAAGACTTTGTTTAGTAAAGACTGTGTATGGCATAAGCAGCAGCTGTGGCTGTTTTGTGATGGGTGGGCAGGAGCACCACTCAAGAAGTTTCCATTTTTCTCATCTAGATTTACCTGGAGTCACTGCATTTTTAGCCTCCCTTTTCCAGTCACCTGGTGCTATATAGTTTTCACCAGGTTACCAGGAAGCGGTACAGCATCCACAATTAAAAATGCTGGCAATGCTCACTATTTGGGAATTAAAATGCTGTGTACTTCTTTTACTTACATATAACAGACAATCATAGCACCGCTTTCATCTTGTACACACTTCTGGTGAATTGGATTGAGATCTGATTGACTGCCAGTTCGTGCAGGAAAGTTATGAGCTGTGGGGCTTGAGTTCTGGAGAGGAGGCCGTATGAGGAAGGTGTTTCTAACAAGAACTAGAGTTCTTATTAGGGGAAAAGGAGTTATCACTCCATGCTGTTGGGATATTCTGTTACTTAGCTGACCCTAGTCTGTGGGTATAAAAGGGAGCAGTCTAACACCTCATTAAAGCGCCACCCCAGTGTTTGTGTTTTTTTTTTTTTTATTGCAGCGCTGCAGTTGTGCTAATAATGTAAAATCCCTGCATCTAATATACTCGCTACCAGCTGTTCCCGGTGCCATTCCTGTCCTGTGCCACCATACTGTGACCTCAACCTCTTACTGACCAGAAGTCAGAAGAGGTAATGGTCGCAAGCTCTCAATGCAAGTCTGAGAGCCAGACCAAGGCTCTCAATGACTTGCATTGAGGTGTGACTTGTGGATTGCCCAACAAACACCTGTGTGATCAAGCAGGTCACAAACTGCTGGAGACCGACTGAAGAAGCGCAGAAGATGGCAAGTATAAGACTAAGGACAGGGGTCTTGCTTTAGTAGCACCACTCCAGCGCTGCAATAAAAAGAAAATGCTGGAGTGGTGCTTTATGTGCTGTACTGTGGTATTTGTGGCTGACCTTTATGGCATATCCACGGGATGTCTCAAACATGACCAGCTTATCTCTGCACTGATTGAAGTCAACTCAACATAATCTATCCCAGCCCCGCCAACACACATTAGATGGTCAGCTGATCCCATTAACCTCCTGGGTATGGATGACTCCTATAATGTCTATGGGGCCGTTAGATGAGCATTTCCCTCTACTCGAACATACCAGGAAAGCTGACAGCACTTATAAACTGTCCACCTTGTGTGTGTCATCTTTTTGTGATGGGGAAATGGCAACATTGAATATGGGGTTTATCTGCCTTGGCTAATGCAGTCATATGTAATAGGCCTAAAGGAGATATTTGAAAAGTTGCAATTAGGAGGGCAAATGAGCAATAACCAGAAACAAACTGGGTTATAAATGGAAGTTAATTTTTTTGCTTAAATTCCCTTTTACAGGTTGTGCATGGCTGGACAAGTGGATACCATCAGTACAAAAGGGCATCATTAAGGGATGTGACAGCATAAACATTGTTTGCTTGGAAAGCAGTCTGAACATGGATTGGAAGAGCACAGAATCCTCCACCTGTCAGAGACCTTCAGCATTTTTTTATTTGCAGCCAGTTTAATGTTTTATTTAAAGAAATCTATTGTCTTAATATATCTACTTGTAGAATAATGCAGTCTGGAAGTTTGTATGTGAATATATAATTAAAGTATGCTTATCTGCATACACTTTTATATGGGGGTAAAATATGGACAGCCTATTTAATATCCTCTAAGATAAATTTGCATAAATGTTATAAGGTTTTTTTTTTCTTTTTAGCCACTTTTTTCTTCCTCTCCACAAACAAATAAATATAATCTGCTCCCGGGGGAATGAATCTTGAGCTGCATTTACAAGGCTATATTTGCTGTCTGAGTTCCAAATCTGCTTCATGCCAGTAATGGAATATTGGATCTTATTTTAAAGAAACAGAAACTTTTCCTGCTTCCATTTTAACAATATCTGATTCTATGGCACTTAACAGCTTTAGAGCCATGTAAATGTAGCCTCAATGAGAATGTATCACAACCTCTTGGTCTTGATGAGGCTGGTGTAGTTACTTTAAAAAGTCATACAGTCATTCTGACATGGATTTTTAAGCATTTTCCTACTTGAGCCACTTTGCCAGAGCTCATGAGTCTTAAGTGCATTCATAAACTAAACTCAATCTTTAAAAGAAGCTTATTGGGCTAGGTGGCCAGTGTCTTTGCCACTAACAATCTCACAAAGCTGCAGCTCTTCTGTCAGGCTGTGTGGACAGAGATTAAGCTTTTAAAGAGGACCTGTCACCAGTTTTAGCATGTTAGATTGGCCATCTCATTGAATAATGGTGTGTGCTCCCCCCTCTGCATTACCCAGTTATAAGCAGGAGGTGTTGTGCAGGAAGAAAAAGAAGTCCTCAGAAAGGGTCAGACTTGGCTTTCTTTCGATAAGACCTGTAGTAACACACACAGCCCTGCTATCCTCTTTGAGCTCACTGCTGGCATTGACATTGATTACAAGTGGGCTACCAAAGTAGAAGAAGTTAGATGACTTTGAAATGCTTTGACATTACACTAGCTTGAATAATGTTCTGGTTTGTGGATTGTTTTCGGAATATCTCAGCAGTGCAGAGAAAACGCACCATCTCATTTCTACTACTGTATTTCTTACCCACACCTACTTATGTGAAATGAGGTGTTTGTAATGATTCGCAGGTCTGTTATCTACCAACCCCAGCCACCTTCCCTTCCTGTTCCATGTGAGACTTCAACAGCTGAGGAGGAACACTAAAAGAAGCCTGTCAGGCAAAGTTCATGGAAAAACTAGAGCTCTGGTAGTCTCTAGCTGTGCTTGGATGGAAACACTTTCAAATGTATGTTGTTTGTATTGTGAAATTTGGCAACAGATCCACTTTAAGCTTTACTCACATAGGTGTATGGACAGTCTAGGTAAATGTCTTTTGACATTTTTTTTTCCTGTCATAAGAACCACTCTAATTTTTGGTTACAAACCATATTGTGAGTGAATACTAACTACATGGGCCCGATTCATTAAGACTGGCATTCTGCACGCTAGTCTTGATAATAGCATGGAGGAGAAGATGTGCCTAATTTATTAAGATGTGCAAATAGCATCTTCAGAGAGGAAGAGGACTTGGTGAGGCCATGGCCTTAGAGTTTATCAGTAATTTTTTTCCTCAGGACTGGGTGATAAATGCAGAATTGGTGACTTGTTTCTATTATACCTTTTCTCTGATTGTTCCTCACCTGGTTTTGGCTTCCACTCCTGAAAAAAAATACTGACCGAATACTGATACGCCTTGAAACATGGAGGCTGTACATGGAGTTTCTGGTTTAGCTTCTTATCCTAAGTCATGTAGCAAGGCTCATTAAAGGATGGATATTAACTTTTAAGATTGCTGCCTCCAGTAAGTGGCTCTAGAGTGTAAATTCTTTTCCTCTCTGCAGAAGCTGTTTGCACTTAAATTCACAGAGGAGCACTGCATGGTCTACAAATCTGCTCAACAAGAAACGTAGACCACCTAATTGATTAAGAGGTGCACACCACTTAATAAATTTATGCGCTTCTTACTACTAGTATGCAGCTCCAGCAGAAATGTTTTGCCACTTGGGGAGTAACCTTCTTGATGCAAGTTATACCACAAATTTTGATGAATTTGTTGGTCTGGCTTTGTCACGGCCTGTCAACTATGGAGGAGTTGGTCACAACGCCAAAAGTTGCAAAATTTTGACCCAAAACACCTTCGTCATTTGGGCCCAAAGTGTATCTAATGGGTCGTATTTAATTCAAAATATAACAGTTTTACTTTGTGGGTAAATATGCACTGTTGAAATACTATTATAAATGTATGCTGTTTCCCAAAGCTCCAGTGCCCACATTTTGACTTTATCATAGAACTCCTGCTAACAGTTTATTTTCTTTAATACAATGGCTTTGTTCCCAATTTATGTTTTTCTTTCATTTTATATCCTATTTTTCTTGATTCTGGCTTGTGAGATGGTACATTTACAAGTGCCTTATGACTTGGGCAGTCATTTTTGACCAATTACATTTTATCATTTCAGTTATATATGTTTTATATAAAAACATACAGCTAGTCTGGTCCTTTTTACCCATGTTTGGAAAAGCATCAAGGCAGCAATATTTGTATTTTCTCATAATGAATATATACTTTAAAGATATTTATCGTTCAGCCCTGAAGACTGTTTTTGAAAACATTTGAAACACCCTTTGCCACTTGGACAGTAATAGTAAAGTCTGACAAAGGGATATCTCTATCTTAAAGAATTGTGTTGGTCCTACCTCTATGAGCTTCGATAAAGACGACCCACAAAACTGCCACTCCCAGGGGTGAGACTGGTGCCCGTGAATAATGTGGTGTTGGATAAAATATATTTGCTCTGCTGGCATAATAATATTTTGTAATTATGGAAACACTTAAGTTATTTTATATAATGTATGATGTTAAATGTTTTGTATTGTGAACATGATAAAGAAAATGAAATAACTTCTCTTTATGTAAAGGTATTGCAAAAGTAAAGCTTGCTATTTGTCAAGAAACATGTTAATGATCTTCTGTTTGGGTCCAAGCCTGGTGGGTTCAGTTTATTTGTAGAATAGCTTATGTTTAACAATGGAAGGAGAACAGTACTTTTCAGCTGCTTGTGGCGTCACTACAACGATTTTATGTGGAGGATGATTTGTATATTAAAACTGGGATGAAGGTAACAAAAACTTGTAGATCTGGAGTAGGAAATACCATCAAATATGTCAAATTTAAATTGAAGTCAACAAGGCAAATAAAAAAAAAAAAAAAGTCAAATATGAGCACGCTTTAAACATCTTCCATTTTTTTGATAGCCATTGTCAAAATAAAGGGCATGGTCTAGGTGTAGCATATAGTCAACATTCACACAATTCAGCTGGTCATTTATGGTGGAGCTCAGAAATGTACAACTATCACAGCAATAATCATTGCAAGCAGCATTACTTATGTACAAACAATTTGTCTTAGACTGCATTTACACATCCGTTTATCAGTGCCTGTGTACGGACTACGATTATCAGACTGGCCGAAAGTCTCTATGCTGTCTAATTCGAGTCAGAAGACCTGCAGCTGGGTCCATACATCAGTGTATAGTTGGATTGCAAAACACGGAGGTGTGAAAACTGCATAAGCACCTGTGTACAGGAGTGTATATCTAAAATCTATGCTCTGTAGAAAAAATGTAATGTTTACAGGAGTGTCAACTTCTCTGCATGAAAACATAGAAATCAGATCTGATGAGGATTTTGACGAGTCGTAGCATTTTCTCTGAAGATTGTATATCGGACTCTGGTGGAGTGGGCCTTATCTCATCTTCTACAGTGTCTAATGTCTGTTGTTAATAAATGTCAGCACCCCTTTAGGGGTAAGAGATTCTAAACAACAAATTACCCAGAGGGTAAATAGACCCTGTTTAAGGGATACACAAAAATGACTTATTTATTCTCATTTAAAATGGTCTATACTTAAAATTACTATAGTGGACCTGTAATATTCCAATATAGAAGAGAGTTACCAACTGGAACACTCCGACAGCTACAGGTATTAAACCCTATTTTGTATATATATGCTTTCCTATCTATATTATTATGCCTGCAGCCCATGATATTATGTATTCATCTATTTCATTTTCTTTCCTACAGGTAACCCTTGAAGGAGTTGTCCAGTACTTTTTATTATATCCCCAATGTATTCACCCTGTGCCCATAAGTGTTTTTATAAATACTTTTGGTTGTTCTTCTTGCCTGTGAGTGGCGCTATCACTGGCCGCTCACAGGCATCACATTATCCCGTCTGCAGCCGTCTCTGACATCCGTTGATGTCATGTCAAGTTCCGGATGCAGACAGGCGTGACTCAGTGCTGCATTTCATGGTGAGTGATGAGCGTCACATCCAGCATCCACCGCCCTCTTTCCCTCTCTTCATTCATTGGGAAAGCGCACGGTGGATGCTGGGTATGGTGCACGGGGTAACCCCGCCCACAACCCAGCATCCACCCTGTGGATCACATCACTGATGATGCTCCTCATTTAACGTGACATCAGCAGAAGAAAAAGCCGGCTGCAGCCGAGGGTCATGTGATGCCTGTGAGCGGCCAGCAATAACTATGCTCACAGGCAAGAAGGGCAACCAAAGGTATTTACAAAAACACTTATGGGCACAGGGTGAATACATTGGGGGGATAATAAAAAGTACTGAACAACTTCTTTTAAGATACTAAAAAACACACATGTATATAGCTTCCCCAACCATTTTCGCCTATAGAGGCTTCAGCTGGGGGCTAGAGCTATAAAGTAGCTTTTACACTAGTCTAACTCCTGGCATTATGCTGTCCGAAATGAGTCAATGCTCAGGGATTTAATACCAACATATCAATCCTTCCTAATTCTTCCTCCTTTTAGCACTGCCTTAGCATTCCTTCAATCTGTCTATTCTGTCTCACAACTGGGAAGCAAAAGAGTCCCAAATTCTGTCTGTGCTAAAACTTAGATCAATGAATTGTGGAACTCCACATCTTTAGCCCTTGACCTTAATCCAGCTTCTATAGTATTGTACAAATTTGTCATTGTCCCTTTAAAGAATGCCCTTCAAAAAATTATTTGGTTTCTTAATTGTCATGACTGAAAATGACATCTTCTTCCATGCTCCTGCTGTGCATGCAATGGAATTCAAGCTCCATGTTTTGCTCAGTTAACAAATTGAATTTACCGACTAGCGATTGAATGTTCACTGGCCTTCCTAACTTCATTATTTTTTTGGTGATGTTCCTGTGACTTAGTATGTTAAAGCTCCTGTCTGTTTTATAAACAGGAGACCCGGAGTTTGAATCTCAGTAGTGCCTATTTTTCATCTAATCACTAAGTTTTCTATCCAGCAAAGGGAAATTTCTCTTAACTATGACTTTAACTCCTTCACCACCCATCCTGTTTTCACCTTCCTGACCAGGCAAAATTTTACAATTCTGACCAGTGTCCTTTTTATGAGGTAAAATCTCTAGAGCGCTTCAACGGATCCCAATGATTTCTGAGATTTTTTTCGTGACCTACAGTTGAAATCAGAAGTTTACATACACTATATAAAAAGACACATGTGCAAGTTTTTCTCAATACCTGACATGAAATCAGAATAAACCTTTCCCGTTTTTGGTCAGTTAGGATGACCATAATTTTTAATTTTTGCCAAATGCCAGAATGAGAGAGAGAGAGAATGTTTTAAGGCATTTTTATTACTTACTGCAAAGTCAAAAGTTGACATACACTAAGATTACTATGCCTTTAAACAATTCTGGACTGCCCATATGATGATGTCATGTGTTTGGAAGCTTCTGATAGTGTTTTGTTTTTTTGCAACATCTCAGTTAATTACAGACACACCATGGATGTATTTTAATGCACACCTGAAACACACTGCTTCTTTGTGTAGCATCATGGGAAAGTCTAAAGAAATCTGCCAAAATTTCAGGAAGAGAATTGTGGACTTGCACAAGTTTGGCTCATCTTTTGGTACAATTTCAAGATACCTGAAGGTGCCTCGTTCTTCTGTACAAACAATTATATGCAAGTAGAAACAAGATGGGAATGTCCAGCCATCATACCATTCAGGAAGGAGACGGGTTCTGTGTCCCAGAGATGAACGTGCTTTGGTCCGACATGTGCATATCAACCCAAGGACAAAAGCAAAAGACCTTGTGAAGATGATGGTGGAAGCTAGTAAGATTGTGTCACTATCCACAGTGAAATGAGTACTGTATCAACATGGGCTGAAAGGCCACTCTGCCAGGAAGAAGCCATTACTCCAAAAGAAACATAAAAAAGGCAGATTAATGTTTGCAAATGCACACAGGGACAAAGACCTTAATTTTTGGAGACCTGTCCTGTGGTCTGATGAAACAAAAATTTAACTTTTTCCGCATAATGACGTTGTGTTTGGAGGAAAAAGGGAGAAGCTTGGAAGCCTAAGAACACCATCCCAACTGTGAAACACGGGGGTGGCAGCATCATGTTGTGGGGTTTTGCTGCAGGAGGGACTGGTGCACTTCACAAAATAGATGGCATCATGAAACAAGAAGATTATGTGGCAATACTGAAGCAACATCTCAAGACAACAGCCAGGAGGTTAAAGCTTGGGCGGAAATGGGTCTTCCAAATGGACAATGACCCGAAGCATACTGCCAAAATGGTAACAAAGTGGCTTAAGGATAACAAAGTCAGTGTTTTGGAGTGGCCATTACAAAGCCCTGATCTCAATCCTATTGAACATTTATGAGCAAAGGTGAAAAGGCAGGTGTGTGCAAGGCGACCTATAAACCTGGATCAATTACACCAATTTTGTCAGGAGGAATGGGCCCAACTTCCGACCAACTATTGTGAGAAGCTTGTGGAAGGATATCTGAAATGTTTGACCCAAATCATTCAGTTTAAGGGCAATGGCACCAAATACTAATGAAATGTATGTAAACTTTAGACTTTGCAGTAAGTAATAAAAATGCCTTAAAACATTCTCTGATTATTCTGGCATTTGGCAAATATTAAATGTTATGATAATCCTAATTGACCTAAAAAGCGAAAGGTTTATTCTAATTTCATGACAGATATTGAGAAAAACATGCATATTTCTTTTTATATAGTGTATGTAAACTTCTGGTTTCAACTGTATTGTAGTTCATGTGGTAAATTTAGGCTGACATTTTTTACATTTATTTGTGAAAATATCAGAATTTTAGCGAAAATATAAAATTATATTTTATATGCCCTTAAACCAGATGGTTATATCACCCAAAATAGTTAATAGATAACATTTATCACATCAGCACAACAAAGAAGCACACATGATATGTTATTACTCTACGATGGTTAATAAAGCCTACAAATATGACACAATTTTGTATGCAAGTATGATAAAATATAACCTTTATTGATAGTATAAAAGGATAAAAAGCAAAGAAAGAAATGGCCAAAATAAAACATAAGGGTGTCAGCAATAAATTGACATTATGGTACTAATGAATAAATAGATGTTACAGCACATATCATAAGTAATCATACAGATTTGATAAGCTCAGCAATATAACAATAGAATGGCACATTACAGAAATAATTTAATAAATAAGAAGATAATTAAGTAAAGTGAACAGTGCTTTATCATAATATATGGTACCAAAAGGTACTGAACACCATGGCACAGTGTGCTAAGTATATTCTAGTGTCCAACAATGAATGTGAATCGTAATGTAAGTATAGCGCTAAAGGTAAGTATGATGTTAAAGATACATGCTGAGATGTGCCTATGGCTAAAAGAATATTCACAAATATAAACCAAAACAAATGTACTGACCCCAAAATGTCTATCCAATGCGCGTTTCGCCTTGTGCCTTGACGAGGATATACTAGTCTATCCTAGATGATGGATATTTAAGGGGCCTCGAGCCAATCATGTATGGTCTAGAGATTGTAATCCAGTGTGGACATAGCACCATACATGGGGATGCCGGCGTCACGCTTGTTGGGATGGCCGCGTTTCCTGAGAGCGCAGCCCGTCCGGTGAAAGTGACGTTGGCGTGCATATCAAGGTGTAGTGCAAGGGGGCTTGTTTGTGCATGGCAGCCTCCAGAGCTCAAAGTGGAAGTGGTGCGCAATCTAGGATGTGCTGTGTAAGTATGCGTTCCACAGTGGAACGCACGTGACGTGCAGTTTGTGTCCATATATGGAGCGGAAATGAAGTGCTGGGGAACTATGCAATGCAATGGAACTATGCCTCTCAGCTTAAAGGGAATCTGTCACCACTTTGGAGTTATCAGACCTCTTCTATGGCCATACAGGGTATAGGAAAGTGAATCTAACATAGTTTTCAAGGTTGAAGGAAGACTAAGGGCCCCGTCACACTTAGCGACGCTGCAACAATCCCGACAACGATACGACCTGTCAGGGATCATTGCTGCGTCGCTATGTGGTCGCTGGTGAGCTGTCAAACAGGCAGGCTCACCAACGATCAGGGGAGCAGCGACATCGTGGAAAGAATCTTTCCACGATGTTCTGCTCCTGGTTACCAGCCTGCTGAAGCAGGAGCAGGCTGGTAACCATGATAAACATTGGGTTACTAGGGGCACACGCGCACCTAGTAACCCGTTGTTTATCATGGTTACTGCTCACTGTGCCCCTAGTAACCCGATGTTTATCATGGTTACCAGCCTGATCGCTGCTCCCGCTGGTCACACACAGCGATGTGTGCTGACCAGCGGCAGGGCAACGACCAATAAATGGTCCAGGACACTTTGCAGTGATCAGCGACCTCACAGCAGGGGCCTGATCGTTGCAAAGTGTCACACACAGCGACATCGCTGGTGAGGTCGCTGTTGCGTCACCAAAACCATGACACAGCAGCGATCTCGCTAGCGATCTTGCTATGTGAGACGGGCTTTAGTCCATCTAGTTCAACCCATAGCCTAACATGTTGATCCAGAGGAAGACAAAAAAAACGCATGTGGCAAACAATAAGCTCCACATTGGGGAAAAAATTCCTTCCTGACTCCACATACGGCAATCAGACTAGTTCCCTGGATCAACGCCCTATCAAGGAATCTACTATATATAACCTGTAATATTATACTTTTCAAGAAAGGCATCCATGCCCTCCTTTAATTTTAGTAGTGAATCACTCATTACAACATCATGCGGCAGAGAGTTCCATAGTCTCACTGCTCTTACATAAAGAATCCGCATCTGTGATTATGATCAAACCTTCTACGTCTGGAGGAAAGAAGATGTCCCCTTGTCCCCGTCTCAGGCCCCAGAGTAAAAAGATCAGTAGAAAGGTCTTTGTACTGTCCCCTTATATACTTGTACATCGTAATAAGATCACCCCTAAGCCTTCGTTTTCCCAAAGTAAATAACCCCCAGTGTAATAACCTGTCTTGGTATTACAGACCCCCAAGTCCTCTAATAACCTTGGTCGCTCTTCTCTGCACCTGCTCTAGTTCAGCTATGTCTTTCTTATACACCGGAGACCAGAACTGTACACAGTATTCTAAGTGTGGTCGCACTAGTGACTTGTATAGAGGTAAAATTATGTTCTCCTCATGAGCATCTATGCCTCTTTTAATGCATCCCATTATTTTATTTGCCTTTGCCACAGCTGCCTGACACTGGCCACCAAACGTGAGCTTGTCGTCCACCAATACACCCAGGTCTTTTTCAGTTCCAGTTTTTCCCAGTGTTTTACAATTAAGCATATAATTATACATTTTATTTTCTCTGCCCAAGTGCATTACCTTACATATATCCCCATTAAAGCTCATTTGCCATTTATCAGCCTAAGCTTCTAGTTTACATAGATCCTCCTGTAATATAAAATCATCCTCCTCTGTATTGATTACCCTGCAGAGTTTAGTGTCATCTGCAAATATTGAAATATTACTCTGTATGCCCCCTACAAGGTCATTAATAAATATGTTAAAAAGAAGCGGGCCCAATACTGACCCCTGTGGTACCCCACTGTTAACTGAGACCCAGTCTGAGTGTGTTCCATTAATAACCACCCTCTGTTTCCTATCACTGAGCCAATTCTTAATCCACATACATATATTTTCCCCTATCCCCATTGTTCTCATTTTATGTATCAACCTTTTGTGTGGAACCGTATCAAAAGCTTTTGAAAAGTCCATATACACAACATCCACTGCATTTCCTTGGTCCAGTCCAGAACTTGCCTCCTCATAAAAGCTGATCAGATTAGTTTGACAGGAATGGTCCCTCGTAAACTCATGTTGATATTGGGTCATGAGGTTATTCTTCTTCAGATACTCTAGTATAGCATCTCTTAGGAAACCCTCCAGGATGTTACCCACCAGTAGAGGTTAAGCTTACTGGCCTATAATTTCCAAGTTCGGTTTTTGTCCCCTTTTTGAATATTGGCACCACATTTGCTATACGCCAGTCCTGCGGTACGGATCCTGTTATTATGGAATCTTTAAAGATTAAAAATAATGGTCTATCTATGACGTTACTTAATTCCTGCAGTACTCGCGGGTGTATCCCATCCGGGCCCGGGGATTTGCCAACTTTAGTGATTTTTAGACGCCGCCATACTTCCTGCTGGGTTAAGCAAGTGACATTTCATGGAGAATTTTTGTCATCACTAATCATGTTTTCTGTCATGCGATTTTCTAGTGTAAATACTGTTGAAAAAAAAAATTTAGCATATTGGCTTTTTCCTCATCCACCATTTCACCCAGACTATTCTTAAGGGGGCCAACACTATCATTTTTTAGTTTCTTACTATTTATGTACCTAAAGAATATTTTGGGATTATTTTTACTTTCTCTGGCAATGAGTCTCTCTGCCTCAATCTTTGCTGCCTTGATATGTTTTTTTACAGAATTTATTTAATTTTCTGTATTTATTAGGTCTAGCAGTGCCCCCCTTCTTGTTGGGTCCTGAACCAGTTGTTAAAGGTAATTGTCTCTCATAGTTGTCAAAAACCTATTACCTTTGCTTGAACTACAGGTTTCTGCTCCCCAATGTATTTCAGGGTAGTTGAAGTCCTCCACAATAATGACTTCTCCTTGAGTCGCTGCTTCATCTATTTGATTTATGAGAATATTCTCCGCTGCTTCCATTATTTTTGGAGTCTTATAACAAACCCCTATCAGTAATTTACTATCTTTTCCCTCTCCCCTTATCTCCACCCACAGGGACTCTACATTTTCATTAGATTCACATATATTCACACGCAAGATGGGTTTTAAGGATCATTTTACATATAAACACCCCCCTCCCCCTCGCTTGTTTGTACAGTCATTCCTGAACAAACTATAGCCCTGTAAATTAACTGCCCAGTCATGGCTCTCATCCAGCCATGTCTCAGATATCCCCACCATGTCATAATTATTTTCCAACAAGATTAATTCTAATTCCTCCATTTTGTTGGTGAGGCTTCTGGTATTAGTGTACATGCATTTTATGTATCTCTCTGTACCTCTATTCCTTCTTACTATATTGACTGTTCTAACCCCACCCCCAATTTCTTTATTTGTGCCCAGGTCACTATCTTCACTAACTTCCCCACCTATAAAATGAATACCCCCCCTAATCCCTAGTTTAAACACTCCTCCAACTTTCTAGCCATTTTCTCCCCCAGCACAGCGGCACCCTCCCCATTGAGGTGCAGCCTGTCCCTAGCTTAGAACCTGTAGCCAACTGAGAAATCGGCCCAGTTCTCCAGGAACCCCTCCTTCCTACACCAATTCCTGAGCCACTTATTTATCTTCCTAATCTCCCATTGCCTCTCTGGCGTGGCACGTGGTACAGGCAGTATTTCAGAGAATACCACCTTGGAGGTCCTTGCTTTAAGCTTGCAGCCTAATTCCCTGAAATCATCTTTAAGGACCTTCCACCTACCTCTAACTTTGTCATTTGTGCCAATGTGCACCAAGACCGCTGGGTCCTCACCAGCCCCTCCCAGTAATCTGTCAACGTGATCAGTGATGTGCCGGACTCAAGCGCCAGGTAGGCAGCACACTGTTTGACGATCCCTGTCTTTGTGACAGATTGCATTATCTGTTCCCCTAATAATTGAGTCCCCCACTACCAGCACCTGCCTGGCCTGCCCTGCTCTCCTGTTTCCCCCCTTACTGGAGCTGACACTCCTCCGGCTTTCAGAGGACATGCCTTGCTGCATCAGTGCTACCCCTGTACTGACACCCCCCTCATCTGCCAACTTTGCAAACTTTTTGGGGTGTGCCAGATCAGGACTAGCCTCCCTGGCACTCTTCCCTCTACCCCCCCTTCTAACTGTTACCCAGCTAGCTGCCTCACTGTCCTGCAGCTCCCAACTACCACCCTCCCCCACATCTACCCCAGTGAGCAGCAGGCTCCTTTCCATATTGTCAATGGATCTCAGTGTTGCCAGCTTCTCATTTAGATCCAGTACGTGGGCTTCCAAACACAAAACGTGCACACATCACGCACAGCAGTATGCACCAACGACCGGATGTTCAATGATTGCATACATGTGGCAAGATGTATACTGGATAGCATTGTCAATAATGGAGCTAATTTTCTAATGGGGGTGGCACTAGACAGAAATGTTAAGTAAAAACAAATGTAAAGAATTAATAAAATACAGACAGCAATTCAGTCCAAATTCCTCCCTTCCAAACTCCCTAAATCAAAGTCACTGAAAAACAAGTCACACACTTACTTCTGTTTGCACTGACGCTCTGGTCACACTCGCTAAGGAAGAAGATTTAAATTGTTTTGTTTTTTTTTCCCTTTTAGCAGCAATACAACCTACAGCTCAATGCACTTCCAAAGGACTGGATGCCCCAACCAGCTGCCCCTTATAAACCCCTAATTATGACCCCTCACCCTTAATTAACCCCTTGTGAGTATAGCTACACCTCAGGATTTAAGTGCAATGTAGTTAACGCTTAAATACACAGGTAGTAAAATAAGAGACTGTAAAACTGTAGAGAGAAAATTAGTTTTAATGGGCTCTTTAAAACCTAACAGGTAGAAAAGCACTCAGCAGTTCACAATTCAGCAACTCGCAGCAATTCACACAGGTATTTTTTGCAGGATTCCCAATTACCTATTCACTGAAAAACAAGTCACACACTTCCGTTTGCACTTACGCCCTGGTCACACTCAGCTCGTTCACACTCGCTAAGGAAGAAGATTTAATTTATTTTTTTTTCCCTTTTAGCTGCAATCCAACCTACAGCTCAGTGCACTTCCAAATACTATCCATACCTCTATGGACCAAAGTAGAGGTATGATTGCAGAGAAAAGCACTTTATTCAATTCTGTTTTGTACAGGCTTGGCGTCCGGCGGACGCTAAGCAATCCCCGCCTATGTGCTTATTATTTCCCCAAATCCCCACCTATCTGCTTAATTATCATATTCACCCCTCCCCTGCATATCACAGGGCCCTGTGACGTGCACTGTGCTCCTTGACCTCCCTTGTGACGTGGAGGGGAGGGTGGGGGCAATATGATAATTAAGCAGATAGGCAGAGATTTGGGGGAATAATAAGCACATAGGCGGGGATTGCTTGGCTTCCCCCGGATGACAAGCCTGTACAAAATAGAATTGAATAAAGCGTTTTTTCTCTGCAATCAAACCTCTACTATGGGCCATACAGGTATGTATAAATTCACTTTTCTATACTCTGTATGGCCATAGTAGAGGTCTGATAACTCCAAAGTGGTGATAGATTCCCTTTAAGATATTTCGCCCGCCGATTCCCCTCTTTATGCTGGCTTCAGAGTTTTACACCATTTTATCAACTTCCATTCATCATTACATGTCACATGGACATTATATAAATATATATGTATATTCTGATGAAAAAACTTTTAATATTTGTAATCATGCGTTCCACAATGGAACTAGGATGCAATGTATTCTGTGACCTACTGGTGCATAAATATATAAGAAAAATAGAGAGTGAATAAGTAATGAAGGAAAGGGAAAAATACCAAACACGACAAATATTCAAAAACATTTTTCATCAAAATATACATATTTATATAATGTCCATGTGACATGTAATGATGAATGGAAGTGGATAAAATTATGTAAAACTCTGGGGCCAGCTTAAAGAGGTGAATCATCTGGCGAAAGATTTTAAGCTGAGAGGCATAGTTCCATTGTAGAACGCAAGTTTTCCCCCCTAGCACTCCATTTCCGCTCCATATACCATGGGGAAAAAACTTATTTAGTCAGCCACCAATTGTGCAAGTTAAAAAGATGGGGGGCCTTGTAATTGACATCATAGGTAGACCTCAACTATGAGAGACAAAATGAGAAAACAAATCCTGAAAATCACATTGTCTGATTTGGAAAGAAATTTGTGTTCAAATTTTGGTGGACAATAAGTATTTGGTCAATTACAAAAGTTCATCTCAATACTTTGTTACATATTCTTTGTTGGCAGTGACAGAGGTCAAACGTTTTCTGTAAGTCTTCAAAGGGTAGCACACACTGTTGCTGGTATGTTGGCCCATTCCTCCATGCAGATCTCCTCTAGAGCAGTGATGTTTTGGGGCTGTCACTGGGCAACACAGACTTTCTACTCCCTCCAAAGGTTTTCTATAGGGTTTAGATCTGGAGACTGGCTAGGCCACTCCAGGACCTTGAAATGCTTCTTACGAAGCCACTCCTGCCTTGCCCTGGCGGTGTGCTTTGGATCATTGTCATGCTGAAAGACGCAGCCACGTTTCATCTTTTTCAATGCCCTTGCTGATGGAAGGAGGTTTGCACTCAAAATCTCACGATACATGGGCCCCATTCATTCTTTCATGTACACGGATCAGTCGTCCTGGTCCCTTGGCAGAGAAACAGCCCCAAAGCATGATGTTGCCACCCCCATGCTTTACAGTAGGTATGGTGTTCTTTGGATGCAACTCAGCATTCTTTCTCCTCCAAACACGACGCGTTGTGTTTATACCAAACAGTTCTACTTTGGTTTCATCTGACCATATGACATTCTTCCAATACTCTTCTGGATCATCCAAATGCCCTCTAGCAAACTTTAGATGGGCCCGGACATGTGATGGCTTAAGCAGGGGGACACGTCTGGCACTGCAGGATCTGAGTCCCTGGCGGCGTAGTGTGTTACTGATGTTAGCCTGTGTAACGTTGGTCCCAGCTCTCTGCAGGTCATTCACTAGGTCCCCCCGTGTTTTTCTGTGATTTTTGCTCACCGTTCTTGAGATCATTTTGACCCCAAGGGGTGAGATCTTGTGTGGAGCCCCAGATCGAGGGAGATTATCAGTGGTCTTGTATGTCTTCCATTTTCTAATTATTGCTCCCACAGTTGATTTCTTCACACCAAGCTGCTTGCCTATTGCAGATTCAGTCTTCCCAGCCTGGTGCAGGGCTACAATTTTGCTTCTGGTGTCCTTCAACAGCTCTTTGGTCTTCACCATAATGGAGTTTGGAGTGTGACTGTTTGAGGTTGCGGACTTGAGGTGTCTTTTCTACGGCTGACCAGTTCAAACAGGTGCCAGAACTACAGGTAATGAGTAGTGTTGAGCCACCCCCGTAGTGTTCGAGTTCGGTTCGGTTCGTCGAACACCCGTGTGTTCGCCGAACTGTTCGTCGAACTGTTCGTCGAACACCTTCGAACACCGTTAAAACCAATGGCAGGCAAACAAAAACACATAGAAACACATAGAAAACACCTTCAAAGGTGTCCAAAAGCTGACAAACTGCTCAGAAGACACAACTAACACATGGAAAAGTGACAAGTACATATAGTCATGCGAAAAGAAAAGAGGTGGAGGAGTAAAAGGAGGGGGAGACACAGATATAGGCATGTCATGCCCTTCTAAAATCCAAAAAGTGAGAAGCCGAGACGGCCAGTCCGCTCCTGCCCGTGCCACCTCCGTGTCGCCGGGTTTGTGCCAGAGCCGCGGTGAACCCTGACGGCCAGCCCCCCTCTCCCAATACTGGTGCCTGTCCGCTGGTGGGTCGAGAGAGCCCCCCTGTGGTGGAGGCAGCTCTAAGCTTTTTAATTTAAATTGTCCCTCTAATTTGAATGAATACACTTTAAATCCATTTACAAGGATCTATTGGAGGGCAAGTCTCATGCCAGCAGCCGCGTAATTCCAGCTCCAGTAGCGTCCACTAAAGCTGCTGCAGTTAAAAAGCTTTTATAAGGATCGAGCTCGGCTGTCCACCGCAAGGCATCCTAGTGCCAGTCCCAGCCCCTATGCCTTGGGGTGCCTCCTGATTAGAGATGAGCGTTGTTCTACTCGAACTGTAAGCCAATCTCAAATTCGAGCTGTTTTGGGCGGTGTTCGAGCCGGTCGGCGAACACGAACAATTTGAGAAAAATTCGGCTGTTCGAGGTTATGTTCGATAACTGTTCGTGCACCAAAATCATAACTGGATTTTTTCTCAGTAATGATGAAAATTAATGTTAATACGCAGTTTGAGTGTACAGCGGGGCGGGGGGAGGGGCAGGGGATGGATCTCTGCAGGAACAATGAAGATCTCCATTTTTTTTTTCTCTTTCCCGCATTTGCAGTGGGGAGGTGCAATCTGTCAGCCTATCAGCAGCGCACACACGGAGCGAAGTGCTTTTTTTCACACAAGCAAGGGCATGTGTGATTGGCAGTGTATGTCACATGTCCTTGCCCTATAAGACCAAGCCATTTTCCCCGTCGCCACCATTTTCTCACTGCTGCAGCTGCGTGTTAGACGGCACCGCTGTTGCTGTGTGCGCTATACCTTGTTAATTTCAAGCCAATTTTCGCACAAATATACAGATAGCTTGGGAGTAGGGAATAGTTGTGATTGCAGTCCTTTTAAGGACTAGGTTACAGCATTTCCTACGACTTTTATCAGGCAGGTCTGTGCTCTTAAATAGATAGATTGTGGGAGTAAAGACTAATTGTAATTGGAGTCCTTTTCAGGACTAGGTTACATCAGTTCCTATCAGTTTTTGCTAGGCAGGTCTGTGCCAGTGCTGTGCAAGTTTTTTTCACAGCATTTGGCTGAATCTAGCAAAGCTAATCCTTTTTGGCCTATTGCAGAGTGTGTTAGTCAGTGGAGTAGCCTATCTGTGTTGCAAGATATACCACCTGTGTATAGAATACCAATTTTTTTACTGCACCTAGTGAAGTTAAATCTTTTGGGCATAGCATCATTCTATTAGTCCATCTATACTGACCTCCATCAGGTTGCAAACTGAATATAATTTTTTTCTGCATCTAGCTCTGAAAAAATATTTGGACTTCTAGCAGTGTGTGGGACTTGGTCTATTAGTCCATCTATACTGACCTCCATCAGGTTGCAAATTAAAAATAATTTTTTTCTTCATTTATCTCTGAAAAAATATTTGGGCTTCTAGCAGCGTGTGGGACTTGTTCTATTAGTCCATCTATACTGACCTCCATCAGGTTGCAAATTAAAAATAATTTTTTTCTGCATGTAGCTCTGAAAAAATATTTGGGCTTCTAGCAGTGTGTGGGACTTGGTCTATTAGTCCATCTATACTGACCTCCATCAGGTTGCAAATTAAAAATAATTTTTTTCTGCATCTAGCTCTGAAAAAATATTTGGGCTTCTAGCAGTGTGTGGGACTTGGTCTATTAGTCCATCTATACTGACCTCCATCAGGTTGCAAATTGAATAAAAAAATTTTCTGCATCTAGCTCTGAAAAAATATTTGGGCTTCTAGCAGTGTGTGGGACTTGGTCTATTAGTCCATCTATACTGACCTCCATCAGGTTGCAAATTAAAAATAATTTTTTTCTGCATCTAGCTCTGAAAAAATATTTGGGCTTCTAGCGGTGTGTGGGACTTGGTCTATTAGTCCATCTATACTGACCTCCATCAGGTTGCAAATTAAAAATAATTTTTTTCTGCATCTAGCTCTGAAAAAATATTTGGGCTTCTAGCAGTGTATGGGACTTGGTCTATTAGTCCATCTATACTGACCTCCATCAGGTTGCAAATTAAAAATAATTTTTTTCTGCATCTAGCTCTGAAAAAATATTTGGGCTTCTAGCAGTGTGTGGGACTTGGTCTATTAGTCCATCTATACTGACCTCCATCAGGTTGCAAATTAAAAATAATTTTTTTCTTCATTTATCTCTGAAAAAATATTTGGGCTTCTAGCAGCGTGTGGGACTTGTTCTATTAGTCCATCTATACTGACCTCCATCAGGTTGCAAATTAAAAATAATTTTTTTCTGCATCTAGCTCTGAAAAAATATTTGGGCTTCTAGCAGTGTGTGAGACTTGGTCTATTAGTCCATCTATACTGACCTCCTTCAGGTTGCAAATTAAAAATAATTTTTTTCTTCATTTATCTCTGAAAAAATATTTGGGCTTCTAGCAGCGTGTGAGACTTGTTCTATTAGTCCATCTATACTGACCTCCATCAGGTTGCAAATTAAAAATAATTTTTTTCTGCATCTAGCCCAGCCAATAGTTTTGGCCTAATACCACAGTTTGGCCACTCAGCTCTGCTCGGTTACCATCCATTGTTTTTTTGTGCAAACAACTCCAGAGTTGTGAATTAGTTAACCACCAAAATGAGTGGAAAAAGGCCTGCTGCTGGTGGAAAGGGGAATAGGCATGTTGGGAAGGGGAAAAAAGGTTGTGTCCGTGGGGTAGGTGCAGAAGAAAGACCATCTTCCAGCCAAACTAAAATGTCTACTTCTTTTAGCGGACAATGTGATAAGATCCCTTTCTTACGGCCACGCCAATCGCTACAAATTCCAGATGAGGCACAAAAACAGCAGGTGCTTCAACGGATATCAAGTGCTCCTTTAAGTGGGCTCTCCTCCACATCAACTTCAACATCACAAATACTCCAGTCCTCAAAGGTGTCACCCAAATCGCACTTGCTTCCTCACAGCTCCCAAATCTCCAGCTGCCCGTCTGAGTATGAGGTAGAACAGATGGTTGAGTCTGCAGAGCTGTTTACTCATACTATAGCCTGGGAATCAGAGGTCGACTCCAGCGCTTCTGTGAATCCAGATGAGGAAATGATCTGCACTGATGCCCAGAATCTTTATGAGTCGGATCCAGGACCAGACGCAGAAGGTTCTGACCATAATGTAGACCCTCATTCCCAAACTGTAACTCCTGTTGGTGGAGACAATGAGGAAGACGATGATAAGACTCAAATACCTGATTGGAGCGACAACTTTAGTTTTTTGTCAGGGCAGGAACAGGTTGGCTCTGAGGACGACGGGTGTGATAACGCACAGGGTGATGATGATGAGGTCGGAGATCCCACTTACTGTCAACCCACAGTCAGCCAAGAGATGAGGTCAGCAGAGGAGGTGGAGGAAGATGCTAGTGACGACGAGGTCAGGTTGCGCCTTCCTGGACAGAGACGTAGTACTGGAAGCACTTCAACAACTGCATCCTCAAACACAACTCTGCCTCTCACCACAAGTCGTGGTGGCTCTTCAGGTCGCATGGGTGCTAAGCCTTGCATAGCCTGGGCATTTTTTCAGATCGATAAAGATGACCCAACTCGTGTTATCTGTAACATTTGTCAGCAAAAGCTAAGTAGAGGCCAAAAAATACATAGTTTGAGTACTTCATGCATGAACCGGCACATGGACATGAAGCATAAGTTGCAGTGGGAAGCTCAGTGTGCTACAATGCGGCCTAGCCGGCCGGGCCAATCACCGTCTGCCATATCTTGTGCATCCGCGGCCTCTTCATCCTCTGTGACTGGGGGGACAGCAGTCACACCTGTTTTGGGGCGCAGACCTGCCACCTCTTTACCCGCAACAGCCAGCGTGATTGGCAGGTCATCATTTTCTTTGGAGGTGGTAACACCAGCTGGTGTTGAGCGCTGTCCGACATCGATAGCACCACCTTTGGATCAAGGCAACCTAACATGTCCGCCTGCATCTTCCTCACAGACCGGCAGTTTGCCGGGGACACCCTTATCAACCCCGTCTAAGCACAATAGCCAGCCCTCGGTCCCTCAGATGTGGACAAGTAAAAGACCATTTCCTCCTAGCCATGAGAAAGCTAAGAGGTTGAATTTCACCATCTGCAAGCTCTTGGCTACAGAAATGCTGCCTTTCCGCCTGGTGGACACAGAGGATTTTCGAGACCTTATGTCCGTCGCAGTGCCCCAGTACCAGATGCCCAGTCGGCACTACTTCTCAAAGAAAGGTGTGCCTGCGCTCCACCAGCATGTCGCACACAACATCACCGCTTCTTTGAGAAACTCTGTGTGTGACAGGGTGCATTTCACCACAGACACTTGGACGAGTAGGCATGGACAGGGGCGTTACATGTCGCTGACTGGGCACTGGGTAACTATGGTGACAGCAGGACAAGGGGCTGCTGTCCAAGTCTTGCCGTCCCCACGAGTTGTGCGTCAATCCTCTTTATGTCAAAGTTCCTCCACTGCTTCTGCCTCCTCAACCTCCTCTCGGTCTTCCACCTGCACCCAAAGCCTGTCTGGTCATGCCACAAGCTTTCTAACTGCGCAGAAGGGATCCTGCACACCTCCTTACTATGCTGGCAGTAGGGCTCAACGTCATCAGGCGGTTTTTACATTGAAATGTCTGGGAAATGTGAGTCACACAGCTGAGGAGTTGTGGTCAGCTCTGGAGAACCAATTTCATGAATGGTTGTCTCCACTGGACCTGAAACCAGGGAAGGCCGTGTGCGACAATGCTGCAAACCTGGGTGCGGCCCTTCGCCGGGGCAATGTCACACACGTGCCTTGTATGGCTCACGTGTTGAACCTGGTTGTCCAGCAATTTTTAGCCCACTATCCCAGACTAGATGGCCTTCTGCAGAGGGCACGGTCGCTGTGTGCTCACTTCCGCCGTTCGCATCCCGCAGCTCAGCGACTTACATCTCTACAGAAGTCGTTGGGCCTGCCACTTCACCGGCTAAAATGCGATGTGCCTACCCGGTGGAATTCAACTCTGCACATGTTGCAGCGACTGTGGCAGCACCGACAAGCCCTGGTGCAATACGTTCTGACGTATAGCCTGGGCCAACGAGATTCAGAGGTGGGGCAAATCACGCTGGAGGAGTGGTCTCAGATCAGGAACCTATGCACCCTTCTGCACAGTTTTGAAATGGCGACGAAGATGTTTAGTGCTGACGATGCCATTATCAGCATGACTATTCCGGTGATTTACATGCTGGAGCACATGTTAAACAGAATTCGGAGTCAGGTGGTGGCACAAGAGGAGGTGGAGGAAGTAGAGGAGGAGGAGTTGTATGCGGAAGGGCTAACATCTGCAAGGTCCAGACGGTCGGCAGCACCAAGGCGGCAGGCATGTGAGGGTGGGGGAGATGGTTTTACCAGGGCGCATGGTAGCAGCCAAACTAGTGAGGAAGGTGCAGGAGCCCAGGAAGAAGTGGAGGACGAACTGATGGAAGACTCATCAGATGAGGGAGACCTTGATCACATTTCTGTTGTGCGAGGTTGGGGGGAGAGGACAGAGGAAGGAAGCATGATTGTTACCTCGCCACCAACACAACAGGGACTTGGTGCTCCTGGATGCGCAACACACATGAGTGCCTTCTTGCTGCACTACCTGCAACATGACCCTCGAATTGTGAGAATTAGAAATAATCCTGACTACTGGGTTGCCACACTGTTAGATCCCCGGTACAAAAGTAAATTTGCAGAAATTATTCCTGCCATAGAAAGGGATGCACGCATGCAGGAGTATCAGCAGAGACTGTTGCAGAATCTTACATGTGCTTTTCCACAAAATACCAGTGGTGCACGTAGTGAATCTCACAGTTCCAACTTGCCAACCGTGGGACCGTCAAGTGTTCAGCACTCAAACCGTAACAGAACCACAGTATCTGCTGGTAACATCAATTTTGCGGAATCATTTCACCACTTTTTTAGCCCATCCTTTGCAAGGCCACAGGAGACAAGAAGTCTGACACATAGTCAACGCCTAGAGACGATGGTACAGGAGTATCTCCAAGTAAACATTGAAGCCACGACTGTGTCACTGGACCCTTGCTCTTTTTGGGCTTCCAATCTGGATAAATGGCCGGAGCTAGCCACTTACGCCTTGGAGATCTTGTCATGCCCCGCAGCCAGCGTTCTGTCTGAACGTGTGTTCAGCGCTGCTGGTGGTGTGCTGACAGATAAGCGCACGCGGCTCTCCACTGATAATGTAGACAGACTCACGTTCATAAAGATGAACAAATCATGGATCCGAAACGACTTTTTTACCCCTGTGTCATCCTGGGGAGAGTAAAAGCTTGATGATTGGTTAAAATCACCCTACCAACCGTTTTAAGCTTTCAAATTACTAATCATGTTTATCTGTATCTTGACTGGAAAATAATTTGGGCTTTGTAGCAGTGTGCAGCACTGATCCTATTAGGCCATCTATAATAAGCTTCACCAGATTTAAAATTAAAAATAATTTTTAGCTGCATCTAGCCCGGAAAATAATTTTGGGGCTCCGAGATGCGCAAGACACATAAGTGCCTTCTTGCTGCACTACCTGCAGCATGACCCTCATATTGTCAGAATTCGAAGTAATCATGACTACTGGGTTGCCACACTCTTAGATCCCCCAAACTTTTCGATCAACCTTTTCATTTTAATAAAGACCAAAAAAATGGTCATTTTTGAAATTATAAGCATTAGCAGGTTGTTAGAAACTGAAATCAAACAGTTTTCAACTCAAAACTTTATTGTAGGTGATGTTACATTTTCACATAGGACCCCTTGTTCGAAAGGAGCTTCTGAACTCTCTCGTCCATTGAATTTGTCAGGTTTTGGATGGTTTCTGCTTCAATTGTTTTGCATGAGGACAGAATACCCTCCCAGAGCTGTTGCTTAGATGTGAACTGCCTCCCGCCATCATAGACACTCCTTTTAATGATGCTCCAAAGGTTCTGAATGGGGTAGAGGTCAGGGGAGCATGGGGGTCACACCATAAGTTTGTCCCCTTTTATGCCCATATCAGCCAGAGATGCAGATGTTTTATGTGCAGCATGAGATGGTGCATTATCATGCAGAAAAATGATCTTGCTGTGAAATACACGGTTCTTCTTCTTGAACCATGGCAGGAAGTGCTGTTTGAGAAAATCCACATACATTATGGAGTTCATCTTTAGCGCCTTCAGGGATCCTAAAGGGGCCGACAATCTCTCTCCCCATGATTCCAGCCCAAAACATTACTCCACCTCCTCCTTGTTGGCGCTGTAGCCGTGTTTGCGTGGGGTGTCCATCAACCAGCCATCCTCCACTCCATTCATCTGGACCATCGAGCGCTGCACGGCACTCATCCGTGAACAAAACAGTTTTGAAATCAGTCTTCATGTAATGTTTGGCCCACTGGAGCCGTTTCTGCTTGTGTGAAGTGGATAGAGGAGGTCGACAGGATGGCATATGCACAGCTGCAAACCTCTGAAGGACCCTGCATCTTGTTGTTCGGGGGACGTTGGAGGCACAAGCAGCTTCAAAAACTTGTCTGCTGCTATGACAAGGCTTTTTTGCCGCTGCTGTTTCAACCTGACGTAATTGCCTGTAGGAAAGAGTCCTCAATTTGCCCTTATCAGCACGCACACGTGTGTACTGTGAATCAGCTACATACTTCTTGATTGCCAAGACACTTCATCCTGATCATCGCACAATGTTGATTGTAGTCATGCCTTGACCTAAACACTCCACAATTTGTTGCTTCTCAGCAGCCGACACATCCTTTTTCTTTCCCATTTTGGCAGAAAATGTAGGCTGCTTAATAATGTGAGAGAGCCTTCTTAAGTAGTCTTGCCTTTCATTGGACACACCTGCCAAACTAATTAGCACAGGTGTCTGCAATTGCTTACAGTGATATAAAGAGCCCTGACACACATCACCATCAATGAGTTTAACTGACAAACAAACAAATTCTTCCCTTATCACTCCTAAACACTTTTTGCATAATAATTTGGAACGCGGTGTACATGTGCTTTTCCACAAAACACCAGTGGTTCACGTAGTGAATCTTACAGTTCTAACTTGCCAACCGTGGTCTGTATGGAATTGTTCAATAAAGGGCCCAAAATTAAGATAACATAGATGGGAGAGGTCTCTATGAATAGGAATTCCTAAGTATTTGATACCCTGTGAGGGCCAGGCAAAGGGAAAGTTGGACTGGATGGAATCCTATATGGATTTAGGGAGGGAGACATCGAGGGCCTCAGACTTCGCTGCATTGATTTTAAAATTTTACCATGTAACAAAGTGATCTATTTCAGCCATAACAGCAGGGATGGATTTATGTGATTGAGTGATATATACTAGGACATCATCAGCAAATAGAGAGCACTTGTACTCGGTGCCTCCCACCTCAATCCACCTAATATTGGGGTTATGGCGAATTGATGAGAGCAGGTGCTCCGTCACTAGGATGTATAAGAGAGGGGACAGAGGACATCCCTGCCTTGTCCCATTGGTGATTGTGAAAGGTGATGAAAATGTTCTGATGCACCCCCTGGGCCTTGGGACACCCGGAGCCGGACACTTTTTGGTGGATGCTGGTGGTTGTAGTCTTCGTGGCGGCGATCCGGTTCCGTGGCTCAGGGCGGTCAAACCAGTGGCGGAACTATTTATGTGGTTTTGATGTTTAAATGTCCGACTACGCCACCCGTGGATTGCGGTCAGAGTGAACCGCCGCTACAGGGCAGACCGCTAAGGCTGGTGTTGTGGGTGCAGCAGAGCGTAGCATAACTCCCCACGGGAGGAGTATAGCCTCAGGGCAGTGTATGCGGAGGATGGGGGTGATGGTGCAGGGCAGCAGCAGTAACGACACGGAGTCAGTGATGCAGTTCAGGGCCTTTACTCACAGTTCTTATTATCCAGACCACGTCTGCAGGTAACGGCTGCCCACGTCGTACTGTGCTCACCAGGTGAGGGGCTCAGACAACTCCCAGATAACTTTGGAGCGCTTCACAGGACCCCCTTTGTGTGTCCTTTGTCTGGCCTTTCTTACCAACACTTCTGTCCGGCTGCCTCGGGCCTCCTCTTGGTAAACTTGGCGCCAGTTTCCCTGACCCTATGTGGTGCCTTCCTAGCGGGTGGAGCAAGGGGCTGCGCCACATAAAATGTCAGAGCCTCCGGTTTCTAGCTGAGGGTCGTTTCCTGCCTCCACTAGTTCGGGGACCGGTCTCCCCCTTTGGCCTGACCCCTCCACGCAGGTGGATTCGGGCGTGCGGTGGCGACTCGCCCGTCCGCACCCCTGGGATCCCTTCATTCCTCGTTCCTGGAGCCTTCTCCGCTCCTCTTCCTTCCTTCTCCCTCTTCCAGGCCTGGGCCTCTGTTACTAGGCCCGCCTCCGGAGCAGAGCTCATGCAGAGCCCCTGCTCCCTGCCACTTCTGCTCAGACTTCTCTGCACTGAACTAAGATGGTGCCCACCTTTTATACTCCCTTCTCAATGCACCCAGGAACTGCTTCCTCCCTGCTCCTGCACTGCAGGGTTCCCCTTCCTCAGTGTTCCCTCCCCCCACTCCAGCCAGGGACAGGGACTGTCGTGCCCATCTCAGGGGCATATTGGTCGCCCTGCCCCACGGCAATGTGGTGTAATGCATGCAGGTGTCGGGTCCTGATCCACACTCCATCCTTATCTGAGAGTGAGATATCACACCTTTGGGTGAGGTGCAATACGTCTGTAGCAACCGAGCCCTCGGTGCTACAGTTCCATTTATCTTCAGCCTAGGTGACGTATTGTGATACAGGGCCGTGATTTTGGCTATAAAAGGGTCCCCTAGACCCCTACCCCAAGCTTTTTAAGAGAATCATATATGGCGTGCCAGGAGACTCTATGGAATGCTTTCTCAGCATCCAACGAGAGTATCTACTTACAAATTTTTAACTGCATCTAGCCCAGGAAATACTTTGTGCCTAGTAGCAGTGTCTGCTAGTCAGCGGATTATCCCGGCTGTTAAGCAAGCTACACCACCTGTAGTTTGGACACTTAATTTTTTCAAAGGAAATGCTTCGGGACCACGGGATACTTAGTGAAGAGCATCAGGAGTAGTGTTGAGCCACCCCCGTAGTGTTCGAGTTCGGTTCGGTTCGTCGAACACCCGTGTGTTCGCCGAACTGTTCGTCGAACACCTTCGAACACCGTTAAAACCAATGGCAGGCAAACAAAAACACATAGAAACACATAGAAAACACCTTCAAAGGTGTCCAAAAGCTGACAAACTGCTCAGAAGACACAACTAACACATGGAAAAGTTACAAGTACATATAGTCATGCGAAAAGAAAAGAGGTGGAGGAGTAAAAGGAGGGGGAGACACAGATATAGGCATGTCATGCCCTTCTAAAATCCAAAAAGTGAGAAGCCGAGACGGCCAGTCCGCTCCTGCCCGTGCCACCTCCGTGTCGCCGGGTTTGTGCCAGAGCCGCGGTGAACCCTGACGGCCAGCCCCCCTCTCCCAATACTGGTGCCTGTCCGCTGGTGGGTCGAGAGAGCCCCCCTGTGGTGGAGGCAGCTCTAAGCTTTTTAATTTAAATTGTCCCTCTAATTTGAATGAATACACTTTAAATCCATTTACAAGGATCTATTGGAGGGCAAGTCTCATGCCAGCAGCCGCGTAATTCCAGCTCCAGTAGCGTCTACTAAAGCTGCTGCAGTTAAAAA
This sequence comes from Phyllobates terribilis, assembly GCF_046119375.1. Lineage (NCBI taxonomy): Eukaryota > Metazoa > Chordata > Amphibia > Anura > Dendrobatidae > Phyllobates > Phyllobates terribilis. Next base: position 613,285,023 of record NW_027362762.1, read on the forward strand.
GCTTTTATAAGGATCGAGCTCGGCTGTCCACCGCAAGGCATCCTAGTGCCAGTCCCAGCCCCTATGCCTTGGGGTGCCTCCTGATGCTCTTCACTAAGTATCCCGTGGTCCCGAAGCATTTCCTTTGAAAAAATTAAGTGTCCAAACTACAGGTGGTGTAGCTTGCTTAACAGCCGGGATAATCCGCTGACTAGCAGACACTGCTACTAGGCACAAAGTATTTCCTGGGCTAGATGCAGTTAAAAATTTGTAAGTAGATACTCTCGTTGGATGCTGAGAAAGCATTCCATAGAGTCTCCTGGCACGCCATATATGATTCTCTTAAAAAGCTTGGGGTAGGGGTCTAGGGGACCCTTTTATAGCCAAAATCACGGCCCTGTATCACAATACGTCACCTAGGCTGAAGATAAATGGAACTGTAGCACCGAGGGCTCGGTTGCTACAGACGTATTGCACCTCACCCAGAGGTGTGATATCTCACTCTCAGATAAGGATGGAGTGTGGATCAGGACCCGACACCTGCATGCATTACACCACATTGCCGTGGGGCAGGGCGACCAATATGCCCCTGAGATGAGCACGACAGTCCCTGTCCCTGGCTGGAGTGGGGGGAGGGAACACTGAGGAAGGGGAACCCTGCAGTGCAGGAGCAGGGAGGAAGCAGTTCTTGGGTGCATTGAGAAGGGAGTATAAAAGGTGGGCACCATCTTAGTTCAGTGCAGAGAAGTCTGAGCAGAAGTGGCAGGGAGCAGGGGCTCTGCATGAGCTCTGCTCCGGAGGCGGGCCTAGTAACAGAGGCCCAGGCCTGCAAGAGGGAGAAGGAAGGAAGAGGAGCGGAGAAGGCTCCAGGAACGAGGAATGAAGGGATCCCAGGGGTGCGGACGGGCGAGTCGCCACCGCACGCCCGAATCCACCTGCGTGGAGGGGTCAGGCCAAAGGGGGAGACCGGTCCCCGAACTAGTGGAGGCAGGAAACGACCCTCAGCTAGAAACCGGAGGCTCTGACATTTTATGTGGCGCAGCCCCTTGCTCCACCCGCTAGGAAGGCACCACATAGGGTCAGGGAAACTGGCGCCAAGTTTACCAAGAGGAGGCCCGAGGCAGCCGGACAGAAGTGTTGGTAAGAAAGGCCAGACAAAGGACACACAAAGGGGGTCCTGTGAAGCGCTCCAAAGTTATCTGGGAGTTGTCTGAGCCCCTCACCTGGTGAGCACAGTACGACGTGGGCAGCCGTTACCTGCAGACGTGGTCTGGATAATAAGAACTGTGAGTAAAGGCCCTGAACTGCATCACTGACTCCGTGTCGTTACTGCTGCTGCCCTGCACCATCACCCCCATCCTCCGCATACACTGCCCTGAGGCTATACTCCTCCCGTGGGGAGTTATGCTACGCTCTGCTGCACCCACAACACCAGCCTTAGCGGTCTGCCCTGTAGCGGCGGTTCACTCTGACCGCAATCCACGGGTGGCGTAGTCGGACATTTAAACATCAAAACCACATAAATAGTTCCGCCACTGGTTTGACCGCCCTGAGCCACGGAACCGGATCGCCGCCACGAAGACTACAACCACCAGCATCCACCAAAAAGTGTCCGGCTCCGGGTGTCCCAAGGCCCAGGGGGTGCGTCAGAACATTTTCATCACCTTTCACAATCACCAATGGGACAAGGCAGGGATGTCCTCTGTCCCCTCTCTTATACATCCTAGTGACGGAGCACCTGCTCTCATCAATTCGCCATAACCCCAATATTAGGTGGATTGAGGTGGGAGGCACCGAGTACAAGTGCTCTCTATTTGCTGATGATGTCCTAGTATATATCACTCAATCACATATATCCATCCCTGCTGTTATAGCTGAAATAGATCACTTTGTTACATGGTAAAATTTTAAAATCAATGCAGCGAAGTCTGAGGCCCTCGATGTCTCCCTCCCTAAATCCATATAGGATTCCATCCAGTCCAACTTTCCCTTTGCCTGGCCCTCACAGGGTATCAAATACTTAGGAATTCCTATTCATAGAGACCTCTCCCATCTATGTTATCTTAATTTTGGGCCCTTTATTGAACAATTCCATACAGACCACGGTTGGCAAGTTAGAACTGTAAGATTCACTACGTGAACCACTGGTGTTTTGTGGAAAAGCACATGTACACCGCGTTCCAAATTATTATGCAAAAAGTGTTTAGGAGTGATAAGGGAAGAATTTGTTTGTTTGTCAGTTAAACTCATTGATGGTGATGTGTGTCAGGGCTCTTTATATCACTGTAAGCAATTGCAGACACCTGTGCTAATTAGTTTGGCAGGTGTGTCCAATGAAAGGCAAGACTACTTAAGAAGGCTCTCTCACATTATTAAGCAGCCTACATTTTCTGCCAAAATGGGAAAGAAAAAGGATGTGTCGGCTGCTGAGAAGCAACAAATTGTGGAGTGTTTAGGTCAAGGCATGACTACAATCAACATTGTGCGATGATCAGGATGAAGTGTCTTGGCAATCAAGAAGTATGTAGCTGATTCACAGTACACACGTGTGCGTGCTGATAAGGGCAAATTGAGGACTCTTTCCTACAGGCAATTACGTCAGGTTGAAACAGCAGCGGCAAAAAAGCCTTGTCATAGCAGCAGACAAGTTTTTGAAGCTGCTTGTGCCTCCAACGTCCCCCGAACAACAAGATGCAGGGTCCTTCAGAGGTTTGCAGCTGTGCATATGCCATCCTGTCGACCTCCTCTATCCACTTCACACAAGCAGAAACGGCTCCAGTGGGCCAAACATTACATGAAGACTGATTTCAAAACTGTTTTGTTCACGGATGAGTGCCGTGCAGCGCTCGATGGTCCAGATGAATGGAGTGGAGGATGGCTGGTTGATGGACACCCCACGCAAACACGGCTACAGCGCCAACAAGGAGGAGGTGGAGTAATGTTTTGGGCTGGAATCATGGGGAGAGAGATTGTCGGCCCCTTTAGGATCCCTGAAGGCGCTAAAGATGAACTCCATAATGTATGTGGATTTTCTCAAACAGCACTTCCTGCCATGGTTCAAGAAGAAGAACCGTGTATTTCACAGCAAGATCATTTTTCTGCATGATAATGCACCATCTCATGCTGCACATAAAACATCTGCATCTCTGGCTGATATGGGCATAAAAGGGGACAAACTTATGGTGTGACCCCCATGCTCCCCTGACCTCTACCCCATTCAGAACCTTTGGAGCATCATTAAAAGGAGTGTCTATGATGGCGGGAGGCAGTTCACATCTAAGCAACAGCTCTGGGAGGGTATTCTGTCCTCATGCAAAACAATTGAAGCAGAAACCATCCAAAACCTGACAAATTCAATGGACGAGAGAGTTCAGAAGCTCCTTTCGAACAAGGGGTCCTATGTGAAAATGTAACATCACCTAGAATAAAGTTTTGAGTTGAAAACTGTTTGATTTCAGTTTCTAACAACCTGCTAATGCTTATAATTTCAAAAATGACCATTTTTTTGGTCTTTATTAAAATGAAAAGGTTGATCGAAAAGTTTGGGGGATCTAAGAGTGTGGCAACCCAGTAGTCATGATTACTTCGAATTCTGACAATATGAGGGTCATGCTGCAGGTAGTGCAGCAAGAAGGCACTTATGTGTCTTGCGCATCTCGGAACCCCAAAATTATTTTCCGGGCTAGATGCAGCTAAAAATTATTTTTAATTTTAAATCTGGTGAAGCTTATTATAGATGGCCTAATAGGATCAGTGCTGCACACTGCTACAAAGCCCAAATTATTTTCCAGTCAAGATACAGATAAACATGATTAGTAATTTGAAAGCTTAAAACGGTTGGTAGGGTGATTTTAACCAATCATCAAGCTTTTACTCTCCCCAGGATGACACAGGGGTAGAAAAGTCGTTTCGGATCCATGATTTGTTCATCTTTATGAACGTGAGTCTGTCTACATTATCAGTGGAGAGCCGCGTGCGCTTATCTGTCAGCACACCACCAGCAGCGCTGAACACACGTTCAGACAGAACGCTGGCTGCGGGGCATGACAAGATCTCCAAGGCGTAAGTGGCTAGCTCCGGCCATTTATCCAGATTGGAAGCCCAAAAAGAGCAAGGGTCCAGTGACACAGTCGTGGCTTCAATGTTTACTTGGAGATACTCCTGTACCATCGTCTCTAGGCGTTGACTATGTGTCAGACTTCTTGTCTCCTGTGGCCTTGCAAAGGATGGGCTAAAAAAGTGGTGAAATGATTCCGCAAAATTGATGTTACCAGCAGATACTGTGGTTCTGTTACGGTTTGAGTGCTGAACACTTGACGGTCCCACGGTTGGCAAGTTGGAACTGTGAGATTCACTACGTGCACCACTGGTATTTTGTGGAAAAGCACATGTAAGATTCTGCAACAGTCTCTGCTGATACTCCTGCATGCGTGCATCCCTTTCTATGGCAGGAATAATTTCTGCAAATTTACTTTTGTACCGGGGATCTAACAGTGTGGCAACCCAGTAGTCAGGATTATTTCTAATTCTCACAATTCGAGGGTCATGTTGCAGGTAGTGCAGCAAGAAGGCACTCATGTGTGTTGCGCATCCAGGAGCACCAAGTCCCTGTTGTGTTGGTGGCGAGGTAACAATCATGCTTCCTTCCTCTGTCCTCTCCCCCCAACCTCGCACAACAGAAATGTGATCAAGGTCTCCCTCATCTGATGAGTCTTCCATCAGTTCGTCCTCCACTTCTTCCTGGGCTCCTGCACCTTCCTCACTAGTTTGGCTGCTACCATGCGCCCTGGTAAAACCATCTCCCCCACCCTCACATGCCTGCCGCCTTGGTGCTGCCGACCGTCTGGACCTTGCAGATGTTAGCCCTTCCGCATACAACTCCTCCTCCTCTACTTCCTCCACCTCCTCTTGTGCCACCACCTGACTCCGAATTCTGTTTAACATGTGCTCCAGCATGTAAATCACCGGAATAGTCATGCTGATAATGGCATCGTCAGCACTAAACATCTTCGTCGCCATTTCAAAACTGTGCAGAAGGGTGCATAGGTTCCTGATCTGAGACCACTCCTCCAGCGTGATTTGCCCCACCTCTGAATCTCGTTGGCCCAGGCTATACGTCAGAACGTATTGCACCAGGGCTTGTCGGTGCTGCCACAGTCGCTGCAACATGTGCAGAGTTGAATTCCACCGGGTAGGCACATCGCATTTTAGCCGGTGAAGTGGCAGGCCCAACGACTTCTGTAGAGATGTAAGTCGCTGAGCTGCGGGATGCGAACGGCGGAAGTGAGCACACAGCGACCGTGCCCTCTGCAGAAGGCCATCTAGTCTGGGATAGTGGGCTAAAAATTGCTGGACAACCAGGTTCAACACGTGAGCCATACAAGGCACGTGTGTGACATTGCCCCGGCGAAGGGCCGCACCCAGGTTTGCAGCATTGTCGCACACGGCCTTCCCTGGTTTCAGGTCCAGTGGAGACAACCATTCATGAAATTGGTTCTCCAGAGCTGACCACAACTCCTCAGCTGTGTGACTCACATTTCCCAGACATTTCAATGTAAAAACCGCCTGATGACGTTGAGCCCTACTGCCAGCATAGTAAGGAGGTGTGCAGGATCCCTTCTGCGCAGTTAGAAAGCTTGTGGCATGACCAGACAGGCTTTGGGTGCAGGTGGAAGACCGAGAGGAGGTTGAGGAGGCAGAAGCAGTGGAGGAACTTTGACATAAAGAGGATTGACGCACAACTCGTGGGGACGGCAAGACTTGGACAGCAGCCCCTTGTCCTGCTGTCACCATAGTTACCCAGTGCCCAGTCAGCGACATGTAACGCCCCTGTCCATGCCTACTCGTCCAAGTGTCTGTGGTGAAATGCACCCTGTCACACACAGAGTTTCTCAAAGAAGCGGTGATGTTGTGTGCGACATGCTGGTGGAGCGCAGGCACACCTTTCTTTGAGAAGTAGTGCCGACTGGGCATCTGGTACTGGGGCACTGCGAGGGACATAAGGTCTCAAAAATCCTCTGTGTCCACCAGGCGGAAAGGCAGCATTTCTGTAGCCAAGAGCTTGCAGATGGTGAAATTCAACCTCTTAGCTTTCTCATGGCTAGGAGGAAATGGTCTTTTACTTGTCCACATCTGAGGGACCGAGGGCTGGCTATTGTGCTTAGACGGGGTTGATAAGGGTGTCCCCGGCAAACTGCCGGTCTGTGAGGAAGATGCAGGCGGACATGTTAGGTTGCCTTGATCCAAAGGTGGTGCTATCGATGTCGGACAGCGCTCAACACCAGCTGGTGTTACCACCTCCAAAGAAAATGATGACCTGCCAATCACGCTGGCTGTTGCGGGTAAAGAGGTGGCAGGTCTGCGCCCCAAAACAGGTGTGACTGCTGTCCCCCCAGTCACAGAGGATGAAGAGGCCGCGGATGCACAAGATATGGCAGACGGTGATTGGCCCGGCCGGCTAGGCCGCATTGTAGCACACTGAGCTTCCCACTGCAACTTATGCTTCATGTCCATGTGCCGGTTCATGCATGAAGTACTCAAACTATGTATTTTTTGGCCTCTACTTAGCTTTTGCTGACAAATGTTACAGATAACACGAGTTGGGTCATCTTTATCGATCTGAAAAAATGCCCAGGCTATGCAAGGCTTAGCACCCATGCGACCTGAAGAGCCACCACGACTTGTGGTGAGAGGCAGAGTTGTGTTTGAGGATGCAGTTGTTGACGTGCTTCCAGTACTACGTCTCTGTCCAGGAAGGCGCAACCTGACCTCGTCGTCACTAGCATCTTCCTCCACCTCCTCTGCTGACCTCATCTCTTGGCTGACTGTGGGTTGACAGTAAGTGGGATCTCCGACCTCATCATCATCACCCTGTGCGTTATCACACCCGTCGTCCTCAGAGCCAACCTGTTCCTGCCCTGACAAAAAACTAAAGTTGTCGCTCCAATCAGGTATTTGAGTCTTATCATCGTCTTCCTCATTGTCTCCACCAATAGGAGTTACAGTTTGGGAATGAGGGTCTACATTATGGTCAGAACCTTCTGCGTCTGGTCCTGGATCCGACTCATAAAGATTCTGGGCATCAGTGCAGATCATTTCCTCGTCTGGATTCACAGAAGCGCTGGAGTCGACCTCTGATTCCCAGGCTATAGTATGAGTAAACAGCTCTGCAGACTCAACCATCTGTTCTACCTCATACTCAGACGGGCAGCTGGAGATTTGGGAGCTGTGAGGAAGCAAGTGCGATTTGGGTGACACCTTTGAGGACTGGAGTATTTGTGATGTTGAAGTTGATGTGGAGGAGAGCCCACTTAAAGGAGCACTTGATATCCGTTGAAGCACCTGCTGTTTTTGTGCCTCATCTGGAATTTGTAGCGATTGGCGTGGCCGTAAGAAAGGGATCTTATCACATTGTCCGCTAAAAGAAGTAGACATTTTAGTTTGGCTGGAAGATGGTCTTTCTTCTGCACCTACCCCACGGACACAACCTTTTTTCCCCTTCCCAACACGCCTATTCCCCTTTCCACCAGCAGCAGGCCTTTTTCCACTCATTTTGGTGGTTAACTAATTCACAACTCTGGAGTTGTTTGCACAAAAAAACAATGGATGGTAACCGAGCAGAGCTGAGTGGCCAAACTGTGGTATTAGGCCAAAACTATTGGCTGGGCTAGATGCAGAAAAAAATTATTTTTAATTTGCAACCTGATGGAGGTCAGTATAGATGGACTAATAGAACAAGTCCCACACGATGCTAGAAGCCCAAATATTTTTTCAGAGATAAATGAAGAAAAAAAATATTTTTAATTTGCAACCTGATGGAGGTCAGTATAGATGGACTAATAGACCAAGTCCCACACACTGCTAGAAGCCCAAATATTTTTTCAGAGCTAGATGCAGAAAAAAAATATTTTTAATTTGCAACCTGATGGAGGTCAGTATAGATGGACTAATAGACCAAGTCCCACACACCGCTAGAAGCCCAAATATTTTTTCAGAGCTAGATGCAGAAAAAAATTATTTTTAATTTGCAACCTGATGGAGGTCAGTATAGATGGACTAATAGACCAAGTCCCACACACTGCTAGAAGCCCAAATATTTTTTCAGAGCTAGATGCAGAAAATTTTTTTATTCAATTTGCAACCTGATGGAGGTCAGTATAGATGGACTAATAGACCAAGTCCCACACACTGCTAGAAGCCCAAATATTTTTTCAGAGCTAGATGCAGAAAAAAATTATTTTTAATTTGCAACCTGATGGAGGTCAGTATAGATGGACTAATAGACCAAGTCCCACACACTGCTAGAAGCCCAAATATTTTTTCAGAGCTAGATGCAGAAATTTTTTTTATTCAATTTGCAACCTGATGGAGGTCAGTATAGATGGACTAATAGACCAAGTCCCACACACTGCTAGAAGCCCAAATATTTTTTCAGAGCTAGATGCAGAAAAAAATTATTTTTAATTTGCAACCTGATGGAGGTCAGTATAGATGGACTAATAGACCAAGTCCCACACACTGCTAGAAGCCCAAATATTTTTTCAGAGCTACATGCAGAAAAAAATTATTTTTAATTTGCAATCTGATGGAGGTCAGTATAGATGGACTAATAGAACAAGTCCCACACGCTGCTAGAAGCCCAAATATTTTTTCAGAGATAAATGAATAAAAAAATTATTTTTAATTTGCAACCTGATGGAGGTCAGTATAGATGGACTAATAGACCAAGTCCCACACACTGCTAGAAGCCCAAATATTTTTTCAGAGCTAGATGCAGAAAAAAATTATTTTTAATTTGCAACCTGATGGAGGTCAGTATAGATGGACTAATAGACCAAGTCCCACACACCGCTAGAAGCCCAAATATTTTTTCAGAGCTAGATGCAGAAAAAAATTATATTCAGTTTGCAACCTGATGGAGGTCAGTATAGATGGACTAATAGAATGATGCTATGCCCAAAAGATTTAACTTCACTAGGTGCAGTAAAAAAATTGGTATTCTATACACAGGTGGTATATCTTGCAACACAGATAGGCTACTCCACTGACTAACACACTCTGCAATAGGCCAAAAAGGATTAGCTTTGCTAGATTCAGCCAAATGCTGTGAAAAAAACTTGCACAGCACTGGCACAGACCTGCCTGGCAAAAACTGATAGGAACTGATGTAACCTAGTCCTGAAAAGGACTCCAATTACAATTAGTCTTTACTCCCACAATCTATCTATTTAAGAGCACAGACCTGCCTGATAAAAGTCGTAGGAAATGCTGTAACCTAGTCCTTAAAAGGACTGCAATCACAACTATTCCCTACTCCCAAGCTATCTGTATATTTGTGCGAAAATTGGCTTGAAATTAACAAGGTATAGCGCACACAGCAACAGCGGTGCCGTCTAACACGCAGCTGCAGCAGTGAAAAAATGGTGGCGACGGGGAAAATGGCTTGGTCTTATAGGGCAAGGACATGTGACATACACTGCCAATCACACATGCCCTTGCTTGTGTGAAAAAAAGCACTTCGCTCCGTGTGTGCGCTGCTGATAGGCTGACAGATTGCACCTCCCCACTGCAAATGCGGGAAAGAGAAAAAAAAATGGAGATCTTCATTGTTCCTGCAGAGATCCATCCCCTGCCCCTCCCCCCGCCCCGCTGTACACTCAAACTGCGTATTAACATTAATTTTCATCATTACTGAGAAAAAATCCAGTTATGATTTTGGTGCACGAACAGTTATCGAACATAACCTCGAACAGCCGAATTTTTCTCAAATTGTTCGTGTTCGCCGACCGGCTCGAACACCGCCCAAAACAGCTCGAATTTGAGATTGGCGAACAGTTCGAGTAGAACAACGCTCATCTCTAGTAATGAGTGGAGGACAGAGGAGCCTCTTTAAGAAGAAGTTGCAGGTCTGTGAGAGCCAGAAATCTTGCTTCTTTGTAATTGACCAAATACTTATTTTCCACCAAAATTTGAAAAAAAATTATTTCCAAATCAGACAATGTGATTTTCAGGATTTGTTTTCTCTTTTAGTCTCTCATAGTTGAGGTCTACCTATGATGTCAATTACAGGCCTCTGTCATGTTTTTAAGTGGAAGAACTTGCACAATTGGTGGCTGACTAAATACTTATTTTCCCCACTGTATGGACACAGACTGCACATCACGTGCGTTCCACTGTGGAACGCATACTTAAACGGCACATCCTGGATTGCACACCACTACCGCTTTGAGATCTGGGGGCTCGCATGCACACATACGCCCCCTTGCGTTCCACCTTGATACGCATGCCGACGTCACTTTCACCGGACGGGCTGCGCTCTCAGGAGATGCGGTTGTCCCAGCAAGGATGACACTGGCATCCCCATGCATGGTGCTATGTCCACACCAGATTACAATCTCCAGACCATACACTATTGGCCCGAGGCCCCTTGAATAGTCCTCATCTAGGACCGACTAGTATATCCTCCTCAAAACACATGGCAAAATGCGCGTTGGATAGACAAACATTTTGGGGTCAGTTTTGGTTTATATTTGTAAATATTCTTTTAGCCATAGGCACATCTCAGCATGTACAGTACAGACCAAAAGTTTGGACACACCTTCTCATTTTAAGATTTTTCTGTATTTTCATGACTATGAAAATTGTACATTCACACTGAAGGCATCAAAACTATGAATTAACACATGTGGAATTATATACTTAACAAAAAAGTGTGAAACAACTGAAAATATGTCTTATATTCTAGGTTCTTCAAAGTAGCCACCTTTTGCTTTGATGACTGCTTTGCACACTCTTGGCATTCTCTTGATGAGCTTCAAAAGGTAGTCACCGGAAATGGTCTTCCAACAATCTTGAAGAGTTCCCAGAGATTCTTAGCACTTGTTGGCCCTTTTGCCTTCACTCTGCGGTCCAGCTCACCCCAAACCATCTCGATTGGGTTCAGGTCTGGTGACTGTGGAGGCCAGGTCATCTGGCGTAGCACCCCATAACTCTCCTTCTTGGTCAAATAGCCCTTTCACAGCCTGGAGGTGTGTTTGGAGTCATTGTCCTGTTGAAAAATAAATGATGGTCCAACTAAACGCAAACCGGATGGAATAGCATGCCGCTGCAAGATGCTGTGGTAGCTATGCTGGTTCAGTATGCCTTCAATTTTGAATAAATCCCCAACAGTGTCACCAGCAAAGCACCCCCACACCATCACACCTCCTTCTCCATGCTTCATGGTGGGAACCAGGCATGTAGAGTCCATCCGTTCACCTTTTCTGCGTCGCACAAAGACACGGTGGTTGGAACCAAAGATCTCAAATTTGTACTCATCAGTCCAAAGCACAGATTTCCACTGGTCTAATGTCCATTCCTTGTGTTCTTTAGCCCAAACAAGTATCTTCTGCTTGTTGCCTGTCCTTAGCAGTGGTTTCCTAGCAGCTATTTTACCATGAAAGCCTTCTTCACAAAGTCTCCTCTTAACAGTTGTTGTAGAGATGTGTCTGCTGTTAGAACTCTATGTGGCATTGACTTGGTCTCTAATCTGAGCTGCTGTTAACCTGCAATTTCTGAGGCTGGTGACTCGGATAAACTTATCCTCAGAAGCAGAGGTGGCTCTTGGTCTTCCTTTTCTGGGGCGGTCCTCATATGAGCCAGTTTCTTTGTAGCGCTTGATGGTTTTTGCAACGGCACATGGGGACACTTTCAAAGTTTTCCCAATTTTTCGGACTGACTGACCTTCATTTCTTAAAGTAATGATGGCCACACATTTTTCTTTACTTAGCTGCTTTTTTCTTGCCATAATACAAATTCTAACAGTCTATTCAGTAGGACCATCAGCTGTGTATCCACCAGACTTCTGCACAACACAACTGATGGTCCCAACCCCATTTATAAGGCAAGAAATCCCACTTATTAAACCTGACAGGGTACACCTGTGAAGTGAAAACCATTTCCGGTGACTACCTCTTGAAGCTCATCAAGAGAATGCCAAGAGTGTGCAAAGCAGTCATCAAAGCGAAAGGTGGCTACTTTGAAGAACCTAGAATATAAGACATATTTTCAGTTGTTTCACACTTTTTTGTTAAGTATATAATTCCACATGTGTTAATTCATAGTTTTGATGCCTTCAGTGTGAATATACAATTTTCATAGTCATGAAAATACAGAAAAATCTTAAATGAGAAGGTGTGTCCAAACTTTTGGTCTGTACTGTATCTTTAACATCATACTTACCTTTAGCACTATACTTACCTTTCTTGAGTATCTAATGACGTACATTACGATTCATATTCATTGTTGGTCATTTGAATATACTTTGCACACTTTGCCATTATGTTCAGTAACTTTTGGTACCATATATTATGATAAAGCACTGTGCACTTTACTTAATTATCTACTTATTTATTCATTTATTTCTGTAATGTGCCATTCTATTGTTATATCTGAGCTGATCAAATCTGTATGATTACTTATGATATGTGCTGTGGCATCTATTTCTTCATTAGTACCATAATGTCAATTTACTGCTGACACCATTATGTCTGTTATTTTGGGCATTTCTTCCTTTGCTTTTTATCCTTTTGTGATTTTATACTATCAATAAATGTTATATTTTATCATACTTCAAAATTATGTCATATTTGTAGGCTTTAATAACATTTACCACATGTTTACTTTGATATCAGCATAAGTTTTGAAAAAATATTTTTTTATTAAGCTTGAAGGGTAAAAAGTTGATCAGCAATTTCTCAAATTTCCCACAAAATTAATAAAACCAATTTTTGCAGGGACCACAATTTAACTTTTTTCTCTCAAAAAGGTTGATTTGGCCCCAAATTTTTCATTTTCACAAGTTTAACAATAGAAAATAGACTATGCACAAATTTTAATTTCTCTTGAGTACGGAGCTACCCCAAATGTTGTGAAAAAGTACTGTTTGGGCACACGATAGGGCTCGGGAGGGAAAGCGCGCCAACTGAATTCAGGAGCCCAATTTTGGCTGGAATAGATTGCGGATGCCATGTCACATTTGACGAGCCCCTGACATGCCAGAACAGCAGAAACCCTTACAAGTGACCCCATTTTCCCATTTTGGAAACTACATCTCTTGAATAATTCATCTAGGGGTGTAGTGACCATTTTTAACCTTCAGGCGATTCACAGAATTGTGAAACAGTAGGCTGAGTAAATGGAAAATTGCCATTTTTTTGCACTAAAATATTGCTTTGTCCCCGCCGATCGCCACCTAAAATAAAGTAAAAAATAAAAAACTACACCTATACTCACCTAGACACCTAATTCCCCGAAGCCATCGATCTCCTGTAATAAAATATAAAATAATAAACCACAACCTTATCCTTACCCCTCCGTAGTAGTCCACGAGTGTCCCACGATGATCTCCTCCAGTTTAGAGCAGCCACATAGAATGTGACCGCTCTGAACCGCTGCCGCCGCTAGAATGACGGGGCCGTAAAGCAGCCCCGTCATTGCATAAGCGGGTTCGCCTGAGTTCAGGCAGCGCTGCTCTGGTGAGCTCCTTTACGGCCCTGCTGTACCGTGAGAAATTCCCACGGTACAGCAGTGCCGTAAAGGAGGTCTCCGGAGCTGCGCTGACTGAATGCACTCCGGTGACCTCAGTCAGGGCTCATGCTGCTGTGTGTTTTTTGTGTGTTTATTTCAATTAAAGGACTTTATTCTGGGTGTTGTGTTTTTTTTAAATACTTTACTAGAAATTCATGGCGGTCATGTCTAATATTGGCGTGACCCCATGAATTTCGGGCTTAGGGCCAGCGGATAATACAAAGTTGGCCCTAACCCCTTTATTACCCAGTGAGCCACTGCACCAGGGCCCTGGATGAGCTGGCTACAGCGCCAGAAGATGGCGCTTCTATGAACGCAACATTTTCTGGGGTGGCTGCGGACAGCAATTCACAGCAGGGGGGGCCCACAAAGCTTGGGCCACCGTGCGCTGTGGATTCCAGCCCCCAGCTGCTTAGTTGTACCTGGCTGGACACAAAAATAGGGCGAAGCCCCACGTATTTTTTTTTTTAAACTTATTTCATGAAATTCATGAAATAATAAAAAAAAAGGGCTTCCCTATATTGTTGTGTCCGGCCAGGTACAAATAGGCAGCTAGGAGTTGGGGGCAGCCCGTTCCTGGATTCTGTACCTGGCTGGCATACAAAAATATGGCAAAGCCCACGTCAAAATTTTTGGGAATAATTAATTAAAAACTAAATAATAATTTAGGGACTGCATCTTTATTAACCCCTCAAGTGTCATTTAGTGTTAAAATAAAGGATTTATTTAAAAAAAAATTGGCGTGGGATCCCCCATAATTTTAGTCTCTAGCGGAGGTTAAGCAGACAGCTGGGGCAGATGTTTGAAGCCTGGGAAGGGGGTAATACCCACGGAGCTTCCCAGGCTACCAATATCAGCCCCCAGCTGAATACCTAGCCTTTACTAGCTATTAAAATGGGAGACCCCCCCAAAAAAATGACGTGGGGTCCCCCCTATTTTAATAGCTAGCAAAGGCTAGGCAGACAGCTGGGGGCTGATATTAATAGCCCAGGAAGGGTGCCATGAATATTGCCCCCCTCCCAGGCTAGAAACACCAGCCGTCAGCCGCCCCAGAAATGGCGCATCCATAGGCAGCGTGAGCCCTGACTGAGGTCACCGGAGTGCATTCAGTCAGCGCAGCTCCGGAGACCTCCTTTATGGCACTGCTGTACCGTGGGAATTTCTCACGGTACAGCAGGGCCGTAAAGGAGCTCACCAGAGCAGCGCTGCCTGAACTCCGGCGAACCCGCTTATGCAATGACGGGGCTGCTTTACGGCCCCGTCATTCTAGCAGCGGCAGCTGTTCAGAGCGGTCACATTCTATGTGGCTGCTCTAAACTGGAGATCATCGTGGGACACTCGTGGACTACTACGGAGGGGTAAGGATAAGGTTGTGGTTTATTATTTTAGATTTTATTACAGGAGATCGATGGCTTCGGGGAATTAGGTGTCTAGGTGAGTATAGGTGTAGTTTTTTATTTTTTACTTTATTTTAGGTGGCAATCGGCGGGGACAGGTAATGTATAAACTAATTTATTTTAGGTAACCACTGGCCACCAATGAAATGTATTTAAAACTTATTGGGGACATAGTAGGGCAATTTAAATAGCAGGATCAGGCTGATGGGAACTACTGCTCCCATCGAGCTGATCCTGCTGGCACGAGTGGACGGGGGACAGACATAGGCCGATGGGAGTAGTAGTGTCACATCGGCCTATGTCTGCCTGCACGCACACACCAATCATGACGGGCTGATGGTCAGGGAGGTGAGGCTGACCTGTGCGGCCGTGGGAAAGTTCATGTGAGTTCATGCAATGCAGTCAAGCATGAACTCACATGAACCCTCTGAGGGCACCGCGGCGACTTCAAATGAACAGCTGATCAGCATCACCTGATACCTCAGCTGTTCATTTGAAATAACCGGTGGGAAAGCGCAGCACAGAACGGGAAAGCCGGCGGTGAAGTCTTTTCATTGCCGGCTTCCCCGCCCGGGTCCTTCGCTCCCCGCTCCTTGGTGCTGTGCTCCCCGCCCGGTCCTAACTTACGATCGGGATGGGAGGTGGCGAGGGGAGCGGAGGATCGGGGTGAGAGGCTGCGGGGAAGCGAGTATGGGGCTGAGTGATTGTTTAAAAGCCGGCGGGCGGTAAAAAGCCGACGGGCGGTAAAAGCTGCCGGCTTTTAAACAATCAGGAGAATTCTCCCACGCTGGGATGGCATTCTGATGACAGGCTGGATCGTAGCTTAGTGCTGCCATCCAGCTTGTCATCCTTCAGAGACACTGCAGAGCGCAGGCATTATGGGAACTTCCGATTCCGGTATCCGATATTGTAAAAATATCGGAACTCAGTATCGGAACTCCGATACCGCGAATATTGGCCGATACCCGATATTACAGTATCGGAATGCTCAACACTACTCCTGAGTACACTAATACCCCATATGTGGTTGAAAACTACTTTTGAGGCACAGTGCAAAGCTCAGAAGGGAAGAACGCCATATTGGAGTTCAGATTTTGCTGGAATGGTTTGAGGGTGCCATGTCACATTGGCAGAGCCCTTGTGGTGCCAGAACTTCAGAAATCCCCCATAAGTGACCTCATTTTACAAACTACACCACCCAATGAATTCATCTAGGGGTGCAGTGAGCATGTTGGCACCGTATGTGCCTCACAGAATTTTATACCATTGGGCAGTGAAGAAAGAAAAATTACATTACTAAAATGTTGTTTTAGCACCAATTTTATTTTTATAAGAGCTAATGGGAAAGACTGGACCTCATAGTTTGTTGTGCAATTTCTCTTGAGTGCGCCAATACCCTATATGTAGTTGGGAACTACTTTTCATCCACAGTGAAAAACTCAAAAGGGAATGAGCGCCATGTTATAGTGCAGATTTTACTGTTGGGCTATGTTCACATGCGGTTTTTCAGCGTATTTTGCTGCAGATTTTTAGGCAAATTTTCAGCTGCATTTTGCAGTACCATCAAAGTCTGTGAGAAACCAGAATTCTCTGTTCACACATCTTGTTTGGTTTTTTTTGCGGCGTATTTTGTGCCTTGTGGGAACATAGCCTTATGGTTTTCGGGTGCCATATCTCATTGCAAGAGCCCCACCCCCCCTTCATTAGTGACCCCCTTTTACAAACTACACCTCAATGAATTAATCTAAGGGTGCAGTGATCACTAGACCTCAATGAATTCATGTAAGGATGCAGTGATCATATTGAAACCACGGGTATGTCACAGTATTTTATACCATGGGAAGTGAAGAAATAATAAGAATTACATTTTTTACCACAAATTTTGTTTTAGCCCCAGATTTTACATTTTCACATGGGGAAATGGGTAAAAATAGCACCAAAATGTATCACACAATCTCATCTGAGCGTAATACCCCATATGTGACAGATTTTCCTAGAATAGTTTGCAGACTCCATATACAGAGCACATAATGCTAGAAGAGCAGAATATCCCCCCCTCAAGGGTAACACCCCCTCAAGGGTAAATTTATACCCCTTAGAAAATTTATCTACAGGTATGGTGAGGATTTTAACTACATGGGTGTTTAACAGAAACACGCAGCAGTGGATGCTGCTGAGTGAAAATTGTGAATATTCTGTTGTAGTGCCCAGTACATTATGCCCAGCTCGTGCTTCTGGAGACATGCACCCGTAAGTTAGGTGGGCTCTCATCTATTTAGAAATGCCAAACATGCGGACACTAAATGTGGTTTAGACACACGGTGGGGCTCAAAAGGGAGAGGGGCATTTGGATTTGGGAGTTCAGAATTTGCTGAATTTCTTTTGGGGGCCAAGGAGCCATAGGGCTTTTCCAGAGCCTTTGTACTACCAGTAATGTTGAAGCCCCCTATATTTCCGTTAACAGATGACGGACCTGAGTGGGGACTTGCATTTTTTGTGTATTGAGTTGAAGCTTTTATTGGGAACATTTTACATAACATTGTGGATCAAGTTTTTCCTGTGCTCGGGGTTTCATTCTAAATTTTAATGACGTGATTCAGATGAAACTCCCGAAGGATCTATTCACTATAATGAGGCAGCAGATTTACTCTGTACTCCTGAAAAGAACACCACTAAACAGAAGACAGAAGTGCACAATACTGTGGCCGACCGTGCTTTTATTCACGTTTAAAAAGGATACCGCTGGGTCATAGGCCAGATGGCTTCCACAATGCCTCCATCTGCCTCATTATAGGGAATATTTCACCGGGTGTTCCGTCTGAATCCCGTATTTAGAGATTTACATGGTAACTCCAGTGTACCGCGCTCAGCATAGAGTGCAGGATAAACATGAGCCGAGCTTTAGTGTGATCTTTGGGAGGCAGAATGAACAAATCAATAGCAGGTTTCAAATTGGTTCTATTTATTTTTTATTCTGTTCGTTGTCCGTTCTAAGTGATTAGACTACTTTATTCTTCGGATCAGTGCGATTACAGAGATAACAGATTTATATATTTTTTTCTGTTTAGCTGCTATCACACAGTAAAAGATGTTGGTTTGTTTTTTTTGCAAAAACACATTTTTGCATCGGCATATTCGAGAGCTGTAATTTTTCCATATTTCTGTCGACAGTCATATGAGGTCTTGTTTTTTGCTGGATGAGTTTGTTTTTATTGGTGCCATTTTGGGGCACATAACATTTTTTGATCGCTTTCCATTCTGAGTATTGGGAGGTAGAATGAACAAAAACCAGCAATTCAGAAATTGGTCTTTTGGTTTTTTTTATGCCGTTCCGCGTGTGGTAACATTTGATAGGGCAGCTTTATTCTTCGGGTCAGTATGACTGCAGCGATGCCATATTTTATAAAATGTTTTATGTTTTGTCACTTTTACACAATGAAAATTATTTTGTAGAAAAAAAGTATTTTTGCATTGCTATATTCTGAGAGCTCTAGCTTTTTTATTTTTCCACTGATGGAACTGTATTGTGTCTTGTTTTTTTGCGGGACAAGATGGCATTTGCAGAGATACCATATATATTGACATTAGTCTTTTTGATTGCGTTTAATTCCACTTTTTGTTCAGCATTATGATGAAAAAGCATAGTTTTTTGCCTAGTTTTTTATTTAATATTTTTATGGTGTTCACTAAGTGTGACAGTTTTATAGATCGGATCATTCTGGACACGACTATACCAAATACAGTACAGACCAAAAGTTTGGACACACCTTCTCATTTAAAGATTTTTCTGTATTTTCGTGACTATGAAAATTGTACAATCACACTTAAGGCATCAAAACTATGAATTAACACATGTGGAATTATATACTTAACAAAAAAGTGTGAAACAACTGAAAATATGTCTTATATTCTAGGTTCTTCAAAGTAGCCACCTTTTGCTTTGATGACTGCTTTGCACACTCTTGGCATTCTCTTGATGAGCTTCAAGAGGTAGTCACCGGAAATGGTTTTCACTTCACAGGTGTGCCCTGTCAGGTTTAATAAGTGGGATTTCTTGCCTTATAAATGGGGTTGGGACCATCAGTTGTGTTGTGCAGAAGTCTGGTGGATACACAGCAGATAGTCCTACTGAATAGACTGTTAGCAGCTTTTTTCTTGCCATAATACAAATTCTAAGTAAAGAAAAATGAGTGGCCATCATTACTTTAAGAAATGAAGGTCAGTCAGTCCGAAAAATTGGGAAAACTTTGAAAGTGTCCTCAAGTGCAGTTGCAAAAACCATCAAGCGCTACAAAGAAACTGGTTCACATGAGGACCGCCCCAGGAAAGGAAGACCAAGAGTCACTTCTGCTTCTGAGGATAAGTTTATCCGAGTCACCAGCCTCAGAAATCGCAGGTTAACAGCAGCTCAGATTAGAGACCAGGTCAACGCCACACAGAGTTCTAGCAGCAGACACATCTCTTCAACAACTGTTAAGAGGAGACTTTGTGCAGCAGGCCTTCATGGTAAAATAGCTGCTTGGAAACCACTGCTAAGGACAGGCAACAAGCAGAAGAGACTTGTTTGGGATAAAGAACACAAGGAATGGACGTTATACCAGAGGAAATCTGTGCTTTGGTCTGATGAGGCCAAATTTGAGATCTTTGGTTCCAACCACCGTGTCTTTGTGCGACGCAGAAAAGGTGAACGGATGGACTCTACATGCCTGGTTCCCACCGTGAAGCATGGAGGAGGAGGTGTGATGGTGTAGGGGTGCTTTACTGGTGACACTGTTGTTTTTTTTTTCAAAATTGTAGGCATACTGAACCAGCTTGGCTACCACAGCATCTTGCAGCGGCATGCTATTCCATCCGGTTTGCGTTTAGTTGGACCATCATTTATTTTTCAACAGGACAATGACCCCAAACACACCTCCAGGCTGTGTAAGGGCTATTTGACCAAGGGGAAGAGTGATGGGATGCTATGCCAGATGACCTGGCCTCCACAGTCACCAGACCTGAACCCAATCGAGATGGTTTGGGGTGAGCTGGACCGCAAAGTGAAGGCAAAAGGGCCAACAAGTGCTAAGCATCTCTGGGAACTCCTTCAAGATTGTTGGAAGACCATTTCCGGTGACTACCTCTTGAAGCTCATCAAGAGAATGTCAAGAGTGTGCAAAGCAGTCATCAAAGCAAAATGTGGCTACTTTTAGAATATAAGACATATTTTCAGTTGTTTCACATTTTTTTGTTAAGTATATAATTCCACATGAGTTAATTCATAGTTTTGATGCCTTCAGTGTGAATGTACAATTTTCATAGTCATGAAAATACAGAAAAATCTTTAAATGAGAAGGTGTGTCCAAACTTTTGGTCTGTAATGTATGTGTACTTTTATTTTTTTACAGAAAAATATGTATTTTTGGGTATATATATATATTTTTTTAATATTTTGTGAGGTTTTTAACCCCTTCACCCCCGAGCCTGTTTTCACCTTCATGACCGGGCCAAATTTTACAATTCTGACCAGTGTCACTTTATGAGGTAATAACTCTGCAACACTTCAACGGATCCCACTGATTCTGAGACTGTTTTTTGGGACTTATTGAACTTCATAATAGTGGTAAAATTCATTTGATATGACTGGCGTTTATTTGTGAAAAAATCGGAAATTAGGCAAAATATTTAAAAATTTCATAATTTTCAAACTTTGAATTTTTACATACTTAAATCAGAGAGATATGTCAAAAAATAGTTAATAAATAACATTTCCCACATGTCTACTTTACATCAGCACAATTTTGGAACCAAAATTTTTTTTTGTTAGTAAGTTATAAGGGTTAAAAGTTGACCAGTGATTTCTCATTTTTCCAACAAAATTTACAGAATCAGTTTTTTTAGGGTCCACATCACATTTGAAGTGACTTTGAGGGCCCTATGTGACAGAATATACCCAAAAGTGACACCATTCTAGAAACTGCACCCCTCAAGGTGCTCAAAACCAGATTCAAGAAGTTTATTAACCCTTCACTGGAATGTTTGGAATGTGTAAGAAAACAATAAACATTTAAATTTTCACAAAAATTTTAATTCAGATCCAATTTTTTTTTATTTTCGTAATTATAACAGGAAAAAATGGACCCCAAACTTATATGTTGTGTGCCATTTGACTTTTTGAATGTAAAATTTTCTTGAATAATTAGCGGACGCCATGTCACGTTTGGGGAGCCCCTGATGTGCTTAAACAGTGGAAACCCCCCACAAGTGACACCATTGTGGAAACTACACCCCTCAGGGAACTTATATAGATGTGTGGTGAGCACCTTGAACCCCCAGGTGCTTCACAGAAGTTTATAATGTGGAGCCATGAAAATAAAAAAAAATCCCATTTTTTGGAACGCAGACTTTTATGGAATGGTCTGCGGGTGTCGTCAGGTTTGGAGAGCCTCTGATGTGCCTAAACAGTGGAAAACCCCCACAAGTGACCCCATTTTGGAAATTACACCTCTCACAGAATTTACTTAGATGTGTGATGAACCCACAAACGCTTCACAGAATTTTACATTGTGGATCTGTAAAAATTAAAAAAAAAAAAAAAAAAATGTCCTACAAAAATGTTTTAGCCCCAAATTTTTTCATTTTTACAAGGATAGCAGGAAAAATTGCACAAGAAATTTTGGGGTCCATTTTTTCCTATGTGCACCGATACCCCACATGTGGTCGAAAACTACTTTTGATACACAGTACAAAGCTCAGAAGGGAAGAAGCGCCATATTGGAGTTCAGATTTTGCTGGACTGATTTGAGGGTGCCATGTCACATTGGCAGAGCCCCTGAGGTGCCAGAACAGCAGATCCCTCATAATAGACTCCATTTTACAAACTACATCTCTCAATGAGTTAATCTAGGGGTGCAGTGATCATATTGACACCACAGGTAGGTCACAGAATTTTATGCCATTGGGCAGTGAAGAAAAAAATAATTACATTTTTACCACCAAAAGTTTGTTTTAGCCCTAGATTTTACATTTTTACACTGGGAAATGGGTAAAAATGGCACTAAAATTTGTCCCACAATTTCTGCTGAATGAAGAAATACCCCATATGTGGCTGTACAGTACTGCTTAGCAACACGGTGAGACTTGAGAGGGATGGAGCACTGTTTGCCTCCCAGACATATTTCAGCCGACAGTCATGTGAGGGCTTGTTTTTTGTGAGACGAGTTGACGTTTTTATTGGTACCATTTTTTGGGCATGTGACATTTTTTGATTGCTTTCAATTCTGATTTTTGGGAGGCAGAATGAACAAAAATCAGCAATTCAGGAATTGTGTTTTTTTTAATTTTTTATGCCGCTCCGTGTGTGGTAAAATTGATAAGGCAGCTTTATTCTTTGGGTCAGTACGATTACAGCGATACCACATACAAATATTTTTGCATCGCTTTATTTTGAGAGCTATAACTTTTTTATTTTTCCGCTGATGGAGCTGTATGGCGGTTTGTTCTTTGCAAGACAAGATGACGTTTTCAGTGGTACCATTTTTGTTTATATTTCTTTTTGATCACGTTTTATTCCGCTTTTTGTTCGGCATTATCATGATAAAGGATCGTTTTTTTTGCCTCGTGTGTGTTTATTTATTTTTTACGGTGTTCATTGAAGGGGTATGTAGTTTTATAGTTCAGGTCGTTATGGACGCGGCAATACCAAATATGTGTACATTTTTTCTTTGTTTTTGTTTTTCAGAATATTTATTTATGAGTACAATATATTTATTTTGTGATTTTTTTTTTTATATTTTGCCAAGTTTTTTTTTTTCCACCCTTTTTTTTTTTTTTTGCTTAGTCCTAGTGGGACTTTCACTTTTTGCAGGCTGATCGCTTGTATAGCTTAGGGATGCAACAGTATGCAACAAATATATGAGGGGACAGTACAAAGACCTTTCTACTGATCTTTTTACTCTGAGGCCTGAGATGGGGACAAGGGAGCATCTTCTAGATCTGGAGGAAAGAAGGTTTAATCATAATCACAGATGGGGATTCTTTACTGTAAGAGCAGTGAGACTATGGAATTCTCTGCCGCATGATGTTGTAATGAGTGATTCACTACTAAAATTTAAGAAGGGCATGGATGCCTTTCTTGAAAAGTATAATATTACAGGTTATATATACTAGATTCCTTGATAGGGCGTTGATCCAGGGAACTAGTCTGATTGCTGTATGTGGAGTCAGGAAGGAATTTTTTTCCCCAATGTGAAGCTTAGTGTTTGCCACTAGAGATGAGCGTTGTTCTACTCGAACTGTTCGCCAATCTCAAATTCGAGCTGTTTTGGGCGGTGTTCGAGCCATTCGGCGAACACAAACGATTTGAGAAAAATTCGGCTGTTCGAGGTTATGTTCGATAACTGTTCATGCACCAAAATCATAACTGGATTTTTTCTCAGTAATGATGAAAATTAATGTTAATACGCAGTTTGAGTGTACAGCGGGGTGGGGGGAGGGGCAGGGGATGGATATCTGCAGGAATAATGAAGAACTCCATTTTTTTTCTCTTTCCCGCATTTACAGTGAGGAGGTGCAATCTGTCAGCCTATCAGCAGCGCACACACGGAGCGAACTGCTTTTTTTCACACAAGCAAGGGCATGTGTCATTGGCAGTGTATGTCACATGTCCTTGCGCTATAAGACCCAGCCATTTTCCCTGTCGCCACCATTTTCTCACTGCTGCAGCTGCGTGTTAGACGGCACCGCTGTTGCTGTGTGTGCTATACCTTGTTAATTTCAAGCCAATTTTCGCACAAATCTACAGATAGCTTGGGAGTAGGGAATAGTTGTGATTGCAGTCCTTTTAAGGACTAGGTTACAGCATTTCCTACGACTTTTATCAGGCAGGTCTGTGCTCTTAAATAGATAGATTGTGGGAGTAAAGACTAATTGTAATTGCAGTCCTTTTCAGGACTAGGTTACATCAGTTCCTATCAGTTTTTGCCAGGCAGGTCTGTGCCAGTGCTGTGCAAGTTTTTTTCACAGCATTTGGCTGAATCTAGCAAAGCTAATCCTTTTTGGCCTATTGCAGAGTGTGTTAGTCAGTGGAGTAGCCTATCTGTGTTGCAAGACATACCACCTGTGTATAGAATACCAATTTTTTTACTGCACCTAGTGAAGTAAAATCTTTTGGGCATAGCATCATTCTATTAGTCCATCTATACTGACCTCCATCAGGTTGCAAACTGAATATAATTTTTTTCTGCATCTAGCTCTGAAAAAATATTTGGGCTTCTAGCAGTGTGTGGGACTTGTTCTATTAGTCCATCTATACGGACCTCCATCAGGTTGCAAATTAAAAATAATTTATATCTGCATCTAGCTCTGAAAAAATATTTGGCCTTCTAGCAGTGTGTGGGACTTTCTCTATTAGTCCATCTATACTGACCTCCATCAGGTTGCAAATTAAAAATAATTTTTTGTCTGCATCTAGCTCTGAAAAAATATTTGGCCTTCTAGCAGTGTGTGGGACTTTCTCTATTAGTCCATCTATACTGACCTCCATCAGGCTGCAAATTAAAAATAATTTTTATCTGCATCTACCTCTGAAAAAATATTTGGCCTTCTAGCAGTGTGTGGGACTTGTTCTATTAGTCTATCTATACTGACCTCCATCAGGTTGCAAATTGAATATAATTTTTTTCTGCATCTACTTCTGAAAAAATGTTTTGGCTTCTAGCAGTGTGTGGGACTTGGTCTATTAGTCCATCTATACTGATCTCCATCAGGTTGCAAATTAAAAATAATTTTTATCTGCATCTAGCTCTGAAAAAATATTTGGGCTTCTAGCTGTGTGTGGGACTTGTTCTATTAGTCCATCTATACTGACCTCCATCAGGTTGCAAACTGAATATAATTTTTTTCTGCATCTAGCTCTGAAAAAATATTTGGCCTTCTAGCAGTGTGTGGGACTTTCTCTATTAGTCCATCTATACTGACCTCCATCAGGTTGCAAATTAAAAATAATTTATATCTGCATCTAGCTCTGAAAAAATATTTGGCCTTCTAGCAGTGTGTGGGACTTTCTCTATTAGTCCATCTATACTGACCTCCATCAGGTTGCAAATTAAAAATCATTTTTTGTCTGCATCTAGCTCTGAAAAAATATTTGGCCTTCTAGCAGTGTGTGGGACTTTATTAGTCCATCTATACTGACCTCCATCAGGCTGCAAATTAAAAATAATTTTTATCTGCATCTACCTCTGAAAAAATATTTGGCCTTCTAGCAGTGTGTGGGACTTGTTCTATTAGTCCATCTATACTGACCTCCATCAGGTTGCAAATTGAATATCATTTTTTTCTGCATCTACTTCTGAAAAAATGTTTGGGCTTCTAGCAGTGTGTGGGACTTGGTCTATTAGTCCATCTATACTGATCTCCATCAGGTTGCAAATTAAAAATAATTTTTATCTGCATCTAGCTCTGAAAAAATATTTGGGCTTCTAGCTGTGTGTGGGACTTGTTCTATTAGTCCATCTATACTGACCTCCATCAGGTTGCAATCTGAATATCATTTTTTTCTGCATCTACCTCAGAAAAAAAATTTGGGCTTCTAGCAGTGTGTGGGACTTGTTCTATTAGTCCATCTATACTGACCTCCATCAGGTTGCAAATTGAATATAATTTTTTTCTGCATCTACTTCTGAAAAAATATTTGGGCTTCTAGCAGTGTGTGGGACTTGTTCTATTAGTCCATCTACACTGACCTCCATCAGGTTGCAAATTAAAAATAATTTTTATCTGCATCTAGCTCTGAAAAAATATTTGGGCTTCTAGCAGTGTGTGGGACTTGGTCTATTAGTCCATCTATACTGATCTCCATCAGGTTGCAAATTAAAAATAATTTTTATCTGCATCTAGCTCTGAAAAAGTATTTGGGCTTCTAGCAGTGTGTGGGACTTGGTCTATTAGTCCATCTATACTGACCTCCATCAGGTTGCAAATTGAATATCATTTTTTTCTGCATCTAGCTCTGAAAAAATATTTGGGCTTCTAGCAGTGTGTGGGACTTGTTCTATTAGTCCATCTATACTAACCTACACCAGGTTGCAAATTCAATATAATTTTATTCTGCATCTAGCTCTGAAAAAATATTTGGGCTTCTAGCAGTGTGTGGGACTTGTTCTATTAGTCCATCTATACTGACCTCCATCAGGTTGCAAATTGAATATCATTTTTTTCTGCATCTACTTCTGAAAAAATGTTTGGGCTTCTAGCAGTGTGTGGGACTTGGTCTATTAGTCCATCTATACTGATCTCCATCAGGTTGCAAATTAAAAATAATTTTTATCTGCATCTAGCTCTGAAAAAGTATTTGGGCTTCTAGCAGTGTGTGGGACTTGGTCTATTAGTCCATCTATACTGACCTCCATCAGGTTGCAAATTGAATATCATTTTTTTCTGCATCTAGCTCTGAAAAAATATTTGGGCTTCTAGCAGTGTGTGGGACTTGTTCTATTCGTCCATCTATACTAACCTACACCAGGTTGCAAATTCAATATAATTTTATTCTGCATCTAGCTCTGAAAAAATATTTGGGCTTCTAGCAGTGTGTGGGACTTGTTCTATTAGTCCATCTATACTGACCTCCATCAGGTTGCAAATTGAATATCATTTTTTTCTGCATCTACTTCTGAAAAAATGTTTGGGCTTCTAGCAGTGTGTGGGACTTGGTCTATTAGTCCATCTATACTGATCTCCATCAGGTTGCAAATTAAAAATAATTTTTATCTGCATCTAGCTCTGAAAAAATATTTGGGCTTCTAGCTGTGTGTGGGACTTGTTCTATTAGTCCATCTATACTGACCTCCATCAGGTTGCAAACTGAATATCATTTTTTCTGCATCTACCTCAGAAAAAAAATTTGGGCTTCTAGCAGTGTGTGGGACTTGGTCTATTAGTCCATCTATACTGATCTCCATCAGGTTGCAAATTAAAAATAATTTTTATCTGCATCTAGCTCTGAAAAAATATTTGACCTTCTAGCAGTGTGTGGGACTTGTTCTATTAGTCCATCTATACTGACCTCCATCAGGTTGCAAATTGAATATCATTTTTTTCTGCATCTACTTCTGAAAAAATGTTTGGGCTTCTAGCAGTGTGTGGGACTTGGTCTATTAGTCCATCTATACTGATCTCCATCAGGTTGCAAATTAAAAATAATTTTTATCTGCATCTAGCTCTGAAAAAATATTTGGGCTTCTAGCTGTGTGTGGGACTTGTTCTATTAGTCCATCTATACTGACCTCCATCAGGTTGCAAACTGAATATCATTTTTTTCTGCATCTACCTCAGAAAAAAAATTTGGGCTTCTAGCAGTGTGTGGGACTTGTTCTATTAGTCCATCTATACTGACCTCCATCAGGTTGCAAATTGAATATAATTTTTTTCTGCATCTACTTCTGAAAAAATATTTGGGCTTCTAGCAGTGTGTGGGACTTGGTCTATTAGTCCATCTACACTGACCTCCATCAGGTTGCAAATTAAAAATAATTTTTATCTGCATCTAGCTCTGAAAAAATATTTGGGCTTCTAGCAGTGTGTGGGACTTGGTCTATTAGTCCATCTATACTGACCTCCATCAGGTTGCAAATTGAATATCATTTTTTTCTGCATCTAGCTCTGAAAAAATATTTGGGCTTCTAGCAGTGTGTGGGACTTGTTCTATTAGTCCATCTATACTAACCTACACCAGGTTGCAAATTCAATATAATTTTATTCTGCATCTAGCTCTGAAAAAATATTTGGGCTTCTAGCAGTGTGTGGGACTTGTTCTATTAGTCCATCTATACTGACCTCCATCAGGTTGCAAATTGAATATCATTTTTTTCTGCATCTACTTCTGAAAAAATGTTTGGGCTTCTAGCAGTGTGTGGGACTTGGTCTATTAGTCCATCTATACTGATCTCCATCAGGTTGCAAATTAAAAATAATTTTTATCTGCATCTAGCTCTGAAAAAATATTTGGGCTTCTAGCTGTGTGTGGGACTTGTTCTATTAGTCCATCTATACTGACCTCCATCAGGTTGCAAACTGAATATCATTTTTTTCTGCATCTACTTCTGAAAAAATGTTTGGGTTTCTAGCAGTATGTGGGACTTGGTCTATTAGTCCATCTATACTGATCTCCATCAGGTTGCAAATTAAAAATAATTTTTATCTGCATCTAGCTCTGAAAAAATATTTGGGCTTCTAGCTGTGTGTGGGACTTGTTCTATTAGTCCATCTATACTGACCTCCATCAGGTTGCAAACTAAATATCATTTTTTTCTGCATCTACCTCAGAAAAAAAATTTGGGCTTCTAGCAGTGTGTGGGACTTGTTCTATTAGTCCATCTATACTGACCTCCATCAGGTTGCAAATTGAATATAATTTTTTTCTGCATCTACTTCTGAAAAAATATTTGGGCTTCTAGCAGTGTGTGGGACTTGGTCTATTAGTCCATCTACACTGACCTCCATCAGGTTGCAAATTAAAAATAATTTTTATCTGCATCTAGCTCTGAAAAAATATTTGGGCTTCTAGCAGTGTGTGGGACTTGGTCTATTAGTCCATCTATACTGATCTCCATCAGGTTGCAAATTAAAAATAATTTTTTATCTGCATCTAGCTCTGAAAAAGTATTTGGGCTTCTAGCAGTGTGTGGGACTTGGTCTATTAGTCCATCTATACTGACCTCCATCAGGTTGCAAATTGAATATCATTTTTTTCTGCATCTAGCTCTGAAAAAATATTTGGGCTTCTAGCAGTGAGTGGGACTTGTTCTTTTAGTCCATCTATACTGACCTCCATCAGGCTGCAAATTGAATATAATTTTTTTCTGCATCTAGCTCTGAAAAACTATTTGGGCTTCTAGCAGTGTGTGGGACTGGGTCTATTAGTTCATCTATACTGACCTCCATCAGGTTGCAAATTAAAAATAATTTTTATCTGCATCTAGCTCTGAAAAAATATTTGGGCTTCTAGCAGTGTGTGGGACTCATTGTATTAGGCCATCTATACCAAGCTCCACCAGCTTTGATATTAATAATAATTTTTAGCTGCATCTAGCCCTGAAAATAATTTTTCCCAATAGTGGTAGCAATAAAAATATGGGGCGCGCGCCTGGCTAACAAAAATATACGCTTCATAACACAAAACACCAGCCTAGCGCACTGCATTAATAAGATGGCATCATCGTCTCTCCCAGTGCTAGGCCTACTACGCAGGCTAGCATTCCTGTGCCTAAAACACAATGTATGGGTCCGCGCTAGCCACTATGCTGAGGGGTATAAAGCTGCTGCTAACGCTTTATAACAATTCAATTGGCAGATTTTCACAGAGCTCTTCCACAACGCCCACCCATCGGGCAACAGTTGCCCACCCTCCCTATGGGATCTAGTGGCGAATAGTTGATGCCATTAATCAGAGCGTCAGTTGCCCCGTTAACGTGGCCAGCATACGGTAAGGCATGGGAAGAGTGGACACGACTAGTAGCAGGCAGACGGGTTGACCAATGTGAACAAGCCAGATCACAAGTCACCATAGAATTTCTCCACCAGCTAATGATGAGGGGCATATCAGGAGCGTCAGCGCAGCGGTGTCTGACCGGAGTAGCATTTCACTTCCAACTACTGAATTGGGGAGATGTGACAAAGATTCATCATCAGACAATCCATAAAAGGGTGGAAAAGGGGTCAGCCAAGTCAGGAATGTAGACGTCCCGTCCCGTGTCACTAAAACTGATTTCTCACATCATATCCCTAACACCATTAACATGACACTCACAATTTGAAGCAACACTAATGTCTACTGCATTTGTGATCGCCTTCTTCGGGGCGCTATGTATAAGCGAATTAGTCCCTCAATCCAAAATTACCACCAGTGGAGGCTTATTACACCAGGACGTAGTCATAGCCAATAATGCAATACGTCTACGCATACACCAATCGAAAATGGTTCCAGCGGGCAGGGGTACTTGGGTACTTCTACAACCCACAAACGGTACACTGAGTCGGGTAACAATAGTAAAAACATATCTAACCATCAGATCACAAAGTAATTTCTTCCTATCACACATTGATGGAACGCCATTATCAAGATACCTGTTCCAAGCTATATTTAATAAATGCATAACATCGGCAGGGAACCACCCCAAAGATTACGGGACACACTCATTCCGCATAGGTGCGGCCACGGAAGCAGCAAGAGCAGGACTGTCAGAAACGGAAGTTCAGAGGATAGGGAGATGGCGATCCACGTGTTTGGCGAGATACATAAGACCGGACTTGTTATCCTAACGTGGTTTGTTTCTTTTACAGGTGACGCTAAGCCAACAGTGTGAGTAATAGGCCACTCGTATATATATTGGGCACAAAAAAGGGCGAAAGTCCGCCCAGGCGGGAGGAAATTAGAGTTTCATAACACATATTTCAACTGGAGAGGTATTAGAGGCCTGCTATGGCCACAGGTACTAATGGAGGTAATCAAGGTAGGGAGAGAGGCAAGAGGTCCGGTCATCTTAGTTATACAGGCCGGGGGAAACAACCAAGGTCATCACAAGAGCGCATAACTAATGGCAATAATGAAACTAGACACTGAGCACTTCAGAGAATTTTTCACAAAATTAGCTATAGTATGGTCAGAGATTGTGCCGATAGCGGTATGGCAAGGTGCGCGAGACATCACGGCCATCGAATGGACAAGGCGGGTAATAAATATTCGGATGGCAAAATTTAGAAGAGACAGAGGCGGTGTAGTGATACGACACCGACAACTGGAAGGAGATAAAGCGGGCCTCATACGGCCCGACGGTGTTCACTTAATAGATATTGGACTGGACATATTCCTGTCAGGACTCCAGAACGGAGTGGAACAAGCGTTAAGAGTGATGGGTGGGGGTCAGAGTCCTGCATACGAGTACGCTGGATCCTCCGTGGCCTGGAAATAGAAAGGATATGTTGGAGAGTTACACTTGTTGGCCAACTTGCCGGAGTGGGGACCCAGGGCATGCTGCAACAAGCTGAATTATTTTAGAAATAAAATGCCTTTCTAATGGAATGAGTATAAAGAGTTAATAAAGCTGCGACCAATCCTCACCCATCCAGTTGTAAGAGTTACATTATTGTATTGTCCATGAAAGGGGGGCGGTAGGGGGGCTGAGCGTCTGGGTTTGGTTGGGGGTCCCCACAGTCTGCCTAGGCTAGATTCATTTAAAAATTCTTATTAGATACACAGGCGATGCAGCTTGCTTCGCAGCTGGGCTACTACGCCCAAAGTATTGCCTAGGCTAGATGCAGTTAAAAATTCTACGCTGACTAGCAGACACTGAAGATTTGGAGCAGACCTCTGAGTAAACAGCTCTTCAGACTCAACCATCTGTGTTACCCCAAGCCATAGTGTATGTAGTTTCTTACAGTTAAAAGGGGGGGGGTGCGACCCAACCCACCTGGAATTGGCGATGCCAACGTCACGTAAGACACAGCAAGGGGACTCCCAAAATTGTGGCACAGACACCACTTAACCCTAGAACGCATACCTGTGGCCTTGCAGGCCCGCCCAGTTAATTGTTTTCTATTTTCTGCAAGATTACTTTAGTTAGAATTTTGAAACTCTAGGTATTCTTCATGTATATAGTTGTTTGTCATTTGAGTTTGAGTTATTCCATGTTATTTGCACACGGGCCTAAAGGGCCCCAGGTATGTGAAAGTGTAGATTTTTATGGTCATGCGTTCTAGGGTTAAGTGGCATCAATTGCCCCACTGTTGCTTAAAACGGTTGGTGAGGTGATTTTACCAAATCCCCAAGCTTTTAGTCTCCCAAGGATGACACAGGGGTAGAAATGTCCTTGCGAATCCATGATTTGTTCATCTTTATGAACGTGAGTCTGTCTACATTCTCAGTGGACAGCCACGTGCGCTTATCTGTCAGCACACCACCAGCAGCGCTGAACACACGTTCAGAGAGAACGCTGGCTGCATGGCATGACAAGATCTCCAAGGCGTGAGTGGCGAGCTCCGGCGATTATTCCAGATTGGAATACCAAAATGAGCAAGGGTCCAGTGACACAGTCATGGCTTCGATGTTCACTTGGAGATTCTCCTGTACCATCCTCTCTAGGCATTGACTATGTGTCAGACTTCTTGTCTCCTGTGGCCTTGCAAAGGATGGTCTAAAAAAGTGGTGAAACGATTCCACAAAATTGCTGTTACCAGCAGATACTGTGTTACTGTTACTGTTTGAGTGATGAAGACTCGACAGTCCCACCGTTGGCAAGTTAGAACTGTGAGAATCACAACGTGCACCACTGGTGTTTTGTGGAAAAGCACATGTAAGATTCTGCAACAGCGTCTGCAGATACTCCTGCATTCGTCAATACCTTTTTATGGCAGGAATTATTTCGGCAAATATACTTTTGTACCGGGGATCTAAGAGTGTGGCAACCCAGTAGTCGGGATTACTTCGAATTCTGACAATCCGGGGGTCATGTTGCAGGTAGTGCAGCAAGAAGGCACTCATGTGTCTTGCGCATCCAGAAGTACCAAGTCCTTGTTGTGTTGGTAGCGAGGTAAGAATCATGCTTCCTTCCTCTGCCCTCTCCCTCCAACCTCGCACAACAGAAATGTGATCAAGGTCTCCCTCATCTGATGAGTCTTCCATGCCCATCGCCAGTTCGTCCTCCACTTCTTCCTCGGCTCCTGCACCTTCCTCAACAGTTTGGCTGCTACCATGCGCCCTGGTTAATCCCTCTCCCCCACCCTCCCATGCCTGCCGCCTTGGTGCTGCCAACCGTCTGGACCTTGGAGATGTTATCCCTTCCGCATACGACTCCTCCTCTACTTCCTCCACCTCGTCTTGTCCCACCACCTGACTCTGAATTCTGTTTAATGTGTGCTCCAGCATGTAAATCACCGGAATAGTCATGCTGATAATGGCATCGTCGTCAGCACTA
Source organism: Phyllobates terribilis (assembly GCF_046119375.1). NCBI lineage: Eukaryota > Metazoa > Chordata > Amphibia > Anura > Dendrobatidae > Phyllobates > Phyllobates terribilis. The sequence continues at coordinate 613,317,913 of NW_027362762.1, forward strand.
AACATCTTCGTCGCCATTTCAAAACTGTGCAGAAGGGTGTGTGGCGCCCCTGAGGGTTCAGTCGCCACAGAGTTACTGCATCTCACCCAGAGGTGTGGTATCTCACCCTCAGGTAAGGAAGGCGTATGGCTCGGGACCCTGACTCCTGCATCCAACACATACCCGCAGTGGGGGTAGGGCGAGATTGCTCCTAAGGGAGAGCACAGTCCCAGGTCCCTAGCTGGTTTGAGGGTCCTATGTAGTGGGTGCTTAGGGGAGCAGCTTAGGGGAGCACATGACAAGGAGAGTATAAATAGGAAGCCATCTTAGAAAGAGCAAGCCAGACAGAGGAGGAAAAGTGACAGGAGCAGAGACTAGGCATGAGCTCTGCTCCGGAGGCGGGCCTAGCCTGGGAGGCCCAGGACTGAAGGAGAGAAGAGAGGAGTGGGAGCTGGAAGGCTCCAGGAACCGAAGGGACCCTACGGCTACGGGCCGTGCAGAAGGCCACCCGTACTCCCGCTGCTACCAGGAGGTAGAGGGGTCAGGCCAGATAAGGGGAACCGGTCCCTCAACTAGCGGAGAAACAGCAAGGCTCAACTAGAAACCGGAGGCTGCTGCATTTCATGTACTGCAGGCCAAAGTCCACACCAGTCTCACTAAGAAGGTAGCCACATAGGACCCAGGGGACGGAACACACGTCACCTGCCAAGGCCCGAGGATACCGGATAGAAGTGTCACTGGGTGTGAGGTGCAGGGAGAAGGCCAGAGAAAGGACACACAGAAGGGGGTCCTGCTAAGTACTCCGGAGCTATCTGGGGGTGGACTGAGCCCCTCACTGAGTATGCACAGCACGACGGGGGAGATTGCTCTGGTACCTGTAATCTGGACTACAACAACTGTGAGTAATATCTTGAGACGGCATCACACGGACTCTGTGTTCATTACTGACTCCCTGCACTACAACCACCATCATCCACCCACACTGCCCTGAAGCTACACTCTTCCTGTGGTGAGTAATAATACCGTTGCTGCAAAACCACCAGCTTCAGAGGACTCTTCCGCAGCGACGGCCCCTTTGGCCGCACTCCACAGGTGGCGTAGTCAGACATTATAAAATCCATATATACAAATTACCCTTGGATTGACCGCCCTGGGTCACGGACTGGGTCACCGCCACAGTGACTACAACCCCCAGCGTTTACCGGCCCGGCACAGGGTACCCCATGGCCCAGGGGGCGCGTCAACTTCATAGGTCCCTGATCTGAGACCACTCCTGCAGCGTGATTTGCCCCACCTCTGGATCTCGTTGGCCCAGGCTATACGTCAGAACGTATTGCACCAGGGCTTGTCGGTGCTGCCACAGTCGCTGCAACATGTGCAGAGTTGAATTCCACCGTGTCGGCACATCGCATTTCAGCCGGTGAACTGGCAGGCCCAACGACTTCTGTAGAGATGTAAGTCGTTGAACTGCGGGATGCGAACGGCGGAAGTGAGCACACAGCGACCGTGCCCTCTGCAGAAGGCCATCTAGTCCGGGATAGTGGGCTAAAAATTGCTGGACAACCAGGTTCAACACGTGAGCCATACAAGGCACGTGTGTGACATTGCCCCGGCGAAGTGCCGCACCCAGGTTTGCAGCATTGTCGCACATGGCCTTCCCTGGTTGCAGGTCCAGTGGAGACAACCTTTCATGAAACTGGGTCTCCAGAGCTGACCACAACTCCTCAGCTGTGTGACTCACATTTCCCAGACATTTCAAAGTAAACACTGATGCCGTTGAGCCCTGCTGCCAGCATAGTAAGGAGGTGTGCAGGATTCCTTCTGCGCAGTTAGAAAGCAGGTGGCATTACCAGACAGGCTTTGGGTGCAGGTGGAGGACCGAGAGGAGGTTGAGGAGGCAGAAGCAGTGGAGGAACTTCGAGATAAAGAGGATTGACGCACAACTCGTGGGGACGGTAAGACTTGGACAGCAGCCCCTTGTCCTGCTGTCACCATAGTTAACCAGTGCCCAGTCAGCGACATGTAACGCCCCTGTCCATGCCTTCTCGTCCAAGTGTCTGTGGTGAAGTGCACCCTGTCACACACAGAGTTTCTCAAAGAAGCGGTGATGTTGTGTGCGACATGCTAGTGGAGCGCAGGCACACCTTTCTTTGAGAAGTAGTGCCGACTGGGCATCTGGTACTGGGGCACTGTGACAGACATAAGGTCTTGAAAATCCTCTGTGTCCTCCAGGTGGACAGGCAGCATTTCTGTAGCCAACAGCTTGCAGATGGTGAAATTCAACCTCTTAGCTTTCTCATGGCTAGGAGGAAATGGTCTTTTACTTTTCCACATCTGAGGGACCGAGGGCTGGCTGTTGTGCTTAGACGGTGTTGAGTAGGGTGTCCCCGGCAAACTGCCGGTCTGTGAGGAAGATGCAGGCGGACATGTTAGGTTGCCTTGATCCAAAGGTGGTGCTCTCGATGTCAGAGAGCGCTCAACACTAGCAGGTGTTTCCACTTCCCAATGAACTGACGACCTGCCAATCACACTGGCTGTTGCGGGTAAAGAGGTGGCAGGTCTGCGTCCAAAAACATGTGTGACTGCTGTCCCCCCAGTCACAGAGGATGAAGAGGCTGCGGATGCACAAGATGGGGCAGACGGTGGTCGGCCCAGCCGGCTAGGCCGCATTGTAGCACAGTGAGCTTCCCACTGCAACTTATGCTTCATATCCATGTGACGGTACATGCATGAAGTACTCAAACTATGGATTTTTTGGCCTCTACTTAGCTTTTGCTGACAAATATTACAGATAACACGAGTTGGGTCATCCTTATCGATCTGAATAAATGCCCAGGCTATGCAAGGTGTAACGGGTCTGGGAGGCGGAACCTCTGAGCTACTATACAATGGGGCGGTCCTTGTAAGGGAGCGGGTGGCGACCAGGGAAGACGGGCAGGCAGTCACAGCAGGTGACCGGGACAGTCTCTGAGTGAACAGGCTGAAGGTCACGGCAAGTGACCGGGGCAGTCTCTGGATGAACGGGCAGGAGGTCACGTCAAGTGACCGGGGCAGTCTCTGGATGAACGGGCAGGAGGTCACGGCAAGTGACCGGGGCAGTCTCTGGATGAACGGGCAGGAGGTCACGGCAAGTGACCGGGGCAGTCTCTGGGTAAAGGGTAGGTACGACCTGTGATGGCAGAGCCTCCAGGTAGGCTAGCAGGCAGATGGTAGATGTGTGCTCCCAGGTGAGCAAGCGAGAGTCTCTGGAATGGCAGGTGGTCACAGCACGTGACGGCAGAGCCTCCAGGTAGGCAAGCAGGCAGGTAACAGGTGTGCGCTCCCAGGTGAGCGGGCAGGAGTCTCTGGAATGGCAGGTGGTCACAGCACGTGACGGCGGAGCCTCCAGGTAAGCTAGCAGGCAGGTAGCAGATGTGCGCTCCCAGGTGAGCGGGCAAGCTGGTCCATAGACAGACTGACAGGAGTTGGAGGGCAGACCGTCGGACCTCAGGCTAGCAGGCAGGTAGCAGAAGAGCGCTCCCAGGCGAGCGGGCAAGCTGGTCCTTAGACAGACTGACGGGAGTCGGTAGGCAGGCCGTCGGACCTCAGGCTAGCAGGCAGGTAAGCGGAATATCAGGCAGGAATCAGACAGCAACTGGCAGGAATCTGGCAGGTAACTGGCAACGGGACCTGAGGGCTGAAGCAGGGTAGTGAACAGTGCAACAACATTGCTCGGGCACCTCCATTTTGGAGGAGGTGCCTTATATATGGTGAAGTCCTCCGGCCATTGGCCGGGGACTCCTTAGGACGGCGCGCGCGGCCCCTTTAAGAGGGAGGGAGCGCGCGCGCCTTATGCATAGTGGCCGGGAAGGAGCGCGCGCTGCCAGCAGAGCGGGAGGAGGACGCCGGGCTCGGAGCAGAGGGGTGAGGGGAACAGCGTCCCTGCCTAGCAGAGGGCAGTGACGCCGGCGCTACAGTACCCCCCCCTTTAGGCCCCCCCTTTTTTAGGCCAGAGAGAAATTTAGCTAGGATGAGAGGGGCATGGATGTTCTCCCGGGGCTCCCACGTTCTCTCCTCAGGACCAAACCCCTTCCAATCTACTAGAAAAAATGTCTTCCCTCTTACCCTTTTGGTGGCCAGAATGTTCTCTACCTCAAATTCGTTCTCAGTGGAAACCGGAGCAGGAGGCGTACCTGTAGACTTGGAAAAAGAGTTAAGTACCACAGGTTTGAGGAGAGATACATGGAAGGAGTTAGGGATCCGCAAGTTGGCCGGGAGTTTCAATTTATAGGCCACCGGGTTGATCTGACTGATGACCTCCAGAGGACCGATGAACCGAGGCCCTAACTTATAGGAAGGAATCTTGAGCCGGACATACTTGGACGAGAGCCAGACCTTATCCCCTGGACGGAATTGAGGAGGATCCAGACGTTTTTTGTCAGCATGTCTTTTCATACGCTCGGATGACAGAAGGAGTGCGGATCGGGTACTCTCCCATATGGAGGAAAATTTGTTAACAAGAGATTCCGCAGCCGGATTGTCCACCGAGGTGGAGACGGGAAATGGGATCCGAGGATGCTGACCGAAGACTACAAAAAACGGGGATTTGGAGGAAGATTCGCTCTCGTGATTGTTGTAAGAAAATTCGGCCCATGGCAGGAGATCCACCCAGTCTGAATGGTGGGCATTAACGAAGTGCCGGAGGTAACTGGTCAGGTTCTGATTGATCCGCTCCACTTGACCATTAAACTGTGGGTGGTAAGCGGAGGAGAAGTCCAGGGTGACGTCTAGCAGTTTACAAGTGGCTCTCCAGAAGCGTGAGGTGAACTGTACCCCACGATCCGACACGATGTGGAGGGGCAGGCCATGAAGACGGAAGATGTGGCGGATAAAGTCTTTAGCCAGCTCGGGTGCAGACGGGAGGCCTGGCAGGGGAACGAAATGAGCCATCTTGGAAAAGCGGTCAGCGACCACCCAAATGACCGTACAACCGGCAGAGACGAGGAGATCAGTTATAAAGTCCATTGCTATATGCTGCCAGGGGGCAGCAGGTACTGGGAGCGGAAGGAGGCGACCGGCTGGCAGATGTCTCGGAACCTTGTTGCGGGCGCAGGACACACAGGCAGAAACAAAGTCTATTACGTCCTTGTGCAGGGTAGGCCACCAGTAGTGCCGGGTAATAAGCTGGAGGGTCTTTTTCTGACCGGCGTGGCCAGCTAGTTTAGACGAGTGACCCCAGTGTAGGATCTTCTCCCGATCAGGTACTGATACGAACGTCTTACCGGGAGGGAGACGATTTAGACTCACGGGAGCCACCTGCATTACTCTGGCGGGATCGATGATGTGTTTCAGTTCTTCCTCGAGATCAGACACCAGAAAGGATCGGGATAAGGCGTCCGCCTTGATGTTTTTGTCAGCCGGGCGAAAATGAAGAATAAAATCAAAGCGAGCAAAAAACAAGGACCACCGAGCTTGGCGCGGGTTAAGTCTCTGGGCATGCTGGAGGTAAGCCAAGTTCTTGTGGTCAGTGTAAATTATTACCGGGTGAAGAGCCCCTTCGAGCAGGTAACGCCACTCCTCCAATGCCAGCTTGATGGCCAATAACTCTCGATCTCCAATGGAATAGTTGCGCTCAGAAGAGGAGAAGAGTTTGGAGAAGAAGCCACAAGTTACCATTCTCCCGGAAGATGATTTTTGGGTAAGTACCGCTCCGGCTCCAGAGGAGGAGGCGTCAACCTCCAGGAAGAACTGCTTGTTGCCATCTGGGCGATGCAGCACCGGGGCGGAAGAGAAGGCCTGTTTTAAGGAAAGAAAGGCCTCCTCTGCTTCGGGCGGCCACTCTCTGGGATTAGTGCCCTTACGGGTGAGCGCGGAAATTGGGGCAGTCCGGGAAGAGAAGTGCGGTATGAAGAGGCGGTAGTAGTTGGCGAAGCCCAGGAACCGCTGAATGGCCTTCAACCCCTCCGGTCGGGGCCATTTCTCGATGGCAGACAGTTTCTCTGGATCCATTCGTAGGCCGGTCTGAGAAATAATGTAGCCCAAAAACAGAAGCGAGGTCTGCTCAAAGAGGCACTTCTCATATTTAGCGAAGAGGTGATTCTGCCTGAGCCTGAGCAGGACCTGACGAACGTCTCTCCAGTGAGTCTGGAGATCCGGAGAGAAGACCAAGATGTCTTCCAGGTACACCACTACGCAGGAGTAGAGAAGGTCCCGGAAGATGTCATTGACCAACTCTTGAAAGACTGCAGGAGCGTTACAGAGACCAAAGGGCATTACCAGATATTCATAGTGGCCGTCCCGGGTGTTGAATGCAGTCTTCCATTCATCCCCTTGACGGATACGGACCAGGTTGTACGCCCCACGGAGGTCCAGTTTGGTGAAGATTCTAGCCCCCCTCAGACGATCAAATAATTCTGGAATGAGCGGAAGGGGGTACTTATTCTTCACCGTGATCTGGTTAAGGCCTCTATAGTCTATACAGGGACGGAGAGAGCCGTCCTTCTTTTTTACGAAAAAGAAGCCTGCTCCCGCCGGGGAGGTAGATTTCCGGATGAATCCCCTGGCCAAATTCTCCTCAATATATTCGGACATCGACCGGGTCTCAGCAGCGGACAATGGGTAAATACGCCCACGGGGAGGCGTAGCACCGGGTAACAGGTCGATAGGACAGTCGTATGGTCTATGAGGGGGTAATGTCTCTGCCTCCTTTTTATTAAAGACATCAGCAAATGACCAATAGGGAATCGGAAGTCCAGGTAGATTAGTTGGGGTAGGAGAAGGACGGGCGGGATGAACAGGAACCAAACAAGTCTTATGACAGTCCTGTCCCCAGCGAAGGACTTCTCCGGTCTGCCAGTCAAGCACGGGTGCATGTCTCTGGAGCCAAGGTAGACCTAGTAAGAGGGCGTGAGAGAGTCCAGGCAGAACATGAAATGAGATGCTCTCAGAATGCAGCATTCCCACCTGCAGAGTTACGGATTCGGTGATGAGTTGGATGGGACGTGGTAAGAGGCCCCCATCCACAGCAGCGACAGATAATGGTATAGCCAGAGGTTTGGTGGGAATGCGGTATTTTTCTACCAGGGCCTGTGAAATAAGATTCCCGGCCGCTCCAGAGTCAAGTTGGGCTAGTTCGAAAAGACGATTCTCCCCGCAGATAATTGAAACTGACAGCAGCAGAGATGGAGAGGATTTATTCTTGTCTAGGTCGACCTCTCTGAGCGAACCTAGACACAGGCGTTTCCCGACCTCTCCGGGCAGGTACGGATCCGGTGCTCCTTACTCCCACAGTAGAAGCAGCTCCCCTCGGCACGGCGTAAGTCCTGACGGGTTTTGACCATCTTGGTCTGGTCGACCTGCATAGGCTCAGGAGAGTGTACCTGGGGAGAAACGGAGGGAGTGACGGATTTCTGAAAAGTAGGAGCTAGACGTGGAAACCTCCTCTCATGGTTGACTTCTTTGGCACGCTCCTGGAACCGTAGGTCAATCCGGGTGGCAAGAGTTATTAGGTCATCGAGAGTGGTAGGAATGTATCGACCGGCAAGTTCATCTTTAATACGGCCGGACAGACCCTCCCAGAAGACAGATACCAGAGCGTCGTTATCCCAGGCCAGCTCCGAGGCAAGGGTACGGAACCGTATGGCATATTGGCCCACGGTGAGACTTCCCTGACGGAGGCGTAGCAGAGATGATGCGGATGAGGTCTTCCGTCCAGGTTCGTCGAAGACTTTCCGGAAAGCCGTGAGAAAGGCAGGCAAGTCGGACACCAGAGGGTTTCCTCTCTCCCATAGAGGATTTAGCCAGGCCAGGGCCTCCCCGGTGAGAAGGGACATGATGAAGGCAATTTTGGCCCGGTCGGAGTTAAACTGGTGGGACAGGAGTTCAAAGTGCAGGGTGCACTGATTTATAAAGCCCCGAGCCTGAGCGGAGTCGCCTCCGAAGCGAGGAGGTGCAGAAAGCCGGGGTCCGGGGTAGGATACCATAGTATTGGTGGGCAGCGGTGCTGCCGGATTGCGAGTCATGGCACTGGCGGTGGTTGCTGGTGGAGCAGTCAGAGTGTCCAGGCGAGAATTGACATTCCGCAGGTGACCCAGGATAGACTCCTGTTGGGACCTCTGACGGGACAGTTCATGACACAGGTCCGAGAGTGAGGGAGCTTGGGTGCCACCGGGTTCCATGGCCCGAGCAAACTGTAACGGGTCTGGGAGGCGGAACCTCTGAGCTACTATACAAGGGGGCGGTCCTTGTAAGGGAGCGGGTGGCGACCAGGGAAGACGGGCAGGCAGTCACAGCAGGTGACCGGGACAGTCTCTGAGTGAACGGGCTGAAGGTCACGGCAAGTGACCGGGGCAGTCTCTGGATGAACGGGCAGGAGGTCACGGCAAGTGACCGGGGCAGTCTCTGGATGAACGGGCAGGAGGTCACGGCAAGTGACCGGGGCAGTCTCTGGGTAAAGGGTAGGTACGACCTGTGATGGCAGAGCCTCCAGGTAGGCTAGCAGGCAGATGGTAGATGTGTGCTCCCAGGTGAGCAAGCGAGAGTCTCTGGAATGGCAGGTGGTCACAGCACGTGACGGCGGAGCCTCCAGGTAGGCAAGCAGGCAGGTAACAGGTGTGCGCTCCCAGGTGAGCGGGCAGGAGTCTCTGGAATGGCAGGTGGTCACAGCACGTGACGGCGGAGCCTCCAGGTAGGCTAGCAGGCAGGTAGCAGATGTGCGCTCCCAGGTGAGCGGGCAAGCTGGTCCATAGACAGACTGACAGGAGTTGGAGGGCAGACCGTCGGACCTCAGGCTAGCAGGCAGGTAGCAGAAGAGCGCTCCCAGGCGAGCGGGCAAGCTGGTCCTTAGACAGACTGACGGGAGTCGGTAGGCAGGCCGTCGGACCTCAGGCTAGCAGGCAGGTAAGCGGAATATCAGGCAGGAATCAGACAGTAACTGGCAGGAATCTGGCAGGTAACTGGCAACGGGACCTGAGGGCTGAAGCAGGGTAGTGAACAGTGCAACAACATTGCTCGGGCACCTCCATTTTGGAGGAGGTGCCTTATATATGGTGAAGTCCTCCGGCCATTGGTCGGGGACTCCTTAGGACGGCAGAGCGGGAGGAGGACGTCGGGCTCGGAGCAGATTGGTGAGGGGAACAGCGTCCCTGCCTAGCAGAGGGCAGGGACGCCGGCGCTACACAAGGCTTAGAGCCCATGTGACCTGAAGAGCCACTACGACTTGTGGTCAGAGGCAGAGTTGTGGTTGAGGATGCAGTTGTTGATGTGCTTCCAGTACTCCGTCTCTGTTCAGGAAGGCGCAACCTAACCTCGTCGTCAATAGCATCTGTGATGCCCCGCTGCGCTTGGTATCACAGATCCTAGAAGAGTGCATTGATGGAATCCTCCACAAGAGGCCCCCATAAACATTCACACATCTCCACCTTCCACCTCAGACCAGCAGAGGGAGCCCGTTAGGGATATAAATAGGGAAGGTGGAGCTAGGCAGTTCAGTTCCTCTGAAGAGTTCCTGCAGTAGAGAAGCCTACGAGAGGTCAGTCTGCAGTGGAGCTCAGTCTAGTCTAGAGAACGCAGTTAATAGTTCAGGAGTGGAGCACGAGGCTCCTGCTTGCTAGATTCAGGGAGCCCAGATAGAGCTTAAGGTGTGCCGGTGCCGTAAGATCAGTGAAGCGCGGTAAGCTGCCGTTAGTGTGTATAGCCTAGTGAGGGCCCGAGTAGGCCGAAGGCGAGTGGCGAGTTAGTACATAAGGGGCAGAGGAGCTTAACCAGCTCACCCCGAAGCATTTACCGGACACAGGATCCGAGCTTACCTGTATCTCTATGACCCAGTAAGGCATAACTGGAATCCCTGGAGAACTACAAGTCCCAGGATCGCTAAGGTGCTGATATGTAACAGAGCCAGGAGACGCTTAGGCCCCGCCTACTGGGAGCGTGAACTCCAAGAGAAGGCCCTACCACAAGGTCAGCCAGCGCAAGACAGAGACAAAGTTAGGCCTAGCTCCAGGCAGGTCAGAAACTTACTACGCAGAGGCAAGAAACAGGAGGCCCTACACCCGCTCATTGGGGAGGATCCTGATATGCACCCTTCACCCTACAGTGCTCCGGGATGTGCCTGAATTTCCACCAGTAAAAGGTACTGAAGTGACTAACGTGTCCGTTCCCGTTCTTGCTCTGACCCAGCTGGGTCTCGCCTGTCCTGCATTCCCCCTGCATACGCTGCCCTGAGACCTAGGTCCACCTGTGGGGAGCTATACCATCGAGCTGCCTTATCACCGGCCTCAGTGGACTGCTGCAGCGCTGGTGCTTGTCTCCAGATACCACAGGTGGCGTCATGAACTCTTATAAAATTAACAATTATCCACCCTTTTAAAGAGAGACCCCAGGGTACGGGCCAGGGAGCCCACCACCGCGACATCCCCAAGGCCAGGCAAATGCCCGGGTACCGAGTCATCCCCATCCCCAGGGCTAGTCACATCCTCCTCCACCTCCTCTGCTGACCTCATCGACTGGCTGACTGTGGGTTGACAGTAAGTGGGATCTCCAACCTCGTCATCATCACCCTGTGTGTTATCACACCCGTCGTCCTCAGAGCCAACCTCTTCCTGCCCTGACCGAAAAGTCAAGTTGTCGCTCCAATCAGGTATTTGAGTCTCATCATCGTCTTCCTCATTGTCTCCACCAACAGGAGTTACAGTTTGGGAACAAGGGTCTACATTATGCTCAGAACCTTCTTCATCTGGTCCTGGATCCGACTTATAAAGATTCTGGACATCAGATCAGATCATTTCCTCATCTGGATTAACAGAAGCTCTGGAGCAGACCTCTGTTTCCCAGGCTATAGTATGAGTAAACAGCTGTGTAGACTCAACCATCTGTGCTACCCCATACTCAGACGGGCAGCTGGAGACTTGGGAGCTGTGAGGAAGCAAGTGCGATTGGGGTGACACCTCTGAGGACTGGAGTATTTGTGATGTTGAAATTGAGGTGATGGAGAGCCCACTTGAAGGAGCACTTGATATCCGTTGAAGCACCTGCTGTTTTTGTGCCTCATTTAGAATTTGTAGGGATGGGCATGTCCGTAAGAATGGGATCGTATCACATTGTCCACGAAAAGAAGTCGATATCTTAGTTTGGCTGGAAGATGGTCTTTCTTCTGCAGATGTTACTCCCCCCCCACCGTGGGGGGCCTCGACCCACCGGCGGACAGGCACCAGTATTGGGATAGGGGGGCTGGCCGTCAGGGTCCACCGCGGCTCTGGCACAAACCCGGCGACACAGAGGTGGCACGGGCAGGAACGGACTGGCCGTGTCGGCTTCTCACTTTTTGGATTTTAGAAGGGCATGACATGCCTATATCTGTGTCTCCCCCTCCTTTTACTCCTCCACCTCTTTTCTTTTCGCATGACTATATGTACTTGTTACTTTTCCATGTGTTAGTTGTGTCTTCTGAGCAGTTTGTCAGCTTTTGGACACCTTTGAAGGTGTTTTCTATGTGTTTCTATGTGTTTTTGTTTGCCTGCCATTGGTTTTAACGGTGTTCGAAGGTGTTCGACGAACAGTTCGACGAACAGTTCGGCGAACACACGGGTGTTCGACGAATCGAACCGAACTCGAACACTACGGGGGTGGCTCAACACTATTTGCCACATGGTTTTTTTTGGCCTTCCTCTGGATCCTCTTTGGCTATGCGTTGAACTAGATGGACTTAGTAACATAGTTTTCAAGGTTGAAGGAAGACTATGTATGTTACCTCATAAAGTGACATTGGTTAGAATTGTAAAAATTGGCCAGATCATTAACGTGCAAACAACCTTCCGGGGCAAAGAGGTTAAAGAAAACTTTCAAAAAATTATTTGGTTTCTTAATTGCTATGGCTAAAAGCAAATATCTTATTCCATGTTCCTGCTGTGTATGGGATGTAACTTGAGCTAAATGTTTAACTCAGTTAACCACCTGGACCCACTACAAACTAAAGACAACATGGTAGACTAACAAAGGGGATACACTTAGCTTCAGTAGACACCAGAGAGATAATGCTAACTGTCCTCCAAGGGCACCAGAGAAGAAACTAGCCAACTGGTAGTGCTTTAAGCCTACACAGAGATACATAGAACAATCATTGGCGACTCTCTGGAGAAACTGAGACTATTTAACTACCCAGCAAGGGTGTGTCAATCAGCAGCAGAAGGTGGAGGTCGCTGCTGGGTCTTAAAGGAAGAAGGATATGCGTATACTACAGAGATGAGGGAATCAAGAAGGTGTCTGCAAAGGTATTCCACAGGGACGACACCGGAGAGATCACGCAATATCTCGCCGTTGCCGTCACTCTGTCAGGATTTCATCAGGGATCCGTGAGCACACGGTCCCTACTACTCAGTACGTAGCTATCGGCAAGCAACCAGTGAGCGTATGGCGTCACACCTCCAGATTCCAACGCATAGAATATGTGTATACGCCTCGTACGGTCACTGTCAGCTTCACGATAGCCCAATTATTAGATCCTTCAGGTCCTCGAAGGTGATGACTGACAGTCCTCAGATCCACTGCTCAAAATTGGTTCTGAGCCTATCCATCACATCACTGTAGATATCATGTGGTCCACGTTGGAGGGCTCTGAACCTTTTCCGGTAAACCTCTGGAGTCAGCTGGTACTTTTTTTTTCATCAGGGCCTGCTTGATGGCCTCATAGTCTCCATCTTGTTCTTGAGGGAGAGAAGCAAACATCTCCAGAGCTTTTCCTCTGAGTCCTGGAGTTAGGTACCTTGTCCACTGGTCTGCGGGCAGCTGATCTGATACTGTCTGCAGGCTTTTTTAAACCCTTGCAGAAATGTGTCCAAGCCCCCATCCTTTTCCATCTCAGGAAAATGCTCAGGATGGGGTTTAAAACTGTCTAAGGTCATGAGGGAATTGTGCAAGACACTGCAGATTGCACAACTGAGAACCTCAGTGTACCATCCCCAGATGGACGGACTGGTGGAGAGTTTTAACAAAACCTTGAAGGTCATGTTGAGGAAAGCAGTGGAGAAGGATGGCCAAGACTGGGATTGTCTGCTTCTCTATCTGTTGTTCTCCATCTAGGAAGTTCCCCAAGCTTCCACAGGCTTCTCCCCGTTTGAACTACTCTATAGCCGACACCCTCGAGGACTCCTGGCGAAAAAGTCCTGGGAAGCTGAGACCACTCCCTATAGAAGCGTGGTGGAGCACGTTTCCCAGATACAAGAGAGGATTGCCAACATGATGCCCATTGTGAATGAGCACCTCCTCAAGGCACAAGAGGCACAGTCCCAGGTGTATACCAGGTCAGCAAAGTCGAGGCAGTTCAACCCAGGAGATTGTATACTTGTGCTAGAGCCCACAGTGGAGAGCAAGTTCATGGCCAAGTGGCAGGGCCCCTATGAGGTGGTAGAGAAAGTTGGGGAAGTCAACTATAAAAATCCACCAACCGGGGAAGAGGAAGCCTTACCAAATTTACCATGTTAACCTGATTAAATCGTGGCAGGACAAAGAACCCCCGGAAGCTCCTTGTCTGGTGGCTGAGGCTGAGGCTGACGCCGACGTGAAAGAGGTCAAGGTGGCAGTGCCCAAAAGCAACAGTGCAAAGAGTTGCTACATGGGAATAGAGACCTATTCTCAGGGCTACCTGGCTGTACTCAGGTCATAGAGCATGAGGTTCTTACGTAGCCTCATGTCCAAGTAAATTTGAAGCCGCATCGGATTCCCGAAGCCCGCCGAGAGATGATCTCTAAAGAGATGATGCGGATGCTTAGCCTGGGAGTCAATGAAGAGTCCAAGAGTGGCTTATCCAGTCCAATAGTATTAGTGCCAAAACCAGATGGAGAATGGTGGTTTTGCAATGACTATAGGAAGCTGAACGAAGACTCAAAGTTCGACGCCTACCCAATGCCTAGATGAGCTTATCGAAAGTCTGGGACCCGCTCGGTACATCACCGCCCTGGACCTCACCAAAGGATACTGGCAAATTCCCCTGTCCGAAGAGGCCAAGGAGAAGACGGCCTTCTTGACGCCAGACGGATGTTAATGTCAGGATGCCATTTGGGTTGCAGGGAGCTCCAGCCACTTTCCAGAGGGCCATGTTAGCACCCCACAGAAAGTATGCAGCGGCCTACCTAGATGACCGTCATATTCAGGCAGGACTGGGAAAGTCATCTTGGCAAAGTTCAAGCCATACTTGCCGCCCTAAGGAAGACGGGCTTTACCATCAACCCGAAGAAATGTGCTATGGGGATGGAGGAAGCCAAGTATCTGGGCTACGTGGTAGGTAGAGGGGAACTAAAACCACAAATAAATAAGGTTGAGGCGATCCTGAACTGGCCACAGACCCTCACGAAGAAGCAGGTCAGAGCAGTTCTACATATCGTGGGCTACTATCAAAGATTTGTTTCTAACTTTGCCCTGATAGCAGCCCCGCTGACGGATCTTCTGAAAGGGATGAAGTCGGCTATGACTAAGTGGTCCCTGGAAGCTGAAGCGGCCTTCCAGGAATTAAAACTGCAAGTGTGATTTAGTTATTGCCAACACCTGTTAGGTGCCACAGGTAAGTTACAGGTGCTGTTAATTACACGAATTAGAGAAGCATCACATGGTTTTTCAAACAGTGCCAATACTTTTGTCCACCCCCTTTTTTAGGTTTGGTGTGGAATTGTATCCAATTTGGCTTTAGGACAATTCTTTTTGTGTTTTTTCATTGAAGACAAATTAAATGAAGATAATAATACCAAAGAATTTGTGATTGCAATCATTTTCAGGAAGAAACTGAGTATTATCTGACAGAATTGCAGGGGTGCCAATACTTTTGGCCACCACTGTATGTAAGGCTATGTGGGGGCCATTATAATATTTAGAGGGCTCTGTGGGGGCCATTACACTATTTGGAGGGCTATGTGAGGATCCATTATACTATGCGTAGGACTATGTGGTGGGCCATTCTACGGTTTGGAGAGCTATGTGGGTGCCATTATACTGTATTCAAGCAATTATACAGTGTAAATGTGTCACCCCAGGCCTGGATGCCACAAACAATAATCTGTGTCTGAGAGCAGGAGGGAGGTTCCCTGGTTAGGGACAATTAGCATACAGCACCTCCTGGCCCAGGCCAGTAGGGGGAGCTGGCTGCCCTATAAAAGCTGGAACTGGGGCAGGGTTAGAGAGACCAGAACCCACTTCTGAAGTGACCAGAAGGGTTCTCAGACAAGAGGGACAGGTCAGCAGCAGCTGAGGAGTCCGTGAGGCAGAGGAGAAACTGCAAGCCAGGGACAGAGGTGACGAGAGCCGGTCCTGGCAGAGAACCAATCTAACCAGACATTGGGGTCCGAAGGCTGTCCGGGTTATTAAGCCCAGCAGCAGAGAACCAACCCGCGAGGGATTTCAGGTCCCTTGGCCTAAGGAGCCTGGAGGCTCCGCCACACATAGGGACCAGTACAACGAGGAGAAAGCAAAAGGTACCCAAGGCCCGAGTCGCAAGCCATACAGTTGAGAAGTACATGGCCAGCTCAGGGACGTGGGCTATTACACCACGAAGAGGGGTATCGTCAGAAAGAGCATAGAGAGAACGGTAGGCCTAAACACTCACCCTGACCAGTGGGGCTCGCCCGAATGCTCTCAGATACCCAGGCCCATTCCTAACCGATACTACTTTTGGGTCATTAATAACATCTACAATAAAGACCCAGAACTGTTTTGAAACGGGCTCTGAACTTTTACTATTGTGGCCGGCACTATCACCCCCAGCATCCACCTACACTGCCCTGAGGCTACACTCTTCCCGTGGGGAGTTATTCTACCCCTGTGCTGCACACCAACACCAGCCTCAGCGGTCTGCATCGCAGCGGCGATTATCCCTGACCGCAATCCACGGGTGGCGTAGTTGGATATTCACAAATCTATAAATAGACTGCCACAACATTGGTCTGACTGCCATGAGCCACGGGACCGGGTTGCCACTACTACCCCATCAGCACCGTACACCAGAAGGCCCGGTTCCGGGTACCCCACGGCCCAGGGGGCGAGTCAGCTTTGGCGTAGTCGGCAGGATTGTGACCAACCCACCACAAACGGGTATTGCGTGCCTGAAAAAGATTTTATACATACCTGAGTGAAGTTTCCCGCCATCCGGGGCCGTTTCCCGCCGTCGGGCGCGATCTTCGGGAAGCCGCGCGGGAAGAAGAGGGGCGTGAACATCAAAAACGCGCAAAACCTGAAGCCCCGCCCTACGTTGAGACGCTGCGCAAGGTCCTGGAAGGAGATCCAGCATCGCGAGCAGAGCCGCGGCCTACAGAAGAGGATTGCTGGAAGGTAGGCCACGGTTAACTAGAGGGGAGGAAGATGTCGGACGCGGAGGGACCCTCTACCACCAGCGTAGCCTCTGCAGCTGTGATGCCGTTTTCCATGCCCTATATCCCTGGAACGGCCTGGCTGCCACAGTATGCCGGCGAGTCGCATACCTTGGGCGACTTTAAAGAAAGGCTGTATAGCTTGTTCAAAGTTTATCCCCTGACAGAAGAACAGAAAGTAAGCATACTGATAGGGCAGTTAACAGGTGAGGCCCAGCGGGAGGTAAAGTCTTGGACAGCTGAGGAGAAAAGGACTGTAAGGGGGGTTCTGACCCGTCTACGGGACACCTTTGATACCCGTACCTCAGCAGAAATCAAAATGCGGTTCTATGGATGTAAGCAGCGAGCCCAAGATAGTGTCAGGGAGCCTTAAACTTGCAAGAAGCCTTAAGAGCGATCAAACAAGCTGACCCTGGCAGCGTGCAGGATACAGATAAACTATTGACTGAACAGTTCATAGAAGGTCTGGTGTCCAGCGCCCACAGAACCCAGCTGCGCCTCATGGCCCTACAGAACCCCGATCTGACTTTTGCACAGTTTAAAGATAGGGCCATCCGGGTGCTCCGAGAACCGCAACAGGTGGCGCTGTAGCTTCCCGGCGCCCTGCCATCACTTACCACCAGGAGGTGGCGCCCTACCCTGCGGACCTTTTGGGGGCTGATGTGCAGGCCTTAAACCCATCCCCGCCTGCAAACCTGCACCATCAGGTCCAAGAACTAACCAAGAGTGTTGCTGCATTGACCAGGCCCGTACAGTCGTTACAGATGGAACCGTCAGGACCAATCAAGCTGGCTTCCAGTCTGGAGGATGTCCCATGGCGTCGACAGAGGAGGATCCCGTCGTTCAGAGGGAGGCCCACAGACCGCTACGCTGAGGATGGACTGCCGATTTGCCGCCGTTGCAACCAGCCAGGACACGTAGCCAGGCGCTGTACTTTAAACGGGTCCGACCTGGGGCAGAGGGCCAACCCCCAGGCATAAGGTCAACAGGCCCATCTAATTGGCGTGATAAGTACGTGGGGGGATGCCCAGTTTTACCCGTAGTGCTGGACGGTATCCCCATGAGTGCACTGCTGGATACCGGGTCACAAGTAACTACCATCCCCTATGTACTTTTTAAGCAGTATTGGAGTGACACTGACATAACCCGCTATCCAGACAATGACGTGAGCATCATCGCCAGCAATGGCCAGCCCGTGCCGCAGGTGGGGTCAAAGAGGTGACCATCAAGATTGGTAAAGTTGAACTGCCGGCACAGGGGATGATCATTGTGGACATTGACCGTCGTGAAAGTCACCCTAAAATAACTTTGGGTACTAACGTGATTGAAAATTGTCTTTCAGAGATAATTGTAATTTTACAGCTGGTGGCGATGAATGCTAGCTCCAGCCAACAGAGGGTGCTCCAGAAAGAGATAAGAGCCCTGATGAGACGGCAACAGGTAGAACTGTCTGGTGGTGAGATCGGCAGCGTAAGGATGAGCGACCCGTTCCCCATCGCCATGCCTCCCAAAAGCGAAATGATGATCTGGTGTCGGACTGCAATCTGGTTAAGAGGAAGAGGCTACTAAGCCATGGTAGAACCCGTGTACTCATACAGCAGGCCCACCATTTTGACAGCCCGGGGGGTGGTTGATGTCCGCCATGGGAGGGTGCCCGTCCACATTCTAAACATTGGGGAAAGGGAAGTACACTTGCCCCGGTACGCTACATTAGCCAAATTGTTTGCTGTTGAACACAATGCAATCAGGGTCATGGAACCCTTGCCTCCATCTCCACCGGTGGAGGATAATGGCTCCCAGAAACACAAGGAGGCTTGGTGCCAGAAACTCCATGTGGGTGCTGACTCCACTCCCCTGCACCAAAAACAAGGAGTCTACCGGGTGGTTCAGGAGTACGAGAGAATCTTTAGTAAGCACCCGCTAGACTTCGGCAGAGTAAAATGGGTAGAACACCACATCCCCACGGGGAGCCACCCACCAATAAAAGAGAGACACAGACCTGTACCCCCTGCACATTATCAGAACGCAAAGGGCATGCTGAGAGAAATGAAAGAAGCTGGGGTCATTAGAGATAGCTGTAGCCCCTGGGCAGCTCCCTTAGTTTTGGTAAAAAAGAAAGACGGTACCATGAGAATGTGCGTGGACTACAGAAAGGTCAATCGTATCACCCATAAAGACGCGTACCCTAGGATAGAGGAGTCTTTAGCCACACTAAAATCAGCTAACTTCTTCTCTACTTTGGATCTTACTAGCGGGTACTTGCAGGTTCCTGTGGCAGAGGCTGACAAGGAGAAGACCGCCTTCACCACCCCAATGGGACTCAGTGAATTCAACTGTATGCCGCTCAGGCTTTGCAACGCACCAGGGACCTTCCAGAGGATGATGGAATGCTGCCTAGGACATAGGAATTTTGAAACAGTCCTACTCTACCTGGACGATGTTATTGTCTATTCAAAGACTTACGAGGACCATCTAAAGCACCTGGCCGAGGTGTACAAGGCCCTGGCAGGCTTTGGCCTGAAAGTGAAACCCTCCAAGTGCCATCTGTTAAAGCCGAAGGTACAGTACCTGGGACACGTGGTGAGTGCAGAAGGAGTAGCCCCCGACCCTGACAAAATCACGGCAATAAAGAACTGGCCTAGCCCCTCTAATATAAAAGAAGTGAGGCAGTTCCTCGGGTTGGTAGGCTACTACTGAAGGTTCATCCCCGGGTTCACCAAGATGGCAGCCCCTATGCAGGACCTCCTGATAGGACAATCTAAGACCAGAAGCCAAAAGCCACCCTTCAAGTGGGACAAGCCAGAAGAGGAGTCCTTCCACCAGCTGAAGATGACCCTCACGGTCGGCCTACCCCGATTATGGCCAGCCTTTTATCCTCCACACAGACGCCAGTAATGTGGGGCTGGGAGCCGTACTGTCACAGAACCAACAGGGCAGAGAAAGGGTGATCGTGTACGCCAGCCGGAAGCTGAGGCCCACCGAGAGAAAGCTGGAGAATTACAGCTCCTTTAAGCTGGAGTTCTTGGCAGTGGTGTGGGCCGTAATGGAACTTTTCAAGCATTACCTGGCCTCTGCGAAGTTCACTGTGTACACGGACAGCAATCCGTTGACGCACCTGGACACTGCGAGACTTGGTGCCCTAGAGCAGCGGTGGATGGCCCGGCTATCAAACTATGACTTCACAATCAAGTACCGGGTAGGCCGAGCCAATGCCAATGCAGATGCCCTATCGAGAATGCCCCACTTGCCCGATGAGGGAGAAGATCCAGACGAGCTGGAGGAAATAGAGCTCCCTGCATTCCACCAGTATGGGGCCACTCAGTTCTCCCACCGTGTAAGAGACAAAGACTGGACCACCGTCATGTTCAATCCCTTACCTCACCACGGCTGGGCTGAAACGCAGGATAGTGACCCTGCAGTTCGCTTGGTGAAGGAAATGCTGACTCCTATCCCGATCTGGATGCCCCTGAGGAAGCTAAGCAGCTGTGGAAGGAGAAGAGCAGACTATTCCTCTACGAAGGTAAACTGTGCAGAAGGCTTGTCAACCACCGGACACACGAGTTAACCTGGCAAGTAGTAGTTCCCAGGCGAGATGCGGCTATGGTCCTGGAGGCCTACCATGACGGAGCAGGACACTTTGGGTGGAAGAAACTGGAGTTCCTGTTACGGGAGCGGTTCTTCTGGATAGGAATGAGAGGGGCCATAGAAAGATGGTGCAGAGATTGCGGCCCATGAAACCTCAGAAGGAAGGACCGTGCCAGCCAGAAGACTCCATTGAGGCCCATCATTACCAGACAGCCTTTGGAGCAGGTAGCGCTAGACCATGTGAAGTTGGCTCCAAGCCGGTCCGGCAAAATCTATGCCCTCACGATTGTGGACCATAACTCCAGGTTCCTGGTGGTGGTTCCTGCTAAAGACTTGACAGCCCAAACAGCGGCCAGAGCCTTCCAACAACACTTCTGCCGTCCACACGGGTATCCGGAACAGGTCTTGACAGATCAAGGTCCAGCGTTTGAGGCTGAAGTCTTCCAGGAGTTCTGCAACCTCTACGGCTGTAAGAAGATTCGGACAACGCCTTACCACCCGCAAACCAACGGGCTGTGTGAGAAAATGAATAATATCGTCATTGATCTCCTCAAGACGTTGCCCCTGGAAGAACGCAGCCTGTGGCCGGATAAGCTGCCAGACCTGATAGACTTATACAACCATATCCCAGTGAATGCTACAAATTGCACCCCGGCTTACCTGATGCGAGCAAGACCAGGTAAGCTGCCTATGGACCTGGAGATAGGAGTCCTGACACCCGAGGACACCTCCCCAGATGCGGACTGGGATATGGAACGGCGGCTCCAGTACAAGAAGGTACAGGAGAGTGTGGAGAGGAGTTTGGCTCAAACGAGAGAAAAGCAAGAGAGGCTCTTCATGTTAGAACCCTCCTGTTAGTTTTTTCTATTTTGCTGGTCACATGACTTTTTGCCTATATAATCCAGCTCCGCCCTCCTGGCCTTGCTGGACTTCAGTGTTACATTTACTCTTAAGCTAGCC
This sequence comes from Phyllobates terribilis, assembly GCF_046119375.1. NCBI lineage: Eukaryota > Metazoa > Chordata > Amphibia > Anura > Dendrobatidae > Phyllobates > Phyllobates terribilis. The sequence goes on from NW_027362762.1 coordinate 613,338,762, forward strand.
AGGTGCCTTGTACCTTACTCTGTAGTTTGCTTGGTCTTTTGACCACTAGTACTTCTGTTTGTTTGTTTGTCTTTGTTCTGCTACAATTTCTGCTAGGAGGTGTCCAACTATATCCCAGTCCTTAGTTCTTGTAGGGACCCCTCCCTTATATCTATAGGTCTGCGTTCAGACTAGCCGAGGACTTAGGCAGGTCTGTTCACAAGGAACAGGTCGCCCGCTGCATCGTAGGGAATCAGCTTAGTCCTATTGTAGGGACAGTTTTCCTATCTTTCCCTAGTGTTTGTAGCAGTTCATAACAGTAAGTCCAGCCTAAAAATAAAACACTCTCTAAGGAAAGAAATCCTGATTTCAGCATGGTGTCGGTTCAGGAGTTGGCTCAACGCCTGCAGGGACTGTCTTTGGAGGTGGCCAAGCTCCAGCAACACGTGTGTAGCTGTCCTGGAGCGCATTTTGTCGAACCGAAGGTAGGACTGCCAGATTTTTTTTATGGTAAACGGCAAGATTTTTATTCCTTTAAAAACGCTTGTTTATTATATTTTCGTTTAAGACCCAGATCCTCGGGGAATGAATCACAGCGCATTGGGTTTATAATATCACTTTTGCGCAAAGAACCACAGGGATGGGCCTTTTCTCTACAACCTAATGATCCGTGTTTTAGATCTGTGGAAGATTTTTTTCTGCTATGGGGTTGTTGTATGATGATCCTGATAAAGTCTCATCTGCTGAAACTGAATTAAGACGTTTGAAGCAGGGATCAGGTGATGTGGAAAATTATTGCACATACTTCAGAAGATGGTCGGCCGAAGTGGAATGGAATGACTCAGCATTAAAATGTTTGTTTCTTGATGGTCTAGGTGAAAGGGTTAAGAATCTGCTGATTGCCTTCCCAAAACCTGGAACCTTGCAGGAGGCAATGCAATTAGCCATACGTGTGGACAAGAGACTGCGTGCTAGGAGTAATGAAGAGAAATCTACTGCTATGGCAGCTCCTAGTTTTCAAAGGGTCTGTTCGGAGAGTGGAGAACTGATGGAGATTGGGGCGATGTCACCCCACTCTCAGGAAAAAGACCGCAGGTTTGCTAAAGGATTGTGTTTTTATTGCGGTAAATCTGACCACTTTATTAAGAACTGTGTGCTTCGTTTGAACAAAGAAAAAAAAAAGAGGTCAGTTACGCCCGCATAGCTTGTTTAAACTCAAAAGGAGTATTTCTTTCTGGATGTACCTCATTCCAGGAGGAGTTGATTGAATTTCGGGTATTTGTGGATTGTGGTTCTACACTCAATGTGATTGATCAGGGTTTTTTGGAAAAATTTAAATTAGAATCCAAACTTTTGTCATCTCCTATTTCTGTGGTTGCTGTTGATGACTCTCCCTTGAAAGGTATTACTCACAAGGTTTTTGAATTTTCCCTCACCATTAATGGTATCCACCAAGAGAATTTGGATTTGGCGGTATTAAATAATTTGCCTTCTCCAGTGGTTTTGGGGTTACCTTGGTTAAAATTGCACAATCCTGTACTGGACTGGTCTACCAATGAAATTAAGTCTTGGAGTCCTAAGTGTTATGGTGTTATGATAGATGTTGCAACGGTCGCATTGCTGCTGTGGAAAGAGGGGAATTACCTGTACCTATTCAGGATTTTTGGAATGTTTTTTCTGAGGAGGAGTCGCAAGTTTTTCCTCCTCATAGGGACTATGATTGTACTATTGAGTTTGTCCCTGGAGCAACTGTTCCCAAGAGTCGCTTATTTAATCTTACTATCCCTGAGAGAAAGACCTTGGAGGAATACATACAGACAAGCTTGGCCGCCGGTCACATTAGACCTTCTAAGTCACCTGTGGCTGTTGGATTCTTTTTTGTAAAAAAAAAAGGACGGCTGTTTACGTCCATGTCTGGACTTTCGCGAAATTAATAAAATTACAGTACGCAATTCCTACCCACTGCCATTAATTCCTGACTTGTTCAACCAGTTAGTGGGGGCCAAGTGGTTCTCTAAGATTGATCTCCGGGGGGCATACAATTTGTTACGTATGAAGGAAGGTGATGAGTGGAAAACTGCTTTTAACACTCCAGTGGGTCATTTTGAGAGTCTGGTTATGCCCTTTGGTCTTACCAACGCACCAGCGTTTTTTCAGAACCTTATTAATGACATCCTAAGACCGTTGATCGGTAAGAATGTGGTAGTGTATTTGGATGACATTTTGATTTTTGCACCGGATCTGGAGTCTCATTGGCAGAGTGTACGTGAGGTATTGCAGTTGTTAAGCGACAATTCACTTTTTGCTAAGCTGGAGAAATGTGAGTTCGCTGTGCAGAGAATTCGTTTTTTGGGCTACATTATCTCCAGCGAGGGCTTTGAGATGGACCCGGTGAAGGTTCAGGCGGTTCAGGAATGGCCTAGGCCTATTGGTTTGAAACCAATACAGAGATTTTTGGGTTTCGCCAATTATTACAGAAAATTCATTAAGAATTTTTCTATAATTGTTAAGCCGCTGACTGATCTCACCAGGAAAGGTGCGAATACGGTCCAGTGGACTACTGAGGCCATTGAAGCTTTTGTGTATCTCAAGGAGAGGTTCAGTTCTGCCCCCATCCTTATGCAGCCTGATGAGACCAAGCCTTTTTTGTCGAGGTTGATGCTTCTTCGGTGGGGGTCGGTGCTGTTTTGTCTCAGGAAAACAAGGATGGAGTACATCCCTGTGCTTTTTTTTAAAAAAATTTCTGAGACGGAACTTAATTACGATGTCGGTAATCGGGAATTGCTGGCGATTAAACTCGCATTTGAACATTGGCGTCATCTCTTGGAAGGTGCTAAATTTCCCATTCAGGTTTTTACTGATCGTAAGAATCTGATCTATCTTGATGCTGCCAAGCGCTTGAATGCCCGTCAAGCTAGGTGGGCACTTTTTTTTTCGTGGTTTAATTTTTCTGTTACTTACATTCCGTGTACCAAGAATGTAAAAGCTGATGCTTTATCTCACAGTTTTTCTCCCATGGTTGGTACCGAGGAGGAGGAGAGCATTTTACAGGAAGGTGTTGTGATAGCAGCATTGGACTCCGTTCTGGAAGATGGGATTCTGAAAGCCCAGGAGGATGCCCCATCTAACACTCCCCATGGGAGGTTATTTGTGCCTAGGAACTTTAGGAGAGATTTGTTTGTGGAGTGTCATGAGTCTCGGTTGGCAGGTCATTCAGGAATTTCGGAGACTATGAGACTTGTAGGTCGCAGTTTTTGGTGGCCTGGGTGGCAGAAGGAAGTCATTAAGTGGGTGCCTCAATGTACTGTGTGTGCTAGATCTAAGTCTTCACATGCTCCTGCTGCGGGGTTGCTTTCCCTTCTGGAGGTTCCTAGTGCTCCTTGGACGCATCTTGCTATGGATTTTATTACTGACCTTCCTGCCTCTGAGGGTTTCACTGTTATCTGGGTGGTCGTGGACCGTTTTAGCAAGATGTGTCACTTGGTTCCCTTCATCAAACTGCCCTGCGCCAAGACACTCGCTAAGGCTTTTGTTAAAGAAATTGTCAGGCTCCATGACGTTCCTACCGACATTGTTTCCGATAGGGGACCTCAGTTCGTGGCTCATTTTTGGCGTGCCTTTTGTGACAGGTTGGGAGTCCATTTGTCACTTTCATCTGGTTATCATCCTGAGTCTAATGGACAGACAGAAAGAAAGAACCAGGATGTTGAACAGTTTTTACGTTGTTTTGTGGCTGACAATCAAGAGGGGTGGTCTGAGTTTCTGCCACTGGCTGAATTTGCTCTTAACAACCATACATCCTCTTCTGCTGGGTGTTCTCCTTTTTTTTGTTGTACTGGGAGACATCCGTCGTTTGGGTCATTTTCCAAATTAGTATCGGCTGTGCTGGAGGTGGAGAATTTTTCCGGTGATTTGGAGAGAGTTTGGACTGATGTAAGTCGTAACCTTCAAGAGGCTAACAAAAAATCCAAGAGGTACTTTGACAGGAAACGTCAAGAGGTTTTGTTTACTGTTGGTGACATGGTTTGGTTGTCCTCTAGGAATCTGCGGTTGAGGATTCCTTCTAAGAAATTGGGCCCGAAGTTTGTGGGTCCGTTTAAGGTGCTTCAGGTAGTTAACCAATCTGCTGTTAGGTTGGAGGTTCCTACCTCCTGGAAGATTATCCGGTGTTTCATGTTTCCTTATTGAAAAAAGCTGATGTTTCTGATAGGGACGCCACTGTCTCTGTTCCTCCGGTGGAGGAAGACGGTGAATATGAAATTTCTCGCATTCTTAATTCTAGATGGCATAGAGGGAGATTGCAGTATCTCGTCGCTTGGAAAGGTTTCGGTCCCGAGGATAACTCCTGGGTAAGGGCGGATGATGTCTCTGCTCCTAGACTTGTCGGAGCGTTTCACAGGAGGTTTCTTGATAGACCTGGGCCTGGAGGATCCGGAGGATCCTCATAGAAGAGGGGGTACTGTTAGAACCCTTCTGTTCGTTTTTTCTATTTTGCTGGTCACATGACTTTTTGCCTATATAATCCAGCTCCACCCTCCTGGCCTTGCTGGACTTCAGTGTTACATTTACTCTTAAGCTAGCCAGGTGCCTTGTACCTTACTCTGTAGTTTGCTTGGTCTTTTGACCACTAGTACTTCTGTTTGTTTGTCTTTGTTCTGCTACAATTTCTGCTAGGAGGTGTCCAGCTATATCCCAGTCCTTAGTTCTTGTAGGGACCCCTCCCTTATATCTATAGGTCTGCGTTCAGACTAGCCGAGGACTTAGGCGGGTCTGTTCACAAGGAACAGGTCCCCCGCTGCATCGTAGGGAATCAGCTTAGTCCTATTGTAGGGACAGTTTTCCTATCTTTCCTTAGTGTTTGTAGCAGTTCATAACACTTCAACCAACATGCCCCTGCTGGTCCCCTGGAACCTGGTGAGCAGGTCCGGAAGCGGAAGAGAAGGCTTCACAAGCTAGATGACCAGTGGGAGAGCGACCCGTACACAGTACTGTAGTCCGACCACAACAACCCAAAGGTATGTGTAATTACCAAGGATGGAGGAGAAACCACTAGCACCGTCTCCAGAGGCCACCTAAAAAGGTGCCCCGAGCAACTACAGAGTGCAGGAGAAGATCAAGATGACCTTGAACCCGCAGAGGACAAGGAAGAAATGATCAGCACAGTTCTTGGAGAGTTTCCCCGGTCCTGGACTCGGATAAATGACGCAATAGTGGTACCCGTCCTACACTTCCTTCAACCAACCCAGCAGGAACCTACAGGAGAGCAGGAAGAACAAAAGGAACAAGCAGCCCCAGAAGCAGAAGAACCCATGCCAGCAGCCCAGGAGAGTCAACCCTCTGCTGACAGTGAGCCTGCCATGCCTGCGGTAAACCAAAGGACCCGCAGACAGCTGCCTGCACTGCCTGTAAACCCAGCTAGTAGCTGTACCCTAAATGCTAGTGGGGAAAGCCAGGTTAGACCACCACCAGACAGTGGGTTACGCAGGTCAACCCAGAGCACTCGGGGTCAAATACCAGCTCGCTGGAGAATCTAAATGCAAAGTATATATTTACCTGTATATTGCAAATGTTTTATGTTTGTTACCTGGTTATTAATAATGTTTTTCCAGTTTTTCCTAGTTCAATGGACTGACAGGTCATGGACACTGAATGGCCGGAACTGTCTTGTAGATAGTTGCACTTGGTGCCCTCTTGCGAAGATGGCCACAGAAGAAAAACCTGTCCGGCGTGGCCCCCTTGTGGCCCAAAGTAGGTAGCTCAGCCTTGTCGCCACGCCCAAGGCCAGGAACTTGGGGTTTATGGAGACAGGTCCCCGCACCGTTCAAAACTTCACCTTATTGGGTGATATGGACCTTAAGGACAAAATGTACTTGTATATATGTTATGCTATTGTTTATACCCTGTATTTGTGTTTCCTAAAAAAAATGTGTTTAGTCCGGAGTACTACATTTTACTAGGGGGGAATGTGTCACCCCAGGCCTGGATGCCACAAACAATAATCTGTGTCTGAGACCAGGAGGGAGGTTCCCTGGTTAGGGACAATTAGCATGCAGCACCTCCTGTCCCAGGCCAGTAGGTGGAGCTGGCTGCCCTATAAAAGCTGGAACTGGGGCAGGGTTAGAGAGACCAGAACCCACTTCTGAAGTGACCAGAAGGGTTCTCAGACAAGAGGGACAGGCCAGCAGCAGCTGAGGAGTCCGTGAGGCAGAGGAGAAACTGCAAGCCAGGGACAGAGGCGACGAGAGCCGGTCCTGGCAGAGAACCAATCTAACCGGACATTGGGGTCCGAGGCTGTCCGGGTTATCAAGCCCAGCAGCAGAGAACCAACCCGCGAGGGATTTCAGGTCCGTTGGCCTAAGAAGCCTGGAGGCTCCGCCACACAGAGGGACCAGTACAGCGAGGAGAAAGCAAAAGGTACCAAGGCCCGAGTCTCAAGCCATACAGGCGAGAAGTACACGGCCAGCTCAGGGACGTGGGCTATTACACCACGAAGAGGGGGATAGTCAGAAAGAGCATAGAGAGAACGGTAGGCCTACACACTCACCCTGACCAATGGGGCTCACCTGAATGTTCTCAGATACCCAGGCCCATTCCTAACCGGTACTACTGTTGGGTCATTAATAACATCTATAATAAAGACCCAGAACTGTTTTGAAACGGGCTCTGAACTTTTACTATTGCGGCCGGCACTATCACCCCCAGCATCCACCTACACTGCCCTGAGGCTACACTCTTCCCGTGGGGAGTTATCCTACCCCTGTGCTGCACACCAACACCAGCCTCAGCGGTCTGCCTCGCAGCGGCGGTTATCCCTGACCGCAATCCACGGGTGGCGTAGTCGGACATTCACAAATCTATAAATAGACTGCCACAACATTGGTCTGACCGCCCTGAGCCACGGGACCGGGCTGCCACTACTACCCCCATCAGCACCGTACACCAGAAGGCCCGGTTCCGGGTACCCCACGGCCCAGGGGGCGAGTCATAAAGGTTTGTGTGGGTTCATCATCCTGTGTGGGGATCATTATGCTGTTTTACAGGGCTTGTGGGGCTATTATACTGTTTGGAGGGCTAGTGGGGGCCATTATACAGTGTACAGTGTTGTGTTGGAGCTGTCATACTGTGTGGAGATATGGGGCCATTATACTGTATATAAGCCCATTATACTGTATGGAGGGCTTTATGGGGGTCACAGTTGGGGGATCATCCTGTGTTGGAGTCACCATACTTTGTCAGGTGAGTTGAGGGGGTACAGTAGGGTCATCATTCTGTACATGTGAAGGGTACTGTGGAGGAATTAAGGAATTAACTGCAGGAGTATCATACTGTGTTTAAGGGGGGGCTTTTTGTCGTCATATTTTATGGGTGCCATGAAAGGGGAATCTAGGGGCTTCAATAGGAGGAAGATTACTTTGTAAGAGCTGCAAAGTTGTGAGATATGCTCTTCTTTGACCCTGCCAAATGTTAATTTTTTTTCTACTTAATATTGCTGGTATTGCCCTATATAATATAATCGATTGGATGATTGCAGGTTCAAGTCAGAGTTGCCCATCTATTATTCATTTTTTTCTGGGCAACTGGACCAAAATTTACAGACATGATAGCACTGTCATGTTGAAAAAGAGCTCTAGGGACACTTCGGAGACATGGCCATACCACTGGTACCACGATTGATAGATTCTGCACGCTAAGTGCAATTAAATGTCACATACTAACCCTAAGGTATCAAAGATTTTGAACAAACCATCAGACTGTGTTTACATGACATTGGGCTAAGAGTCAGATTTCCAGCTGCAGGTGTTTCATTAACCCCACGTAACTGCTGTCAAGGGCTATCATGGTGCACAGCAGGCCAGCAATGGAGGCTAGAATGGAAGCCTATCCTCTTCAGCTATGAGGCAAACTTTTGTCATGGACACAATGATGGTCGGAGATTGGTCCAGAGACCATGTGTACCACAACATGAAGAGGTCTTCATAAGGGTACATCATATCAGTCATACTCCTGGGACTATAGTGTGGGGTGGCATAATTTATGGTAGCTGAATCCCTCTAGTTTTCACGCTAGGTTCACTCCAGGCGGCATTGTATTGATTTGGCTGTGGAACCAGCGGTATGGCCACTTCTATGAAGTGTCCCATAAGACGTTTTTCAACACAACATCAACAGGGCACCTGATGCTAATGCTGTGGTGTGGAGCCTGCCTGGCATAAACTTGCTACCAAGGCCTGAAGCATCTCTGGACTTATCTCCAATTGAGGACATGATTGAGCGGCAATTGCACAGGCAGCTGCCAGCTGTAGATCTTGATGGTTTGCATACCAAAGAGCATTCAGTAAGGCTGAACATCCCTTACCCCCATTTATAATATGCCAAGGTATGGGGAAATGCATGTATTTCTGCGTGTAGCGATATTGAATAAATCGAGATGCTTTGAAAATTTTGTTTCCACACTTTCATAATTGGCATATTATTAACATGTCTATCAATCTGGTGATTTCATCATTCAATTAATTTTTCTTCTTACTCTTGCAATTTCAATGTGGCGTGTAGTTAAGGGGAATCTGTCACCCCCTTGGACTTACCTAACCTATTAATATGGTCATACGGGTTCTAGAATACTTACAATAGTCATACCGTTCTTCCAGGCTCTGGGGTGTGCAGCACCTGGAAAAAAAACTCTACCTCCGGTCTTTATTATCATAGCGGCCGCCTCTCATCAGTATCACAGTGTCCCGTGACATCTGGTGGTTGTCCTGTGCCTGCGCCCTGCAATTGCCATTTTCCACGTTACTTTTTCACCCTTCTAGCATTCTACAACCTGCATGCCCATATTGTTAGGTCCAGGGGGGTGACAGATTCCCTTTAAACTGCCCTCTCTATATGACGATGACGTTCATAAATTAAATGTCCTTGGAAAGATATTCATTACTATTTTGGGAAGCATTTTTAATGATTAAAAAAGATAGCATCATCATCATTATATGGTTTACATTCTGAAATATGAGATGTTCATGAATGCTGAACACAATTTTACCTGGGCATTATCAACTTTAAGTACAAATCAGTAAGTACTAAGAAGAAATGTATTCTTATACTAAAAGTTCTGATAAATGAGGAAACAATAAATGCATGTTAGTATTACATAAACGATATAGTCAGTACATGTCTCTATAGATCTCCTGTAGCAGAGGATGCAGTGATGTGCTGGATTCAGTACGTTTTATACTCTGTACAAGTTCTGCATGCTCAGTCACCAGTTGTCGCAGATCAGCCATTTTGTGTAATAGTTTTGGAAAAAGAAAAGGAGCAGCTGGGTGAGATGTCTGAAGATGACGCTTGAGAGTACTTAGAATTCTTTCTTGGATGTCTTCTACTTGGGAAGAGCTCATGAGGCCTGGGCGGTCTAGATGCAGAAATTGAAAAAACAATTGTTAAGACTTCTTGTAAAAATAAATAAATAAATTAATTCATTAATTTAAAAAAAGAGTAATGAGAGGAAAAGTAAATAATGCAGATATTAGTTAAATTAGCATAAATGCTATGTGAATTAGATTAATAGAATGGATTAATAGAATGGCAGATTAACCTACATCTTGTAATAAATCATTGGGAGAAGAAAGAATTTTATGAAACAGCAGTCTCCAGCACTCAGATGACAACTAAAGACTTTTTCAGAAGAAATAGTTCACCCTTAGGCTAGATTCCCACGATGAGCTTTTGGTGAGTTTTTGATGTTGCAGATGCTCTGCATCATTTCTGCACCTATTATGTAAATTAGGTTACATGCATTTTTTCATTGCGTTTTTGAGTGCATTTTTTTACAAGCATTTATAATGCTGTGTTTTTTGTCTCTTGTTGGTATGTAACGTCATAAATAAAGCTGTTTTGCTTTGATACCTCCTGGTAGTTGGCTCTGGCAAAACTTTTTTGATACAGCCATGTGCGGACTACATGCATATTTAATGGGAAGTACTAAAAAGAAAATAAATAAGTAAAACTAATGAACATATTACCTTATTTTGTGGATTATAAGACGCACCCAAAATTTTGGGGAGAAAATAGGAAACAGCTTTTTTATAAATATATATATATAAATATATATATATATATATATATATATATATATATATACACACCTCAAAACAATAAAGGGAACACTTAAACAATAGAATATAACTCCAAGTAAATCAATCTTCTGTGAAATCAAACTGTCCACTTAGGAAGCAACACTGATTGACAATCAATTTCACATGCTGTTGTGCAAATGGAATAGACAATAGATGGAAATTATTGGCAATTATCAAGACACACTCAATAAAGGAGTGGTTCTGCAAGTGGGGACCACAGACTACATCTGAGTACCACTGATGTTTTGGTCACTTTTGAATGTTGGTTGTGCTTTCACACTCATGGTAGCATGAGAAGGACTCTACAACCCACAGAAGTCGTTCAGGTAGTGCAGCTCATCCTGAACAACAATGCGAGTTGTGGCAAGAAGGTTTGCTGTGTCTGTCAGCGTAGTGTCCAGAGGCTAACAGGTGACAGGCCAGTACACCAGGAGACGTGGAGGGGGCCGTAGGATGGCAACAACCCAGCAGCAGGACCGCTACCTCCGCCTTTGTGCAAGCAGGAACAGGAGGAGCACTGCCAGAGCCCTGCAAAATGACCTCCAGCAGGCCACAAATGTGCATGTTTCTGCACAAACGGTTAGAAACCAACTCCATGAGGGTGGTATGAGTGCCCGAAGTCCACATATGGGGGTTGTGCTCAGAGCCCAACACCGTGCAGGATGCTTGGCATTTGCCACAGAACACCAGGATTGGCAAAGTCGCCACTGGCGCCCTGTGCTCTTCACAGATGAAAGCAGGTTCACACTGAGCACATGTGACAGATGTAACAGAGTCTGGAGACGCCATGCAGAGAGATCTGCTGCCTGCAACATCCTTCAGCATGACCGGTTTGGCAGTGGGTCAGTAATGGTGTGGGGTGGCATTTCTTTGGAGGGCCGCACAGCCCTCCATATGCTCGCCAGAGGTAGCCTGACTGCCATTAGGTACCGAGATGAGATCCGCAGACCCCTTGTGAGACAATATGCTGGTGCAGTTGGCCCTGGGTTCCTTCTAATGCAGGACAATGCCAGATATCGGTACCTAATGGCAGTCAGGCTACCTCTGGCGAGCACATGGAGGGCTGTGCGGCCCTCCAAAGAAATGCCACCCCACACCATTACTGACCCACTGCCAAACCGGTCATGCTGAAGGATGTTGCAGGCAGCAGATCTCTCTCCATGGCGTCTCCAGACTCTGTTACATCTGTCACATGTGCTCAGTGTGAACCTGCTTTCATCTGTGAAGAGCACAGGGCGCCAGTGGCGACTTTGCCAATCCTGGTGTTCTGTGGCAAATGCCAAGCATCCTGCACGGTGTTGGGCTCTGAGCACAAACCCCATCTGTGGACGTTGGGCCCTCATACCACCCTCATGCAGACACATGCACATTTGTGGCCTGCTGGAGGTCATTTTGCAGGGCTCTGGCAGAGCTCCTCCTGTTCCTGCTTGCACAAAGGCGGAGGTAGTGGTCCTACTGCTGGGTTGTTGCCCTCCTACGGCCCCCTCCACGTCTCCTGAAAGCATTGGTACTGAGATGTGGTCTGTGGTCCCCACCTGCAGAAACACTTCTTTATTGAGTGTGTCTTGATAATTGCCAATAATTTTCATCTATTGTCTATTCCATTTGTACAACAGGATGTGAAATTGGTTGTCAATCAGTGTTGCTTCCTAAGTGGACAGTTTGATTTCACAGGAGTTTGACTTACTTGGAGTTATATTCTGCTTTTTAAGTGTTCCCTTTACTTTTTTGAGCAGTGTATATATATATATACACACACACACATATATTTCCGGTGACTACCTCTTGAAGCTCATCAATAGAATGCCAAGAGTGTGCAAAGCAGTCATCAAAGCAAAAGGTGGCTACTTTGAAGAACCTAGAATATAAGACATATTTTCAGTTGTTTCACACTTTTTTGTTAAGTATATAATTCCACATGTGTTAATTCATAGTTTTGATGCCTTCAGTGTGAATGTACAATTTTCATAGTCATGAAAATACAGAAAAATCTTTAAATGAGGTGTGTCCAAACTTTTGGTCTGTACTGTGTATATGTATATCTATATATATATATATATATATATATAGATATATAGATATATATATATGAAAGAATAAATTATGTTAAAACCAAGCACGCCATTGGTTTTCTTATCAAATTCTCAATAAGTTTGATGTGTCACATGACCCTCTTCCCATTGAAAAAAATAAAGTTGAATCCAAAATGGCCGACTTTAAAATGGCCTCCATGGTCACCACCCATCTGGAAAAGTTTTCCCCCTTCAATATACTAATGTGCCACAAACAAGAAGTTGATAACACAAATCATTCCCATTTAATTTAAGTGTATCCATATAAATGGCCCACCCTGTATTCATATAAGCCCTCCAACATGTATTCCACATGAATAATGCCCCCACTGATATAAATAGGTGTTCCATTTACATATTGATTAACATATAAATTCATAGAATTCAATAATATATAACTAAAAAGTGCACAGTGCAAGATCCATATGTGTCATTACATTCTATTCATTGTACATATTGTATATAAATTCATTATTATAAGTGCATATAGTCATATTACATATTAATTGATCTCATGTGCAATGCATTTGTTATTTGTTATTTTAATGACTCACCCCACCATTACCATTGATTTCATAGTATCCACCCCACTCTCGGCATCCCGAAAGTTACATTGTGCATTCTCCAAAGTGTGTAATGCATAGAGCTACAAAGCTATGCTCACCTGGCATCTGCGCATCGGCAAATCGCCATGTAGTTGAAGATAACTTTGTTGCTAAAACCAGCGCATGCTCCGTATCCCTTCAGGGTACAGAGGCACCTTCGCAACAGAGGGCATATTATCCCAGATGTCTCAGAGACATCACAATATCATTACAAAACATATCACTCAAATATATATCGATTTAATCTATATTTCCAATCTATTTTATATTGCGCTATTAATTTTAATCAATCATGAGCCTCTTTTATATCATACTTTCTATGTAATGTACTTTTAATACCCAATTGTATACAAACCATTTAAAGTAGAATCACACATATGATTCAATTCAAAAGAGAACTACATATACTCATCATTTAATTATTAATCTGTATATTCATTTTTATGCTAATACTAAGAGAGGGCTACTGATACTTCATCAAAAATACAAAAGGGGCCATGATTGAATTTCTGACACAAATTATCAATGCTGTGATGTTGCAGTTATCATCAATGTCTCAGACGGTGGAAGGAGTCAAATTCAAAAATTGCATTCAATAGTGCCATAATCTGTGAATAATAAAAAAATAATAAAAATTAAAATACTCAATACTGCATCAAGGAAATTATCCATATACAGGAGATCTATCAAATAAGTGTATGTAATTTACAATCGACATTAAGGCCATTGGGTTTTAATGACTCTAGTCTATAAATCCATTCCAGTTCTTTCTTTTTGAGTATTGTTTCCTTATTGCCTCCCCTCCTGAGTGGTGGTACATGGTCTATTATACTAAATTTGAGATCTATGGCCTGATTCTACAAATTGCTTTGATACCGGTAGGTCTAGTTTATTTTTTCTAATCGTATGGCGATGGTGGTTAATTCTCGTTTTCAAATTCCATGTTGTTTCACCAACGTAAATTAATTTACAAGGACATTGTAAAACAGACTACATGGTCAGTATTGCAAGTCATATAAGATTTAATGTCATATGTTTTGCCTGAAGTGGGATGTTTAAAGTTCTCTCCCTTTATCATATTTGTGTAATTTATGCAACTCAAACAAGGAAAACACTCTGTACGTTTTCTCTCCATTAATGTATTTTGGGTCCTTTAACAAACCAATGTCTGAACAGACCAATTTATCTGTGAGATTTTCTGCACGTTTACACTACCGTTTAAAAGTTTGGGGTCATCCAGATAATTTTGTGTTTTCCATGAAAACTCATACTTTTATTTATCAAATGAGTTGCAAAATGAATAGAAAATATAGTCCAGACATTGACAAGGTTAGAAATAAAGATTTTTATTAGAAAGAATAATTTTTTCCTTCAAACTTTGCTTTCGTCAAAGAATGCTCCCTTTGCAGCAATTACAGCATTGCAGACCTTTGGCATTCTAGCTGTTAATTTGCTGAGGTAATCTTGAGAAATTTCACCCCATGTTTCCTGAAGCCCCTCCCACAAGTTGGATTGGCTTGATGGGCACTTTTTGCGTACCATACGGTCAAGCTGCTCCCAAAACAGCTCAATGGGGTTGAGATCTGGTGACTCTATTACATATAGAATACCAGCTGCCTGCTTCTTCCCTAAATAGTTCATGCATAATTTGGAGGTGTCCTTTGGGTTATTGTCCTGTTGTAGGATGAAATTGGCTCCAATCAAGCGCTGTCCACAGGGTATGGCATGGCATTGCAAAATGGAGTGATAGCCTTCCTTATTCAAAATCCCATTTACCTTGTACAAATCTCCCACTTTACCAGCACCAAAGCAACCCCAGACCATCATATTACCTCCACCATGCTTGACAGATGGCGTCAGGCACTCTTCCAGCATCTTTTCAGTTGTTCTGCGTCTCACAAATGTTCTTCTGTGTGATCCAAACACCTTTCTTTGCCACTTTGCCCCGAATGCCAGCATCCCGGAGTCGCATCTTCACTGTAGATGTTGACACTGGCGTTTTGAGTGTACTATTTAATGAAGCTGCCAGTTGAGGAGCTGTGAGTCGTTGATTTCTCAAACTAGAGACTCTAACCTTCTTTCTTCATAGAACAAACAAATGTAATGCTCCAGATTCTCAATTAGCTCAAAGGAAGGTCAATTTTATAGCTTCTCAAATCAGTCAAACTGTTTTCAGCTGGGCTAACACATTTGTGCAATAGTTTTCTAGGGTTTTCTAAACATTCATTAGCCTTCTTACACAGTTAGCAAACACATTGTACCATTAAAACACTGGAGTGGTGGTTGTTGGAAATGGGCCTCTATACACCTATGTAGATATTGCAATAAAAACAAGATGTTTACAGCTAGAATAGTCATTTACCATATAAAGTCATTTACCACATGTAGATATTACAATAAAAACAAGATGTTTACAGCTAGAATAGTCATTTACCACATTAACAATGTATAGAGTGTATTTCTGATTCATTTAATGTTAGCTTCATTGAAAAAAATGTGCTTTTCTTTCAAAAATAATGACATTTCTAAATGTGTTAGAACCTTGCTCTTAGGTTTTTTCCTTTGCTGGTCACATGACCTTGTTGACCTATTTAATCCTGCTCCGCCCTTCTGGCTTTGCTGGACTTCATTGTATAACTACTTTCTAGCTAGCCTGTGCTCTGTATCTAACTCTGTTAGTTTGCTTGGTCTACGGACCTCAGTGTTCTATATATTTTGTTTGTTTGTCTGTCTGCTACTATTTCTGTTAGGAGGTGTCCCTTTTTCCTCCCAGTCCTTAGTACTTGTAGGGATTCCTTCCCCACATCTATAGGTCTCCGTACAGACTAGCTTAGGACTTTAGCAGGTCTGATCGCAGGATCAGGTTCCCTGTTACATCGTAGGGATTCAGCTGAGTTCTATCGTAGGGACAGATTTCCTCTCTTTCCTTAGCTCTGGTAGCAGAACATAACAGTAAGTCCAGCCCGCAAATTCTCTAAGGAAAGATTTTTCTGTTCCATCATGATGCGGTTCAGTGGTCTTCTGAGGCCATTGAAGCTTTTGTGTATCTCAAGGAGAGGTTCACCTCTGCTCCCATCCTTATGCAGCCTGATGTGACTAAGCCGTTTTTGGTTGAGGTTGATGCTTCCTCTGTGGGGGTTGGCGCAGTATTGTCTCAGGATAACGGGGATGGATTACATCCCTGTGCCTTTTTTTTCAAAAAATTTTTCGGAGACTGAACTGAATTACGATATTGGTAATCGGGAATTATTGGCTATTAAACTCGCATTTGAACACTGGCGCCACTTCTTGGAAGGTGCGGAATTTCCCGTTCAGGTTCTTACGGATCATAAAAATCTGATATATCTTGATGCTGCCAAGCGCCTGAATGCCCGTCAGGCTAGGTGGGCACTGTTTTTCTCGCGGTTTAATTTCTCCGTTACTTACATCCCTGGTACTAAGAATGTTAAGGCGGATGCCTTGTCTCGCAGTTTTTCTCCCATAGTCGGTGCTGAGAAAGAGGAGAACATTTTACAAGAAGGTGTTGTGATAGCTGCTTTGGACTCCGTTTTGGAAGATGAGATTCTTAAAGCACAGGAGAATGCCCCATCTAACACTCCTCATGGGAGGTTGTTTGTGCCTGGGACCTTTAGGAGAGATTTGTTTGTTGAGTGTCACGAGTCTCGGTTGGCAGGTCATCCCGGGATCTCTGAGACCAAGAGACTGGTGGGTTGCAGTTTTTGGTGGCCTGGATGGCAGAAGGAAGTCATTAAGTGGGTGCGTCAATGTACTATATGTGCTAGATCTAAGTCCTCACATACTCCTGCTGCGGGGTTGCTTTGTCCTTTGGAGGTTCCCAGTGCTCCTTGGACACATTTGGCTATGGACTTTATAACTGACCTTCCCCCCTCTGAGGGTTTTACTGTCATTTGGGTGGTCGTGGACCGTTTTAGCAAGATGTGTCACTTGGTTCCCTTCGTCAAACTGCCCTGCGCTAAAACTCTCGCTAAGGCCTTTGTCAAGGAAATTGTCAGACTTCATGGCGTTCCTACTGACATTGTTTCTGATAGGGGTCCTCAGTTCGTGGCTCGTTTTTGGCGTGCCTTTTGTGACAGGTTGGGAGTTCATTTGTCGTTCTCGTCCGGATATCATCCTGAATCTAATGGCCAGACAGAAAGGAAAAACCAGGATGTTGAGCAGTTCTTGCGTTGTTTTGTGGCAGACAATCAAGAGGGGTGGTCTGAGTTTCTGCCACTTGCTGAATTTGCTCTGAACAATCATACATCTTCTTCTGCTGGTTGTTCGCCTTTTTTTTGTTGTTCTGGGAGACATCCGTCGTTTGGGTCGTTCTCCAAGTTGGGATCTGCCGTGCCTGAGGAGGAGAATTTTTCCGGTGATTTGGAGAGAGTTTGGACGGATGTGCGTGGTAATCTTCAGGAGGCCAACAGAAAATCTAAAGACTACTTTGATAGGAAACGACAGGAGGTTTTGTTCGCTGTTGGTGACATGGTCTGGTTGTCCTCTAGGAATCTGCGGTTGAGGATTCCTTCTAAGAAATTGGGTCCCAAGTTTGTAGGGCCCTTTAAGGTGCTTCAGGTTGTCAACCAATCTGCTGTTAGGTTGAAGGTTCCTACCTCCTGGAGAATTAATCCGGTATTTCATGTCTCTCTGTTAAAAAAAGCTGTTGTGTCGGATGGTGACACCTCTGCCTCTGTTCCTCCGGTGGTGGAGGACGGGGAATATGAAATTTCTCGCATCCTTAACTCTAGACGGTATAGAGGTAGTTTGCAGTATCTTGTGGCCTGGAAAGGTTTCGGACCCGAGGATAACTCTTGGGTGAGGTCAGATGATGTTTCCGCGTCCAGACTTATCAGAGCGTTTCACAGGAGATTTCCTGATAAGCCTGGTCCTAGGTGATCCGGAGGATCCTCTTAGAAGGGGGGGTACTGTTAGAACCTTGCTCTTAGGTTTTTTCCTTTGCTGGTCACATGACCTTGTTGGCCTATTTAATCCTGCTCCGCCCTTCTGGCTTTGCTGGACTTCATTGTATAACTACTTTCTAGCTAGCCTGTGCTCTGTATCTAACTCTGTTAGTTTGCTTGGTCTACGGACCTCAGTGTTCTATATATTTTGTTTGTTTGTCTGTCTGCTACTATTTCTGTTAGGAGGTGTCCCTTTTTCCTCCCAGTCCTTAGTACTTGTAGGGATTCCTTCCCCACATCTATAGGTCTCCGTACAGACTAGCTTAGGACTTTAGCAGGTCTGATCGCAGGATCAGGTTCCCTGTTACATCGTAGGGATTCAGCTGAGTTCTATCGTAGGGACAGATTTCCTCTCTTTCCTTAGCTCTGGTAGCAGAACATAACAAAATGACCCTAAACTTTTGAACAGTAGTGTTTATGAAAAGAGAGGGGAAAGGTAAATTCCTCCACCGTCGGCAAACACTTCCCCAGCATTGACCAGTGCTACTTAATAATCCCCGCTATAGCATTACTCTCCTTGCTGTATGTCAAGACCATAGGGATCCTTTTTGGAGCTCCTTCCACTATTCGTCTTTTATTTAATAATAGATTGCAATCCATTTGTTTAGCCCTATCTTAAACTTTATTTAATATTTTTAATAGATCATTTCTATTCATAAATTTTATTGTTAGATCATCAAAAGCTATCTGTACTTTCATTTTGTCACCAATTATTCTTTTTAAACTTAGATACTGACTATAAGGGAGTGATTCTATCAATTTCCTAGGGTGGTGACTTTCAAATTTTAATATATTGTTCCTGTTTATTGGCTTTGTGTATAGCATTGTAGAGAAGCCTTTTTTATCAGTCTGTACAAGTACATCCAAAAATTGAATCTCCACAGTAGAATGTACAAGGGTAAATTTAATATCTCTGTCCATACCATTAAGAAAAGTTTCAAAATTAAAATAATTCGGATATGGAACACCGCCAAAGCAGGAAGACATCGTCTATGTATCTACACCAACTCCGCACATGTCCGAAGTGGTGGGACACATAGATGAGGTGCTCCTCCAGTGACCTCATCATGAGTTTCGCATAAGCTGGCGCTATATTCGCCCCCATTGCAGTACCATTGAAAATAAAATCTATCACAAAACAAACAATAATTATTTTTAAGTACCAATTCAAGCATATCAAGAATACATTTTTTACAACTAGATGTGTATTCAGTTTCCCTTAAATTCCTATAAACCGCTTCCAGACCTCTTTTGTGATCAATTAAGGTGTATAATGATATTATATCAAAGGACGCAAGAGTAATTTCATTTTCTTCAACTTTTACTTCACTTATTTTACATAGAAAATCAGCAGAATCCTGTATAAATGATGCAGTACACTTTGAGAGGAGACCCAAAATTTTATCCAGAAAAATCCCTATACGACTAAAAACTGAGTCACTCCCCGAGACTATTGGTCGTCTTGGTGGATCTATCATAGACTTTTGAATTTTGGGCAATTTGTATATGAACGGAGTAACCGGATTCTCAAAATACAAAAATTGAAACATATCATCATCTATGATTCAATTAAACTTGGCTTCATCCAGCACATATTTAATCTTTCTCAGGATTTCAAACTTTGGGTCACCTCCAAGTAAACAAAATACATTGTAATCCTTTAGTTGCCTTTCAATTTCAGAAATATATTTAGAATTATCCATGACGACAACAGCACCACCCTTGTCTGTCGATTTGATGGTGATGTCGTCGTCATGGATTATTGCTGACAACGATTCAGACTCCTTTCTAGACAAATTGGGATGTTTAAATACATTTAAAGTTTTTCTCTTAAAGATTCTCACATCTTCATTAACTGCTGCTATAAAAGCCTCTATTGCGAGAACATTTACATCAGGTAAATAAACTTACCTAATGTGAACTTATCATCATCTATGATTTTATTAAACTTGGTTTCATCCAGCACATATTAAATCTTTCTCAGGATTTCAGGCAGACAGGCAGGGCGCCTCGACGCACGTTTCATACGAAACAAATTATTATCCGAACTATTTGAATTCTGAAACTTTTCTTAATGGTATGGACAGAGATATTTAATTTACCCTGGTACATTCTACTGTGGAGATCCAATTTTTGGATGTACTTGTACAGACTGATAAAAAAAGGCTTCTTTACAATGCTGTTTACAAAGCCAACAGACAGAAACAACATATTGAAATTTCAAAGTCACCCCCACAGGAAATTGATAGAATCACTCCCTTATAGTCAGTATCTAATGTTAAAAAGAATAATTAGTGACTAAATGAATGTACAGACAGCTTTTGATGATCTAACAAGAAAATTTAGGAATAGAAATTATCCATTAAAAATATTAAATAAAGTTGAAGATAGGGCTAAACAAATGGATTGCAATATATTATTAAATAAAAGTTGAATAGTGGAAGTAGGTCCAAAGAGGATCCCTATGGTATTGGCATACAGGGAGGAGAGTAATGCTATAGAAGGGATTATTAAGAAGCACTGGACTATGCTGGGGAAGTGTTTGGCGGAGGTGGAGGAATTTATCTTTCTTTCTTTCTCTTTTCGTATAAACGTGCAAAAAATCTCAAAGATAAATTGGTCTGTTCAAACATTGGTTTGTTAAAGAAAAGGACTGAAAATACATTAACGAGGAGAAAATGTACAGAGTGTTTTCCTTGTTTGAGTTGCATAAATTGCACAAATATAATAAAGGGAGAGAACTTTAAACATCCTACTTTAGGCAAAATATATGACATTAAAGGGGTTTTCCCACAAACAAAAGTTCATTTTAAAAGTTGTCTGTGTCTGACCATGTACAGAACACGGTCTGATCATACCACAGCTCCTGGGCAGGGGAGGAAGCAAAAGACAATACAGACATTACAGCATGGGATCGCAGAGGATTCATTTTGTGAGGTAAAATGTTATTTAACCCCTTTACCCCCAAAGGTGGTTTGCATGTTAATGACCAGGCCAATAACTCTGGAACGCTTCAACGGATCCCACTGATTCTGAGATTGTTTTTTCGTGACATATTGTACTTCATGATAGTGGTAAAAAAATTTTCAATATGACTTACGTTTATTTGTGAAAAAATTAGAAATTTGGCGAAAATGTGGAAAATTTTGCATTTTTCAAACTTTGAATTTTCATGCACTTAAATCAGAGAGATATGTCACACAATATACTTAATAAATAACATTTCCAACATGTCTACTTTACATCAGCACAATTTTGGAAACAAACATTTTTTTTGTTAGGAAGTTATAAGTAGAGATGAGCGTTGTTCTACTCGAACTGTTCGCCAATCTCAAATTCGAGCTGTTTTGGGCGGTGTTCGAGCCGGTCGGCGAACACGAACAATTTGAGAAAAATTCGGCTGTTCGAGGTTATGTTCGATAACTGTTCGTGCACCAAAATCATAACTGGATTTTTTCTCAGTAATGATGAAAATTAATGTTAATACGCAGTTTGAGTGTACAGCGGGGCGGGGGGAGGGGCAGGGGATGGATCTCTGCAGGAACAATGAAGATCTCCATTTTTTTTTCTCTTTCCCGCATTTGCAGTGGGGAGGTGCAATCTGTCAGCCTATCAGCAGCGCACACACGGAGCGAAGTGCTTTTTTTCACACAAGCAAGGGCATGTGTGATTGGCAGTGTATGTCACATGTCCTTGCCCTATAAGACCAAGCCATTTTCCCCGTCGCCACCATTTTCTCACTGCTGCAGCTGCGTGTTAGACGGCACCGCTGTTGCTGTGTGCGCTATACCTTGTTAATTTCAAGCCAATTTTCGCACAAATATACAGATAGCTTGGGAGTAGGGAATAGTTGTGATTGCAGTCCTTTTAAGGACTAGGTTACAGCATTTCCTACGACTTTTATCAAGCAGGTCTGTGCTCTTAAATAGATAGATTGTGGGAGTAAAGACTAATTGTAATTGGAGTCCTTTTCAGGACTAGGTTACATCAGTTCCTATCAGTTTTTGCCAGGCAGGTCTGTGCCAGTGCTGTGCAAGTTTTTTTCACAGCATTTGGCTGAATCTAGCAAAGCTAATCCTTTTTGGCCTATTGCAGAGTGTGTTAGTCAGTGGAGTAGCCTATCTGTGTTGCAAGATATACCACCTGTGTATAGAATACCAATTTTTTTACTGCACCTAGTGAAGTAAAATCTTTTGGGCATAGCATCATTCTATTAGTCCATCTATACTGACCTCCATCAGGTTGCAAACTGAATATAATTTTTTTCTGCATCTAGCTCTGAAAAAATATTTGGGCTTCTAGCAGTGTGTGGGACTTGGTCTATTAGTCCATCTATACTGACCTCCATCAGGTTGCAAATTAAAAATAAATTTTTTCTTCATTTAGCTCTGAAAAAATATTTGGGCTTCTAGCAGTGTGTGGGACTTGTTCTATTAGTCCTTCTATACTGACCTCCAGCAGGTTGCAAATTGAATATAATTTTTTTCTGCATCTAGCTCTGAAAAAATATTTGGGCTTCTAGCGGTGTGTGGGACTTGGTCTATTAGTCCATCTATACTGACCTCCATCAGGTTGCAAATTAAAAATAATTTTTTTCTGCATCTAGCTCTGAAAAAATATTTGGGCTTCTAGCAGTGTGTGGGACTTGGTCTATTAGTCCATCTATACTGACCTCCATCAGGTTGCAAATTAAAAATAATTTTTTTCTTCATTTATCTCTGAAAAAATATTTGGGCTTCTAGCAGCGTGTGGGATTTGTTCTATTAGTCCATCTATACTGACCTCCATCAGGTTGCAAATTAAAAATAATTTTTTTCTGCATCTAGCTCTGAAAAAAGATTTGGGCTTCTAGCAGTGTGTGGGACTTGGTCTATTAGTCCATCTATACTGACCTCCATCAGGTTGCAAATTAAAAATAATTTTTTTCTGCATCTAGCTCTGAAAAAATATTTGGGCTTCTAGCAGTGTGTGGGACTTGGTCTATTAGTCCATCTATACTGACCTCCATCAGGTTGCAAATTAAAAATAATTTTTTTCTGCATCTAGCTCTGAAAAAATATTTGGGCTTCTAGCAGTGTGTGGGACTTGGTCTATTAGTCCATCTATACTGACCTCCATCAGGTTGCAAATTGAATAAAAAATTTTTCTGCATCTAGCTCTGAAAAAATATTTGGGCTTCTAGCGGTGTGTGGGACTTGGTCTATTAGTCCATCTATACTGACCTCCATCAGGTTGCAAATTAAAAATAATTTTTTTCTGCATCTAGCTCTGAAAAAATATTTGGGCTTCTAGCAGTGTGTGGGACTTGGTCTATTAGTCCATCTATACTGACCTCCATCAGGTTGCAAATTAAAAATAATTTTTTTCTGCATCTAGCTCTGAAAAAATATTTGGGCTTCTAGCAGTGTGTGGGACTTGGTCTATTAGTCCATCTATACTGACCTCCATCAGGTTGCAAATTAAAAATAATTTTTTTCTTCATTTAGCTCTGAAAAAATATTTGGGCTTCTAGCAGCATGTGGGACTTGTTCTATTAGTCCATCTATACTGACCTCCATCAGGTTGCAAATTAAAAATAATTTTTTTCTGCATCTAGCTCTGAAAAAATATTTGGGCTTCTAGCAGTGTGTGGGACTTGGTCTATTAGTCCATCTATACTGACCTCCATCAGGTTGCAAATTAAAAATAATTTTTTTCTGCATCTAGCTCTGAAAAAATATTTGGGCTTCTAGCAGTGTGTGGGACTTGGTCTATTAGTCCATCTATACTGACCTCCATCAGGTTGCAAATTAAAAATAATTTTTTTCTGCATCTAGCTCTGAAAAAATATTTGGGCTTCTAGCAGTGTGTGGGACTTGGTCTATTAGTCCATCTATACTGACCTCCATCAGGTTGCAAATTGAATAAAAAAATTTTCTGCATCTAGCTCTGAAAAAATATTTGGGCTTCTAGCGGTGTGTGGGACTTGGTCTATTAGTCCATCTATACTGACCTCCATCAGGTTGCAAATTAAAAATAATTTTTTTCTGCATCTAGCTCTGAAAAAATATTTGGGCTTCTAGCAGTGTGTGGGACTTGGTCTATTAGTCCATCTATACTGACCTCCATCAGGTTGCAAATTAAAAATAATTTTTTTCTGCATCTAGCTCTGAAAAAATATTTGGGCTTCTAGCAGTGTGTGGGACTTGGTCTATTAGTCCATCTATACTGACCTCCATCAGGTTGCAAATTGAATAAAAAAAATTTCTGCATCTAGCTCTGAAAAAATATTTGGGCTTCTAGCGGTGTGTGGGACTTGGTCTATTAGTCCATCTATACTGACCTCCATCAGGTTGCAAATTAAAAATAATTTTTTTCTGCATCTAGCTCTGAAAAAATATTTGGGCTTCTAGCAGTGTGTGGGACTTGGTCTATTAGTCCATCTATACTGACCTCCATCAGGTTGCAAATTAAAAATAATTTTTTTCTTCATTTAGCTCTGAAAAAATATTTGGGCTTCTAGCAGTGTGTGGGACTTGTTCTATTAGTCCTTCTATACTGACCTCCAGCAGGTTGCAAATTGAATATAATTTTTTTCTGCATCTAGCTCTGAAAAAATATTTGGGCTTCTAGCGGTGTGTGGGACTTGGTCTATTAGTCCATCTATACTGACCTCCATCAGGTTGCAAATTAAAAATAATTTTTTTCTGCATCTAGCTCTGAAAAAATATTTGGGCTTCTAGCAGTGTGTGGGACTTGGTCTATTAGTCCATCTATACTGACCTCCATCAGGTTGCAAATTAAAAATAATTTTTTTCTTCATTTAGCTCTGAAAAAATATTTGGGCTTCTAGCAGTGTGTGGGACTTGTTCTATTAGTCCTTCTATACTGACCTCCATCAGGTTGCAAATTGAATATAATTTTTTTCTGCATCTAGCTCTGAAAAAATATTTGGGCTTCTAGCGGTGTGTGGGACTTGGTCTATTAGTCCATCTATACTGACCTCCATCAGGTTGCAAATTAAAAATAATTTTTTTCTGCATCTAGCTCTGAAAAAATATTTGGGCTTCTAGCAGTGTGTGGGACTTGGTCTATTAGTCCATCTATACTGACCTCCATCAGGTTGCAAATTGAATAAAAAAAATTTCTGAATCTAGCTCTGAAAAAATATTTGGGCTTCTAGCAGTGTGTGGGACTTGGTCTATTAGTCCATCTATACTGACCTCCATCAGGTTGCAAATTAAAAATAATTTTTTTCTGCATCTAACCCAGCCAATAGTTTTGGCCTAATACCACAGTTTGGCCACTCAGCTCTGCTCGGTTACCATCCATTGTTTTTTTGTGCAAACAACTCCAGAGTTGTGAATTAGTTAACCACCAAAATGAGTGGAAAAAGGCCTGCTGCTGGTGGAAAGGGGAATAGGCGTGTTGGGAAGGGGAAAAAAGGTTGTGTCCGTGGGGTAGGTGCAGAAGAAAGACCATCTTCCAGCCAAACTAAAATGTCTACTTCTTTTAGCGGACAATGTGATAAGATCCCTTTCTTACGGCCACGCCAATCGCTACAAATTCCAGATGAGGCACAAAAACAGCAGGTGCTTCAACGGATATCAAGTGCTCCTTTAAGTGGGCTCTCCTCCACATCAACTTCAACATCACAAATACTCCAGTCCTCAAAGGTGTCACCCAAATCGCACTTGCTTCCTCACAGCTCCCAAATCTCCAGCTGCCCGTCTGAGTATGAGGTAGAACAGATGGTTGAGTCTGCAGAGCTGTTTACTCATACTATAGCCTGGGAATCAGAGGTCGACTCCAGCGCTTCTGTGAATCCAGACGAGGAAATGATCTGCACTGATGCCCAGAATCTTTATGAGTCGGATCCAGGACCAGACGCAGAAGGTTCTGACCATAATGTAGACCCTCATTCCCAAACTGTAACTCCTGTTGGTGGAGACAATGAGGAAGACGATGATAAGACTCAAATACCTGATTGGAGCGACAACTTTAGTTTTTTGTCAGGGCAGGAACAGGTTGGCTCTGAGGACGACGGGTGTGATAACGCACAGGGTGATGATGATGAGGTCGGAGATCCCACTTACTGTCAACCCACAGTCAGCCAAGAGATGAGGTCAGCAGAGGAGGTGGAGGAAGATGCTAGTGACGACGAGGTCAGGTTGCGCCTTCCTGGACAGAGACGTAGTACTGGAAGCACGTCAACAACTGCATCCTCAAACACAACTCTGCCTCTCACCACAAGTCGTGGTGGCTCTTCAGGTCGCATGGGTGCTAAGCCTTGCATAGCCTGGGCATTTTTTCAGATCGATAAAGATGACCCAACTCGTGTTATCTGTAACATTTGTCAGCAAAAGCTAAGTAGAGGCCAAAAAATACATAGTTTGAGTACTTCATGCATGAACCGGCACATGGACATGAAGCATAAGTTGCAGTGGGAAGCTCAGTGTGCTACAATGCGGCCTAGCCGGCCGGGCCAACCACCGTCTGCCATATCTTGTGCATCCGCGGCCTCTTCATCCTCTGTGACTGGGGGGACAGCAGTCACACCTGTTTTGGGGCGCAGACCTGCCACCTCTTTACCCGCAACAGCCAGCATGATTGGCAGGTCATCATTTTCTTTGGAGGTGGTAACACCAGCTGGTCTTGAGCGCTGTCCGACATCGATAGCACCACCTTTGGATCAAGGCAACCTAACATGTCCGCCTGCATCTTCCTCACAGACCGGCAGTTTGCCGGGGACACCCTTATCAACCCCGTCTAAGCACAATAGCCAGCCCTCGGTCCCTCAGATGTGGACAAGTAAAAGACCATTTCCTCCTAGCCATGAGAAAGCTAAGAGGTTGAGTTTCACCATCTGCAAGCTCTTGGCTACAGAAATGCTGCCTTTCCGCCTGGTGGACACAGAGGATTTTCGAGACCTTATGTCCGTCGCAGTGCCCCAGTACCAGATGCCCAGTCGGCACTACTTCTCAAAGAAAGGTGTGCCTGCGCTCCACCAGCATGTCGCACACAACATCACCGCTTCTTTGAGAAACTCTGTGTGTGACAGGGTGCATTTCACCACAGACACTTGGACGAGTAGGCATGGACAGGGGCGTTACATGTCGCTGACTGGGCACTGGGTAACTATGGTGACAGCAGGACAAGGGGCTGCTGTCCAAGTCTTGCCGTCCCCACGAGTTGTGCGTCAATCCTCTTTATGTCAAAGTTCCTCCACTGCTTCTGCCTCCTCAACCTCCTCTCGGTCTTCCACCTGCACCCAAAGCCTGTCTGGTCATGCCACAAGCTTTCTAACTGCGCAGAAGGGATCCTGCACACCTCCTTACTATGCTGGCAGTAGGGCTCAACGTCATCAGGCGGTTTTTACTTTGAAATGTCTGGGAAATGTGAGTCACACAGCTGAGGAGTTGTGGTCAGCTCTGGAGAACCAATTTCATGAATGGTTGTCTCCACTGGAGCTGAAACCAGGGAAGGCCGTGTGCGACAATGCTGCAAACCTGGGTGCGGCCCTTCGCCGGGGCAATGTCACACACGTGCCTTGTATGGCTCACGTGTTGAACCAGGTTGTCCAGCAATTTTTAGCCCACTATCCCAGACTAGATGGCCTTCTGCAGAGGGCACGGTCGCTGTGTGCTCACTTCCGCCGTTCGCATCCCGCAGCTCAGCGACTTACATCTCTACAGAAGTCGTTGGGCCTGCCACTTCACCGGCTAAAATGCGATGTGCCTACCCGGTGGAATTCAACTCTGCACATGTTGCAGCGACTGTGGCAGCACCGACAAGCCCTGGTGCAATACGTTCTGACGTATAGCCTGGGCCAACGAGATTCAGAGGTGGGGCAAATCACGCTGGAGGAGTGGTCTCAGATCAGGGACCTATGCACCCTTCTGCACAGTTTTGAAATGGCGACAAAGATGTTTAGTGCTGACGATGCCATTATCAGCATGACTATTCCGGTGATTTACATGCTGGAGCACATGTTAAACAGAATTCGGAGTCAGGTGGTGGCACAAGAGGAGGTGGAGGAAGTAGAGGAGGAGGAGTTGTATGCGGAAGGGCTAACATCTGCAAGGTCCAGACGGTCGGCAGCACCAAGGCGGCAGGCATGTGAGGGTGGGGGAGATGATTTTACCAGGGCGCATGGTAGCAGCCAAACTAGTGAGGAAGGTGCAGGAGCCCAGGAAGAAGTGGAGGACGAACTGATGGAAGACTCATCAGATGAGGGAGACCTTGATCACATTTCTGTTGTGCGAGGTTGGGGGGAGAGGACAGAGGAAGGAAGCATGATTGTTACCTCGCCACCAACACAACAGGAACTTGGTGCTCCTGGATGCGCAACACACATGAGTGCCTTCTTGCTGCACTACCTGCAACATGACCCTCGAATTGTGAGAATTAGAAATAATCCTGACTACTGGGTTGCCACACTGTTAGATCCCCGGTACAAAAGTAAATTTGCAGAAATTATTCCTGCCATAGAAAGGGATGCACGCATGCAGGAGTATCAGCAGAGACTGTTGCAGAATCTTACATGTGCTTTTCCACAAAATACCAGTGGTGCACGTAGTGAATCTCACAGTTCCAACTTGCCAACCGTGGGACCGTCAAGTGTTCAGCACTCAAACCGTAACAGAACCACAGTATCTGCTGGTAACATCAATTTTGCGGAATCATTTCACCACTTTTTTAGCCCATCCTTTGCAAGGCCACAGGAGACAAGAAGTCTGACACATAGTCAACGCCTAGAGACGATGGTACAGGAGTATCTCCAAGTAAACATTGAAGCCACGACTGTGTCACTGGACCCTTGCTCTTTTTGGGCTTCCAATCTGGATAAATGGCCGGAGCTAGCCACTTACGCCTTGGAGATCTTGTCATGCCCCGCAGCCAGCGTTCTGTCTGAACGTGTGTTCAGCGCTGCTGGTGGTGTGCTGACAGATAAGCGCACGCGGCTCTCCACTGATAATGTAGACAGACTCACGTTCATAAAGATGAACAAATCATGGATCCGAAACGACTTTTCTACCCCTGTGTCATCCTGGGGAGAGTAAAAGCTTGATGATTGGTTAAAATCACCCTACCAACCGTTTTAAGCTTTCAAATTACTAATCATGTTTATCTGTATCTTGACTGGAAAATAATTTGGGCTTTGTAGCAGTGTGCAGCACTGATCCTATTAGGCCATCTATAATAAGCTTCACCAGATTTAAAATTAAAAATAATTTTTAGCTGCATCTAGCCCGGAAAATAATTTTGGGGCTCCGAGATGCGCAAGACACATAAGTGCCTTCTTGCTGCACTACCTGCAGCATGACCCTCATATTGTCAGAATTCGAAGTAATCATGACTACTGGGTTGCCACACTCTTAGATCCCCCAAACTTTTCGATCAACCTTTTCATTTTAATAAAGACCAAAAAAATGGTCATTTTTGAAATTATAAGCATTAGCAGGTTGTTAGAAACTGAAATCAAACAGTTTTCAACTCAAAACTTTATTCTAGGTGATGTTACATTTTCACATAGGACCCCTTGTTCGAAAGGAGCTTCTGAACTCTCTCGTCCATTGAATTTGTCAGGTTTTGGATGGTTTCTGCTTCAATTGATTTGCATGAGGACAGAATACCCTCCCAGAGCTGTTGCTTAGATGTGAACTGCCTCCCGCCATCATAGACACTCCTTTTAATGATGCTCCAAAGGTTCTGAATGGGGTAGAGGTCAGGGGAGCATGGGGGTCACACCATAAGTTTGTCCCCTTTTATGCCCATATCAGCCAGAGATGCAGATGTTTTATGTGCAGCATGAGATGGTGCATTATCATGCAGAAAAATGATCTTGCTGTGAAATACACGGTTCTTCTTCTTGAACCATGGCAGGAAGTGCTGTTTGAGAAAATCCACATACATTATGGAGTTCATCTTTAGCGCCTTCAGGGATCCTAAAGGGGCCGACAATCTCTCTCCCCATGATTCCAGCCCAAAACATTACTCCACCTCCTCCTTGTTGGCGCTGTAGCCGTGTTTGCGTGGGGTGTCCATCAACCAGCCATCCTCCACTCCATTCATCTGGACCATCGAGCGCTGCACGGCACTCATCCGTGAACAAAACAGTTTTGAAATCAGTCTTCATGTAATGTTTGGCCCACTGGAGCCGTTTCTGCTTGTGTGAAGTGGATAGAGGAGGTCGACAGGATGGCGTATGCACAGCTGCAAACCTCTGAAGGACCCTGCATCTTGTTGTTCGGGGGACGTTGGAGGCACAAGCAGCTTCAAAAACTTGTCTGCTGCTATGACAATGCTTTTTTGCCGCTGCTCTTTCAACCTGACGTAATTGCCTGTAGGAAAGAGTCCTCAATTTGCCCTTATCAGCACGCACACGTGTGTACTGTGAATCAGCTACATACTTCTTGATTGCCAAGACACTTCATCCTGATCATCGCACAATGTTGATTGTAGTCATGCCTTGACCTAAACACTCCACAATTTGTTGCTTCTCAGCAGCCGACACATCCTTTTTCTTTCCCATTTTGGCAGAAAATGTAGGCTGCTTAATAATGTGAGAGAGCCTTCTTAAGTAGTCTTGCCTTTCATTGGACACACCTGCCAAACTAATTAGCACAGGTGTCTGCAATTGCTTACAGTGATATAAAGAGCCCTGACACACATCACCATCAATGAGTTTAACTGACAAACAAACAAATTCTTCCCTTATCACTCCTAAACACTTTTTGCATAATAATTTGGAACGCGGTGTACATGTGCTTTTCCACAAAACACCAGTGGTTCACGTAGTGAATCTTACAGTTCTAACTTGCCAACCGTGGTCTGTATGGAATTGTTCAATAAAGGGCCCAAAATTAAGATAACATAGATGGGAGAGGTCTCTATGAATAGGAATTCCTAAGTATTTGATACCCTGTGAGGGCCAGGCAAAGGGAAAGTTGGACTGGATGGAATCCTATATGGATTTAGGGAGGGAGACATCGAGGGCCTCAGACTTCGCTGCATTGATTTTAAAATTTTACCATGTAACAAAGTGATCTATTTCAGCCATAACAGCAGGGATGGATATATGTGATTGAGTGATATATACTAGGACATCATCAGCAAATAGAGAGCACTTGTACTCAGTGCCTCCCACCTCAATCCACCTAATATTGGGGTTATGGCGAATTGATGAGAGCAGGTGCTCCGTCACTAGGATGTATAAGAGAGGGGACAGAGGACATCCCTGCCTTGTCCCATTGGTGATTGTGAAAGGTGATGAAAATGTTCTGACGCACCCCCTGGGCCTTGGGACACCCGGAGCCGGACCCTTTTTGGTGGATGCTGGTGGTTGTAGTCTTCGTGGCGGCGATCCGGTTCCGTGGCTCAGGGCGGTCAAACCAGTGGCGGAACTATTTATGTGGTTTTGATGTTTAAATGTCCGACTACGCCACCCGTGGATTGCGGTCAGAGTGAACCGCCGCTACAGGGCAGACCGCTAAGGCTGGTGTTGTGGGTGCAGCAGAGCGTAGCATAACTCCCCACGGGAGGAGTATAGCCTCAGGGCAGTGTATGCGGAGGATGGGGGTGATGGTGCAGGGCAGCAGCAGTAACGACACGGAGTCAGTGATGCAGTTCAGGGCCTTTACTCACAGTTCTTATTATCCAGACCACGTCTGCAGGTAACGGCTGCCCACGTCGTACTGTGCTCACCAGGTGAGGGGCTCAGACAACTCCCAGATAACTTTGGAGCGCTTCACAGGACCCCCTTTGTGTGTCCTTTGTCTGGCCTTTCTTACCAACACTTCTGTCCGGCTGCCTCGGGCCTCCTCTTGGTAAACTTGGCGCCAGTTTCCCTGACCCTATGTGGTGCCTTCCTAGCGGGTGGAGCAAGGGGCTGCGCCACATAAAATGTCAGAGCCTCCGGTTTCTAGCTGAGGGTCGTTTCCTGCCTCCACTAGTTCGGGGACCGGTCTCCCCCTTTGGCCTGACCCCTCCACGCAGGTGGATTCGGGCGTGCGGTGGCGACTCGCCCGTCCGCACCCCTGGGATCCCTTCATTCCTCGTTCCTGGAGCCTTCTCCGCTCCTCTTCCTTCCTTCTCCCTCTTGCAGGCCTGGGCCTCTGTTACTAGGCCCACCTCCGGAGCAGAGCTCATGCAGAGCCCCTGCTCCCTGCCACTTCTGCTCAGACTTCTCTGCACTGAACTAAGATGGTGCCCACCTTTTATACTCCCTTCTCAATGCACCCAGGAACTGCTTCCTCCCTGCTCCTGCACTACAGGGTTCCCCTTCCTCAGTGTTCCCTCCCCCCACTCCAGCCAGGGACAGGGACTGTCGTGCCCATCTCAGGGGCATATTGGTCGCCCTGCCCCACGGCAATGTGGTGTAATGCATGCAGGTGTCGGGTCCTGATCCACACTCCATCCTTACCTGAGAGTGAGATATCACACCTCTGGGTGAGGTGCAATACGTCTGTAGCAACCGAGCCCTCAGGGTGCTACAGTTCCATTTATCTTCAGCCTAGGTGACGTATTGCGATACAGGGCCGTGATTTTGGCTATAAAAGGGTCCCCTAGACCCCTACCCCAAGCTCTTTAAGAGAATCATATATGGCGTGCCAGAAGACTCTATGGAATGCTTTCTCAGCATCCAACGAGAGTATCTAATTACAAATTTTTAACTGCATCTAGCCCAGGAAATACTTTGTGCCTAGTAGCAGTGTCTGCTAGTCAGCGGATTATCCCGGCTGTTAAGCAAGCTACACCACCTGTAGTTTAGACACTTAATTTTTTCAAAGGAAATGCTTCGGGACCATGGGATACTTAGTGAAGAGCATCAGGAGGCACCCCAAGGCATAGGGGCTGGGACTGGCAGTAGGATGCCTTGCGGTGGACAGCCGAGCTCGATCCTTATAAAAGCTTTTTAACTGCAGCAGCTTTAGTGGACGCTACTGGAGCTGGAATTACCGCGGCTGCTGGCATGAGACTTGCCCTCCAATAGATCCTTGTAAATGGATTTAAAGTGTATTCATTCAAATTAGAGAGACAATTTAAATTAAAAAGCTTAGAGCTGCCTCCACCACAGGGGGGCTCGCTCGACCCACCAGCGGACAGGCACCAGTATTGGGAGAGGGGGGCTGGCCGTCAGGGTTCACCGCGGCTCTGGCACAAACCCGGCGACACGGAGGTGGCACGGGCAGGAGCGGACTGGCCGTGTCGGCTTCTCACTTTTTGGATTTTAGAAGGGCATGACATGCCTATATCTGTGTCTCCCCCTCCTTTTACTCCTCCACCTCTTTTATTTTCGCATGACTATATGTACTTGTCACTTTTCCATGTGTTAGTTATGTCTTCTGAGCAGTTTGTCAGCTTTTGGACACCTTTGAAGGTGTTTTCTATGTGTTTCTATGTGTTTTTGTTTGCCTGCCATTGGTTTTAACGGTGTTCGAACGTGTTCAACGAACAGTTCGACGAACAGTTCGGCGAACACACGGGTGTTCGACGAACCGAACCGAACTCGAACACTACGGGGGTGGCTCAACACTAGTTATAAGGGTTAAAACTTGACCAGCAATTTCTAATTTTTCCAACAAAATTTACAAAACCATTTTTTAGGGACCACATCACATTTGAAGTGACTTTGAGGGGCTTTTATAACAGAAAATACCCAAAAGTGACACCATTCTAAAAACTGCACCCCTCAAGGTGCTCAAAACCACATTCAAGAAGTTTATTAATCCTTCAGGTGCTTCACAGAAATTTTGGAATGTGGAAGAAAACAAAAAATATTTAACTTTTTTCACAATAATGTTACTTAGACCAATTTTTTTAAATTTCGCAAGGGTAACAGGAAAAAATGGACCTCAAAATTTTTTTGTGCAATTTCTCCTGAGCACGCCGATACCCCATGTGTGGGGGAAAACTACTGTTTGGGCACATGGCAACATGGCAGGGTTTGGAAGGGAAGGAGCGCCATTTGATTTTTTGAATGTAAAAATTTGCTTGAATAATTAGCAGACGCCATGTCGCGTTTGGGAGCCCATGATGTGCCTAAACAGTGGAAACCTCCCACAACCTTTTTTGTATAACAGCCGAAAAATATATGGGGCAGAGACTTGAGCATGTCACTCGAGCACCCGCGATACTCGGTGCATTCCCGGGCACTTGCAAACTCAACTAGCGAGCACTTGCACTCAACACTAGTCGCCATATCGTCATCTTTTTTTTCTTTACTTTTGAAAAAATACCAACCCCAACACAATCCTAACCCCAACCCTAACACAACCCTAACCCTAGCTCAACCCTAATCCTAGCACAACACTAACCATAGAGCTTATTTTTTACGGCGTTCCTCATGCGGTATAAGTGATTAGATTACTTTATTCTTCGGGTCGGTGCGATTACAGCAATACCAGATTATTATCGGGTTTTTATGTTTGGCAGCTGTCACACACTAAAATACGCTTTTTTTGCAAAGACTAGTTTTTGCAATCATTTTTCCATATTTCGGCCGGCAGAGTCATGTAAGGGCTTGTTTTTTGCGGGACCAGTTGAAGTTTTTATTGGTACCATTTTCGGGAAAGTTACATTTTTTGATCACTTTCTATTCCAATTTTTGGGAGGCAGAATATACAAAAACCAACAATTCAGGAATTCTTTTTTTTTTTTATGCCGTTCCACATGTGGTAAAATTGATAAGGTAGCTTTATTCTTCGTGTCAGTACGTTTACAGCAGTATCACATTTATATCTTTTTTTATGGTTTTGGCGCTTTTACCAATAAAAACTATTTTATAGAAAAATATTTTTTTTGCATCGGTTTATTCTGAGAGCACTAACTTTTTTATTTTTCGGCTAATGGAGCTGTATGGCGGCTTGTTTTTTGCAGGACAAGATGACGTTTTCAGCAGTAACATTTTTATTTACATTCGTCTTTTTGATCGCGTTTTATCCCATTTTTTGTTTGGCGGTATGATGATAAAGCATCTTTTTTTGCTTAGTTTTTTATTTTTTACCGTGTTCACTAAAGGGGTTAACTAGTGGAACAATTTTATAGGTCAGGTCGTTCCGGACGTGGTGATACCAAATATGTGTACTTTTATTGTTTTTTTTCATAATATTTATTTATGGGTACAGTATATATATAAATATATATATTTTTTTTTTGATTATTTTTTCTTTTTTTAATATTTTTACAATTTTTTATTTTTTTTCACTTTCTGACACTTCTTTCACTTTTACACTTTGTGCCTTTCATTTTTTGCAGGCTGATCGCTTGTCTAGCATAGAGATGCTGCAGTATCCCTGTGTTATGCAGGATGTCAGTTTTGCACTGGCACAAATTAGATAGATCGTGCACTGCGAACAATCTATCTAACTTCCTGATGACTGGTGACTCAGATATAGTCATGACGACATTGGGTCACCATGGCAACGATCAGGACCCCGCGCTGACAGTGTAGCTCTATGCATTACACACTTTGGAGCATGCGCAATGTAACTTTCAGGATGCCGAGAGTGGGGTGGATACTATGAAATCAATGGTAATGGTGGGGTGAGTCATTATAATAACAAATTAATTGCACATGAGATGATTATGATCAATTAATATGTAATATGACTATATGCACTTGTGATGATAAAGAATTTATATATGTTCAATGAATTCAATATAATGACACATATAGATCTTGCACTGTGCACTTTATATGTATGTATTATTGAATTCTATGACTTTATATGTTAATCATTATATAACTGGAACACCTATTTATATGTCTATGGCATAACACTGCATTGCTTGAAAAAGTTCCTCGCTTAGAACGAAACAATGCCTTGACATGATGGGTCAATAAATCAATCACCTTAAATTGGAATCCTTGGAGTGCTGCCTTTAATTTTTTATTTATTCTTTGACTTGTTTGAAGGTTTGGCATTGGCATTGTCTATGAGTCTTTGCTCCCACCTGTGTATTTTGTCATATATATATATATATATATATATATATATATATATATATATATATATATACAGTACAGACCAAAAGTTTGGACACACCTTCTCATTTAAAGATTTTTCTGCATTTTCATGACTTTGAAAATTGTACATTCACACTGAAGGCATCAAAACTATGAATTAACACATGTGGAATTATATACTTAAAAAAAGTGTGAAACAACTGAAAATATGTCTTATATTCTAGGTTCTTCAAAGTAGCTACCTTTTGCTTTGATGACTGCTTTGCACACTCTTGACATTCTCTTGATGAGCTTCAAGAGGTAGCCACCGGAAATGGTTTTCACTTCACAGGTGTGCCCTGTCAGGTTTAATAAGTGGGATTTTTTGCCTTATAAATGGGGTTGGGACCATCAGTTATGTTGTGCAGAAGTCAGGTGGATACACAGCTGATAGTCCTACTGAATAGACTGTTAGAATTTGTATTATGGCAAGAAAATAGCAGCTAAGTATAGAAAAACGAGTGGCCATCATTACTTTAAGAAATGAAGGTCAGTCAGTCCGAAAAATTGGGCAAACTTAGAAAGTGTCCCCAAGTGCAGTTGCAAAAACCATCAAGCGCTACAAAGAAACTGGCTCACATGGGGACCGCCCCAGGAAAGGAAGACCAAGAGTCACCTCTGCTTCTGAGGATAAGTTTATCTGAGTCACCAGCCTCAGAAATCGCAGGCTAACAGCAGCTCAGATTAGAGACAAGGTCAATGCCACACAGAATTCTAGCAGCAGACACATCTCTATAACAACTGTTAAGAGGAGACTTTGTGGAACAGGCCTTCATGGTAAAATAGCTGCTAGGAAACCACTGCTAAGGACAGGTAACAAGCAGAAGAGACTTGTTTGGGCTAAAGAACACAAGGAATGGACATTAGACCAGTAGAAATCTGTGCTTTGGTCAGATGAATCCAAATTTGAGATCATTGGTTCCAACCACCGTGTCTTTGTGCGACGCAGAAAAGGTGAATGGATGGACTCTACATGCCTGGTTCTCACCATGAAGCATGGAGGAGGAGGAGTGATGGTGTAGGGGTGCTTTGTTGGTGACACTGTTGGGGATTTATTCAAAATTGCAGGCATACTGAACCAGCATGGCTACCATAGCATCTTGCAGCGGCATGCTATTCCATCTGGTTTGCGTTTAGTTGGACCATCATTTATTTTTCAACAGGACAATGACCCCAAACATACCTCCAGGCTGTGTAAGGGCTATTTGACCAAGCAGGAGAGTGATGGGGTGCTACACCAGATGACCTGGCCTCCAGTCACCAGACCTTAACCCAATCGAGATGGTTTGGGGTGAGCTGGACCACAGAGTGAAGGCAAAAGGGCCAACAAGTGCTAAGCATCTCTGGGAACTCCTTCAAGATTGTTGGAAGACCATTTCCGGTGACTACCTCTTGAAGCTCATCAAGAGAATGCCAAGTGTGTGCAAAGCAGTCATCAAAGCAAAAGGTGGCTACTTTGAAGAACCTAGAATATAAGACCTATTTTCAGTTGTTTCACACTTTTTTGTTAAATATATAATTCCACGTGTTAATTCATAGTTTTGATGCCTTCAGTGTGAATGTACAATTTTCATAGTCATGAAAATACAGAAATTTCTTTAAATGAGAAGGTGTGTCCAAACTTTTGGTCTGTACTGTGTGTGTATATATATAGACATATGTATCAGAAGCCCCCTCCATCGTACTGTCTTAGTTGCCTGTAGACAAAGGAATGTCCAGTCACTTGAAAACAGGTTTTGACAGGATGGGTGGAAATGAACAAAGAACCATAGCCAGTGGGTGGGGAAAATACAATAGACTGGTGACCTGATTCCCCCTACACCTGGGACTAGACACGCCCCTCTTCAAATGAATGTAAATTTCCCAAATTTTCTCCCTCTGTTATTCCTTGGGCACCATGATGAGCACATTGGTCTAAGTATATTTATATATCTCTGCACTGTATTAACCCCTTGATATATATATATATAGGGACAGTTAGCAATGTTAGACGGGAGAGCTGATATTGCATGTAGTTTGGGAAATATTATTAGTTAATTGTGGGTTTGATTGTGTGGTATTGTGCTATTACTGTACTGTCATTGTACCACCAATATATGTGTGTGTGTGTATATATATATATTTATAGTCACCAGCTTGAGTATAAATATATATGTATGTAAAAGACTGTAGACTTGTGTGTAATAAATATTCTTTATAGACACACGGTTTTGTCTCAGTAGTATATATAAGGAGCAGATAATGTTAATGCATCACTACGTTGGATAGCAATTGTTGCTGATCAAAGCTGACATTAATAATTAATATCAGACCCCAATAGAGGTGTAGCAAAGTCCTCCTCTAATAATTAGTATTTTGGAGGGAAACTTTGCCGCCGTATTACAAGGCTATAGGAAGATAGCAAAGCGTTTTCAAGTTGCCCTTTCCTCAGTTCAAAATGTAATTAAGAAATGGCAGTTAACAGGAACAGTAGAGGTCAAGATAAGGTCTGGAAGACCAAGCAATATTTCAGTGAGAGCTGCTCATAGGATTGCTAGAGAGGCAAATCAGAACCCTCGCTTGACTGCAAAAGACCCTCAGAAAGATTTAGCAGACTCTGGAGGTGTGGTACATTGTTTTACTGTTCAGAGACACCTTCACAAATATGGCCTTCATGGAAGAGTCATCAGAAGAAAACCTCTCATGTGTCCTCACCATAAAATTCGCAGTCAGAAGTATGCAAAAGAACATCTAAACAAGCCCGATGCATTTTGGAAACAAGTCCTGCGGACCGATGAGGTTAAAATATAACTATTTGGCCACAATGATCAAAAGGTTGTGTGGAGAAAAAAAGGCACAGAATTTTAGGAATAGAACATCTCGCCAACCATTAAGCAAGGGGGTAAATAAATCAATCATGCTTTGGGGTTGTGTTGCAGCCAATAACACGGGGAAGAATGAATTCAATGAAATTTCAACGAATTCTTGAAAAATCACTTTTTCACACAGGGCCCTGTAGGTTTGAATTTCTTTTTCTCTTACTAATAAAGACCTTCATTTAAAAATTGCATCTTGTGTTTACTTGTGTTATCTTTGTCTAATATTTAAATTAGTTTTTTGATCTGAAACATTTAAGTGTGACAAACATGCAAAAGAATATGAAATCAGGAAGGCGGCAAACACTTTTTCACACCACTAATATGCTCACTGTGATTTCCCCAATAAACAGCCTAGTAGTGGAAGCAGCCAAGGTCCTGTCCATCATTCATCAGATAATTGCATAATTGTCCTGATGATTGGAGGCAGCAGAGTTGTGTTCCATGGCAACCGATGTCAGCGGTGGGATCTGTGTCATCTCTCCGGTGTCATCTGTGACAAAGTGGTAGCAGTGGTGGGTTCAGCTTGACCCCCCCAGCTGTGGATTCTTGACATAATGCATAACAAAAAGGAAATAACTTTTTAATATACTTTGTTTTTAAATCATCACCATTGTAAAGGTCTCAATCAATAGAAATCAGTGAATCGAAACATTATATTACATCCCAACCTACTGTCTCCTTCCCCGTTCCTGTAGAATGTAAGCCCGCAAGGGCAGGGTCCTCTTCCCTCTGTACCAGTCTATCATTGTTAGTTCATATACTGTAAGTGATGTTTGTATTTGGTATGTAACCCCTTCTCATGTACAGCACCATGGAATCAATGGCGCTATATAAATAATTAAAAATAATAATAATCCAGAAGCTGCTTCTCTTACCTAATCAAGGCCAATGTAACATGGTTTTTAGTCAGAGTTAAAACAAATTAAAACTACGCTACTGAAAACTGAATCACAAAACTACAGCAATTTGCAGTACATGTCGCAGATAGGAGGCACATTTCTACCCAGTGGCCACATCGTATATAAACATCTTTAATTTGTGATTTTTGGAACACACCTTTAATCACCTAGAGTGGTGCTTGAAAGTTTGTGAACCCTTCAGATTTTTCAATTTGTTTGCCTAAATTTGACCTAAAACTAAATCATATTTTCACACGTGTTTGATTTGCTTCGCTTTACCTACTTTTAGAACCTGAGGCAAAATATTAGACTTCAACATTTTTTAAATGAGGCAAATGATCCAGAATCACATATCTGTGAGTGGCAATAGTATGTGAACCTGAAGGATTAGCAGATAATTTGAAGGTGAAATGAATGTCTTGTGTTTTCAATCAATGGGTTGACAATTAGGTGTGAGTAATCATACCAATTTATTTAAAGAACAGGGATCCATCCAGTCTGAGCTTCACAACACATTTGGTGTGTGCCATGATACACTTCTAAGGTTCTCAGAAATCTCCTTTGTGGCGGGAAAAAGTTACACATCCATTTGCGTTTGGATTGTTGGAGTCCAAACAGCATATGTACAAAAGGAAGGAATTCAAGACCATTTTTACAATCCCCAGGAGTGGTTGACTAATGAAGCTCACTCTAACAGCCAGCTTTATTATACTCAATGTGATAACTAAGGAACCCAGGGTAATTTCTTAGCATCTAAAAGGCCTCTCTTATTTTACAATCCTTCTGTAGGTGGACTCAAACAATATTGCAAGAAGAAAGCCACTGCTCTTCAAGAAGAAAATTCATGCCCATCTTCAGTTTGGTTAGGACCACCTGGACAAGCAAAAAGGCTATTGAAACAATGTTTTGTGGATGGAAAAGACCAAAATAGAGCTTTTTGGTTTGAATAACAAGTGTCATGTTTGGAAAAGGGAAAACAATGCTCTAGAGCAGTGGTTTCCAACCTTTCTGACCTCAAGAGCCACATTCATCTCTGAGAGATGGTTGCAAACCACGTCCAGCTCCCGCCCTCCTCACCGTAATCGCAACCAAAACCCCCATATGGGTACAATGATGACCAAAGCTTTTCCGCAGAAATCACCCCACAGCAGTATGCCAAGATCCAGGGGTTATCACAATACTCCCATTCAGTATTCTCCCATCATGCTCTCCCACCACACTGTCGCATCCAGTTTCAAGCACCTCCTCTCACAGGTAGTATCATCCTGTCTCCAGCGTACCATACTTAAATTATCTCTAAACCCTTAAGCCAGTATATGTGCATCCAGATCTGCTCTTCTGTGCAGGTCTACGCACAAAATTCACTATTTTGACATGTGCTCTTCATACCTGTTTGGTAGACCTGGACCTAATGCACTAAGATGGCAGACAGCCGCTAGCTACAATTCATGGGACTACGAGTCACATGTGGCTCCTGAGGTACAGGTTGGGGACCCCTGCTCTAGAACATAAAAACCTCATATAATCTTGTCAAAGTGGTAGTAGTATGTTGGTTTGGGCCTGTTTTGCTACATCTGGGCCAGGACGGCATGCCATGATTAATGGAACAATGAAATCTAAATTCTAATAGCAAATTCTAAAAGGAAAAACCATCAGCACTTCTGTCCTTGAGTTGAATCTGAAGAGAACTTAGTTCATGCAGCAAGACAACGACCCAAAGCACACAAGTCACTCTACAAAAAGAATGGTCAAAGAAGAATAAAGTAAACATTTTGGAATGGCCAAATCAAAGTCCTGATCTTAATCCTATAGAAATGTTGTGGAAGGACATGAAGCGAGCAGTTCACGAAGGAATTTTAGTCCATTCCTCCCTACAAAACATCTTCAGCTGTGATATGTTGGGGGCTTTTCTCCCAAGTAGATGTGCAAGTCTAAGCTCCAATTATCCAAAATATCTTAAGCAATAACTGATTCTACAGTAAGTCACACCATATATTTAAATCAAAGTTTCATATACTTTTGCCACTGAAAGATGTGTTTGTATAATTTGCATGATGTAAAAATATGACAATAGTTCCAATATTTTTGCCTTTTTTTTCTTGTCCCTTGTGTGAAAATCTAATAAAGTAGATCTACAGTATCTTTAGGTCAAATTTATTCAGAAATATCGAAAATTATGAAGGGTTGAAAAACTTTAAAGCACCACTATAAAGATAGGATAAGTGATAAGTGTCTTGAGACGATACCAGCTATGAGACCCATAGCCATCAATCATAAGAATGGGGATCCTGTGTTCCCAGTTGAAGCAGAAATGCAGTAATGTGCCATTCAATGTCTATGAGACTGACAAAGATAGCCAAGTACCAGTGTCAAGGTAAAATATATATATTATAGAAAATCAATTAGTTTCTTTTAATAGATTACCTAATCAGTGTGAATTAATATAGAGATGATGGAATAATCTATGTGTATGTATGTATGCAAATGTGCATATGCACATGGATTATGTTAATAGTTAAAGAATATATATCTAACAGTTTCTGTTCTTATTGTAGACATGAACAACTAAATGATTTCCTGGGAATGACGTATGCGCATGGCTGATAACAGAGAGATTCATGTCGAGTTGGCAAAGATGGCGCTGAGAGACGACTTCACCCCTCCCATCAGAATTCCTAAAGGGTTACTGAGGCCAAGATATACATGGATGAGCAAATTGCAGTGTGCCAAGTTATCAGAAAGAGCAATGAATTTTACTAATCCCACCTAGAAGGAGAATACTATATAACCCCATGTCTACGTAATAAAGTATGCCATTTGCGTGGTTCAGTCTCTGAGTGAAGTTTTTCAACCAGATTAGCAAATCTGGTTAATTAGCTTCTCTGCATGCACTCGGACATCTTTAATTTGGAGGAGAGCAGTTACCTAGTGTATCTTAAATTGGTGAAACCTCTACAAATGGTGCCGTGACTCGGATTACACTCGAGTGGACTCTAGGTCTTGGGGTGCCCATCACCGGACCACCTACGGATGA
The DNA here is from genome assembly GCF_046119375.1 of Phyllobates terribilis. Classification (NCBI taxonomy): domain Eukaryota; kingdom Metazoa; phylum Chordata; class Amphibia; order Anura; family Dendrobatidae; genus Phyllobates; species Phyllobates terribilis. The sequence goes on from NW_027362762.1 coordinate 613,381,288, forward strand.
GCCGGGACTGCTTAAAGCGAGAGCCTGATCAACTCTCATCACTGAATACGTTAAGTCTGCTGATTTAATGAATCCATAGTGCTTATTCATATTTTGAGCGGTCTCTGGTGAGTTTGTAGTGTCTAGAGTGGCCCTTAGGGACAGCCCCGTGTGACTGGGCGGGTTCCCGCTGTGTGATTCCAAGAACTCTGGTGTGTAGTCGCTCCTGGCTAACTACTGCTCTGTGGTTTCTGAGGTGTTCGGTCCCATTAGAACGATCTTTGTACACAGGGGCGTACAAGTATACACTTGAGAATTTAGGAACATTTCTTTGTTTATAACGCGGGCAAGCGGGGAGTGACGTTGCTGATAAGTCGTGTATTAAGACACCATTAGGGCGCGGGCAAGCGGGGCCAACCAATCCTCTATTAAGTTGTGTATTAAGTCATGGGGCACGCGGGGAGTGAAGTTGCTGATAAGTCGTGTATTAAGGCACCATTAGGGCGCGGGCACGAGGGGTCAACCAATCCTCTATTAAGATGTGGAATACGCAGGGAGCCAACTGAAACACTAAGCCGTATATTAAGACGTCACTAGGACGCGGGTGCGCGGGGTCTTCGGTGCTTCATTAAGTCGTAAAAGAATCAATTCAGTGCTTGGTAGGGAGTGTAGGGACCTGTTACAATTCTACTTGTGTATCAGTTGCCTGGTCTGATCATAAGTCTAAGGGGACGGAACGCCTGGAGCCAAAATCATGGAAAACCTAAAGACATTGTTTGTGTCGCAGGGGTCGCTCGATCAGGAGCAACAGGACCCCAAAGATATAGTTGCTAGAAAAGAAGGAAGGAAATATGTAGAGAAAAACAAAAAAGTAATGTCATTGTGTGGGTTGTACCCGGGGGGTATATTACAGTACGATATGTTGAATGCAGCAATTTGTGAGAACAGGGGAAAACTCGAAGATAATGGGTTGTTACAAAGTGCATACATGTGGAAAAAGGTTGCGCTGAGTTTATCGAAAGAAGGGTTTGTGGAAATTGAGGATAGGGATAACAAAGGGAACATCACTAGTTATTTCTATGTTAGAGAGATGCCTCCGTCACCACCCTATAATGGCGGCGCAATGAATTGTTGGGTGTGTTCTAATTGTGGTCAGCAGAATCCATGGTCAGCAGATTATTGTGTTGCATGTCACGCGCCCCATCCAGGGGGCCCACCCCTCACTACGACCCAAGCCACTCCTAGTGTCCCATCCTTATTCGTTATACCTATGTCCGCCCAAAGTTCCAACTCTCCTTGCATCACCTCTGGCCTCTGACCAGACGTCAATGGGTGTGCTCCTTCCCAGTGGTACGCACCATTCTTGTAGTGTGCTTCCTTCCGGTGGCGGCCATCTTGGCGCACCCGGAATACAGGCCGCAATACACACTACACCCGGAACATCAACCACAACATTTACTCCTATACCAGTGTGTCGGATTGTCACTCCGGATGGTGCATACTATGTCCAAAAAGACTATGTCCAAAAAGACTATGTCCCTCTCTATCCTCATTTGCCTAGTGCCGAAACTCTATTTAATAGTCCGGAGTTCCGGCATGAAAACTTGGACTGGCGAGACAGGCAGCCGGCCTACAGTACAGACCAAAAGTTTGGACACACCTTCTCATTTAAAGATTTTTCTGTATTTTCATGACTATAAAAATTGTACATTCACACTGAAGGCATCAGAACTATGAATTAACACATGTGAAATTATATACTTAACAAAAAAGTGTGAAACAACTGAAAATATGTCTTATATTCTAGGTTCTTCAAAGTAGCCACCTTTTGCTTTGATGACTGCTTTGCACACTCTTGGCATTCTCTTGATGAGCTTCAAGAGGTAGTCACCGGAAATAGTTTTCACTTCACAGGTGTGCCCTATCAGGTTTAATAAGTGGGATTTCTTGCCTTATAACTGGGGTTGGGACCATCAGTTGTGTTGTGCAGAAGTCTGGTGGATATACAGCTGATAGTCCTACTGAATAGACTGTTAGCTGCTTTTTTCTTGCCATAATACAAATTCTAAGTAAAGAAAAATGAGTGGCCATCATTATTTTAAGAAATGAAGGTCAGTCAGTCCAAAAAATTGGGCAAACTTTGAAAGTGTCCCCAAGTGCAGTTGCAAAAACCATCAAGCGCTACAAAGAAACTGGCTCACATGAGGACCGCTCCAGGAAAGGAAGACCAAGAGTCACCTCTGCTTCTGAGGATAAGTTTATCCGAGTCACCAGCCTCAGAAATCGCAGGTTAACAGCAGCTCAGATTAGAGACCAGGTCAATCCCACACACAGTTCTAGCAGCAGACACATCTCTACAACAACTGTTAAGAGGAGACTTTGTGCAGCAGGCCTTCATGGTAAAATATCTGCTAGGAAACCACTGCTAAGGACAGGCAACAAGCAGAAGAGACTTGTTTGGGTTAAAGAACACAAGGAATGGACATCAGACCAGTGGAAATCTGTAGTTTGGTCTGATGAATCCAAATTTGAGATCTTTGGTTCCAACCACCGTGTCTTTGTGCGAAGCAGAAAAAGTGAACGGATGGACTCTACATGCCTGGTTCCCACCGTGAAGCATGGAGGAGGAGGTGTGATGGTGTGGGGGTGCTTTTCTGGTGACACTGTTGGGGATTTATTCAAAATTGAAGGCATACTGAACCAGCATGGCTACCACAGCATCTTGCAGTGGCATGCTATTCCATCCGGTTTGCGTTTATTTGGACCATCATTTATTTTTCAACAGGACAATGACCCCAAACACACCTCCAGGCTGTGTAAGGGCTATTTGACCAAGTAGGAGAGTGATGGGGTGCTGCGCCAGATGACCTGGCCTCCACAGTCACAGACCTGAATCCAATCGAGATGGTTTGGGATGAGCTGGACCGCAGAGTGAAGGCAAAAGGGTCAACAAGTGCTAAGCATCTCTGGGAACTCCTTCAAGGTTGTTGGAAGACCATTTCCGGTGACTACCTCTTGAAGCTCATCAAGAGAATGCCAAGAGTGTGCAAAGCAGTCATCAAAGCAAAAGGTGGCTACTTTGAAGAACCTAGAATATAAGACATATTTTCAGCTGTTTCACACTTTTTTGTTAAATATATAATTCCACATGTGTTAATTCATAGTTTTGATGCCTTCAGTGTGAATGTACAATTTTCATAGTCATGAAAATACAGAAAAATCTTAAAATGAGAAGGTGTGTCCAAACTTTTGGTCTGTACTGTAGGCCGGCTGCCTGTCTCGCCAGTCCAAGTTTTCCTGAAAGAAGGTGCACGGATTCCCAGACTCCCACAGTACCCACTGAAAGCAGCCCAAGAAGCGTCATTAGATGCCCAGATCCAAGAATTACTCAAGAAAGGAGCATTAATTCCCTGTGTTTCTCCTGCTAATACTCCATTGTTTCCAGTGAAGAAGAAAACTGCAAGAGGAGAACCGGATAAATTTAGGATGGTGCAAGATCTGAGAGCTGTGAATGCAGTTACAATCCTGGAGACCCCAGTGGTGCCAAATCCACATACATTACTCAGTGAAATTCCCCCTGAGGCAACGCATTTTACAGTAATTAACTTGGCCTTCTTCAGTGTGCCTCTGCATCCAGACTGTCAGTATCTTTTTGCTTTTACACACAGAGGAGTGCAGTACACCTGGACCGTTATGCCTCAAGGAGCTCAGAACTCTCCTCATCACTTCACATTGACCTTAAATACCTGTCTCCAGCCCTGGAAGAGTGAGAACCCTGAAGTCACATTGATACAATATGCTGATTCGAGGGACCATGATTGCCTTGAGGTCATGAAGGCAGAAACCTCTCACCTACCTACTGTCTCTGAACAGCCACTACCTGAAGCGGATATGATACTGTACACTGACGGGTCCAGATATGCAGATGAATATGGAACTTACCATACCGGATATGGGGTGGTGTCCCCACCAACAGTTGTTTCTGCTAGACCACTGCCATCTTATATGTCAGCTCAAGAGGCCGAACTGTATGCTCTGACCAAAGTGCGCAGAGAGTTGAGTAGCCAGTATCTACACGGACTCGAGGTATGGATTCGGGATTGCCCTGTGGGGCTACAAGACAGCCAGTGGAGCTCCAATCCGGAACGCAGTGGCAGTGAGAACTCTTCTAGAAGCTCTGAAGTTACCTAGTCAAGTGGCTGTGGTCAAAATTAGGGCTCATGGGAAACTGAATTCGGAGGAAGCCAAGGAGAATCATCTGGCTGACATTACAGCAAAAGCAGCAGCTATGGAAATTTTTTTTCCAGAGGAAGCAGAGGTGTCGGGGGGTACGGAGGTGTTTGTGCTCACCAGGAGTCAGAGACAACGAGGTGATGAAGAAGAAACGGGAATGAGAAATTTGGGGATGGAACAAGAAGAGGAAGAAGATGAAGAGGAGAAAAGACTGGAAGAGAATCTGGCACACAGGACTTTAGTGGACCGGCAGAATGCGGTAACAGAAGAAGAAAAACAAGGATGGATTAGAAGGGGAGGAATGTTTTGTAATGACAGAATCTGGAGAGTGGGAAGAAGAATATGTCTGCCAAGAGCACTGTATCCTGCAGTGGTTCAGTGGGCTCATGGAAAGGTACATAGAGGGAAGAATCAGCTATGAATAAACTCTATATTGCACCCAAGATCTCAGCTCTTGCTACAAACTATACTAGGAGCTGTGAGATTTGAAACACTTGTAATCCTGGAAGAACAGAACATGTGCCAAAGAAGAAGCTGGCAAAGTCACGGTATCCTTTCCAGAGAATCCAAATTGATCATATGCAATTACCCAAGAGTAGAAGACATGAATATGTTCTGGTGGTGGTGGATATGTTTTCCGGCTGGACAGAAGCATACCCAGTGGCCAACATGACTGCTGGAACCACAGTGAAAAGGCTTCTGGCAGAACTTATCTGCAGATTCGGGATTCCAGAAGTGATTGAAAGTGATCAAGGACCCGCCTTCACTGCAGAAGTTACCAAATCAATCTGGGAGATGATTGGGGCGGATTTGGGCCTGCATATTCATTATCATCCTCAAAGTAGTGGCAAAGTTGAAAGGATGAATGGCACTTTGAAAAACCAAATTCTTAAAGCCAGTAAAGAATTGTCACTTCCATGGCCGGAGGTGCTGTCTATTGCCCTATACTCAGTCCGAAATACCCCGAGACAACCCACAGGGCTCACACCATATGAGATCTTGTTTGGGGGGCCACCTAGAATGGGTCGATATTACCCACAGCAGCTTAGTTCAGGGAATGATAAGCTTGTGAATTTTGTTGTCGGACTTGCTAAAAAGTTAAAACTAACACATGCTCCAGTGATCTCTTCTGTTCCAGACTCAGATCTTGAACCAGGTACTCACAGCCTCCAGTCTGGAGATTTTGTCTGGATAAAGAATCACGTGCTAGGCACACTGGATGCCAGATTTGAAGGGCCCTACCAAGTGTTGCTTACATCACCTACAGCTGTGAAGGTCGAAGGCTGAACATCATGGGTCCACACATCCCATTGCAAGAAAGCGGTCTCAGACCCACAACCCTGATGTTCCTTTTTCTGATGACGGTAGCTATGGGGGAAGCCTTTGTTATGGTAACACGTGCATTCCAAACAATTATTACTAAAGAGAATGATATTCCAGTTTTCTGGTACACTTCCTTGAGTGTGGTGACTTTCCAATTTGATTGCTGTGGGATAATATCTTGTAGGGGGTATGAGAGATTGAGTAGTGACGTATACTGGATTTGTGGTGACATGAAGATTAGGACTAGACTAGAGGGCAAATGGACTGGGGACTGTGCCTTAACTAAAGCAATAATGTCTGTTTACCTTATATCTGAGGCCCAGGAATCCAAAGAGGAAATAAAGGCTGTGTTTGCAGGTACATACAGGGCCATGAGAGAAGTTAGCGCTAAAGGCAGTTTTGACCCACATATATATATATTGATGTTCTCGGAGTGCCTAGGGGGGTGCCAGATGAATTCAAGGCCCGAGACCAAGTGAAGGCGGGATTTGAGTCCATAATACCCATAATAACCGTTAACAAGAACGTAGATTGGATAAATTACATATATTATAACCAACAAAGATTTGTCAATTACACCAAAGATGCCTTACAAGGGATAGCTGACCAACTAACACCCACATCTACCATGGCCTTCCAAAACAGAATAGCTCTGGATATGTTACTTGCAGAAAAAGGAGGGATATGCAAAATGATAGGTAAGCATTGTTGTACTTATATCCCGGACAATACCGGCCCCACAGGGAAAGTTACTAAGGCTCTCAAAAAGTTGACAAATTTAAGCGAAGAACTGGAAAGGAATTCAGGTGTGACTGATCACTGGGAAAAATATTTTTCTTGGATGAGAGATTGGAAGAGTTGGTTAATCGAAGGGGGAATTATTTTACTAAGTGTGATAATTCTAATTAGTGTATTGCTGATCTGTGTGATTCCCTGTGTCAAGAGGTTAATTGCCAAAACAGTAGATGCAGCAGTACCTGTCAGCGTCTTGTCCGAAGAATCTAATGAAGAGGCCTATGAACAAACAGTTCCCCTTAGAACAAAGGTGTTGTACCAGAGAGATCACCGGAAGTAAATGAGTTTGTAAAGTTAATATCCATATTTCTGTGTTAGGGGTGGCCCTCGATTACCCAGTCACTAGATCTTTTAGGGTCTCCATCCCTTCCCTGTAGGTCTTCGTTTGAGTTAGATTTAGGAAACGTCGGTGGGTCCATCTAAAAGGAACAGGGAGCCCGCCACATCGTAGGGTTCCAGAATAGTCTTAACATAGGGTCAATTCCTTCTCCCCCTCTGATTTTTAGCATATGAATATTAAAAGCAAATAATTGATTTTCTATAATATATATATTTTACCTTGACAGACCCCCCTAAAATCAATTAGTTTATTTTAATAGATTACCTAATCAGTGTGAATTAATATAGAGATGATGGAATAATCTATGTGTATGTATGTATGCAAATGTGTATATGCACATGGATTATGTTAATAGTTAAAGAATATATATTTAACAGTTTCTGTTCTTATTGTAGACATGAACAACTTAATGATTTCCTGGGAATGACGTATGCATGTGCATGGCTGATAACAGAGAAATTCATGTCGAGTTGGCAAAGATGGCGCTGAGAGACGACTTCACCCCTCCCATCAGAATTCCTAAGGCGTTATTGAGGCCAAGAGATGGATAAGCAAATTGCAGTGTGCCAAGTTATCAGAAAGAGCAATGAATTTTACCACCTAGGAGTAGAATACTATATAACCCCATGTCTACGTAATAAAGTATGCCATTTTGCGTGGTTCAGTCTCAGAATGAAGTTTTTCAACCAGATTAGCATATTTGGTTAATTAGCTTCTCTGCATGCACTCGGACATATTTAATTTGGAGGAGAGCAGTTACCTAGTGTATCTTAAATTGGTGAAACCTCCACACCAGCAGTGGCACTGGTCCCCAAAGTTAAAAAATGCCATATTCTGCATACAGGTGTGTCTGTAATTGGGCTTGTTAGTCTCATTAGTATGCTGTTTGTAAAGGAGAGACTATATAGGGTGCCACGCAACATGCAGGTGAAACTAAGCCAAAGGGTGGTGGTCAATTGCCGCATGATTTTGAAACAAAACCATGTGGCCATGGGCCACTCGAATCGGGAAGAGTTTTGGTTGTATTCAACTAGCAACAATGTGTGCTGATGAGAAATTATATTGGCATGTTGGTCATTTTGTACCCTGACAGTTGAAGTAGGTAGTCTGTGAACTTTTGCTTATTTTTAAGGCGATTTACATATTGATCATAAAATCCGTAAGGTACTACTATAAATCACTATTGTTGACTCAAGACATAGATAGAGGACTAAATCAACCATGCAATAATCCAGCCAAGTGCAACAAATAGCATTATATTACCCATCAATCGTTTTTAGAGAATTACAGTCATACCTATCTATGTGATGTTATTTTGAGTCTATGTATGAAAATATAGGGGGACATTTAAGACAGGAGACCACTGCAGGTACTGTTAGTAGAAAATGTAATATGCAAAATGACCTTTTAATCAGCAATTACTTAGGTTTAGACTTCAGCTTACATCAAGTAATGTTATTTTGCAATGCAAAGGTTAGGAAAGAAGGAAGAATAATAAGGCAAAGTTTTAAAGTGATACAAAAAGGCATGAAAAAATGTTGATAAGTCTCTAACCACCACAAAGGATGATAGCAGCCACAAAGAGCGCCAGGTCACTGTCGTTAAGTTCCAGTGCATTGAACTTAGAGGCAAAGTTGAATTTGGGTTCCATGATGTGACAGAAGGGAAGACGAAGGCTGCGTAAGAATTCACGAGTGACAAAGCCACGACCTCCAGCAACCAGTAGCCCATCTTTGTTCATAAGTGAGGCAAGCATGCAAAATATTGCTTCGTGGACTCCATATTTAAGGAGTGTAACCTGATCATTGAGGTAGAGTGTACTGAAACCTGGTATGCTCTTGGCAAAGTCAGTAAGTGCTCGAACAGTCTCCACAGAAGTGCACTGACACCGGTAAAATACATGAACTCCAATCTCTGTTCCAGGAGGGTCCTGTGTTGGCAGTTGGTCCCAGACTGTTCCTTTTTCTGCCTCCCATAAGGTTTCCATGTTGTGTATCACAAAAGGCTAAAGGAAAAGGATGATGCAGTGGATATTGTATTAAGTCATTGAATAGCTTGCTGCTGAACATAAATTTTGATGTCAACATGTAAGGCTAGCTTAACACTCATTTGACAAAAAGCTATTCCGAACAAACTCCCCATACATGTCCAAACCAAGTGTGCATGTGTTCTTAGTGGGAAGAGATAACTAAGCATCTGCTAGAGGTGCCTGCAGTGGATTATCTCCCTGGAGAATGTAAGATCGGTTTGCTAAATCCAACGTGCATGACCATACCATTTCCCAAAACAGTCCGAATAGATGTTTGCTGAGCATGAAATACAAGATTTGCACCACTCCAAAAAGTGATTTAAAGTATAGCAGTTTGGAGTGCTGTGGATCTCCTTATATTTTACAGACTGTGGATATTCTGTGCAGCTGGACCATATACTGCTTTGTAACCAATTATTGATGTTGTTGACTGATCAATTCCCAGTGAAAAACAAATGGACAAATCATACACATTAGGTGATTGGCAGGTTTTACTCATCTAAGTATAATATGTATGGCCACCTTTATTATGGGTAATGTATTATTGTGAGTCCAATCAAAAACTAATTGACGTAATTAGCTGCTTTAAAGTTAGTAGTCGGGGATTTACATAAATTGTCAGTATAATAAATCATTTCATTTTTACTTAATATAGATAACTTTTATATTGATTAGTAGTTTACTTTTGTTTTCTTGCCATTGTTAGTTGGTCAGTATTATCACATTCCTCACCGAAATGCTACACTTGCCAGTCAGAATATCCCGTGCTCTTTTCTTTGTCATGGTGAATGTACTCATATAAGAAGAGTGGATTTCCTGGGAAAGAGCCACCAAGTCAGACACTGGAGAATCTGTGTCCTTCGTGGAAGGCTGGACAAGACGTCTCCTTTCTGCTTCTGGCATTCGACCAAACCTAATTGCTGAAAAAGTTTAAAATGAAAAGTAAAGAACTAGGTTACCCATTGGTAAAAATCAGTTAAAATCTAGAAGATTGGCACTTCTTTCAGAAGTCTTAACCAATAGGAAACTAATTGTGGTAACTAATAATAAATAGATGAGATAAAATTGGCAATCTTCAGTAGTGAATGCCTTTTTATTGCTGGCTGAAATAAAAAAATAAAAAAAAAAATAGAAGTTCATACTTGTGAGAGTAGGAGTTATTTTATCTAACCTGACTCCATTTTGACTTTTGTACATGTATTTTCTTGCTCACAGAATGGAGTCTGTGTTTAGATAAGAGGGTCATCAGATTTATGCTGCGGTTACAAGGCGAACCTCTGTCATATCTTTTGGGAATGTCCTAAAATCAAAAAGCTATGTATATACCCTTCTAAAGAAAGTGCTAAGTGTCATGGGGTTGCTGGACCTGAAATTGGGTCAGAACCATCAGTGGTCTCCCATTCTAGTCCAGCCAGGGCAGATGCTGCTTAGCATCACCATCAGTCCCAACACCTAGCCAGCACATGAGAAGTACAGGCTGTCTCTTGGGTCTTTGTTGCTAGTAATGTTAAGCATAGGTTGCGGAGTGGAACAAGGGCTGCTACAGCCTAAGTCCAGGATGCACTGCACTGAGCATACCCGTGACATGGCGGACCGTGATTGGTGCTTTGGTGTCAGCTGATCCGGTGACCTGGCACCGCCTGATTGGCTGCAGGTGACGTCATCAGTAGTGCGACCAATAATGCGACAGTGGGCAGGGCTTAGTCTTTAAATAGGCTGCCCACAACCATGGCAGCATGCTCTGATCATTGAGCTAAGGTTGCGTTTCTGTGTGGACGCTTGTCTGTTTGGGCTTCACGTGTTCTCTATCTGCTCTCTCCGTGACCTGCCGATGCCAGAGTTCGCTCGGCTGTTTAGCACAGGTTGCTTAGGCAGGCCTAGCTTCGGACAGGCAGGTTTAGCTGGGGATAGGCAGTCTTAGCTGGAGGGAGGCAGGTAGTTTCCGTTTGACAGTCTGGCTCCGTGAAGGGGGTCGCTATACACCCCAAGCAGACCGCGGGCTCCATATCCCTGATACCACCTGCTAGTCATGTGGAGAGTTACTCCGGAGTCCGGTCGCACACCGGCTGGGAGCACGTACACGCCGGCGTGAGTCACACACACTTCCTAGCGCAAGCTGCGTAGCCTCTGTGCAGTTAACAGGGCCACGGCTACGTTATTTGTCGCACATCTCTCGTGCAGTTAACGGAGATAGTGCAAATCCCTTTTCCCGTCCCGGTGTGAAGCAACACTGGAGGGATTTATACATTAGTTGGTTGTTTTACCTTCTTACCCGGAAGGTGTCCGGCCGCAGTCCTCTAGGCTGCATCGCGGACCCCGGGTTCGGTTGCTTTCCATTATTTAATAAAGTTGTTTGCAACCATCCCCTTACAGAAAGTAACAAACATTACAATTCCATTTGCTCCAGATCTTTCATTGCTTTCTCTCGAAATAGATGATTTTTAACCTAAAATTAGATTTATCATAATCCATATTTTACTGGTTACAAAAATTGTTAGCTAGTAATTGGAAATCAACAAAAATCCCATCCTGCAACGCTCTCTACACATTAACACCCACAATGCTGTGATCAAAGTCGATTGCAGCATTGCGGGGGTAAGGGGGGGGTAAGCGCCGGAACTCACCTCTGTTCCGGCCTCCAGCGATGTCTGCAGCGGCTCCCGGATGTTGTCATGACGACCCGATGTCGTCATGACAACATCCGGGTCACCAGGAGGCAGGACGTTACTTTGGTCATGCGCAGTGCATGACCAAAGTAATGTCTCCCTGTGTGCAGCGCTGACAGGCTGCATGGCATAGGGAGCTGCTGCTCTCTATGCTATACAGCCGATCAGGCTGCAAAAAGTGAAAGTCCCATAGTGGGACAATGTGTAAAAGTTAAAAAAAGGGTAGGAAAGTGAAAAAAAAAACTGAAAAAAATAATGCCCCAAAAATAAAAATATATTGTACCCATAATATTTATTTATTATGAAAAAAAATAAAATAAACCAATAAAAGTACACATATTTGGTATTGCCACGTTCGGAATGATCAGACCTATAAAAATGTCCCACTAGTTAACCCCTTTAGTGAGCACGGTAAAAAAAAAAAAAAAAAAAATGAAGCAAAAACAATGCTTTATCATCATACCGCCAAACAAAAAGTGGAATAACATGCGATCAAAAAGACGAATGTAAACAAAAATGGTACCGCTGAAAACGTCACCTTGTCCCGCAAAAACCAAGCCACCAGAGAGCTCCATCATCTGAAAAATAAAAAAGTTCTAGCTCTCAGAGTAAAGAGATACAAAAGAATTATTTTTTCTAGAAATTAGTTTTTATTGTGTAAAAGCGCCAAAACATAAAAAAATATATAAATGTGGTACAGCTGTAAACATACTGACCCTAAGAATAAAGCTGCCTTCCCAATTTTACCACATGCAGAACGGCATAAAAAAAAAAAATTCTGGAATTGTTGGTTTTTGTTTATTCTGCCTCCCAAAAATCGGAATAGAAAGCGATCAAAAAATATCACATGCCCAAAAATGGTACCAATAAAAACTTCAACTTGTCCCACAAAAAACAAGCCGACACATGACTCTGTCGGCCTAATGACGACCTAATGTTATCAAATTCTGTTGTACCTCTGGGTTCAAAATGTACATTATACCCCTTGATAAAATCCTTGAGAGGTCTAGTTTCTAAAATGGAGTCAATTGTGGGGGGTTTCTACTATTTAAGCACATCAGGGGCACCCAAAATGCGACATGGCGTCCGATCTTGATTCCAGCCAATTTTGCGTTCAATAAGTCACACAGTGCTCCTTCCCTTCTGAACCCTGACATGCGCCCAAACAGTGTATTTTCCCAACATATGGGGTATTGGGGTACTCAGGAGAAATCGAACAACAGTTTATATGTTCCATTTTCTCCTCTTACCCTTGTGAAAATAAAAAAATTGGGGCTAAAAGATCATTTTTGTGGAAAAAGTTAGATTTTTTTTATTTTCACGGCACCATGTTATAAACTTCTGTGAAGCACCTGGGGGTTCAAGGTGCTCACCACACATGTAGATAAGTTCCCTGAAGGGTCTAGTTTCCAAAATGGTGTCACTAATGGGGGGTTTCCACTGTTTAGGCACATCAGGGGCTCTCCAAACGCAACATGGCGTCCCTTAATTATTCAAGCAAATTTTACACTCAAAAAGTCAAATGGTGCTCCTTCCCTTCTGTGCCCTGCCGTGTGCCCAAACAGTAGTTTCCACCCACATATGGGTATCGGCTTACTCAGGAGAGATTGCACAACAAGTTGCATGGTGCAATTTCTCCTGTTACCCTTATGAAAATGCAAAACTGGGGGCTGAAAAACATTTTTGTGGGAAAAATGTGAAAATTTTATTTTCACGGCTCGATGTTCTAAACTTCTGTGAAGCACCTGGGGGTTCAAGGTGCTCATCACACATCTAGATAAGTTCCCTGAGGGGTCTAGTTTCCAAAATGGTATCACTTATGGGGGGTTTCCACTGTTTAGGCACATCAGGGGCTCTCTAAAAGCAACATGGCGTTCGCTAATTATTCAAGCAAATTTTACATTCAAAAAGTCTGAGCCCTGCCGTGCGCCCAAACAGTGTTTTTTCCATGGGGTCCATTTTTTTCTGTTACCCCTGCAAAAATAAAAAAAATTGTGTCTAAAGTAACCTTTTTGTGAAAAAAGTTAAATGTTCATTTTTTTCTTCCCCATTCCAAAAATTCCTGTGAAGCACCTGAAGGGTTAATAAACTTCTTGAATGTGGTTTTGAGCTTGAGGTGTGCAGTTTTTAGAGTGGCGTCTCTTTTGGGTATTTTCTGTCATAAAGACCTCTCAAAGTCACTTCAAATGTGATGTGGTCCCTAAAAAAATGGTTTTGTAAATTTTGTTGTAAAAATGAGAAATGGCTGGTCAACTTTTAACCCTTATAGCTCCCTAATAAAAAAAAATTTTGGTTCCAAAACTGTGCTGATGTAAAGTAGACATGTGGGAAATGTTATTTATTAACTATTTTGTGTGACATATCTCTCTGATTTAAGGGCATAAAAATTCAAATTTTGAAAATTGTGAAATTTTCTAAATTTTTCCAAAATTTCAGATTTTTTCACAAATAAACGCAAGTGATATCAAAGAAATTTTACCATTATCATGAAGTACAATATGTCATGAAAAAAAAATCTCAGAATAAGCAGGATCCATTAAAGCATTCCAGAGGTGTAAAGTGACAGTGGTCAGATTTGTAAAATTTGGCCCGGTCATTAACGTGCAAATCACCCTCGGGGGTAAAAGGGTTAATGAGAAACAAAACAAACTTTTTAGAATTTACTAAATGGCTGCAATGAAACAAAGAATGAAAAATTTAAAGGGGTCTGAATACTTTCTGTACCCACTGTATATGTATATGACTAAGATGATTCACAGCGACTCTATTTCTTTGTTATTTTTCTTCCCCATATCCTATTTTCCCTCAACCTTTACACCCTTTTTCCCCATCTCCAGTCTCGCCCTATTGTCCTTCTTTCCATTCCTATCCCCTTATTCCAAGTTTCTGTGATTTGCATTTTTTTCTTCCTGTTTCCCCCATTATTGTAAAATTCCCTTGATAAAAAATGCAAATTGCCTCTTCAGAGAAAAAGAGGACTTGTACTCTATAGTACCACCAATTGGAAGCATCAATCCTACAAGTCACAATCAACCCTTTAACGAGTCGTGCAATATGACTTAGGATAAAAGTCAAATCAGAATCTCAATTTGCAGACACAGTGTTTCGGGCTGTTTTCCCTCGTCAGTGCAAAGTATGAGATCTGATTTGGCTAGGTGAGAGGTTCTGGACTGAGGTCTAAGGAGTAACGTTTCTCCTTATGGAGAGTGACATACTGGCTCTGGCACATCAAGGTAAGGAGGCTTATTCACCATGCAATGCTCCTCTGGGAAATTTAATATGCAAATTGCCTCTTCAGAGAAAAAGAGGACTTGTACTCTATACCTCCACCTATTGGAAGCAGCAATCCTACAAGTCACAATCAACCCTTTAACGAGTCGTGCAATATGACTTAGGATAAAAGCCAAATCAGAATCTCAATTTGCAGACACGGTGTTTCGGGCTGTTGGCCCTCATCAGTGCAAAGTATGAGATCTGATTTGGCTAGGTAAAAAATAATTTGACGATAAGAGGGTCTTAGGAATGTCTTTGTCTAGAGATTTAGAGATAAGGAAGAAATGAAACTAGAAGGTAGAGAGATTCCTAGACCCAAAAGCTGGGCGTTGATAGTGTTAGTTTTAGCTAATTAGATGTATGTATCCTAATGCCAGCAAATATTTAGAGATAAGCTGAGCCAATTATAGTGTTACCATGTATGACTATTAAACACAAATGCAGGTGCATCTCACAAAATTAGAATATCATCAAAAAGTTCATTTATTTCAGTTCATCAATACAAAAAGTGAAACTCATATATTATATAGAGTAATTACAAACAGAGTGAACTATTTCAAGTGTTTATTTCTGTTAATGTAGATGATTATGACTTACAGCCAATGAAAACACAAGTCATTATCTCAGTAAATTAGAATACTTTAAGATGATGTGATGCTGGAAAAGAAAGAGAGATCTGCCCTGATGCTCAATGTATCAGCATGACTCTACCGTGCACGC
This sequence comes from Phyllobates terribilis, assembly GCF_046119375.1. Taxonomy (NCBI): domain Eukaryota; kingdom Metazoa; phylum Chordata; class Amphibia; order Anura; family Dendrobatidae; genus Phyllobates; species Phyllobates terribilis. The sequence continues at coordinate 613,396,646 of NW_027362762.1, forward strand.
ATTTGGATTTACTATTTAATTTGGAGCAGGCACAACGTCTCAGAAAGTCCCACATTATGTGGTGATGACTAGTCTTGAGCGAGCATGCTCGACACTGCTCGGTACTCGCCAGAGCATCTCACTACTCGGGATGTTCGGCGAGCACCGAGCATTTCCAGGTTACTCGGGAGGGAGCTCGGGTCTCCGCCCTGCACGTTTGGCGCTCTTTACAGAGCCAATGAACATGCAGGGATTGCCAGCCAGTCACTGTAATGCCGCAGCCATGTTGTTTGTGGGCATTACAGTGATTGGCTGGCCGCACAGCGTCACCTCGAGTATTTAAAACCGGGCGCCGCCATCTTGGACACAGTCGCCCGGGATCAGACAGTGTAGGGTCAGTGCTGCTGAGTTAGGGAGAGATATATAGTGCAAAATAGGTAGTGTAGGGTCTCTAAAGCCTGCCAAATCAAACAAACAGTCCTTCTCAGAACTAATATCCATCCCAGATATCAGGCAGGCTGTATAGGAGACGCAGTGGTTATACCAGCAAACGCTGCATTACAGTCCTGTGTGCTCCTGCTGGTCAAATTGCTAGACTTATCCCCTGGTCTCAGGGGCCAGGAAAAATCCTTTTCTTTTTCATCTAAATCCTGTATTTTTTATTTTTCCTCAGTCAGACTGTACAAATACGCATTTTATTAACCTTTTGGTATGCCCCCCCCCCCGAAAAAAAAAAATTTACTGTGTCTGAGACTGTTCAGACACCAATATATCTGTTTAAAAGAGTCTGGTGTAGGCCAGATAACTAGGACTTAGGTTTTGCAGTTCCACGGTTCAAATCTCTGTATTATCCTGCTTTTGGCATTTTTTCCGTAAAAAAAAACCAGTAATAGTGTCTCTCTGACTGTTCAGACACAAATATATCTGTTAAAAAGATTCTGGTGTAGGCCACATAACTATAACTGTGGTTTTGCAGTTCCACGGTTCAAATCTCTGTATTATCCAGCTTTTGGCCGTTTTTCCGTAAAAAAAAACAGTAATAGTGTCTCGCTGACTGTTCAGACACAAATATATATGTTTAAAAGATTCTGGTGTAGGCCAGATAACTAGAACTGTGGTTTTGCAGTACCATGGTTCAAATCTCTGTATTATCCAGCTTTTGGCATTTTTTCCGTAAAAAAAACAGTAATAGTGTCTCGCTGACTGTTCAGACACAAATATATCTGTTTAAAAGATTCTGGTGTAGGCCAGATAACTAGAACTGTGGTTTAGCAGTTCCACGGTTCAAATCTCTGTATTATCTTGCTTTTGGATTTTTTTCCATAAAAAAACAGTAATAGTGTTCCCTGACTGTTCAGATACAAATATATTTGTTTAAAAGATTCTGGTGTAGGCTACATAACTATAACTGTGATTTTGCAGTTCCACGGTTCAAATCTCTGTATTATCCAGCTTTTGGCTGTTTTTCTGTAAAAAAAAACAGTAATAGTGTCTCGCTGACTGTTCAGACACAAATATATCTGTTTAAAAGATTCTGGTGTAAGCCAGATAACTAGAACTGTGGTTTTGCAGTTCCACGGTTCAAATCTCTGTATTATCCACCTTTTTGCCTTTTTTACATAAAAAATAAAAAAATTGAGTGTCTCGCTCAGTGTTCAGACACAAATATATCTGTTTAAAAGATTCTGGTGTAGTCCAGAGAAATAGAACTGTGGTTTTCCTCTTCCACGGTTCTAATCTCCTTTATATTACCCTTTTTCCATTGATAGTGCGAGTGTAAGCTATTTTACTTCATTTACAATGGGCAAGGCGCGTGGCAAGGGTCGTGGAACTGGACTTTCTGGTGATGGTACGTGTAGAGGACGGGGCCGTGGCCAAGGTGAAAATGTGCCACAACCAACAGCCACATCTTCTCGCTCCCACTTCTTGACCGAATTACTAGGGAAGCACACTACAACACCAGTATTGCGAACTGATCAGTGTGAACAGGTTATTAATTGAATAGCAGATAATACTTCCAGTTACCTGGGCACCACCACCTCCGGTCTGTCTTCCACAAGGTCAAGTTTTAGTAGCCGTGAGTCTCAACCGCATACTCCTCCTCACCCTGATGCTCCTTCCTACCATCATGCCGAGTGTCATCAGAAAGCAACTGATCCCACACTTGGACACTTTGAAGAGCTGTTCACTGGTCCATTTCCATATTTGTGCCCCTCTCCTGCTCCACTTGAAGTGGTGGAAGAGGAGATCCCATGTAGCGATGCCCAAATACTTGAACAGCCATGGCCACAGGAAGTCGACGCTGGCAATTTGGCACAAGAGGTGGACGATGACGAGACACAATTGCCACGAAGAGAGGAGGAGGATCGTGGTGCGCAAGTGGAAGAGGAGGAGGTGGTGGACGATCTAGTAACTGACCCAACGTGGCAGAAGGACAGCAAGAGCGAGGCCAGCAGCACACAGGGGGAGGGAGGCAGAGTACCCCAACAGGCAGGAAGAAGCAGTGTGGTGGCCGCACACAGAAGGCGGGCAACAGTTCCCCATAACACCAACATGAGGGACATTGTCAGTACAACCGGTAGGTCTTCCAGAGTCTGGAATTTTTTTAAAGACTCTGCTGATAACCCCAAAAAGGCCATTTGTACCACCTGCCATGCCAGCATCAACAGGGGTGACAAAACTACCAGCCTGACCGCCACCAGCATATCAGGCACATGTCAGCAAAGCACCCGACTTTGTGGGGCGAACCCCAGGGTCCATGACCACTGTCAGCGGGTGCCACCACTGCTTCTTACGCTGTTGTGCATGTAAGAGAACCCCCTGTTGTGCGTGCAAGGCAAATCCTCTGTCCATACTGCATGCAAAGATGCCCCCTCCTCTCAGTCTTCACTTGTTATGCCAGTTTCTCAAGAAACAGCATCAACGTCCACGTCCACGTCCCACCGCAGAGTTCAATTGTCCATATCCCAGAGCTTTGAACGAAAGCGCAAATTCACAGCCAACGCCCCACAGGCCACAGTCCTAAATTTGCACATTTCACGACTACTTGCGTTGGAAATGCTGCCTTTTAGGCTGGTGGAGACAGAATCCTTCCGCAACCTTATGGTGGTGGCCGTTCCTTGGTACTCGGTCCCCAGCCGACACTATTTTGCCCGGTGTGCCATCCTCGCACTACACAAGCACGTGTCCCAAAACACCTGCCGTGCCATCAACAACGCAGTTACTGGGAGAGTCCACCTGACAACGGACACGTGGACAAGTGCTTGTGGCCAGGGACAGTACATCTCCCTGACGGCACACTGGGTAAACATAGTGGAAGCCGGGACCCAGTCGGACCTTGGGACAGAACACATCCTCCCCACACCGAGGATTGCGGGCCCTATGTCAGTCAGAGTTGCCCCCACAGTGTACAGTTCCTGCGCACCATCATCCTCCTCCTCATGTTCAGCCTCCATCTCAGATATCACCACATCAGTTACAAGCTGGAAGCACTGCAGTACTGCCTCAGCCAAGCGGCAACTGAAACTCATAAGCTTAAGTGATAAACCTCACATTGCTTGTGAGTTGTGGACAGCTGTGAAAGAGCAGGCAGATCTGTGGCTGAGACCGCTGAACCTCCATCCAGGCATGGTCGTGTGTGACAATGGCCATAACCTGGTGGCGTCTCTGAGCGAGGCGAGATCACACACGTACCATCCCTGGCTCATGTGCTTAACCTCGTGGTTCAGCGGTTTCTTAAATCGTACCCCGAGTTGCCAGATCTGCTAGTCAAAGTACGCCACCTGTCAGCTCATTTTCAGAAGTCGGCTACAGCTTCCGCCGCCCTTGCTGTGTTGCAGCAGCGTTTGCAGCTTCCGGCACACCGACTGGTGTGTGATGTCCCCACACGTTGGAACTCTACCCTCCACATGTTCCAAAGGATTTGTGAGCAGAAGAGAGCAGTTGTGGAGTACCAGCTGCAACAAGGCCATCGATATTCAGGTCAGACTCTACACATAAGACCTCAGGAGTGGACCTGGATGTCTGACACATGTACCATCTTGACAAACTTTGAGGAGTCCACCAAGATGGTGAGTGGCGATGACGCCATCATTAGCGTCAGCATCCCACTTGTCTGTCTTTTGCAACGCTCTCTGCAGAGAATTAAAGAGGAGGCATTGCAGCCAGAGTATGATGAGATGGATCAAGAAGCCGTAATGTGCGATTACACACAGCCCAGCCTCATTTCATCCCAACGTGCATTGGGGGACAATGAGGAAGAGGAGGAGGAGGAAGAACAGGAGCTGGTATCATGCGCTGTAGACGGTAGTACCTGTACAACTGTCATACCGTCGGTTCAGCGTGGGTGGCCTGAGGACAGGGGGGAGGAGGAGGAGGAGGAGGAGAGCATGGTCAGTCGTCATCTTGGTGAGGACACGGAAGTCTTGCCCGTTACCAGTCTGGCACACATGGCTGACTTTATGTTACGCTGCCTTAACCGTGACCCTCGCTTTGTCAAAATGTTGGGTGACAGTCATTACTGGTTGGTGACACTTTTAGACCCCCGCTACAAGGAGAACTTTCACTCTCTTATTCCTGAGGTGGAGAGGTCTACAAAAATGTGGCAGTACCAGAAGGTCCTTGCTGCAGAACTGTTAAAAAAATTCCCATCTGAACACACTAGCGGCAGAGGTCACAGTTCGTTGACCAACCAAGGCGTACAGGCGAGAGAGACGCAACTCCAATCCAGCAGAAGCAGGGGAACACTGTCAACATTCTGGGACTGTTTTCTGAGTCCCGCCCAGCTTACAGGCCCTGAGGCACGGGGCACTCTCACAAGGAGTGGAAAGTTTCAAAAGATGGTGAGGGAGTCCCTTCCCGACCGTACCAGCATCTTCCGTGATTCCTCCGTGCCTTTTAATTATTGGGTATCCAAGCTGCACACTTGGAATGAACTCGCTCTGTATGCCTTGAAGGTCCTGGCCTGCCCTGCCGCTAGCGTGTTATCGGAGCGTGTTTTTAGTGCGGCTGGGGGAATTATAACTGATAAGCGCACTCACCTGTCAACTGACAATGCTGACAAGCTGACCCTTATCAAAATGAACAAGGGCTGGATTGGGCCAGACTTCTCATCACCACCAAATGACAGCAGAGTAACATAAAGTCAAATCCACTGTGTTATTTCGGGAGGTGTATTCCCATGCAGCGCTTCACACCCATACATGGGTATACGCTTCCTCATTTTGGCTGTATTTTGCTCTTCTCCTTATCCTCAGCTTCCACCACCACTATACCACCAGGGTGACCATGGTCCGTGTTGCCAGCATGGCAAGTTCCTCCATCCTAATTTTTGGCAGCTTTTGCTTGGAAGGCATAGGCAAAGACTATGGGAGACCCACTCCCCAATAATGGGAATAATGTTTTTAATATGCTGTACTGCATGGCTCTTGTTTGCCAGCATTGCAAGTTCCTCCGATCTAATTTTTGGCAGCTTTTGCTTGGAAGGAATAGGCAAAGACTATGGGAGACCCACTCCCCAATTATGGGAATAATATTTTTAACATGCTGTACTGCATGGCTCTTGTTTGCCAGCATTGCAAGTTCCTACGTCCTAATTTTTGGCGGCTTTTTCTTGGAAGGCATAGGCAAAGACTATGGGAGACCCACTCCCCAATAATGGGAATAATGTTTTTAATATGCTGTACTGCATGGCTCTTGTTTGCCAGCATTGCAAGCTCCTCCGTCCTAATTTTTGGCAGCTTTTGCTTGGAAGGCATAGGCAAAGACTATGGGAGACCCACTCCCCAATAATGGGAATAATGTTTTTAATATGCTGTACTGCATGGCTCTTGTAAGGGTCATGAAAACTGTCTTGTTAAACCACTCTGAACTCCACAGCTCTTCCTAGGGGCATTAAAATCATCTTGTTAAGCTACTGTGACCTCCACGTCTCTTCCAAGGGGCATTAAAACCGTCTTGTTAAGCTACTGTGACCTCCACGTCTCTTCCAAGGGGCATTAAAACCGTCTTGTTAAACCACTCTGAACTCGACAGATCTTCCAATGGGCGTTAAAACCGTCTTGTTAAGCTACTGTGACCTCCACCACTCTTCCAAGGGGCATTGATATTGTCTTTTTATTCCACTGCGACCTCCACCACTCTTCCGGGGGGCATTAAAACTATATTGTTAAGCTACTGTGACCTCCACCACTCTTCCAAGGGGCATTAAAACCATCTTGTTAAGCTACTGTGACCTCCACGTCTCTTCCAAGGGGCATTAAAACCGTCTTGTTAAACCACTCTGAACTCCACAGCTCTTCCAAGGGGCATTAAAACCGTCTTGTTAAGCTACTGTGACCTCTACCACTCTTCCAAGGGGCATTGATATTGTCTTTTTATTCCACTGTGACCTCCACCACTCTTCCAAGGGGCATTAAAACTGTCTTGTTAAGCTACTGTGACCTCCACGTCTCTTCCAAGGGGCATTAAAACTGTCTTGTTGAGCTACTGTGACCTCCACGTCTCTTCCAAGGGGCATTAAAACCGTCTTGTTAAACCACTCTGAACTCCACAGCTCTTCCAAGGGGCATTAAAACCGTCTTGTTAAGCTACTGTGACCTCTACCACTCTTCCAAGGGGCATTGATATTGTCTTTTTATTCCACTGTGACCTCCACCACTCTTCCAAGGGACATTAAAACTGTCTTGTTAAGCTACTGTGACCTCCACCACTCTTCCAAGGGGCATTAAAACCGTCTTGTTAAACCACTCTGAACTCCACAGCTCTTCCAAGGGGCATTAAAACCGTCTTGTTAAGCTACTGTGACCTCTACCACTCTTCCAAGGGGCATTGATATTGTCTTTTTATTCCACTGCGACCTCCACCACTCTTCCAAGGGGCATTAAAACTGTCTTGTTAAGCTACTGTGACCTCCACGTCTCTTCCAAGGGGCATTAGAACTGTCTTGTTAAGCTACTGTGACCTCCATGTCTCTTCCAAGGGGCATTAAAACTGTCTTGTTAAACCACTCTGATCTCCACAGCTCTTCCAAGGGGAATTGAAATGTTGCTTTTAATTACCTCTAACCTCGGGGGCGTGGCCTAGTCAGCGATGTGAGAGGACGCGGTCTGGAAATCTCCCGCCGACCGTAGCTGTATGCGCTGAGCCAGGACGCCGCAAAGCCTTTGTAGTACTGCTGGATTATGGGGGAAGGTCTCCTGTCGCCCCGGGGAGCATTCCTGACAAGCAAGGCTGCCGTAATGACACGCACCAGGCAGCGGGATCCCGGCCCTGGAAGAGGAGGTAGTGGCCAAGATGGCGCCGTAGCTCAGGAGGAGGCGGCCAGAGAGAACACAGCGTGCTCCAGGTGGATGTCGGCTGCTGCACGCCTGGAGCGGTTTGCCAGGGTGGAAGCAAGTAATAATAAAGCTGGACTCTCAGAGGGGGAGGCTGGGGCAGAAAATGACATGGAGGATAAGGAGAGTACAATAGGTACAGTGGACTGCAAGGCTGATGGCTCTGGAGAAGATGGGCAGGACAAAAATGTGGAGTCTGCTGTTGATCCTGATGTGGGGGAACCTACTTTGAAAGATGTGTTCACTGTGGTGTCGTATTGCAAACAAACGCTTACTAAGCTGTCAAAGCAGGTTACTGGTGTGCAAGCAGAAATTACTAACATTAAAGCTGCCATGCAGAAAGCCGATGTCCGCACAGGAGAGGTAGAGGAAAGAGTGAGCATTGCTGAGGATACCATAATATTTGTACAAGCTGCTCAAAAAAAGCAGGACAAGCTGTTAAATGATGTTATTGCTAAAAACGACGACTTGGAAAACAGGTCGAGACGTAATAATGTCAGGATAGTGGGGGTCCCGGAAAAAGCAGAAGGATCAAACCCTACAGAATTTATTGAGAATTGGCTGTTGGAAAAATTTGGAGCTGATAAACTATCAAAAGTCTTTGTTGTAGAGCGAGCTCATAGGGTCCCACTGAGACCCCAGCCTCCAGGAGCAGCCCCCCGAGCCATGCTGGCTAGGATCTTAAATTATAGAGACAGAGACACTATCCTGCCTAAGGCGAGAAAGACTAAGGAGTTAACAATAGATGGTCAAGATATCTCGTTTTACTCAGACTATTCACCCATGGTGCAAAAATTACGTATGAGTTAGAGATGTAAAGAAAAAATTGAGAGACATGGGACTTGCGTATTCTATGATGTATCCGGCCAAGCTGAGACTGGTTGCATTGGGTAGAGTACACTTTTTGCAATCTCCAGATGAAGCTCTGGACTGGATTGAAAAGAACTCTAGAAGAGTGCGGGAATACAAAGACAGCTGAAGAGAGGCAGAATATATGTTTTGTGCATGTGTTTATACTTATCATATGTTGTCTTTTTTCAACTGCATTTAACTGCTTGTTGCAGGATACAAGTTTGAATCTGGACGATGGCGGTGTGCTGGAGGTGCATACAGTTTATATATTTGCTATGTAATATGTTTTTCATAAGGCGGGAGAGACCTTGGGGAAGACATTTGGATTTTTGCCTATTTGAAGTTTAGGCGGGAGGGTTCATCTGGTGGAATAGGCCGGTTTCATTCACCCACTCTCGGATAGTGAGAGAGAACGGAACGACAAATTGGGAGGAGGATTGGGGGGTGACAGGGATGGTTAGAAGAGTTAGAAGTTATTTTGGTTTGGGTATGGGTGGGGGAGGGAGACGGGGGGGGAGGCGGACGTCATGGGGGGCAATGTATGATGTGGTTATATACACAGATATTTACTCTGATAAACAATGGCGGGTATGGTTAAGGTATTAAGCTGGAACATACGTGGTTTGGCAGACCGTAAGAGACGGGCCACTATTCTTCAAAATATTTTGGCTCAAGGGCCCTCCATTATCTGCCTTATGGAAACACACCTGACAAGGGACAAAATAGTTTTCTTAGCAAGGAAGTGGGTTCAAAGAGCATACCATTCTACCTATTCTGCATATGCAAGGGGGGTTTCTATCCTGGTGCATGCGGCGACTCCGTTCGAGGAGGTTGAGATTAAAATAGATAAAGACGGGCAATACGTTTTTCTAGTTTGCAGACTTTATGGCAAATTATATTGTGTGGTAGCAGTGTATTTTCCAACGCCATATACTGGGACGAAACTGCAGGAGATTATAGAGCTCTCGAGGCATTGGATAGGGATTCCTGTGTTGCTGATTGGGGATGTTAACAACATAATGAGTAAAATTTGGGATAAAACTAATAGGCAATCGGGAAGAAATGACGGAGAAGAGGAGACATCCTTTGCTAAGTATGTATCAGAGGTGGGCCTGATAGATTTGTGGAGAGTGAGACATGTGGGAGTGAGGACATACTCTTCTACACACGGCTCTATGTCTAGAATAGACCTAGCCCTTGGAAATGGGATGATTGACCAAAACGTTATGCATATTGAATATCTACATAGGATACTCTCTGATCATTGTCCCTTGTTGGTGGAGCTGAGGTCCGGTATATGTGGGGGCTGTGGACGGAAAGAATGGAAGGTTCACCCAGTATGGTTAGAAATGGTGGATATTCAGAAAATAGCAGGAGAAGTGGAGGAATTCTTCCAGAATAACGTGGGAAGTACAGCCATAGGAACTGTGTGGGACACAATGAAGGCATATGTCAGGGGTTTACTGATCCGAGATATCTCCAGATGTAAAAATCAGAACAGAATGGAGGAAAGAGAGGCATTGGCTGCGCTGAAGAAAGCAGAGGAGGAATTGGTGCTTAACACCACTGTAGAGGCGCAACAGATCATGAAGTAAGCTCAAAAAGGGGTGGGTAAAGTATTTCTAGCCAGTGGGGAAAAAAGAGGGAATTTAAAAAAATTGCCTTTTATGAAGAAGGTGAAAAAGTTGGCCATCTGTTGTCTATTATAGCAGCAGCGCAGAGAGAACCGGGATATATATACGGTCTCCTGGATCCAACTGGCACCTTAGTCACTGAAACGCGGGATATCTTGAAGGTGTTTAGGGACTTCTTTGGTGATCTATATCATTCTAAGTTAAGTAATTCGGGAGATGACATAGACCAATTCTTGAGGGGAACCCAGATATCTAAATTTAGTGAGGAGGCTAGGGATAGCTTGGAAGGCCCCCTGACGGCAGAGGAGATGGAGGAAGCTCTGGTTTCAATGGCAAATAATAAAGACCCAGGAGCAGATGGCCTACCAACTGAATTTTATAAACATCTTAGAGATATACTATTGCCAAAATTGAAGGAAGTGTTTCTGGAGGCCCTGGAGGTGGGAGAATTACCGGAGTCAATGCGGGAGGCTACAGTAGTGGTTTTGCCCAAGGCAGATAAGGACCGGACACAGCCAGATTCGTATAGACCCATATCTCTACTACCGGCTGATATTAAAATCTTAGCTAAAGTATTGTCTAACCGATTAAGCTGTGTAGTTTCTAGTATGATTCACTCAGATCAGTCAGGTTTTATGCTGGATAGATCAACGGCCATTAACTTGAGGCGATTATTTTTTAATATGCAATTGGCCGCTGACAATGCTGGGCATAGAGTTGTGGTCTCACTGGACACACGAAAAGCCTTTGATAGTGTAGAGTGGAGCTATCTCTGGCGAGTTCTCCAATTGATGGGACTTGGTCCGGTTTTTGTGGCCTGGGTAAAGTTATTGTATACGCACCCTGTGGCTAGAATAAGAGTAAATCGGGAACGATCAGATAAATGTGATATGACAAGAGGAACCAGACAGGGCTGCCCCCTTTCCCCGCTATTATTTGCCTTGGCCATAGAGCCACTGGCTTCTGTAATGAGACAGTCAGACGTGGTAAAGGGTTTTCGGTATGGGCTGTTTGAGGAGAAGATAGCGTTGTACGCAGATGATATTTTATTATTTTTACAGGACCCTCAAGCGTCATTACATGGTGCAATAGCTATCATCAAAAGATTTGGCCTGTTATCTGGGCTGCAAATTAATTGGGATAAATCTCATATTATGGAAATAGATACCCTGGATGGCTTAGATGTTGAACAAGTGGAACGTACACAACTTAAATTAGTACGAGAGTTTAAGTATCTTGGAATTACAATATCATTACCAGTAAAGGAGTACCTTCAGTTGAATGTATACCCGATAATTGGGAAATTAAAAGATAAAGCATCAACGTGGAGCAAAATGCGCCTCTAGGTGATGGGACGCACCAATCTTCTTAAAATGGTGCTGATGCCCAAATTGCTATATGTTTTACACAACTCCCCTGTGTGGATCCCTCGGTCGGTGTTTCAGCGTATTAATTCAATATTTAGGGATCGGGTTTGGGGTGGAGGACAACCGAGGATTAAGCTGGAGACTCTCCAGAGGCCGAAAGAAGAGGGGGGTCTCGCCTTACCAAACCCGTGGATATACTTTTTGGCAGCACAGTCTCAGCATATTAGAGGGTGGGCACTGAAGGCCGTTAAGGGGACTATCCAGGCGGTCTTGGAAGCCTATCTTAAAAAGAGTCCATTGGTAGTGGGCCTAGAGTCGGGACTTTTTGGGAAGAAAGGCAGGTCATACCCGACATGTGGCCTAGTTCATAAACTGTGGATGAGGATGAAGAGGATTAGAGGTATAGTGGGAATGTCTATGTATACTCCTATTTGGGATAACGAAAATTTAGGTGAATTTTATAAGATAGGAGAGCTGAGAGGATGGGTGGTAAGGGGTATACAGTACATTTACCAACTGTTGGATAATCAAAACATCAAAACCTTAGAGATGCTGAAAGAGGAATTTCATTTATTAGACAAACACAGCTATCAGTATACACTGCTTAATAAACACATGTTTAACCTAAGGAAAATCAAGAACCTGTCTGTTCAAAAGGATATTGTTATTGACTATATTTGTATGGGGGGGGATGTACAGCAGGCGTCATATCTGGGGTGTATGCTGATTTGCTCCACACATTTCTATTGAACTATCCTGTTTTGGCGAGGGAGAGGTGGGAAGCAGAGGTTGGTACCATTGAAGATGACAGGTGGGAATCCATTTTGGAATATATTTCTAAGTTGTCTCTAAATGAACCTGCCAGAATGTCCCAACTACTTCTTGTACATAGAGCATATAGATCACCCGATTTTTTGTTCAGGATAGGGGTACCGGAGAATTCGGATTGCCCGAGATGTGGGTCAGAAAATGCTGATATATTACATGCTATGTGGAGTTGCCCAAAGCTTGCAAACTATTGGTCTGAAGTAGCAGGCCTAATTGAAGGACAGTATCATTGTATAATTCCTAGAGATCCAGTGGTTTGCTTGCTGTGATATGTGGAAGAACTTGTGGGGAATGATGTCGCAAAATTGGCAATTGCCAGACTCTTATATGCAGCTAGGAAGGTAATAGCTAGGTATTGGGTGCGACCGGAGCCTCCCTCTAGACAGGAGTACATAAGACAGGTGGATTATGTGGTACGGATGGAGGAAAAAATTTATTTAAAAAGGAAAAACGCCAAACTCAGTGACAACCTATGGGCACCATGGAAGGTGTGTTAATGTTAATGCTTTTGAAGGAAAGAATCCGATGACTACATTACAGTATAAAATACATTGTAATGATTATAAGACGTTGAAACATATGTTATATAACGATAAGGGATTATTGTCGTCCGTAAAAGGGGAGGGAGGGTGGGTGAAGGGATCTTTTTGTTAATAAGAAAATGGGAAATTATTGTACTGGAGATGTATTTTATTATTCTATCTTTAAACGAATAAAAATTTATCTAATCTAAAAAAAAAAATTACCTCTAACCTCCACGACTCTTCCAACGGGCATTGCATTTCCTCCTAATTTTAGTCAGCTTTTGCTTTTCAATGCATAGGCGAACACTAAGGGAGACCCACTCCCCAATAATGGGTAGAAGGTTTTTAGTATGCTGTAATCCACGTCAGTTTCAAGGGGCATTGCAGTTCCTCATAATTTTTGGAAAGTCTTCCATTCACTGCTTAGGCCAACAGTGCACAGGAGACCCAGTTGCTATAAATGGAAAAAACGGTTTAGTTAAGGCCCTCTGACCTCCATGTCACTTCCAAGGGGCATTGGAGTGCCTCGAAATTTTTGGTAGGCATTGCACTCACTGTATGCCCTATAACTGTGTAGCCGAACCGCTCCTTTTGGTACAGAAACATATCCTACAAGACATGTGTGGTTGACTGGCCTGCTGTTGATGTGAATGGTCCCTGTTCCTCCTGCTCTTTCTCCTTTGCCACCACCTCATCCATCATTTATCACCTGAAGCTTTGTTTTAACGGGAGTCATAGAACTGGGATAGTAGCAGGAAAACATCCAGCAATCCTCGGAGGAGGTAGGATATGCGCCAAAACGCTGACCACCTCACGCCTAGCCGTTACTACATACGCGCTTGCATTCCAAGGAACAGAAAGCTAAGGAGATGGATGGCCTCATGATCATGAATAATTTACTCGTTGTGTAGGAGGCCGACCGCTGCTGCTGTCTACCTTCTGAACTTTGTCTTGAAGCCTGATTGACCCAGGACCTGCAATCCTCTATGTCTGGAGGACGTGTTGCATCCCAGTGTCCAACTGTGTCCCTGCTTCCACAATATTAACCCAGTGTGACGGCATCAGTCAGATGGACCATCCCTGGCCACATTCACTTGTCCACACTCAACACTAGTGATGGCAAAACCTGGCACAATGAACAGGGTCCTGCTAGTTTACAGGACAGCTGATCCAAACGTTATGCTGGTGCCTAGAGAGACTGACAACTCATAAAAGCTGCAGCAAGGTAAAAGCTTTATTCTAACACTACCAGAATTTGTCTTCCTCCACCTTCTATTTAACAAACCTACAATGTATAGTTAATTCCTTTATATGGAATTACAAAAAAGCCAGGGTATCTAATGACATTCTTTACAAAAGCAAAACTCACGGTGGTTTAGGGCGCCCAAATATAACAGCTTATTATCTAACTAATCTCATGAAACAAAGCATCTATTGGTTAAATAAAGAAAACCCACCAGCTTGGCTCGATCTTGAATCTAATTGAAATAATAATAATCATCCCCATAACCTCTTAATTAACCACTAGTTCACAAGATATGTTAAAACTCCTAATCATTAGTGTTGAGCGAGCACTAAAATGCTCGGGTGCTCGAAGCTCGGGCTGAGCTCACCGTGATACTCGGGTGCTCGACCCGAGCAACGAGCCCAATGTTAGTCTATGGGAGACCCGAGCATTTTTGCGGCGGCACCCACGGCAGTCTGTAGAAAGCCTAAAAAGTGCCCAAAACGATAGTGACAGTGCTCAAATGACATGGAGACAGCATGGGGATCGCCCCAGGAAGCATTTCTGACCCCCAGGTCTCTGCTGTCAACAACGTGGTCAGAGGTATTAAGCCACTTTTACGGGCTCACAATAAAACGTTCAAAAAAGAAACTGAAACTGTTTTCCTGTGAAATATGTTAAGGAACTTCCTTTCCAGGGTAAAGACTTGTGCATAAGGTAAAATAAATAACCAAAAACAAAAATACTCCTCCACACCTTGGGCTATATCCACAAGTAGCATTTTTTTATGCATTTTTGCACTTTTGTATAGCTTTCAACCGTAACAAATGCATTCCCCGGGAAATGTCATTTTAGCATTTTACAACCTTATCTGGCCATGTGCTGTGTGACACATGCATACAGTGCTGAAAAGACATGGGAACAGCATGGGGAAGACCCCTCGAAGCATCTCTGACACCCAGGTCACTACCTAAAATTGTGCCCATCAGAAGTGAACCTTGCCACATCAGAAGATGTTGACTTGCAACTATCCCCATGCAAGTCCTTGTCCCAGGGCAGTGTTCAATTGTACCTCCCCCATTCCTTGCAATGCAAGCGCAAGTATGCAGCCTGCCACCCACCCGCAGGCTGCAATACTATACTGCTAGCTTGCTTGCACTTGAAATTGGGCCATTTAGGCATGTGGAGGCGGAATCTGGCCACCACGTCATAGCTGCGTCGGCGGCCTGGTATCCATACTCGGTCCCCAGCCGCCCCTATTTGTCCCGGTGCGCCTTATACACAAGCGCGCATACCAAAACATTACCTGTGCCCTTCCCAGTACATTTAGTGGGAAGGACAACCTAACCACAAACACCTGGGCAAGTGAATGTGGCCAGGGATGGTCCTTCTCACTGACGCCTTTACATTGGGCTAATATTGTGGAAGCCAGGACAGAGTTGGACACTGGGATGCAACACGTCCTCCAGACACAGAGGATTGCGGGTCGTGGGTCAATCAGGCTTCAACACAAAGTTCAGAAGGTATCAATATCAGGCCATTCAACCACACATGTCTTGTAGGATATGTTTCTGTACCAAAAGGAGCAATTCGGCTACACAGTTATAGGGCATACAGAGAGTGCAATGCCTACTAAAAATTTCGAGGCACTCCAATGCCCCTTGGAAGTGACATGGAGGTCAGAGAGCCTTAACTAAACTGCTTTTTCCATTTATAGCAACTGGGTCTCCTGTACACTGTTGGCCTGAGCAGTGAATGGAAGGCTTTCCAAAAATTATGAGGAACTGCAATGCCCCTTGAAACAGACATGGATTACAGCGTACTAAAAACCTTCTACCCATTATTGGGGAGTGGGTCTCCCTTAGTTTTCGCCTATGCATTGAAAAGCAAAAGCTGACTAAAATTAGGAATAAATGCATTGCCCGTTGGAAGAATCGTGGAGGCTAGAGGTAATTAAAAACAACATTTCAATACCCCCTGGAAGAGCTGTGGAGTTCAGAGTGGTTTAACAAGACGGTTTTAATGCCGCTTGGAAGAGACGTGGAGTTCACAGTGGTTTAACAAGACGGTTTTAATGCCCCTTGGAAGAGACGTGGGGGTCACAGTAGCTTAACAACACAGTTTTAATGCCCCTTGGAAGAGACGTGGAGTTCAGAGTGGTTTAACAAGACGGTTTTAATGCCCCTTGGAAGAGACATTGAGGTCACAGCAGCTTAACAAGACGATTTTAATGCCCCTTGGAAGAGACGTGGAGTTCAGAGTGGTTTAAGAAGACGGTTTCAATGCCCCTTGGAAGAGACGTGGAGGTCACAGTAGCTTAACAAGACAATTTTAATGCCCCATGGAAGAGATGTGGAGTTCAGAGTGGTTTAAGAAGACGGTTTTAATGCCCCTTGGAAGAGACGTGGAGTTCAGAGTGATTTAACAAGACGGTTTTAATGCCCCTTGGAAGAGACGTGGAGTTCAGAGTGTTTTAACAAGACGGTTTTAATGCCACTTGGAAGAGACGTGGAGGTCAAAGTAGCTTAACCCCTTAAGCCCCGGAGCATTTTGCGTTTTTGCATTTTTATTTTTTGCTCCCTTTGTTCCCAGAGCCATAGCGTTTTTATTTTTTGGTCAATATGGCCATGTGAGGGCTTATTTTTTGCAGGACGAGTTGTACTTTTCAACTCATATACTAGTTTTACCATATCGTGTACGGGAAAATGGGAAAAAAATTCCAAGTGCGGTGAAATTGCAAAAAAAGTGCAATACTTGTTTTTTATTTTTATTTTTTACCATGTTCACTGAATGCTAAAACTGACCAGCCATTCTGATTCTCCAGGTCATTACGAGTTCGTAGACACCAAACATGTATAGGTTCTTTTTTATTTAAGTGGTGAAAAAAAATTCCAAAATTTGGTTAATAAAAAAAAAAAATAGCGCCATTTTCTAAGACCCGTAGCGTCTCCAGTTTTTGGGATCTGGGGCTTGGTGAGGGCTTATTTTTTGCACACCGAGCTGAAGTTTTTATTGATACCATTTTGGGGTAGATAAGATGTTTTGATCGCCCGTTATTGCATTTTATTGCAATGTTGCGGGGACCAAAAAACGAAATTCTGGCGTTTAGAATTTTTCTTTCGTTACGCCTTTTACCGATCAGATTAATTATTTTTTTATATTGATAGATCGGGCGATGCTGAATGCGGAGATACCAAATATGTCTATGTGGTTTTTATTTTTATTATTTTACTTTGAATGGGGCAAAAGGGGGGTGATTTAAACTTTTATATTTTTTTCATTTTTTTTATATTTTTAAAAGCTTTTTTTTTTCACTTTTTGCATGCTTCAATAGTCTCCATAGGAGACTAGAAGCAGCAATTAACTGATCACCTCTGCTACATACAGGGGACGAGTAGGTCCCCTGCATGCAGCAGTAATGGTCCTGTGCTATGAGCGCCGACCACTAGGTGGCGCTCATAGCGACCAGATAATGACAACCACAGGCATCTGCTGCAGACCCTGGGTTGTCATGCTCACCCATCGGTGACCCGCGATCACGTGACGTGGTCGCCGGTGGGCGGGACTTAGGACTCGCTTCCAGAAAGCGCGCGTTAAATGCAGCTGTCGGAGATTGGCAGCGGCATTAAACATGTTAACAGCCGCGGGTGGATCGCGATTCCACCCGCAGCTGTTGTGGGTAGAGATGAGCGTTGTTCTACTCGAACTGTTCGCCAATCTCAAATTCGAGCTGTTTTGGGCGGTGTTTGAGCCGTTCGGCGAACACGAACGATTTGAGAAAAATTCGGCTGTTCGAGGTTATGTTCGATAACTGTTCGTGCACCAAAATCATAACTGGATTTTTTCTCAGTAATGATGAAAATTAATGTTAATACGCAGTTTGAGTGTACAGCGGGGTGGGGGGAGGGGCAGGGGATGGATCTCTGCAGGAATAATGAAGATCTCCATTTTTTTTTCTCTTTCCCGCATTTGCAGTGGGGAGGTGCAGTCTGTCAGCCTATCAGCAGCGCACACACGGAGCGAACTGCTGTTTTTCACACAAGCAAGGGCATGTGTCATTGGCAATGTATGTCACATGTCCTTGCCCTATAAGACCAAGCCATTTTCCCCGTCGCCACCATTTTCTCACTGCTGCAGCTGCGTGTTAGACGGCACCGCTGTTGCTGTGTGCGCTATACCTTGTTAATTTCAAGCCAATTTTCGCACAAATCTACAGATAGCTTGGGAGTAGGGAATAGTTGTGATTGCAGTCCTTTTAAGGACTAGGTTACAGCATTTCCTACGACTTTTATCAGGCAGGTCTGTGCTCTTAAATAGATAGATTGTGGGAGTAAAGACTAATTGTAATTGCAGTCCTTTTCAGGACTAGGTTACATCAGTTCCTATCAGTTTTTGCCAGGCAGGTCTGTGCCAGTGCTGTGCAAGTTTTTTTCACAGCATTTGGCTGAATCTAGCAAAGCTAATCCTTTTTGGCCTATTGCAGAGTGTGTTAGTCAGTGGAGTAGCCTATCTGTGTTGCAAGATATACCACCTGTGTATAGAATACCAATTTTTTTACTGCACCTAGTGAAGTAAAATCTTTTGGGCATAGCATCATTCTATTAGTCCATCTATACTGACCTCCATCAGGTTGCAAATTGAATATAATTTTTTTCTGCATCTAGCTCTGAAAAAATATTTGGGCTTCTAGCAGTGTGTGGGACTTGTTCTATTAGTCCATCTATACTGACCTCCATCAGGTTGCAAACTGAATATAATTTTTTTCTGCATCTAGCTCTGAAAAAATATTTGGCCTTCTAGCAGTGTGTGGGACTTTCTCTATTAGTCCATCTATACTGACCTCCATCAGGTTGCAAATTAAAAATAATTTTTATCTGCATCTATCTCTGAAAAAATATTTGGGCTTCTAGCAGTGTGTGGGACTTGTTCTATTAGTCCATCTATACTGACCTCCATCAGGTTGCAAACTGAATATAATTTTTTTCTGCATCTAGCTCTGAAAAAATATTTGGCCTTCTAGTAGTGTGTGGGACTTTCTCTATTAGTCCATCTATACTGACCTCCATCAGGTTGCAAATTAAAAATAATTTTTATCTGCATCTAGCTCTGAAAAAATATTTGGCCTTCTAGCAGTGTGTGGGACTTTCTCTATTAGTCCATCTATACTGACCTCCATCAGGTTGCAAATTAAAAATATTTTTTTGTCTGCATCTAGCTCTGAAAAAATATTTGGCCTTCTAGCAGTGTGTGGGACTTTCTCTATTAGTCCATCTATACTGACCTCCATCAGGTTGCAAACTGAAAATATTTTTTTTCTGCATCTACCTCTGAAAAAATATTGGGCTTCTAGCTGTGTGTGGGACTTGTTCTATTAGTCCATCTATACTGACCTCCATCAGGTTGCAAACTGAATATAATTTTTTTCTGCATCTAGCTCTGAAAAAATATTTGGCCTTCTAGCAGTGTGTGGGACTTTCTCTATTAGTCCATCTATACTGACCTCCATCAGGTTGCAAATTAAAAATAATTTTTATCTGCATCTAGCTCTGAAAAAATATTTGGCCTTCTAGAAGTGTGTGGGACTTTCTCTATTAGTCCATCTATACTGACCTCCATCAGGTTGCAAATTAAAAATAATTTTTATCTGCATCTACCTCTGAAAAAATATTTGGGCTTCTAGCTGTGTGTGGGACTTGTTCTATTAGTCCATCTATACTGACCTCCATCAGGTTGCAAACTGAATATAACTTTTTTCTGCATCTAGCTCTGAAAAAATATTTGGCCTTCTAGCAGTGTGTGGGACTTGTTCTATTAGTCCACCTATACTGACCTCCATCAGGTTGCAAATTCAAAATAATTTTTTGTCTGCATCTAGCTCTGAAAAAATATTTGCCCTTCTAGCAGTGTGTGGGACTTTCTCTATTAGTCCATCTATACTGACCTCCATCAGGTTGCAAACTGAATATATATTTTTTCTGCATCTACCTCTGAAAAAATATTTGAGCTTCTAGCTGTGTGTGGGACTTGTTCTATTAGTCCATCTATACTGACCTCCATCAGGTTGCAAATCGAATATAATTTTTTTCTGCATCTAACCCAGCCAATAGTTTTGGCCTAATACCACAGTTTGGCCACTCAGCTCTGCTTGGTTCCCATCCATTGTTTTTTTGTGCAAACAACTCCAGAGTTGTGAATTAGTTAACCACCAAAATGAGTGGAAAAAGGCCTGCTGCTGGTGGAAAGGGGAATAGGCGTGTTGGGAAGGGGAAAAAAGGTTGTGTCCGTGGGGTAGGTGTTAAAGCAACAGTAACATCTGCAGAAGAAAGACCATCTTCCAGCCAAACTAAAATGTCTACTTCTTTTAGCGGACAATGTGATAAGATCCCTTTCTTACGGCCACGTCAATCGCTATAAATTCCAGATGAGGCACAAAAACAGCAGGTGCTTCAACGGATATCAAGTGCTCCTTTAAGTGGGCTCTCCTCCACATCAACTTCAACATCACAAATACTCCAGTCCTCAATCGCACTTGCTTCCTCACAGCTCCCAAATCTCCAGCTGCCCGTCTGAGTATGAGGTAGAACAGATGGTTGAGTCTGCAGAGCTGTTTACTCATACTATAGCCTGGGAATCAGAGGTCGACTCCAGCGCTTCTGTGAATCCAGACGAGGAAATGATCTGCACTGATGCCCAGAATCTTTATGAGTCAGATCCAGGACCAGACGCAGAAGGTTCTGACCATAATGTAGACCCTCATTCCCAAACTGTAACTCCTGTTGGTGGAGACAATGAGGAAGACGATGATGAGACTCAAATACCTGATTGGAGCGACAACTTTAGTTTTTTGTCAGGGCAGGAACAGGTTGGCTCTGAGGACGACGGGTGTGATAACGCACAGGGTGATGATGATGAGGTTGGAGATCCCACTTACTGTCAACCCACAGTCAGCCAAGAGATAAGGTCAGCAGAGGAGGTGGAGGAAGATGCTAGTGACGACGAGGTCAGGTTGCGCCTTCTTGGACAGAGACATAGTACTGGAAGCACGTCAACAACTGCATCCTCAAACACAACTCTGCCTCTCACCACAAGTCGTGGTGGCTCTTCAGGTCGCATGGGTGCTAAGCCTTGCATAGCCTGGGCATTTTTTCAGATCGATAAAGATGACCCAACTCGTGTTATCTGTAACATTTGTCAGCAAAAGCTAAGTAGAGGCCAAAAAATACATAGTTTGAGTACTTCATGCATGAACCGGCACATGGACATGAAGCATAAGTTGCAGTGGGAAGCTCAGTGTGCTACAATGCGGCCTAGCCGGCCGGGCCAACCACCGTCTGCCATATCTTGTGCATCCGCGGCCTCGTCATCCTCTGTGACTGGGGGGACAGCAGTCACACCTGTTTTGGGGCGCAGACCTGCCACCTCTTTACCCGCAACAGCCAGCGTGATTGGCAGGTCATCATTTTCTTTGGAGGTGGTAACACCAGCTTGTGTTGAGCGCTGTCCGACATCGATAGCACCACCTTTGGATCAAGGCAACCTAACATGTCCGCCTGCATCTTCCTCACAGACCGGCAGTTTGCCGGGGACACCCTTATCAACCCCGTCTAAGCACAATAGCCAGCCCTCGGTCCCTCAGATGTGGACAAGTAAAAGACCATTTCCTCTTAGCCATGAGAAAGCTAAGAGGTTGAATTTCACCATCTGCAAGCTCTTGGCTACAGAAATGCTGCCTTTCCGCCTGGTGGACACAGAGGATTTTCGAGACCTTATGTCCATCGCAGTGCCCCAGTACCAGATGCCCAGTCGGCACTACTTCTCAAAGAAAGGTGTGCCTGCGCTCCACC
This sequence comes from Phyllobates terribilis, assembly GCF_046119375.1. NCBI lineage: Eukaryota > Metazoa > Chordata > Amphibia > Anura > Dendrobatidae > Phyllobates > Phyllobates terribilis. Next base: position 613,418,233 of record NW_027362762.1, read on the forward strand.
AGCATGTCGCACACAACATCACCGCTTCTTTGAGAAACTCTGTGTGTGACAGGGTGCATTTCACCACAGACACTTGGACGAGTAGGCATGGACAGGGGCGTTACATGTCGCTGACTGGGCACTGGGTAACTATGGTGACAGCAGGACAAGGGGCTGCTGTCCAAGTCTTGCCGTCCCCACAAGTTGTGCGTCAATCCTCTTTATGTCAAAGTTCCTCCACTGCTTCTGCCTCCTCAACCTCCTCTCGGTCTTCCACCTGCACCCAAAGCCTGTCTGGTCATGCCACAAGCTTTCTAACTGCGCAGAAGGCATCCTGCACACCTCCTTACTATGCTGGCAGTAGGGCTCAGCGTCATCAGGCGGTTTTTACTTTGAAATGTCTGGGAAATGTGAGTCACACAGCTGAGGAGTTGTGGTCAGCTGTGGAGAACCAATTTCATGAATGGTTGTCTCCACTGGACCTGAAACCAGGGAAGGCCGTGTGCGACAATGCTGCAAACCTGGGTGCGGCCCTTCGCCGGGGCAATGTCACACACGTGACTTATATGACTCACGTCTTGAACCTGGTTGTCCAGCAATTTTTAGCCCACTATCCCAGACTAGATGGCCTTCTGCAGAGGGCACGGTCGCTGTGTGCTCACTTCCGCCGTTCGCATCCCGCAGCTCAGCGACTTACATCTCTACAGAAGTCGTTGGGCCTGCCACTTCACCGGCTAAAATGCGATGTGCCTACCCGGTGGAATTCAACTCTGCACATGTTGCAGCGACTGTGGCAGCACCGACAAGCCCTGGTGCAATACGTTCTGACGTATAGCCTGGGCCAACGAGATCCAGAGGTGGGGCAAATCACGCTGGAGGAGTGGTCTCAGATCAGTGACCTATGCACCCTTCTGCACAGTTTTGAAATGGCGACGAAGATGTTTAGTGCTGACGATGCCATTATCAGCATGACTATTCCGGTGATTTACATGCTGGAGCACATGTTAAACAGAATTCGGAGTCAGGTGGTGGCACAAGAGGAGGTGGAGGAAGTAGAGGAGGAGGAGTTGTATGCGGAAGGGCTAACATCTGCAAGGTCCAGACGGTCGGCAGCACCAAGGCGGCAGGCATGTGAGGGTGGGGGAGATGGTTTTACCAGGGCGCATGGTAGCAGCCAAACTAGTGAGGAAGGTGCAGGAGCCCAGGAAGAAGTGGAGGACGAACTGATGGAAGACTCATCAGATGAGGGAGACCTTGATCACATTTCTGTTGTGCGAGGTTGGGGGGAGAGGACAGAGGAAGGAAGCATGATTGTTACCTCACCACCAACACGACAAAAGTAAATTTGCCGAAATTATTCCTGCCATAGAAAGGGATGCACGCATGCAGGAGTATCAGCAGAGACTGTTGCAGAATCTTACATGTGCTTTTCCACAAAACACCAGTGGTGCACGTAGTGAATCTCACAGTTCCAACTTGCCAACCGTGGGACCGTCAAGTGTTCAGCACTCAAACCGTAACAGAACCACAGTATCTGCTGGTAACATCAATTTTGCGGAATCATTTCACCACTTTTTTAGCCCATCCTTTGCAAGGCCACAGGAGACAAGAAGTCTGACACATAGTCAACGCCTAGAGACGATGGTACAGGAGTATCTCCAAGTAAACATTGAAGCCATGACTGTGTCACTGGACACTTGCTCTTTTTGGGCTTCCAATCTGGATAAATGGCCGGAGCTAGCCACTTACGCCTTGGAGATCTTGTCATGCCCCGCAGCCAGCGTTCTGTCTGAACGTGTGTTCAGCACTGCTGGTGGTGTGCTGACAGATAAGCGCACGCGGCTCTCCACTGATAATGTAGACAGACTCACGTTCATAAAGATGAACAAATCATGGATCCGAAACGACTTTTCTACTCCTGTGTCATCCTGGGGAGAGTAAAAGCTTGATGATTGGTTAAAATCACCCTACCAACCGTTTTAAGCTTTCAAATTACTAATCATGTTTATCTGTATCTTGGCTGGAAAATCATTTGGGCTTTGTAGCAGTGTGCAGCACTGATTCTATTAGGCCATCTATAATAAGCTCCACCAGATTTAAAATTACTAATCATGTTTATCTGTATCTTGGCTGGAAAATAATTTGGGCTTTGTAGCAGTGTGCAGCACTGATCCTATTAGGCCATCTATACTAAGCTCCAGCAGATTTAAAATTGATAATAATTTTTAGCTGCATCAAGCCCGGAAAATAATTTTGGGGCTCCGAGATGCGCAAGACACATAAGTGCCTTCTTGCTGCACTACCTGCAACATGACCCTCATATTGTCAGAATTCGAAGTAATCATGACTACTGGGTTGCCACACTCTTAGATCCCCCAAACTTTTCGATCAACCTTTTCATTTTAATAAAGACCAAAAAAATTGTCATTTTTGAAATTATAAGCATTAGCAGGTTACTAGAAACTGAAATCAAACAGTTTTCAACTCAAAACTTTATTCTAGGTGATGTTACATTTTCACATAGGACCCCTTGTTCGAAAGGAGCTTCTGAACTCTCTCGTCCATTGAATTTGTCAGGTTTTGGATGGTTTCTGCTTCAATTGTTTTGCATGAGGACAGAATACCCTCCCAGAGCTGTTGCTTAGATGTGAACTGCCTCCCGCCATCATAGACACTCCTTTTGATGATGCTCCAGAGGTTCTGAATGGGGTAGAGGTCAGGGGAGCATGGGGGTCACACCATAAGTTTGTCCCCTTTTATGCCCATATCAGCCAGAGATGCAGATGTTTTATGTGCAGCATGAGATGGTGCATTATCATGCAAAAAAATGATCTTGCTATGAAATACACGGTTCTTCTTCTTGAAACATGGCAGGAAGTGCTGTTTGAGAAAATCCACATACATTATGGAGTTCATCTTTAGCGCCTTCAGGGATCCTAAAGGGGCCGACAATCTCTCTCCCCATGATTCCAGCCCAAAACATTACTCCACCTCCTCCTTGTTGGCGCTGTAGCCGTGTTTGCGTGGGGTGTCCATCAACCAGCCATCCTCCACTCCATCCATCTGGACCATCGAGCGCTGCACGGCACTCATCCGTGAACAAAACAGTTTTTAAATCAGTCTTCATGTAATGTTTAGCCCACTGGAGCCGTTTCTGCTTGTGTGAAGTGGATAGAGGAGGTCGACAGGATGGCGTATGCACAGCTGCAAACCTCTGAAGGACCCTGCATCTTGTTGTTCGGGGGACGTTGGAGGCACCAGCAGCTTCAAAAACTTGTCTGCTGCTATGACAAGGCTTTTTTGCCGCTGCTCTTTTAACCTGACGTAATTGCCTGTAGGAAAGAGTCCTCAATTTGCCCTTATCAGCACGCACACGTGTGTACTGTGAATCAGCTACATACTTCTTGATTGCCAAGACACTTCATCCTGATCATCGCACAATGTTGATTGTAGTCATGCCTTGACCTAAGCACTCCACAATTTGTTGCTTCTCAGCAGCCGACACATCCTTTTTCTTTCCCATTTTGGCAGAAAATGTAGGCTGCTTAATAATGTGAGACAGCCTTCTTAAGTAGTCTTGCCTTTCATTGGACACACCTGCCAAACTAATTAGCACAGGTGTCGGCAATTGCTTACAGTGATATAAAGAGCCCTGACACACATCACCATCAATGAGTTTAACTGACAAACAAACAAATTCTTCCCTTATCACTCCTAAACACTTTTTGCATAATAATTTGGAACACAGTGTACATGTGCTTTTTCACAAAACACCAGTGGTTCATGTAGAGAATCTTACAGTTCTAACTTGCCAACCGTGGTCTGTATGGAGTTGTTCAATAAAGGGCCCAAAATTAAGATAACATAGATGGGAGAGGTCTCTATGAATAGGAATTCCTAAGTATTTGATACCCTGTGAGGGCCAGGCAAAGGGAAAGTTGGACTGGATGGAATCCTATATGGATTTGGGGAGGGAGACATCGAGGGCCTCAGACTTCGCTGCATTGATTTTAAAATTTGACCATGTAACAAAGTGATCTATTTCAGCCATAACAGCATGGATGGATATATGTGATTGAGTGATACATACTAGGACATCATCAGCAAATAAAGAGCACTTGTACTCGGTGCCTCCCACCTCAATCCACCTAATATTGGGGTTATGGCGAATTGATGAGAGCAGGTGCTCCGTCACTAGGATGTATAAGAGAGGGGACAGAGGACATCCCTGCCTTGTCCCATTGGTGATTGTGAAAGGTGATGAAAATGTTCTGATGCACCCCCTGGGCCTTGGGACACCCGGAGCCGGACCCTTTTTGGTGGATGCTGGTGGTTGTAGTCTTCGTGGCGGCGACCCGGTTCCGTGGCTCAGGGTGGTCAAACCAGTGGCGGAACTATTTATGTGGTTTTGATGTTTAAATGTCCGACTACGCCACCCGTGGATTGCGGTCAGAGTGAACCGCCGCTGCAGGGCAGACCGCTGAGGTTGGTGTTGTGGGTGCAGAAGAGCGTAGCATAACTCCCCACGGGAGGAGTATAGCCTCAGGGCAGTGTATGCGGAGGATGGGGGTGATGGTGCAGGGCAGCAGCATTAACGACACGGAGTCAGTGATGCAGTCCAGGGCCTTTACTCACAGTTCTTATTATCCAGACCACGTCTGCAGGTAACGGCTGCCCACGTCGTACTGTGCTCACCAGGTGAGGGGCTCAGACAACTCCCAGATAACTTTGGAGCGCTTCACAGGACCCCCTTTGTGTGTCCTTTGTCTGGCCTTTCTTACCAACCCTTCTGTCCGGCTGCCTCGGGCCTCCTCTTGGTAAACTTGGCGCCAGTTTCCCTGACCCTATGTGGTGCCTTCCTAGCGGGTGTAGCGAGGAGCTGCGCCACATAAAATGTCACAGCCTCCGGTTTCTAGCTGAGGGTCGTTTCCTGCCTCCACTAGTTTCGGGGACCGGTCTCCCCCTTTGGCCTGACCCCTCCACGCAGGTGGATTCGGGCGTGCGGTGGCGACTCGCCCGTCCGCACCCCTGGGATCCCTTCATTCCTCGTTCCTGGAGCCTTCTCCGCTCCTTTTCCTTCCTTCTCCCTCTTCCAGGCCTGGGCCTCTGTTACTAGGCCCGCCTCCGGAGCAGAGCTCATGCAGAGCCCCTGCTCCCTGCCACTTCTGCTCAGACTTCTCTGCACTGAACTAAGATGGTGCCCACCTTTTATACTCCCTTCTCAATGCACCCAGGAACTGCTTCCTCCCTGCTCCTGCACTACAGGGTTCCCCTTCCTCAGTGTTCCCTCCCCCCACTCCAGCCAGGGACAGGGACTGTCGTGCCCATCTCAGAGGCATATTGGTCGCCCTGCCCCACGGCAATGTGGTGTAATGCATGCAGGTGTCGGGTCCTGATCCACACTCCATCCTTACCTGAGAGTGAGATATCACACCTCTGGGTGAGGTGCAATACCTCTGTAGCAACCGAGCCCTCAGGGTGCTACAGTTCCATTTATCTTCAGCCTAGGTGACGTATTGTGATACAGGGCCGTGATTTTGGCTATAAAAGGGTCCCCTAGACCCCTACCCCAAGCTTTTTAAGAGAATCATATATGGCGTGCCAGGAGGCTCTATGGAATGCTTTCTCAGCATCCAACGAGAGTATCTAATTAAAATTTTTTAACTGCATCTAGCCCAGGAAATACTTTGTGCCTAGTAGCAGTGTCTGCTAGTCAGCGGATTATCCCCGCTGTTAAGCAAGCTACACCACCTGTAGTTTGGACACTTAATTTTTTCAAAGGAAATGCTTCGGGACCACGGGATACTCAGTGAAGAGCATCAGGAGGCACCCCAAGGCATAGGGGCTGGGACTGGCAGTAGGATGCCTTGCGGTGGCCAGCCGAGCTCGATCCTTATAAAAGCTTTTTAACTGCAGCAGCTTTAGTGGACGCTACTGGAGCTGGAATTACGCGGCTGCTGGTATGAGACTTGCCCTCCAATAGATCCTTGTAAATGGATTTAAAGTGTATTCATTCAAATTAGAGAGACAATTTAAATTAAAAAGCTTAGAGCTGCCTCCACCACAGGGGGGCTCGCTCGACCCACCAGCGGACAGGCACCAGTATTGGGAGAGGGGGGCTGGCCGTCAGGGTTCACCGCGGCTCTGGCACAAACCCGGCGACACGGAGGTGGCACGGGCAGGAGCGGACTGAACGTGTCGGCTTCTCACTTTTTGGATTTTAGAAGGGCATGACAAGCCTATATCTGTGTCTCCCCCTCCTTTTACTCCTCCACCTCTTTTCTTTTCGCATGACTATATGTACATGTCACTTTTCCATGTGTTAGTTGTGTCTTCTGAGCAGTTTGTCAGCTTTTGGACACCTTTGAAGGTGTTTTCTATGTGTTTCTATGTGTTTTTGTTTGCCTGCCATTGGTTTTAACGGTGTTCGAAGGTGTTCGACGAACAGTTCGACGAACAGTTCGGCGAACACACGGTTGTTCGACGAACCGAACCGAACTCGAACACTACGGGGGTGGCTCAACACTAGTTGCGGGCACATGTCAGCTGTAAGAATCAGCTGACATGTGCTCGGTTCAGTGAGGGCTCAGTGCAGCAGCCCTCACTGAACAGGGGGGAGGCCAAATGTGCGTACAAAGATGTCATGCGTTGTTAAGGGGTTAAAAAGACAATTTTAATGCCCCTTGGAAGAGACGTGGAGTTCAGAGTGGTTTTACAAGATGGTTTTAATGCCCCTTGGAAGAGACGTGGAGTTCAGAGTGGTTTAACAAGACGGTTTTAATGCCCCTTGAAAGAGACGTGGAGTTCAGAGTGGTTTAACAAGACGGTTTTAATGCCCCTTGGAAGAGACATGGAGGATGCAGTAGCTTAAGAAGATAGTTTTAATGCCCCTTGGAAGAATGGTGGAGGTTGCAGTGGAATAAAAAGACAATATCAATGCCCCTTGGAAGAGTGGTGGAGGTCGCAGTAGCTTAACAAGATGGTTTTAATGCCCCTTGGAAGAGACGTGGAGGTCGCAGTAGCTTAACAAGATGGTTTTATTGCCCCTTGGAAGAATGGTGGAGGTCACAGTGGAATAAAAAGACAATATCAATACCAAATGGAAGAGTGGTGGAGGTTGCAGTAGCTTAACAAGACGGTTTTAATGCCCTTTGGAAATAACATGGAGGTCACAGTAGCTTAGCAAGACAATTTTAATGCCCCTTGGAAGAAACGTGGAGTTCAGAGTGGTTTAACAAGATGGTTTTAATGCCCCTTGGAAGAGACGTGGAGTTCAGAGTAGTTTAACAAGACGGTTTTAATGCCACTTTGAAGAGACGTGGAGGTCACAGTAGCTTAAAAAGACGATTTTAATGACCCTTGGAAGAGACGTGGAGTTCAGAGTGATTTAACAAGATGGTTTTAATGCCCCTTGGAAGAGACGTGGAGTTCAGAGTGGTTTAACAAGATGGTTTTAATGCCCCTTGAAAGAGACGTGGAGTTCAGAGTGGTTTAACAAGACGGTTTTAATGCCCCTTGGAAGAGACATGGAGGTAACCGTAGCTTAACAAGACGATTTTAATGCCCCTTGGAAGAGACGTGGAGTTCAGAGTGGTTTAACAAGACGGTTTTAATGCCCCTTGGAAGATATGTGGAGTTCAGAGTGGTTTAACAAGACGGTTTTAATGCCCCTTGGAAGAGACGTGGAGGTCGCAGTAGCTTAACAAGATGGTTTTAATGCCACTTGGAAGAATGGTGGAGGTCGCAGTGGAATAAAAAGACAATGTCAATGCCCCTTGGAAGAGTGGTGGAGGTCGCGGTAGCTTAACAAGATAGTTTTAATGCCCCTTGGAAGAGACGTGGAGGTCGCAGTAGCTTAACAAGACGGTTTTAATGCCCCATGAAAGAATGGTGGAGGTGGCAGTGCAATAAAAAGACAATATCAATACCCCTTGGAAGAGTGGTGGATGTCGCAGTAGCTTAACAAGACGGTATTAATACCCCTTGGATAAGACGTGGAGGAAACAGTAGCTTAACAAGACAATTTTAATGCCACTTGGAAGAGACATGGTGTTCAGAGTGGTTTAACAAGACGGTTTTAATGACCCTTGGAAGAGACGTGGAGTTCAGAGTGGTTTAACAAGATGGTTTTAATGCCCCTTGGAAGAGACGTGGAATTCAGAGTGGTTTAAAAAGCCGGTTTTAATGCCCCTTGGAAGAGACGTGGAGTTCAGAGTGGTTTAACAAGATGGTTTTAATGCCCCTTAGAAGAGACGTGGAGGTCACAGTAGCTTAACAAGACGATTTTAATGCCCCTTGGCAGAGACGTGGAGTTCAGAGTGGTTTAACAAGACGTTTGTAATGCCCTTTGGAAGAGACGTGGAGTTCAGAGTGGTTTAACGAGACGGTTTTAATGCCCCTTGGAAGAGACTTGAAGTTCAGAGTGGTTTAACAAGACGTTTTTAATGCCCCTGGGAAGAGACTTGGAGTTCGCAGTAGCTTAACAAGATGGTTTTAATGCACCTTGGAAGAATGGTGGAGGTCGCAGTGGAATAAAAAGACAATTTCAATGTCCCTTGGAAGAGTGGTGGAGTTCGCAGTAGCGTAACAAGATGGTTATAATGCCCCATGAAAGAATGGTGGAGGTGGCAGTGCAATAAAAAGACAATATCAATACCCCTTGGAAGAGTGGTGGAGGTCGCAGTAGCTTAAAAAGATAGTTTTAATGCCCCTTGGAAAAGACGTGGAGGTCACAGTAGCTTAACAAGACAATTTTAATGCCACTTGGAAGAAACGTGGTTTTCAGAGTGGTTTAACAAGACGGTTTAAATGCCCCTTGGAAGAGACGTGGAGTTCAGAGTGGTTTAACAAGACGGTTTTAATGCCCCTTGGAAGAGACGTGGAATTCAGAGTGGTTTAACAAGCCGGTTTTAATGCCGCTTGAAAGAGACGTGGAGTTCAGAGTGGTTTAACAAGACGGTTTTAATGCCCCTTAGAAGAGACGTGGAGGTCACAGTAGCTTAACAAGACGATTTTAATGCCCCTTGGAAGAGACGTGGAGTTCAGAGTGGTTTAACAAGACGGTTTTAATGCCCCTTGGAAGAGACGTGGAGTTCAGAGCGGTTTAACGAGACGGTTTTAATGAACCTTGGAAGAGACGTGAAGTTCAGAGTGGTTTAACAAGATGGTTTTAATGCCCTTGGAAGAGACGTGGAGGTCGCAGTAGCTTAACCAGATGGTTTTAATGCCCCTTGGAAGAATGGTGGAGGTCGCAGTAGAACAAAAAGACAATTTCAATGCCCCTTGGAAGAGTGGTGGAGGTCGCAGTAGCTTAACAAGATGGTTATAATGCTCCTTGGAAGAGACGTGGAGGTCGCAGTAGCTTAACAAGACGGTTTTAATGCCCCTTGAAAGAATGGTGGAGGTCACAGTGCAATAAAAAGACAATATCAATACCACTTGGAAGAGTGGTGGAGGTCGCAGTAGCTTAACAAGATGGTTTTAATGCCACTTGGAAGAGATGTGGAGGTCACAGTAGCTTAACAAGACAATTTTAATGCCACTTGGAAGATACATGGAGTTCAGAGTGGTTTAACAAGATGGTTTTAATGCCCCTTGGAAGAGACATGGAGTTCAGAGTGGTTTAACAAGACGGTTTTAATGCCCCTTGGAAGAGACGTGGAGGTCACAGTAGCTTAACAAGACGATTTTAATGCCCCTTGGAAGAGACGTGGAGTTCAGAGTGGTTTAAGAAGACGTTTTTAATGCCCCTTGGAAGGGACGTGGAGTTCACAGTGTTTTAACAAGACGGTTTTAATGCCCCTTGGAAGAGACGTGGAGGTCGCAGTTGCTTAACAAGACGGTTTTAATGCCCCTTGACAGAATGGTGGAGGTCACAGTATAATAAAAAGACAATATCAATACCACTTGGAAGAGTGGTGGAGGTCGCAGTAGCTTAACAAGATGGTTTTAATGCCACTTGGAAGAGATGTGGAGGTCACAGTAGCTTAACAAGACAATTTTAATGCCACTTGGAAGATACATGGAGTTCAGAGTGGTTTAACAAGATGGTTTTAATGCCCCTTGGAAGAGACGTGGAGTTCAGAGTGGTTTAACAAGACGGTTTTAATGCCCCTTGGAAGAGACGTGGAGGTCACAGTAGCTTAACAAGACGATTTTAATGCCCCTTGGAAGAGACGTGGAGTTCAGAGTGGTTTAAGAAGACGTTTTTAATGCCCCTTGGAAGAGACGTGGAGGTCGCAGTTGCTTAACAAGACGGTTTTAATGCCCCTTGGAAGAATGGTGGAGGTCGCAGTGGAATAAAAAGTCAATATCAATGCCCCTTGGAAGAGTGGTGGAGGTCCCAGTAGTTTAACAAGACGGTTTAATATCCCTTGGAAGAGACGTGGAGGTCGCAGTAGCTTAACAAGACTGTTTTAATGCCTCTTGGAAGAGTGGTGGAGGTCGCAGTGGAATAAAAAGACAATATCAATGCCCCTTGGAAGAGTGGTGGAGGTCGCAGTAGCTTAACAAGACGGTTTTAATGCCCCTTGGAAAAGACGTGGAGGTCGCAGTAGCTTAACAAGACGGTTTTAATGCCCCTTGGAAGAATGGTGGAGGTCGCAGTGGTATAAAAAGACAATATAAATGCTCCTTGGAAGAGTGGTGGAAGTCGCAGTAGCTTAACAAGACGGTTTTAATGCCCCTTGGAAGAGACGTGTGTAACATACCTGGCGGCGTCCTTGCATGGTGGTCCATCTCCCACTGTGCAAGAGGGCGCACTTGATCTCCTGTCCAGAATGTCTCTCTGGCTTCCCTCCATGCTGTCTGTTTGTGTCTGTTTCTGCTGCTTAAGGGCGGCGCCCGATCACTTCCTGCCTTTTGTACCTGCTGTGGGTCACACCCCTTGTGCGTCCTCAGCCTATTGCTGTCTGTCACTTGGTATATAGCTCAGCAGCTCCCTTCTATCCCTGCCTGAGCATAGTGTTTCCTTCAGTGTGTGCTTGCACTCTGAAGGTGCCAGGTCCCGTCTCTTGTCTCCTGCTTTTTGTATCAGTTCCCGTGTCTGAACTGAGTCCTGTATGTCTCCTGCTTTTTGTATCAGTTCCCGTGTCTGAACTGAGTCCTGTATGTCTCCTGCTTTGCGGTATCAGCTCCCGTGTCTGAACTGAGTCCTGTATGTCTCCTGCTTTGCGGTATCAGCTCCCGTGTCTGAACTGAGTCCTGTATGTCTCCTGCTTTGCGGTATCAGCTCCCGTGTCTGAACTGACTCCTTTCTGTGTTCTCTTGTCTGTCCTGTCTGAACACGCTCCTAGCCTGTTCCTCTCGCCTTCTAGTGGCCGATTTCCTAGACCCGCTCCTGTGTCTGGTCTGTCCTGTCTGAACACGCTCCTTGCCTGTTCGTTCCGCCTCTCTGGGGGCCGTATTCCCAGACCCGCTCCTGTATCCCTCTGCAGTGTCGGTCTCCTCCGTACACTCAGTTCCAGTCTGAACTCTCTCCTGTCCTTTACCTGTTTTTCCTCTATGTCCGTTCCCTTCCTTTTTCTGCAGAGTCTGAACTCGTACCTAACTCCTGCTTGTTGTCTCTGCAAGTACTGTGTGAGTATCTGGCTCTGTCTTTCCCTTCCTGTCTGTTCCGTGTGAACAGAGCCCTGTCCTCCCTGCTCAGCCTTGTCTGCACTCTAGCTGTGCTTGCCTGTAACCCTCTGCCTGTATTGTTCCTGAGTCCCGGTGTGTACTGGGTCCTATCCCGCCTGTGTTCCTACCTGCTAGTGCCTCCCTGTCTGCACTCTAGCTGTGCTTGCCTTTACCCCCCTGCCTGCATACCCGCCTGCCTGCATACCAGTCGTGCCTGCCTATACCCACCAGTCTGTGTGCCAGCCTACCAGCCTGTTCCTGTATTCCCCTGTGTGGGTCAACAGCCGTGTCCGGGGTCTGTCCTGGAGTAGCACCTGGTCCCTCTGCTCGGTTCCTCCTTGGTGCACTGGCGTCGTATGCCGTCGTGCGACCCTGGTCGGATCGGGTGAATACTTAGTCACGCCCCTCCAGGCATTCACTCTCCGGCACGGTCCAGTGGAATCACTACAATCACACGCACACGCCGCTTAGCCCGGGCGTGTGCATAACAGCATGCTCAGGCCATGGTTCCCGTTGAGCCCCACGGCCTTCGCTCTTTGAGAAGTTTTTCCAGCGAATACATGCATTAAAATAAAATAAATAAATTTTTTTTTCCCCCTTTAGCTGAGTTCCAGGCGAGTTACGCACCCGTCCAGATGGATCTATCAGCCCTCGTTCCTGCGGATCCGCCACGTTACTATGGGGATCCAAGACAGTGTCGTGCATTTGTGGAGCAATGCATGCTACACTTTAAGGCCTACCCTCTCTATTTTCCTTCCGATTGGGCTAAAGTGGCCTTTATGATTGACTACCTAGCGGGTGATGCCTTGAAATGGGTCACCCCCCTATGGGAAGCATGGGATCCTGTCATCCTTGACCTGCAGGCCTTCCTGGTGGCCTTTCGTATGGTCTTCGAGGACCCTAACTCTGAAGCCCCTGCTGAAGCTTCACTTCCCAATATCCCGGAGCAGCCCCGACGGGTAATGTGTGTGGGTAGCGCAATAGTCCTCCAGCCCAATGAGACTACTGCCCACCCAGAATCCTCACAGGGTGACTACGCTTTCCGGAATACTTCTCTCAACCTCAAGAGGCAGTCCAGACGTGCTAGACTTAGAGGCAAGCCGTCACGCCAGGGTCTGTCCTCCCTGAGACCTCCTGACCCCAACCTTGAAGTCCCTACTGAAGCTTCATCTCCCTGTATCCCGGAGAAACCCCAATGGGTAATGTGCGTGGGTAGTGCACCAGTTCTCCTGGCCGAAGAGACTTCTGCCCATCCAGACTCCACACAGGAGAACTTCCTGCACCCGGCATCAGATGCTTCTTTCTCTTTAACCGGTGTGCATGTCCAAGGATGCTGCAAAGCTGTGGTTACCTCAGAGTCTGTGCACCTCTACTACCTGGCGGAGGATCCCCTGTTGCCTCCTGAACCCTCCGGGATACCACTCGATGACAAATGGAGAGAGACTTCTCTACACCCGGTACTCAATACTTTGTCCGCTTCGTCCTGTGAGCCTGACAATGGGTACCCCAAAGTGGTAGTTACCTCTGAGTCTCTACACCCCTCCGACCAGGCGGAGGATCTCCAGTTGTCTCCTGAACCCTTCGGGGTGCTACCTGGTAGCGAAAGGACAGAGACTCTCCTATACTCTGTACCTGATACCTCGCTCGCTTCGTCCAGTGAGTCCAACTTAGTGTACTCCGAAGCAGAGGTTACTCCTGAGTCTCTACACCCCTCCGACCAGGCGGAGGACCTCCAGTTGTGTTCAGAATCCTTCGGGGTGCCATCTGGTGGTGAATGGACAGAGACTTTCCTATATCCTGGATCTGATACCTCGCTTGCTTCGTCCAGTGAGTCCGACCTAGTGTACTCTGAAGCAGAGGTTACCCGTGAGTCTCTACACCCCTCTGACCAGGCGGAGGACCGCCAGCTGTCTCCAGAACCCTTCGGGGTGCCACCTGGTGGTGAATGGACAGAGACTCTCCTATACTCGGTACCCGATACCTCGCCTGCTTCCTCCAGTGAGTCCGACCTAGTGTACTCTGAAGCAGAGGTTACCCGTGAGTCTCTACACCCCTCTGACCAGGCGGAGGTCCGCCAGCTGTCTCCAGAACCCTTCGGGGTGCCACCTGGTGGTGAATGGACAGAGACTTTCCTATACTCGGTACCCGATACCTCGCCTGCTTCCTCCAGTGAGTCCGACCTAGTGTACTCTGAAGCAGTTGTTTTCTCTGAGCCTCTGCACTCTTCTGACCCGGCGGAGGACCTCCAGTTGTTTCCTGAATCCTCCGGGATACCACCAGATAACAAAGAGACAGTGACTTTTCCTCATTATGTACCTGATAACCCGTCTATTTCTTCCTGTGAGCTTGACAAGATGTACCTCGAAGCAGAGATTACCCTTAAGTCTCTGTCCCCCTCCAACCCAGTGAATGACTGGTCCTCGAATTCCCTGCGGAAGATTCTGGCAGGCCTGAAGAAGAGGGGGCGTAAGGGGGGAGGTACTGTAACATACCTGGCGGCGTCCTTGCATGGTGGTCCATCTCCCACTGTGCAAGAGGGCGCACTTGATCTCCTGTCCAGAATGTCTCTCTGGCTTCCCTCCATGCTGTCTGTTTGTGTCTGTTTCTGCTGCTTAAGGGCGGCGCCCGATCACTTCCTGCCTTTTGTACCTGCTGTGGGTCACACCCCTTGTGCGTCCTCAGCCTATTGCTGTCTGTCACTTGGTATATAGCTCAGCAGCTCCCTTCTATCCCTGCCTGAGCATAGTGTTTCCTTCAGTGTGTGCTTGCACTCTGAAGGTGCCAGGTCCCGTCTCTTGTCTCCTGCTTTTTGTATCAGTTCCCGTGTCTGAACTGAGTCCTGTATGTCTCCTGCTTTTTGTATCAGTTCCCGTGTCTGAACTGAGTCCTGTATGTCTCCTGCTTTGCGGTATCAGCTCCCGTGTCTGAACTGAGTCCTGTATGTCTCCTGCTTTGCGGTATCAGCTCCCGTGTCTGAACTGAGTCCTGTATGTCTCCTGCTTTGCGGTATCAGCTCCCGTGTCTGAACTGACTCCTTTCTGTGTTCTCTTGTCTGTCCTGTCTGAACACGCTCCTAGCCTGTTCCTCTCGCCTTCTAGTGGCCGATTTCCTAGACCCGCTCCTGTGTCTGGTCTGTCCTGTCTGAACACGCTCCTTGCCTGTTCGTTCCGCCTCTCTGGGGGCCGTATTCCCAGACCCGCTCCTGTATCCCTCTGCAGTGTCGGTCTCCTCCGTACACTCAGTTCCAGTCTGAACTCTCTCCTGTCCTTTACCTGTTTTTCCTCTATGTCCGTTCCCTTCCTTTTTCTGCAGAGTCTGAACTCGTACCTAACTCCTGCTTGTTGTCTCTGCAAGTACTGTGTGAGTATCTGGCTCTGTCTTTCCCTTCCTGTCTGTTCCGTGTGAACAGAGCCCTGTCCTCCCTGCTCAGCCTTGTCTGCACTCTAGCTGTGCTTGCCTGTAACCCTCTGCCTGTATTGTTCCTGAGTCCCGGTGTGTACTGGGTCCTATCCCGCCTGTGTTCCTACCTGCTAGTGCCTCCCTGTCTGCACTCTAGCTGTGCTTGCCTTTACCCCCCTGCCTGCATACCCGCCTGCCTGCATACCAGTCGTGCCTGCCTATACCCACCAGTCTGTGTGCCAGCCTACCAGCCTGTTCCTGTATTCCCCTGTGTGGGTCAACAGCCGTGTCCGGGGTCTGTCCTGGAGTAGCACCTGGTCCCTCTGCTCGGTTCCTCCTTGGTGCACTGGCGTCGTATGCCGTCGTGCGACCCTGGTCGGATCGGGTGAATACTTAGTCACGCCCCTCCAGGCATTCACTCTCCGGCACGGTCCAGTGGAATCACTACAATCACACGCACACGCCGCTTAGCCCGGGCGTGTGCATAACAACGTGGAGGTCGCAGTAGCTTTACAAGACGGTTTTAATGCCACTTCGAAGAATGGTGGAGGTCGCAGTGGAATAAAAAGACAATATCAATGCCCCTTGGAAGAGTGGTGGAGGTCGCAGTAGCTTAACAAGACAGTTTTAATGCCCCTTGGAAAAGTGGTGGAGGTCGCAGTAGCTTAAAAAGACGGCTTTCATGCCCCTTGGAAGAATGGTGGAGGTCGCAGTGGAATAAAAAGACAAAATCAATGCCTCTTGAAAGAGTGGTGGAGGTCGCAGTAGCTTAACAAGATGGTTATAATGCCCCTTGGAAGAGATGTGGAGGTCGCAGTAGCTTAACAAGATGGTTTTAATGCCCCTTGAAAGAATGGTGGAGGTCACAGTGCAATAAAAAGACAATATCAATACCACTTGGAAGAGTGGTGGAGGTCGCAGTAGCTGAACAAGATGGTTTTAATGCCACTTGGAAGAGATGTGGAGGTCACAGTAGCTTAACAAGACAATTTTAATGCCAGTTGGAAGAGAAATGGAGTTCAGAGTGGTTTAACAAGATGGTTTTAATGCCCCTTGGAAGAGACGTGGATTTCAGAGTGGTTTAACAAGACGGTTTTAATGCCCCTTGGAAGAGAGGTAGAGGTCACAGTAGCTTAACAAGACGATTTTAATGCCCCTTGGAAGAGATGTGGAGTTCAGAGTGGTTTAACAAGACGGTTTTAATGCACCTTGGAAGACACGTGGAGTTCAGAGTGGTTTAACAAGATGGTATTAATGCCCCTTGGAAGAGACGTGGAGTTCAGAGTGCTTTAGCAAGACAGTTTTAATGCCCCTTGGAAGAGACATGGAGGTCACAGTAGCTTAACCCCTTAAGCCCCGGAGCATTTTCCGTTTTTGCATTTTTATTTTTTGCTCCCTTTGTTCCCAGAGACATAGCGTTTATATTTTTTGGTCAATATGGCCATGTGAGGGCTTATTTTTTGCAGGACGAGTTGTACTTTTCAACTCCATTACTAGTTTTACCATATCGTGTACGGGAAAATGGGAAAAAAATTCCAAGTGCGGTGAAATTGCAAAAAAAGTGCAATACCACAGTTGTTTTTTATTTTTATTTTTTACCACGTTCACTGAATGCTAAAACTGACCAGCCATTCTGATTTTCCAGGTCATTACGAGTTCGTAGACACCAAACATGTATAGGTTCTTTTTTATTTAAGTGGTGAAAAAAAATTCCAAAATTTGGTTAATAAAAAAAAAAAATAGCGCCATTTTCTAAGACCCGTAGCGTCTCCAGCTTTTGGGATCTGGGGCTTGGTTAGGGCTTATTTTTTGCGCACCGAGCTGAAGTTTTTATTGATACCATGTTGGGGTAGATACGATGTTTTGATACTCCCGTTATGGCATTTTATTGCAATGTTGCGGGGACCAAAAAACGTAATTCAGGCAGTTAAGAATTTTTCTCTCGTTACGCCTTTTACTGATCAGATTAATTATTTTTTTATATTGATAGATCGGGCGATTCTGAATGCGGAGATACCAAATATGTCTATGTGGGTTTTTTTTTTATTATTTTACTTTGAATGGGGCAAAAGGGTGGTGATTTAAACTTTTATATTTTTTTAATTTTTTTTATATTTTTAAAAACTTTTTTTTTCACTTTTTGCATGCTTCAATAGTCTCCAAAGGAGACTAGAAGCAGCAATTAACTGATCACCTCTGCTGCATACAGGGGACGAGCAGGTCCCCTGCATGCAGCAGAAATAGTCCTGTGCTATGAGCGCCGACCACTAGGTGGCGCTCATAGCGACCAGATAATGACAACCACAGGCATCTGCTGCAGACCCTGGGTAGTCATGCCCACCCATCGGTGACCCGCGATCACGTGACGTGGTCGCCGATGGGCGGGGCTTAGGACGCACTTCCAGAAAGCGCGCGTTAAATGCAGCTGTCGGAGATTGACAGCGGCATTTAGCATGTTAACAGCTGCGGGTGGATCGCGATTCCACCCGCGGCTGTTGCGGGCACATGTCAGCTGTAAGAATCAGCTGACATGTGCTCGGTTCAGTGAGGGCTCAGTGCAGCAGCCCTCACTGAACAGGGGGGAGGCCAAATGTGCGTACTAAGATGTCATGCGTTGTTAAGGGGTTAAAAAGACAATTTTAATGCCCCTTGGAAGAGACGTGGAGTTCAGAGTGGTTTTACAAGATGGTTTTAATGCCCCTTAGAAGAGACGTGGAGTTCAGAGTGGTTTAACAAGACAGTTTTAATGCCCCTTGAAAGAGACGTGGAGTTCAGAGTGGTTTAACAAGACGGTTTTAATGCCCCTCGGAAGAGACATGGAGGATGCAGTAGCTTAAGAAGATGGTTTTAATGCCCCTTGGAAGAATGGTGGAGGTTGCAGTGGAATAAAAAGACAATATCAATGCCCCTTGGAAGAGTGGTGGAGGTCGCAGTAGCTTAACAAGATGGTTTTAATGCCCCTTGGAAGAGACGTGGAGGTCGCAGTAGCTTAACAAGATGGTTTTATTGCCCCTTGGAAGAATGGTGGAGGTCACAGTGGAATAAAAAGACAATATCAATGCCAAATGGAAGAGTGGTGGAGGTTGCAGTAGCTTAACAAGACGGTTTTAATGCCCTTTGGAAAAGACGTGGAGGTCACAGTAGCTTAGCAAGACAATTTTAATGCCCCTTGGAAGAGACGAGGAATTCAGAGTGGTTTAACAAGACGGTTTTAATGCCCCTTGGAAGAGACGTGGAGTTCAGAGTGGTTTAACAAGACGGTTTTAATGCCACTTGGAAGAGACGTGGAGGTCGCAGTAGCTTAACAAGATGGTTTTAATGCCCAATGGAAGAGACGTGGAGTTCAGAGTGGTTTAACAAGATGGTTTTATTGCCTTTGGAAGAGACGTGGAGTTCAGAGTGGTTTAACAAGACGGTTTTAATGCCCCTTGGAAGAGACATGGAGGTCACAGTAGCTTAACAAGACGATTTTAATGCCCCTTGGAAGAGACGTGGAGTTCAGAGTGGTTTAACAAGACGGTTTTAATGCCACTTGGAAGAGACGTGGAGGTCGCAGTAGCTTAACAAGATGGTTTTAATGCCCAATGGAAGAGACGTGGAGTTCAGAGTGGTTTAACAAGATGGTTTTATTGCCTTTGGAAGAGACGTGGAGTTCAGAGTGGTTTAACAAGACGGTTTTAATGCCCCTTGGAAGAGACGTGGAGTTCAGAGTGGTTTAACAAGACGGTTTTAATGCCCCTTGGAAGAGACGTGGAGGTCGCAGTAGCTTAACAAGATGGTTTTAATGCCCCTTGGAAGAATGGTGGAGGTCGCAGTGGAATAAAAAGACAATGTCAATGCCCCTTGGAAGAGTGGTGGAGGTCGCGGTAGCTTAACAAGATGGTTTTAATGCCCCTTGGAAGAGACGTGGAGGTCGCAGTAGCTTAACAAGACGGTTTTAATGCCCCATGAAAGAATGGTGGAGGTGGCAGTGCAATAAAAAGACAATATCAATACCCCTTGGAAGAGTGGTGAAGGTCGCAGTAGCTTAACAAGACGGTATTAATTCCCCTTGGAAAAGACGTGGAGGTCACAGTAGCTTAACAAGACAATTTTAATGCCACTTGGAAGAGACGTGGTGTTCAGAGTGGTTTAACAAGACGGTTTTAATGCCCCTTGGAAAAGACATGGAGGATGCAGTAGCTTAAGAAGATGGTTTTAATGCCCCTTGGAAGAATGGTGGAGGTCACAGTGGAATAAAAAGACAATATCAATGGCAAATGGAAGAGTGGTGGAGGTTGCAGTAGCTTAACAAGACGGTTTTAATGCCCTTTGGAAAAGACGTGGAGGTCACTGTAGCTTAGCAAGACAATTTTAATGCCCCTTGGAAGAGACGAGGAGTTCAGAGTGGTTTAACAAGACAGTTTTAATGCCCCTTGGAAGAGACGTGGAGTTCAGAGTGGTTTAACAAGACGGTTTTAATGCCCCTTGGAAGAGACATGGAGGATGCAGTAGCTTAAGAAGATGGTTTTAATGCCCCTTGGAAGAATGGTGGAGGTTGCAGTGGAATAAAAAGACAATATCAATGCCCCTTGGAAGAGTGGTGGAGGTCGCAGTAGCTTAACAAGATGGTTTTAATGCCCCTTGGAAGAGACGTGGAGGTCGCAGTAGCCTAACAAGATGGTTTTATTGCCCCTTGGAAGAATGGTGGAGGTCACAGTGGAATAAAAAGACAATATCAATGCCAAATGGAAGAGTGGTGGAGGTTGCAGTAGCTTAACAAGACGGTTTTAATGCCCTTTGGAAAAGACGTGGAGGTCACAGTAGCTTAGCAAGACAATTTTAATGCCCCTTGGAAGAGACGAGGAGTTCAGAGTGGTTTAACAAGACGGTTTTAATGCCCCTTGGAAGAGACGTGGAGTTCAGAGTGGTTTAACAAGACGGTTTTAATGCCCCTTGGAAGAGACATGGAGGATGCAGTAGCTTAAGAAGATGGTTTTAATGCCCCTTGGAAGAATGGTGGAGGTTGCAGTGGAATAAAAAGACAATATCAATGCCCCTTGGAAGAGTGGTGGAGGTCGCAGTAGCTTAACAAGATGGTTTTAATGCCCCTTGGAAGAGACGTGGAGGTCGCAGTAGCCTAACAAGATGGTTTTATTGCCCCTTGGAAGAATGGTGGAGGTCACAGTGGAATAAAAAGACAATATCAATGAAAATGGAAGAGTGGTGGAGGTTGCAGTAGCTTAACAAGACGGTTTTAATGCCCTTTGGAAAAGACGTGGTGGTCACAGTAGCTTAGCAAGACAATTTTAATGCCCCTTGGAAGAGACGCGGAGTTCAGAGTGGTTTAACAAAACGGTTTTAATGCCCCTTGGAAGAGACGTGGAGTTCAGAGTGGTTTAACAAGACGGTTTTAATGCCACTTGGAACAGACGTGGAGGTCACAGTAGCTTAACAAGATGATTTTAATGCCCCTTGGAAGAGACGTGGAGTTCAGAGTGATTTAACAAGACGGTTTTAATGCCCATTGGAAGAGACGTGGAGTTCAGAGTGGTTTAACAAGATGGTTTTAATGCCCCTTGGAAGAGACGTGGAGTACAGAGTGGTTTAACAAGAAGGTTTTAATACCCCTTAGAAGAGACGTGGAGGTCACAGTAGCTTAACAAGACGATTTTAATGCCCTTTGGCAGAGACGTGGAGTTCAGAGTGGTTTAACAAGACGGTTTTAATGCTCCTTGGAAGAGACGTGGAGTTCAGAGTGGTTTAACGAGACGGTTTTAATGCCCCTTGGAAGAGACGTGAAGGTCAGAGTGGTTTATCAAGATGTTTTTAATGCCCCTTGGAAGAATGGTGGAGGTCGCAGTGGAATAAAAAGACAATTTCAATGCCCCTTGGAAGAGTGGTGGAGGTCGCAGTAGCTTAACAAGATGGTTATAATGCCCCATGAAAGAATGGTGGAGGTGGCAGTGCAATAAAAAGACAATATCAATACCCCTTGGAAGAGTGGTGCAGGTCGCAGTAGCTTAACAAGACGGTTTTAATGCCCCTTGGAAAAGACGTGGAGGACACAGTAGCTTAACAAGACAATTTTAATGCCACTTGGAAGAAACGTGGTCTTCAGAGTGGTTTAACAAGACGGTTTCAATGCCCCTTGGAAGAGACGTGGAGTTCAGAGTGGTTTAACAAGACGGTTTTAATGCCCCTTGGAAGAGACATGGAATTCAGAGAGGTTGAACAAGGCGGTTTTAATGCCCCTTGGAAGAGACGTGGAGTTCAGAGTGGTTTAACAAGACGGTTTTAATGCCCCTTAGAAGAGACGTGGAGGTCACAGTAGCTTAACAAGACGATTTTATTGCCCCTTGGAAGAGACGTGGAGTTCAGAGTGGTTTAACAAGACGGTTTTAATGCCCCTTGGAAGAGACGTGAAGTTCAGAGTGGTTTAACAAGATGGTTTTAATGCCCCTTGGAAGAGACGTGGAGGTCGCAGTAGCTTAACCAGATGGTTTTAATGCCCCTTGGAAGAATGGTGGAGGTCGCAGTGGAATAAAAAGACAATTTCAATGCCCCTTGGAAGAGTGGTGGAGGTCGCAGTAGCTTAACAAGATGGTTATAATGCCCCTTGGAAGAGACGTGGAGGTCGCAGTAGCTTAACAAGACGGTTTTAATGCCCCTTGAAAGAATGGTGGAGGTCACAGTGCAATAAAAAGACAATATCAATAACACTTGGAAGAGTGGTGGAGGTCACAGTAGCTTAACAAGATGGTTTTAATGCCACTTGGAAGAGATGTGGAGGTCACAGTAGCTTAACAAGACAATTTTAATGCCACTTGGAAGATACATGGAGTTCAGAGTGGTTTAACAAGATGGTTTTAATGCCCCTTGGAAGAGACGTGGAGTTCAGAGTGGTTTAACAAGACAGTTTAAATGCCCCTTGGAAGAGACGTGGAGGTCACAGTAGCTTAACAAGACGATTTTAATGCCCCTTGGAAGAGACGTGGAGTTCAGAGTGGTTTAAGAAGACGGTTTTAATGCCCCTTGGAAGAGATGTGGAGTTCAGAGTGTTTTAACAAGACGGTTTAATGCCCCTTGGAAGAGTGGTGGAGGTCGCAGTAGCTTAACAAGACGGTTTTAATGCCCCTTGGAAAAGACGTGGAGGTCGCAGTAGCTTAACAAGACGGTTTTAATGCCCCTTGGAAGAATGGTGGAGGTCGCAGTGGAATAAAAAGACAATATAAATGCTCCTTGGAAGAGTGGTGGAGGTCGCAGTAGCTTAATAAGACGGTTTTAATGCCCCTTGGAAGAGACGTGGAGGTCGCAGTAGCTTTACAAGACGGTTTTAATGCCGCTTCGAAGAATGGTGGAGGTCGCATTGGAATAAAAAGACAATATCAATGCCCCTTGGAAGAGTGGTGGAGGTCGCAGTAGCTTAACAAGACAGTTTTAATGCCCCATGGAAAAGTGGTGGAGGTCGCAGTAGCTTAAAAAGACAGCTTTCATGCCCCTTGGAAGAATGGTGGAGGTCGCAGTGGAATAAAAAGACAATATCAATGCCACTTGGAAGAGTGGTGGAGGTCGCAGTAGCTTAACAAGATGGTTATAATGCCCCTTGGAAGAGACGTGGAGGTCGCAGTAGCTTAACAAGATGGTTTTAATGCCCCTTGAAAGAATGGTGGAGGTCACAGTGCAATAAAAAGACAATATCAATACCACTTGGAAGAGTGGTGGAGGTCGCAGTAGCTGAACAAGATGGTTTTAATGCCACTTGGAAGAGATGTGGAGGTCACAGTAGCTTAACAAGACAATATTAATGCCACTTGGAAGAGACATGGAGTTCAGAGTGGTTTAACAAGATGGTTTTAATGCCCCTTGGAAGAGACGTGGAGTTCAAAGTGGTTTAACAAGGCTGTTTTAATGCCCCTTGGAAGAGACGTAGAGCTCACAGTAGCTTAACAAGACGATTTTAATGCCCCTTGGAAGAGACGTGGAGTTCAGAGTGGTTTAAGAAGACGGTTTTAATGCCCCTTTGAAGAGACGTGGAGTTCAGAGTGGTTTAAGAAGACGGCTTTCATGCCCCTTGGAAGAATGGTGGAGGTCACAGTGGAATAAAGAGACAATATCAATGCCCCTTGGAAGAGTGGTGGAGGTCACAGTAGCTTTAGAAGACGGTTTTAATGCCCATTGGAAGAGACGTGGAGGTCGCAGCAGCTTAATAAGACGGTTTTAATGCCACTCGGAAGAGTGGTGGAAGTCGCAGTGGAATAAAAAGACAATATCAATGCCCCTTGGAAGAGTGGTGGAGGTCGCCGTAGCTTAACAAGACGGTTTTAATGCCCCTTGGACGAGACGTGGAGGTCGCAGTAGCTTAATAAGACGGTTTTAATGCCCCTTGGAAAAATGGTGGAGGTCGCATTGGAATAAAAAGACAATATCAATGCCCCTTGGAAGAGTGGTGGAGGTCGCAGTAGCTTAACAAGACGGTTTTAATGCCCCTTGAAAGAAGCGTGGAGGTTGCAGTAGCTTAACAAGACGGTTTTAATGCCCCTTGGAAGAGTGGTGGAGGTCGCATTGGAATAAAAAGACAATATCAATGCCCCTTGGAAGAGTGGTGGAGGTCGCAGTAGCTTAACAAGACGGTTTTAATGCCCCTTGAAAGAAGCGTGGAGGTTGCAGTAGCTTAACATGACGGTTTTAATGCCCCTTGGAAGAGACGTGGAGGTCGCAGTAACTTAACAAGACGGTTTTATTGCCCCTTGGAAAATTGGTTTAGGTCGCAGTAGCTTAACAAGACGGTTTTAATGCCCCTTGGAAAGGTGGTGGAGGTCGCAGTAGCTTAACAAGACGGTTTTAATGCCCCTTGGAAGAGAAATGGAGTCGCAGTAGCTTAGCAAGACGGTTTTAATGCCCCTTGGAAGAATGGTGGAGTTCGCAGTAGCTTAACAAGACGGTTTTAATGCCCCTTGGAAAAGTGGTGGAGGTCGCAGTAGCTTAACAAGATGGTTTTAATACCCCTTGGAAGAATGGTGGAGGTCGCAGTGAAATAAAAAGACAATATCAGTGCCCCTTGGAAGAGTGGTGGAGGTCGCAGAAGCTTAACAAGATGGTTTTAATGCCCCTTGGAAGAGACGTGGAGGTCGCAGTAGCTTAACAAGATGGTTTTAATGCTCCTTGGAAAAGTGGTGGAGGTCGTAGTAGCTTATCAAGATAGTTTTAATGCCCCTTGTAAGAGTGGTGGAGGTCACAGTGGAATAAAAAGACAATATCAATGCCCCTTGGAAGAGTGGTGGAGGTCGCAGTAGCTTAACAAGATGGTTTTAATGCCACTTGGGAGAGACGTGGAGGTCGCAGTAGCCTAGCAAGATGATTTTAATGCCCCTTGGAAGAGATGTGGAGGTCGCAGTAGCTTAACAAGACCGTTTTAATGCCCCTTGGAAAAGTGGTTTAGGTCGCAGTAGCTTAAAAGACGGTTTTAATGCCCCTTGGAAAAGTGGTCGAGGTCGCAGTAGCCAAGACGGTTTTAATGCCCTTTGGAAAAGTGGTGGAGGTCGCAGTAGCTTAACAAGACGGTTTTAATGCCGCTTGGAAGAATGGTGGAGGTCGCAGTGAAATAAAAAGACAATATCAATGCCCCTTGGAAGAGTGGTGGAGGTCGCAGTAGCTTAAGAAGATGGTTTTAATGCCCCTTGGAAGAGACGTGGAGGTCGCAGTAGCTTAACAAGACGGTTTTAATGCCCCTTGGAAAAGTGGTGGAGGTCGCAGTAGCTTAACAAGACGGTTTTAATACCCCTTGGAAGAGTGGTGGAGGTCGCAGTGGAATAAAAAGACAATATCAATGCCCCTTGGAATAGTGGTGGAGGTCGCAGTAGCTTAACAAGATGGTTTTAATGCCCCTTGGAAGAGACCTGGAGGTCGCAGTAGCTTAACCAGATGGTTTTAATGCCCCTTGGAAGAATGGTGGAGGTCCCAGTGGAATAAAATGACAATATCAATGCCCCTTGGAAGAGTGGTGGAAGTCGCAGTAGCTTAGCAAGACAGTTTTAATGCCCCTTGGAAAAGACGTGGAGGTCGCAGTAGCTTAACAAGATGGTTTTAATGCCCCTTGGAAAAGTGGTGGAGGTCGCAGTAGCTTAACAAGATGGTTTTAATGCCACTTGGAATAATGGTGGAAGTCGCAATGGAATAAAAAGACAATATCAATGCCCATTGGAAGAGTGGTGGAGGTCGCAGTAGCTTAACAACACGATTTTAATGCCCCTTACAAGAGCCATGCAGTACAGCATATTAAAAACATTGTGAACTCTGCCGCTAGCGTGTTGACATGGGAATTTTTTTTAACAGTTCTGCAGCAAGGGCTTTCTGGTACTGCCACATTTTTGTAGACCTCTCCACCTCAGGAATAAGAGAGTGAAAGTTCTCCTTGTAGCGGGGGTCTAAAAGTGTCACCAACCAGTAATGACTGTCACCCAACATTTTGACAACGCAAGGGTCACGGTTAAGGCAGCGTAACATAAAGTCAGCCATGTGTGCCAGACTGGTAACGGGCATGACTTCCGTGTCCTCACCAAGATGATGACTGACCATGCTCTCCTCCTCCTCCTCCCCCCTGTCCTCAGGCCACCCACGCTGAACTGACTGTATGACAGTTGTACAGGTACTACTGTCTACAGCGCATGATACCAGCTCCTGTTCTTCCTCCTCCTCCTCTTCCTCTCCCTCATTGTCGCCCAATGGACGTTGGGATGAGATGAGGCTGGGCTGTGTTTAATCGCCCATTACGGCTTCTTGATCCATCTCATCATACTCTGACTGCAATGCCTCCTCTTTAATTCTCTGCAGAGAGTGTTGCAAAAGACAGACAAGTGGGATGCTGACGCTAATGATGGCGTCATCGCCACTCACCATCTTGGTGGACTCCTCAAAGTTTGTCAGGATGGTACATATGTCAAACATCCAGGTCCACTCCTGAGGTCTTATGTGTGGAGTCTGACCTGAATATCGATGGCCTTGTTGCAGCTGGTACTCCACAACTGTTCTCTTCTGCATTGGTACTGTAGAGTACCAATGTGTGGCGACATCACACACCAGTAGGTGTGCCGGAAGCTGCAAACGCTGCTGCAACACAGCAAGGGCAGCGGAAGCTGTAGCTGACTTCCGAAAATGATCTGACAGGCGGCGTACTTTGACTAGAAGATCTGGCAACTCGGGGTACGATTTAAGAAACCGCTGAACCACGAGGTTAAGCACATGAGCCAGGCATGGTACGTGTGTGATCTCGCCTCGCCTCAGAGCCGCCACCAAGTTACGGCCATTGTCACACACGACCATGCATGGATGTAGGTTCAGCGGTCTCAGCCACAGATCTGCCTGCTCTTTCACAGCTGTCCACAACTCACAAGCAGTGTGAGGTTTATCACTTAAGCTTATGATATTCAGCACAGCCTGTTGCCGCTTGGCTGAGGCAGTACTGCAGTGCTTCCAGCTTGTAACTGATGTGGTGATAACTGAGATGGAGGCTGAACATGAGGAGGAGGAGGAGGATGATGCGCAGGAGCTGTACATTGTGTGGGCAACTCTGACTGACATAGGGCCCGCAATCCTCGGTGTGGCGAGGATGTGTTCTGTCCCAAGGTCCGACTGGGTCCCAGCTTCCACTATGTTTACCCAGTGTGCCGTCAGGGAGCTGTACCGTCCCTGGCCACAAGCACTTGTCCACGTGTCCGTTGTCAGGTGGACTCTCCCAGTAACTGCATTGTTGAGGGCACGGCAGATGTTTTGGAACACATGCTTGTGTAGTGCGGGGATGGCACACCGGGCAAAATAGTGTCGGCTGAGGACCGAGTACCGAGGGACGGCCACCGCCATAAGGTTGGGGAAGGATTCCGTCTCCACCAGCCTAAAAGGCAGCATTTCCAATGCAAGCAGTCGTGAAATGTGCGAATTTAGGACTGTGGCCTGTGGGGCGTTGGCTGCGAATTTGCGCTTTCGTTCAAAGCTCTGGGATATGGACAATTGAACTCTGCGGTGGGACGTGGACGTGGACGTTGATGCTGTTTCTTGAGAAACTGCCATAACAAGTGAAGACTGAGAGGTGGGGGCATCTTTGCATGCAGTATGGACAGGGGATTTGCCTTGCACGCACAACAGGGGGTTCTATTACATGCACAACTGCGGAAGAAGCAGTGGTGACACCCGCTAACACTGGTCGTGGACCCTGGAGTTCGCCCCACAAAGTCGGGTGCTTTGCTGCCATGTGCCTGATCATGCTGGTGGTGGTCAGGCTGGTAATTTTGTCACCCCTGCTGATGCTGGCATGGCAGGTGGTACAAATGGCCTTTTTGGGGTTATCAGCAGAGTGTTTAAAAAAATTCCAGACTCTGGAAGACCTAACGGTTGTACTGGCTACGTCCCTCGTGTTGGTGTTACGGGGAACAGTTGCCCGCCTTCTGTGTGCGGCCACCACACTGCTTCTTCCTGCCTGTTGGGGTACTCTGCCTCTCTCCCCCTGTGTGCTGCTGGCCTCGCTCTGCGTGTCCACCTGCCATGTTGGGTCATTTACTAGATCATCCACCACCTCCTCCTCTTCCACTTGCGCACCATGATCCTTCTCCTCACTTCGTGGCAATTGTGTCTCGTCATCGTCCACCTCTTGTGACAAATTGCCAGCGTCGGCTTCCTGTGGCCGTGGCTGTTCAAATATTTGGGCATCGCTACATGGGATCTCCTCTTCCACTACTTCAAGAGGAGCAGGCGAGGGGCCCAAATATGGAAATGGACCAGTGAACAGCTCTTCAGAGTGTCCAAGTGTGGGATCAGTTGATGTCTGACGACACTCGGCATGGTGGGAGGAAGGAGCATCAGGGTGAGGAGGAATATGCGGTCGAGACTCACGGCTACTAAAACTTGACCGTGTGGAAGACAGACCAGAGGTGGTGTTGCCCAGCTAACTGGAAGTATTATCTGCTATCCAATTAATAACCTGTTCACACTGATCAGTTCGCAATACTGGTGTTGCAGTGTGCTTCCCTAGCAATTCGGTCAAAAAGTGGGAGCGAGAAGATGTGGCTGTTGGTTGTGGCACATTTTCACCTTGGCCACGGCCCCGTCCTCTACACGCACCATCAACAGAACATCCAGTTCCACGTCCCTTGCCACGCGCCTTGCCCATTGTGAATGAAGTAAAATAGCTTACACTCACACTATCAATGGAAAAAGGGTAATAAAAAGGAGATTAGAACAGTGGAAGAGGAAAGCCACAGCTCCATTTCTCTGGCCTACACCAGACTCTGTTCAGACATCAATATATCTGTTTAAAAGAGTCTCGTGTAGGCCAGATAACTAGAACTGTGGTTTTGCAGTTCCACGGGTCAAATCTCTGTATTATCCTGCTTTTGGCATTTTTTCCGTAAAAAAAAACAGTAATAGTGTCTCCCTGACTGTTCAGACACCAATATATCTGTTTAAAAGTCAGGGAGACACTATTACTGTTTTTTTTTTACGGAAAAAATGCCAAAAGCTGGATAATACAGAAATTTGAACCGTGGAACTGCAAAACCACAGTTCTAGTTATCGGGCCTACACCAGACTCTTTTAAACAGATATATTTGTGTCTGAACAGTCAGGGAGACTCTATTACTGGTTTTTTTTTACGGAAAAAATGCCAAAAGCAGGATAACATAGAGATTTTACCCGTGGAACTGCAAAACCACAGTTCTAGTTATCTGGCCTACACCACTCTTTTAAACAGATATATTTGTGTCTGAACAGTCAGGGAGACACTATTACTGTTTTTTTTACGGAAAAAATGCCAAAAGCAGGATAATACAGAGATTTGACCCGTGGAACTGCAAAACCACAGTTCTAGTTATCTGGCCTACACCAGACTCTTTTAAACAGATATATTTGTGTCTGAACAGTCAGGGACACACTATTACTGTTTTTTTTTTTTACTGAAAAAATGCCAAAATCAGGATAATACAGAGATTTGAACCATTGAACTGCAAAACCACAGTTCTATTTCTCTGGCCTTCACCAGACTCTGTTCAGACACCATTATATCTGTTTAAAAGTCAGGGAGACACTATTACTGTTTTTTTTACGGAAAAAATGCCAAAAGCAGGATAATACAGAGATTTGACCCGTGGAACTGCAAAACCACAGTTCCAGTTATCTGGCCTACACCAGACTCTTTTAAACAGATATATTTGTGTCTGAACAGTCAGGGAGACACTATTACTGTTTTTTTTTACGGAAAAAATGCCAAAAGCAGGATAACATAGAGATTTTACCCGTGGAACTGCAAAACCACAGTTCTAGTTATCTGGCCTACACCACTCTTTTAAACAGATATATTTGTGTCTGAACAGTCAGGGAGACACTATTACTGTTTTTTTTACGGAAAAAATGCCAAAAGCAGGATAATACAGAGATTTGACCCGTGGAACTGCAAAACCACAGTTCTAGTTATCTGGCCTACACCAGACTCTTTTAAACAGATATATTTGTGTCTGAACAGTCAGGGACACACTATTACTGTTTTTTTTTTTTACTGAAAAAATGCCAAAATCAGGATAATACAGAGATTTGAACCATTGAACTGCAAAACCACAGTTCTATTTCTCTGGCCTTCACCAGACTCTGTTCAGACACCATTATATCTGTTTAAAAGTCAGGGAGACACTATTACTGTTTTTTTTACGGAAAAAATGCCAAAAGCAGGATAATACAGAGATTTGACCCGTGGAACTGCAAAACCACAGTTCCAGTTATCTGGCCTACACCAGACTCTTTTAAACAGATATATTTGTGTCTGAACAGTCAGGGAGACACTATTACTGTTTTTTTTTACGGAAAAAATGCCAAAAGCAGGATAATACAGAGATTTGACCCGTGGAACTGCAAAACCACAGTTCCAGTTATCTGGCCTACACCAGACTCTTTTAAACAGATATATTTGTGTCTGAACAGTCAGGGAGACACTATTACTGTTTTTTTTTACGGAAAAAATGCCAAAAGCAGGATAATACAGAGATTTGACCCGTGGAACTGCAAAACCACAGTTCCAGTTATCTGGCCTACACCAGACTCTTTTAAACAGATATATTTGTGTGTGAACAGTCAGGGAGACACTATTACTGTTTTTTTTTAAGGAAAAAATGCCAAAAGCAGGATAATACAGAGATTTGACCCGTGGAACTGCAAAACTACAGTTCTATTTCTCTGGCCTACACCAGACTCTTTTAAACAGATATATTTGTGTCTGAACAGTCAGGGAGACACTATTACTGTTTTTTTTTACTGAAAAAATGCCAAAAGCTGGAAAATACAGAGATTTGACCCGTGGAACTGCAAAACCACAGTTGTAGTTATCTGGCCTACACCAGCCTCTTTTAAACAGATATATTTGTGTCTGAACAGTCAGGGAGACACTATTACTGAATTTTTTATGGAAAAAATGCCAAAAGCAGGATAATACAGAGATTTGAACCGTGGAACTGCAAAACCACAGTTCTATTTCTCTGGCCTACACCAAACTCTTTTAAACAGATATACAGTTATATGAAAAAGTTTGGGCACCCCTATTAATCTTAAGCTTAATGTTTTATAAAAATTGGTGTTTTTGCAACAGCTATTTCAGTTTGATATATGTAATAACTGTTGGACACAGTAATGTTTCTGCCTTGAAATGAGGTTTATTGTACTAACAGAAAATGTGCAATCTGCAATCAAACAAAATTTGACGGGTGCATAAGTATGGGCACCCTTATCATTTTCTTGTTTTAAATACTCCTACCTACTTTTTACTGACTTACTAAAGCACTATTTTTGGTTTTGTAACCTCATTGAGCTTTGAACTTCATAGCCAGGTGTATGCAATCACGAGAAAAGCTACTTAAAGTGGCCACTTGCAAGTTGTTCTCCTGTTTGAATCTCCTCTGAAGAGTGGCATCATGGGCTCCTCAAAACAACTGTCAAATGATCTGAAAACAAAGATTATTCAACATAGTTGTTCAGGGGAGGGATACAAAAAGCTGTCTCAGAGATTTAACCTGTCAGTTTCCACTGTGAGGAACATAGTAAAGAAATGGAAGAACACAGGGACAGTTCTTGTTAAGGCCAGAAGTGGCAGGCCAAGAAAAACATCAGAAAGGCAGAAAAGAAGAATGGTGAGATCAGTTAAGGACAATCCTCAGACCACCTCCAGAGAGCTGCAGCATCAACTTGCTGCAGATGGTGTCACTGTGCATCGGTCAACTATACAACACACTTTGCACAAGGAGAAGCTGTATGGGAGAGTGATGCGAAAGAAGCCGTTTCTGCAAGCACGCCACAAACAGAGTCGGCTGAGGTATGCAAAAGCACATTTGGAGAAGCCAATTTCTTTTTGGAAGAAGGTCCTGTGGACTGATGAAACCAAGATTGAGTTGTTTGGTCATACAAAAAGGCGTTATGCATGGCGGCAAAAAAACACAGCATTCCAAGAAAAACACTTGCTACCCACAGTAAAATTTAGTGGAGGTTCCATCATGCTTTGGGGCTGTGTGGCCAATGCCGGCACAGGGAATCTTGTTAAAGTTGAGGGACGCATGGATTCCACTCAGTATCAGCAGATTCTTGACAATAATGTTCAAGAATCAGTGATAAAGTTGAAGTTACGCAGGGGATGGATCTTTCAGCAAGACAATGATCCAAAACACCGCTCCAAATCTACTCAGGCATTCATGCAGAGGAACAATTACAATGTTCTGGAATGGCCATCCCAGTCCCCAGACCTGAATATCATTGAACATCTGTGGGATCATTTGAAGAGGGCTGTCCATGCTCGGCGACCATCAAACTTAACTGAACTGGAATTGTTTTGTAAAGAGGAATGGTTAAAAATACCTTCATCCAGGATCCAGGAACTCATTAAAAGCTACAGGAAGCGACTAGAGGCTGTTATTTTTGCAAAAGGAGGATCTACTAAATATTAATGTCACTTTTCTGGTGAGGTGCCCATACTTATGCACCTGTCAAATTTTGTGTGAATGCAGATTGCACATTTTCTGTTAGTACAATAAACCTCATTTCAAGGCAGAAACATTACTGTGTCCAACAATTATTACATATATCAAACTGAAATAGCTGTTGCAAAAACACCAATTTTTATAAAACATTAAGCTTAAGATTAATAGGGGTGCCCAAACTTTTTCATATAACTGTATTTGTGTCTGAACAGTCAGGGAGACACTATTACTGTTTTTTTCTACGGAAAAAATGCCAAAAGCAGGATAATACAGATATTTTAACCATGGAACTGCAAAACCACAGTTCTATTTCTCTGGCCTACATCAGACTCTTTTAAACAGATATATTTGTGTCTGAACAGTCAGGGAGACACTATTACTGTTTTTTTTTACTGAAAAAATGCCAAAAGCTGGAAAATACAGAGATTTGACCCGTGGAACTGCAAAACCACAGTTGTAGTTATCTGGCCTACACCAGCCTCTTTTAAACAGATATATTTGTGTCTGAACAGTCAGGGAGACACTATTACTGTTTTTTTTTATGGCAAAAAATGCTAAAAGCAGGATAATACAGAGATTTGACCCGTGGAACTGCAAAACCACAGTTCTAGTTATCTGGCCTACACCAGACTCTTTTAAACAGATATATTTGTGTCTGAACAGTCAGGGAGACACTATTACTGTTTTTTTTTTTACGGAAAAAATGCCAAAAGCAGGATAATATAGAGATTTGACCCGTGGAACTGGAAAACCACAGTTCTATTTCTCTGGCCTACACCAGACTCTTTTAAACAGATATATTTGTGTCTGAACAGTCAGGGAGACACTATTACTGTTTTTTTTTACGGAGAAAATGCCAAAAGCAGGATAATACAAAGATTTGAACCGTGGAACTGCAAAACCACAGTTCTAGTTATCTGGCCTACACCAGACTCTTTTAAACAGATATATTGGTGTCTGAACAGTCACAGACACACAAAAATTTTTTTTGGGGGGGAATACCAAAAGGTTAATAAGACGCCTATTTGTATAGTCTGACTGAGGAAAAAAAATAAATACAGGATTTACATGAAAAAAAAAGGATTTTTCCTGGCCCCTGAGACCGGGGGATAAGTCTAGCAATTTGACCAACAGGAGCACACAGGACTGTAATGCAGCATTTGCTGGTATAACCACTGCATCTCCTATACAGCCTGCCTGCCTGCCTGATATCTGGGATGGATATTAGTCCTGAGAAGGACTGTTTGTTTGATTTGGCAGACTTTAGAGACCCTACACTAACTATTTCGCACTATATATCTCTCCCTAACTCAGCATCACTCTCCCTACACTGTCTGATCCGGAGCAACTGTGTCCAAGATGGCGGCGCCCGGTTTTAAATACTCGAGGTGACGCTGTACGGCCAGCCAATCACTGTAATGCCCACAAACAACATGGCTGCGGCATTACAGTGACTGGCTGGCAATCCCTGCATGTTCATTGGCTCTGTAAAGAGCGCCAAACATGCAGGGCGGAGACCCGAGCTCCCGCCCGAGTAACACAGAAACGCTCGGTGCTCGCTGAACATCCCGAGTAGTGAGATGCTCGGGCGAGTACCGAGCAGTGTCGAGCATGCTCACTCAACACTACTAATCATCCAATTTTTTGTGCTACTATCTATGCATGGGAAAAACTAGCAAAACCAAAAAAAAGGCACAATTAAATTTAACACCCTTAAAAACCTTCCATTGCCCTTTTTATCCTCACTATACAATATTTCTATCCCTCCCTCATGGTCAGCATGTGGTCTAAACAAATTAAACAATATTTTTGATGGGAAACTTTTCTACCCATTTACAGTATTAAAAAATAAATTCAATCTCTCCTCAATTGATTTTCTTTACTATACTATCTTAAAAGATCACACCCATAATTTTTTAACTAATAAACCTCTAATCTCAGAAGCATAGTAACATAGTAACATAGTTTGTAAAGCCGAATAAAGACTTGCGTCCATCAAGTTCGACCTGTTAGTTCTGTAATTGCTAAAGTTGATCCAGAGGAGGGCAAAAACCCCAAATGATTTGGCCAATCTTCACCTGAGGAAAAATTCCCTCCCGACTCTGAAACCAGCAGTCAGAATAAATCCCTGTATCAACCTACTATTTTATTTTATTTTTAAGTATATGCTGAAATCTGCCTGGTATCTAGAAATGCATCCAGTCCCCGCTTGAACTGGTGTAGTGAATCCGACATTACCGTCTCCTCACTCAGTGAATTCCATATTCTCACTGCTCTTACTGTAAAGAACCCCTTCCTATGCTGGTGCTGAAACCTTTTCTCTTCCAGTCTTAGTGAGTGCCCTCTTGTTACCGTAATATCCCTCCTTTTGAACAAATCCCGGGCAAGATCTCTATACTGTCCCCTAACATATTTGTACACATTTATTATGTCCCCCCTCAACCTTCTCTTTTCCAGGCTGAATAGTTCTAGTTTTGCCAACCTCTCTGGGTATTGCAGTCCCTCCATTCCCTTTATTAATTTTGTTGCCCTCCTTTGTACCTTTTCAAGCTCATTTATATCCTTTCTATATATTGGGGCCCATAACTGAGCACAGTATTCCAAGTGTGGTCTGACCAGTGCTTTGTACAGTGGAAGAACAATGTTCTCATCCTTTGCAGCTATACCTCTTCTGATACATCCCATTACCCTGTTTGCCCTTACAGCAGCGGCCTGACTTTGGGCACTCCAATTTAGTTTGCTATCAATCAAGATGCCCAAGTCCTTCTCCATCTCTGAATTCCCCAATGATTTCCCATTCAGTGAGTACTGGTGACTTCCATTTTTCCTTCCCATATGTATGACCTTACATTTCTCCTCATTTGCCATTTAATGCTCCACCTACCCAGCTTATCCAAATCCCTCTGTAGGTCTGCACTGTCCTCTTTTGTATTAATTGTTTTACATAACTTTGTGTCATCTGCAAATATTGATATTTTACTATTTATCCCGTTGACTATGTCGTTAATAAAGATATTAAATAACATTGGGCCTAGTACAGACCCCTGTGGTACCCCACTAGTGACGCTTACCCAATCTGAGTATATTCCATTTATAACCACCCTCTGCCTTCTATCCTTTAGCCAGTTAGCTACCCACTTGCAGACATTTTCCCCCAGCCCCATTATTCTCATTTTGTATACCAACCTATTATGTGGCACGCTATCGAACGCTTTTGAGAAGTCGAGATACACGACATCCACTGGTTCCCCCTGATCTACTCGAGAGCTAACCTCCTCGTAGAAGTCAATCAGGTTTGTTTGGCAGGAGCGATTCCTCATGAATCCATGTTGGTTCGGGATTAAAAGATTATTAGCATCAAGATGCTCCGTAATTGCCTCTTTAATGAAGCTTTCAAAAATTTTGCCCACAACGGACGTCAGACTCACCGGCGATAGTTTCCGGCGTCACTTTTCGCTCCCTTTTTGAATATTGGCACTACATTCGCCTGTCGCCAATCAAGTGGTACAGACCCAGTCTCAACAGAGTCCTTAAATATAAGATATAACGGTCTGTCTATCACATTACTTAGTTCCCTTAGTACCCGTGGGTGTATGCCATCAGGTCCTGGTGATTTGTTTATTTTAATGTTACTGAGGCGTTTCTGTACCCCAGCTTGGGTTAGATTTGTCATACTTAGTGGAGGATTAAGCTTGTCACTTTTCATTTCTCCTGTTAGTTCGATTTCCTTTGTGAAAGTTGTCGGAAAAAAATTATTTAATAGATTAGCTTTATCCTCATCTTTCTCTATGATTTTGCCTTCCTCACTTTTTATCGGTCCAATATTATCCGATTTAATCCTTTTACTATTTATATACGTAAAGAACAGTTTGGGATTTGATCTACTTTCCCTAGCAATACGTCTCTCTGTTTCCTCCTTCGCTATTTTTATTTGTTTTTTACAGGTTCTCGTTTTTTCCTTGTAACACATTAGTGCCTCCTTACTGTTTTCCTGTTTTAATCTCTTGAATGCCTCTTTTTTGCCATTTAACGCCCCTTTTACGTTCTTGTTCAACCATATTGGTTTCCTCTTATTTCTGGCCCTTTTATTCCCATACGGTATATACCTCTCGCACTGAGTATTCAGAATTCTTTTGAAGGTTTCCCATTTACTATTCGTATTCCTTTGATTAAGAACTTTGTCCCAGTCAATAAGTTGAAGGCTTTCTTTCAGCTGATCAAACTTCACCCTCCTAAAGTTTAATGTTTTTGTTGTTCTCTTATTGATAACCCTACTGAAGGGCATTTTGAAGTCGATAATATTATGGTCGCTATTACCTAGGTGCCCCCCTATCTGTACCTCAGTTATTCTATCAGGCCTATTAGTCAATATTAAGTCCAACACGGCCTTCCCTCTCGTTGGTTCCTGCACTAGTTGGGAGAGATAATTATCCTTGGCATGAGCCAACTTATTGTGTAATATCAATCATAATATATTTTGGAGCTGTAAATATATTTACAACTGGTTCAACAACGACATTATATTGGCAAAACACTCTAATATGTCTAGATGGGAGTCTGATCTGAGGATATCGTTCCACTATGATAAATGGCAAAATGCTCTAACTTATACATATAGTTCCATCATATCTATGACACTCCATGAGTCTTACTATAAATTATTGTCAAGATGGTATTACACCCCCTCTAGACTCTCTTACATAAACCCTAATAATTCCCCACTTTGCTGGAGGAACTGTGGACTCCATGGAAATCTACTCCACATTTTCTGGAGTTGCCCTAAAATCCAGGCCTTATAGACTCAAACATCTGAATTTATTAAAAAATGAACAAAAAGCAAACTTACACTTACTCCTCAAATGGCCCTACTTTCAATAGGCCTGGAAGATACTTCATCTCCATACAGACCTATTATAATCCACACTTTATTAGTAGTTAAAAATGCCATTGCATCTTTCTGGAAAAAAACGGATGTACCTATCTTTTCAGATATTAAAGAAAAAATGGCTCTATATAAATTATATGAATACAGATTTGCAAACTCTAATAATAACCTTAACAAATATTTAAAAAAATGGACAAATTGGCCTGAAATATATTCCTGATTGTTGCTTAAATTATTAATACATATACTTATTAAGTTTAATTGGATATCTATTATATTATGACTAAGTTGTTCTATAACCATATTTTGATTTTCATCTTAACTTACTTGTTGTAATACTATATATTCTACTGTTTATTCAATTTTGAGTTCTCCTTCCCCTTATCCATTTTCCCACACCTATCCTTTCCTCTCCCATCCCCCATATATTCCTCTATTCCCTAACCATATCCCTACCCCTTGAACTATTAGAAAATGTTAACAAAAATTATTGAAACACAGAATTTGTCTTCCTCTCCTAGTTTCCGGTGTGTTTTGCGTAAGTGTGTATGCAGATCACTCGATCTGTTCATAGTAAGTCGGTCCATTATTGTTAGACAAAGAACCCTGATGAGACCTTGAGTACTGTATTAAATTCCTGAGTTGTAGGTTTGTATGGAGAGTGTGGATTTGGGATTTCACTGATCATCTGTACATGGGGTTGGATTGTAGCGATTAGTTGATTGTACCCGGAGGAGCCGACATTGGTGATTGTCGTCAGCAGTCTCTTGTATTGCTAAAGAAACCCATATGGTTCCGGCTCCTAGGTGTAGGGGCTGATGGTTTTCGTCTGATTATATGTAGAGATGAGCAAACATTTTCAAAAAACGTTTGCCAATTTCAAATTGGGCATGAACATTGCACATTTGGATTCGTGATCGGACACACAAGCATTTTTACTTAAAATCGGCAAAATTCGGTAAAACTGCTGGAAATGATGGCGTTACCACTGCAGTATTTTTAGCACTTTGGCTAGGATAGTGGTGCTGTATGATGAGCGGGGGGGACGTGTTTGATGAGGGGAGGGAGTGGCGAGAGGTCAGAGGAGCGGCTTGTAATCTAATTTTTTTTCTCGCTAACTTTGTGTGCAAATTGCGACTAGCTAATCAGGACGCAGGAACCACGCACTATGTCCAGACGCAAGGGCTTGTGCCATTGGCTGCTGAAATCACATGTCTCTCTCTATATGAAGAGCAGACATGTTGTTTTAGTGCCATTTTGTCAGTATAACAGCTCAGAGAGGATGCTCCTGACGCTGCTCCTGGATACTGAGAGATTTTAGCTAGTTAGCTAGACGGCTGCTTCTAAGTCAGATAGTTTAGATAGCTAATGTCCTGTATGGCTATGAAATCTACCTTCCAGCAGATTTTTTTTGTGCCATTAGTGAGGTCCAAACAAAGGCAACAGGGCACATTTAAACATAGAACTCTGCTGTGCACTGCTTCTATTGTACTCTATGCACAAGAACACCTTTAAAAATCTAATTTTGCCTGTTACTAACGTGATACAGCACGCCATATCTCAGCTTGTCATTTTGTGGCAATGAAATTCAGCTGTATGTAGAGCTCGTGCAAAGTAAAAAAATCTATTTTGTTCTGTTAGTAACATAATACAGCATGCCATATCTCAGCTTGTCATTTTGTGGCGTTGAAATTCAGCTGTATGCAGAGCTCGTCCAGAGCAAAAAAATCAAATTTTTCCTGTTACAAAAGTGATACAGCCGGCCAGATCTCAGTTTGAAATAGTTTGGAGCATATATTGTAAACAAGCCTCATCCACAGTAAAAAAAAAAAAAAATGTTCTGTTACTAAGGTGATAGAGCAGGGGAGATCTCCGTTTGAAATTGTTTGGAGCATATATTCCATGTTATACAGGCCTCATCCACAGTAAAATAAATTATTTCTGTTAGTAACGTCATACATCAGGCCAGATGTCAGTTTGAAATCCTTGGGTGCTGATATTGTTCTCCATACAGCGGTACACATGATAAAATTGAAATTGGTTTTCTTACTATCGTGCTACCTAAAGCAGGCTACATTTAATCTTTTAATTATTTGGTGCTGATATTGTTCTCCATACAGGGGTACACATGATAAACTCAAAATTGGTTTCCCTACTACCATGCTACCTATAGCAGGTGACATTTCATCTTTTAATTCTTTAGTGCTGATACTGATACAGGGGTACACATGATAAAATCTAACTTGGTTGTCTTACTATCGTGATACATACAGCAGACCACATTTCAGCTTGTAATTTTCTGGTGCTGAGATTCTTCTGTATACAGGCCTCATCCACAGTAAAAAAAAAAAAAAATTATTTGTTCTGTTACTAACGTGATACAGCAGACCATATCTCCGCTTGTAATGATTTGGCGATGATATTGTTCTCCATCCAGTGGTTCACATTACTTAATCTCAATATTTGCTGCTATTACAGTGCTACACAAACTAGGCCACATTTGAGCTTTTAATTCTTTGGTGCTGATATTCTTCTCCATATAGGGTTTGACATGATAAAATATAAATTTGTTGTGTTACTACCATGCTACAAAAAGTGGTCTACATCTGAGTTTGTAATTCTTTTATTCTGAGATTCTGCTGTATCCAAAGGTCATCCACAGTAAAAAATCTAATTTTTTATGTTACTACCATGCCAAATAAAGCAGGCCACATTTTATCTTTTAATTATTTTGTGCTAGCATTCTGATTCAGCCAGGAGTCCACATTTCACAATATAAATTCTTTGTGCTAATAGAGTGGTCCTGAAACCATGCAACATTTAACCCTCCGTCACATACAATATCGGTTCTAACGAGTTCACATACAATGTGACTGTCAGGCGCAGGCTAGAAAAATACCTATAATATCTAATGTTTGCAATTTCAGTGCTCTAAAAGTGATCAGTGACCTTCATAGGGATGTAATAAAAGAGACTACACATAATCAGGTGCAAAAAAAACCCATTTACTTAACATAAAACTAATAACTCTGAAATACAAACATTTCAAAACTCCCACCAAATAAAAGAGATGTGCCTGTCAGGCCTATTGTATGTGACGGAGGGTTAATCATTGGACAGGGCTTGGAGCAGTATTTCTTGCTTAAAGTATGATCAGTAACTGGTGGATGAGTGACAGGTGTAGGCCTGATGCTCTGACAGCTCTGCCAAATTAAGCAAAAACAAATGAAGGACAACCAACTTGGAGACCAAACATTTCCAATAATTATGGGCAGATACCACTAAAGTGGCATCAATTTCTATTTATTTATTTTACTCACTCATATATAGCGCCAATAATTCCACAGTGCTTTACAGACATTAGTGGCACTGTCCCCATTGGGTCTCACAATCTAAATTTCTTATCAATATGTCTTTGGAGTGTGGGAAGAAAAATGAGTACCTGGAGGAAACCCTCGCAAACACAGGAAAAGCATACAAACTCCCTGCAGATGTTGTCCTTGATGGGGTTGGAACCCAGGACCCCAGTGCTGCAAGGCTGCTAATGTTTTTGCGTCAGGGCTTGTTGCTGCTGCCACAGTTGTTGCAACATGAGCAGAGTTGAATTACGCTATGTCGGCACATCGAATATCAACTGGTTAACCGGTAGGCCGAAAGATCTCTGTAGTGACACAAGTCGATGACCTGAATGGTGGAAGTGAGCACATAGAGACCATGGTTTCTGTAGCAGTGCATCCAGGTCAGGGCAGTGGCAGAGAAATTGCTGTACCATCAGGTTGAGGATGCGAGCGATGCAAGGCACATGTGTGAGGTTGCCTTGGCGTAGGGCCGCCACCAGATTTGCACTGTTATCGCACAGGACCTTCCCTGGCTCGAGGTTCAGTGGAGACAGCCATTGCTCAAACTCGGCATGGATAGCTATTCGCAACTCTTGATCTGTATGATTGCGATATCCAGGGCATATTAATTTAAACACTGCCTGATAACGGTGAGCCCTGGCTGCTCAGTACAGAGGTGTAGTGGTTTAGTTATCCAGGCATAGCTGTTTAGTAGTTTAGTTCTCCAACCCCTGTTGTCTATTAGTTTAGTTCTCCATGTTCTGATGTGTACTTGTTTCGTTTTCCAACCCTAGCTGTTTAGTAGTTTATTTCTCTAACCCCTGTTGTCCATTTATTTGGTTCTCCATGTTCTGGTGTGTATTTGTTTCGTTCTCCCACCCTAGCTGTTTAGTAGTTTATTTCTCCAACCCCTGTTGTCTAGTAGTTTAGTTCTCCATCCCCAAGAGCCTTGCAAGCCTTGGGCATCCCAAGATTTTTGGAGCAGCCCATTCCCCGCCTGCCACCAGAGTCACCCAGTGCCCAGTCAGTGAGATGTAACGCCCTTGGCCATACTTGCTTGTCCAGGTGTCAGTGGTGAAATGCACCCTGTCAGACCTAGATTTTT
This sequence comes from Phyllobates terribilis, assembly GCF_046119375.1. NCBI lineage: Eukaryota > Metazoa > Chordata > Amphibia > Anura > Dendrobatidae > Phyllobates > Phyllobates terribilis. Next base: position 613,459,534 of record NW_027362762.1, read on the forward strand.
TTCAAGGAATAGGTGATTTTGCCTGCGACATTTTGGTGTTACGCTGGCACAGCTTTCTTAGAGAAGTAATGGTGACTGTTCAACTGGTACTGTGATGGCCATCAGCTTTCGGAAACCGTCTGTATCCACCAGGCAGAAAGGCAGCATTTCCGTGGCTAACAGATTGGAGATGGTGAAGTTCAAGCTCTTTGTTTTGGCATGTGTAGGAGAAAACAATATTTTACGTGACCATAACAGTTGTGTGGGATTGAGGGCTGGCTGCTGTACTGAGAGATGGTGGAGTAGGGTGAACACAACAAGCTGCTGTACTGTGAGAGAGGTGCAGATTGCGATTTTATGGTGGATTGAGAAAGATGGGGTGTCCTCGGTGTCTGACATCAGTCAAAAACACCAGGTATGTCCACTTCCGTAACAGCAGACAGACTGTCACTCACCCCGACTGTAGCAGTTAAACAAGTGCTAGTTCTGCAGCCGGAGACATGTGTGAGAACACTTGTCACGGTGATCGAGGAGAAAGAAGCAGAAGATGTGGTTGATGGGACGGCTGATGGTTGGCGAGGCACGCTAGTCTGCATTTTAGCACAGTGAGATTCCCAGATTAACACATGTTGATCGCACATATGCCAATTCATGAATATAGTAGTCAAATTATTGCATTTTTTTCTCTACTCTGTCGTTGTTAATAAAGTTGGCAAATAACGTCATTTGTAATTTTTTGCGGTCTCCAAAAGACCCAGGCTTGGCACCTGCAGACCCGCGAATGCTGCTGGCCACTTCTAGAGTTGGGGCTGAAGATGCAGTGCTTGTCGTGGTTGCATAACTCTGTGTCTGTGCGGGAAGCCGCAACGTATCCTCCTAGTCTTCCTCCTCCTCTACCTCCTCTGCTGAGCTATTCAGCTGCATGCTGCTGGGTTCAAGTGGGATCTACAACCTCATCATCATCCTCTCTGTTCTCCACTCCTCGCCCTGAGAGTCACCCTCCTCTTCTTCCTGCCCTGACAGCACAGTACAGTCCGCATGCGCCTCAAGTATATGAGTCTCATCAGGATCACCTCCACCCCCAGGGGTTAACATCTGGTGACGAGGGTTTGGATTCTGCTCAGACCCTAGCTTGTCCAGCCACTGATAAAACTGAAAAAACATTTTGGCATCGCTGCACATGCTTTCCTCCTCTTGAGTCTGTGAATCTTTGGATCAGACCTCGGATGCCCCAGAATAGAATGTGTGAACAGGTCTGCAGACTCGCCTATCTGTGGTTCCCCACAGTCAGTTGGGTGGTTGGAGAGTTGTGATGCAGGGGGAAACAAGGGTAATTGGGGTTCCACCTCTGAGGACTGTACTGTGTGTGTGATGTTAAAGTGGAGAAAGAGGAGCAAAGGCCACTTGATGCAGCTCTTACCATCTACTGGAGAACATGTTCTGTCCCTCATCTACAAAGCATACCGCTGTCCTCTGCCAAAGAAAGGGAGTGGAGTAGCCCGTCCAGTAACAGAAGTTGTCAAAATGCTGCACAATTGCTCACTGCAGCAAAACAATCCTACTTCTCATCTCTCATATCACACGTGTCTAACAACCCTAAACAGCTATCCAGTACTTTTAATTCTCTCCTTCGTCCACCAGCTCCCCCTCCCTTTCCTCTCATCTCAGCTGAAGACTTTGTCTCATTCTTCAAGCAGAAGATTGACAACTTAAGGCAATGCTTTTGCTTAAAGTCCCAATAGCCCCTCCTCATAACTACTCAACTCTCCTCCTCCAAAACCAGCTTCTCCGCCATCACGGAAGATCAACTTTCCTCTTTACTATTCAAATCACATCTCACCACCTGTGAACTTGACCCAATACCGTCCCACCTCATTCCAAGCCTTACCACAGTCTTCATCCCAAGCCTAACCCATCTCTTCAACCTGTCACTAACAACTGGTGTCTTCCCCTCATGATTCAAACATACCTCGATCACACCCACGCTCAAAAAGCCCTCCCTTGACCCATCCTCTGTATCTAGCTATCTAGCTGTCCATCTCACTTCTCCCCTATGCCTCCAAACTACTGCAACAACACGTTCATTTTAAACTGTCCTCCCACCTCTCCTCCTGCTCCCTCTTTGACCGCTTACAATCTGGCTTACGACCACACCATTCCACTGAAACTGCCCTAACTAAAGTCACCAATGACTTACTAACCACCAAATCCAAGCGACACTAGTTTGTCCTTCTCCATCTGGACCTGACATCTGACTTCAACACAGTAGACCATTCCCTCTTACTACAAACTTTATGATCTCTTCGCATTACAGACTTGGCCCTTTGTTGGATCTCCTCATACCTAACAGACAGGACATTCAGTGTCTCCCATTCACACACCACCTCCTCATCTTGCCCCCTATGTGTTGGTGTCCCCCAAGGTTCAGTTCTAGGACCCCTGCTCTTCCCCATCTACACCATCGGCCTGGGACAGCTCATAGAGTCTCATGGCTTTCAGTATCACCTCTATGCTGATGACACACAGATCTACCTCTCTGGACCTGATATCACCTCCTTACTAACCAGAATCCCGCAATGTCTGTCCACTATTTCATCTTTCTTCTCTGCTAGATTTGTAAAACTTAACATGGATAACATTGAATTCATCATCTTTCTACCATATCATTCATACCTCCTCAACTGACCTATGCACAAAAGTCAATTGCTGCCCACTCTCCCCAGTCCCGCAAACTTGACTCTGACCTCTCCTTTAAATGTCAGATACAAGCCCTTTCCACTTGCTGCCGACTCCAACATATCTCCGTGATCCGCATGTTACTCAGCCATGAATCTACAAAAACACCAGTGAACAGCCTCATCATCTCCCGCCTTGACTATTGCCGTCTTGCTCTATGGCCTCCTTTCTACCACTCTCACATCCCTCCAATCTATCCTAAACTGTGCTGGCCGACTAATCCACCTTTCCCCCTGCTATTCCCCAGCTTCTCCCCTCTGTCAATCCCTGTGCTGGCTCCCGGTTGCCCAGAGACTTCAGTTGAAAACCCTAACTTTAGCATACAAAGCCATCCAAAACCAGTCTCCTCAATACATCTGTGACCTAGTCTCCCTGTACTTACCTGCGTGCAATCTCCCATCCTCACAAGATCTCCTTTTCTACTTCCCTCTTATCTTTTCTTGCCAAAATCGCATACAATATTTGTCTCATGCATCTCTCCTACTGTGAAACTCTCTACTCCAACACATCAGACTCTCGCCTACCATGGAAATCTTCAAAAGGAAGCTGAAGACCCACCTCTTCCGACAAGCATACAACCTGCGAAAACCCTCATTTCATCATACCGCTGCACGACCAGCTGTACCCTCACCTACTGTATCCTCACCCATCCCTTGTAGACTGTTTGTGGACATCTGGAAGTTTGCCGAACTGGAACGAACCAAACATTGAAAGGTTTGCTCTTCTCTAATTATATGTAAGTCAAGTAAGGAGTGACAGAGTAGGAAGCCATAGTGAGTGTGATATGAGTCCCCGCTGGTTTGCCTCTCTAGTCCTGTGTTCCTGTTTATAAAGAAACAGAAGATGGTATTCTAACCCTTTGGTTATTGCCCCACAATCCATTTGCATAGTGTAGCCCTCCCTGGCCAGTGCCCCAAGGGCTATGATCCCATAAGTCTCGGCCATGCCCCAAATATCATGCCTGCACTGGATGTGGACCAACGCCCCTTCAGAACCTGCCATGCCAACCCAAATGAATGCAGCAGTTATACATCAGTCTTTTTATGTTATCTAAGACTCACTAGAAAAATTGCTCAGTCAGGGTGGGAAGCTCACATCACACCCCAGTCTAGGGGACCCGAAACTGTAGAGCCCCAGGAGGGTGTGCGGCATCCCTGGAATCCTAGTGAAATGCTAGCTATAAAATGCCAGACACTGAAATGTTTCCCATGCCATTTGTTAGAGAAGTAGAGAAAATTAGAAAGGTTTTCTCCTGTAGTTGGTGGGATTTAAAGGACCTCCTGTCAGCAAAAGCAGGGGATACCTTTTATTCCCCCCTCATGGCGGGGTCAATAGGTGCCCCACCGGCAGATGATACTTCACTAGATTTGGGGAAGCAGTATGTGAGAAAACTCACCCAGTGGGGTGAGGCCAGGTTAGCTTCCCAGTCAGCACCCTTCATGATTTTCAACAGGATGCTACAGAGTCAGTTATTGTTCTGTGCCTTTGTTTAAGGTTTAAAGACCATGATTAGATAGCCACTAATAGTGTCCCACCAGTAGAGATGAGCGTTGTTCTACTCGAACTGTTCGCCAATCTCAAATTCGAGCTGTTTTGGGCGGTGTTCGAGCCGTTCGGCGAACACGAACAATTTGAGAAAAATTCGGCTGTTCGAGGTTATGTTCGATAACTGTTCGTGCACCAAAAACATAACTGGATTTTTTTCTCAGTAATGATGAAAATTAATGTTAATACGCAGTTTGAGTGTACAGCGGGGTGGGGGGAGGGGCAGGGGATGGATCTCTGCAGGAACAATGAAGATCTCCATTTTTTTTTCTCTTTCCCGCATTTGCAGTGGGGAGGTGCAATCTGTCAGCCTATCAGCAGCGCACACACGGAGCGAAGTGCTTTTTTTCACACAAGCAAGGGCATGTGTCATTGGCAGTGTATGTCACATGTCCTTGCCCTATAAGACCAAGCCATTTTCCCCGTCGCCACCATTTTCTCACTGCTGCAGCTGCGTGTTAGACGGCACCGCTGTTGCTGTGTGCGCTATACCTTGTTAATTTCAAGCCAATTTTCGCACAAATATACAGATAGCTTGGGAGTAGGGAATAGTTGTGATTGCAGTCCTTTTAAGGACTAGGTTACAGCATTTCCTACGACTTTTATCAGGGAGGTCTGTGCTCTTAAATAGATAGGTTGTGGGAGTAAAGACTAATTGTAATTGGAGTCCTTTTCAGGACTAGGTTACATCAGTTCCTATCAGTTTTTGCCAGGCAGGTCTGTGCCAGTGCTGTGCAAGTTTTTTTCACAGCATTTGGCTGAATCTAGCAAAGCTAATCCTTTTTGGCCTATTGCAGAGTGTGTTAGTCAGTGGAGTAGCCTATCTGTGTTGCAAGATATACCACCTGTGTATAGAATACCAATTTTTTTACTGCACCTAGTGAAGTAAAATCTTTTGGGCATAGCATCATTCTATTAGTCCATCTATACTGAACTCCATCAGGTTGCAAATTAAAACTAATTTTTATCTGCATCTACAGTACCTCTGAAAAAATATTTGGGCTTCTACCTGTGTGTGGGACTTGTTGTATTAGTCCATCTATACTGACCTCCATCAGGTTGCAAACTGAATATATTTTTTTCCTGCATCTACCTCTGAAAAAATATTGGGCTTCTAGCTGTGTGTGGGTCTTGTTCTATTAATCCATCTATACTGACCTCCATCAGGTTGCAAACTGAATATAATTTTTTTCTGCATCTAGCTCTGAAAAAATATTTGGCCTTCTAGTCGTGTGTCGGACTTTCTCTATTAGTCCATCTATACTGACCTCCATCAGGTTGCAAATTAAAACTAATTTTTATCTGCATCTACAGTACCTCTGAAAAAATATTTGGGCTTCTAGCTGTGTGTGGGACTTGTTGTATTAGTCCATCTATACTGACCTCCATCAGGATGCAAACTGAATATATTTTTTTCTGCATCTACCTCTGAAAAAATATTGGGCTTCTAGCTGTGTGTGGGTCTTGTTCTATTAATCCATCTATACTGACCTCCATCAGGTTGCAAACTGAATATAATTTTTTTCTGCATCTAGCTCTGAAAAAATATTTGGCCTTCTAGTAGTGTGTCGGACTTTCTCTATTAGTCCATCTATACTGACCTCCATCAGGTTGCAAACTGAATATATTTTTTTCTGCATCTACCTCTGAAAAAATATTTGGCCTTCTAGTAGTGTGTCGGACTTTCTCTATTAGTCCATCTATACTGACCTCCATCAGGTTGCAAATTAAAACTAATTTTTATCTGCATCTACAGTACCTCTGAAAAAATATTTGGGCTTCTAGCTGTGTGTGGGACTTGTTGTATTAGTCCAGCTATACTGACCTCCATCAGGTTGCAAACTGAATATATTTTTTTCCTGCATCTACCTCTGAAAAAATATTGGGCTTCTAGCTGTGTGTGGGTCTTGTTCTATTAATCCATCTATACTGACCTCCATCAGGTTGCAAATTCAAAATAATTTTTTTCTGCATCTAACCCAGCCAATAGTTTTGGCCTAATACCACAGTTTGGCCACTCAGCTCTGCTCGGTTACCATCCATTGTTTTTTTGTGCAAACAACTCCAGAGTTGTGAATTAGTTAACCACCAAAATGAGTGGAAAAAGGCCTGCTGCTGGTGGAAAGGGGAATAGGCGTGTTGGGAAGGGGAAAAAAGGTTGTGTCCGTGGGGTAGGTGTTAAAGCAACAGTAACATCTGCAGAAGAAAGACCATCTTCCAGCCAAACTAAAATGTCTACTTCTTTTAGCGGACAATGTGATAAGATCCCTTTCTTACGGCCACGCCAATCGCTACAAATTCCAGATGAGGCACAAAAACAGCAGGTGCTTCAACGGATATCAAGTGCTCCTTTAAGTGGGCTCTCCTCCACATCAACTTCAACATCACAAATACTCCAGTCCTCAAAGGTGTCACCCAAATCGCACTTGCTTCCTCACAGCTCCCAAATCTCCAGCTGCCCGTCTGAGTATGAGGTAGAACAGATGGTTGAGTCTGCAGAGCTGTTTACTCATACTATAGCCTGGGAATCAGAGGTCGACTCCAGCGCTTCTGTGAATCCAGACGAGGAAATGATCTGCACTGATGCCCAGAATCTTTATGAGTCGGATCCAGGACCAGACGCAGAAGGTTCTGACCATAATGTAGACCCTCATTCCCAAACTGTAACTCCTGTTGGTGGAGACAATGAGGAAGACGATGATAAGACTCAAATACCTGATTGGAGCGACAACTTTAGTTTTTTGTCAGGGCAGGAACAGGTTGGCTCTGAGGACGACGGGTGTGATAACGCACAGGGTGATGATGATGAGGTCGGAGATCCCACTTACTGTCAACCCACAGTCAGCCAAGAAATGAGGTCAGCAGAGGAGGTGGAGGAAGATGCTAGTGACGACGAGGTCAGGTTGCGCCTTCCTGGACAGAGACGTAGTACTGGAAGCACGTCAACAACTGCATCCTCAAACACAACTCTGCCTCTCACCACAAGTCGTGGTGGCTCTTCAGGTCGCATGGGTGCTAAGCCTTGCATAGCCTGGGCATTTTTTCAGATCGATAAAGATGACCCAACTCGTGTTATCTGTAACATTTGTCAGCAAAAGCTAAGTAGAGGCCAAAAAATACATAGTTTGAGTACTACATGCATGAACCGGCACATGGACATGAAGCATAAGTTGCAGTGGGAAGCTCAGTGTGCTACAATGCGGCCTAGCCGGCCGGGCCAACCACCGTCTGCCATATCTTGTGCATCCGCGGCCTCTTCATCCTCTGTGACTGGGGGTACAGCAGTCACACCTGTTTTGGGGCGCAGACCTGCCACCTCTTTACCCGCAACAGCCAGCGTGATTGGCAGGTCATCATTTTCTTTGGAGGTGGTAACACCAGCTGGTGTTGAGCGCTGTCCGACATCGATAGCACCACCTTTGGATCAAGGCAACCTAACATGTCCGCATGCATCTTCCTCACAGACCGGCAGTTTGCCGGGGACACCCTTATCAACCCCGTCTAAGCACAATAGCCAGCCCTCGGTCCCACAGATGTGGACAAGTAAAAGACCATTTCCTCCTAGCCATGAGAAAGCTAAGAGGTTGAATTTCACCATCTGCAAGCTCTTGGCTACAGAAATGCTGCCTTTCCGCCTGGTGGACACAGAGGATTTTCGAGACCTTATGTCCGTCGCAGTGCCCCAGTACCAGATGCCCAGTCGGCACTACTTCTCAAAGAAAGGTGTGCCTGCGCTCCACCAGCATGTCGCACATAACATCACCGCTTCTTTGAGAAACTCTGTGTGTGACAGGGTGCATTTCACCACAGACACTTGGACGAGTAGGCATGGACAGGGGCGTTACATGTCGCTGACTGGGCACTGGGTAACTATGGTGACAGCAGGACAAGGGGCTGCTGTCCAAGTCTTGCCGTCCCCACGAGTTGTGCGTCAATCCTCTTTATGTCAAAGTTCCTCCACTGCTTCTGCCTCCTCAACCTCCTCTCGGTCTTCCACCTGCACCCAAAGCCTGTCTGGTCATGCCACAAGCTTTCTAACTGCGCAGAAGGGATCCTGCACACCTCCTTACTATGCTGGCAGTAGGGCTCAACGTCATCAGGCGGTTTTTACATTGAAATGTCTGGGAAATGTGAGTCACACAGCTGAGGAGTTGTGGTCAGCTCTGGAGAACCAATTTCATGAATGGTTGTCTCCACTGGACCTGAAACCAGGGAAGGCCGTGTGCGACAATGCTGCAAACCTGGGTGCGGCCCTTCGCCGGGGCAATGTCACACACGTGCCTTGTATGGCTCACGTGTTGAACCTGGTTGTCCAGCAATTTTTAGCCCACTATCCCAGACTAGATGGCCTTCTGCAGAGGGCACGGTCGCTGTGTGCTCACTTCCGCCGTTCGCATCCCGCAGCTCAGCGACTTACATCTCTACAGAAGTCGTTGGGCCTGCCACTTCACCGGCTAAAATGCGATGTGCCTACCCGGTGGAATTCAACTCTGCACATGTTGCAGCGACTGTGGCAGCACCGACAAGCCCTGGTGCAATACGTTCTGACGTATAGCCTGGGCCAACGAGATTCAGAGGTGGGGCAAATCACGCTGGAGGAGTGGTCTCAGATCAGGGACCTATGCACCCTTCTGCACAGTTTTGAAATGGCGACGAAGATGTTTAGTGCTGACGATGCCATTATCAGCATGACTATTCCGGTGATTTACATGCTGGAGCACATGTTAAACAGAATTCGGAGTCAGGTGGTGGCACAAGAGGAGGTGGAGGAAGTAGAGGAGGAGGAGTTGTATGCGGAAGGGCTAACATTTGCAAGGTCCAGACGGTCGGCAGCACCAAAGCGGCAGGCATGTGAGGGTGGGGGAGATGGTTTTACCAGGGCGCATGGTAGCAGCCAAACTAGTGAGGAAGGTGCAGGAGCCCAGGAAGAAGTGGAGGACGAACTGATGGAAGACTCATCAGATGAGGGAGACCTTGATCACATTTCTGTTGTGCGAGGTTGGGGGGAGAGGACAGAGGAAGGAAGCATGATTGTTACCTCGCCACCAACACAACAGGGACTTGGTGCTCCTGGATGCGCAACACACATGAGTGCCTTCTTGCTGCACTACCTGCGACATGACCCTCGAATTGTGAGAATTAGAAATAATCCTGACTACTGGGTTGCCACACTGTTAGATTCCCGGTACAAAAGTAAATTTGCAGAAATTATTCCTGCCATAGAAAGGGATGCACGCATGCAGGAGTATCAGCAGAGACTGTTGCAGAATCTTACATGTGCTTTTCCACAAAATACCAGTGGTGCACGTAGTGAATCTCACAGTTCCAACTTGCCAACCGTGGGACCGTCAAGTGTTCAGCACTCAAACCGTAACAGAACCACAGTATCTGCTGGTAACATCAATTTTGCGGAATCATTTCACCACTTTTTTAGCCCATCCTTTGCAAGGCCACAGGAGACAAGAAGTCTGACACATAGTCAACGCCTAGAGACGATGGTACAGGAGTATCTCCAAGTAAACATTGAAGCCACGACTGTGTCACTGGACCCTTGCTCTTTTTGGGCTTCCAATCTGGATAAATGGCCGGAGCTAGCCACTTACGCCTTGGAGATCTTGTCATGCCCCGCAGCCAGCGTTCTGTCTGAACGTGTGTTCAGCGCTGCTGGTGGTGTGCTGACAGATAAGCGCACGCGGCTCTCCACTGATAATGTAGACAGACTCACGTTCATAAAGATGAACAAATCATGGATCCGAAACGACTTTTCTACCCCTGTGTCATCCTGGGGAGAGTAAAAGCTTGATGATTGGTTAAAATCACCCTACCAACCGTTTTAAGCTTTCAAATTACTAATCATGTTTATCTGTATCTTGACTGGAAAATAATTTGGGCTTTGTAGCAGTGTGCAGCACTGATCCTATTAGGCCATCTATACTAAAGCTTCACCAGATTTAAAATTAAAAATAATTTTTAGCTGCATCTAGCCCGGAAAATAATATTGGGGTCCGAGATGCACAAGGCACATAAGTGCCTTCTTGCTGCACTACCTGCAGCATGACCCTCATATTGTCAGAATTCGAAGTAATCATGACTACTGGGTTGCCACACTCTTAGATCCCCCCAACTTTTCGATCAACCTTTTCATTTTAATAAAGACCAAAAAAATGGTCATTTTTGAAATTATAAGCATTAGCAGGTTGTTAGAAACTGAAATCAAACAGTTTTCAACTCAAAACTTTATTCTAGGTGATGTTACATTTTCACATAGGACCCCTTGTTCGAAAGGAGCTTCTGAACTCTCTCGTCCATTGAATTTGTCAGGTTTTGGATGGTTTCTGCTTCAATTGTTTTGCATGAGGACAGAATACCCTCCCAGAGCTGTTGCTTAGATGTGAACTGCCTCCCGCCATCATAGACACTCCTTTTAATGATGCTCCAAAGGTTCTGAATGGGGTAGAGGTCAGGGGAGCATGGGGGGTCACACCATAAGTTTGTCCCCTTTTATGCCCATATCAGCCAGAGATGCAGATGTTTTATGTGCAGCATGAGATGGTGCATTATCATGCAGAAAAATGATCTTGCTGTGAAATACACGGTTCTTCTTCTTGAACCATGGCAGGAAGTGCTGTTTGAGAAAATCCACATACATTATGGAGTTCATCTTTAGCGCCTTCAGGGATCCTAAAGGGGCCGACAATCTCTCTCCCCATGATTCCAGCCCAAAACATTACTCCACCTCCTCCTTGCTGGCGCTGTAGCCGTGTTTGCGTGGGGTGTCCATCAACCAGCCATCCTCCACTCCATCCATCTGGACCATCGAGCGCTGCACGGCACTCATCCGTGAACAAAACAGTTTTGAAATCAGTCTTCATGTAATGTTTGGCCCACTGGAGCCGTTTCTGCTTGTGTGAAGTGGATAGAGGAGGTCGACAGGATGCCGCATGCACAGCTGCAAACCTCTGAAGGACCCTGCATCTTGTTGTTCGGGGGACGTTGGAGGCACAAGCAGCTTCAAAAACTTGTCTGCTGCTATGACAAGGCTTTTTTGCCGCTGCTCTTTCAACCTGACGTAATTGCCTGTAGGAAAGAGTCCTCAATTTGCCCTTATCAGCACGCACACGTGTGTACTGTGAATCAGCTACATACTTCTTGATTGCCAAGACACTTCATCCTGATCATCGCACAATGTTGATTGTAGTCATGCCTTGACCTAAACACTCCACAATTTGTTGCTTCTCAGCAGCCGACACATCCTTTTTCTTTCCCATTTTGGCAGAAAATGTAGGCTGCTTAATAATGTGAGACAGCCTTCTTAAGTAGTCTTGCCTTTCATTGGACACACCTGCCAAACTAATTAGCACAGGTGTCTGCAATTGCTTACAGTGATATAAAGAGCCCTGACACACATCACCATCAATGAGTTTAACTGACAAACAAACAAATTCTTCCCTTATCACTCCTAAACACTTTTTGTATAATAATTTGGAACGCAGTGTACATGTGCTTTTCCATAAAACACCAGTGGTTCACGTAGTGAATCTTACAGTTCTAACTTGCCAACCGTGGTCTGTATGGAGTTGTTCAATAAAGGGCCCAAAATTAAGATAACATAGATGGGAGAGGTCTCTATGAATAGGAATTCCTAAGTATTTGATACCCTGTGAGGGCCAGGCAAAGGGAAAGTTGGACTGGATGGAATCCTATATGGATTTGGGGAGGGAGACATCGAGGGCCTCAGACTTCGCTGCATTGATTTTAAAATTTTACCATGTAACAAAGTGATCTATTTCAGCCATAACAGCATGGATGGATATATGTGATTGAGTGATATATACTAGGACATCATCAGCAAATAGAGAGCACTTGTACTCGGTGCCTCCCACCTCAATCCACCTAATATTGGGGTTATGGCGAATTGATGAGAGCAGGTGCTCCGTCACTAGGATGTATAAGAGAGGGGACAGAGGACATCACTGCCTTGTCCCATTGGTGATTGTGAAAGGTGATGAAAATGTTCTGACGCACCCCCTGGGCCTTGGGACACCCGGAGCCGGACCCTTTTTGGTGGATGCTGGTGGTTGTAGTCTTCGTGGCGGCGACCCGGTTCCGTGGCTCAGGGCGGTCAAACCAGTGGCGGAACTATTTATGTGGTTTTGATGTTTAAATGTCCGACTACGCCACCCGTGGATTGCGGTCAGAGTGAACCGCCGCTACAGGGCAGACCGCTGAGGCTGGTGTTGTGGGTGCAGCAGAGCGTAGCATAACTCCCCACGGGAGGAGTATAGCCTCAGGGCAGTGTATGCGGAGGATGGGGGTGATGGTGCAGGGCAGCAGCAGTAACGACACGGAGTCAGTGATGCAGTTCAGGGCCTTTACTCACAGTTCTTATTATCCAGACCACGTCTGCAGGTAACGGCTGCCCACGTCGTACTGTGCTCACCAGGTGAGGGGCTCAGACAACTCCCAGATAACTTTGGAGCACTTCACAGGACCCCCTTTGTGTGTCCTTTGTCTGGCCTTTCTTACCAACACTTCTGTCCGGCTGCCTCGGGCCTCCTCTTGGTAAACTTGGCGCCAGTTTCCCTGACCCTATGTGGTGCCTTCCTAGCGGGTGTAGCGAGGGGCTGCGCCACATAAAATGTCAGAGCCTCTGGTTTCTAGCTGAGGGTCGTTTCCTGCCTCCACTAGTTCGGGGACCGGTCTCCCCCTTTGGCCTGACCCCTCCACGCAGGTGGATTCGGGCGTGCGGTGGCGACTCGCCCGTCCGCACCCCTGGGATCCCTTCATTCCTCGTTCCTGGAGCCTTCTCCGCTCCTCTTCCTTCCTTCTCCCTCTTCCAGGCCTGGGCCTCTGTTACTAGGCCCGCCTCCGGAGCAGAGCTCATGCAGAGCCCCTGCTCCCTGCCACTTCTGCTCAGACTTCTCTGCACTGAACTAAGATGGTGCCCACCTTTTATACTCCCTTCTCAATGCACCCAGGAACTGCTTCCTCCCTGCTCCTGCACTACAGGGTTCCCCTTCCTCAGTGTTCCCTCCCCCCACTCCAGCCAGGGACAGGGACTGTCGTGCCCATCTCAGGGGCATATTGGTCGCCCTGCCCCACGGCAATGTGGTGTAATGCATGCAGGTGTCGGGTCCTGATCCACACTCCATCCTTACCTGAGAGTGAGATATCACACCTCTGGGTGAGGTGCAATACGTCTGTAGCAACCGAGCCCTCAGGGTGCTACAGTTGCATTTATCTTCAGCCTAGGTGACGTATTGCGATACAGGGCCGTGATTTTGGCTATAAAAGGGTCCCCTAGACCCCTACCCCAAGCTTTTTAAGAGAATCATATATGGCGTGCCAGGAGACTCTATGGAATGCTTTCTCAGCATCCAACGAGAGTATCTAATTACAAATTTTTAACTGCATCTAGCCCAGGAAATACTTTGTGCCTAGTAGCAGTGTCTGCTAGTCAGCGGATTATCCCGGCTGTTAAGCAAGCTACACCACCTGTAGTTTAGACACTTAATTTTTTCAAAGGAAATGCTTCGGGACCATGGGATACTTAGTGAAGAGCATCAGGAGGCACCCCAAGGCATAGGGGCTGGGACTGGCAGTAGGATGCCTTGCGGTGGACAGCCGAGCTCGATCCTTATAAAAGCTTTTTAACTGCAGCAGCTTTAGTGGACGCTACTGGAGCTGGAATTACCGCGGCTGCTGGCATGAGACTTGCCCTCCAATAGATCCTTGTAAATTGATTTAAAGTGTATTCATTCAAATTAGAGAGACAATTTAAATTAAAAAGCTTAGAGCTGCCTCCACCACAGGGGGGCTCGCTCGACCCACCAGCGGACAGGCACCAGTATTGGGAGAGGGGGGCTGGCCGTCAGGGTTCACCGCGGCTCTGGCACAAACCCGGCGACACGGAGGTGGCACGGGCAGGAGCGGACTGGCCGTGTCGGCTTCTCACTTTTTGGATTTTAGAAGGGCATGACATGCCTATATCTGTGTCTCCCCCTCCTTTTACTCCTCCACCTCTTTTTTTTTCGCATGACTATATGTACTTGTCACTTTTCCATGTGTTAGTTATGTCTTCTGAGCAGCTTGTCAGCTTTTGGACACCTTTGAAGGTGTTTTCTATGTGTTTCTATGTGTTTTTGTTTGCCTGCCATTGGTTTTAACGGTGTTCGAAGGTGTTCGACGAACAGTTCGACGAACAGTTCGGCGAACACACGGGTGTTCGACGAACCGAACTCGAACACTACGGGGGTGGCTCAACACTACCCACCAGCATTACTGGACTATGTCCCCGGCCTTTATACAAAGTAGTCAAGGGTGTGGAATCAACAAATGTCCTGGATAACAAGGCAAAAATCCAGTCCACTGCCCTTTTATGTATGACCAGTCCAGGCAAGGACAAAGACATTTCACATGTTATAATTGTGAATAGCCTGGACACAGAAATTGCAGTCTGAGTTTAGAAGGGAGAGGAGAGCGTGATAATCCCCCCTCCTTCCCACTTCTCCAGCGGGTGAGTCAGGGTCTTACTAAGCCATAAATACTGTGCAGATCCTGCATAAGTCTGCTGGAATAACTTTCTCCCTTACTGCTTACTTCTCTCATGATGTTACTGCCATTCTTTCTCAAGTACTGTTCAATATCTCAGGCTTTTAATGTGCCCTCCTTATGTCTGATAATGTCACCATTCACCATTGCACTACTCTGAATCCAGCCACCTTGTTGCCTCTGGAGGGGAGGGGTAGAGGGGTGGTAGTGGTAATGTGGGTGACTTGCTAGTTGAGTCACAAGAGGCACATGACTGTATACAAATAATGTCCCACAGGGGGGTTTCAGTCATGTTAATGATGACCCACTAGATAACCCTAACCACAACCTCTTTGTGGATGGATCATGGTATGGTGTAGATGACCAGTTCTATACTGGATATGCTGTTTCCCTCCATGAACCCATAAAAGCAGAATCACTGCCTATACACATGTCCGCCCAGGAAGCTGAACTTCGTACCCTAGAAGAAGCCTACAGACATGCTAAAGATAAGACTGCAACCATTTATGCAGACAGACGCTATACTTTCATGACTATAGACCTATACATGGACAGCTCGATCTTTCCTCACAGCTGAAAGTAAGCCTATCAAGAATCATAAATCCATCCAATGCCTGATGGTGGACCTACCTTTACACAAGAAAATTGCCATAGTGAAATATAAAGGCCATGCCAAGAGCGACTCAATTACAGATAAAGGCAACCACCTGGCAGACCAGACTGCAAAATCTGCAGCCTACCAATCAAGAGACAACCTTGTCAGGGTGGCAGGTGCACAGTTGGCCTTTGCTGCGGACCCAGCTGTAACCTACAACCTTCTTCTGAAGCTACAACAACAGACTGGTGTTGAAGAATTCTCCAGATGGCAAGAGAATGGAGCTGTGCAGTTACCAGAAGGACTGTGGCATGTGGGGGACAAAGTTTACCTTCCCTGGGTTTTGTATCCCATGATGGCTCAAGTCACCCACGGCAATATCCACCAAAGACTGCTGAGACAGACCTTGTCCACCACCATTGGTATGCTCCTGGTTTCAGTGTCACTGGAGCCAAACATGTTCAAGCCTGTCTGACCTGTGAACTCAACAACGTGGAATGCACCACCAAGACGCCTATGAAACACACATTGAGGTCCCTGTACCCGTTCCAGCATCTTCAGAAAGAATACATTCAAATTCCTAAGTTGCAAACCATAGAGAGTGACAAAAAATCCCACTTTACCAGAGGAGTGATGCAGGAAATAATTTCCGCCCTGGGAATGGAACAGGTCTTTTATGCTGTGTGCCATCCACAAAGTAGCAGTAGAGTAGAGAGATTGAATGAGACCCTTAAACTGACTGCACTCTTCTCAGTCAGGTATACTCCCAATAAAAAATCAGGCCTCAACCCATATGAGGTTTTACTTGGATCAGCTTCTGGGCTAGGGTTGTACTTTCCATAGCAGCTCCAGATGCAACATGATAGGCTGTCTTCTTATGTTATTGCTCTTACAAAACGCTTGTCTAACATACTATTGTGTTTACCCTTCTTTTCCAGATCCAGATTCTGTGGAAGGGAGCCATCCCCTGCAGCTTGGAGACTGGATGATGGTCAAAAGACACATCAGAAGAGCCATTGAGCCTCGATATGGGCCCTTCCGAGTTCTGATGAAAACTGAGATGGCCGTAAAACTCGAGAGAAAGCCCAACTGGCTCCACGCCTCGCACTACAAGAAGTCAGATGAGCCCTATCCTTTTTACTTTAAAGAATGGGGAGCTAGTTACCACGTTCTGGTTTAATACCTCAGATCCTGTAATCAGTTACAAATTTAACCTGTGTAACATGGTCTCCAGCACTAGGGTGGAGTGACAGTATGGGGACACCTAAAGACTCACTTCAAAGTATATATGTGTCACCACTGACAGTACTGGCTATGGGTCTGATCGTGAGTACTGGAGGTGGGGTGGAACACTGAGGAAGATTGGGCCTACAACCTTTCCGGAGCCCTAGAAAAGACAGAAAGCAAGAGTAGAAGCCTCCTTACTAGAATGACTGTTACAACCAGAATATGTGTCCAAACATTGTACAGTAGGGACAAGTCTTGTAAGTCTGACAACTGTCTTCCCCTATACTTGACTATAGAAAACCCCTCTGTTACAGGTGAATGACTAAATGTGATGGGCATAAATATCCCCGGGCACACTGACCTATTAGGACACTTATCTTAAGGATATTAGGGAACGACCTATTCGAAATAAGACCATGCAACTTAATACTTCCAAAGACTCATACCTGATGCCCTTCCCTATAAGCAACCAGACAAACCCCATTGCTTTCTCCTGCTTAATTCAGCTTTTTCCTGCTACAGAAGGAGAAAATACTTCAGAGTGTAATCTGCTACAGCAGTTGTATCCCCTTATAAACCCTAAAAACGTAAAGGCCGATGGGCCCAGGAATTACACTTGTTTCCAAAGTTTAACATGTACCATTGACCGAAAGCATTTAGGTTCCTCCTACTGCAGTTGTGTCACCCTGGCCTGGATGCCACAAGTGTAATAAAGCTGTGTCTGAGAGCAAGGGGAGGTTCTCTAGTCAGGGGAACATTAGCATGCAATACCTCCTGTCTCAGGCCAGTAGGGGGAGCTGGCTGCCCCTATAAAAGCTGGAACTGGGGGCAGGGTTAGTGAGAACTGGATGACCTGTCTCAGGACTGAGACGTGTCCCAGAGCAGAGCAGGGACAGAAAGTTGTATTGCACCTAAGAGGAAGTGTGGCAGGAGGAGAGCCACAAGCCAGAGACAAGAGGCGAAGTGAGCCTGTCTTGGCAGATAAAGGACTTAATTTACCAGACTTTGGTGTCTGAGGCTGGGAGGATTCCACATTCTCCAGCAGATAAACAGTCCGCAGGGGACTGTATATTCCTTGGCCTAAGAAGCCTGAAGGCCCTGCCACAACAGAAGGGACCAGGAGAGCCATACCAGGCCGGGAGCAGAAAGGAACCCACGTTGCAGGCCATACAGGCGAGAGTACACAGAGAGCTCAGAAACGTGGGCTGTTACCCTATAAGGAGGAGATAGCCAGAAGGAGCGCAGAAAGCACGGTAGGCCTACACCCTCACCCTGACCAGGGCCAATTTCCCAATTGCTCTCAGACATCCAGGTCCCCTCCTAGCCGGGACTGTTTATGGGTCAGTTTACCTGTTTTAGTAAAGACCCTGGACTGCAACCTGTTGTCTGTGTGCTCCTTCGCGCCTCCAGCACTACCGGTACTGGGACTCTCACCACCATCACTCCCACCATCCATTATACTGCCCTGGGGCCGCACTCTTCCCGTGGGGAGTCACACCGCCCCAGCTGCACACATCATCAGCCCCAGCGGTCTGCATGCAGTGGCGGTTCCTAATAACCGCAATCCACGGGTGGCGCAGTCGGACATTATCAATAGTGCATAGCAGACTACCACTGGCCTGACCACCCTGAGCCACGGAACCGGGTTGCCACTACTACTCCCATCATTTCCCTATTGCCCGGATCCGAGTGCCCCACGGCCCAGGGGGCGAGTGAGCTTTGGCGTAGTCAGCAGGATTGAAACCAACCAACCACAAACGGGTATTGCGTGCCTAGAAAAGACTTTGCACTTACCTTAAAAGAGGTTTCCCGCCATCCGGAGCCGTTTCCCGCCATTTCCAGCCGTCTCCCGCCATCTTCTGTTGGTTCCCGCCATCTTCAGCCGTTTTCCCGCCATCGGACGCCATCTTCAGGATGCTGCGCGGGAAGAAGAGGGGTGTGGACGTCTAAACCGCGCGAGATACGAAGCTCCGCCCCACGCACCGACGCTGCGCAAGGTCCTGGAAGGGAGAGAGAGCAACGCTGACGTCATCAGGACGCGACGCAAGGTCCTCGTCCAGTGCAGCAGCAGCGGAGCCGCGGCCTACAGAAGAGGATCGTCGGAAGGTAGGCCACGCTTAACTAGGGGGGAGGAAGATGTCGGACACAGAGGCGCCCACTACCACCAACGCGGCTGCAGCAGCGGTGATGCCCTTTTCCCTGCCCTACATCCCTGGAGCGGCCTGGCTGCCCAAGTACTCAGGGGAGCCCCATGCCCTAACTGACTTTAAGGAAAGGCTGTACAGTTTGTTCCAAGTCTACCCCCTGACAGAGGAACAGAAGGTCAGCATATTAACGGGGCAGTTAACTGGCGCAGCCCAGAGGGAGGTAAAATCATGGCCCACTGAGGAGAAAAGGACCGTGAAGGGTATTCTGGCCCGGCTGCGGGGTACCTTTGACACACGTACCGCCACTGAAATTAAAATGAGGTTCTATGGATGTAAGCAGCGGGCACAGGACAGCATCAGAGACTATGCCCTAAATTTGCAGGAAGCCCTAAGGGCCATCCAACAAACTGACCCTGGCAGTGTGCAGGAAACGGATAAACTACTAACAGAACAATTCATAGAAGGTCTGCTGTCCAGCGCCCACAGGGCCCAACTGCGCCTCATGTTCTTTCAGAACCCTGATCTGACCTTTGCCCAATTTAATGACAGGGCCATAAGGGTGCTCCGTGAACCTGCAACCGGTGGCGCTATAAACCCCCGGCGCCCTGCTCTCACCTACCACCAGGAGGCGGCGCCCTCCTCTATGGACCCCGTGGGGGCTGATGCACAGGCCCTGAACCAAGCCCCGTTGAAAGACCTGCACCACCAAGTCTAGGAGCTGACCAGGAGCGTCGCGGCGTTGACCAGGACCATCCAGGCGTTGCAAGTGGACCCTTCAAGACCCATCGAGCTGGCTTCAAGTCCGGAGGATGTCCAGTGGTGTCAACAGAGGAGGATCCCGTCGTTCCGAGGGAGGCCCACAGACCGCTACGCAGAGGATGGACAGCCCATTTGCCGTCGATGCAACTAGCCCGGACACATTTCCAGGTACTGTAATTTAAACGGGTCCAACCTGGGGCAGAGGGCCAACCCCTAGGCATAAGATCACCAGGCCCTTATAATTGGCGTGATAAGTACGTTGGGGGGCGCCCAGTTTTACCCGTGGTGCTGGACGGTATCCCCATGAGCGCCTTGCTGGATACTGGGTCGCAAGTAACCACTATCCCTTATGTACTTTTTAAGCAGTATTGGACTGATGCTGATATCACACGGTATCCAGACAGTAACTTGAGCATCATCGCCAGTAATGGCTTACCCGTGCCGCAGATGGGGTTCAAGGAGATGACCATTAAAATTGGTAAAGTTGAACTACCGGCACAGGGAGTAATTATTGTGGACATTGACCGTCGTGAAAGTCACCCTAAAATAACTGTGGGTACTAACGTGATTGAAAATTGTCTTTCAGAGGTAATTGTAATTCTACAACAGGTGGCGGTGAATGCTAGTTCCAGCCAACAGAGAGTCCTCAACAAGGAGATAAAAGCCCTGATGAGACGGCAGCAGGTAGAACTGTCTGGTGGTGAGATCGGTAGCGTAAGACTGAGTGACCCATTCCCCATTTCCATGCCTCCCAAAAGTGAAATGATGATCTGGTGTCGGACTGCAATCGGGTTGAGAGGTAGAGACTACCAAGCCATGGTAGAACCCGTGTACTCAGACAGCAGGCCCACCATTTTGACAGCCCGGGGGGTGGTTGATATCCGTCATGGGAGGGAGCCCATCCGCATTCTCAACATTGGGGAGAGGGAGGTACACTTACCCAGGTACGCTACACTCGCCAAACTGTTTGTTGTCGAACACAAAGCTATCAGGGCCGTGGAACCCTTGCCTCCATCTCCTCAGGCGGAGGGTAATGGCTCCCAGAAACAAAAGGAGGACTGGTGCCAGAAACTCCACGTGGGTGCTGACTCCACTCCCCTGCACCAAAAATAAGGAGTCTACCGGGTGGTACAGGAGTACGAGAGAGTCTTTAGTAAGCACCCGCTAGACTTCGGCAGAGTAAAAGGGATAGAACACCACATCCCCACAGGGAGCCACCCACCGATAAAAGAAAGACACCGACCTGTACCCCCTGCACATTATCAGAACGCAAAGGGCATGCTAAGAGAAATGAAAGAAGCTGGGGTCATTAGAGATAGCTGTAGCCCCTGGGCAGCCCCCTTGGTTCTGGTGAAAAAGAAGGACGGCACCATGAGAATGTGCGTGGACTATAGACAAATCAACCGTATCACCCACAAAGACGCATATCCGCTGCCTAGAATAGAGGAGTCTTTAGCCGCACTAAAATCAGCTAACTTCTTTTCTACTTTCGACCTTACTAGCGGGTACTGGCAGGTTCCTGTGGCAGAGGCTGGCAAGGAGAAGACCGCCTTCACCACCCCGATGGGACTGAGCGAATTCAAATGTATGCCTTTCGGGCTCTGCAACGCACCAGGGACCTTCCAGCGGCTGATGGAATGCTGTCTAGGGCACCGAAACTTCGAGACGGTCCTCTTTTACCTGGACGACGTGATCGTCTATTCGAAGACCTACGAGGACCATCTGAAGCACCTGGCCGAGGTGTTCGAAGCCCTGGCAGGCTATGGCCTGAAGGTGAAACCATCGAAGTGTCACCTGTTGAAACCAAAGGTCCAGTACCTAGGGCACGTGGTAAGCGCGGAAGGAGTGGCCCCCGACCCTGACAAGGTCACGGCAATCAAGAGCTGGCCAAGCCCCTCGAACATCAAAGAGGTGAGACAGTTCCTCGGGTGGGTGGGCTACTACCGAAGGTTCATCCCCGGGTTCACTAATATGGCAGCTCCTATGCAGGACCTCCTGATCGGACAGTCTAAGTCCAGAAGTCAAAAGCCACCCTTCAAGTGGGATAAACCGGAAGAGGAGTCCTTCCGCCAGCTAAAGTTGGCCCTCACAGGGGATAAGATCCTGGCCTACCCTGATTATGGCCAGCCTTTCATTCTCCAAACAGACGCCAGTAATGTGGAACTGGGAGCCGTACTGTCCCAAAACCAACAGGGCAGAGAAAGGGTGATCGCGTACGCCAGTCGGAAGCTGAGGCCCACCGAGAGGAACCCGGAGAATTACAGCTCCTTCAAGCTAGAATTCTTGGCGGTGGTGTGGGCCGTGACGGAACGCTTCAAGCATTACCTGGCCTCCGCAAAGTTCATGGTGTACACGGACAACAACCCGTTAACACACCTAGACAATGCAAGACTTGGTGCCCTGGAGCAGCGGTGGATGGCCCGTCTCTCCAATTACGACTTTGTGATCAAGTACCGGGCAGGCAAAACCAATGCCAACGCGGACGCCCTATCAAGAATGCCTCACTTACCTGAAGGTGACAAAGACCCAGAAGAGCTGGAGGAGGTAGAACTCCCCGCGTTTCACCGGTATGGAGCCACTCAGTACTCCCACCGTGTGAAGGAGGAAGATTTAACCACCGTTATGATAAATCCCTTACCTCACCACAGCTGGGCCGAGATCCAAGATAGTGACCCTGCAGTCCGCCTGGTGAAAGATCTGCTGACCCGGGAAGATGCCCGCTTAGATCCGGATGCCCCAGAGGAAGCCAAGCAGCTATGGAAAGAGAAGAGCAAGCTGTTCCTCTACGAAGGCAAGTTGTGCAGAAGGATTGTCAACCACCGGACGCACGAGCTGATCTGGCAAGTCGTGGTCCCAAGGCGGGATGCAGCTATGGTCCTGGGGGCTTACCATGACAGAGCGGGACACTTCGGTTGGAAGAAACTGGAGCTCCTACTAAGAGGAAGGTTCTTTTGGGTCGGCATGAGAGGAGCTGTAGAAAAATGGTGCAGAGACTGTGGCCCTTGTCACCTGAGGAGGAAGGACCGTGCCAGCCAGAAGACACCCTTGAGGCCCATGTTTACCACGCAGCCTCTTGAGCTGGTAGCTCTGGACCATGTCAAATTGGCTCCCAGCCGGTCAGGATACATCTATGCCCTGACAATCGTGGACCACTATTCCCGTTTTCTATTGGTGGTCCCGGTAAAGGACTTGACAGCCCAAACAGCGGCCAGAGCCTTCCAGCAGTACTTCTGCCGTCCACACGGGTATCCGGAACAGGTCCTGACAGACCAGGGTCCAGCGTTCGAGGCTGAAATCTTCCAGGAGTTCTGCAACCTCTATGGCTGTAAGAAAATTCGTACAATGCCTTACCACCCACAAACCAACGGGATGTGTGAGAAGATGAACAATATAGTCATTGATCTCCTGAAGACGTTGCCCCTGGAGGAACGCAGCCTGTGGCCAGAAAAACTGCCGGACCTGATAGACTTATACAATCATATCCCGGTGAATGCTACCAACTGCACCCCGGCTTACCTGATGCGAGCCAGACCGGGTAAGCTGCCCGTAGACCTGGAGATGGGAGTCCTAACGCCTGAGGACACTTCCCCAGATGCGGACTGGGATACGGAAAGGCAACTGCAGTACAAGAAGGTACAGGAAAGTGTGGAGAAGAGCCTGGCCCAGGTGAGAGAGAAGCAAGAAAAACTCTTCAACCAACACGCCCCTGCTGGTCCCCTGGAACCTGGTGAGCAGGTCCTGAAGCGGAAGAGAAGGCTACATAAGTTGGACGACCAGTGGGAAAGGGAACCCTACACCGTACTGCAGTCTGATCACGACACCCGAAGGTGTGCGTGATCACCAAGGACGGAGGAGAAACCACTAGTACAGTCTCCAGAGACCACCTCAAAAGATGCCCCGAGCAACTCCGTAGTGCAGAAGAGGATCAGAGTGACCTTGAACCCGCAGAGGACAAGGAAGAAATGATCAGCACCGTTCTTGGAGAGTTCCCTCAGTCCTGGACTCGCATAAATGATGCCATAGTGGTACACGTCCTGCATTTCCTGCCACCGGCACAGCAACAACCAACACCAGAGCCGGAAGTTGAAGAGGAGCAAGCGGTTCCAAAGGCAGAAGAGCCTGTACCAGCAGCCCAGGAGAGTCAACCCTCTGCTGACAGTGAGCCTGCCATGCCTGCGGTAAGACAAAGGACCCGCAGACAGCTGCCTGCCCTACCTGTACACCCAGCTGGTAGCTGCACCCCTAACGCTAGTGGGGAAAGCCAAGTCAGTCCACCACCAGACAGTGGGTTAAGGAGCCTAACCCAGGAATGAACTAAGACTGTAAAGGACTTGGGGTAGGACAGACCCCCACCTGGTTAAGGCTCCCCGTTGTATTGGTGATAGGGACACCCGGTCACAGACCACACTGTGACCTTAAGAACTCAATCTGTGCGCCGTCTGTCTGTTAATGTTTTATAGTCATGTATATTATCTTTGTTTACTGTTTAGTCCCGGAGTACTAAAATTCTACTAGGGGGGAATGTGTCACCCTGGCCTGGATGCCACAAGTGTAATAAAGCTGTGTCTGAGAGCAAGGGGGAGGTTCTCTAGTCAGGGGAACATTAGCATGCAATATCTCTTGTCTCAGGCCAGTAGGGGAGCTGGCTGCCCCTATAAAAGCTGGAACTGGGGGCAGGGTTAGTGAGAACCGGATGACCTGTCTCAGGACTGAGACGTGTCCCAGAGCAGAGCAGGGACAGAAAGTTGTATTGCACCTAAGAGGAAGTGTGGCAGGAGGAGAGCCACAAGCCAGAGACAAGAGGCGAAGTGGGCCTGTCTTGGCAGATAAAGGACTTAATTTACCAGACTTTGGTGTCTGAGGCTGGGAGGATTCCACATTCTCCAGCAGATAACCAGTCTGCAGGGGACTGTATATTCCTTGGCCTAAGAAGCCTGAAGGCCCTGCCACAACAGAAGGGACCAGGAAAGCCGTACCAGGCCGGGAGCAGAAAGGAACCCACGTTGCAGGCCATACAGGCGAGAGTACACGGAGAGCTCGGAAACGTGGGCTGTTACCCTATAAGGAGGAGATAGCCAGAAGGAGCGCAGAAAGCACGGTAGGCCTACACCCTCACCCTGACCAGGGCCAATTTCCCAATTGCTCTCAGACATCCAGGTCCCCTCCTAGCCGGGACTGTTTATGGGTCAGTTTACCTGTTTTAGTAAAGACCCTGGACTGCAACCTGTTGTCTGTGTGCTCCTTCGCGCCTCCAGCACTACCGGTACTGGGACTCTCACCACCATCACTCCCACCATCCATTATACTGCCCTGGGGCCGCACTCTTCCCGTGGGGAGTCACACCGCCCCAGCTGCACACATCATCAGCCCCAGCGGTCTGCATGCAGTGGCGGTTCCTAATAACCGCAATCCACGGGTGGCGTAGTCGGACATTATCAATAGTGCATAACAGACTACCACTGGCCTGACCACCCTGAGCCATGGAACCGGGTTGCCACTACTACTCCCATTGTTTCCCTATTGCCCGGATCCGAGTGCCCCACGGCCCAGGGGGCGAGTAACAGTCCTAACACCACCACTAACTTGGTACGAGGCCATACCCTCCTGAATCAGACGGTAGCTAGGGCTGACTTGTGGTGGGTGTGGAAATGGTGACTTTTATCCAGTACTGCCAGTGAAATGGGAGGGCATATGTGCTAGCTATTGTTAAATTCCTGATACCACTCCAGATTGTGACTTTGAATACAGACAAGCGTGACACCAGCATTCCTACTTCTTTCGACCCTCACCCTGTACATCAACACTATTGGAGTCCCAAGGGAAGTACCAGATGAGTTAAAAGCCAGAGATCAAGTAGCAGCAGCACTTGAATCACTATTCCCCATCGCTACAGCGAATAAAAATGTGGACTGGAAAATTTCTATCTACTATGACAAACTATTGGGTGCTAACTCTGACCAGCACACGAATGGGGCACCCATATAGTTTCCTTGCTTGTTGTGGCTTGTGTGTATGTGTGTCCATCCGATGGTGTGACAGACAGACCGATCCGGAGTATACGGCGAAGCAGTGTAGGAAGACCGGCTTCTTCTATTAGGGGAGGAGAACGTATCTGGGGGAGCCTCTAGATGGGCACTTCGGCTGGAACAGCCAACAACTGCCACATGAGAATGGAATTGTGAGAGTAGGAGTTATTTTATCTAACCTGACTCCATTTTGATTTTTGTACATGTATTTTCTTTTTCGCAGAATGGAGTCTGTGTTTAGATAAGAGGGTCTTAGGAATGTCTTTGTCTAGAGACTTAGAGATAAGGAAGAAATGAAACTAGAAGGTAGAGAGATTCCTAGTCTCCACAACATAAATTTCCCCAATAGAATGTACTGGATGCGGTAAATCCACATGTGTTCAATGAACACATGCGGATTTACTTGCGTGATCGGACACAGCACTTTGGAAGCAGCAAAAATACGTTGCGTTGAAAGCTCTGCTATAGCCTGATCGTGGACACATACCCTTAGCAGCTGCAGCTCTCACAGCTCTGCTGTATTGCAACAATATTGCAACACTGGCTGCCTGTGAGATGGAAGCTGAAGCAATGAGTGAACACCTGCAGATTGCAGAACTGTGTGAGACTATAAGCAGAGAACAGCCATTACACATCACACTGGTATCGCCCATTTTTATTTAAAATAAGCTTTGGAGGCAGTTCTCATACAGATCAGTGTCCTGCCCATAATCTTGAACAACTCATTTACATACAGTACAGACCAAAAGTTTGGACACACCTTCTCATTTAAAGATTTTTCTGTATTTTCATGACTATGAAAATTGTACATTCACACTGAAGGCATCAAAACTATGAATCAACACATGTGGAATTATATACTTAAAAAAAGTGTGAAACAACTGAAAATATGTCTTAGATTCTAGGTTTTTCAAAGTAGCCACCTTTTGCTTTGATGACTGCTTTGCACACTCTTGGCATTCTCTTGATGAGCTTCAAGAGGTAGTCACCGGAAATGGTCTTCCAACAATCTTGAAGGAGTTCCCAGAGAATTTTAGCACTTGTTGGCCCTTTTGCCTTCACTCTGGGGTCCAGCTCACCCCAAACCATCTCGACTGGGTTCAGGTCTGGTGACTGTGGAGGTCAGGTCATCTGGCGTAGCACCCCATCACTCTCCATCTTGGTCAAATAGCCCTTACACAGCCTGGAGGTGTGTTTGGGGTCATTGTCCTGTTGAAAAATAAATGATAGTCCAACTAAACGCAAACCGGATGGAATAGCATGCCGCTGCAAGATGCTGTGGTAGCCATGCTGGTTCAGTATGCCTTCAATTTTGAATAAATCCCCAACAGTGTCACCAGCAAAGCACCCTCACACCATCACACCTCCTCCTCCAAGCTTCACGGTGGGAACCAGGCATGTAGAGTCCATCCGTTCACCTTTTCTGCGTCGCACAAAGACACGGTGGTTGGAACCAAAGATCTCAAATTTGGACTCATCAGATCAAAGCACAGATTTCCACTGGTCTAATGTCCATTCCTTGTGTTCTTTAGCCCAAACAAATCTCTTCTGCTTGCTGCCTGTCCTTAGCAGTGGTTTCCTAGCAGTTATTTTACCATGAAGTCCTGCTGCACAAAGTCTCCTCTTAACAGTTGTTGAAGAGATGAGTCTGCTGCTAGAACTCTGTGTGGCATTGACGTGGTCTCTAATCTGAGCTGTTGTTAACCTGTGATTTATGAGGCTGGTGACTCAGATAAACTTATCCTCAGAAGCAGAGGTGACTCTTGGTCTTCCTTTCCTGGGGCGGTCCTCATGTGAGCCAGTTTCTTTGTAGCACTTGATGGTTTTTGCAACTGCACTTGGGGACACATTCAAAGTTTGCGCAATTTTTCGGACTGACTGACCTTCATTTCTTAAAGTAATGATGGCCACTCGTTTTTCTTTACTTAGCTGCTTTTTTCTTGCCATAATACAAATTCTAACAGTCTATTCAGTAAGACTATCAGCTGTGTATCCACCTGACTTCTGCACAACACAACTGATGGTCCCAACCCCATTTATAAGGCAAGAAATCCCACTTATTAAACCTGACAGGGCACACCAGTGAAGTGAAAACCATTTCCAGTGACTACCTCTTGAAGCTCATCAAGAGAATGCCAAGAGTGTGCAAAGCAGTCATCAAAGCAAAAGGTGGCTACTTTGAAGAACCTAGAATATAAGACATATTTTCAGTTGTTTCACACTTTTTGTTAAGTATATAATTCCACATGTGTTAATTCATAGTTTTGATGCCTTCAGTGAGAATGTACAATTTTCATAGTCCTGAAAATACAGAAAAATCTTTAAATGAGAAGGTGTCTCCAAACTTTTGGTCTGTACTGTATAAGAAAAACATGTATTTCTCTGGAATAAGACATAGGATGACAAATATTAAGGTATCATTTTATAAATCTTCCCATGACCTGTATGCCCATATAGATAGCTTAGGAGGGTTGATCCTATTGACAGATTCCCTTTAAAGAGGTTTTCCCATGAAACAACTGATATTCAACTGATAAAGGGGTTGTTCAGGCTTGGTGGTTCAAGTTTGCAGTCACTCTATGTGACAGTAGACTTTTGAGTCCTCACAGCATTTGCTCCGGGTGCCGGTACTGGACACAGGTATGCGATTTGAATAGATGTGGTGATGTAGACACGCACAATCTCACTCAATAAAAGAAAATTGAGGCCAGATACGTTTAGTTTGTATGTGGCTGGAAGTATTCATATTGCATACTAGCAGTCACCGTGACAGCGCTCCCTGTGCACGCTTGTGAGGGTTCACAAGCCTGCAGTTAGAGAATGACTGTAAAATTGAACCTCAAGCCAGGAGAATCCCTTTAAGATTTGATGGTTGGTGGCATACAAATGATTTATCTTTTGACCACATGGAAATAAAGGAATTGGTAGAATAAAAGCCATCATTCCCTAACTTTTTTTTTCTATTGACAAATGTCATCTGGGAAAAGTTAAGTCAAAATACAAATAAGATTGTGATCCAATCCTGCCAAATAGTCACCTTTATTTTCTTCACATATCACAATGGCATTTTTTTCTTTATTGACTTGACCATAAGGTAAAAAGCTAAAAATACTCTTGTTGCCTACCATTGTGGGACATTCCCAGCTTCAGACACTTATTGAAGCGACAATATTGGCATTTATTTCGATTTTTCTTTTGTACTTTGCAGTTGCGGTTGCAATGTTCATACTGGAGCCTCATCCGCAGAGTCCGTCGAAAAAAGCCCTGTACAAATGAGAAGGATATTCACCACATTCATACAATTCTTACAGATGAAATGACTGAATTAGAAATTAAACTCTTCACAAAAGAGAATCGGTGATAAAATGCACAAGTGTAAAAATAATTCTGGTTGTCCAAAAAATAAAAGACCTAATAAAATATCATACAATGTACAACAGTAAATTAACTTATCGTATCATAAAAGTGACATGATATCACAGTATAAACAAGCTGGGATTAGAAATACAAAGTGCAGGTGCATTAAGGCAATGTCAACTGGCATAGTACAAACATGTAAAAGGGAGTAATAATGCTCCAAAGCATGTGCTCCCTTACTCCTCACCTAGTCGCGTCACCTCTGGAAACCATAGGCTAGCAGTGTTATTGTTCTAGTTTACATGTTTGCACTCAAACTCAAACAAGGCAACAACATTTGGCCCTTTCTACATCTCACCCTAAGGGCTCTTTCACACATCCAGTTTCCACATGTACTGGAGACACTGACACATGAAGACCCATTCAAATCTATGGGTCTGCGCACATGTCAGTGTGTTTCCACGGACTGTGTGTCCCTGTGCTCCACACGCTGACATGTCCGTTTTTTGCAGGTTCACGGTCTTAAAAATTGTCTCATGCTGAACACACATGGGTGACATCCGTGTGTCATCAGTGTGACATGTACTGGCGCCTGGGAATCAGCGCTACAGTTAGTGCTGTTCCCAAGCGCCGGGTGCTGAACACAGCCCTCATCATGGTTCCTGCTGTCGCTGGGATTAGCATCAGCAGGGACAATGATGAGGGTAGTAGTAGTCAGCTCCCACAGTGTCCCTGTGTAAAAATAAGATTAAAATAATAAAATCTATATACTCACCTAGGAGCCCCCCGCTGTAATCCATGCGACCGATTAGCACAGGAGCCGGGAAGAATAAGCCGCTGCAGCCAGTGGCCCCGAAGCTGAGCTCATAAGCGGTGTCCTGTCACTCACTGAGCGCAGCTCCGAAGCTCACTCGCTGCAGGAGCTATTCTCCCCGGCTCCTCTGCTGATCGGTCGCATGAATTACAGTGGTGAACACTTAGATGAGTGTATGGATTTTATTATTTTAATCTTATTTTACACAGGGACACTGCGGGAGCAGACTACTACCCTCATCTTTGTCCCTGCTGGTGCTGATCACCACACTGGCAGGGAACCATGATGAGGGCAATGCTCAGCACCCGGCGCTTGGGAAAAGCGCTAACTGTAGTGCTGATTTCCAGACACTGGTCCATGTAATCCTGATGCGGCACACGTTTGCCACACGGACACACGGGGCATGGATATCTCTGGTACCGGAAATATATGGACGCGTGAAACTGGCCTAACCTAGAGTGAAGGTGTATGTGTCTTCATGGCACAAGCTGGATCCAGGTGAAGAAACACGTTTTGTGGGCTGCGCTACTGGAGTAAATTGAAATGTGTTGTGAATAAATAAAACCTTATTTTGATCATTATTGACGAATCAACGCCACACTGACTTCTTTATGAAATTAAGAAACAAATGTTTAAAACATTGAAGTGGCGTTGAAATGCGTTGTGAATAAAAAAAAACGTATTATCATCAGAGTAGTGTCCGTCAGAACTCCAACAGCTGAACATTAACAAACCACTTACCCACATTCCATCCCTAGAGTATCACCCTAGATTTGCAGTGAGCGCAGGAGAATTATCTCACGCTCACGGCAAGCGCAGGAGAATTTTCCCACGCTGTCAGTGACGTGCATGAGGTGAGCTGAGTTCATTGGACATGACCTCGGCTGATCTGGATGCCGTCACAGCCAGACACTGAGGAGCGCAAGCATGCCTGCGCTTCTCAGTGTCTGCGGCATGGAAAGCTGGATGGCAGCTTTCGGCTGCGATCCAGCCTGTCATGTGAATGTAGCAGAGCTGGAGCCGTACTGGGAACCATGGAAAGGTAAGGATGATGTTGGTTTATTATTTTACTTTTATTGCAGAAGACATTGGCTTCTGCTGGAATGGGCGTGACGGTAAGTATGGTTTAATTTAGAACATTAAATAATTGTGTTTATTTCAATTAAAGGACTTTATTCTGGGTGTTGTGTTTTTTTAAATACTTTACTAGAAATTCATGGCGGTCATGTCTAATATTGGTGTGACCCCATGAATTTCGGGCTTAGGGCCAGCTGATAATGCCAAGCTGGCCCTAACTCCTTTATTACGCAGTGAGCCACCGCACCAGGGCCCTGGATGAGTTGGGTGCAGCGCCAGAAGATGGCGCTTCTATGAACGCGACATTTTCTGGGGTGGCTGCGGACTGCAATTTACAGCGGGGGGCCGAAAGTTTGGGCCTCCCTGCGCTGTGGATTCCAGCCCCCAGCTGCCTAGTGGTACCTGGCTGGACACAAAAATAGGGCGAAGCACCACGTATTTTTTTTTTAAATTATTTCATGAAGTTCATGAAATAATTTTTAAAAAAGGGCTTCCCTATATTGTTGTGTCCGGCCAGGTACAAATAGGCAGCTGGTGGTTGGGGGCAGCCCGTTCCTGCCTGCTGTACCTGGCTGGACACAAAAATAGGGCGAAGCCCCATGGCAATTTTTTTTTAATAGAAAGGAGAGAGTCTGCTATACAGTTATAGGGTATGAAGTGAGTCCAACTGCTGACCAATTTTAGGAAAAACCCCACTAAGAATTTAAAGACACATAGAGCAGGGCCACAGTAATAAGTACGACATGTTCCCATTAGAAAGGAGAGGGTCTGCTATACATTTATAGGGTATGCAGTGAGTCCAACGGCTAAACAATTTTAGGAAAATCCCCACTAAGAATTTAAAGACACATAGAGCAGGGCCACAGTAACAAGTACGACATGTTCCCATTAGAAAGGAGAGGGTCTGCTATACAGTTATAGGGTATGCAGTGAGTCCAACGGCTGACCAATTTTAGGAAAAACCCCACTAAGAATTTAAAGACACATAGAGGTGGGCCACAGTAATGACAAATCCCCATTAGAAAGGAAAAAGTCTGCTATACAGTTATAGGAAATGCAGTGAGTCCAACGGCTGACCAATTTTAGAAAAAACCCCACTAAGAATTTAAAGACACATAGAGCAGAGCCACAGTAACAACAAATTCCCATTAGAAAGGAGAGAGTCTCCCATAGTATTGGCCTATGCAGTGAATGCAAGGGCTGCCAAAATTTGGAGGCACTTCAATGCCCCTTGGAAGAGATGTGGAGGAGGGCCTCATAAAAAAATGTTCCCATTAGAAAGGAGCGGGCCTCTTATACTTGTAATGCCCATACACAAGTGTATAGGCTGACAAACATTTACACCTGGGGGGTATACATGAACATACTGTATCCAAAAAAGTTTTTACGGGCATCATAAACACCCTTTAAAAAAATTATGTGGGTGTTGTATCACGGACTACAGTCAACCTGGTGATATGGTGGTGGAGGATGAGGATTTATGCGGGGGCATTTATGCATATAGCATTTATGCATACTTTATCGAAGTGCCATAATTTAGCAAAGTGCCCTGGCAGTTAGAAAATGGCATTGCTAATATTCATCTTTCTTCTCTTCTTACAGGTATATATTTTTCACTGCTTGTGTGATCTGTCCTGAAAACTGCATTATATCTCCATGCAATGCTCTGCAGCCTATCAATTTCTGGTATATATTTTTCACTGCTTGTGTGATCTGTCCTGAAAACTGCATTATATCTCCATGCAATGCT
Source organism: Phyllobates terribilis (assembly GCF_046119375.1). NCBI lineage: Eukaryota > Metazoa > Chordata > Amphibia > Anura > Dendrobatidae > Phyllobates > Phyllobates terribilis. The sequence continues at coordinate 613,492,097 of NW_027362762.1, forward strand.
CTGCAGCCTATCAATTTCTGGTATATATTTTTCACTGCTTGTGTGATCTGTCCTGAAAACTGCATTATATCTCCATGCAATGCTCTGCAGCCTATCAATTTCTGGTATATATTTTTCACTGCTTGTGTGATCTGTCCTGAAAACTGCATTATATCTCCATGCAATGCTCTGCAGCCTATCAATTTCTGGTATATATTTTTCACTGCTTGTGTGATCTGTCCTGAAAACTGCATTATATCTCCATGCAATGCTCTGCAGCCTATCAATTTCTGGTATATATTTTTCACTGCTTGTGTGATCTGTCCTGAAAACTGCATTATATCTCCATGCAATGCTCTGCAGCCTATCAATTTCTGGTATATATTTTTCACTGCTTGTGTGATCTGTCCTGAAAACTGCATTATATCTCCATGCAATGCTCTGCAGCCTATCAATTTCTGGTATATATTTTTTCACTCCTCTAGCTTTTTTATTCCATGATACTTAAAGGTCATCACACTTACTTTAAGAGTTTATGATCCATGCCGAGTTTACTAGTCTTTTTTTTTTTCCCTGCACTTTATAGTCTCCTGTTGTCTTTTAAGCTAGTGATTGATTGTTAATGAGTTAAATCTGTGCAGATCTAAGCAGATACGTCCCTATATATTGAGACTTAGTTAAGGGGAGGCATTTATGTGGGGGCATTTATGCATATAGCATTTATGCATACTTTATCGAAGTGCCATAATTTAGCAAAGTGCCCTGGCAGTTAGAAAATGGCAGTTGGACAGGGCAGGAGACAGGTAAGACATGCAAGACAATTAAACAAACTTGCTTCCAGGTCATCTTTTTGGCAAACAGTATTCACCATTTGTATCTGTGCCATTTATACTCTGGTTGCTACAATCACCCACATTCACCGTTCTCCCACAAATGCGGCACACTTCATCCATATTAATCCCTAACTCCTCTCTTCTCCTATGTACAGTTGTCATGCTCTCTTCACAATGTTATACCACGCAGATCCATTCATTCCCACCATACAACAAAGGAAACGCTCTCACAAATCACTCAATCATCTGCTCACTCTCTGTATCTTCCTTCTATTAGTCGCAGGTGATATTTCTCCCAACCCAGGACCCTCCAGTAATAATAACACTAACTCTTTCCCTGTTACATTCAGAAACCCTGCTAATCCCATTAATATTCCCTGCATATCTTCTGTCTCATTCAACTGTGCCCTTTGGAATGCACGCTCAGCTTGTAATAAACTCTCTTACATCCATGACTTTTTCCTCTCTAATTCCCTCAACCTTCTGGCTCTCACTGAAACCTGGATCCAGCAGTCGGACACCACCGCCGCTGCAGCTCTCTCCTATGGTGGCCTACATTTCTCTCATACCCCGCGACCTGACAACAGATCAGGTGGAGGTGTTGGTCTGCTTCTTTCAACAAAATGTACTTTTCAGGTTATCAGTCAGACTCTACCGGCCCTTCTCCCTGCGAGTGGCGGTTGTCTATCGCCCCCCAGGTCCCCTCCGTCAATTCCTGGATCACTTTGCTGCCTGGCTTACAAATTTTCTATCCTGCGACATCCCCACGATAATCATGGGAGACTTTAACATCCCAATTGGCGATCCTCTTTCCCCATCTGCCACGCATCTTTTATCATTAACCTCCTCCTTCGGCCTTTCACAGCTTGCTAATTCTCCTACACATGAGGACGGGAACACATTGGACCTGATCTTCTCCCGGCTTTGCTCAGTACATGACTTTACTAACTCTCCCCTTCCACTCTCTGACCATAATCTTCTTTCATTCTCTGTCAAGAACTGTGACTCTACTCAAGACACTTATAGAAATTTACGCGCCATTAACACCCAGAAATTTATAAAAAAGTTGCAATCATCATTGGCCCCAATCTCCTCCCTCTCATGTCCCGAATCTGCATTGAAGCATTATAACAAAATAATGCTATGCGCCCTGGATGAAGCCGCACCTCCTACACAAAGAACAATTCGGCATAGACGGCGACAACCCTGGCACACGCCTCAAACACGTCTTCTCCAGAGGTACTCCAGGTGCGCTGAACGGCTGTGGAGAAAATCAAATCTGCCTGAAGATTTCCTCCACTATAAATTTATGCTGAAAACATATAACTCTGCCCTTCACCTCTCCAAACAAACCTACTTTAACAACCTCATCATCTCACTTTCCAATAATCCTAAACGACTCTTTGACACGTTTCATTCTCTCCTCAATCAAACAGCACAGGCCCCGACCACCGACCTCAGCGCTGACGATCTGGCTAACTATTTCAAAGAAAAAATTGACCATATCCGACAGGAAATTTTCTCCCAATCCCGAAATGTTATGCATGCTCCCCCCCGCCACATTGTATCTTGCTCATTTTCTGACTTCGAACCAGTCACGGAAGATGAAGTGATCAGGCTCCTTGCATCTTCTCGCCCTACCACCTGCACCAGCGACCCTATTCCCTCACATCTCCTTCAGTCCCTTGCTCCAGCTGTCACCTCTCACCTAACTAAAATTTTCAACCTTTCCCTCTCATCTGGTATCTTTCCCTCTTCTTTTAAACACGCCAGCATACAACCATTACTTAAAAAACCATCCCTCGACCAGAACTGCACGGCCAACTACAGACCTGTTTCCAATCTTCCCTTTATCTCTAAACTCCTGGAACGCCTGGTCCACTCCCGTCTAATCCGCTATCTCTCAGACAACTCTCTTCTTGACCCTTTACAATCTGGTTTCCGCTGTTTACATTCTACTGAAACTGCCCTCACTAAAGTCTCTAATGATCTACTAACAGCTAAATCTAATGGTCACTACTCCCTGCTGATTCTCCTGGATCTCTCTGCAGCATTCGACACTGTGGATCATCAGCTCCTCCTCACTATGCTCCGCACTATTGGCCTCAAGGACACGGTTCTCTCCTGGTTCTCCTCTTATCTCTCTGACCGCTCCTTCTCTGTGTCTTTTGCCGGCTCCTCCTCCTCCCTACTTCCTCTTACTGTCGGGGTTCCTCAAGGATCAGTCCTCGGCCCCCTTCTTTTCTCCTTATACACCGCTCCTATTGGACAAACAATCAGTAGATTCGGTTTTCAGTACCATCTCTATGCTGATGACACCCAATTATACACCTCTGCTCCGGACATCACCCCTGCATTACTACAAAAGACCAGTGATTGTCTTTCTGCTGTGTCTAACATTATGTCCTCCCTCTACCTAAAACTGAATCTGTCAAAAACTGAACTACTCGTCTTTCCTCCCTCCATTAATCTACCTGTGCCCGATATTGCCATCTCCGTTTGTGGCTCAACCATTACTCCCCAGCTACAAGCCCGCTGTCTTGGGGTCATTTTTGATTCAGATCTTTCTTTCACTCCTCACATCAAATCACTCGCTCGTTCATGTCATCTACACCTCAAAAACATCTCAAGAATCAGGACTTTTCTCACCTTTGACTCGGCAAAAACTCTTACTGTCGCTCTTATTCATTCTCGTCTTGACTATTGCAACGCTCTACTAATCGGTCTCCCTCTTACTAAACTCTCCCCTCTCCAATCCGTCCTGAACGCAGCAGCCAGGATCATATTCCTCGCCAACCGCTACTCAGATGCCTCTTCCCTGTGCCAGTCATTGCATTGGTTGCCCATCCAATATAGAGTTTGTTTTAAACTTATCACGCTTACCCACAAAGCGCTCCATGCTTCAGTACCCCCCTACATCTCCTCCCTTGTCTCAGTCTACCACCCTACACGTGCCCTCCGTTCTGCAAATGACTTGAAACTAAAATCCTCCATAATCCGAACTTCCCACTCCCGTCTCCAAGATTTCTCGCGTGCTGCGCCAATTCTCTGGAATGCACTACCCAGGACAGTTCGATTAATTCCCAATACCCACAGTTTCAAGCGAACCCTAAAAACACATTTCTTTAGACTGGCGTATCACCTAAACACACTCTGTCCATCCCAGCTTTCCCCCATATTAAAATCTTCTTCAACTTCGGGTTCAAACCAACCATGCACATAAAAGCCTCTGTCAGGACTGCACACATACTGGCTGGCGACCAGTCCATGTATTATTATTTATCCTATTCAGTATATCAAGGCTGCATTATACAATATATGTACTTTTTACCTTTTGTGTCTCCCCCACTTCCTCATAGACTGTAAGCTCGCGAGCAGGGCCCTCACTCCGTTCGATATGAGATATGCTTATTCTGTATTGTCTGTATAAGTCCCCCCTAAAATTTGTAAAGTGCTGCGGAATATGTTGGCGCTATAAAAATAAACTATTATTATTATTATTATTATTATTATTATTATAGAAGGAGGAGGACAAGAGCAAATAGCCAAAATCAGGAAGTGTATACCCATGTGTGGGTGTGAAAAGGTGCATGGGAATATACCTCCCAAGAGAAGACACTGGATTTGACTTTATGTTACGCTGCTATCATTCGGTGGTGTTGAGAAGCCTGGCCCAATCCAGCCCTTGTTCATTTTTATAAGAGTCAGCCTGTCAGCATTTTCAGTTGACAGGCGGATGCGCTTATCAGTTATAATTTCACCAGTGGCACTAAAAACCCTCTCTGATAAAACACTGGCGGCAGGGAAGGCCAGAACCTCTAAAGCATAGAGAGCCAGTTCATTCCACGTATCCAGCTTGGATACCCAATAATTATAAGGCACAGAGGAATCACGGAGGATGTTGGTATGGTCGGCAAGGTACTCCCTCAGTATCTTCCAAAACTTTGCACTCCTTGTGAGAGTACCCCGTGCCTCAGGGCCTGTGCGATGGGAGGGTCTGAGAAAACTCTCCAAGAACTTTGACAGTGTTCCCCTGCCTCTGTTGGATTGAAGTTGTGTCTCTCTCGCCTCTACTCCTTGGTTGTCCAACGAAGTGTGCCCTCTGCCGCCAGCGTCTTCAGATGGGAATTTTTTTAATAGTTCCGCAGCAAGGGCCATCTGATACAGCCCCATTTTTGTAGACCTGTCCGCATCAGGAAATAGAGATATATATATAAAGTTCTCCTTGTAGCGTGGGTCTACAAGTGTCACCAACCAGTAATGACTGTCACCCAAAATTTTGAAACGCGAGGGTCATGGGAAAGGCAGCGCAACATAAACTCAGCCATGCGTGCCAGACTACAAACAGGCAAGACTTCTGTGTCCTCACCAAGAGGATGACTGACCATGCTCTCCTCCTCCTCCTCTCTGTCCTCTGGCCATCCACGCTGAACAGACGGTATGTCAGCTGTGCAGGTAGTACCATCTAAAGTGCATGAAACTAGCTCCTGTCCTTCCTCCTCCTCCTGTTCCTCATTGTCACCCAATCCACGTTGGGATGAGATGAGACTTGGCTGTGTGTAATCACCCTGTATGGTTCCTTGCTCCATCTCATCGTGCTCCGCCTGCAATGCATCCTCTTTGATTGTGAGCAGAGAGCGTTTCAGAAAACAGAGAAGCGGGATGGTGACGCTAATTATGGCGTCATTGCCGCTCACCATCTTGGTGGAGTCCTCAAAGTTTTAGAGGATGGTACATATGTCTGACATTCATGTCCACTCCTGAGGTCTTATGTGTGGAGTCTGAACTGAATACCAACGGCCTTGTTGATGCTGGTACTCAACAACTGCCCTCTTCTGCTCACAAATCCTTCCCAACATCTGCAGTGTAGAGTTCCAATACGTGGGGTCATCACACACCAGTCTTTGAGCCAGAAGCTGCAAACGCTGCTGAAACACGGCAAGGGCAGCGGAAGCTGTAGCTGACTTTCTAAAATGGGCAAAGAGGCAGCGTACTTTAACAAGCAGATCCGGCAGCTCCGGTAGGATTTGAGAAACCGCTGAACCACGAGGTTAAGCACATGGGCCAGGCATGGTACGTGTGTGAGCTCGCTTCGCCTCAGAGCCGCCACCTGGTTCCGGCCATTGTCACACATGACCATGCCTGGCCGTAGGTTCAGCGGTGTGAGCCACAGATCTGCCTGCTCTTTCAGAGCTGTCCACAACTCTTCAGCAATGTGCGTTTTTTCACCTAAGCATATTAGCTTCAGCACAGCCTGTTTCCGCTTGGCCGAGGCAGTGCTGCAGTGCTTCCAGCTTGTGACTGATGTGGTCATTTCGGAGATGGAGACTGAAGAGGAGGCTGAGGATGATGAGGTGCAGGAGCTTTAGACCGTGGGGGCACACCTGATTGACCTAGGGCCCGCAATCCTTGGCATCGGGAGGACGTGTTCCATCCCAATGTCCTACTGGGTCCCGGCTTCCACTATGTTAACCCAGTGTGCCATCAGCGAGATGTACTGTCCCTGCCCAAAAGCACTTGTCCACGTGTCCGTGGTCAGGTGGACTTTCCCGGTAACTGCGTTGTTGAGGGCACGGCTAATGTTTTGGGACACGTGCTTGTGTAATGCAGGTATGGCACTCCGGGAGAAATAGTGGTGGTTGGGGACCATGTGATGGAGAAAACAGAGTTTTAAATACCTGGCCTGTAGGTAAGTAGTTTGAACAGCAAACTGCTGTGAATTGCTTCACTGACACACTAAAGGAAATTTTTAATTGAGTCGAGAAATGGCAGTATTTTCTGACAGAGTTTTAAATAGCTGGATTTCTAGCGCTGTAATATGGAAAGGACCTGACTGTATTCTGCAGTGCCAACAAGCAAATGGCGCAGAAAAACGGTGTTCTCTAGATTGCTTTTTAAGCAAATAATGAGGATTAAGATCCAAAGAAAAGTATTCCTGGCCCCTGAGACCTGGTGCTTTGTATAGAAATATCTAACAGCAGCAGAAGGCAGAATTGGAATGGAGCCTCTGCTATATGCACTGCAGTCTGCTATATACCTTGCCTGCCTGCCTATATACACTGCCTGCCTGATATCTCTGCAGATGGATTAGTCCTCAAAAGGACTGTTTGTTAAGATGGATATGTGTAATGTACGGTTTTTCTCCCTACACTACCTAATACACAAGCAAATCTCTCCCTGACGCAGCAGAAGCTCTCCCTACACTGTCTAATTCCGGAGTGACTGTGGCAAGCATGGCGGCGCCAGGTCTGATATAGACCCGATGACGCTATGCGGCCAGCCAATCACTGTAATGCCACAACAAACATGGCTACTGCATTACAGTGAGTGGCAGGCAATCCCTGCATATTCATTGGCTCTGTAAAGAGCGCGAGATCCGAGCTCCCGCCGAGCAACCCCGAAAATAATCGGCGAGCGCCGAGCATCTCGACCAGTGAGATACTCGAGCGAGTACTGAGCAGTGGCGAGCATGCTCGCTCATCAGTAGATGATGTCACCTGTAAAGGTACTTGGATGTAAAAATGTATTTGTGCTACTGTCTGCATCTCATCAGCACTGTTGTTCCTGTATGGTTCAGAGTCTGATGATAGCAGATAACAATTGTGAGAAGATCCTGTGAGTTGTTGTAAAGGACATATTGGGAGTTGTAGGTTCATGCAATATAATTGTATATGGAGCTGACCTTACATTACAAGTGATCGCTGTAATAAGCTTGACATTATATTCATGTAGTCACTTATTGATGATGTTTCTGGTATTGTATTTCTGTACTGTACTGTTCTGTACTATTATAAATTGTTCCATGTGTACAGGATCAGAACCAATAACTTATCTGATAACATAATACATGGCTATGTTAATAAAGTACTGTGCTGTCTGACAAGTTAAGGGTTACCACATCTGTATCTATGTTAGGAGCATTAATTATAAAGTTAAGCACTGCAGGATGCCCAATCCTCACAGTGTGTAATATACTCACTGTCAGGATTTGGTTCTGCTTGCCGATTCCAGTGGACATGACGTGATTTTGAAACTTAAGATCAAATGCTTACTAGCTTCTATTCCTGCTTCTCTCAGTGAAGCAGGATCTTTACATTTTAACTAAACATTGAGAGAATTAGGGAGAGAAGCTAGCTGGTACATGTCTAAGTATGCAAATCGCATATGAGTGGTCGCGTGACGACTACTCAAACGGCTTATAGGAGGGAGCGCAAAACGGAATATTTGCCCTGGGTGCAGGAAAAACTAGATTTGCCTCTGAATATTAGGGCCACATACAGGGTGTTTTCTAAACCCAGGACACTGGTAATAATTATACAAGTGTCTCTTTACTGGACACAACTACAGTAATTAGAGAATGAAATGGCATATTTGTGGAAAAAGGGCTATTTTTACTTTCACTCCATTTTTGATTTCCAGAAATTAAGGCAAAAGGCTCACTTCAACAATAGTTTTCTTAAGGGGTGAAGATTAGAAATTAGGGTCACTTCTAAGAGGTTTCTATTAGACTGATAGCTCAGAAGCTGTGCAACTCAGACGATTAAAAAATAAAATATTCATATTTTCATCGTCTAACATGCTCTTTTAGTCTTAATTGTTATATTAAGAACCTGTAGGATTAAAGTACTCACTACACCCCTAGATACATTTTCTGAGTGGTATATTTTTAAAAGTGTGATCACTTCTAGGGGGTTTCTATTGCACTGGTAAATCATGGACCCTGTAAATGCAACATGGCCCCGGCAAAATATTCCAACAAAATCTATGCTCAAAATGTCATCCAGCACTCCTTCACTTCTGAGCTCTGGCCTGTACGCAAACCACAGTCTACCACCACATATGTGGTATTGTCACTTGTGAGAAATTACATAACTGTTGTGCTTTTTCCCTTATTACATTGGGCTAATACAAATTAGAATAATATTTTTTCATTTTAACTGCTTAATTTTATTTTTACTAATGCTTTGAAACACTTAGACAACATAACATTAACCCCTTATGGACTGAGCCACTTTGGAGGTTAATAACCGGGACTCATTTTTTTTAAATCTGACCACTGTCACTTTATGAGGTAATTACTCTGGAACGCTTCAACGGATCCCCCTGATTCTGAGACTGTTTTTTTCATGACATATTGTACTTTATGATAGTGATAAACTTTGGTCGATGTTATTGGCGTTTATTTATGGAAATATTGAAAATTTGTCAAGAAAAAGGAAATTTCACAATTTTCAAACTTTTATTTTTTATTGCCTTAAATCAGATAGTTATACCACACAAAATAGTTAATAAATAACATTTGCCACATATCTACTTTACATCAGTCCCATTTTTTTAAAAAAAACTTTTTTTTCGTTAGGAAGTTAGAAGGGTTAAAAATTTATCTGCAATTTCTAATTTTTCCAACAAATTTACAAAACCATTTTTTTAGGGACCAAAGGCATATGTGACAGAAAATACCCAAAAGTGACACCATTCTAAAAACCGAAAGCCTCAAAGTGCTCAAAACCACATTCAAGAAGTTTATTAACCCTTCACAGTAACTAAAGCAATGTGAATAGAAAAAATTAAAAGTTTTTTTCCCCACAAAAATGTTACTTAAGCCACAAATTTTGCATTTTCACAAGGGTAACAGGAGAAAATGAATAGTGTTGAGCGAGCATCTCACTACTCGGGATGTTCGGCGAGCACCGAGCATTTCCAGGTTACTCGGGCGGGAGCTCGGGTCTCCGCCCTGCACGTTTGCCGCTCTTTACAGAGCCAATGAACATGCAGGGACTGCCAGCCAGTCACTGTAATGCCGCAGCCATGTTGTTTGTGGGCATTACAGTGATTGGCTGGTGGCACAGCGTCACTTCGAGTATTTAAAACCGGGCGCCGCCATCTTGGACGCAGTCGCTCCGGATCAGACGGTGTAGGGAGAGTGCTGCTGAGTTAGGGAGAGATTTATACTGCGAAATAGGTGGTGTAGGGTCTCTAAAGCCTGCCAAATCAAACAAACAGTCCTTCTCAGGACTAATATCCATCCCAGATATCAGGCAGGCAGGCAGGCTGTATAGGAGACGCAGTGGTTATACCAACAAACACTGCATTACAGTCCTGTGTGCTCCTGCTGGTCAAATTGCTAGACTTATCCCCAGGTCTCAGGGGCCAGGAAAAGTCCTTTTTTTTCATCTAAATCCTGTTTTTGTTTTTTTTCCTCAGTCAGAATGTACAAATACCCATCTTATTAACCTTTTGGTATCCCCCCCCCCAAAAAAAAAAATTGAGTGTCTCGCTGACTGTTCAGACACCAATATATCTGTTTAAAAGAGTCTGGTGTAGGCCAGAGAAATAGAACTGTTGTTTTCCTCCTCCACGGTTCAAATCTGGGTGTGATCAACCTGCTTGCCTTTTTCTATAAAAAAAAACAGTTTGAGTGTGTCGCTGACTGTTCAGACACAAATATATCTATTTTAACAAGTCTGGTATACACCAGGAAATTATAACTGTGGTTTTGCAGTTCCACGGTTCTAATGTCCTTTTTATTACCCTTTTGCATTGATAAGTGCGAGTGTAAGCTATTTTACTTAATTTACAATGGGCAAGGTGCGTGGCAAGGGACGTGGAACTGGACGTTCTGGTGATAGTGCGTGCAGAGGACGGGGCCGTGGCCATGGTGAAAATGTGCCACAACCAACAGCCACATCTTCTTGCTCCCAGTTCTTGACCGAATTACTAGGGAAGCACACAACAACAAGACCACTATTGCAAACTGATCAGTGTGAACAGGTTATTAATTGGATAGCAGATAATACTTCCAGTCACCTGGGCACCACCACCTCCGGTCTGTCTTCCACACGGTCAAGTGTTAGTAGCCGTGAGTCTCGACCGCATACTCCTCCTCACCCTGATGCTCCTTCCTCCCACCATGCCGAGTGTCGTCAGACAGCAACTGATCCCACAGTTGGACCCTCTGAAGAGCTGTTCACTGGTCCATTTCCATATTTGGGCCCCTTGCCTGCTCTGCTTGAAGTGGTGGAAGAGGAGACCCATGTAGCGATGGCCAAATATTTGAACAGCCACGGCCACGGGAAGGCGACACTGGCAATTTGTCACAAGAGGTGGACGATGATGAGACACAATTGCCACAAAGTGAGGAGGAGGACCATGGTACGGAAGTGGAAGAGGAGGAGGTGGTGGATGATCTAGTAACTGACCGAACGTGGCAGGAGGACACGCAGAGCAAGGCCAGCAGCACACAGGGGGAGAGAGGCAGAGTACCCCAACAGGCAGGAAGAAGCAGTGTGGTGGCCGCAAACAGAAGGCGGGCAACAGTTCCCCGTAACACCAACACGAGGGACGTTGCCAGTACAATTGGTAGGTCTTCCAGAGTCTGGAATTTTTTTAAAGACTCTGCTGATAACCCCAAAAAAGGCCATGTGTACCACCTGCCAGGCCAGCATCAGCAGGGGTAACAAAACTACCAGCCTGACCACCACCAGCATGATCAGGCACATGTCAGCAAAGCACCCGACTTTGTGGGGCGAACCCCAGGGTCCACAACCAGTATCAGCGGGTGTCACCACTGCTTCTTCCGCTGTTGTACGTGTAAGAGAACCCCCTGCTGTGCGTGCAAGGCAATCCCCTGTCCATACTGCATGCAAAGATGCCCCCTCCTCTCAGTCTTCACTTGTTATGGCAGTTTCTCAAGAAACAGCATCAACGTCCATGTCCACGTCCCACCGCAGTGTTCAATTGTCAATATCCCAGACCTTTGAACGAAAGCGCAAATTCGCAGCCAACGCCCCACAGGCCACAGTCCTAAATTCGCACATTTCACAACTGCTTGCGTTGGAAATGCTGCCCTTTACCCTTTAGGCTGGTGGAGATGGAATCCTTCCGCAACCTTATGGCGGTGGCTGTCCCTCGGTACTCGGTCCCCAGCCGACACTATTTTGCCCGGTGTGCCATCCCCGCACTACACAAGCACGTGTCCCAAAACATCTGCCGCGCCCTCAACAACGCAGTTACTGGGAGAGTCCACCTGACAACGGACACGTAGACAAGTGCTTGTGGCCAGGGACGGTACATCTCCCTGATGGCACACTGGGTAAACATAGTGGAAGCCGGGACCCAGTCGGACCTTGGGACGGAACACATCCTTGCCACACCGAGGATTGCGGGCCCTATGTCAGTCAGAGTTGCCCCCACAGTGTACAGTTACTGCGCATCCTCCTCCTCCTCCTCATGTTCAGCCTCCATCTCAGATATCACCACATCAGTTACAAGCTGGAAGCACTGCAGTACTGCCTCAGCCTAGCGGCAACAGGCTGTGCTGAAACTCATAAGCTTAGGTGATAAATTTCACACTGCTTGTGAGTTGTGGATAGCTGTGAAAGAGCAGGCAGATCTGTGGCTGAGACTGCTGAACCTACATCCAGGCATGGTCGTGTGTGACAATGCCCTTAACCTGGTGGCAGCTCTGAGGCGAGGCGAGATCAAACACGTACCATGCCTGGTTCATGTGCTTAACCTCGTGTTTCAGCCGTTTCTTAAATTGTACCCCGAGTTGCCAGATCTGCTAGTCAAAGTACGCCACCTGTCAGCTCATTTTCGGAAGTCGGCTACAGCTTCCGCCGCCCTTGCTGTGCTGCAGCAGCGTTTGCAGCTTCCGGCACACCAACTGGTGTGTGATGTCCCCACCCATTGGAACTCTACCCTCCACATGTTGCAAAGGATTTGTGAGCAGAAGAGAGCAGTTGTGGAGTACCAGCTGCAACAAGGCCGTCGATATTCAGGTCAGACTCCACACATAAGACCTCAGGAGTGGACCTGGATGTCTGACATATGTACCATCCTGACAAACTTTGAGGAGTCCACCAAGATGGTGAGTGGCGATGACATCATCATTAGCGTCAGCATCCTACTTGTCTGTCTTTTGCAACGCTCTCTGCAGAGGATTAAAAAGGAGGCACTGCAGCCAGAGTATGGATGAGATGGATCAAGAAGCCGTAATGGGCGATTACACACAGCCCAGCCTCATCTCATCCCAACGTGCATTGGGGGACAATGAAGGAGAGGAGGAGGAGGAAGAACAGGAGCTGGTATCATGCGCTGTAGACGGTAGTAGCTGTACAAATGTCATACCGTCGGTTCAGCGTGGGTGGCCTGAGGACAGGAAGGGGGGGAGGAGGAGAAGGAGGAGGAGGAGAGCATGGTCAGTCGTCATCTAGGTGAGGACACGGAAGTCTTGCCCGTTACCAGTCTGGCATGCATGGCTGACTTTATGTTACGCTGCCTTAAATGTGACCCTCGCTTTGTCAAAATGTTGGGTGACAGTCATTACTGGTTGGTGACACTTTTAGACCCTCGCTAGAAGGAGAAATTTTACTCTCTTATTCCTGAGGTGGAAAGGTCTACAAAAATGGGGCAGTACCAGAAGGCCCTTACTGCAGAATTGTTAAAAAAATTCCCATCTGAACACGCTAGCGGCAGAGGTCACAGTTCGTTTACCAACCAAGGCGTACAGGCGAGAGAGACGCAACTCCAATCCAGCAGAGGCAGGGGAACACTGTCAACATTCTGGGACAGTTTTCTGAGACCCGCCCAGCTTACAGGCCCTGAGGCGCGGGGTACTCTCACAAGGAGTGGAAAGTTTCAAAAGATGGTGAGGGAGTACCTTGCCGACCGTACCAGCGTCCTCCGTGATTCCTCTGCGCATTTTAATTGTTGGGTATCCAAGCTGGACACTTGGAATGAACTCGCTCTGTACGCCTTGGAGATCCAGGCCTGCCCTGCCGCTAGCGTGTTATCGGAGCGTGTTTTTAGTGCCGCTGGGGGAATTATAACTGATAAGCGCACTCGCCTGTCAACTGACAATGCTGACAAGCTGACCCTTATCAAAATGAACAAGGGCTGGATTGGGCCAGACTTCTCATCACCACCAAATGACAGCAGAGTAACATAAAGTCAAATCCACTGTGTTGTTTCGGGAGGTGTATTCCCATGCACCGCTTCACACCCACACATGGGTATAAGCTTCCTCATTTCGGCTGTTTTTTGCTCTTCTCCTTATCCTCAGCCTCCACCACCACTATACCACCAGGGTGACCGTGGTCCGTGTTGCCAGCATTGCAAGTTCCTCCGTCCTTATTTTTGTCATCTTTTGCTTGGAAGGCATAGGCAAAGACTATGGGAGACCCACTCCGCAATAATAGAAATAATGCTTTTAATATGCTGTACTGCATGGCTCTTGTAAGGGGCATTGAAATCGTCTTGTTAAGCTACTGTGACCTCCACGTCTCTTCCAAGGGGCATTAAAACCGTCTTGTTAAGCTACTGTGACCTCCACGTCTTTTCCAAGGGGCATTAAAACCATCTTGTTAAGCTACTGTGACCTCCACGTCTCTTCCAAGGTGCATTAAAACCGTCTTGTTAAGCTGCTGCGACCTCCACCACTCTTCCAAGGGGAATTGATACTGTCTTTTTATTCCACTGTAACCTCCACCCCTCTCTCTTCCAAGGGGCATTAAAACTGTCTTATTAAGCTACTGTGACCTCCACGTCTCCTCCAAGGGGCATTAAAACCGTCTTGTTAAGCTACTGTGATCTCCACGTCTCTTCCAAGGGGCATTAAAACCGTCTTGTTAAGCTACTGTGACCTCCACGTCTCTTCCAAGGGGCATTAAAACCGTCTTGTTAAGCTACTGCGACCTCCACCACTCTTCCAAGGGGCATTGATATTGTATTTTTATTCCACTGCGACCTCCACCACTCTTCCAAGGGGCATTGATATTGTCTTTTTATTCCCCTGCGACCTCCACCACTCTTCCCAGGGACATTGATATTGTCCTTTTATTCCACTGCGACCTCCACCACTCTTCCAAGGGGCATTAAAACCGTCTTGTTAAGCTACTGTGACCTCCACGTCTCTTCCAAGGGGCATTAAAACCATCTTGTTAAACTACTGTGACCTCCACGTCTCTTCCAAGGGGCATTTAAACCGTCTTGTTAAGCTACTGTGACCTCCACGTCTCTTCCAAGGGAAATTAAAACCGTCTTGTTAAGCTACTGCGACCTCCACCACTCTTCCAAGGGACATTGATATTGTCTTTTTATTCCACTGCGACCTCCACCACTCTTCCAAGGGGTATTGATATTGTCTTTTTATTCCACTGCGACCTCCACCACTCTTCCAAGGGGCATTGATATTGTCTTGTTAAGCTACTGTGACCTCCACGTCTCTTCCAAGGGGCATTAAAACCGTCTTGTTAAACCACTCTGAACTCCACAGCTCTTCCAAGGGGCATTGAAATGTTGTTTTTAATTACCTCTAACCTCCATGACTCTTCCAACGGGCATTGCATTTCCTCCTAATTTTAGTCAGCTTTTGCTTTTCAATGCATAGGCAAACACTATGGGAGACCCACTCCCCAATAATGGGTAGAAGGTTTTTAATATGCTGTAATCCACGTCTGTTTCAAGGGGCATTGCAGTTCCTCATAATTTTTTGGAAAGCCTTCCATTCACTGCTTAGGCCAATAGTGTACAGGAGACCCAGTTGCTATAAATGGAAAAAATGGTTTAGTTAAGGCCCTCTGACCTCCATGTCACTTCCAAGGGGCATTGGAGTTCCTCAAATTTTTTGGTAGGTATTGCACTCACTGTATGCCCTATAACTGTGTAGCCGAACCGCTCCTTTTGGTACAGAAACATATCCTACAAGACATGTGTGGTTGACTGGCCTGCTATTGATGTGAATGGTCCCTGTTCCTCCTTCTCTTTCTCCTTTGCCACCACCTCATCCATCATTCATCACCTGAAGCTTTGTTTTAACGAGAGTCATAGAACTGGGATAGTACAGGAAAACATCCAGCAATCCTCGGAGGAGGTTGACTATGCGCCAAAACGCTGACCACCTCAGGCCTAGCTGCTACTACATACATGCGATTGCATTCCAAGGAACAGAAAGCTAAGGAGATAGATGTGACTCGCCCCCTGGGCTGTGGGGCACTCGGATCCGGGCAATAGGGAAACGGTGGGAGTAGTAGTGGCAACCCGGTTCCGTGGCTCAGGGTGGTCAGGCCAGTGGTAGTCCGTTATGTGTTATTAATTATGTCCGACTACGCCACCCGTGGATTGCGGTTATTAGGAACCGCCGCTGCAGGCAGACCGCTGGGGCTGATGAGGTGTGCAGCTAGGGTAGTGTGACTCCCCACGGGAAGAGTGTGGCCCCAGGGCAGTATAGTGGATGGTGGGAGTGATGGTAGTGAGAGTCCCAGTGATGATAGTGCTGGAGGAGCAAGGAGCACACAGACAACAGGTTGCAGTCCAGGGTCTTTACTTGAACAGGTAAACTGACCCACAAACAGTCCCAGCTAGGAGGGGACCTGGATGTCTGAGAGCAACGGGGAAATTGGCCCTGGTCAGGGTGAGGGTGTAGGCCTACCGTGCTTTCTGCGCTCCTTCTGGCTATCTCCTCGTTATAGGGTAACAGCCCACGTTTCCGAGCTTTCCGTGCTTTCTCCCCTGTATGGCCTGCGACGTGGGTTCCTTTCTGCTCCCAGCCTTGTACGGCTTCACTGGTCCCTTCGGTTGTGGCAGGGCCTCCAGGCTTCTTAGGCCAAGGAATGTACAGTCCCTTGCGGACTGGTTCTCTGCTAGGGGATGTGGAATCCTTCCAGCCTCAGACACCAAAGTCTGGTAAATTAAGTCCTCTTTCTGCCAAGACAGGCTCTCTTTGCCTCTTGTCTCTGGCTTGTGGCTCTCCTACTGCCACACTTCCTCTTAGGTGCAATCAACTTTCTGTCCCTGCTCCACTCTGGGACACGTCTCAGAGCTGAGACAGGCAATCCAGTTCTCTCTAACCCTGCCCTCAGTACCAGCTTTTATAGGGGCAGCCTGCTCCCCCTACTGGCCTGAGACAGGAGGCATTGCATGCTAATGTTCCCCTGGCCAGGGAACCTCCCCCTTGCTCTCAGACACAGCTTTAATTACACTTGTGGCATCCAGGCCTGGGTGACACAGATGGCCTCATGATCATGAATAATTTACTCGTTGTGTAGGAGGCCGACCACTGCTGCTGTCTACCTTCTGAACTTTGTGTTGAAGCCTGATTGACCCAGGACCCGCAATCCTCTATGTCTGGAGGATGTGTTGCATCCCAGTGTCCAACTGTGTTCCGGCTTCCATAATATTAACCCAGTGTGAAGACGTCAGTGACATGGACCATCCCTGGCCACATTCACTTGTCCACGTGTTTGTGGTTAGGCTGTCCTTCCCACTAAATACACTGGGGAGGGCACAGGTAATGTTTTGGTATACACGCTTGTGTATAAGGCGCACTGGGACAAATAGGGGTGGCTGGGGACCGTTTATGGACACCCGGCCGCCCCCAGGCAGCTGGGGACGTGTGTGGGCACCCGGCAGCGGGGCACCTGGGGACCGAGTATGGATACCAGGCCGCCGACGCAGCCATGACGTGGTGGCCAGATTCCGCCTCCACATGCCTAAAAGGCCCAATTTCAAGTGCAAGCAAGCAAGCAGTATGGTATTGCAGCCTGGGGATGAGTGGGTGGCAGGCTGCATACTTGCGCTTGCATTGCAAGGAATGGGGGAGGTACAATTGAACACTGCCCTGGGACAAGGACTTGCACGGGGATAGTTGCAAGTCTGCATCTTCTGATGCGGCAAGGATCACTTCTGATGGGCACACTTTTAGGCAGTGACCTGGGTGTCAGAGATGCTTCCAGGGGTCTTCCCCATGCTGTTCCCATGTCTTTTCAGCACTGTATGCATGTGTCACACAGCACATGGCCAGATAAGGTTGTAAAATGTTAAAATGACATTTCCCGGTGAATGCATTTGTCACGGTTGAAAGCTATACAAAAGTGCAAAAACGCATAAAAAATGCTACTTGTGAACATGACCCAAGGTGTGGAGGAGTATTTTTGTTTTTGGTTATTTATTTTATCTTATACTCAAGTCTTTACCCTGGAAAGGATGTTCCTTAACATATTTCACAGGAAAACCATTTCAGTTTCGTTTTTGAACGTTTTATTGTGAGCCCGTAAAAGTGGCTTAATACCTCTGACCACATTGTTGACAGCAGAGACCTGGGGGTCAGAAATGCTACCTGGGGCGATCCCCATGCTGTCCCCATGTCATTTGAACACTGTCACTATCGTTTTGGGCACTTTTTAGGCTTTCTACAGACTGCTGGGGGTGCCGCCGCAAAACTGCTCGGGTCTCCCATAGACTAACATTGGGTTCATTGCTCGGGTCGAGCACCCAAGTATCACGGTGAGCTCGGCCCGAGCTTCGAGCACCCGAGCATTTTAGTGTTCGCTCAACACTAAAAATGAACCATACAGTACGCCGCTACCGATGTGGTGGAAAACTACTGTTTAGGCACATGGCAGGTCTCAGAATGGAAGGAGCACCATTCAACTTCTGGAATGCAAAATTGGTTGGAATAGCGAAAAGGTAGTGGTTGCCATGTCGCGTTTGCAGTGCCCCTGATGTGCGTAAACAGTGGAAACCCCCCCATAAGTGACCCCATTTTGGAAACTAGAACCCTCAAGGAATTTATCTAGAGGTGTGGTGAGTATCTTGAACCCTTAAGTGCTTCACGGAATTTTAAAACATTGGACCATGAAAATTAAAAATTATGTTTTTTCACCAGAAATGTTGTTTTAGCTTAAAATTTTTCATTTCACAAGGGTAACAGGAGAAAGTGGACCATAAAATTTGTTGTCCAATTTCTCCTGACTACTCCAATACCCCATGTGTTGCGGAAAACTATTGTTTGGGCACATGGCGGGGTTCGGAAGGGAAGGAACACTATTTGACTTTTGGTGTGCAAAATTGTCTGTAATAGATTGTGGACGCCATGTCGCATTTGGAGAGCCCCTGATGTGCCTAAACAGTGCAAACCCCCCACAAGTGACCCCATTTTGGAAACTACACCTTTTGAAGAATTCCTCTAGAGGTGTAGTGAGCATTTTAATCCTACATGTATTACACAGAATTGTATAACATTGGGCTGTGAAAATGAAAAGTTACATTTTTTGCACTAAAATGTTGTTTTAGCCCCAAGTTTTTAAATTTCAAAAAGGGCTAATATGAGAAAATGGACTGCAAAATTTGTTACACAATGTATGCTGAGTACAACAGTGCCCCACATGTGCTCAAAAATAAATTTTTAGGCACAGTGCAAAGCTCAGAAGGGAAGGAGCGCCATATTGGAATACAGATTTTGCAGTAATGATTGTGAGTGCCATGTCACTTTGGCAGAGACTCTGAGGTGTCAGGACTAGTGTTGAGCCACCCCCGGAGTGTTCGAGTTCGGTTCGGTTCGTCGAACACCCGTGTGTTCGCCGAACTGTTCGTCGAACTGTTCGTCGAACACCTTCGAACACCGTTAAAACCAATGGCAGGCAAACAAAAACACATAGAAACACATAGAAAACACCTTCAAAGGTGTCCAAAAGCTGACAAACTGCTCAGAAGACATAACTAACACATGGAAAAGTGACAAGTACATATAGTCATGCGAAAATAAAAGAGGTGGAGGAGTAAAAGGAGGGGGAGACACAGATATAGGCATGTCATGCCCTTCTAAAATCCAAAAAGTGAGAAGCCGACACGGCCAGTCCGCTCCTGCCCGTGCCACCTCCGTGTCGCCGGGTTTGTGCCAGAGCCGCGGTGAACCCTGACGGCCAACCCCCCTCTCCCAATACTGGTGCCTGTCCGCTGGTGGGTCGAGCGAGCCCCCCTGTGGTGGAGGCAGCTCTAAGCTTTTTAATTTAAATTGTCTCTCTAATTTGAATGAATACACTTTAAATCCATTTACAAGGATCTATTGGAGGGCAAGTCTCATGCCAGCAGCCGCGGTAATTCCAGCTCCAGTAGCGTCCACTAAAGCTGCTGCAGTTAAAAAGCTTTTATAAGGATCGAGCTCGGCTGTCCACCGCAAGGCATCCTACTGCCAGTCCCAGCCCCTATGCCTTGGGGTGCCTCCTGATGCTCTTCACTAAGTATCCCATGGTCCCGAAGCATTTCCTTTGAAAAAATTAAGTGTCTAAACTACAGGTGGTGCAGCTTGCTTAACAGCCGGGATAATCCGCTGACTAGCAGACACTGCTACTAGGCACAAAGTATTTCCTGGGCTAGATGCAGTTAAAAATTTGTAATTAGATACTCTCGTTGGATGCTGAGCAAGCATTCCATAGAGTCTCCTGGCACGCCATATATGATTCTCTTAAAAAGCTTGGGGTAGGGGTCTAGGGGACCCTTTTATAGCCAAAATCACGGCCCTGTATCGCAATACGTCACCTAGGCTGAAGATAAATGGAACTGTAGCACCCTGAGGGCTCGGTTGCTACAGACGTATTGCACCTCACCCAGAGGTGTGATATCTCACTCTCAGGTAAGGATGGAGTGTGGATCAGGACCCGACACCTGCATGCATTACACCACATTGCCGTGGGGCAGGGCGACCAATATGCCCCTGAGATGGGCACGACAGTCCCTGTCCCTGGCTGGAGTGGGGGGAGGGAACACTGAGGAAGGGGAACCCTGTAGTGCAGGAGCAGGGAGGAAGCAGTTCCTGGGTGCATTGAGAAGGGAGTATAAAAGGTGGGCACCATCTTAGTTCAGTGCAGAGAAGTCTGAGCAGAAGTGGCAGGGAGCAGGGGCTCTGCATGAGCTCTGCTCCGGAGGCGGGCCTAGTAACAGAGGCCCAGGCCTGCAAGAGGGAGAAGGAAGGAAGAGGAGCGGAGAAGGCTCCAGGAACGAGGAATGAAGGGATCCCAGGGGTGCGGACGGGCGAGTCGCCACCGCACGCCCGAATCCACCTGCGTGGAGGGGTCAGGCCAAAGGGGGAGACCGGTCCCCGAACTAGTGGAGGCAGGAAACGACCCTCAGCTAGAAACCGGAGGCTCTGACATTTTATGTGGCGCAGCCCCTCGCTACACCCGCTAGGAAGGCACCACATAGGGTCAGGGAAACTGGCGCCAAGTTTACCAAGAGGAGGCCCGAGGCAGCCGGACAGAAGTGTTGGTAAGAAAGGCCAGACAAAGGACACACAAAGGGGGTCCTGTGAAGTGCTCCAAAGTTATCTGGGAGTTGTCTGAGCCCCTCACCTGGTGAGCACAGTACGACGTGGGCAGCCGTTACCTGCAGATGTGGTCTGGATAATAAGAACGGTGGGTAAAGGCCCTGAACTGCATCACTGACTCCGTGTCGTTACTGCTGCTGCCCTGCACCATCACCCCCATCCTCCGCATACACTGTCCTGAGGCTATACTCCTCCCGTGGGGAGTTATGCTACGCTCTGCTGCACCCACAACACCAGCCTCAGCGGTCTGCCCTGTAGCGGCGGTTCACTCTGACCGCAATCCACGGGTGGCGTAGTCGGACATTTAAACATCAAAACCACATAAATAGTTCCGCCACTGGTTTGACCGCCCTGAGCCACGGAACCGGGTCGCCGCCACGAAGACTACAACCACCAGCATCCACCAAAAAGGGTCCGGCTCCGGGTGTCCCAAGGCCCAGGGGGTGCGTCAGAACATTTTCATCACCTTTCACAATCACCAATGGGACAAGGCAGTGATGTCCTCTGTCCCCTCTCTTATACATCCTAGTGACGGAGCACCTGCTCTCATCAATTCGCCATAACCCCAATATTAGGTGGATTGAGGTGGGAGGCACCGAGTACAAGTGCTCTCTATTTGCTGATGATGTCCTAGTATATATCACTCAATCACATATATCCATCCATGCTGTTATGGCTGAAATAGATCACTTTGTTACATGGTAAAATTTTAAAATCAATGCAGCGAAGTCTGAGGCCCTCGATGTCTCCCTCCCCAAATCCATATAGGATTCCATCCAGTCCAACTTTCCCTTTGCCTGGCCCTCACAGGGTATCAAATACTTAGGAATTCCTATTCATAGAGACCTCTCCCATCTATGTTATCTTAATTTTGGGCCCTTTATTGAACAACTCCATACAGACCACGGTTGGCAAGTTAGAACTGTAAGATTCACTACGTGAACCACTGGTGTTTTGTGGAAAAGCACATGTACACTGCGTTCCAAATTATTATGCAAAAAGTGTTTAGGAGTGATAAGGGAAGAATTTGTTTGTTTGTCAGTTAAACTCATTGATGGTGATGTGTGTCAGGGCTCTTTATATCACTGTAAGCAATTGCAGACACCTGTGCTAATTAGTTTGGCAGGTGTGTCCAATGAAAGGCAAGACTACTTAAGAAGGCTCTCTCACATTATTAAGCAGCCTACATTTTCTGCCAAAATGGGAAAGAAAAAGGATGTGTCGGCTGCTGAGAAGCAACAAATTGTGGAGTGTTTAGGTCAAGGCATGACTACAATCAACATTGTGCGATGATCAGGATGAAGTGTCTTGGCAATCAAGAAGTATGTAGCTGATTCACAGTACACACGTGTGCGTGCTGATAAGGGCAAATTGAGGACTCTTTCCTACAGGCAATTACGTCAGGTTGAAAGAGCAGCGGCAAAAAAGCCTTGTCATAGCAGCAGACAAGTTTTTGAAGCTGCTTGTGCCTCCAACGTCCCCCGAACAACAAGATGCAGGGTCCTTCAGAGGTTTGCAGCTGTGCATGCGCCATCCTGTCGACCTCCTCTATCCACTTCACACAAGCAGAAATGGCTCCAGTGGGCCAAACATTACATGAAGACTGATTTCAAAACTGTTTTGTTCACGGATGAGTGCCGTGCAGCGCTCGATGGTCCAGATGGATGGAGTGGAGGATGGCTGGTTGATGGACACCCCACGCAAACACGGCTACAGCGCCAACAAGGAGAAGGTGGAGTAATGTTTTGGGCTGGAATCATGGGGAGAGAGATTGTCGGCCCCTTTAGGATCCCTGAAGGCGCTAAAGATGAACTCCATAATGTATGTGGATTTTCTCAAACAGCACTTCCTGCCATGGTTCAAGAAGAACCGTGTATTTCACAGCAAGATCATTTTTCTGCATGATAATGCACCATCTCATGCTGCACATAAAACATCTGCATCTCTGGCTGATATGGGCATAAAAGGGGACAAACTTATGGTGTGACCCCCATGCTCCCCTGACCTCTACCCCATTCAGAACCTTTGGAGCATCATTAAAAGGAGTGTCTATGATGGCGGGAGGCAGTTCACATCTAAGCAACAGCTCTGGGAGGGTATTCTGTCCTCATGCAAAACAATTGAAGCAGAAACCATCCAAAACCTGACAAATTCAATGGACGAGAGAGTTCAGAAGCTCCTTTCGAACAAGGGGTCCTATGTGAAAATGTAACATCACCTAGACTAAAGTTTTGAGTTGAAAACTGTTTGATTTCAGTTTCTAACAACCTGCTAATGCTTATAATTTCAAAAATGACCATTTTTTTGGTCTTTATTAAAATGAAAAGGTTGATCGAAAAGTTTGGGGGATCTAAGAGTGTGGCAACCCAGTAGTCATGATTACTTCGAATTCTGACAATATGAGGGTCATGCTGCAGGTAGTGCAGCAAGAAGGCACTTATGTGCCTTGCGCATCTCGGAGCCCCAAAATTATTTTCCGGGCTAGATGCAGCTAAAAATTATTTTTAATTTTAAATCTGGTGAAGCTTTAGTATAGATGGCCTAATAGGATCAGTGCTGCACACTGCTACAAAGCCCAAATTATTTTCCAGTCAAGATACAGATAAACATGATTAGTAATTTGAAAGCTTAAAACGGTTGGTAGGGTGATTTTAACCAATCATCAAGCTTTTACTCTCCCCAGGATGACACAGGGGTAGAAAAGTCGTTTCGGATCCATGATTTGTTCATCTTTATGAACGTGAGTCTGTCTACATTATCAGTGGAGAGCCGCGTGCTCTTATCTGTCAGCACACCACCAGCAGCGCTGAACACACGTTCAGACAGAACGCTGGCTGCGGGGCATGACAAGATCTCCAAGGCGTAAGTGGCTAGCTCCGGCCATTTATCCAGATTGGAAGCCCAAAAAGAGCAAGGGTCCAGTGACACAGTCGTGGCTTCAATGTTTACTTGGAGATACTCCTGTACCATCGTCTCTAGGCGTTGACTATGTGTCAGACTTCTTGTCTCCTGTGGCCTTGCAAAGGATGGGCTAAAAAAGTGGTGAAATGATTCCGCAAAATTGATGTTACCAGCAGATACTGTGGTTCTGTTACGGTTTGAGTGCTGAACACTTGACGGTCCCACGGTTGGCAAGTTGGAACTGTGAGATTCACTACGTGCACCACTGGTATTTTGTGGAAAAGCACATGTAAGATTCTGCAACAGTCTCTGCTGATACTCCTGCATGCGTGCATCCCTTTCTATGGCAGGAATAATTTCTGCAAATTTACTTTTGTACCGGGGATGTAACAGTGTGGCAACCCAGTAGTCAGGATTATTTCTAATTCTCACAATTCGAGGGTCATGTTGCAGGTAGTGCAGCAAGAAGGCACTCATGTGTGTTGCGCATCCAGGAGCACCAAGTCCCTGTTGTGTTGGTGGCGAGGTAACAATCATGCTTCCTTCCTCTGTCCTCTCCCCCCAACCTCGCACAACAGAAATGTGATCAAGGTCTCCCTCATCTGATGAGTCTTCCATCAGTTCGTCCTCCACTTCTTCCTGGGCTCCTGCACCTTCCTCACTAGTTTGGCTGCTACCATGCGCCCTGGTAAAACCATCTCCCCCACCCTCACATGCCTGCCGCCTTGGTGCTGCCGACCGTCTGGACCTTGCAGATGTTAGCCCTTCCGCATACAACTCCTCCTCCTCTACTTCCTCCACCTCCTCTTGTGCCACCACCTGACTCCGAATTCTGTTTAACATGTGCTCCAGCATGTAAATCACCGGAATAGTCATGCTGATAATGGCATCGTCAGCACTAAACATCTTCGTCGCCATTTCAAAACTGTGCAGAAGGGTGCATAGGTCCCTGATCTGAGACCACTCCTCCAGCGTGATTTGCCCCACCTCTGAATCTCGTTGGCCCAGGCTATACGTCAGAACGTATTGCACCAGGGCTTGTCGGTGCTGCCACAGTCGCCGCAACATGTGCAGAGTTGAATTCCACCGGGTAGGCACATCGCATTTTAGCCGGTGAAGTGGCAGGCCCAACGACTTCTGTAGAGATGTAAGTCGCTGAGCTGCGGGATGCGAACGGCGGAAGTGAGCACACAGCGACCGTGCCCTCTGCAGAAGGCCATCTAGTCTGGGATGGTGGGCTAAAAATTGCTGGACAACCAGGTTCAACACGTGAGCCATACAAGGCACGTGTGTGACATTGCCCCGGCGAAGGGCCGCACCCAGGTTTGCAGCATTGTCGCACACGGCCTTCCCTGGTTTCAGGTCCAGTGGAGACAACCATTCATGAAATTGGTTCTCCAGAGCTGACCACAACTCCTCAGCTGTGTGACTCACATTTCCCAGACATTTCAATGTAAAAACCGCCTGATGACGTTGAGCCCTACTGCCAGCATAGTAAGGAGGTGTGCAGGATCCCTTCTGCGCAGTTAGAAAGCTTGTGGCATGACCAGACAGGCTTTGGGTGCAGGTGGAAGACTGAGAGGAGGTTGAGGAGGCAGAAGCAGTGGAGGAACTTTGACATAAAGAGGATTGACGCACAACTCGTGGGGACGGCAAGACTTGGACAGCAGCCCCTTGTCCTGCTGTCACCATAGTTACCCAGTGCCCAGTCAGCGACATGTAACGCCCCTGTCCATGCCTACTCGTCCAAGTGTCTGTGGTGAAATGCACCCTGTCACACACAGAGTTTCTCAAAGAAGCGGTGATGTTATGTGCGACATGCTGGTGGAGCGCAGGCACACCTTTCTTTGAGAAGTAGTGCCGACTGGGCATCTGGTACTGGGGCACTGCGACGGACATAAGGTCTCGAAAATCCTCTGTGTCCACCAGGCGGAAAGGCAGCATTTCTGTAGCCAAGAGCTTGCAGATGGTGAAATTCAACCTCTTAGCTTTCTCATGGCTAGGAGGAAATGGTCTTTTACTTGTCCACATCTGAGGGACCGAGGGCTGGCTATTGTGCTTAGACGGGGTTGATAAGGGTGTCCCCGGCAAACTGCCGGTCTGTGAGGAAGATGCAGGCGGACATGTTAGGTTGCCTTGATCCAAAGGTGGTGCTATCGATGTCGGACAGCGCTCAACACCAGCTGGTGTTACCACCTCCAAAGAAAATGATGACCTGCCAATCACGCTGGCTGTTGCGGGTAAAGAGGTGGCAGGTCTGCGCCCAAAACAGGTGTGACTGCTGTCCCCCCAGTCACAGAGGATGAAGAGGCCGCGGATGCACAAGATATGGCAGACGGTGGTTGGCCCGGCCGGCTAGGCCGCATTGTAGCACACTGAGCTTCCCACTGCAACTTATGCTTCATGTCCATGTGCCGGTTCATGCATGAAGTACTCAAACTATGTATTTTTTGGCCTCTACTTAGCTTTTGCTGACAAATGTTACAGATAACACGAGTTGGGTCATCTTTATCGATCTGAAAAAATGCCCAGGCTATGCAAGGCTTGGCACCCATGCGACCTGAAGAGCCACCACGACTTGTGGTGAGAGGCAGAGTTGTGTTTGAGGATGCAGTTGTTGACGTGCTTCCAGTACTACGTCTCTGTCCAGGAAGGCGCAACCTGACCTCGTCGTCACTAGCATCTTCCTCCACCTCCTCTGCTGACCTCATCTCTTGGCTAACTGTGGGTTGACAGTAAGTGGGATCTCCGACCTCATCATCATCACCCTGTGCGTTATCACACCCGTCGTCCTCAGAGCCAACCTGTTCCTGCCCTGACAAAAAACTAAAGTTGTCGCTCCAATCAGGTATTTGAGTCTTATCATCGTCTTCCTCATTGTCTCCACCAACAGGAGTTACAGTTTGGGAATGAGGGTCTACATTATGGTCAGAACCTTCTGCGTCTGGTCCTGGATCCGACTCATAAAGATTCTGGGCATCAGTGCAGATCATTTCCTCGTCTGGATTCACAGAAGCGCTGGAGTCGACCTCTGATTCCCAGGCTATAGTATGAGTAAACAGCTCTGCAGACTCAACCATCTGTTCTACCTCATACTCAGATGGGCAGCTGGAGATTTGGGAGCTGTGAGGAAGCAAGTGCGATTTGGGTGACACCTTTGAGGACTGGAGTATTTGTGATGTTGAAGTTGATGTGGAGGAGAGCCCACTTAAAGGAGCACTTGATATCCGTTGAAGCACCTGCTGTTTTTGTGCCTCATCTGGAATTTGTAGCGATTGGCGTGGCCGTAAGAAAGGGATCTTATCACATTGTCCGCTAAAAGAAGTAGACATTTTAGTTTGGCTGGAAGATGGTCTTTCTTCTGCAGATGTTACTGTTGCTTTAACACCTACCCCACGGACACAACCTTTTTTCCCCTTCCCAACACGCCTATTCCCCTTTCCACCAGCAGCAGGCCTTTTTCCACTCATTTTGGTGGTTAACTAATTCACAACTCTGGAGTTGTTTGCACAAAAAAACAATGGATGGTAACCGAGCAGAGCTGAGTGGCCAAACTGTGGTATTAGGCCAAAACTATTGGCTGGGTTAGATGCAGAAAAAAATTATTTTGAATTTGCAACCTGATGGAGGTCAGTATAGATGGATTAATAGAACAAGACCCACACACAGCTAGAAGCCCAATATTTTTTCAGAGGTAGATGCAGGAAAAAAATATATTCAGTTTGCAACCTGATGGAGGTCAGTATGGATGGACTAATACAACAAGTCCCACACACAGCTAGGAGCCCAAATATTTTTTCAGAGGTACTGTAGATGCAGATAAAAATTAGTTTTAATTTGCAACCTGATGGAGGTCAGTATAGATGGACTAATAGAGAAAGTCCGACACACTACTAGAAGGCCAAATATTTTTTCAGAGGTAGATGCAGAAAAAAATATATTCAGTTTGCAACCTGATGGAGGTCAGTATAGATGGACTAATAGAGAAAGTCCGACACACTACTAGAAGGCCAAATATTTTTTCAGAGCTAGATGCAGAAAAAAATTATATTCAGTTTGCAACCTGATGGAGGTCAGTATAGATGGATTAATAGAACAAGACCCACACACAGCTAGAAGCCCAATATTTTTTCAGAGGTAGATGCAGAAAAAAATATATTCAGTTTGCAACCTGATGGAGGTCAGTATAGATGGACTAATACAACAAGTCCCACACACAGCTAGAAGCCCAATATTTTTTCAGAGGTAGATGCAGAAAAAAATATATTCAGTTTGCAACCTGATGGAGGTCAGTATAGATGGACTAATACAACAAGTCCCACACACAGCTAGAAGCCCAAATATTTTTTCAGAGGTACTGTAGATGCAGATAAAAATTAGTTTTAATTTGCAACCTGATGGAGGTCAGTATAGATGGACTAATAGAGAAAGTCCGACACACTACTAGAAGGCCAAATATTTTTTCAGAGCTAGATGCAGAAAAAAATTATATTCAGTTTGCAACCTGATGGAGGTCAGTATAGATGGACTAATAGAGAAAGTCCGACACACTACTAGAAGGCCAAATATTTTTTCAGAGCTAGATGCAGAAAAAAATTATATTCAGTTTGCAACCTGATGGAGGTCAGTATAGATGGATTAATAGAACAAGTCCCACACACAGCTAGAAGCCCAATATTTTTTCAGAGGTAGATGCAGAAAAAAATATATTCAGTTTGCAACCTGATGGAGGTCAGTATAGATGGACTAATACAACAAGTCCCACACACAGCTAGAAGCCCAAATATTTTTTCAGAGGTACTGTAGATGCAGATAAAAATTAATTTTAATTTGCAACCTGATGGAGGTCAGTATAGATGGACTAATAGAGAAAGTCCGACACACTACTAGAAGGCCAAATATTTTTTCAGAGCTAGATGCAGAAAAAAATTATATTCAGTTTGCAACCTGATGGAGGTCAGTATAGATGGACTAATAGAGAAAGTCCGACACACTACTAGAAGGCCAAATATTTTTTCAGAGCTAGATGCAGAAAAAAATTATATTCAGTTTGCAACCTGATGGAGGTCAGTATAGATGGATTAATAGAACAAGACCCACACACAGCTAGAAGCCCAATATTTTTTCAGAGGTAGATGCAGGAAAAAAATATATTCAGTTTGCAACCTGATGGAGGTCAGTATAGATGGACTAATACAACAAGTCCCACACACAGGTAGAAGCCCAAATATTTTTTCAGAGGTACTGTAGATGCAGATAAAAATTAGTTTTAATTTGCAACCTGATGGAGGTCAGTATAGATGGACTAATAGAATGATGCTATGCCCAAAAGATTTTACTTCACTAGGTGCAGTAAAACAATTGGTATTCTATACACAGGTGGTATATCTTGCAACACAGATAGGCTACTCCACTGACTAACACACTCTGCAATAGGCCAAAAAGGATTAGCTTTGCTAGATTCAGCCAAATGCTGTGAAAAAAACTTGCACAGCACTGGCACAGACCTGCCTGGCAAAAACTGATAGGAACTGATGTAACCTAGTCCTGAAAAGGACTCCAATTACAATTAGTCTTTACTCCCACAACCTATCTATTTAAGAGCACAGACCTCCCTGATAAAAGTCGTAGGAAATGCTGTAACCTAGTCCTTAAAAGGACTGCAATCACAACTATTCCCTACTCCCAAGCTATCTGTATATTTGTGCGAAAATTGGCTTGAAATTAACAAGGTATAGCGCACACAGCAACAGCGGTGCCGTCTAACACGCAGTTGCAGCAGTGAGAAAATGGTGGCGACGGGGAAAATGGCTTGGTCTTATAGGGCAAGGACATGCGACATACACTGCCAATGACACATGCCCTTGCTTGTGTGAAAAAAAGCACTTCGCTCCGTGTGTGCGCTGCTGATAGGCTGACAGATTGCACCTCCCCACTGCAAATGCGGGAAAGAGAAAAAAAAATGGAGATCTTCATTGTTCCTGCAGAGATCCATCCCCTGCCCCTCCCCCCACCCCGCTGTACACTCAAACTGCGTATTAACATTAATTTTCATCATTACTGAGAAAAAATCCAGTTATGATTTTGGTGCACGAACAGTTATCGAACATAACCTCGAACAGCCGAATTTTTCTCAAATTGTTCGTGTTCGCCGAACGGCTCGAACACCGCCCAAAACAGCTCGAATTTGAGATTGGCGAACAGTTCGAGTAGAACAACGCTCATCTCTAGTCAGGACAGCAGGACACCTAATAAATGACCCCATTTTACAACTGCACCTCTTAATGAAATCATCTAGGGGTACAGTGAGCATATTGACACATTTGTGTCACAAAATGTTATACCATTGAGCGGTGTAGAAATAATACATTTTTACCACTATAATGTTTAGTCCCAGATTTTACATTTTCATTCTGGGAAGTAGGTAAAAATGACCACATAATTACACAATTTTTTGTGAATGTGCCAATACCACATACATGGTTTTACAGTACTGTTTGGCCACATGGTGAGACTCAGGAGGGAAGGAGCACTATTTGACTCTTGGAGAAATTTTTTTCGTAGAATAGTTTGCAGACTCCATACACACAGCCCGTAAGTGCCAAAAGAGTAGAATCCCCCCCTCAGTTAACCCCAATTTGGAAAATACACCGCTCTGGGAATTCATCTACAGATGTAATGACAATTTTGCTAGCAATGGAAGTTGCTAAGTGAAAATGCAAAAATGCCATTGTAGTGATCAGTACACTGTAGTGCCCAGTACATTAATACCAGCTTGTGCTTCTGGAGACATGCACGCCATAAATTAAGTGGGCTCTTCTCACTAAAGTAATGCCAAACATGTGGACGCTGAGTGTTAGGCATACTGTGGAACTCAGGAGGAGAGGGGCATTTGGATTTGGGAGAGCAGATTTTGCTGGATTTCTTTTGGGGGGAGCCACGTCACTTTTTCCAGAGCCCTTGTGCTACAGTAATGTGAACACTCCCTATATTTCTGTTAACAGATGATGAACCTGAGTGAGGATTTGTTTTTTGTAGGTTGAGTAGAAGCTTTTATACGACACTCTACGGTGAGCACTTACATAGGGGATTTCATCTAAATTTACATTCATTGCCTAATTTGGAAGCACAGTTACTCTGGACTCTGTGTGGCTTTTATTTGGTGGTATCCGGCTTTTAAGAGATGCACAAAACTGTGCAAGCGTAAAATGACAGGCACAGCCAGACGGCGTCCACAGTGTTTCCATCTGCATCATTATAGGGAATCTTCCTCCGAGGATTGCGTATAAATCACGTATTTCAGAGATTTACACAAAAACCCCAGTGTAAGCACTTAGCATAGAGCGCAGGATAAATGTGAGCTGAGCCAAACTGCGATCATTGGGAGGCAAAATGAAAAAAAATCAACAGCAGGTGAAGAGTTGCTTTTATTTATTTTTTACGCCGTTCCTCGTGCGGTATAAGTGATTAGACGACTTTATTCTTCAGGTGATTACAGCGATACCAGATTTATATCGGTTTTTTAGGTTTGGCTGCCAGTTTTTGCATCGCCATATTTTAAGAGCTACAATTTTTCCATATTTCAGCTGACAGAGTCATGTCAGGGTTTGTTTTTTGAGGGACCAGTCAACTTTTCTTTTATACTATTTTCAGGCACATAACATTTTTTAATCGCTTTCTATTCCAATTTTTGGGAGAATGAACAAAAAACAGCAACTCAGATTGTTGTTTTTTTTTGTTTTGCTTTTTTAAGCCATTCACAGGGTGGTAAAAAAAAAGGGCAGCTTTATTCTTCTGGTCAGTACGATTACAGCAATACCACATTTTTATCTTTTTTTTAAGTTTTGGTTTTGGCGCTTCTGCACAATAAAAACAATTTTATTGAAAATATATTGTTTTTGCATCGCTATATTCTAAGAGCTATAGCTTTTTTATTTTTCAACTGATGGAGATTTATGGTGGCTTGTTTTTTGCGGGACAAGATGACATTTTCCGCGATACCATTTTTATTTACAGTTGTGATCAAAAGTTTACATATCCCAGCAGAATTTTTCCTTTCTTGGCCTTGTTTCAGATAATATGAATGATAACAAAAAAAACTTTTTCTCCACTCATGGTTACTGGTTGGGTGAAGCCATTTACTGTCAAACTACTGTGTTTTCTCTTCTTAAATGTTAATGACAACCAAAAACATCCAAATGACCCTGATCAAAAGTTCACATACCCTGTTGATTTTGGCCTGTTAACATGTACAGAATTTGACACAAATGGGTTTGAATGGCTACTAAAGGTAACATCCTCACCTGTGACCTGTTTGCTTGTAATATGTGTGTGTATATAAAAGCTGAGTGAGTTTCTGGGATCCAGACAGACTCTTGCATCTTTCATCCAGCCATTGATGTTTCTGGATTGTAAGTCATGGGGAAAGCAAAAAAATTGTCAACGGATCCACGGGAAAAGGTACAGTAGTTGAACTGTATAACACAGAAAAGGGATACAAAAAAATATCCAAGGAATTGATAATGCCAGTCAGCCGCGTTCAAACTGTGATTAACAACTGGAAAATTAGGGACTCTGTAAAAACCAAACCACAATCAGGTAGACCAACAACAATTTCGGCCACAACTGCCAGGAAAATTGTTTGGGATACAAAGAAAAACCCACGAATAACATCAGCTGAAATTCAGGATTCTCTGAAAACTATATATAAACCTACAAGATGACACATAATCCAATATAAAAACCATTTATTTAAGTAGAATAAAAATTACATACAGAAAAAATTACATAGAGGAAAAATGCCCAGAACATGGACGTCTGAGGGTAAGCAGGAAAAAAATTATTGTTAGTAGTCAAACATAATTACTTAAAGTGCATAGTGCAATAAATATTCCCTCAAGTGGGTACATATATACAAAATATATACTCATAGAGTGAACCATATATATTAGTAGTAAATAGACCAATGAGTATAAATTTTGTATATATGTACCCACTTGGGGGAATATTTATTGCACTATGCACTTTAAGTAATTATGTTTGACTACTAACCATAATTATTTTCCTGCCTACCCTCAGACGTCCATGTTCTGGGCATTTTTCCTCTATGTAATTTTGTCTGTATGTAATGTTTATTCTACTTAAATAAATGTTTTTTATATTGGATTATGTGTCATCTTGTAGGTTTATATGTAGATTGAAGGACACATAGTCATAAGTAAATTTCAATTTTGGATTTATTCTCTGAAAACTAGCGGTGTGGCTGTTTCAAGATGCACAATAAGGAGGCACTTGAAGAAAAATGGGCTGCATGGTCGAGTCGCCAGAAGAAAGCCATTACTGCGCAAATGCCACAAAGTATCTTGCCTACAATACGCCAAACACCACAGAGACAAGCCTCAAAACTTCTGATACAAGGTAACTTGGAGTGATGAGACCAAAACTGAACTTTTTGGCCACAACCATAAACGTTACATTTAGAGAGAGGTCAACAAGACCTATGATGAAAGGAACACCGTTCCTACAGTAGAGCAAGGAAGTGGATCGCTGATGTTTTGGGGATATGTGAGCTACAAAGGCACAGGAAACTTGGTAAAAGTTGAAGGAAAGATGAATGCAGCATGTTATCAGCAAATACTGGAGGCAAATTTTCACTCATCAGCCTGAAAGCTGCGCATGGGACGTACTTAGACATTCCAACATGACAACGATCCAAAACACAAGGCCAAGTCAACCTGTCATTGGCTACAGCAGAACAAAGTGAAGGTTCTAGAGTGGCCATCTCAGTCTCCTGACCTCAATATCATTGAGCCACTCTGGGGAGGTCTCAAGCGCACAGTTCATGCTAGACAGACCAGGAATTTACAGGAACTGGAGGCTTTTTGCCAAGAAGAATGGGCAGCTTTACCATCTGAGAAAATAAAGAACCTCATCCATAACTACCACAAAAGACTTCAAGCAGTCATTGATGTTAGAGGGGGCAATACACGGTATTAAGAACTGGGGTATGCGAAATTTTGATCAGGGTCATTTGGATGTTTTTGGTTGTCATTAAGATTTGAAAAGAAAAAACACAGTAGTTTGACAATAAATGGCTTCACCCAACCAATAACCATAAGTGGAGAAAACGTTTTTTTGCAATCATTCATATTCTCTGAAACAAGGCCAAGAAAGGAAAAATTCTGTTCGGGTATGTAAACTTTTGAGCACAACGGTATATTTGTCTTTTTGATTGCATTTTATTCTACTTTTTTCCAGAGGTATGATGAAAATCCATAGTTTGTCACTTTTTTATTTTTATTTTTTTATGGCGCTTATTGTAGCAGTTAACTAGTGTGACAATTTTAGAGATCGGGTCGTTCTGGACGAGGCAATATCAAATGTTTTTTGTTTTTTCTTTACATAAAAGTACGTATTTATGGGTATAATAAACACGGGTGCATCTCACTAAATTAGAATATCATCATAAAGTTAATTTACTTCAGTTCTTCAATACAAAAAGTGCAACTCATATATTATATAGAGTCATTACAAACAGAGTGATCTATTTCAAGTGTTTATTTCAGTTAATGTTGATGATTATGGCTTACAGCCAATGAAACCACATAAGTCATTATCTCAGTAAATTAGAATTATTAACAAAAAACACCTGCAAAGGTTTCCTAAGCATTTAAAAAGGTCCCTTAGTCTGTTTCAGTAGGCTCCACAATCAAGGGGAAGACTGCTGTCCAGAAAGCAGTCATTGACACTAAGTAAATGCAAAGTAGATTTTGCATTTCATTTGGAAATCAAGGTCCCAGAGTCAGGAGGAAGAGTGGAGAGGCACACAACCCAAGCTGCTTGAGGTCTAGTGTGAAGTTTCCACAATCAGTGATGGTTTGGGGAGCCTTGTCATCTGCTGGTGTAGGTCCACTGTGTTTTATCAAGACCAAAGTCAGCGCTGCCGTCTACCAGGACATTTTAGAGCACTTCATGCTTCCCTCTGCCGACAAGCTTTTTGGAGATGGAAATTTCATTCTCCACCTGTCCACACTGCCAAAAGTATCAATACCTGGTTTAAAAACAACACTGTGCTTGGTTGGCCAGCAAACTCACCTGCCCTTATCCCCATAGAGAATCTATGGAGTATTGTCAAGAGGAAGATAAGAGACACCAGACCCAACAATGCAGACAAGCTGAAGGCTGCTATCAAAGCTTCTGGGCTTCCATAACACCTCAGCAGTGCCACAGGCTGATCACCTCCATGCCTAGCTGTATTGATGCAGTAATTGATGCAAAAGGAGCCCCGACCAAGTACTGAGTGCATTTACTGAACATACATTTCAGTAGGCCAACATTTTGGATTTTAAAAACATTTTTTCCAGCTGTTGTTATAAAGTATTCTAATTTACTGAGATAATGACTTTTGTGTTTTCATTGGCTGTAAGCCATAATCATCAACATTAACAGAAATAAACACTAGAAATAGATCACTCTGTTTGTAAGGACTCTATATAATATATGAGTTTCACTTTTTGTATTGAAGAACTGAAGTAAATTAACTTTATGATGATATTCTAATTTAGTGAGATGCACCTGTATATACAGTACAGACTGTTTGGACACACCTTCTTATTTAAAGATTTTTCTGTATTTTCATGACTATGAAAATTGTACATTCACACTGAAGGCATCAAAACTATGAATTAACACATGTGGAGTTATATACTTAACAAAAAAGTGTGAAACAACTGAAAATATGTCTTATATTCTAGGTTCTTCAAAGTAACCACCTTTTGCTTTGATGACTGCTTTGCACACTCTTGGCATTCTCTTGATGAGCTTCAAGAGGTAGTCACCGGAAATGGTCTTCCAACAATCTTGAAGGAGTTCCCAGAGATGCTTAGCACTTATTGGCTCTTTTGCCTTCACTCTGCGGTCCAGCTCACCCCAAACAATCTCGATTGGGTTCAGGTCTGGTGACTGTGGAGGCCAGGTCATCTGGCAGAGCACCCCATCACTCTCCTTCTTGATCAAATAGCCCTTACACAGCCTGGAGGTGTGTTTGGGGTCATTGTCCTATTGAAAAATAAATGATGGTCCAATTAAACGGAAACCGGATGGAATAGCATGCCGCTGCAAGATGCTGTGCTAGCCATGCTGGTTCAGAATGCCTTCAGTTTTGAATAAATCCCCAACAGTGTCACCAGCAAAGCACCCCCACACCATCACACCTCCTCCTCCATGCTTCACGGTGGGAACCAGGCATGTACAGTCCATCCGTTCACCTTTTCTGCGTCGCACAAAGACACGGTGGTTGGAACCAAAGATCTCAAATTTGGACTCATCAGACCAAAGCACAGATTTCCACTGGTCTAATGTCCATTCTTTGTGTTCTTTAGCTCAAACATGTCTCTTCTGCTTGTTGCCTGTCCTTAGCAGTGGTTTCTTAGCAGCTATTTTACCATGAAGGCCTGCTGCACAAAGTATCCTCTTAACAGTTGTTGTACAGATGTGTCTGCTGCTAGAACTCTGTGTGGCATTGACCTGGTCTCTAATCTGAGCTGCTGTTAACCTGTGATTTCTGAGGCTGGTGACTTATCCTCAGAAGCAGAGGTGACTCTTGGTCTTCCTTTCCTGGGGCGGTCCTCATGTGAGCCAGTTTCTTTGTAGCGCTTGATGGTTTTTGCAACTGCACTTGGGGACACATTCAAAGTTTGCACAATTTTTTGGACTGACTGACCTTCATTTCTTAAAGTAATGATGGCCACTCGTTTTTCTTTACTTAGCTGCTTTTTTCTTGCCATAATACAAATTCTAACAGTCTATTCAGTAGGACTATCAGCTGTGTATCCACCTGACTTCTGCACAACACAACTGATGGTCCCAACCCCATTTATAAGGCAAGAAATCCCACTTATTAAACCTGACAGGGCACACCTGTGAAGTGAAAACCATTTCCGGTGACTACTTCTTGAAGCTCATCAAGAGAATGCCAAGAGTGTGCAAAGCAGTCATCAAAGCAAAAGGTGGCTACTTTGAAGAATCTAGAATATAAGACATATTTTCAGTTGTTTCACACTTTTTTGTTAAGTATATAATTCCACATGTGTTAATTCATAGTTTTGATGCCTTCAGTGTGAATGTACAGTTTTCAAAGTCATGAAAATACAGAAAAATCTTTAAATGAGAAGGTGTGTCCAAACTTTTGGTCTGTACTGTATATATATATGTTTTGGGCCTAAAATACAAAGGAAATGTGTCACCTTTAACTGTAGCCCTTTTAGAAATCATTTCATCTTCAACTTGTTTAACTGTTCACAATAACAGTAATTTTGACCATGAGTGCACAAACTTTTATACTTTTACATGCCACTGCATACATAGGTAGTAAAAGGAAAATCACTAGATAAAGTATGAGAATAATAAGTATCCCTGCTCCGTCCAAGGTATAGTACATGGCACAAAAATCAATCACCATAAAGAATGGTATACAGAAAATAGAACACACACATACGTTCCCTATCAGGTGTAACCAGCATTCGCCATGGGTGCCCGCATCTATGAAAGTGTGTTGCATTTCGTAGTCCTGGTGACGAGCGCGGGTCAGAGAATCACTTTCTGTGATGTAATCCACCCACGTGCGTCCCATGTGGATTCCGACAGCAAAGCAAAAGATACCAAGAAGGATGCCATTTTCAAAAGGGTAAATATTAATGAACAGGGAAGGAAAGGTAAAAAAGTGCATAAGTGCAAATATACACTGTATACAATAAGTAGATCTTATATCTATAATATAACCGGAGATGCGTACCTCTGTCTGAAGCCTTTATAGACTGCACAAGCGCGACACTACTGGGCAGTCTGGTTCCAAACAGAAGAACGCATGGATCCGTCACAGGTAAGAGGAGTGTGTATGGTGGCGGAGATAGCAGTATGCGTAGACACTGAACGCATACCGCGATCTCCGGCACCATACTTACATACTTACTTGACCGGGAGGAGCGTTGCCGCGGTGCCTCTATTCTCACCGGAGACCGGGACAGGAGTGAGGCGTTGGAATTGGCTCATGCGCATAGCGCTATCTGGCGCCATTTTACTGAAGACACATTTGCAGTGCGTTTTCAGCAAAATGGCGATGCACAGCGGGGTATGGGCACGCGCGTACTCCGGCCCCACGCTCCTCCCCCAGCCTCTGGCAGAACAGGACACAGCACAGGACAGGACTGGAACACAGGGAAGAAAGTTGAGTATAAGTGTTTATTTTTTTGTATGTGTGCAGCATGATAGGGATGAGGGGTGCCATGCATACCAGGATTGGGGAGTGAGGGGGCCACACATACCAGGATTGGGGGATGAGGGGTGCCAAGTATATCAAGATTGGGGGATGAGGGGAGTCATGCATACCAGGATTGGGGGATGAGCGGTGCCATGTGTACCAGGATTGGGGGGGTGAGGGGCCAATGCATACCAGGATTGGGCGGTGAGTGGACTATGCATGCCAGGATTGGGGGGTGAGGGGCCCATGTATACCAGGATTGGGGTGAGGAGGCCATACATACCAGGATTGGTGGGTGAGGGGACCATGCATGCCAGGATTGGGGGGTGAGGGGACCAAGCATACCAGGATTGGGGATGAGGGGAGACATAAATACCAGCATTGGGGGTAAAGGGGCCCATGCATATCAGGATTGGGGGGTGAAGGGTGCCATGCATACCAGGATTGTGGGATGAGGGGTGCCATGCATACCAGGATTGGGGGATGAAGAGGCCATGCATACCAGGATTGGGGGATGAGGGGGCCATACATACCAGCATTGGGGGATGAGGGGACCATGCATACAAGGATTGGGGGATGAGGGGACCATGCATGCCAGAAATGGGGGGTGAGGCGTGCCATGCATACCAGAATTAGGGGATGAGGGGACCGTGCATGCCAGGATTGAGGGGTGAGGGGTGCCATGCATACCAGCATTGGGGATGAGGGGTGCCATACATACCAGGATTTGGGGGTGAGGGGTGCCATACATACAAGGATTGGGGGATGAGGAGGCCATGCATACCAGGATTGGGGGATGAGGAGGCCATGCATACCTGGATTGGGGGATGAGGAGGCCACGCATACAAGGATTGGGGGGTGAGGGGGTACCATGCATACCAGGATAGGAGTGTGAGGGGGCCATGCATACCAGGATAGGTATGAGGGGGTACCATGCATACAAGGATTGAGGTGTGAGGGAACCATTTATATCAGGATTGGGGTGTGAGGGGACCATGCATACCATGATTGGGGGAGAGGGGACCATGCATGCCAGGATTGGGGTGTGAGGGGTGCCATGCATACCAGCATTGGGGATAAGGGGTACCATACATACCAGGTTTGGGGGGTGAGGGGTGCAATGCATACCAGGATTGGGGGGTGAGGGGTACCATGCATACCAGGATTGGGGGGTGAGGGGACCATGTATACCAGGATAGGGATGAGGGGGTACCATGCATACCAGGATTGGGGGGTGAGGGGACCATGCATACCAGGATAGGGATGAGGTGGTACCATGCATACCAGGATTGGGGGGTGAGGGGACCATGCATACCAGGGTTGGAGGTGAGGGGAGCCATATATACCAGGATTGGGGGATGAGGGGCCCATGCATACCAGGATTGGGGTGAGGAGGCCATACATACCAGAATTGGGGGGTGAGGGGTGCAATGCATACCAGGATTGGGGGGTGAGGGGTACCATACATACCAGGATTGGGGGGTGAGGGGACCATGCATGCCAGGATTGGGGGGTGAGGGGACCAAGCATACCAGGATTGGGGATGAGGGGAGATATAAATACCAGCATTGGGGGGTAAGGGGCCCATGCATATCAGGATTGGGGGGTGAGGGGTGCCATGCATACCAGGATTGGGGGATGAGGGGTGCCATGCATACCAGGATTTGGGGGTGAAAAGGCCATGCATACCAGGATTGGGGGATGAGGGGGCCATACATACCAGCATTGGGGGATGAGGGGACCATGCATACAAGGATTGGGGGATGAGGGGACCATGCATGCCAGGATTGGGGGGTGAGGGGTGCCATGCATACCAGGATTAGGGGAAGAGGGGACCGTGCATGCCAGGATTGGGGGGTGAGGGGTGCCATGCATACCAGCATTGGGGATGAGGGGTGCCATACATACCAGGATTTGGGGGTGAGGGGTGCCATACATACAAGGATTTGGGGATGAGGAGGCCATGCATACCAGGATTGGGGGATGAGGAGGCCATGCATACCTGGATTGGGGGATGAGGAGGCCACGCATACAAGGATTGGGGGCTGAGGGGGTACCATGCATACAAGAATAGGAGTGTGAGGGGGCCATGCATACCAGGATAGGTATGAGGGGGTACCATGCATATCAGGATTGGGGGGTGAGGGGACCATGCATACCATGATTGGGGGGTGAGGGGACCATGCATGCCAGGATTGGGGTGTGAGGGGTGCCATGCATACCAGCATTGGGGATGAGGGTTACCATACATACCAGGATTGGGGGGTGAGGGGTGCAATGCATACCAGGATTGGGGGGTGAGGGGTACCATACATACCAGGATTGGGGGGTGAGGGGACCATGCATACCAGGATAGGGATGAGGGGGTACCATGCATACCAGGATTGGGGGGTGAGGGGACCATGTATACCAGGATGAGGAATGGTGTCCCATTCATACCAGGATGAGGGGTACCACACATACCAGGATTGGGGGGTGAGGGGACCATGCATAACAAGATAGGGATGAGGGGGTACCATGCGAACCAGGATGGGGGGTGAGGGGACCATGTATACCAGGATGGGGGGTTGAGGGGACCATGCATATCAGGATTGGGGGTGAGGGGACCATGCATACCAGGATTAGGGGTGAGGGGTACCATGCATACCAGCATTGGGGATGAGGTGTACCATGCATATCAGAATAGGGATGAGGGGTACCATGCGTACCAGGATAGAGGATGGGGTGCCATGCACCCCAGGATAAAGGATGGGGTGCCATGCATACCAGGATTGGGGGATGAGGGGTGCCATGTGTACCAGGATTGGGGGGTGAGGGGCCAATGCATACCAGGATTGGGGGGTGAGTGGACCATGCATATCAGGATTGTGGTGAGGGGGCCATACATACCAGGATTGGGGGGTGAGGGGACCATGCATACCAGGATTGGGGGGTGAGGGGACCAAGCATACCAGGATTGGGGGTGAGGGGAGCCATACATACCATTATTGGGGGGTAAGGGGGCCCATGCATATCAGGATTGGGGGTGAGGGGTGCCATGCATACCAGGATTGGGGGGTGAGGAGACCATGCATACCAGGATTGGGAGATGAGGGGTGCCATTCATACCAGGATTGGAGGGTGAGGGGTGCCATGCATACCAGGATTGGGGGGTGAGGAGACCATGCATACCAGGATTGGGAGATGATGGGTGCCATGCATACCAGGATTGTAGGGTGAGGCGTGCCATGCATGCCAGGATTGGAGGGTGAGGGGTGCCATGCATACCAGCATTGGGGATGAGGAGTGCCATACATACCAGGATTTGGGGGTGAGGGGTACCATGCATACCAGGATTGCAGGATGAGGGGTGCCATGCATACCAGGATTGGGGGATGAGGAGGCCATGCATACCAGGATTGGGGGGTGAGGGGACCATGCATACAAGGATTGGGGGGTGAGGAGTGCCAGGCATACCAGCATTGGGGATGAGGGGTGCCATACATACCAGGGTTTGGGGGTGAGGGGTGCCATGAATACCAGGATTGGGGGGTGAGGGGTGCCATGCATACCAGGATTGGGGGATGAGAGGTGCCATGCATACCAGGATTGGGGGGTGAAGAGGCCATGCATACCAGGATTGGGGGATGAGGGGGCCATACATACCAGCATTGGGGGATGAGGGGACCATGCATACCAGGATTGAGGGTTGAGGGGACCATGCATGCCAGGATTGGGGGGTGAGGGGTGCCATGCATACCAGGATTGGGGGATGAGGGGACCATGCATGACAGGATTGGGGGGTGAGGGGTGCCATGCATACCAGCATTGGGGATGAGGGGTGCCATACATACCAGGATTTGGGGGTGAGGGGTGCCATACATACCAGGATTGGGGGATGAGGAGGCCATGCATACCAGGATTGGGGGATGAGGAGGACATGCATACCAGGATTGGGGGATGAGGAGGCCATGCATACCTGGATTGGGGGATGAGGAGGCCATGCATACAAGGATTGGGGGGTGAGGGGGTGCCATGCATACCAGGATAGGAGTGTGAGGGGGCCATGCATACCAGGATAGGAATGAGGGGGTACCATGCATACAAGGATTGAGGTGTGAGGGGACCATGCATACCATGATTGGAGGGTGAGGGGACCATGCATACCATGATTGGGGGGTGAAGGGACCATGCATGCCAGGATTAGTGTGTGAGGGGTGCCATGCATACCAGCATTGGGGATGAGGGGTACCATACATACCAGGGCATAGAATCGGTTCAATAGCTAGTAAAGTGTATAAGTGCAAATATATACAATAAGTAGATCTTATATAAAGTGTGTAAGTGCCAGATTATAAGAAATAAATATTGATAAAAGAAAAGTGAAGTATATACCTGAAAATTGTAAATAATGGAGTGTA
The DNA here is from genome assembly GCF_046119375.1 of Phyllobates terribilis. Lineage (NCBI taxonomy): Eukaryota > Metazoa > Chordata > Amphibia > Anura > Dendrobatidae > Phyllobates > Phyllobates terribilis. Next base: position 613,534,568 of record NW_027362762.1, read on the forward strand.
ATTTCGCACAATACATCAGCAGTAATGGGACTATAAGGAAAAGAAAAAAACAACACAAAAAAATTAATTAAAAACACATAAAAATAAATTACAGGGAGAAGGCTACCTTAGATAAAGAGAGGAAAGCTAAGTTTTTCATTTAGCCCATGTGGTGTCATGGTGCCCAGGGTCACTATGCAGCGAAATTCCAATTGTGCCAAGCGGCATTTATAGTCAACCCCCCACCGTGTCACAATGGAGTCTGTCAATGTCCCGTTCCCTAAATACTGTAGGATTACAATTAAGATAGGACTTAAAGAGTCTGGGAATTGTCTTGAGCGTGGAAAGGTCATTGACCTCTCATTCTGCTAGTATATCTCTAGAAAAATAACCTCGGCACTCAAAGTATCAATAAGTGTAGAATTTAATGCAGTCTGCTGGTTCACTGGATACCGCGTTCTGACACTTAGACCCCTGCAAGAGATACACAGGTGTTGATACACATCTTCAGAGGCACTTCGCCCACTCTCTCCCTATACACCTGACTCCAAATAGTCTGACCACACTGATGAAGGCCGTTTATCAAGGCCGAAACGTCTGTAATTTGTTTGGACTGCATTAAATTCTACACTTATTGATACTTTGAGTGCCGAGGTTATTTTGCTAATGATTGGCTTTGGACCCTACTCGTGCACCTTCACAGTAGTGCAGCGATTTTTCTTCTTGCTAGTATATCTCTGACATGTTCTCTAGTGTAATGCGCTTCATCCACTACTTTGGGAGTAGTGGTGTAAGGTGTGACCCCGCTCTGTCCATTTCTATGGCCAAACTGTTCCATCCACTTCTATGAAAGCAGTGGTGTAATGTGTGACCCTGCTCTGTCCACTTCTATGGGAGCAGAAGTGTAATATGTGCCCATGCTCCATCCACACCTATGGGTGCTGCGGTGTAATGTGTGTGTGACATGCAGAAGTAGTGCTGTTGCTGCAAAAGCATCCAGCAACTATTAATAGTAACACAAACACAGGAGACAGGAAGTGTTGTGTCCCAGAAGTATCCAGCAACTAGAGGGGTTAACACAGTCACAGTAGCCAGGGAGTGTTTAGCAGAGCCCCAGGGGGATTGTGCGGAAGTTGTTTACTGTCTGGCTGGAGCTTAAGAGAAAGGTGGTGTGTGATCTGTATATCACAGAAGGCAAGTGAACAGAATTCAGGTCAGGAGGGAAGCTAAACATAGGTCAGATAGACTCCCTGAGCTAACAGTGTGGAGTATTATCGGGCAGAAAGATAAGGACTGGAAGTAATCGTGTCATAGGGATCTTCTCCCTCATCAAACCCTCCCCCCTTCATCTCCATGCAGGATAAAGAATGATGTGAAGGAATGTGGTTGTGTATGCATAGAAGTGTGCTGCAAAGAGATCTAATCTGTGCTGAATTATGCTACTGAAGAGACTGACGTTACTGTGCCTGCTTTATTAAACTGTACTGTAATGAAGATTGTTGCTGTAATATCTCTGAATTGCACTGACCATGCTTCAGATTAAATTCCACTGTTAAACTGTTGAAAAAGACTCTTGTCAGATGTGTCTGGTCAGCAATTGAATCTATCGTGTGCCTGAGAAAAGCTGCAGCCTATGGTCACCCTGAGTAATGGTTTCCCTAGGATTCCAACGAATTCATGAAACCCGTCTCACCCTATCTGAACCTAGCGGCATGCGTATAACATGTGCCCCCCTCCTCCATCCACTTCTATGGGTGCAGCAGTAAAATGTGTGCCCCCCTGCTCCATTCACTATTATGGGCGCAACAGTGTAATGTGTGACACCACTTCATCCACTTTTATTGGCATAGAGGTGTAATGTGTGCCACACAGACTGGGATGAGATACACAGTTCTGTGGGGTATCACGTAGGCTGTAATTCGATACACAGCACTGTGGGGTATCACGGAGACTGAGATGAGATACATGGCTCTGTGGGGTAGTATGCAGGCTGGGATTAGATACACGGCTCTGTGGGGTATCATGCCTGAAGTGATTATATACATGGCTCTGTGGGGTATCACTCAGACTGGGATTAGATACATGGTCTGTTATGTCACTGTAAGGCTCCTTCAGAAACTTACAGTGACGTAGCAGAGTTGTGTCAGTGATCAGAGCACAGCAGCATGATAATTACATTTCTGTGCTCTGAATATGGCGACGGGGAGCTGGGATCAGCAGCCTGCTAATATACAGTGGGTACGGAAAGTATTCAGACCCCTTTAAATTTTCATTCCTTGTTTCACTGCAGCCATTTGATAAATTCTAAAAAGTTCATTTTTTTCTCATTAAAGTCCACTCTGCACTCTATTTTGACTGAAAAAAAAAAACCAGAAATGTAGAAATGTTTGCAAATTTATTAAAAAAGAAAAACTGAAATATCACATGAGTCGTGCTCAGACACTTCCACACGAGCAAATGCAAATTGCAGCCCCCAGTGGCTGAATAAAAATGTAATAAATAAAAAAATATTTAACCAGGGCATTTCATTTTGTATTAAAATAATTGATTATATAATCAATAATTATTAATACAAAAATATAAATCATGGCACCTTCCTTTAAATTGCAAACCTACTTTAACAAGTGTCTCAGACATTGTTCATATATTAACTACCAAGATATGCTTGCTAAATAAGTTGATTCCCTCAGCTGTTCTATTTTTACATACAGGCTTGGACAAGCCCACCGTTAGTCGAGACAATCCCTTGGTGAGACCACGGTCCCCATTGGGCCCATGAACCCCTTAGTGACTGGACCAATTTTTTTTAAATCTGACCAGTGTCACTTTATGTAGTTATAATTCTAGAATGCTTCAACATATCCCACGGTTTTTTTTCTGACACATTATACTTTATAATAATGGTGAATTTAGGTTGATATGTTTTGCGTTTATAAAAATATCAGAAATTTTACAAAAATGTTTTAAAAATTGCAATTTTCTAACTCTGAATGACTATCCCTTTAATCCCAATAGTCATATCACACAAAAACATTAATAAATAACATTTCCCTCATGTCTGCGTTACATCAGCACCATTTGTAATGTTGTTTTATTTTTTTAGCATTTTAGAAGGTTTAAAAATGCAGCAGTAATTTTTCATTTTTTCAAGGAAATTTACAAAACTTATTTTATATGTGATATCATTTTAAAAACCGCACCCCTCATCGTATTTAAAATTGCTTTCAGGTAGTTCATTAACCCTTCTGTTTCTTTTCAGGAAGTAATGGAAAGTGGCATGACAAGAATCAAAAAGTTTATTTTTACCACCTAAATTTTGATAACTTCTGAACAGGCCGCTTATAGCCGGCAGACCCTAAGGCCGTTATTTGGCCATGAACTGCCAGGGCAAACATCAGGACCACACGATCAAGATCTCAGGGTGCCAATGGGGCTAAAGAGGGAGACCCCACACTCTGCTAACTACTTAGATTCTGTAGTCACTATTAACTGTAGAATCTAAGGGGCTAAATGTCCATGGTCAGTGCCAACACTAATCGTGTCTGATGCAGCAAGTTGTCAGCTATAATGTACAAGTGACAGGTACAGGATTGTCACCTGTCGGGGAACGCTAGTCTCTTATATCGCAGGTCAGTAAAAAGACGTCTGGTGGTCACGAAGGGGTTAATGATCACAGTAGCAGGTGGTGCACCATTAACAAGGCTAGTTTAAACTGAATTTGTGTCCTCGAATGTACGTCTGTTTGAAAAGTATTGCAGAGCAGAGCCACTGGTTCCCCGTATTGCAATACTTGCACATGCCAGATGTCTATCAAAGGTTAGTGATAGCATATGGAGCAATGACGTATCGGCATTGCACTGTCTATGGTGTAAAGACCGCCACAATGGGAGCATTATACTACACAGGGGCCACATAGGGGAACATTATACTGTATGAGGGCCACAGTGTGGGACATTATACTGTATGGGGATCACAGAATGAACATATTCCTGAATGGGGGCCCACAGAGGGGGATAATACACTGTATGTGAGTCCATAGAGGGAGACATTGTGACCCCCTATATAGTTTATTGTCCCTCATTGTGACTCACAGACCATATAATATCCCTTTTTAGGCCCTAATATAGTAATAATGTCCGCATCTAGTCTATAATATTTAGCAAACGTATGGACAGACGACCATGTAGCTGCCCTGCAAATCTGCTCGATGGATGCACTAGCTTTTTCCGCCCAGGAGACCGACATAGCTCTAGTAGAATGGGCTTTCAAGGATTCCGGTAGAGGCAAATCTTGATCTATGTATGCTTCACAAATTGCTTTCTTAATCCAATTTGCTAGCGTATTTTTTGCAATTTTCTTTCCTTTATCTGGGCCTCCATATTGGACAAATAGGTTCTGATCCTTCCTCCAGGTTTCAGTCTCCCTCAAATAGCGGATTATAGTCATTCTTACATCCAACGTGTAGAATACTTCTTCCTTGCTATTTGATGGATTTTGACAGAATGACGGAAGAATTATGGGCTGAGACATATGAAAATTAGACGACACTTTGGGTAGAAAAGAAGGATCCAACTGGAAGATGATCCTGTCCTCCAAAATACTACAATAAGGCTCTCTGATAGATAGGGCTTGGATTTCACTCACTCTTCTGGCTGTATTCAGAGCTATAAACAATGCCGCTTTCCAAGACAATTTGTCTATGTGTGCCTCCGCTATTGGCTCAAAAGGATGCATAGTTAGGCCTCTAAGAACTACGTTGAGATCCCAAGGTGGAACTATTTTAGCTCTTGTTGGATTAATCCGAGAAGCAGCTATCTTGAACCTCTTAATCCATCTGTTTTGGACCAAATCAGCATCAAAATAGGAACTTAAAGCCGAGACTTGGACCTTCAGTGTGTTTGGTCTTAATCCTTTAGACAGACAGTCCTGTAGGAAATCCAATATTCTGGCCACATCATGCTGAAAAGGATCTAATGGACGAGGCTCATACCACAGTTTGAAAGCTTTCCAGATTTTTCCATAGATGGAATTCGTGACCGGTTTTCTGCTTTTCTGCAGTGTATGGATCACCTGTACTGAGAAGCCTCTGGCTTTTAAGAGGGCGGTCTCAGAAGCCAAGCTGCTAGAGACAAATTCCGAGGGGCCCGATGGAAAATTGGGCCCTGATGCAGTAGATCGCGGATTCGAGGAAGCATCAATGGATCCTCCATTCTTAGAATGCTTAATGTTCCAAACCATGCTCTTTTTGGCCACATTGGAGCTATTAGGATAGTTTTGACCCCTTCTGACCTGATTTTTTGTAAAGTCCTTGGTATTAACGGAATCGAGGGAAAAGCATAAGCGAGCCCGACTTTCCAAGGGTGAGCGAATGCATCTATCCCTGTTGCTGAATCCTCGGGGTCCAAAGAGAAAAAGGCTCTTACTTTGCGTTCTTCTGGTTCGCAAACAGGTCCACATCTGGGTATCCCCACTTTTGAACAATCATCTGAAATATCTTCGAGTTCAGACTCCACTCCCCTGGATGAATGTCTTTTCTGCTCAGAAGATCTGCATGATAGTTGTCAGAGCCCCTCAGGTGCAGAGCCGATAAGGACAGTAGATGCTGCTCCGCCCAGTGGAAGATTCTCTCTGAGATTATCTGTACCCTCCTGTTTCTTGTACTTCCCTGATGTCTCAAGTGGGCTACAGTTGTCATATTGTCCGAGTAGACTCTGACATGCAACCCCTGAAGCAGAGAATTGGCTGCCCATAGGGTTTCTTCCACCGCTTTCAGTTCTCTTAAGTTCGAGGATTGATCTGCTATTTCTTGCAACAAGACCCCTTGGAAGGCCACGTGGGAGACTACTGCTCCCCATCCCCTTTTGCTTGCATCTGTTTTGACGGATAACAAGGGAAGTTGAATCCAAGCTGAACCTTTCTCCAGATTTCCTGGATAGAGCCACCAATTTAAAGATGCTTTCACCTTCTCTGGCAGATGAATTCTGTTGGAGAGGGAACTTGGAGATCTGTCCCAACAGGAAAGGATGTAGTTTTGAAGGACCCTTGAATGAGCCTGAGGGCAAGGTACTGCCTGAATAGATGAGGTCATGAACCCGAGAACGGACATGGCGAATCTTAATGACACTCTGCTGCGGTTCTTTAGTGCATAGACTTTCGACCTCAACTGAATCTGCTTCTCTTTGGGCAAAAAAGAGGCTTGTTGCTGAGAATCCAGGAGAATTCCCAAGAAGGTCTTCCTGGTGGAGGGAATCTGATCTGACTTTTTGTAGTTTATCAACCATCCCAAAGATTCCAGGATATGGAGGGTCATCTGAAGGTCTCTTTCCAAACTTGAAACCGAGGGAGCCATCACCAAAAAATCGTCTAAATATGGGACGATGCAGATATTCCGTTTCCTTAGATAAGCTACTACCTCTGCCATGATCTTTGTAAATAAGCGGGGTGCTGACGAAATGCTGAAGGGGAGTACATTGAATTGAAAGTGAAGTACCTCTCGGTTCTGAGTTACAGCAAATCTGAGAAATTTTCTGTAATCCGGATGAATTGGCACGTGGTAGTAAGCCTCTTGCAGGTCTACTGTTGCCATGACAAATCCTTTCCCAATCAACGGAATCGTGAACTTTATCGACTCCATCTTGAACCTTCTGTATTTCACATATTGGTTGAGAAGTTTCAGATTGAGGTTTATCCTGTAAGAACCTGAGACCTTCCTTAGCAGAAACACCCGAGAATAGTGTCCCTCTCCTTGTTCCATGCAAGGCACTGGTGACATGACTCCAGAGTTTTGAAGCTTCTGAAGACCTAACATTAGGAGCCTGTGTAATCTTGTTGATGGTAAAGATGTTACCTCTATCACTCTTGGAGGGTAGGTGGTAAAGTCTATTTCTGCTCCTACCGTCACCATGTCCAGTATCTTCCTGTCTGAAGATATCAGCTGCCATTGAGGAAGGAAGCTTGTAATTCTGCCTCCTACCTTCTTGGCGTCATTGTCTGTCCTGCCTAGAACCTTGAAAGATATTCCTTCCTCTTCCCCCTTTTGGGTAACTCCAGTGACCAGTTTTACCCTTGCCTCTGTACTGAAATGTTTGCTGCTGTTGTTGTTGAAGGGGGAAAAATGGGCTCTTTCTGAAACTTCTTGAGTTCTTTGGCTCTGGCAGAGACTTCTTGTCGGATGCTTTCTCCAACAATTTGTCTATAACCGCCCCAAACATATACTCTCCTTTAAATGGAATGGAACAAAGCTTAGATTTTGATGCGTTGTCCCCACTCCACATCTTCAACCACAGGGCTCTTCTCGTAGAATTTGATAATGCTGCCGATCTTACCGCAATCTTGACTGACTCTGCTGAGGCATCAGCTAGGAATCCAGTGGCCTTCTGCAGCAAAGGAAGAGATGCTAGGAGGTCTTCTCTAGGAGTACCTTTCCAGAGATGTTACTCTAGTTGTTGGAGCCAGAGGAACATGGAACGAGCAACACAAGTTGAAGCAACATTAGTCTTCAGTGAAGTCGCCGATGTTTCCCATGCCTTCCTTAGCAGACTGTCCATCTTCCTATCCATAGGATCTTTGAGCTGTGACGAGTCTTCAAAGGGAAGGGTTGTTTTCTTCGCAACCCAAAGCTTAGCCACCTTTTCATCTAGAGGGAATCTATCCTTCATTTCTCCTGCCATACTAAGCCTTTTCTCAGGTGACTCCCATTCATCCAAAATAAGACTCCGAATGTTGTCATGCACAGGGAACACTAACTTCTTTTTGGATTTCAGACCCCCAAACATTTCATTCTGAACTGTACGGGTTTCCTTCTCCTCTTCCACCTGCATCGTGACTCTCACATGCGACAACAATTCCTCCATATTCTCGGACGAAAAGTAATATTTCCTAACTTCCTCCTGATCTTCACTTAGGACCCTTTCTTCCGGTTCCTCCATAGACCCTAATTCTGAATCGGAGGTCTCCCTAACCATATATTTTCTCATTTTGGGGGGAGATGGACCTTCAGCTCTGGCTTGTTCTGTGAGAAGGAGGCTAGGGAAGATTGTATTTCCTGCCGAACCAGTCCCCTGACTTCTTCCATAAGGGAAGGCTGTTTTTCCTTCATAATGTTGTCAGTGCATTTCCGGCATAGGGGTTTCTTATGCCCTGAAGCAAGCTTTTTTCTACAGATGGCACATTTGCGAACTGTAGTGCATTCTCCCACTCTCGGTGCAGGATCCTTGTCTCCCTACATTAAAAATAAAAAGAGGGAGATTTAAAATATATTTAGGATCCTGCTCAAAAGAGAGTGGGGAATAACCTAGGACCTAGTACTTACTAGGGCCGGGTTAGCGCTGGGCTCTGCAGACGCAGGCTTTGGAACGGCACCCTCCATAGTAGCAGAATATTCTGTCCTACCTTAATGGAGTCTTCTTATCTGGGTCTTTTGTAGGGGAGACCGAGATCCAGCGCCAAATTTTCACCTATCCGGTGAAGGATCCTCATTTTCGGGGCAAACCGCGGCTTCTCCATTTGAATTTCCCGCCGCGGCCCCCATGCGTTCCACGGTGGAACGCACCGGAAGTGACGTCCCGCAGGCCGAACGCCTGACTTCTGGCACATCCTGCATGCGCGCCGGAACGCCGCCATGGAGGACAGAGGAGACTCCGGCCGGGGAGCTACAGGAGGCCCCCAGCCCCCAAGACCCTACTTGGCTTTACCCGCAGGTGCAGGCGAGTGAGGGGGTCCCGCTCTCAAGGAGACACGGGAGCTGTCAAGGAAGGAAGGCCGGAGGTGATCGCTCCCTACAGCCCGGCAGGTAAACTTAATAGGGCCCTGCTTGCCGGCCGCAGGCACCCCAGGTAGCCTCTTCATCCCATAGGGACAGGAAAACACTGGGGATTGTAGTGGGGAGGGGCTATTTAACCTCTTGTTTTCCTGTCTCTGTGCTGTCGTGGAGGGAATTGGACTACCTCTTGAAGCTCATCAAGAGAATGCCAAGAGTGTGCAAAGCAGTCATTAAAGCAAAAGGTGGCTACTTTGAAGAACCTAGAATATAAGACAAATTTTCAGTTGTTTCACACTTTTTTGTTAAGTATATAATTCCACATGTGTTAATTCATAGTTTTGATGCCTTCAGTGTGAATGTACAATTTTCATAGTCATGGAAATACAGAAAAATCTTTAAATGAGAAGGTGTGTCCAAACTTTTGGTCTGTACTGTACATGCTGGAGCAAACTTTGAATAACCTGCGGCAGGAGGTGATGGCCCCAGAAAAAGAGGTGGACACGGAAGGGATACCAATGTCTCATATTTCCAGACTGTGGTTACACAGGCGGATGCCAAGTGATGGTGGATTACAGCGATCAAGGCAAACTGTTAGTGAAGGTGCACGAGCCGAGGAACTAATGGAGGAGGAAGAGGTGATGGGCGAGCAGCTGTCAGAGGATGAAGAGGATAATCATCCCCTCTCGTTTGAACGTGGTTGGCAGGAGGGGACGGAGGAAACAAGCATCAGTGTTATGCAGCTCACAATATAGCCTGGCTTTGGACCTCCTGGAAGAGCCCGACATATGAGTGCCTTCTTGATGCACTATATGCAACATGATCCCTGTATAGTTAGGATTCGAAATAATGCTGACTCCTGGGTTGCCACTCTGTTAGATCCACATTATAAGAGTCAATTTTTTGCCAGATGCTTCCTGCCCTGGAAAGGGACCCTCTTATGTTGGAGTATCGAAACAAGCTTTTAAGCAACCTTAATAGAGGTTTTCCCCAAGATAACAGTGAGGCACACAGTGTGCATCGCAGCTGTAGTCTTTCAACCTCCGGCACGTCAGTTTGTCAATGCCAAAGCATTAGTAGCAGCAGCAGAGTAAGTGGCAGAAGCAATTTCTGGGAGTCCTTTCACACATTTTTTGCACCAGCTCGTGCACCAGCACAACAGAGTACAAGTCTGACACGTGATGAACGACTGGAGAGGATGGTGCAGGAGTATCTAGAGTTCAATATCAATACCATCAGGGAGGGTTTGGACCCTTTTACATTTTGGTCTTCAAAAATGGATCAGTGGCCTGAGCTTGCCTCTCACGCCTTGGAGGTTTTATCATGCCCGGCAGCCAGCGTTCTCTCTGAACGTGTCTTCAGCACTGCTGGCAGTGTCTTGACGGATAAGCACACCCGGCTGAGCCCTGAAAGTGAAGACCGCCTATCTTTCATCAAAATGAACAAGTCATGGATCTTAAAGGACTTTTGCAACCCAATTGCAGACTGTACAGAGTAGGCGATATTGTCATTTTGAGTGTGCTGCATTGATTTCTTGAAATTGCAGTCTGTGATATGGCTTCTGTGCCTGCTCTTGCTGCTGCTGCAGGTTTTAGGCCCTGATTTTGGGAAATGTCATCCATTGGGTTGGCTGTAGTGGGACAGGTTTGGATCTACGTTAAACTACTTGTAGTCTGATGACATTGATGCCACTTCGGTGGTGTTAGGCCCTCATTTAGAGCAATGTGAACACTCCTGGTTAGGTCTCCATCTCCTGGGTTTGCTGTACTAGAAGAGGAGTGGGTCTTATTTACACTATTTGTACAGTAGTGAAATTGATGCCACTTTGCTGGTGTCTGACACAAATTTTTTTAAATGTGGGGAATCCTGATTGGGTCTCCAATCATTGGGTTGACTGTAGTGGAAGAGGTTTTGGTCTCCATGCATTTCTATAGTTATACTGTAGTGAAATTGAGCATTTGGTGCAGATATTATTCTCCCCAAACGGGTACACAAACATGATAAACTCTAAATTTATTTTCAATAAACAACCATCAGCCATCAGTGCAATGGCACTTCCCTGGTGTCTACAGCTAATTTGATGTGTTTTGGCAGCTTTTGGTCCCATTTCTAGGTGTTGTATATGCATTTTTTTGATACTCCCACTGACTCCTATGGGATTCGGAAATGTTCAACGGACATTCGGCGAATAAATTCAATGAATATCAATTTGTTTAGCGAACTTTTCTGAACCGAACATTGAAATGTTCGCTCATGCCTATTCAGCAGTGGGTGATGATATGTTATGTATATACACTACCATTCAAAAGTTTGGGGTCATTTAGAAATTTCATTACTTTTTAAAGAAATGCGCATTTTTTTTTAATGAAGCTAACATTAAATGAATCAGAAATAAACTCTATACATTGTTAATGTGGTAAATGACTATTCTAGCTGCAAACGTCTTGTTTTTATTGCAATATCTACATAGGTGTATAGAGGTCCATTTCCAATAACCACCACTCCAGTGTTTTAATGGTACATTGTGTTTGCTAACTGTGTAAGAAGGCTAATGGATGTTTAGAAAACCCTAGAAAACCCTTGTACAAGTATGTTAGCCCAGCTGAAAATGGTTTGGCTGATTTGAGAAGCTATAAAATTGACCTTCCATGGAGCTAGTTGAGAATCTGGAGCATTACATTTGTTTGTTCTATGAAACTCTCAAAATGGCCAGAAAAAGAGAACTTTCATGTGAAACTCAACAGTCTATTCTTGTTCTTAGAAATGAAGGCTATTCCATGCGAGTAATTGCCAAGAAACTGAAGATTTCCTACAACGGTGTGTACTACTCCCTTCAGAGGAGAGCACAAACTGGCTCTAACCAGAGTAGAAAGAGAAGTGTGAGGCCCCGCTGCACAACTGAGCAACAAGACAAGTACATTAGAGTCTCTAGTGTGAGAAATTGACACCTCACAGCTCCTCAACTGGCAGCTTCATTAAATAGTACACACAAAATGCCAGTGTCAACGTCTACAGTGAAGAGGCGACTCCGGGATGCTGGCCTTCAGGGCAAAGTGGCAAAGAAAAAGCCATATCTGAGACTCGCTAATAAAAGGAAAAGATTAATATGGGCAAATGAACACAGACATTGGACAGAGGAAGATTGGAAAAAAGTTTTATGGACTGACGAATCAAAGTTTGAGGTGTTTGGATCACACAGAAGAACATTTGTGAGATGCTGAACAACTGAAAAGATACTGGAAGAGTGCCTGATGCCATCTGTCAAGCATAGTGGAGGTAATGTGATGGTCTGGGGTTGCTTTGGTGCTGGTAAAGTGGGAGATTTGGACAAGGTAAATAGGATTTTGAATAAGGAAGGCTATCACTCCATTTTGCAATGCCATGCCATACCCTGTGGACAGCGCTTGATTGGAGCCAATTTCATCCTACAACAGGACAATGACCCAAAGCACACCTCCAAATTATGCATGAACTATTTAGGGAAGAAGCAGGCAGCTGGTATTCTATCTGTAATGTAGTGGCCAGCGCAGTCACCAGATCTCAACCCCATTGAGCTGTTGTGGGAGCAGCTGGACCGTATGGTACGCAAAAAGTGCTGATAAAGCCAATGCAACTTGTGGGAGGGGCTTCAGGAAGCACGGGGGGGAATTTCTCAAGATTACCTCAGCAAATTAACAGCTAAAATGCCAAAGGTCTGCAATGCTGTAATTGCTGCAAAGGGAGCATTCTGTGACGAAAGCAAAGTTTGAATGAGAAAATTATTCTTTCTAATAAAAATCATTATTTCTAACCTTGTCAATGTGCGGACTATATTTTCTATTCATTTTGCAACTCATTTGATAAATAAAAGTATGAGTTTTCATGGAAAACACAAAATTGTCTGGGTGACCCCAAACTTTTGAACGGTAGTGTATATACATAACATATCATGTGTGCAAAGCAGTCATCAAAGCAAAAGGTGGCTACTTTGAAGAACCTAGAATATAAGACATATTTTCAGTTGTTTCACACTTTTTTGTTAAGTATATAATTCCACATGTGTTAATTCATAGTTTTGATGCCTTCAGTGTGAATGTACAATTTTCAAAGTTATGAAAATACAGAAAAATCTTTAAATGAGAAGGTGTGTCCAAACTTTTGGTCTGTACTGTAGGTATTGACGACCAAAAGTTTTGCTTTTTTTTTTTAAAGTCTGATTATTTCTGTCTGGTTGCTATGATGCCATTTTCCTGGTGATTTTAGTAAACCGGAAGCAAATGGTTGTCAGCTATAAGGAAGAAAATTGTGTTTCACATTGTTTTATCCCTTTATGTGTTAGTTTTCAACATCTGCTGGGCCAAATGTTTGGCATATATTGTCATGGGTAGTCACATTTTGCCTAAAATTATAGTATTTTTTATGTGTGTGTTTTTAGGTTAAAACATGGCAAAGCCAAATTTATCACCAGATGTCAGGTAGCTTATTATTCTGAGAGTGAAGTCAGGCAAAAGCCAAAACAATGATCCCTGTATCTAACCCCAGCGTGTGCTACAATCCACGTATCTAATAGCAGCGTGTTATGCACTCCATGTATCCAACTCCAGCATACATTTTGGCGAGCAGCACCAACTAACAGACTCTGCGTTGCCAGCCTTCTTTGGTGACATTGTACACATCTCAGAATACATGTGATCCTAAACTTCAACCTCCCTTATCCTTTTGCAAACACCCAGAAGGAGTGTGAGCAGATCCAGCCCACATTTACTGCAGTTGTAATGTGAGTTAACAGTACCCTAGGTCTCAAACTGTGCATGCTCTGCCTCCACAGCCATTTTTCCAAAGTCCACCTCACTGTAAACAATGGGAAGTGCAGGGACTCCACTGACTTTTTCTGAAAGCCCGGGGGCCCGCCGCAGCCTTGCACCGCGCGAACACCCCCTCCCTCCCAGCCCGGGGCCCACAGCATTGCCTCACTCATGCCACCACCAGCTTCCTGCAGCAGCGTTCCTGCCTCCTGTGACCCCACTGCACCGCAGCCGTCCCCCGCCACCCCAGCCCAGTAAGCTACCATAAAAATTGGACTATAAGACGCACAGCCATTTTATTAAAAAAAAAAAAATTTTACTATTTTCCTCCCCAAAATTTAAGGTATGTCTTATTGTCTTATAGTCTGCAAAATACAGTACTTTCCTCACTGCTGCGTTATTACATGTGTGGAGTACAGCAGACCTGAGTGTGTTTAACTGACAGTTTCAGCGCTAGCATTGACAAATAGTCTGCTCTAATCACTGAATTGTGGGGGCATGCTCGTCTTTCCCTAGTATTTTGCTGCCTGCTTATGAGTGGTTAGCGTCAGAAAAAGGAAGAAATACACATCCCCATTGAAATCTCTCTGGTAATTCCCACTTAGACTTTCATGTGTCCAGTTCAACATGAAAAGTTTGATGAAAGGTCTTCTTTAACCCCTTTACCCCTGAGAGTGGTTTGCACTGTAATGACCAGGCCAATTTTTACAATTCTGATCACTGTCACTTTATGAGGTAATAACTCTGGAACGCTTCAACGGATTTGGAGACTGTTTTATCGTGACATATTGTACTTCATGATAATGGTAAAATTTATTCGATATGACTTGAATTTATTTGTGAAAAAATCAGAAATTTGGCGAAAATTTTGCAATTTTCAAACTTTGAATTTTCATGCCCTTACATCAGAGAGATATGTCACACAAAATAGTTAATAAATAACATTTCCCACATGTCTACTTTACATCAGCACAATTTTGGAACCAAATTTTTTTTTTTGTAAGAAAGTTATAAGGGTTAAAAGTTGAATTGCTTGACGTGAATTTTTGGAATGTAGAAGAAAAAAATGAACATTTAACTTTTTTCACAAAAACTTTTTTTCAACCAATTTTTTTTATTTTCACAAGGGTAACATGAAAAAATGGACCCCAAAATTTGTTGTGCAATTTCTCCTGAGCACCCCAATACCCCATATGTGGGGGGAAACCACTGTTTAGCAAGGATCGGAAGGGAAGGAGCACGATTTGACTTATTGATTGTAAAATTTGCTTGAATAATTAGCGGACGCCATGTTGCGTTTGGGGACCCCCTGATGAGTCTTAACAGTGGAAACCCCTCACAAGTGATACCATTTTGGAAACTAGACCCCCTCAGGGAACTTATCTAGCTGTGTGGTGAGCACCTTGAACTCCAAGGTGCTTCACAGAAGTTTATAACATTGAGCCGTAAAAATAAAAAATAAAATTTTCACATTTTTCCCACAAAGTGTTTTTCAGCCTCCAATTTTGCATTTTCATAAGGGTAATAGGAGAAATAGCACCATGCAATTTGTTGTACAATTTCTCCTGAGTAAGCAGATACCCCATATGTGGGGGGAAACCACTGTTTGGGCGCATGGCAGCGCTCGGAAGGAAGGAGCGCCATTCGATTTTTTGAATGTAAAATTTGCTTGAATAATTAGCGGATGCCATGTCGCATTTGGGGAGCCCCTGATGTGCGTAAACAGTGGAAACCCCCCCACAAGTGACACTATTTTGGAAACTAGACCCCTCAGGGAACTTATCTAGATGTGTGGTGAGCACCTTGAACCCCCAGGTGCTTCACAGAAGTTTATAACGTAGAGCTGTGAAAAAAAAATCTAACTTTTTCCACAAAAATGATCTTTTAGCCCAACATTTTTTATTTTTACAAGGGTAAGAGGAGAAAATGGACCCAAAAAACTGTTGTGCAATTTCTCTTGAGTACGCCGATACCCTATATGTGGGGAAAATACAGTGTTTTGGCGCACGGTAGGGTTCAGAAGGGAAGTAGCACTGTGTGACTTTTTGAACCCAAAATTGTCTGGAATCGATATCGGACGCCATGTCGCATTTGGAGAGCCCCTGATGCTCCTAAACAGTGGAAACCCCCCACAAGTGACCCCATTTTGGAAACTAGACCCCTCAAAGATTTTATTAAAGGGTATGGTGAACATTTTGAACCCATAGGTACAACACCTAATTTGATAACATTAGGTCATCATATTGAATAAGTTGTCATTAGTCTTAAGCGCAAGTTCTCGCTACTTGAGTTTGCATCGGTTACTCGGGTATGCACCATGTTTCGCGGATGCCCGAGTCCCCACTCCGCATGTTTCATGGTTATCAGACACCCCAAAAAAACCATGCAGGGATCCCTCGAGCATGGCAGGCAATCCCCGCAAGGTTTTTTTGGCTGTATAACAGCCGCAAAACATATGGGGCGGAGACTCGAGCATGTCACTTGAGCTCCCTCGATACTTGGTGCATGCCCGAGCACCCAATGCAAACTCAAGTAGCGAGAACTTGCGCTCAACACTGGTCGCCATATCGTCATCATTTTTTTTTCTTTACTTTTGAGAAAATCCCAACCTCAAAAAAAACCTAACCCTAGCACAACGCTAACCCTAATCCTAGCACAACCCTAACCCTAACATTTATTTTTTATGCCGTTCCTCATGATACCATGACAACCATCGGGACCCGGCAGAGACAGCACAGGACGCCGGAGAGGAGGTAACGGCACTTACCTCCCCTTGCTCCCGGAATGCTGTGATCGACTTTGATCGCAGAATTTTGGGGGTTAATGTGCAGGGAGCGGTGTGGCACCGCTCCTTGCACATTGTTACAGCTGACACTCGGCGGCGATCGCTCCGCACAGCTTCTGTAATAGTACGTCCCTGGCCCAATAGGCCCAGGGTACAAGGATGTACTATTACTGCAAATGTCGGAAAGGGGTTAAATAAGCACTCCAAATCTTTTTTCTTTATTGCCTAAACCTATTTAAATGTCTGTGTATTGTAGTATAAGTTTGTTAATATATTTACCGGTAGCCATCTTTTAACTATGCGTGAGCCAAAACTTGCCTTGGCAATGTAAGCCTATGAAGCATCTGACACTCCATAGTCTGACATGTAAAAGCAATGTCCGGCTCACACATAGACTCCAGTGTGAGCTGAGAAATCAGAATTGCCATCACGTGAGTGAGAACAGAGGACCTCTGGAAAGAATCAAACAACACTATGATAGGCAAGTATATTAAACATGCACACACTTACCCCACTTGGTTGATGGGTTCACATGAATTGGCCAATTTTTGCTCCAAATACCTTAATTTCTATAAGTATATTCTATATAGCAGTAATGACGTTCTAATTTCATATATTCAATGTTTGAATACATCTTAGTGCTTACAGTGTGCTACTGTATTCCCTTGTTTGTATATTATGCGGTCATTGCAGCTTGCACCTGTTAAAACTTGCTTTATTCTGTTCGAAGTGCTGGTCAGTTTTTTGTTTTTTATATATACAAATACAGATATGATTGTAAATAAACAGATCAAACAGGGGGCAGTAACCATAACTATTGCTGCTGTACTATTAAATCTTTCCTCTCTCACTATGCCGTCATCTCCATCTCCTCTCTGTCTCACTGTGCTGCTATGTGTAAATTCCAGCTCTCCTCTGTAGAAGCTCATAGTAGAATACAGAGAGGTGCAGTTTCTGTTTCTGCTGGCATCTCACTGGTCACTGCACTAAGGCGGAAGTAGCAGCTTGAAGACCCCTGGCAGACTGCTCAGGCTTGATACACATTAGTGTATGGCATCCGATGTGAGAGCATTGGATGTGATATGCTAATGACCCTCGGCTCCAGCTCTGCTGCAAGTGTGAGCTGAGTGTCATGTGGCACCCTGCTACTACAGGTACCACAGGACCCAAAAGGGTGCATGGACGGACTTCTCCACAAGACGCCCTCAATACAAACACACACCTCTACCCTTCCACCTCAAACCACCAGAGGGAGCCCTGTTAGGGATATATATATGGAGGGTAGAGTTAGTCAGTCAGTCAGTCAGTTGTTCAGTCAGAGTCTGAGAGCAGTGAAGATGCAGTACGTCTGCTGCTGTACTGAGGGCCTCGAGTGAGGCCGAGGCAAGGAGAAAGGAGAGAGGAGTTAAGGGGGGCAGAGGAGCATCTGAAGCTCACCCCAGGACACAAGCCAGACACCGGGTCCATGCCTACAGGGTTCTCTACACCCAGTAGGGACAACCGGCATACCAGGAGGCTTCTAGACCTCTAGTTGTCCTGAAGCTACCATCAATTACAGTACTAGGAACCACGAAGGCCCCAGCATCCAGGGATAGTGGTTGCCAGAGAAAAGTCCTACTACCAAGCAGTCAGGAGAGAGAGCAAAATAACATAGAATCTAGGCCAAGTTCCAGGCTGGCCAGAAGTTTAGAGAGAGGAAGACACGGACCAGGAGGCCTACAACCCACTCACTGGGGAGAGTCCTGAAGTGCACCCTTCCTATTAAGTACCCTGGACCCTACCTGCCGTTACACCAGTAAAAGTACTGAAGCGATTCCCCTGTGTGCGTGTCCGTCATTCCCCCTGACCCGACCAGGCCATCTCTCACCTGCATCCCTTCCATCAACCCTGCCACGGGGGACCGCTCCGCCTGTGGGGAGCAGAAACATCTCAGCTGCCAACCCATCGCCCCCTGGAGGTCTGCAGCAGCGCCGGTAACCATTACCGGGTACCACAGGTGGCGTCACGAGATATCCTGTTAACAAAACTCCTTTTAAAGAGTGACCCCAGGGTACGGGCCCGGGAGCCGACTGCCGTGACATCCCAAGGAGGTAAAGGCCCGGGTACCGAGTCTCCCCTATATGCCCCTGGGCGAGTCACACTCTTCCTGGCGTCACGAACAGGATTTCGTGCCTGTTACCACCGGGTACTGTGTTCAGTATTTGAACTGTGTTTTAACTGTGGTGAACATCGCCGCCATTACCACGTCGCTGCGTGGGAAGAAGAGGGGCGTAACCGTGGGAACCAGAAAGGCGTGACTGTTCGTAGCGCGCGAAGCTCAAGCCCCGCCTCGCGCTCTGACGCAGCACCAAGAAGCTGGAAGGAAACCATTGTATGCAGAGCTGCGGCCTACTTGGTGCAAGTAAGGAGGTAGGCTACGGTTTACTAGGGGGGCGCAACCATGGCCGACGACCAGCAAGACGCCAGAGCACCGGATAATGCTCTCGATGCTCAACTTGCGCCCGGCCCTGTTCAGGCCGGAGCGGCTGCCCCACCAGCAGGGGTTGTGACTCCATTGATACCCATGGCCCTGCCGTATATCCCCGGAGCGAAATGGCTTCCCCTGTATGACGGCAAACAAGACACCCGGTCTGGGTTCAAAAGGAAGATATGCGGTGTACTGGACATGTACTCAATAACTGGTAAACAGAGAGCCGCTGTTGTGCTGGGACAATTGACTGGTGCCGCAGAGTGGGAAGTTGAAACCTGGCCAGCCGCAGACCAGGAATCAGTATCCGTTATATTTAAGAGACTGCAAACTGTTTTTGAAAACCGCACTGAGACAGATCTTCGGATGAGGTTCTACCACTGCACCCAGAAACCTGAGGACAGTATCCGGGACTATGCCTGGCGTCTACAGGAGGCACTGCGGGCCCTGAAACAGGTTAGTCCAGCCAGCATACATGATGAGAACAAAATGCTGACAGAACAATTCATTCGGGGGTTAAGGTCCCAGGAGGAGAGCAGAACTGTACGGTGGTGGGCCTTAGATCATCCAAATGCCACCTTTGGCACCCTGAAGGACATGGCTATTAAGGGCCTTCAGCTCCTGGAAACATCAGGTACTGCTATCCAGCGTTACCAGGATGGGGCCACCCCAATGGCCACAGCACTCACTGCCCCTTCATTAGCGGTTGAGACAAAAGTGCAAACAGCGCCCCTAGCGAGCTGGACAGCCTTCGCTCTGAAGTGCGTCAGCTAAGTAAAACCCTGACCACTGTCCTGAGCACCTTGCAGCTACAGACGGAGCCCGAGCCGAATGGAAGGATCCTACTCGCCGACAGTCCTGAGGATGTCCCCTGGATGAGGAGAAAAAGGAGGACAACGCCACCCCGTGGGAGGACCAACGACCAACGTCGCCCTCCAGGAGAACTCATCTGCTACCGTTGCCACAAAGCAGGCCACACCACGCGGATCTGTCCTTTAAGCGGGCAAACCCTGGGGCCAAGGGTCGACACCCAGGAGTAGATCAACCAGGCCCATCAGGCTGGTACGACCGGTTTGTAGGAGGAAGGCCTTTCCTGTCCATCGTGCTGGACGGCATAGCAACACCTGCTTTACTGGACACCGGCTCACAGGTAACCATCATACCTGATGTCCTCTACAAAAGGTACTGGTCCATAGATGAACTCCACCCGCCAGCCCCGAACCTCTCTGTGTATGCCTCTAATGGCCTTCCTCTTAACCTAGTCGGGGTTAAGGACGTGACAGTGAAGGTGGGGAGAGTGGAACTAAAGGACCAAGGACATATTGTCATAGAGTCTAACCCTGGTGATACAAACCCATATATGATACTTGGTACAAATGTTGTCGGTAACTGTTTGGGAGAAGTGTTGTTTTTACTCCAACAGATTGCTGACACTGCCAAACCAGGGCAGAGGAAGGTGCTCCAGAGAGAGATTCGAGCCCTCCTGTACCAGCAACAGGTAAAACTAACAGGTCGTGAGATTGGTAATGTACGGGTGACAGACCTGATACCCATTGTGATTCCCCCAATGAGTGAAATGCTGATTTGGTGTAGGGCAGCAATAGGTCTCAAGGGACAGAACTACCAGGCGGTAGTAGAGCCCATCAACTCAGAACACAGACCTACACTCTTAACTGCTAGAGGGGGAGTTGATGTGCGCAATGGGAGGGTACCCGTACACCTCCTAAATTGTGGGGAGGAGGAAGTTAAATTGCCACGATATGCCACTGTTGCCAGACTGTATACTGTAAATAATGATGCCATACACACAGTGGAATCCTTGACCCCACCGGATACAGTGGAGGACAATGACTCCGAAGCTCAGCTGGAGGAATGGTGTCAACAGCTCCATGTTGGGACTGACGCCACTCCTGTCCATCAGAAACATGGTGTTTACAGAGTGGTTCAGGAATATGAACAGGTGTTTAGTAAACACCCACTTGATTTTGGAAGGGTTAAAGGGGTACAACACCACATACCTACCGGTAACCATCCACCCATTAAAGAGCGTTACAGACCCATACCACCAGCACATTACCAAAAAGCCAAAGAAATGTTGCATGACATGAAAAAGGCAGGGGTAGTAAGGGATAGCTGTAGTCCCTGGGCAGCTCCCCTGGTCCTGGTCAGAAAGAAGGACGGTAGCATGAGGATATGTGTAGATTATAGACAAATTAATCGAATAACACATAAAGATGCATACCCTTTGCTCCGTATAGAGGAATCCCTGGCTGCACTAAAATCTGCCAATTATTTCTCTACATTGGATCTCACTAGCGGGTACTGGCAAGTCTCTGTTGCTGAGGAAGACCGGGAGAAGACAGCCTTCACCACCCCGATGGGATTATGTGAATTCAACAGCATGCCATTTGGACTCTGCAATGCACCTGGAACGTTCCAGAGGTTGATGGAGTGTTGCTTGGGACACCGGAACTTTGAGACAGTGCTGCTATACCTGGATGACGTTATCGTGTACTCAAGGACGTATGAAGACCATCTGAAGCACCTGGCGGAGGTATTTGAGGCATTGTACCGGTATGGGATGAAACTAAAACCTTTTAAGTGCCACCTGCTCAAACAGAAGGTTCAGTACCTGGGACACGTAGTCAGCTCAGAGGGAGTAGCACCAGACCCAGAAAAGGTCACTGCCATCCAGAAGTGGCCTGAACCAAGGAACATCAAAGAGGTACGTCAATTTCTGGGACTGGTCGGGTACTACAAGAGGTTCATTAAGGACTATACCAAAAAGGCAACACCTCTACAAGATCTCCTGGTAGGACAGTCCAAAAGAGGTAAAAGTCCCCCATTCCAGTGGGGCAAAGAGCAGACTGAGTCCTTTGCATCAATGAAGGAAGTCCTAACTGGTGAGGAAATCCTGGCTTACCCCGACTACAGCCAACCTTTCCTGTTGTACACCGAAGCCAGCAACGAGGGACTGGGAGCTGTGTTGTCCCAGAAGCAAAACGGCAGAGAAAAGGCAATTGCCTATGCCAGTAGGAAGCTTCGCCCTACTGAGAGGAACCCGGAGAATTACAGTTCCTTCAAGTTGGAGTTCCTGGCCTTGGTCTGGGCTATCACTGAAAGATTCAAGCATTACCTAGCCTCAACTAAATTTACAGCCTTTACCAACAATAACCCCTTGACACACCTGGAGACAGCCAGGTTGGGAGCCATGGAACAGTGTTGGGTGGTCAGGTTGTCGAATTATCAGGTCACAATCAAGTACTGGGCAGGTCACAAGAACACCAATGCTGATGCCCTGTCAAGAATGCCCCACCAGTCGGACACCGAGGATGAAGTGGATGACCTAGAAGAAATTGAATTACCTGCTTTCCACAGAAGCGGAATGGTCCATGAGCAACAAGCCTCCAGAAGACATCATGGTAAGACGCTAAATTCTTTACCTCATCACATCTGGAAGGAGACCCAGGACAGTGACCCGGTTGTCAGCCTCATCAAAGGACTGATAACCCAAGAAGGTTCTCGCCTGGAGAAGGATGCTCCTCCACAAGCCAAACACCTGTGGAATGAGAGAAGCTGGCTGTTCATCTGCAGAGAAAAGCTGTGCAGGAGGTATGTCAACCCTAAAACCCATGAAATGGTGTGGCAGATTGTAGTGCCCAGGACGGATATCCAGATGGTGCTAGAGGCCTACCATGACCAACCAGGTCATTTTGGCTGGAAGAAGCTGGAAACCCTGCTGAAGGACCGATTCTATTGGGTTGGAATGCGGCGTTCCATAGAAAGGTGGTGCCGGAATTGTGGGCCCTGTAGCCTCAAAAGGAAAGACTACGGCAGCCAGAAAGCACCCTTGCAGACCATCAAAACAACCCAACCCCTGGAGATTGTCGCTCTAGATCACGTCAAACTGTCACCCAGCAGATCAGGCTATTCCTATGCCCTGACAATGGTGGATCACTATTCCCGGTTCCTGGTGGTAGCCCCTGTCAAGGATCTGACAGCAGAAACGGCAGCAAGAATGTTCCAAGCCTACTTCTGCAGACCCCATGGATATCCGGACAAGGTGCTAACAGATCACGGCCCTGCTTTTGAAGCTGAGCTATTCAAGGAATTCTGTCACCTGTATGGATGCAAGAAGATCCGGACTACGCCATATCATCCGCAAACCAACGGTATGTGCGAGAAAATGAATAACATCGTTATAGACCTGTTAAAAACCCTACCTTTGGAAGAGAGGAACCAGTGGCCAGACAAACTACCTGACCTAGTGGACCTGTATAACCACATACCTGTGAGTTCTACTAATTGTACCCCAGCGTACCTCATGAGAGCAAGACCTGGAAAATTGCCCATGGACCTGGAACTCGGAGTGGTAGAACCTGCTGCAGATATGTCCACTGAAGATTGGGACACAAGTCGGCAAGAGCAGTACAGGAAAGTACAGGCCTGTGTTGAAGACAGCCTAAACAAGGTGAGGGAAAGACAAGAAGATCAGTATAACAAGCATGCACCAGCAGAACCCTTGGCGCCCAGAGAAATAGTGCTAAAGCGGAAAAGAAGAGGTCACAAGCTCGATGACCAGTGAGAAAGTGAGCCCTACACAGTGTTAGATTCCAAATTTGACAACACCAAAACCTGCCTGATCAGCAAGGATGGAGGTAAGACAACCGCAACAGTCTCAAGAGACCACTTGAAATTGTGCCCAGGTCTACTGAAGACTAGTGTTGAGCCACCCCCGTAGTGCTCGAGTTCGGTTCGGTTCGTCGAACGCCCGTGTGTTCGCCGAACTCTTCGTCGAACTGTTCGTCGAACACCTTCGAACACCGTTAAAACCAATGGCAGGCAAACAAAAACACATAGAAACACATAGAAAACACCTTCAAAGGTGTCCAAAAGCTGACAAACTGCTCAGAAGACACAACTAACACATGGAAAAGTGACAAGTACATATAGTCATGTGAAAAGAAAAGAGGTGGAGGAGTAAAAGGAGGGGGAGACACAGATATAGGCATGTCATGCCCTTCTAAAATCCAAAAAGTGAGAAGCCGACACGTTCAGTCCGCTCCTGCCCGTGCCACCTCCGCGTCGCCGGGTTTGTGCCAGAGCCGCGGTGAACCCTGACGGCCAGCCCCCCTCTCCCAATACTGGTGCCTGTCCGCTGGTGGGTCGAGCGAGCCCCCCTGTGGTGGAGGCAGCTCTAAGCTTTTTAATTTAAATTGTCTCTCTAATTTGAATGAATACACTTTAAATCCATTTACAAGGATCTATTGGAGGGCAAGTCTCATGCCAGCAGCCGCGTAATTCCAGCTCCAGTAGCGTCCACTAAAGCTGCTGCAGTTAAAAAGCTTTTATAAAGATCGAGCTCGGCTGTCCACCGCAAGGCATCCTACTGCCAGTCCCAGCCCCTATGCCTTGGGGTGCCTCCTGATGCTCTTCACTGAGTATCCCGTGGTCCCGAAGCATTTCCTTTGAAAAAATTAAGTGTCCAAACAACAGGTGGTGTAGCTTGCTTAACAGCCGGGATAATCCGCTGACTAGCAGACACTGCTACTAGGCACAAAGTATTTCCTGGGCTAGATGCAGTTAAAAATTTGTAATTAGATACTCTCGTTGGATGCTGAGAAAGCATTCCATAGAGTCTCCTGTCACGCCATATATGATTCTCTTAAAAAGCTTGGGGTAGGGGTCTAGGGGACCCTTTTATAGCCAAAATCACGGCCCTGTATCGCAATACGTCACCTAGGCTGAAGATAAATGGAACTGTAGCACCCTGAGGGCTCGGTTGCTACAGAGGTATTGCACCTCACCCAGAGGTGTGATATCTCACTCTCAGGTAATGATGTAGTGTGGATCAGGACCCAACACCTGCATGCATTACACCACATTGCCGTGGGGCAGGGCGACCAATATGCCCCTGAGATGGGCACGACAGTCCCTGTCCCTGGCTGGAGTGGGGGGAGGGAACACTGAGGAAGGGGAACCCTGTAGTGCAGGAGCAGGGAGGAAGCAGTTCCTGGGTGCATTGAGAAGGGAGTATAAAAGGTGGGCACCATCTTAGTTCAGTGCAGAGAAGTCTGAGCAGAAGTGGCAGGGAGCAGGGGCTCTGCATGAGCTCTGCTCCGGAGGCGGGCCTAGTAACAGAGGCCCAGGCCTGGAAGAGGGAGAAGGAAGGAAGAGGAGCGGAGAAGGCTCCAGGAATGAGGAACGAAGGGATCCCAGGGGTGCGGACGGGCGAGTCGCCACCGCACGCCCGAATCCACCTGCGTGGAGGGGTCAGGCCAAAGGGGAGACCGGTCCCCGAAACTAGTGGAGGCAGGAAACGACCCTCAGCTAGAAACAGGAGGCTGTGACATTTTATGTGGCGCAGCCCCTCGCTACACCCGCTAGGAAGGCACCACATAGGGTCAGGGAAACTGGCGCCAAGTTTACCAAGAGGAGGCCCGAGGCAGCCGGACAGAAGGGTTGGTAAGAAAGGCCAGACAAAGGACACACAAAGGGGGTCCTGTGAAGCGCTCCAAAGTTATCTGGGAGTTGTCTGAGCCCCTCACCTGGTGAGCACAGTACGACGTGGGCAGCCGTTACCTGCAGACGTGGTCTGGATAATAAGAACTGTGAGTAAAGGCCCTGGACTGCATCACTGACTCCGTGTCATTACTGCTGCTGCCCTGCACCATCACCCCCATCCTCCGCATACACTGCCCTGAGGCTATACTCCTCCCGTGGGGAGTTATGCTACGCTCTGCTGCACCCACAACACCAGCCTCAGCGGTCTGCCCTGGAGCGGCGGTTCACTCTGACCGCAATCCACGGGTGGCGTAGTCGGACATTTAAACATCAAAACCACATAAATAGTTCCGCCACTGGTTTGACCGCCCTGAGCCACGGAACCGGGTCGCCGCCACGGAGACTACAACCACCAGCATCCACCAAAAAGGGTCCGGCTCCGGGTGTCCCAAGGCCCAGGGGGCGCGTCAGAACATTTTCATCACCTTTCACAATCACCAATGGGACAAGGCAGGGATGTTCTCTGTCCCCTCTCTTATATATCCTAGTGACGGAGCACCTGCTCTCATCAATTCGCCATAACCCCAATATTAGGTGGATTGAGGTGGGAGGCACAGAGTACAAGTGCTCTCTATTTGCTGATGATGTCCTAGTATATATCACTCAATCACATATATCCATCCATGCTGTTATGGCTGAAATAGATCACTTTGTTACATGGTCAAATTTTAAAATCAATGCAGCGAAGTCTGAGGCCCTCGATGTCTCCCTCCCCAAATCCATATAGGATTCCATCCAGTCCAACTTTCCCTTTGCCTGGCCCTCACAGGGTATCAAATACTTAGGAATTCCTATTCATAGAGACCTCTCCCATCTATGTTATCTTAATTTTGGGCCCTTTATTGAACAACTCCATACAGACCACGGTTGGCAAGTTAGAACTGTAAGATTCACTACGTGAACCACTGGTGTTTTGTGGAAAAGCACATGTACACTGTGTTCCAAATTATTATGCAAAAAGTGTTTAGGAGTGATAAGGGAAGAATTTGTTTGTTTGTCAGTTAAACTCATTGATGGTGATGTGTGTCAGGGCTCTTTATATCACTGTAAGCAATTGCAGACACCTGTGCTAATTAGTTTGGCAGGTGTGTCCAATGAAAGGCAAGACTACTTAAGAAGGCTGTCTCACATTATTAAGCAGCCTACATTTTCTGCCAAAATGGGAAAGAAAAAGGATGTGTCGGCTGCTGAGAAGCAACAAATTGTGGAGTGTTTAGGTCAAGGCATGACTACAATCAACATTGTGCGATGATCAGGATGAAGTGTCTTGGCATTCAAGAAGTATGTAGCTGATTCACAGTACACACGTGTGCGTGCTGATAAGGGCAAATTGAGGACTCTTTCCTACAGGCAATTACGTCAGGTTGAAAGAGCAGCAGCAAAAAAGCCTTGTCATAGCAGCAGACAAGTTTTTGAAGCTGCTGGTGCCTCCAACGTCCCCCGAACAACAAGATGCAGGGTCCTTCAGAGGTTTGCAGCTGTGCATACGCCATCCTGTCGACCTCCTCTATCCACTTCACACAAGCAGAAACGGCTCCAGTGGGCCAAACATTACATGAAGACTGATTTCAAAACTGTTTTGTTCACGGATGAGTGCCGTGCAGCGCTCGATGGTCCAGATGGATGGAGTGGAGGATGGCTGGTTGATGGACACCCCACGCAAACACGGCTACAGCGCCAACAAGGAGGAGGTGGAGTAATGTTTTGGGCTGGAATCATGGGGAGAGAGATTGTCGGCCCCTTTAGGATCCCTGAAGGCGCTAAAGATGAACTCCATAATGTATGTGGATTTTCTCAAACAGCACTTCCTGCCATGGTTCAAGAAGAAGAACCGTGTATTTCACAGCAAGATCATTTTTTTGCACGATAATGCACCATCTCATGCTGCACATAAAACATCTGCATCTCTGGCTGATATGGGCATAAAAGGGGACAAACTTATGGTGTGACCCCCATGCTCCCCTGACCTCTACCCCATTCAGAACCTTTGGAGCATCATTAAAAGGAGTGTCTATGATGGCGGGAGGCAGTTCACATCTAAGCAACAGCTCTGGGAGGGTATTCTGTCCTCATGCAAAACAATTGAAGCAGAAACCATCCAAAACCTGACAAATTCAATGGACGAGAGAGTTCAGAAGCTCCTTTCGAACAAGGGGTCCTATGTGAAAATGTAACATCACCTAGACTAAAGTTTTGAGTTGAAAACTGTTTGATTTCAGTTTCTAACAACCTGCTAATGCTTATAATTTCAAAAATGACCATTTTTTTGGTCTTTATTAAAATGAAAAGGTTGATCGAAAAGTTTGGGGGATCTAAGAGTGTGGCAACCCAGTAGTCATGATTACTTCGAATTCTGACAATATGAGGGTCATGCTGCAGGTAGTGCAGCAAGAAGGCACTTATGTGTCTTGCGCATCTCGGAGCCCCAAAATTATTTTCCGAGCTAGATGAAGCTAAAAATTATTATTAATTTTAAATCTGGTGAAGCTTTAGTATAGATGGCCTAATAGGATCAGTGCTGCACACTGCTACAAAGCCCAAATTATTTTCCAGTCAAGATACAGATAAACATGATTAGTAATTTTAAATCTGGTGGAGCTTATTATAGATGGCCTAATAGAATCAGTGCTGCACACTGCTACAAAGCCCAAATTATTTTCCAGCCAAGATACAGATAAACATGATTAGTAATTTGAAAGCTTAAAACGGTTGGTAGGGTGATTTTAACCAATCATCAAGCTTTTACTCTCCCCAGGATGACACAGGGGTAGAAAAGTCGTTTCGGATCCATGATTTGTTCATCTTTATGAACGTGAGTCTGTCTACATTATCAGTGGAGAGCCGCGTGCGCTTATCTGTCAGCACACCACCAGCAGCGCTGAACACACGTTCAGACAGAACGCTGGCTGCGGGGCATGACAAGATCTCCAAGGCGTAAGTGGCTAGCTCCGGCCATTTATCCAGATTGGAAGCCCAAAAAGAGCAAGGGTCCAGTGACACAGTCATGGCTTCAATGTTTACTTGGAGATACTCCTGTACCATCGTCTCTAGGCGTTGACTATGTGTCAGACTTCTTGTCTCCTGTGGCCTTGCAAAGGATGGGCTAAAAAAGTGGTGAAATGATTCCGCAAAATTGATGTTACCAGCAGATACTGTGGTTCTGTTACGGTTTGAGTGCTGAACACTTGACGGTCCCACGGTTGGCAAGTTGGAACTGTGAGATTCACTACGTGCACCACTGGTATTTTGTGGAAAAGCACATGTAAGATTCTGCAATAGTCTCTGCTGATACTCCTGCATGCGTGCATCCCTTTCTATGGCAGGAATAATTTCTGCAAATTTACTTTTGTACCGGGGATCTAACAGTGTGGCAACCCAGTAGTCAGGATTATTTCTAATTCTCACAATTCGAGGGTCATGTTGCAGGTAGTGCAGCAAGAAGGCACTCATGTGTGTTGCGCATCCAGGAGCACCAAGTCCCTGTTGTGTTGGTGGCGAGGTAACAATCATGCTTCCTTCCTCTGTCCTCTCCCCCCAACCTCGCACAACAGAAATGTGATCAAGGTCTCCCTCATCTGATGAGTCTTCCATCAGTTCGTCCTCCACTTCTTCCTGGGCTCCTGCACCTTCCTCACTAGTTTGGCTGCTACCATGCGCCCTGGTAAAACCATCTCCCCCACCCTCACATGCCTGCCGCCTTGGTGCTGCCGACCGTCTGGACCTTGCAGATGTTAGCCCTTCCGCATACAACTCCTCCTCCTCTACTTCCTCCACCTCCTCTTGTGCCACCACCTGACTCCGAATTCTGTTTAACATGTGCTCCAGCATGTAAATCACCGGAATAGTCATGCTGATAATGGCATCGTCAGCATTAAACATCTTCATCGCCATTTCAAAACTGTGCAGAAGGGTGCATAGGTCCCTGATCTGAGACCACTCCTCCAGCGTGATTTGCCCCACCTCTGGATCTCGTTGGCCCAGGCTATACGTCAGAACGTATTGCACCAGGGCTTGTCGGTGCTGCCACAGTTGCTGCAACATGTGCAGAGTTGAATTCCACCGGGTAGGCACATCGCATTTTAGCCGGTGAAGTGGCAGGCCCAACGACTTCTGTAGAGATGTAAGTCGCTGAGCTGCGGGATGCGAACGGCGGAAGTGAGCACACAGCGACCGTGCCCTCTGCAGAAGGCCATCTAGTCTGGGATAGTGGGCTAAAAATTGCTGGACAACCAGGTTCAACACGTGAGCCATACAAGGCACGTGTGTGACATTGCCCCGGCGAAGGGCCGCACCCAGGTTTGCAGCATTGTCGCACACGGCCTTCCCTGGTTTCAGGTCCAGTGGAGACAACCATTCATGAAATTGGTTCTCCACAGCTGACCACAACTCCTCAGCTGTGTGACTCACATTTCCCAGACATTTCAATGTAAAAACCGCCTGATGACGTTGAGCCCTACTGCCAGCATAGTAAGGAGGTGTGCAGGATCCCTTCTGCGCAGTTAGAAAGCTTGTGGCATGACCAGACAGGCTTTGGGTGCAGGTGGAAGACCGAGAGGAGGTTGAGGAGGCAGAAGCAGTGGAGGAACTTTGACATAAAGAGGATTGACGCACAACTCGTGGGGACGGCAAGACTTGGACAGCAGCCCCTTGTCCTGCTGTCACCATAGTTACCCAGTGCCCAGTCAGCGACATGTAACGCCCCTGTCCATGCCTACTCGTCCAAGTGTCTGTGGTGAAATGCACCCTGTCACACACAGAGTTTCTCAAAGAAGCGGTGATGTTGTGTGCGACATGCTGGTGGAGCGCAGGCACACCTTTCTTTGAGAAGTAGTGCCGACTGGGCATCTGGTACTGGGGCACTGCGACGGACATAAGGTCTCGAAAATCCTCTGTGTCCACCAGGCGGAAAGGCAGCATTTCTGTAGCCAAGAGCTTGCAGATGGTGAAATTCAACCTCTTAGCTTTCTCATGGCTAGGAGGAAATGGTCTTTTACTTGTCCACATCTGAGGGACCGAGGGCTGGCTATTGTGTTTAGACAGGGTTGATAAGGGTGTCCCCGGCAAACTGCCGGTCTGTGAGGAAGATGCAGGCGGACATGTTAGGTTGCCTTGATCCAAAGGTGGTGCTATCGATGTCGGACAGCGCTCAACACCAGCTGGTGTTACCACCTCCAAAGAAAATGATGACCTGCCAATCACGCTGGCTGTTGCGGGTAAAGAGGTGGCAGGTCTGCGCCCCAAAACAGATGTGACTGCTGTCCCCCCAGTCACAGAGGATGAAGAGGCCGCGGATGCACAAGATATGGCAGACGGTGGTTGGCCCGGCCAGCTAGGCCGCATTGTAGCACACTGAGCTTCCCACTGCAACTTATGCTTCATGTCCATGTGCCGGTTCATGCATGAAGTACTCAATCTATGTATTTTTTGGCCTCTACTTAGCTTTTGCTGACAAATGTTACAGATAACACGAGTTGGGTCATCTTTATCGATCTGAAAAAATGCCCAGGCTATGCAAGGCTTAGCACCCATGCGACCTGAAGAGCCACCACGACTTGTGGTGAGAGGCAGAGTTGTGTTTGAGGATGCAGTTGTTGACGTGCTTCCAGTACTACGTCTCTGTCCAGGAAGGCGCAACCTGACCTCGTCGTCACTAGCATCTTCCTCCACCTCCTCTGCTGACCTCATCTCTTGGCTGACTGTGGGTTGACAGTAAGTGGGATCTCCAACCTCATCATCATCACCCTGTGCGTTATCACACCCGTCGTCCTCAGAGCCAACCTGTTCCTGCCCTGACAAGAAACTAAAGTTGTCGCTCCAATCAGGTATTTGAGTCTTATCATCGTCTTCCTCATTGTCTCCACCAACAGGAGTTACAGTTTGGGAATGAGGGTCTACATTATGGTCAGAACCTTCTGCGTCTGGTCCTGGATCCGACTCATAAAGATTCTGGGCATCAGTGCAGATCATTTCCTCGTCTGGATTCACAGAAGCGCTGGAGTCGACCTCTGATTCCCAGGCTATAGTATGAGTAAACAGCTCTGCAGACTCAACCATCTGTTCTACCTCATACTCAGATGGGCAGCTGGAGATTTGGGAGCTGTGAGGAAGCAAGTGCGATTGGGGTGACACCTTTGAGGACTGGAGTATTTGTGATGTTGAAGTTGATGTGGAGGAGAGCCCACTTAAAGGAGCACTTGATATCCGTTGAAGCACCTGCTGTTTTTGTGCCTCATCTGGAATTTGTAGCGATTGGCGTGGCTGTAAGAAAGGGATCTTATCACATTGTCCGCTAAAACAAGTAGACATTTTAGTTTGGCTGGAAGATGGTCTTTCTTCTGCAGATGTTACTGTTGCTTTAACACCTACCCCACGGACACAACATTTTTTCCCCTTCCCAACATGCCTATTCCCCTTTCCACCAGCAGCAGGCCTTTTTCCACTCATTTTGGTGGTTAACTAATTCACAACTCTGGAGTTGTTTGCACAAAAAAACAATGGATGGGAACCGAGCAGAGCTGAGTGGCCAAACTGTGGTATTAGGCCAAAACTATTGGCTGGGTTAGATGCAGAAAAAAATTATATTCAATTTGCAACCTGATGGAGGTCAGTATAGATGGACTAATAGAACAAGTCCCACACACAGCTAGAAGCCCAAATATTTTTTCAGAGGTAGATGCAGAAAAATTTTTTATTCAGTTTGCAACCTGATGGAGGTCTGTATAGATGGATTAATAGAACAAGTCCCACACACAGCTACAAGCCCAATATTTTTTCAGAGGTAGATGCAGAAAAAAAATATATTCAGTTTGCAACCAGATGGAGGTCAGTATAGATGGACTAATAGAGAAAGTCCCACACACTGCTAGAAGGCCAAATATTTTTTCAGAGCTAGATGCAGATAAAAATTATTTTTAATTTGCAACCTGATGGAGGTCAGTATAGATGGACTAATAGAGAAAGTCCCACACACTGCTAGAAGGCCAAATATTTTTTCAGAGCTAGATGCAGATAAAAATTATATTCAATTTGCAACCTGATGGAGGTCAGTATAGATGGACTAATAGAACAAGTCCCACACACAGCTAGAAGCCCAAATATTTTTTCAGAGGTACTGTAGATGCAGATAAAAATTATTTTTAATTTGCAACCTGATGGAGGTCAGTATAGATGGACTAATACAACAAGTCCCACACACAGCTAGAAGCCCAATATTTTTTCAGAGGTAGATGCAGATAAAAATATATTCAGTTTGCAACCTGATGGAGGTCAGTATAGATGGAGTAATAGAACAAGTCCCACACACAGCTAGAAGCCCAAATATTTTTTCAGAGGTAGATGCAGATAAAAATTATTTTTAATTTGGAACCTGATGGAGGTCAGTATAGATGGACTAATAGAGAAAGTCCCACACACTGCTAGAAGGCCAAATATTTTTTCAGAGCTAGATGCAGATAAAAATTATATTCAATTTGCAACCTGATGGAGGTCAGTATAGATGGACTAATAGAGAAAGTCCCACACACTGCTAGAAGGCCAAATATTTTTTCAGAGCTAGATGCAGATAAAAATTATATTCAATTTGCAACCTGACGGAGGTCAGTATAGATGGACTAATAGAACAAGTCCCACACACAGCTAGAAGCCCAAATATTTTTTCAGAGGTACTGTAGATGCAGATAAAAATTATTTTTAATTTGCAACCTGATGGAGGTCAGTATAGATGGACTAATAGAGAAAGTCCCACACACTGCTAGAAGGCCAAATATTTTTTCAGAGCTAGATGCAGAAAAAAATTATATTCAGTTTGCAACCTGATGGAGGTCAGTATAGATGGACTAATAGAGAAAGTCTCACACACTGCTAGAAGGCCACATATTTTTTCAGAGCTAGATGCAGATAAAAATTATATTCAATTTGCAACCTGATGGAGGTCAGTATAGATGGACTAATAGAACAAGTCCCACACACAGCTAGAAGCCCAAATATTTTTTCAGAGGTACTGTAGATGCAGATAAAAATTATTTTTAATTTGCAACCTGATGGAGGTCAGTATAGATGGACTAATACAACAAGTCCCACACACAGCTAGAAGCCCAATATTTTTTCAGAGGTAGATGCAGATAAAAATATATTCAGTTTGCAACCTGATGGAGGTCAGTATAGATGGAGTAATAGAACAAGTCCCACACACAGCTAGAAGCCCAAATATTTTTTCAGAGGTAGATGCAGATAAAAATTATTTTTAATTTGGAACCTGATGGAGGTCAGTATAGATGGACTAATAGAGAAAGTCCCACACACTGCTAGAAGGCCAAATATTTTTTCAGAGCTAGATGCAGATAAAAATTATATTCAATTTGCAACCTGATGGAGGTCAGTATAGATGGACTAATAGAGAAAGTCCCACACACTGCTAGAAGGCCAAATATTTTTTCAGAGCTAGATGCAGATAAAAATTATATTCAATTTGCAACCTGACGGAGGTCAGTATAGATGGACTAATAGAACAAGTCCCACACACAGCTAGAAGCCCAAATATTTTTTCAGAGGTACTGTAGATGCAGATAAAAATTATTTTTAATTTGCAACCTGATGGAGGTCAGTATAGATGGACTAATAGAGAAAGTCCCACACACTGCTAGAAGGCCAAATATTTTTTCAGAGCTAGATGCAGAAAAAAATTATATTCAGTTTGCAACCTGATGGAGGTCAGTATAGATGGACTAATAGAGAAAGTCTCACACACTGCTAGAAGGCCACATATTTTTTCAGAGGTAGATGCAGAAAAAAATATATTCAGTTTGCAACCTGATG
This sequence comes from Phyllobates terribilis, assembly GCF_046119375.1. Classification (NCBI taxonomy): domain Eukaryota; kingdom Metazoa; phylum Chordata; class Amphibia; order Anura; family Dendrobatidae; genus Phyllobates; species Phyllobates terribilis. The sequence continues at coordinate 613,568,719 of NW_027362762.1, forward strand.
GAGGTCAGTATAGATGGACTAATAGAACAAGTCCCACACACAGCTAGAAGCCCAATATTTTTTCAGAGGTAGATGCAGAAAAAAATATATTCAGCTTGCAACCTGATGGAGGTCAGTATAGATGGACTAATACAACAAGTCCCACACACAGCTAGAAGCCCAATATTTTTTCAGAGGTAGATGCAGAAAAAAATATATTCAGTTTGCAACCTGATGGAGGTCAGTATAGATGGACTAATACAACAAGTCCCACACACAGCTAGAAGCCCAATATTTTTTCAGAGGTAGATGCAGAAAAAAATATATTCAGTTTGCAACCTGATGGAGGTCTGTATAGATGGACTAATAGAACAAGTCCCACACACAGCTAGAAGCCCAATATTTTTTCAGAGGAAGATGCAGAAAAAAATATATTCAGTTTGCAACCTGATGGAGGTCAGTATAGATGGACTAATACAACAAGTCCCACACACAGCTAGAAGCCCAATATTTTTTCAGAGGTAGATGCAGAAAAAAATATATTCAGTTTGCAACCTGATGGAGGTCTGTATAGATGGATTAATAGAACAAGTCCCACACACAGCTAGAAGCCCAATATTTTTTCAGAGGTAGATGCAGAAAAAAATATATTCAGTTTGCAACCTGATGGAGGTCAGTATAGATGGATTAATAGAACAAGTCCCACACACTGCTAGAAGGCCAAATATTTTTTCAGAGCTAGATGCAGATAAAAATTATATTCAATTTGCAACCTGATGGAGGTCAGTATAGATGGACTAATAGAACAAGTCCCACACACAGCTAGAAGCCCAAATATTTTTTCAGAGGTACTGTAGATGCAGATAAAAATTATTTTTAATTTGCAACCTGATGGAGGTCAGTATAGATGGACTAATACAACAAGTCCCACACACAGCTAGAAGCCCAATATTTTTTCAGAGGTAGATGCAGAAAAAAATATATTCAGTTTGCAACCTGATGGAGGTCAGTATAGATGGAGTAATAGAACAAGTCCCACACACAGCTAGAAGCCCAAATATTTTTTCAGAGGTAGATGCAGATAAAAATAATTTTTAATTTGGAACCTGATGGAGGTCAGTATAGATGGACTAATAGAGAAAGTCCCACACACTGCTAGAAGGCCAAATATTTTTTCAGAGCTAGATGCAGATAAAAATTATATTCAATTTGCAACCTGATGGAGGTCAGTATAGATGGACTAATAGAGAAAGTCCCACACACTGCTAGAAGGCCAAATATTTTTTCAGAGCTAGATGCAGATAAAAATTATATTCAATTTGCAACCTGATGGAGGTCAGTATAGATGGATTAATAGAACAAGTCCCACACACTGCTAGAAGGCCAAATATTTTTTCAGAGCTAGATGCAGATAAAAATTATATTCAATTTGCAACCTGATGGAGGTCAGTATAGATGGACTAATACAACAAGTCCCACACACAGCTAGAAGCCCAATATTTTTTCAGAGGTAGATGCAGAAAAAAATATATTCAGTTTGCAACCTGATGGAGGTCAGTATAGATGGAGTAATAGAACAAGTCCCACACACAGCTAGAAGCCCAAATATTTTTTCAGAGGTAGATGCAGATAAAAATTATTTTTAATTTGGAACCTGATGGAGGTCAGTATAGATGGACTAATAGAGAAAGTCCCACACACTGCTAGAAGGCCAAATATTTTTTCAGAGCTAGATGCAGATAAAAATTATATTCAATTTGCAACCTGATGGAGGTCAGTATAGATGGACTAATAGAGAAAGTCCCACACACTGCTAGAAGGCCAAATATTTTTTCAGAGCTAGATGCAGATAAAAATTATATTCAATTTGCAACCTGATGGAGGTCAGTATAGATGGACTAATAGAACAAGTCCCACACACAGCTAGAAGCCCAAATATTTTTTCAGAGGTACTGTAGATGCAGATAAAAATTATTTTTAATTTGCAACCTGATGGAGGTCAGTATAGATGGACTAATAGAGAAAGTCCCACACACTGCTAGAAGGCCAAATATTTTTTCAGAGCTAGATGCAGAAAAAAATTATATTCAGTTTGCAACCTGATGGAGGTCAGTATAGATGGACTAATAGAGAAAGTCTCACACACTGCTAGAAGGCCACATATTTTTTCAGAGGTAGATGCAGAAAAAAATATATTCAGTTTGCAACCTGATGGAGGTCAGTATAGATGGACTAATAGAACAAGTCCCACACACAGCTAGAAGCCCAATATTTTTTCAGAGGTAGATGCAGAAAAAAATATATTCAGTTTGCAACCTGATGGAGGTCAGTATAGATGGACTAATACAACAAGTCCCACACACAGCTAGAAGCCCAATATTTTTTCAGAGGTAGATGCAGAAAAAAATATATTCAGTTTGCAACCTGATGGAGGTCAGTATAGATGGACTAATACAACAAGTCCCACACACAGCTAGAAGCCCAATATTTTTTCAGAGGTAGATGCAGAATAAAATATATTCAGTTTGCAACCTGATGGAGGTCTGTATAGATGGATTAATAGAACAAGTCCCACACACAGCTAGAAGCCCAATATTTTTTCAGAGGAAGATGCAGAAAAAAATATATTCAGTTTGCAACCTGATGGAGGTCAGTATAGATGGACTAATACAACAAGTCCCACACACAGCTAGAAGCCCAATATTTTTTCAGAGGTAGATGCAGAAAAAAATATATTCAGTTTGCAACCTGATGGAGGTCTGTATAGATGGATTAATAGAACAAGTCCCACACACAGCTAGAAGCCCAATATTTTTTTCAGAGGTAGATGCAGAAAAAAATATATTCAGTTTGCAACCTGATGGAGGTCAGTATAGATGGATTAATAGAACAAGTCCCACACACAGCTAGAAGCCCAATATTTTTTCAGAGGTAGATGCAGAAAAAAATATATTCAGTTTGCAACCTGATGGAGGTCAGTATAGATGGACTAATACAACAAGTCCCACACACAGCTAGAAGCCCAATATTTTTTCAGAGCTAGATGCAGAAAAAAATTATATTCAATTTGCAACCTGATGGAGGTCAGTATAGATGGACTAATAGAATGATGCTATGCCCAAAAGATTTTACTTCACTAGGTGCAGTAAAAAAATTGGTATTCTATACACAGGTGGTATGTCTTGCAACACAGATAGGCTACTCCACTGACTAACACACTCTGCAATAGGCCAAAAAGGATTAGCTTTGCTAGATTCAGCCAAATGCTGTGAAAAAAACTTGCACAGCACTGGCACAGACCTGCCTGGCAAAAACTGATAGGAACTGATGTAACCTAGTCCTGAAAAGGACTGCAATTACAATTAGTCTTTACTCCCACAATCTATCTATTTAAGAGCACAGACCTGCCTGATAAAAGTCGTAGGAAATGCTGTAACCTAGTCCTTAAAAGGACTGCAATCACAACTATTCCCTACTCCCAAGCTATCTGTAGATTTGTGCGAAAATTGGCTTGAAATTAACAAGGTATAGCGCACACAGCAACAGCGGTGCCGTCTAACACGCAGCTGCAGCAGTGAGAAAATGGTGGCGACGGGGAAAATGGCTTGGTCTTATAGGGCAAGGACATGTGACATACACTGCCAATGACACATGCCCTTGCTTGTGTGAAAAAAAGCACTTCGCTCCGTGTGTGCGCTGCTGATAGGCTGACAGATTGCACCTCCCCACTGCAAATGCGGGAAAGAGAAAAAAAAATGGAGATCTTCATTATTCCTGCAGAGATCCATCCCCTGCCCCTCCCCCCACCCCGCTGTACACTCAAACTGCGTATTAACATTAATTTTCATCATTACTGAGAAAAAATCCAGTTATGATTTTGGTGCACGAACAGTTATCGAACATAACCTCGAACAGTCGAATTTTTCTCAAATTGTTCGTGTTCGCCGAACGGCTCGAACACCGCCCAAAACAGCTCGAATTTGAGATTGGCGAACAGTTCGAGTAGAACAACGCTCATCTCTACTGAAGACACAGGAGGAAGAAGCACCTCTTGTAATACTGGAGAAACTCAAGGAAGATGTAGTTCATACAGTTCTAGGAGACTTCCCTGCAGACTGGCCTCAACTCGATGGAGCAGTTATCATACCAGTGATACACTTCTGTCAACCACCAGAAGAGCCTCCACCGCAAGAAGAATCTGTGAGCGCCCTAGAAGAACCTGCTCAGGAACAGGAAGAGTCCCCAGTAAGAGGAGGATCACCAGTTGAAGCACAGCCTGAAGGCCCAGTACACAGTGTACTTGCCAGTCCCATAGAGAGATTGAGGCAGTTTATAATTTACCCGCACGTAGATCTGATAGGTTAATCGAGAGTGCATGCACAGACACCAGTATCACCCCAGTGCTACGAAGGTCCACACGCAGCACACAAAGCCAAATCCCTGCCAGGTATAGGAAATAAGTGCAAAGTGCCTACATTGTAAATAGTTACCCAGTTGGGTATTGCCTACTGTTATTTATTGTGTGAACTGAAAATAATGTGTTCACTTAGTTACCCATAAGGGTATAAAGACTTGTAGGCTGAGGACTGTGAGCAGCCAAAAACTGTCCATTGTAAATAGTTGCACTTATCAAAGTGCCCCCTTATTTGTTTCATATTAAAAGGACCACAGAACAAAAACCCATTTGGCATGGCCGAAGACGTGGTCCAACACCTGGATCACTTATGCCCTGTAGCCACGCCCAGGGCCTACGTTGAGGGTTTTCAGGCGGGTCCCTCATGCTGCTCTTGTTACACCTTCATCAGTGAAATGGACACCTAGTGACGGGACTTACTGTAACATTGTTATTGTTATTGTTATCGCAATTGTTACTTTTTGTTACCTTTTAAAAATGCTTCAGTCCAGGAGTACTGAATTGTACTAGGGGGGAAGGAGGCACCCTGCTACTACAGGTACCACAGGACCCAAAAGGTTGCATGGACGGACTTCTCCACAAGAGGCCCTCTCTACAAACAGACACCTCCACCCTTCCACCTCAAACCACCAGAGGGAGCCCTGTTAGGGATATATATATGGAGGGTGGAGTTAGTCAGTCAGTCAGTCAGTTGTTCAGTCAGAGTCTGAGAGCAGTGAAGACGCAGTACGTCTGCTGCTGTACTGAGGGCCCCGAGTGTGGCCGAGGCAAGGAGAAAGGAGAGAGGAGTTAAGGGGGACAGAGGAGCATCTGAAGCTCACCCCAGGACACAAGCTGGACACCAGGTCCGTGCCTACAGGGTTCTCTACACCCAGTAGGGACAACCGGCATACCAGGAGACTTCCAGACCTCTGGTTATTCTGAAGCTACCATCAATTACAGGACTAGGAACCACGAAGGCCCCAGCATCTAGGGATAGTGGTTGCCAGAGAAAAGTCCTACTACCAAGCAGTCAGGAGAGACAGCAAAACAACATAGAAGCTAGGCCAAGTTCCAGGCTGGCCAGAAGTTTAGAAAGAGGAAGACATGGACCAGGAGGGCTACAACCTGCTCACTGGGGAGAGTCCTGAAGTGCACCCTTCCTATTAAGTACCCTGGACCCTACCTGCCGTTACACCAGTAAAGGTACTGAAGCGATTCCCCTGTGTGTGTGTCCGTCATTCCCCCTGACCCGACCGGGCCATCTCTCACCTGCATCCCTTCCATCAACCCTGCCCCGGGGGCCCGCTCCACCAGTGGGGAGCAGAAACTTCCCAGCTGCCATTCCATCACTCCCCGGAGGTCTGCAGCAGTTCCGGTAACCATTACCGGGAACCACAGGTGGCGTCATGAGACAAACTGTTAACAAAACCCCTTTTAAAGAGTGACCCCAGGGTACGGGCCCGGCAGCCGACTGCCGTGACATCTCCAAGGAGGTAAAGGCCTGGGTACCGAGTCTCCCCCATATCCCCCTGGGCGAGTCAGTCACACTACTGTGCTGCGATTCTCTAGCACGAGAGAATCACAGCATAGGTGCGGAGGAGACGAAAAATCTATTATCTCCATGGCTTGACTCGGCGTATATCGGACTGCACTGGGATGACATCCGAGTGCAGTCACATGTTTCACTTGCACCCATAAACTGCAGCTCACTCGCACCAGTACAAGGCTGTTAAAAAATAAAAAATAAACGGTGCTGTTTTCACCTTCGCCGGGGCCACAGGCTGCACAGCTGACATCAGATTGGCAGCTAATCAGTGAGCACTGTGACCCTGAAGGGGCTATCCCATCTACATTGGCAGAGCTGCTGAGCTCACTGTTTGGCTGGCATTGACTGCAGTGCTGATGTCACACCAGCAACTTGGCAGAAACTTGGACCAGTGGTGAAGACTCGCCAGAGGCCTCAGTCAGTTTTCTTCTCCACTTTCTATTCTCCATGCTAAGTGTGGCACACACAGACACCCAAAACAAAGATTGAGTTCTCTTTTTATCTGATTTCAGGTGTGATTTTCATATTGCCCACAACACACCAGTTATTTGCCATAGATGAGTTTGAACGAGCATCACCAGCTTGAAACAAAGTAGTTTACCAAAGGTGTCATCAATTTTTTCTGGCCCATTTTTGGGTTTTTGTGTGAAATTATGTCCAAATTGCTATTTTTTCTTAGGTTTTTTTTGTGTTTTTCCAATACATACAAAGGAAATAAACATGTGCATAACAAACATTTGTGACTGCAATAATTTTCTGGGAGAAATATTTAATTTTCTCAAATAATTTTCAGGGTGCCAACACTTTCAACCATGACTGTATATGCACCAGTTCCAGTGTCTCTTGTGTGATGTATACAACCGTGTTGATATCTCCTATGTGACTGTACATATAACATAGGAGACACTGGGACTAGTCTATACATATCTCATTTGAGACACTGGGACAGGTATATGCATCACAGAGAAAACCCTGGGGCTAGTGCCTATACAAGTATCCATTTACGGCCTGTGGGCCAGAGGTTCCCCAGCCCTGATGTACATTATACCCAAAGGGTTCAAAAGTCGATTTTTAAAACATTAGATACTATATACACTGAAGAGCAAAAGGATAACAAGGTTTTGAAGTTTTGACTTTCAGGCTTCATATCTCACCATCCACTACTGCTTCGAACGTGAGGCTATGAACTTTCTATAGACAATCATCTTGGCTATCTCATACATAAATTGGGCTTGAAACTATTTAGCATATGATTAGTTATGCAGATTCTTGTCATGTCACTGCACTGTTATTGTTTTGGTCCTGGTGGTGGAAAAATCTTTTTCTTCCTGTATACTACAAAATGCAACCTGTTCTCACATTCCCTAATAGCTCAGTGTGTTATTAGGTTGATTTCCAAGCAAAAGGTTACTGGTTGGAATCAAGCAGCAGCCATGAAGAAAATTTCCCCCAAAAAATGAGAAACAGCATCATCCAGCTCTTTGATAGCGGTCTCATGGCCAAGGAACTTGCCAAACTGCATCATGTGAGTGCCATGACAGTTAAAAGAATACAAAATGAAGTCCATCCATCCATTCAAAACCAAAGAGGTGGCTGTCCAGGCAAATATCGGAGTCAACAAATCGGCTCATGACAAGGTCTATTAGTTCTGGAGCGACAAACACCGCAGTGGAGGTGTCTCGTATGCTTTGTAATAGTGAGATTACAGATATCCATGCAGCCCCCATGTGACGCATGTTACGCAAGTCTGGAATGGTGGCTCGAATAAAGGTGAAGAAGCCGCAACTTCAATATCATCATAAGAAGCGTTGGCTCGAGTTGGCGAAAAAGCATGAAAAGTGGTCAGTAGAAGATTGGAAACAGGTGATTTGAAGTGATGAGACTGATGGGTGCAAATGGGTCTGGGAGAAACAAAGGAAAAAGAAGCTAAAGGCTTTGGTTATTCTGGTCGCTTGTGCACCTTTTTCTACCACACTTTTTCCTTCCACTCAACTTTCCATTAATATGCTTGGATATAGCACTCTGTGAACAGCAATCTTCTTTAGCAATGACCTTTTGTGGCTTACCCTCCTTGTGCAGTGTGTCAATGACTGCCTTTTGGACATCTGTCAAGTCAGCAGTCCTCCCCATGATTGTGGAGCCTACTGAAACAGACTAAGGGACCTTTTTAAACATGTAGGAAGCCTTTGCAGGTGTTTTTTATTAATTATTCCAATTTACTGAGATAATGACTTTTGTGTTTTCATTGGCTGTAAGCCTTAATCATCAACATTAACAGAAATAAACACTTGAAATAGATCACTCTGTTTGAAATGACTCTATATAATATGAGTTTCACTTTTTGTATTGAACTGAAATAAATCAACTTTTTGATGATATTCTAATTTAGTGAGAAGCACCTGAATATGGCCTTCTATAGATGCCTCTCAGAGTAAAAAAGCTGTTTGTCTTACCTTACAGCCTTCACATGCATGCACCCCATAATGGAAGCCTGAAGCTTTGTCACCACAGATCTTGCAGTCCACATTATGCACAATTTCTTGATGCACCGGAGAACCTGGAAGTTGCTCACATGAAGAGAGAGATCTAGGTGGGATTTCTGCAATATTAAGGTGACACTTGATGTTAAATGTTTTTTTCATCAAATTACAACAGATGTGATCAAGGATGAGTGTATATAGTAACATAGTAACATAGTTTTTAAGGTTGAAGGAAGAATAAGTCCATCTAGTTCAACCCATAGCCTAACATGTTGATCCAGAGGAAGGCAAAAAAAAAAACATGTGGAAAACACAAAGCTCCACATTGGGGAAAAAAATCCTTCCTGACTCCATACGACAATCAGACTAGTTCCCTGGATCAACGCCCTATCAAGGAATCTAGTATATATAACCTGTAATATTATAGTTTTCAAGAAAGGCATCCATGTGACGCGCCCCTGGGCCTGTGTCGCGCTGCGTTGCGCACGCGGGAGCTTACCCGGAGCCGGATCTCTTGAGGGTTGTAGTCTCGTGGCGGCGAACCGGTCCACGCCCAGGGAGTCAAACTGAGCGGCGATGTACTAGCAGTAGATGGTTGGTGACTACGCCACCCGTTGAATGCAGCTATGGAGCTGCCGCTGCAGGGCAGACCGCTGAGGCCGGTGGAAGGATGGTGCAGCGTGGATGGTATAACCCCCAACGGGAGGGGTATGGCCTCAGGGCAGCCGACGTGGATGATGGGGGTAGCAGGAACCACTCAGAGACGGTGCGGTGTAGTTCAGGGTCTTTACTGGTGACAAAGATAGACCCTCCCGGAGTACTTGCTAGTGATAGGGGCCTGGTCAGTCCTTGAGCAGATGGGATCTCCCCTGGCCAGGCGGAGTTGTAGGCCTCCCCAACTAACTGTACTCTTCTGGCTACCTTGCTAGAGGCGGGAATAAGTAGCCCACGTCCCTGAGTGTACCGTGTGGTGCTCACCCGTATGGCCGGTGACTCGGGGCCTTCTAATGGCTTCCGCTCCACGATGGCGGTGCTGGTCCCACGCGTGTGACCGTGCCTTCGGGCTTCTGGGCCAGAGGACCTGAAATCCTCTGCCGGACGGTTTCTGCTGCTGGGTAGGAGTTAGTCCCCACAGCCTCGGACTCCGGGTCCGGTAAGAAATCTTCTCAGTCAGGGCGAGCTCTGTAGCTGCCAGCCCCTGACTCGTTGTAACACTGCTCCCCACAGAGCTCCTGATGTTTCTTGCTATGCTGCTTCTCTTCTCTACTCTTGTTCTGTCTTCTTTCTCCCTAACCCTGCCTCAGCCCCGGGTTTATATAGGGGAAGTCCTTCCCCTCCCAAGACTGGGCAGGAGGTGTGGCATGCACAGGATCCCTGACCAAAGGACCCCCCACCTGCTCTCAGACGTAATATCTCTATCACTGTGGCAACCAGACCCCTGGGGTGTCACATTCCCCCCTAGTGAAATTTAGTACTCCGGGACTAAACATATTTTTTTTTTTTTTTTTTTTAGAAAAACATAACAAGGTATAACAATAACAATACAATAAGAAAAACACATAAGATGGTTACGGCGTGTCCGCAACCGGGTGCAGTTTTGAAAAGCAAGGTGTCCATTTCACCAAAACAGGGAGACGTAACCAGGTAGGGGCCTGTCCTGCCCCGAGTCCTTAACAGTCTTTAGTCCATCCTGGGTTACGCTCCAACTATGTACAAGGATTCCCGGTAAATCCACCAAGGACTCCTAAAAAGAACTAGAAACACAAAATTATACACAAGCAACTATAAACAAGTAAACATTATAAGATAGCTTAAACATTTAGATCCTCCAACGTGCGGGTAGCTGGCCTCTAGTGGCCCTAGTGGACCTACGGAGCTGACTGTCTGGCCCTGAACTACAGGGTGTAGGAGCTGTCAAGGGTAAACTGGGCAGCTGTCTATGGGCCCTCTGGCTCACTAGGGGTATGGCAGGCTCACTATAAGCAGAGGGTTGATTTTCCGGGTCTGCTTGTGTAGAGTCTTCTGCCTCCTGGACTGGCTGTTCTTCCAGCTCTACCGGTTGCTCCGTAGGTTCTTGGGATGATGGTTGGAGGAAGGTGAGTACGGGTACCACAACTGCACCATTGACTTGAGTCCAAGACCGAGGGAAGTCCCCGAGCACGGTACTAACCATATCTTCCCTTTCCTCTACGGGTCGATGGTCTTCTTGTTCCTCTTCAGGGTTCCTCAGTTGTTCGGGACACTTCTTCAGGTGGTCCCGGGATACAATGGCTGTGGTTTCCCCCCGTCTTTACTGATGGTACAGACCTTCGGGTTTTCGTGGCTTGAGGGCAGTACGGTGTACGGGTCCTTCTCCCACTGGTCGTCCAACTTGTGGAGCCGTCTCTTCCTCTTCAAGACCTGCTCTCCGGGTACCAGGGGAACAGCGGGAGCATACTGGTTGTAAGTTTTCTCTTGTCTTTCCCTAGCCTGACAGAGACTTCGCTCCACGCTCTCCTGTACTCTCCGGTACTGCTGCTGCCTCTCTGTGTCCCAGTCTGTTTCTGGTGAAGTGTCCTCGGGTGTCAGGACTCCCATTTCCAGGTCAACAGGTAACTTACCAGGTCTTGCCCTCATTAGGTAAGCCGGGGTACAGTTGGTGGAACCTACCGGGATGTGGTTGTATAGGTCCACCAAATCGGGCAACTTTTCAGGCCACAGACTGCGTTCTTCCAGGGGCAACGTTTTTAGAAGATCCATCACCACCTGGTTCATTTTTTCACAAAGTCCATTAGTCTGCGGATGGTAGGGTGTCGTCCTTATCTTCCGGCAGCCATACAGATTGCAGAATTCCTGGAAGACCTCCGCTTCAAAGGCAGGTCCCTGGTCCGTCAGCACTTGGTCCGGGTACCCGTGTGGACGGCAAAAGTGCTGCTGGAAGGCTCTAGCTGCTGTTTGAGCCGTTAAGTCCTTGACGGGGACGACAACCAGAAACCGGGAGTAATGATCTACGATGGTTAACGCGTAGACGTAGCCACTTCTGCTTGGGGTCAGTTTTACATGATCCAAGGCTACCAGTTCCAACGGTTGCCGGGTGACGATGGACTGCAGGGGAGTCTTCTGGCTGGCGCGGTCCTTCCTTCTCAGGTTGCACGGGCCACAGTCTCTGCACCACTTCTCAATGGTTCCCCTCATGCCTACCCAGTGGAATCGCTCGCGCAGCAGGAACTCCAGCTTCTTCCACCCGAAGTGTCCAGCTCCGTCGTGGTATGCCTCCATCACCATGGCTGCGTCTCTTCGTGGCACCACTACTTGCCAGAGTAATTCATGCGTCCGGGAGTTAACCATTCTGTGGCACAACTTCCCTTTGTAAAGGAACAGTCGACTCTTCTCTGCCCATAGTTGTTTGGCTTCCTCCGGAGCGTCTGGTTCAAGGCGAGCCTCCGGCCGAGTCAGCATCTCCTTCACCAGTCGGACGGCAGGGTCGCTGTCTTGCGTTTCCGCCCAGTTGTAGTGAGGTAAGGGGTTCAACGTAGCAGCCTGCTTACTCCTTACCCGGTGGGAATACTGGATAGTCCCATGACGGTGGAACGCAGGGAGTTCAATTTCCTCCAGTCCCTCCGGATCTTCTCCTTCGTCCGGCAGGTTGGGCATCCTGGACAGGGCGTCCGCGTTAGTATTGGAGCGCCCTGCCCGGTATTTGATTATGAACTCGTAGTTGGACAGACGGGCCATCCACCTCTGCTCCAGGGCACCGAGTCTTGCCGTGTCCAGGTGTGTCAACGGGTTGTTATCCGTGTACACGGTGAACCGGGAAGAAGCAAGGTAATGCTTAAAGCGCTCAGTGACTGCCCATACCACGGCCAGGAACTCTAGCTTAAATGAGCTATAATTCTCGGGGTTCCTTTCGGTGGGTCGCAGTTTTCGGCTGGCGTAGGCGATTACTCGTTCTTTCCCCTGCTGGATCTGGGACAGTACGGCTCCTAGCCCGATGTTACTGGCGTCGGTGTAGAGGATGAAGGGCTGGCTATAATCCGGGTACGCCAAGATTTCATCCCCCGTGAGGGCCATCTTCAGCTGGCGGAAGGACTCTTCTTCTAGCTCTTCCCATTTGAAGGGCGGCTTCTGGTTCTTGGCCTTCCGGGACTGGCCTATCAGGAGGTCCTGCATAGGCGCTGCCTTTTTGGTGAAACCGGGAATAAACCTTCGGTAGTAGCCTACCAACCCGAGGAACTGCCGCACTTCTTTTACGCTGGAGGGGCTTGGCCATCCCTTAATTGCGGTGATCTTATCGGGGTCGGGAGCCACTCCATCAGCGCTCACCACGTGTCCCAGGTACTGCACCTTTGGTTTCAGGAGGTGACACTTGGAGGGTTTCACCTTTAGGCCGTAACTCGCCAGAGCTTCGAACACCTCCGCCAGGTGTTTCAGGTGGTCCTCATAAGTTTTGGAGTATACGATGACATCGTCCAGGTACAACAGGACCGTCTCGAAGTTTCTGTGGCCCAGACAGCACTCCATTAATCGTTGGAAGGTTCCTGGGGCGTTGCAGAGTCCGAACGGCATGCAGGTGAACTCGCTAAGTCCCATCGGGGTGGTGAATGCGGTCTTCTCCCGGTCCGCCTCTGCTACAGGAACCTGCCAGTACCCGCTAGTGAGATCCAAGGTAGAGAAGAAGTTAGCAGACCTTAAAGCAGCCAATGACTCCTCTATCCTTGGTAAGGGGTACGCATCCTTGTGTGTGATACGGTTGATTTTCCGGTAATCTACACACATCCTCATGGTGTTGTCTTTCTTTTTGACTAAAACTAGCGGGGCTGCCCAGGGGCTACAGCTATCCCGGATTACCCCAGCCTCCTTCATGTCTCTAAGCATCCCCTTGGCGTGTTGGTAATGTGCAGGGGGTACGGGTCGATACCTCTCTTTTATGGGAGGATGATCTCCCGTGGGGATGCGGTGTTCTACCCCCTTGACTCGCCCGAAGTCTAACGGGTGTTTACTAAACACTCTCTCATACTCTTGAACCACCCGGTAGACTCCCTGTTTCTGGTGGGAGGGAGTGGAGTCAGTTCCCAAGTGTAGTTGCTGACACCAATCCTCCATTACTTTCTTAGAGCCGTTACCTTCCTCCGGGTGAGATGGAGGCAAGGGTTCCACAGACTGTATAGAGTTTTGGTTGATGGTATATAATTTTGCTAGCGTGGCATACCGGGGCAGGTACACTTCCCTCTCCCCGATATTGATTATGCGAACGGGCACCCTCCCATGGCGTACATTGACCACCCCCCGTGCTGTCAAAATGGTGGGCCTACTGTCTGAGTAAACTGGTTCTACCATTGCCTGGTAATCTCTACCTCTCAGACCAATAGCTGCCCGGCACCAAATCATCATTTCGCTTTTTGGGGGCATGGCAATAGGGAAAGGGTCACACATTCTTACGCTACCAATCTCACCGCCGGAGAGTTCCACCTGTTGCCGTCGCATCAGTGCCCGGATCTCTTTCTGGAGCACTCGCTGCTCGCCGGAGCTGGCGTTCTTGGCAACCTGCTGTAGAAGGAAAATCACCTCTGCAAGACAATTCTCAATTACATTAGTTCCTAGAGTTATTTTTGGGTGGCTCTCATGTTTGTCAATGTCTACAATGATCAGTCCCTGTGCTGCCAGTTCGACTCTACCGATTTTGATGGTCACCTCTTTAAATCCGATCTGTGGCACGGGCTGGCCATTGCTGGCGATGATACTCAAGTCGTCGTCAGGGTAGCGGGTAATATCCGAGTCATTCCAGTACTGCTTAAAGAGCACCTACGGGATAGTGGTGACCTGTGACCCGGTGTCCAGTAGGGCACTCATGGGAATGCCATCCAGTACCACAGGCAAGACTGGACGTCCTCCCACATATCTGTCGCGCCAGTTCGATGGGCCTGGTGATCTTTTTCCTGGGGGTTGGCCCTCTACCCCAGGTTGTGCCCGTTTAAAGAACAGTACCTTTCCATATGTCCGGGTTGATTGCAGCGGCAGCAGATGGGTCGTCCGTCCTCGCTGTATCGGTCACTGGGTCTTCCTCTGGCCGGTGGGGTCCTCCTTGGTCGACGCCACGGGATGTCCTCCGGTCCGGATGCCAGCTGGATCTTCCCTGGGGTGGAAACCTGTAAAGACTGCACAGTTCGGGTTAGCGCAGCAACGCTCTTAGCTAGCTCTTGGACCTGATGGCGTAGGTCTGGAGCCGGGTCATTGTCCAAAGCCTGCGCATCAGCTCCCACAGGCCCTGCCGACAAGGGCGCCGCCTCCTGGTGGTAAGTGATAGCTGGGCGCCTGTGGGTCACAACGCCACCCGGTGCCGGTTCTCGGAGCACCCGGATGGCTCTGTCCTTGAACTGTGCAAAGTCCAGATGGGGATCCTGTAAAGCCATTGCCCGCAACTGGGTTCGGTGGGCATTGCAATATAAACCCTCTATAAATTGTTCAGTCAACAGCCTGTCCTCGTTTCCCACCCCATCAGGGTCGGTCTGCTTTATGGCCCTCAGGGCCTCTTGTAGGTTTAGTGCATAGTCCCTTATACTCTCATGCGCTCGCTGCTTGCACCCGTAGAATCTAAGCTTAATCTCGGCTGAGGTGCGGGTATCAAAGGTGTCCTTCAGCCGGGTTAGTATCCCTGCGACAGTCTTCCTCCCAGGTGGCCAGGATTTTACTTCCCTTTTGGCTGCCCCGGTTAGTTGGGCCACCAGGATGCTCACTTTTTGCTCTTCTGTGAGGGGGTACACCTGGAAGAGGCTATCCAGCTTTTCTCTAAAGTCATGCAGGGTATGTGACTCCCCTGAGTACTGGGGTAGCCAAGCTGCTCCCGGGATATAGGGCATGGTGAAGGGCATAACTGCAGCAGCGGTGGCGCTGGCGGGGGTTGAGGCAGTGAAGCTCTCCTCCGTATCCGACATCTTCCTCCCCCCTAGTGGACCGTGGCCTACCTTGCGATGATCCTGTTCCGTAGGCCGCGGCTCCGCAGTGGATCGTCAGGGTTGAGGACCTTCCGTCGCGCTCCGGTGACGTCGGCGTCTGCTGGGCTCCTTCCAGGACCTTACGCAACGTCCGGACGTGAGGCGGGGCTTCAGTTCTCGCGCGCTTTCGGAGTCCACGCCCCTCTTCTTCCCGCGCGGCGTCCTCAAGATGGCGTCCAATGGCGGGAAAACTCCACGGATGGCGGGAAGAAGGTCGAAGATGGCGCCGGATGGCGGGAAAACTTCGCGGATGGCGGGAAGAAGGTAGAAGATGGCGCCGGATGGCGGGAAACCTCCACGGATAGCGGGAATCTTCACCACTGGTAAGTTTGAACAGTCTTTGCTTTTCAGGCACGCAGTACCCGGTGGTTGCGGGCACGAAATCCTGCCGACTACGCCAAAGTTGACGCGCCCCTGGGCCTGTGTCGCGCTGCGTTGCGCACGCGGGAGCTTACCCGGAGCCGGATCTCTTGAGGGTTGTAGTCTCGTGGCGGCGACCCGGTCCGCGCTCAGGGAGTCAAACTGAGCGGCGATGTACTAGCAGTAGATGGTTGGTGACTACGCCACCCGTTGAATGCAGCTATGGAGCTGCCGCTGCAGGGCAGACCGCTGAGGCCGGTGGAAGGATGGTGCAGCGTGGATGGTATAACCCCCAACGGGAGGGGTATGGCCTCAGGGCAGCCGACGTGGATGATGGGGGTAGCAGGAACCACTCAGAGACGGTGCGGTGTAGTTCAGGGTCTTTACTGGTGACAAAGATAGACCCTCCCGGAGTACTTGCTAGTGATAGGGGCCTGGTCAGTCCTTGAGCAGATGGGATCTCCCCTGGCCAGGCGGAGTTGTAGGCCTCCCCAACTAACTGTACTCTTCTGGCTACCTTGCTAGAGGCGGGAATAAGTAGCCCACGTCCCTGAGTGTACCGTGTGGTGCTCACCCGTATGGCCGGTGACTCGGGGCCTTCTAATGGCTTCCGCTCCACGATGGCGGTGCTGGTCCCACGCGTGTGACCGTGCCTTCGGGCTTCTGGGCCAGAGGACCTGAAATCCTCTGCCGGACGGTTTCTGCTGCTGGGTAGGAGTTAGTCCCCACAGCCTCGGACTCCGGGTCCGGTAAGAAATCTTCTCAGTCAGGGCGAGCTCTGTAGCTGCCAGCCCCTGACTCGTTGTAACACTGCTCCCCACAGAGCTCCTGATGTTTCTTGCTATGCTGCTTCTCTTCTCTACTCTTGTTCTGTCTTCTTTCTCCCTAACCCTGCCTCAGCCCCGGGTTTATATAGGGGAAGTCCTTCCCCTCCCAAGACTGGGCAGGAGGTGTGGCATGCACAGGATCCCTGACCAAAGGACCTCCCACCTGCTCTCAGACGTAATATCTCTATCACTGTGGCAACCAGACCCCTGGGGTGTCACACATGCCCTTCTTAAGTTTTAGTAGTGAATCACTCATTACAACATCATGCGGCAGAGAGTTCCATAGTCTCACTGCTCTTACAGTAAAGAATCCGGGTCTGTGATTATGATTAAACCTTCTTTCCTCCAGACGTAGAAGATGTCCCCTTGTCCCCGTCTCAGGCCTCAGAGTAAAAAGATCAGTAGAAAGGTCTTTGTACTGTCCCCTCATATACTTGTACATAGTAATAAGATCACCCCTAAGCCTTCTTTTTTCCACAGTAAATAACCCCAAGTGTAATAACCTGTCTTGGTATTGCAGACCCCCCAGTCCTCTAATAACCTTGGTCGTTCTTCTCTGCACCCGCTCTAGTTCAGCTATGTCTTTCTTATACACCGGAGACCAGAACTGTACACAGTATTCTAAGTGTGGTCGCACTAGTGACTTGTATAGAGGTAAAATTATGTTCTCCTCATGAGCATCTATGCCTCTTTTAATGCATCCCATTATTTTATTTGCCTTTGTAGCAGCTGCCTGACACCGGCCACCAAACGTGAGCTTGTCGTCCACCAATACACCCAGGTCTATTTCAGTGACAGTTTTGCCCAGTGTTTTACAATTAAGCATATAATTATACATTTTATTTCCTCTGCCCAAGTGCATTACCTTACATTTATCCCCATTAAAGCTCATTTTCCATTTATCAGCCCAAGCTTCTAGTTTACATAGATCCTATTCAGGATGCTAATAAATGTCTCCCATTTGCTTTGTGTAGTTTTATGTCTCAGGACATCGTCCCAGTTTATTGCACTAAGATCATCTCTCAACCGTTGGAAATTTGCCTTCCTGAAGTTTAGTGTCCTTGTAACCCCTATACTACACATCTTATTAAAGGTTACATGAAAACTTATTATTTTGTGATCACTATTACCCAAGTGACTGCCATCTCGTATATTTGATATGCAGTCTGGCCTGTTGGCTAATATTAGGTCTAGCAGTGCCCCCCTTCTTGTTGGGTCCTGAACCAGTTGTGAAAGGTAATTGTCTCTCATAGTTGTCAGAAACCTATTACCTTTGCTGGAACTACAGGTTTCTGTTCCCCAATGTATTTCAGGGTAGTTGAAGTCCCCCATAATAATGACTTCTCCTTGAGTCGCTGCTTCATCTAATTGCTTTATGAGGATATTCTCCGCTGCTTCCATTATTTTTGGAGACTTATAACAAACCTCTATCAGTAATTTATTATTTTTTCCCCCTCCCCTTATCTCCACCCACAGGGACTCTACATCAGGGGTCCTCAAACTTTTTAAACAGGGGGCCAGTTCACGGTCCCTCAGACCATTGGAGGGCCGGAATATAGTTTTTTAAAAAAACTATGAACAAATTCCTATGCACACTGCACATATCTTATTTTGTAGTAAAAAAACAATACAGGAACAAATACAATATTTAAAATGAAGAACAAGTAAAGTTAAATCAACCGGTATTTCAATAGGCAGGTAACTGTACCCAATAGGCAGCATAGGTCCTCAATAGGCAGGTAAATGTCCCCAATAGGCAGCATCGGTCCCCAATAGGCAGGTGAATATCCCCAATAGGCAGGTAAATGTCCCCAATAGGCAGGTAAATATCCCCAATAGGCAGCATAGGTCCCCAATAGGCAGGTAAATGTACCCAATAGGCAGCATAGGTCCCCAATAGGCAGGCAAATGTCCCCAATAGGCAGGTAAATATCCCCAATAGGCAGCATAGGTCCTCAATGGGCAGGTAAATGTTCCCAATAGGCAGGCTGTTTCCCCCTTATAATGCCATATGCAGGCTGTTCCACCCCTTATAATGCCCCATGCAGGCTGTTCCCCCCTTATAATGCCCCATGCTGGATGCCACCCCCCATATAATGCCCCATGCAGCATGTCACCCCCCCCATATAATGCCCCATGCACCATGTCACCCCCCCATATAATGCCCCATGCAGCATGTCACCCCCCCTTATTATGCCCCATGCAGCATGTCACCCCCCCCATATTATGCCCCATGCAGGATGTTCCTTTCCCCCCATATAATGCCCCATGCAGGATGTCCCCCCCCCACATAATGCCCCATGAAGGATGTCCCTTCCCCCCCCCATATAATGCCCCATGCAGGATGTCACCCCCCCCATATAATGCCCCATGCAGGATATCACTCCCCTGTCTTTATAATGCCACATGCAGCATGTCACCCGCCCATATAATGCCCCATGCAGCATGTCACCCCCCATAAAATGCCCCATGCAGGATATCACTCCCCTGTCTTTATAATGCCCCATGCAGCATGTCACCCCCCATATAATGCCCCATGCAGCATGTCACCCCCCCATATAATGCCTCATGCAGCATGTCACCCCCCCATATAATGCCCCATGCAGCATGTCACCCCCCATATAATGCCACATGCAGCATGTCACCCCCCCATATAATGCCCCATGCAGCATGTCACCCCCCCATATAATGCCCCATGCAGCATGTCACCACCATATAATGCCCCATGCAGCATGTCATCCCCCCATATAATGCCCCATGCAGCATGTCACCCCCCCCATATAATTCCCCATGCAGCATGTCACCCCCCCATATAATGCCACATGCAGCATGTCACCCCCCCATATAATGCCCCATGCAGGATGTCACCCCCCATATCATGCCCCATGCAGGATGTCACCCCCCCATATTATACCCCTTGCAGGATGTCACCCCCCCATATAATGACCTATGCCTCCATACATTAAAAAAAAAATAAAATCCAATACTCACCTCACTTCTCACTTGCTGCCGCTGCTCTACTCTGGTCTGGACTCCAGCGTCGCGGCGGCGTCGTCCTGCTCTGCGCTGCCTGTGACGGCACTCGGGAGGGCGCGGTGTAAAGACGTCACCGCACCCTATGATCTGAGACGCCACAGGAAGCGCAGAGCAGGAAGACAGCGGATCTGCAGAGGCACGGGGAGAGGTAAGTATCCGGCTGCCGGGGCCCTGAGCAAGCGGGGGAGAAGGGCGGGCGCTGACACCGCTCCCCTCTCCTCCGCCCATAGCCCGGCGGGCCGGATAAAAGTCCTCCGCGGGCCGCATGTGGCCCGAGGGCAGTAGTTTGAGGTCCCCTGCTCTACATTTTCTTTAGATTCACATATATTTTCACGCAAGATGGGTTTTAAGGATGATTTTACATATAAACACACACCCTTGTTTGTTGTTTGTACGGTCATTTCTGAACAGACTATAGCCCTGTAAATTAACTGCCCAGTCATGGCTCTCATCCAGCCATATCTCAGATATCCCCACCATGTCATAATTATTTTCCAACAAAATTAATTCTAATTCTTCCATTTTGTTGGTGAGGCTTCTGGCATTAGTGTACATGCATTTTATGTATCTCTCTGTACCTCTATTCCTTCTTACTATATTGACTCTTCTAACCCCACCCCCAATTTCTTTATTTGTGCCCAGGTCACTATCTGCACTATCTTCCCCACCTATAAAATGAATACCCTCCCCCCAATCCCTAGTTTAAACACTCCTCCAACCTTCTAGCCATTTTCTCCCCGAGCATAAACAATTTTTTTCTCTAAAGAAATATGCATCATATTGTATATGCATTTTAGTGCATATAAAAAACTATTTATTTTCTCTAAGCTTTTTCAAGTTTCCTCATGTAACAACGTTGAATCCTTTTTAATTTATTTAAAGGGAACCTGTCAAATCTGCTAATGCTCTTAACCTGTAGATATAGGGTTAATCTGCAGGTTAATAGCATTATGATTGTGCCCGGTCTCTGTACTTTAAGTGCAGCACTTAGAGAAAATGAACTTTATTCCTCCTGGGAGCCGCCGGCTTTTAGTCATATAGGCGTGCCGACACAGTTTCAAATTGTCTCTTCAGAGAGTAAAAGGACTAGAACTCTAGTGCCACCTACAGGATTTAGCAATCCTAAAAGTCAATAGTGACCCTTTAACGAGCCTTATCACATTACTTAGGATAAAAATGTAAAGGGGAAGACCGGGGTGTAAGTACTTTTCAGAGGAAAATGGGGGGTGCATCTTATAGTCCGAATGTTGGGGGGTGTATATATATGTGGGGTGTGGGGGGAGTGGTAGCGGTGGAGGAGCGGGGCACAGGAGGCAGCAGCCACCCGCTGCAGCCTACACTGTCCCCGCTGCTAAAGAAAATGAATATTCACTGCTCCCCACGCCTATGGGGCGTGGGGAGCACTGAATATTCATGCTCCTTAATAGCAGCACACAGTGTAGCCGCGCTGCGGCTCCTGCTGCTGCCGGAATCTCCTGTGCCCGCTGTTAAAGGGTTATGAATATTCAACCTCTCTCCACGCTCATGGGCGTGGGGAGGGGGTGAATATTCATGCCCTTTAATGAGTAAGCACAGGAGATAGCCGGCAGCAGCAGGAGCCGCAGCGCGGCTCCGCTGTGTGCCGGCTATGAAGGAGAGTGAAGTCACTGCTCCCCGCGCACACAGTCCCGGCATGGGGAGCAGTGACTTCCGGAAGCTGATCTCTCCATGTGAGCCGCGCATGGCAGTGACGTTATGCCCGACTCACATGGAGAGATCAGTGCAGGCAGACAGGACGCAGCGCTGGAGGAGAGAAGAGAGGTGAGTAGGAGTGTTTATTTTTTTTTATGTGCAGCATGATGGGGATTAGGGGGACCATGCATACCAGGATATGGATTAGGGATGCCATGCATGCCAGGATAGGGATTACAGGTGCCATGCATACCAGGATAGGGATTAGGGGTGCCATGCATACCAGGATAGGGATTAGGGGTGCCATGCATACCAGGATAGGGATTAGGGGTGCCATGCATACTAGGATAGGGATGAGGGGTGCCATGCATACCAGGATAGGGATTAGGGGTACCATGCATACCATGATAGGGATTAGGGGTGCTATGCATACTAAGATAGGAATTAGGGGTGATATGCATATTAGGATAGGGATTAGGGGTGTCAAGCATGCCGGGATGGGGATTAGGGGTGCCATGCATACCAGGATAGGGATTAGGGGTGCCATGCATACCAGGACAGGGATGAGGGGTGCCATGCATGCCAGGACAGGGATGAGGGGTGCCATGCATACCAGGACAGGGATGAGGGGTGCCATGCATACCAGGACAAGGATGAGGTTTGCCATGCATACCAGTATGGAGGGGTACCATGCATACCAGGATGGAGGGGTTCCATGCATACCAGAATGGAGGGATGCCAGGCATACCAGGATGGGGGTTGGGACCACGTATAAAAGGAAGGGGGGGCATATATACCAGGATGGGGGATATTGTCAGAATTGGGGGACATTACCCCTATACCAGTGTCAGCAGAAGACCCCCAGTGTCAGCAGAAGACATTTTTTTTTTATTTTCCTCCTCTAAAACCTAGGTGCGTCTTATGGTCCGGTGCGTCTTGTAGTCCGAAAAATACGGTAAGTCTATGGGAATCTCGGGCATTTGTCAGGCGGCCCCCCGGCGGTCTGAAGAGGGCCTAAAAATTGCCCAAATCGATGGGAACAGCATTTCTGACTCCCAGGTCACTTCTGTCAACAACGTCTACGCCACTTTTATGGACTCATAATAAAACATACAAAAACTAAACTAAAATGGATTTTCCTTGGGAAATATGTTAAGGAACATCGTTTCCAGGGTAATGACTTGTATATAAAACAAAATAAATAACCAAAACCAAAAATACTCCTCCACACCTTTGTCTATGTTCACACTTATTTTTATAGGGCCATCAGGCGGCCTTTACTATTCTTAAAGGGCCAGCAGTCGGCCCTCACTATCCTTAGAGAGCCATCAGCCGGCAATGTTTTATTGTTCCCATTGCTAAAGAGTGGGTCTCCTATACTGTTATTGAATATGCAGTGAGTGGCAGGGCTGCCCAAAATTTGGATGCACCCCAATACCACTTTGAAAATTTGGACGCACCCCAATACCCCTTTGAAGAGACTTAGAGGAGGGCCTCCTGAAAACAATGTTCCCATTATGAGGAAGTGGGTTTCCCATTATGAGGAAGTGGGTCTCCCATTGTGTTTGCCCATGCAGTGAATGCAAGGGTTGCAAAAAATTTGGAGGCACTCCAATGCCCCTTGGAAGAGACGTAGAGGAGGGCCTCCTGAAAAAAATGTTCCCATTATGAGGAAATGGGTCTCCCATAGTGTTGGCCTATGCAGTGAATGCAAAGGCTGCCAAAAATTGAGAGGCACTCCAATGCCCCTTGGAAGAGACGTAGAGGAGGGCCTCATAAAAAATGTTCCCATTAGAAAGGAGCTGGTCTCCAATACTTGTAATGCCCATGCACTAAGTGTATGGGCTGATAAATATTATACATGAACATACTGTATAAAAATTTTTTTTTACGGGCATCATAAACACCCTTTAAAAAAATTATGTGGGTGTTGCATCATGGACCACGGTCACCCTGATGATACTGTATGGTGGTGGAGGATGAGGATGAGGAGGAGTAGGAGGACAAGAGCAAATAGCCAAAATCAGGAAGCGTATACCCATGTGTGGGTGTGAAAAGGCGCATGGGAATACACCTCACAAAAAAAAGACACTGGATTAGAGTTTATGTTACTCTGCTATCATTCGGTGATGTTGAGAAGTCTGGCCCAATCCAGCCCTTGTTCATTTTTATAAGAGTCAGCCTGTCAGCATTTTCAGTTGACAGGTGGATGCGCTTATCAGTTATAATTCCACCAGCGGCACTAAAAACCCTCTTTGATAAAACACTAGCGGCAGGGCAGGTCAGGACCTTCAAGGCATAGAGAGCTAGTTTATTCCACGTATCCAGCTTGGATACCCAAGAATTATAAGGCACAGAGGAATCACGGATGTTGGCACGGTTGGCAAGGTACTCCCTCAGCATCTTCCCAAACTTTACACTCCTTGTGAGAGTACCCCGCGCCTCAGGGCCTGTGCGATGGGAGGGTCTGAGAAATTCTCCTAGAACTTTGACAGTGTTCCCCTGCCTCTGCTGGATTGGAGTTGTGTCTTTCTCGCCTGTACTCCTTGGTTGTCCAACAAACTGTAACCTCTGCTGCCAGCGTTTTCAGATGGGAATTTTTTTAATAGTTCCGCAACAAGGGCCTTCTGGTACTGCCTCATTTTTATAGACCTGTCCGCCTCAGGAATAAGAGATATAAAGTTCTCCTTGTAGCGTGGGTCTAGAAGTGTCACCAACCAGTAAAGACTGTCACCCAAAATTTTGAGAACGAGAGGGTCATGGGAAAGGCAGCGTAACATAAACGCAGCCATGCGTGCCAGACTGCTAACAGGCAAGAGTTCCATGTCCTCACCAAGAGGATGACTGACCATACTCTCCTCCTCTTCCTCCTCTCTGTTCTCAGGCCATCCACGCTGAACAGATGGTATGACAGTTAAGCAGGTAGTACCATCTATAGCGCATGAAACTAGCTCCTGTTCTTCCTCCTCCTACTCCTCTTCCTCATTGTCACCTAAACCATGTTGGGATGAGATTAAGCTGGGCTGTGTGTAATCACCCTGTATGGTTCCTTGCTCCATCTCATCGTGCTCAGCCTGCAATGTATCCTCTTTGATTGTCAGCAGAGAGCGTTTCAGAAGACAGAGAAGCGGGATGGTGATGCTAATTATGGCGTCATCGCCGCTCACCATCTTGGTGGAGTCCTCAAAGTTTTGGAGGATGGTACATATGTCTGACATCCATGTCTACTCCTGTGGTCTTATGTGTGGAGTCTGAACTGAATACCGACGGCCTTGTTGATGCTGGTAATCAACAACTGCCCTCTTCTGCTCAAAAATCCTTCCCAACATCTGCAGTGTAGAGTTCCAATGCATGGGGACATCACACACCAGTCTGTGAACTGGAAGCTGCAAACACTACTGAAACACGGTAAGGGTGGCGGAAGCTGTAGGTGACTTTCTAAAATGGGCACACAGGCAGCGTACTTTAACAAGCAGATCCGGCAGCTCCGAGTAGGATTTGAGAAACCGCTAAACCACGAAGTACATGGGCCAGTTATGGAATGTGTGTGAGCTCGCCTCGCCTCAAAGCCGTTACCAGGTTCCGGCCATTGTCACACACGACCATGCCTGGGTGTAGGTTCAGCGGTGTGAGCCACAGATCTTCCCGCTCTTTCAGAGCTGTCCACAACTCTTCAGCATTGTGCGGTTTGTCACCTAAGCATATTAGCTATAGCACAGCCTGTTGCCGCTAGGCCGAGGCAGTGCTCCAGTGCTTCTAGCTTGTAACTGATGTGGTCATTTCGGAGATGAAGGCTGAAGAGGAGGAGGAGGCAGAGGAGGTTGAGGTGCAGGAGCTATAGACTGTGGGGGCAAACCTGATTGGCCTAGGGCCCGCAATCGTTGGCATCGGGAGGACGTGTTCCATCCCAAGGTCTGACTGGGTCCCGGCTTCCACTATGTTAACTCAGTGTGCTGTCAGCGAGATGTACCGTCCCTGCCCACAAGCACTTGTCCACGTGTCTGTGGGTAGGTGGACTTTCCCGGTAACTGCGTTGTTGAGGGCACGGCT
Organism: Phyllobates terribilis; assembly: GCF_046119375.1. Classification (NCBI taxonomy): domain Eukaryota; kingdom Metazoa; phylum Chordata; class Amphibia; order Anura; family Dendrobatidae; genus Phyllobates; species Phyllobates terribilis. The sequence continues at coordinate 613,594,035 of NW_027362762.1, forward strand.
AATGTTTTGTGACACGTGCTTGTGTAATGCTTGGACGGCACACAGGGAGAAATAGTGGCAGCTGGGGGCCGAGTACCAAGGGACGGCTACCGCCATCAGGTTGCGGAATGCTTCGGTCTCCACGAGCCTAAAAGGCAACATTTCGAGCGCAAGCAGTCGTGAAATGTGGGAATTTAGTAGTGTGGCCTGTGGGACGTTGGCTGCGTATTTGTGCTTGCGTTCCAAGGACTGGGGTATGGACAACTGAATGCTGCGCTGGGAGAAGGACGTGGACGTGCTTCCTGATGGTGTTAGTTGAGAGTGTGCAATGACAGGTGCAGGGCAGGAGGCATCTTTGCTTGCACCATGGACAGGGGATTGGCTTGTATGCACAACAGCGGAAGAAGCAGTGGTGCCACTCGCAGACACTGTTCCTGGACCCTGGGGTTTGGCCCACAAAGTCAGGTGCTTTGCTGACATGTACCTGGTCAGGCTGCTAGTTTTGCCACCCCTGCTGATGCTGGCCTGGCAGGTGGTGCAAAAGGCCTTTTTGGGGTTATCAGCAGAGTCTTTATAAAACAACCTGACTCGGGAAGACCTAACAGTTGTACTGGCAACTTCCTTTGTGCTGGTGGAACGGGGAACCGTTGCTTGCCCTCTGTCTGCGGCCACCACACTCCTTTCTTCCTGCCAGTTGGGGTGTTCTGCCTCCCTCCCCCTGTGTGCTGCTGTCCTCGCTCTGCATGTCCTCCTGCCAGGTTGGGTCAGCTACTATATCATCCACCACCTCGTCTTCCACTTCCGCACCCTGGTCCTCCTCCTGACTTTCTGGCAATTGTGTCTCACCATCGTCCACCTCTTGTGACACTTTCCCACCATCGCCTTCGTGTGGCCGTGGCTGCTCAAATATTTGGGCATCGCTACATGCGATCTCCTCTTGCCCCGCTTCAAGTGGACCGGGCGAGAGGCCCGAATCTATAAATGGAAAAGTGAACAGCTCTTCGGAGTGTCCAAGTGTGGGATCAGTTGTCTCCGGGCACTCGGCATGGTGGGAGGAAGGAGGATCAGGGTGAGGAATATGCAGTGCAGACTCACAGCTACTGTGACTTGACCGTGTGGAAGACAGGGTGGTGTTGGTGGCAAAGTGACTGGAAGCATTATCTGCAATCCAACCAACAACCTTTTGACACTGTTCTGGGATCAATAGTGGTGTGCTGCGGTCCCTTAGGAATTGGGACAGGAAGGTTGGGCGAGAAGATGTGGGTGTTTGTTTTGGCACAATTTCAGCTTGCCCACGGCCTCGGCCTCTGCATGCACCATCACCATCACCATCATATCCAGTTCCCCGTCCCTTGCCACGCGCCTTGCTCATTTTAAATGGAGGACAATATCTTTTACGGTCACTGCATATGGCTGAATTTGGAGCAAAGTTATATGTAATCCGTGTGACCGAGAATCCACAGTTTTAAATACCTGGCCTGTAGGTAACTATTTTGAACAGCAAGCCGGTGTCAAAAACTTTGCTGACACACTGAGAAAAAATTAGAATGGAGGCCAGAAATGGCAGAATTTTCAGAAAACGTATATGTGATCCGTGTGACGGACAAACCACAGTTTTAAATACCTGGCTTGTAGGTAATTATTTTGAACACGAAACCGGTGCCAAAAACTTTGCTGACACACTGAAAAAAAAATAGAATGGAGGCCAGAAATGGCAGTATTTTCATTGCAACTATATGTGATCCGTGTGATGGACAAACCACAGTTTTAAATACCTGGCCTGTAGGTATCTATTTTGAACAGCAAACCGGTGTCAAAAACTTTGCTGACACACTGAAAAAAAATTTGAATGGAGGCAAAAAATGGCAGTATTTTCAGCACAATTATATGTGATCCGTGTGACGGACAAACCACAGTATTAAATAGCTGGATTTTTAGCTCTGTAATATGGAATGGAGCCTCTTGTGCTATATGTACAGCAGTCTGCTATATACACTGCCTGCCTGCTATATACACTGCCTGCCTGATATCTCTGCAGATGGATTAGTCCTCAGAAGGACTGTTTGTTGAGATGGATATGTGTAATGTACTTGTTTTCTCCCTACACTCTCCCTAGCTCAGCAGCACCTCTCCTTACACTACCTGATTGCGGAGTAGACTGACGAGCACAGTGGCGCCAGGTCTGATATAGACCTGATGACGCTGTGCAGCCAGCCAACACAGTAATGCCACAAGCAACATGGCTGCGGCATTACAGTGAGTGGCAGGCAATCCCTGCATGTTGATTGGCGCTCTAAATAGCGCCAAACATGCAGGGAGGGGACCCGAGCATCCGCCCGAGCATCTCGAAAGTACTCGGCGAGCTCCGAGCATCTCAAGTACTGAGATGCTCGGGCGAGTACCGAGTACTTGCGAGTAAGCTTGCTCATCACTATACAAGAGGCATCCTGGAGCGCATAATTTTCTATAATAGTTTGTTGACTCGATATACAGAGCCCTTAAGTGCTAGAAGAGCAGAATCCCCCCCTCAAGTGACCACATTTTGGGAAATATACCCCTTTGCAAATTTATCTACAGGTGTAGTAACTATTTTGTCTCCATATGTCTTCTCCAGAAACAAGCAGCATTGGATATTACTGAGTAAAAATTGCAAACTACCATTGTAGTGACCAGTACATTGTAGTGTCCATACACTGTGCGCAGCTTATACACCCATAAATTAGCCGGGCTCTCATCGCTACAGAAATGCGGTTTAGACAATAATAGTAGAAAACGCAGCACAACTGGACCAGGGTGCACAAGTAGGGTCCAAAACCATGCAGATATGTAGAGAAATCTCGGCACACCAAGGGTATATTTAACAATTTATTTTAGCAGTCCACAGCAATAAACGTTTCGGTCAGTAAGACCTTCATCAGTGTACCACTTGCTGGGAATAGAGTAATATGGCAAGGAGCAGTGTCCCAAAATGGGGTTTCCTTTGGCGCTGGAGTAAGTCAGGTGAGGAGGCTTGCAACCGTGGTATCCACCGCTGGTAGCTACACTGATGAAGGTCTTACTGACCGAAACGTTAATTGCTGTGGACTGCTAAAATAAATTATTAAATCTACCTTTGGTGTGCCGAGATTTCTGTACTAACTGCAGTTTAAACACAATGGGGCTCAGAAGAGAAGGAGCATTTGGATTTGGGAGCACATAATTTGCTGAATTTCTTTTGGGGGGCGCTTTTCCAGAGCCTTTGTGCTACCAGCAACATGGAAGCCCTCTATATTTCCCTAAACAGATGACTGACCTGAGTGGGGACTTGCTTTTTTTGTGGATTGAGTTGAAGCTTTTGTTAGGAACATTTTACATAACATTTTGGATCACATTTATCCGGCGCTCTAGGCTGAGCACTTATGTGGCACCCCAGGGTTCTGGTTACCACAGTAATAGCAATATTACGTCTGTGAGCAGGTGGGAGGTCTCCTGGTCAGGAACCCTAAGCATGCCACACCTCCTGCCCAGTCCTGGGAGGGGAAGAACTTCCCCTATATAACTGGGGCTGAGGTGGGGTTAGGTTAGAAAAAGAACACAGACAGAGACACAGTCTGGTCTGGAGTGGAGCTGATACAGGGAGAGCAAGATCAGGAGCTCTGTGGGAGCAGTGATAAAAGGAGTCCGGGACTGGAAGCTGTAGAGCTCGTCCGGACTGGAGAGATCTCACCGGACACGGAGTCCGAGGCTGTGGGGACTGTTCCATACCCAGCAGCAGAAACCGACCGGCAGGGGATTTCAGGTCCTCTGGCCAAGAAACCCGAAGGCACGGTCACACGCAAGGGACCAGCACCGCCGTCGTGGAGCGGAGGCTACCAGAAGGCCCCGAGTCACCGGCCATACGGGTGAGCACCACACGGTACACTCAGGGACGTGGGCTACTTTTACCCGCTTCTAGCAAGGTAGCCAAGAAGAGTACAGTTAGTTGGGGAGGCCTACAACTCCGCCTGGCCAGGGGAGATCCTGTCTGCTCACGGACTGACTAGGCCCCGATCGCTAGCCAGTACTCCCGGGAGGGTCTACCTTTGCCACCAGTAAAGACCCTGAACTATACCGCATCGTCTCTGAGTGGTTCCTGGTGCCTGCGTGCAAATCCGCTATCCCCATCATCCACGTCTGCTGCCCTGAGGCCATACCCCTCCCGTTGGGGGTTATACTACCCACGCTGCACAACTGTACCACCGGCCTCAGCGGTCTGCCCTGCAGCGGCGGTTTCATAACCGCATTCAACGGGTGGCGTAGTCGAACACTAAAACATCATATACTAATTCCGCCACTTAGTTTGACACCCTGGGCACGGACCGGGTCACCGCCACGAGGACTACTACCCCCAACAGATCCGGCTCCGGGTATTCCCCAAACATGGCCCAGGGGGCGCGTCAACTTTTGGCGTAGTCGGCAGGATTCCGTGCCCGCAACCACCGGGTACTGCGTGCCTGAAAAAGACTGTTAAACTTACCTGTGGTGAAGATTCCCGCCATCCGACGCCATCTTTTGCCTTCTTCCCGCCATCCGTGGAGTTTTCCCGCCATCCGACGCCATCTTCTGCCTTCTTCCCGCCATCCGTGGAGTTTTCCCGCCGTTGGACGCCATCTTGAGGACGCCGCGCGGGAAGAAGAGGGGCGTGGACTCCGAAAACGCGCGAGAACTGAAGCCCCGCCTCACGTCCGGACGTTGCGTAAGGTCCTGGAAGGAACCCAGCAGACGCCGACGTCACAGGAGCGCGACGGAAGGTCCTCAACCCTGACGATCCACTGCGGAGCCGCGGCCTACGGAAGAGGATCATCGCAAGGTAGGCCACGGTCCACTAGGGGGGAGGAAGATGTCGGATACGGAGGAGAGCTTCACTGCCACAGCCACCGCCAGCACCACCGCTGCTGCGGTCATGCCTTTCACCATGCCCTACATCCCGGGGGCAGCCTGGCTACCCCAGTACTCAGGGGAGTCACATACCCTAAATGACTTCAGAGAAAGGCTGGATAGCCTCTTCCAGGTGTACCCCCTCACAGAAGAGCAAAAAGTGAGCATCCTGGTGGCTCAATTAACAGGGGCAGCCCAAAGGGAGGTAAAGTCCTGGCCACCTGGGAGGAAGAGGACTGTCAGAGAGATACTAGCCCGGCTGAAAGACACATTTGACACCCGCACCTCAGCCGAAATAAAGCTTCGATTTTACGGGTGCAAACAGCGAGCACATGAGAATATAAGGGACTATGCGCTAAACCTACAAGAGGCCCTGAGAGCCATTAAGCAGGCCGACCCTGACGGCGTGGGAAACGAAGACAAGCTGTTGACTGAACAATTTATAGAGGGTCTACATTGAAATGCCCACCGAACCCAGTTGCGGGCAATGGCCTTACAGGACCCTCATCTGGACTTTGCACAGTTCAAGGACAGAGCCATCCGGGTGCTCCGAGAACCGGCACCAGGTGGCGCTGTGACCCACAAACGCCCCGCTACCACTTACCACCAGGAGGCGGCGCCCTTGTCGGCAGGGCCTGTGGGAGCTGATGCGCAGGCTTTAAACAATGACCCGGCTACAGACCTGCACAATCAGGTCCAAGAGCTAACTAAAAGCGTTGCCGCGCTAACCCGAACTGTGCAGTCTTTACAGGTTTCTACTCCAGGGAAGATCCAGCTGGCATCCGGACCGGAGGATATCCCGTGGCGCCGACCAAGGAGGATCCCACCGGCCAGAGGAAGACCCAGCGACCGATACAACGAGGACGGACAACCCATCTGCCGCCGCTGCAATCAACCCGGACATATGGCAAGGTACTGTCCTTTAAACTGGCACAACCTGGGGTAGAGGGCCAACCCCTAGGAATAAGATCACCAGGCCCATCGAACTGGCGTGACAAATATGTGGGAGGACGTCCAGTCTTGCCTGTAGTACTTGATGGCATTCCTATGAGTGCCCTACTTGACACCGGGTCACAGGTCACCACCATCTCGTACGTGCTCTTCAAGCAGTACTGGAATGACTCGGATATAACCCGCTACCCAGACGACGACTTGAGTATCATCGCCAGCAATCGTCAGCCCGTGCCACAGATCGGATTTAAAGAGATGACCATTAAAATCGGTAAAGTCGAACTGGCAGCACAGGGACTGATCATTGTGGACATTGACAAGCGTGAGAGTCACCCAAAGATAACTCTAGGAACTAATGTGATTGAAAATTGTCTTGCAGAGGTGATTCTTATTTTACAGCAGGTTGCCAAGAGCGCCAGCTCCGGCCAGCAGCGAGTGCTCCAAAAAGAGATCCGGGCACTGATGCGACAGCAACAAGTGGTGGTGAGATAGGTAGCGTGAGAATGTGTGACCCGTTCCCTATTGCCATGCCCCCAAAAAGTGAAATGATGATTTGGTGCCGGGCAGCTATTGGTCTGAGAGGTAGAGATTACCAGGCAATGGTAGAACCAGTCTACTCAGATAGTAGGCCCACCATTTTGACGGCACGGGGGGTGGTTGATGTACGCCATGGGAGGGTGCCCGTTCGCATAATAAATATCGGGAAGAGGGAAGCGTACCTGCCCCTGTATGCTACGCTAGCCAAATTGTATACCATCAACCAAAATTCTGTACAGTCCGTGGAACCCTTGCCTCCATCTCATCCAGAGGAAGGTAACGGCTCTAAACAACAAATGGAGGACTGGTGTCAGCAACTGCATTTGGGTACTGACTCCACACCCGCTCACCAAAAGCAGGGAGTCTACCGGGTGCTCCAGGAATACGAGAGAGTGTTCAGTAAACACCCGCTAGACTTCGGGCGAGTGAAGGGAGTGGAACATCACATCCCCACGGGAGACCATCCTCCCATAAAGGAGAGGTATCGTCCCGTACCCCCTGCACACTACCAACACGCCAAGGGGATGCTTAGAGACATGAAGGAGGCTGGGGTAATCAGGGATAGCTGTAGCCCCTGGGCAGCTCCACTAGTCTTGGTTAAAAAGAAAGACAACACTATGAGAATGTGTGTAGATTACCGGAAAATCAACCGTATCACACACAAAGATGCGTACCCCTTACCAAGGATAGAGGAGTCTTTGGCTGCTTTAAAATCTGCTAACTTCTTCTCCACTTTGGATCTCACTAGCGGGCACTGGCAGGTTCCTGTAGCAGAGGCGGACCGGGAGAAGACCGCATTCACCACCCCGATGGGACTTAGCGAGTTTACCTGCATGCCGTTCGGACTCTGCAACGCACCAGGAACCTTCCAACGATTGATGGAATGCTGTCTGGGACACCGGAACTTTGAGACGGTCCTGCTGTACCTGGACGATGTTATAGTTTATTCCAAAACCTACGAGGACCACCTGAAACACCTGGCGGAGGTGTTTGAAGCCCTGGCAAACTATGGTCTGAAGGTGAAACTGTCGAAGTGTCACCTGCTAAAACCAAAAGTGCAGTACCTGGGACACGTGGTGAGGGTGAGTGCTGACGGAGTGGCTCCCGACCCTGATAAGATCACCGCGATTAAGGAATGGCCAAGACCCTCCAGCGTAAAGGAAGTGCGGCAGTTCCTCGGGTTGGTAGGCTACTACCGAAGATTCATTCCCGGTTTCACCAAAAAGGCAGCTCCTATGAAGGACCTCCTGGTAGGCCAGTCCAGGAAGGCCAAGAACCAGAAGCCGCCCTTCAGATGGGAGAAGCTGGAAGAAGAGTCCTTCCGCCAGCTGAAGATGGCCCTCACGGGGGATGAAATCCTGGCTACCCTGATTACAGCCAGCCCTTTATCCTCTACACCGACGCAAGTAACATCGGGCTAGGAGCCGTACTGTCCCAGATCCAGCAGGGGAGAGAACGGGTAATTGCTTACGCCAGCCGAAAACTGCGACCCACCGAAAGAAACCCTGAGAATTACAGCTCATTCAAGCTAGAGTTCCTGGCAGTGGTGTGGGCAGTCACCGAACGCTTTAAGCACTACCTCGCCTCTTCCCGGTTCACCGTGTACACGGATAACAACCCGTTGACACACCTGGACACTGCAAGACTCGGTGCCCTGGAGCAGAGATGGATGGCCCGCCTGTCCAACTATGAGTTCACGATCAAATACCGGGCAGGACGCTCGAATACCAACGCGGATGCCTTGTCCAGAATGCCAAACCTACCGGACGTAGGGGAAGATCCAGAGGAACTGGAAGAAGTTGAACTCCCCGCGTTTCACCGTCATGGGACTACCCAGTATTCCCACCGTGTAAGGGGTAAGCAATCCGCTACGTTCAACCCCTTACCTCATTACAACTGGGCAGAAACGCAAGACAGTGACCCCGCCGTCCGACTGGTGAAGGAGATGCTGACTCAGCCAGATGCCCGCCTTGACCCAGACGCTCCGGAGGAGACCAAGCAACTGTGGGCTGAGAAGAGTCGACTGTTCCTTTACAAGGGGAAGTTGTGCCGCAGAATGGTTAACTCCCGGACGCATGAACTGGTCTGGCAAGTAGTGGTGCCAAGAAGAGACGCGGCAATGGTACTGGAGGCATACCACGACGGAGCTGGGCACTTCGGATGGAAGAAGCTGGAGCTCCTGCTGCGCAGGCGGTTCCACTGGGTAGGCATGAGAGGAACCATCGAGAGGTGGTGCAGAGACTGTGGCCCATGCAACCTAAGAAGGAAGGACCGTGCCAGCCAGAAGACTCCCCTGCAGTCCATCGTCACCAGGCAGCCGTTGGAACTGGTTGCCTTGGACCATGTAAAACTGACCCCCAGCAGAAGTGGCTACGTCTATGCGTTAACCATCGTGGATCACTACTCCCGGTTCTTGGTTGTAGTCCCCGTCAAGGACTTAACGGCTCAAACAGCAGCTAGAGCCTTCCAGCAGCACTTCTGCCGTCCACACGGATACCCAGAGCAGGTGCTGACGGACCAAGGACCTGCCTTTGAAGCGGAAGTCTTCCAGGAGTTCTGCACTCTGTATGGCTGCCGGAAGATAAGAACAACACCCTATCATCCGCAAACCAATGGACTCTGCGAGAAGATGAACCAGGTGGTGATAGACCTTCTGAAAACATTGCCCCTGGAAGAACCCAGTCTGTGGCCTGAGAAACTGCCTGATCTGGTGGACCTATACAACCACATCCCTGTAGGTTCTACCAACTGTACCCCGGCTTACCTAATGAGAGCAAGACCTGGTAAGCTGCCTGTTGATCTGGATATGGGAGTCCTGACACCCGAGGACACTTCACCAGAAGCAGACTGGGCCACAGAGAGGCAGCAGCAGTACCGGAAAGTACAGGAGAGCGTTGAGCGAAGTCTCCGTCAAGCAAGAGAAAGACAGGAGAAGACTTACAACCAGTATGCTCCCGCTGTTCCCCTGGTACCTGGAGAGCAGGTCTTGAAGAGGAAAAGACGGCTCCACAAGTTGGACGACCAGTGGGAGAAGGACCCGTACACCGTACTGCCCTCAAGCCATGAAAACCCGAAAGTCTGCACAATCAGTAAAGATGGAGGAGAAACCACAGCCATTGTCTCCCGAGATCACCTGAAGAAGTGTCCCGAGCAGCTACGAAATCCTGAAGAAGATCAAGAAAACCCTCGACCCGCAGAGAAAAGGGAAGAGATGGTCAGTACTGTACTCGGAGACTTCCCTCGGTCTTGGACACAAGTAAATGGTGCTGTTGTGGTACCCGTCCTCACCTTCCTCCAGCCAGCATCCCAAGTGCCTACGGAAAAACAGGTAGAGCTGGAAGAGCAGCCGGTCCAGGAGGCAGAAGACCCCACACAAGCAGACCAGGAGCATCGACCCTCTGCTTATAGTGAGCCTGCCGTGCCCCTAGTGAGCCAAAGAGTCCGTAGACAGCTGCCCAGCTTACCTTTAACAGCTCCTACACCCTGTAGTGCAGGACCAGTTAGTGAGCTCCGTAGGTCCACTAGAGCCACTAGAGGCCAGTTGCCCGTACGTTGGAGGATCTAAAGTGTTCAGACCGTTCTATTGGTATTTACCTGTTTACTGTTGCTTGTAAATAATTATGTTTTTTTCCAGTTATTTTATAGGTATCTTTTGTGGATTTACTAGAACTCTATTGTATATATGTTTGGAGCGTAACCCAGGAACGGACTAAGACTGTTAAAGACTCGGGGCAGGACAGACCCCTACCTGGTTACGGCTCCCTGTTCTTTGGTGAAATGGACACCCTTTTTGTTTCAAAAATTGCACCCGGTTGCGGACACGCCGTGACCACTTTAACATGTTTTTCCTTATTGTATTGTTCCTGTTTATACCCTGTTATGTTTTCAAAAAATATGTTTAGTCCCGGAGTACTAAATTTTACTAGGGGGGAATGTGGCACCCCAGGGTTCTGGTTACCACAGTAATAGCAATATTACGTCTGTGAGCAGGTGGGAGGTCTCCTGGTCAGGAACCCTAAGCATGCCACACCTCCTGCCCAGTCCTGGGAGGGGAAGAACTTCCCCTATATAACTGGGGCTGAGGTGGGGTTAGGTTAGAAAAAGAACACAGACAGAGACACAGTCTGGTCTGGAGTGGAGCTGATACAGGGAGAGCAAGATCAGGAGCTCTGTGGGAGCAGTGATAAAAGGAGTCCGGGACTGGAAGCTGTAGAGCTCGTCCGGACTGGAGAGATCTCACCGGACACGGAGTCCGAGGCTGTGGGGACTGTTCCATACCCAGCAGCAGAAACCGACCGGCAGGGGATTTCAGGTCCTCTGGCCAAGAAACCCGAAGGCACGGTCACACGCAAGGGACCAGCACCGCCGTCGTGGAGCGGAGGCTACCAGAAGGCCCCGAGTCACCGGCCATACGGGTGAGCACCACACGGTACACTCAGGGACGTGGGCTACTTTTACCCGCTTCTAGCAAGGTAGCCAAGAAGAGTACAGTTAGTTGGGGAGGCCTACAACTCCGCCTGGCCAGGGGAGATCCTGTCTGCTCACGGACTGACTAGGCCCCGATCGCTAGCCAGTACTCCCGGGAGGGTCTACCTTTGCCACCAGTAAAGACCCTGAACTATACCGCATCGTCTCTGAGTGGTTCCTGGTGCCTGCGTGCAAATCCGCTATCCCCATCATCCATGTCTGCTGCCCTGAGGCCATACCCCTCCCGTTGGGGGTTATACTACCCACGCTGCACAACTGTACCACCGGCCTCAGCGGTCTGCCCTGCAGCGGCGGTTTCATAACCGCATTCAACGGGTGGCGTAGTTGAACACTAAAACATCATATACTAATTCCGCCACTTAGTTTGACACCCTGGGCACGGACCGGGTCACCGCCACGAGGACTACTACCCCCAACAGATCCGGCTTCGGGTATTCCCCAAACATGGCCCAGGGGGCGCGTCACTTACATCGGGGTTTCCATCTAAATATCCGAGGGATGTAATTCAGATGAAACCCCTGAGGGATCCATTCACTATAATGAGGCAGCAGAGTTACTCTGGACTCTGCCTGGTCTCTGTTCAGCGGTGTCCTTTTTTCAGAGGTGCACAAAACAGTGGCCGACGGCACTTTTATGCACTCCTAATAAAAAGACCAACACTGCCGGATCACATAATTTTTCCATATTTCTGCTAACAAAGTCATGTAAGGCCTTGTTTTTTTGCGGGAATAGTTGACGTTTTATTGGTACCATTTTCGGGCACATGACATTTTTTCATCTCTTTCTATCACGATTTTTGGGAGGCAGAATAAACGAAAACCCATAATTCAGGAGTTGTTTTTTTGGGGGTTTCTTAATGCCGTTCCGTGTTTTGTAAAATTGATAAGATATCTTTATTCTTCGGGTCTGTAGCGATATCCTATTTATATACGGTAGTTTTTTTATGTTTGGAGAAATCTTTATTGTAAGAAAATTGGGAAAAAAAAGGCACTTTTTAGATTCGAATTTATGACCTCCAGCTTACAAGACAGGTGCATTAACCCAGTAATCTACTGGAATTTCACAGTTACAAGTGTGGCACCCCAGGGGTCTGGTCTCCACAATAATAGCAATATTATGTCTGAGAGCAGGTGGGAGGTCTCTTGGTCAGGGATCTTATGCATGCCACACCTCCTGCCCAGTCCTGGGAGGGGAAGAACTTCCCCTATAAAAACCTGGGGCTGAGGCAGGGTTAAGAGAGAGAGAGAGAACAAGAGTAGAGAAGAAAAGCAGCATAGGAAGAAACAACAGGAGCTCTGTGGGAGCAGTGCTACAAGGAGTCAGGGGCTGGCAGCTGCAGAGCTCGCCCTGACTGAGAAGTTATCACCGGACCCGGAGTCCGAGGCTGTGGGGACTAATCCTTACCCAGCAGCAGAAACCGACCGGCAGGGGATTGCAGGTCCTCTGGCCCAGAAACCCGAAGGCACGGTCACACGCGTGGGACCAGCACCGCCATCGTGGAGCGTAAGCCAATAGAAGGCCCCGAGTCACCGGCCATACGGGTGAGCACCACACGGTACACTCAGGGACGTGGGCTACTTTTACCCGCCTCTAGCAAGGTAGCCAGAAGAGTACAGTTAGCTGGGAAGGCCTACAACTCCGCCTGGCCAGGGGAGATCCCATCTGCTCAAGGACTGACCAGGCCCCGATCGCTAGCCAGTACTCCGGGAGGGTCTATCTTTGTCACCAGTAAAGACCCTGAACTACACGCATCGTCTCTGAGTGGTTCCTGCTACCCCCATCATCCACGTCGGCTGCCCTGAGGCCATACCCCTCCCGTTGGGGGTTATACCATCCCCGCTGCACCATCCTTCCACCGGCCTCAGCGGTCTGCCCTGCAGCGGCAGCTCCAAAGCTGCATTCAACGGGTGGCGTAGTCATCCAACATCTACTGCTAATAGACTCGCCACTTAGTTTGACTCCCTGGGCACGGACCGGGTCACCGCCACGAGACTACTACCCCCATCTGATCCGGCTCCGGTTAAGCCCCCGTGCACGCGATGCCGCACGACACAGAAGGCCCAGGGGCGCGTCAACTTTTGGCATAGTCGGCAGGATTTCGTGCCCGCAACCACCGGGTACTGCGTGCCTGAAAAAGACTGTTCAAACTTACCAGTGGTGAAGTTTCCCGCCATCCGGCGCCATCTTCTGCCTTCTTCCCGCCATCCGTGGAGTTTTCCCGCCGTTGGACGCCATCTTGAAGACGCCGCGCGGGAAGAAGAGGGGCGTGGACTCCGAAGGCGCGCGAGAACTGAAGCCCCGCCTCACGTCCGGACGTTGCGTAAGGTCCTGGAAGGAGCCCAGCAGACGCCGACGTCACAGGAGCGCGACGGAAGGTCCTCGACCCTGACGATCCACTGCGGAGCCGCGGCCTACGGAAGAGGATCATCGCAAGGTAGGCCACGGTCCACTGGGGGGGAGGAAGATGTCGGATACGGAGGAGAGCTTCACTGCCTCAACCCCCGCCAGCGCCAGCGCTGCTGCAGTCATGCCTTTCACCATGCCCTATATCCCGGGAGCAGCCTGGCTACCCCAATACTCAGGGGAGTCACATACCCTGAATGACTTTAGAGAAAAGCTGGATAGCCTCTTCCAGGTGTACCCCCTCACAGAAGAGCAAAAAGTGAGCATCCTGGTGGCCCAACTAACCGGGGCAGCCCAAAGGGAGGTAAAGTCCTGGCCACCTGGGAGGAGGACTGTCGCAGGGATACTAACCCGGCTGAGGGACACCTTTGATACCCGCACCTCAGCCGAGAATAAGCTTAAATTCTATGGGTGCAAGCAGCGAGCACATGAGAGTATAAGGGACTATGCACTAAACCTACAAGAGGCCCTGAGAGCCATTAAGCAGACCGACCCCGACAGCGTGGGAAATGAGGACAGGCTGTTGACCGAACAATTTATAGAGGGACTATATTGCAATGTCCACCGAACCCAGTTGCGGGCCATAGCCTTACAGGATCCTCATCTGGACTTTGCACAGTTCAAGGACAGAGCCATCCGGGTGCTCCGAGAACCGGCACCGGGTGGCGTTGTGACCCACAGGCGCCCAGCTATCACTTACCACCAGGAGGCGGCGCCCTTGTCGGCAGGGCCTGTGGGGGCTGATGCGCAGGCTTTGAACAATGACCCGGCTCCAGACCTGCACCATCAGGTCCAAGAGCTAGCTAAAAGCGTTGCTGCGCTAACCCGAACTGTGCAGTCTTTACAGGTTTCCACTCCAGGGAAGATCCAGCTGGCATCCGGACCGGAGGACATCCCGTGGCGCCGACCAAGGAGGACCCCACCGGCCAGAGGAAGACCCAGCGACCGATACAACGAGGACGGACAACCCATCTGCCGCCGCTGCAATCAACCCGGACATATGGCAAGGTACTGTCCTTTAAACTGGCACAACCTGGGGTAGAGGGCCAACCCCCAGGAAAAAGATCACCAGGCCCATCGAACTGGCGCGACAGATATGTGGGAGGACGTCCAGTCTTGCCTGTGGTACTGGATGGCATTCCTATGAGTGCCCTACTTGACACCGGGTCACAGGTCACCACCATCCCGTACGTGCTCTTCAAGCAGTACTGGAATGACTCGGATATAACCCGCTACCCTGACGATGACTTGAGTATCATTGCCAGCACTGGTCAACCCGTGCCACAGATCGGATTCAAAGAGGTGACCATTAAAATCGGTAGAGTCGAACTGGCAGCACAGGGACTGATCATTGTGGACATTGACAAGCACGAGAGTCACCCAAAGATAACTCTAGGAACTAATGTGATTGAAAATTGTCTTGCAGAGGTGATTTTCATTTTAAAGCAGGTTGCCAAGAACGCCAGCTCCGGCCAGCAGCGAGTGCTCCAGAAAGAGATCCGGGCACTGATGCGACGGCAACAGGTGGAACTCTCCGGCGGTGAGATTGGTAGCGTAAGAATGTGTGACCCTTTCCCTATTGCCATACCCCCGAAAAGTGAAATGATGATTTGGTGCCGGGCAGCTATTGGTCTGAGAGGTAGAGATTACCAGGCCATGGTAGAGCCAGTCTACTCAGACAGTAGGCCCACCATTTTGACAGCCCGGGGGGTAGTTGATGTACGCCATGGGAGGGTACCCGTTCGCATAATCAATATCGGGAAAAGGGAAGTATACCTGCCCCGGTATGCTACGCTAGCCAAATTATATACTATCAACCAAAATTCTATACAGTCTGTGGAACCCTTGCCTCCATCTCACCCGGAGGAAGGTAACGGCTCTACGAAAATAATGGAGGATTGGTGTCAGCAACTACATTTGGGTACTGACTCCACTCCCTCCCACCAGAAACAGGGAGTCTACCGGGTGGTTCAAGAGTACGAGAGAGTGTTTAGTAAACACCCGTTAGACTTCGGGCGAGTCAAGGGGGTAGAACACCACATCCCCACGGGAGACCATCCTCCCATAAAAGAGAGGTATCGACCCGTACCCCCTGCACACTACCAACACGCCAAGGGGATGCTTAGAGACATGAAGGAGGCTGGGGTAATCAGGGATAGCTGTAGCCCCTGGGCAGCCCCACTAGTCTTAGTCAAAAAGAAAGACAACACCATGAGAATGTGTGTAGATTACCGGAAAATCAACCGAATCACACACAAGGATGCGTACCCCTTACCAAGGATAGAGGAGTCTTTGGCTGCTTTAAAATCTGCTAACTTCTTCTCTACCTTGGATCTCACTAGCGGGTACTGGCAGGTTCCTGTAGCAGAGGCGGACCGGGAGAAGACCGCATTCACCACCCCGATGGGACTTAGCGAGTTTACTTGTATGCCGTTCGGACTCTGCAATGCACCAGGAACCTTCCAACGATTAATGGAGTGCTGTCTGGGACACAGAAACTTCGAGACGGTCCTGCTGTACCTGGACGATGTCATCGTATATTCCAAGACTTATGAGGACCACCTGAAACACCTGGCGGAAGTGTTCGAAGCCCTGGCAAGTTATGGCCTGAAGGTGAAACCCTCTAAGTGTCACCTCCTGAAGCCAAAGGTGCAGTACCTGGGACACGTGGTGAGTGCTGACCGAGTGGCTCCCGACCCTGATAAGATCACCGCAATTAAGGAATGGCCAAGCCCCTCCAGCGTAAAGGAAGTGAGGCAGTTCCTCGGGTTGGTAGGCTACTACCGAAGGTTTATTCCCGGTTTCACCAGAAAGGCAGCTCCTATGCAGGACCTCCTGATAGGCCAGTCCAGGAAGGCCAAGAACCAGAAGCCACCCTTCAGATGGGAGAAGCTGGAAGAAGAGTCCTTCCGCCAGCTGAAGAAGGCCCTCACGGGGGATGAAATCCTGGCATACCCTGATTATAGCCAGCCCTTTATCCTCTACACCGACGCCAGTAACATCGGGCTAGGAGCCGTACTGTCCCAGATTCAGCAGGGGAAAGAACGGGTAATTGCTTACGCCAGCCGAAAACTGCGACCCACCGAAAGAAGCCCTGAAAATTACAGCTCATTTAAGCTAGAGTTCCTGGCAGTGGTGTGGGCAGTCACCGAACGCTTTAAGCACTACCTCGCTTCTTCCCGGTTCACCGTGTACACGGATAACAACCCGTTGACACACCTGGACACAGCAAGACTCGGTGCCCTAGAGCAGAGATGGATGGCCCGTTTGTCCAACTATGAGTTTATAATCAAATACCGGGCAGGACGCTCCAATACCAACGTGGACGCCCTGTCCAGGATGCCAAATCTACCGGACGTAGGGGAAGACTCAAAGGGACTGGAAGAAGTTGAACTCCCCGCATTCCACCGTCATGGGACTATCCAGTATTCCCACCGTGTAAGGAGTAAATCCGCTACGTTCAACCCTTTACCTCATTACAACTGGGCGGAGACGCAAGACAGTGACCCTGCCGTCCGACTGGTAAAGGAGATGCTGACTCGGCCAGATGCACGCCTTGACCCAGACGCTCCAGAGGAAGCCAAGCAACTGTGGGCTGAGAAGAGTCGACTGTTCCTTTATAAGGGGAAGTTGTGCCGCAGAATGGTTAACTCCCGGACGCATGAATTAATCTGGCAAGTAGTGGTGCCAAGAAGAGACGCAGCTATGGTGATGGAGGCATACCACGACGGAGCTGGGCACTTCGGATGGAAGAAGCTGGAGTTCCTGCTGCGCGGGCGGTTCCATTGGGTGGGCATGAGAGGAACCATCGAGAGGTGGTGCAGAGACTGTGGCCCGTGCAACCTAAGAAGGAAGGACCGTGCCAGCCAGAAGACTCCCCTGCAGTCCATCGTCACCCGGCAGCCGTTGGAACTGGTAGCCTTGGATCATGTAAAACTGAACCCAAGCAGAAGTGGCTACGTCTACGCACTAACCATCGTGGATCACTACTCCCGGTTCTTGGTTGTCGTCCCCGTCAAGGACTTAACAGCTCGAACAGCAGCTAGAGCCTTCCAGCAGCATTTCTGCCGTCCACACGGGTACCCGGACCAAGTGTTGACGGATCAGGGACCTGCCTTTGAAGCGGAGGTCTTCCAAGAATTCTGCACTCTGTATGGCTGCCGGAAGATAAGGACGACACCCTATCATCCGCAAACTAATGAACTTTGTGAGAAAATGAACCAGGTGGTGATAGATCTTCTAAAAACATTGCCCCTGGAAGAACGCAGTCTGTGGCCCGAGAGGTTGCCCGACCTAGTGGACCTATACAACCACATCCCGGTAGGTTCCACTAACTGTACCCCGGCTTACCTGATGAGGGCAAGACCTGGTAAGCTACCTGTTGACCTGGAAATGGGAGTCCTGACACCCGAGGACACTTCACCAGAAGCAGACTGGGACACAGAGAGGCAGCAGCAGTACCGGAAAGTACAGGAGAGCGTGGAGCGTAGTCTCTGTCAAGCTAGGGAAAGACAAGAGAAAACTTACAACCAGTATGCTCCCGCTGTTCCCCTGGTGCCCGGAGAGCAGGTCTTGAAGAGGAAAAGACGGCTCCATAAGTTGGACGACCAGTGGGAGAAGGACCCGTACACCGTACTGCCCTCAAGCCACGACAACCCAAAGGTCTGTACCATCAGCAAAGACGGAGGGGAAACCACAACCATTGTATCCCGGGATCACCTGAAGAAGTGTCCCGAACAGCTACGGAACCCTGAAGAGGAACAAGAAGACCCTCGACCCGTAGAGGAAGGGAAAGATATGGTTAGTACTGTGCTCGGAGACTTCCCTCGGTCCTGGACTCAAGTCAATGGTGCAGTTGTGGTACCCGTCCTCACGTTCCTCCAACCAGAATCCCAAGTACTTACAGAGCAACCGGTAGAGCTGGAAGAACAGCCGGTCCAGGAGGCAGAAGACTCCACACAAACAGACCAGGAGGATCAACCCTCTGCTTATAGTGAGCCTGCCATACCCCTAGTGAGCCAAAGGGTCCGTAGACGGCTGCCCAGTTTACCCTTGACAGCTCCTATACCCTGTAGCTCAGGACCAGTCAACCAGCTTCGTAGGTCCACTAGGGTCACTAGAGGCCAGTTACCCGTACGTTGGAGGATCTAAGTGTTTAAGTTATTTTATTAATGTTTATCTGTTATTGTTGCTTGTGTATAATTTTGTGTTTCTAGTTATTTACAGGAGTCTTTGGTGGATTTACCGGGAATCCTTTGTGTATAGTTGGAGCGTAACCCAGGACGGACTAAAGACTGTTAAGGACTCGGGGCAGGACAGACCCCTACCTGGTTACGTCTCCCTGTTTTGGTGAAATGGACACCTTTGTTTTCTTCAAAGACTGCACCCGGTTGCGGACACACCGTGACCATCTTTATGTGTTTCCTTATTGTATTTTATTGTTGTTGTTATACCCTGTTATGTTTTTGTAAAATATGTTTAGTCCCGGAGTACTAAATTTCACTAGGGGGGAATGTGGCACCCCAGGGGTCTGGTCTCCACAATAATAGCAATATTATGTCTGAGAGCAGGTGGGAGGTCTCTTGGTCAGGGATCTTATGCATGCCACACCTCCTGCCCAGTCCTGGGAGGGGAAGAACTTCCCCTATAAAAACCTGGGGCTGAGGCAGGGTTAAGAGAGAGAGAGAGAACAAGAGTAGAGAAGAGAAGCAGCATAGGAAGAAACAACAGGAGCTCTGTGGGAGCAGTGCTACAAGGAGTCAGGGGCTGGCAGCTGCAGAGCTCGCCCTGACTGAGAAGTTATCACCGGACCCGGAGTCCGAGGCTGTGGGGACTAATCCTTACCCAGCAGCAGAAACCGACCGGCAGGGGATTGCAGGTCCTCTGGCCCAGAAACCCGAAGGCACGGTCACACGCGTGGGACCCGCACCGCCATCGTGGAGCGGAAGCCAATAGAAGGCCCCGAGTCACCGGCCATACGGGTGAGCACCACACGGTACACTCAGGGACGTGGGCTACTTTTACCCGCCTCTAGCAAGGTAGCCAGAAGAGTACAGTTAGCTGGGAAGGCCTACAACTCCGCCTGGCCAGGGGAGATCCCATCTGCTCAAGGACTGACCAGGCCCCGATCGCTAGCCAGTACTCCGGGAGGGTCTATCTTTGTCACCAGTAAAGAACTACACGCATCGTCTCTGAGTGGTTCCTGCTACCCCCATCATCCACGTCGGCTGCCCTGAGGCCATACCCCTCCCGTTGGGGGTTATACCATCCCCGCTGCACCATCCTTCCACCGGCCTCAGCGGTCTGCCCTGCAGCGGCAGCTCCAAAGCTGCATTCAACGGGTGGCGTAGTCATCCAACATCTACTGCTAATAGACTCGCCACTGGGCACGGACCGGGTCACCGCCACGAGACTACTACCCCCATCTGATCCGGCTCCGGGTAAGCCCCCGTGCACGCGATGCCGCACGACACAGAAGGCCCAGGGGCGCGTCACAAGCTGTTGTCAAAAAGGGCAGTGAACATTGAATCGCTAATTGGTAACTTCAATATGAAATCTATTGGTTTCAGGCTATGTGCCCACGTTGCGGAAATGAAGCAGAAAATTTCTGCTTCATTTCCGCATGTCCTCTCCCGGAAAAACGCATGCGGAATTCCGCACGCGTTTATTGCGCGTTTATCGCGCGTTTACCACATGCGGAATTGCCTTGTGTTTTTAATGCATTGCACAAGGCAATTCCGCTTGCGGAAACGCAAAATTAATGAACATGCTGCGGATTTTTGAACGCAGCATAAACGCTGCGGAAAAATTCGCAGCATGGGCATAGAACTTGCAGAATCCCCTTGGGGACCATGGGGAGTGGATTACCTAGCGTTTAACAAGCGTTTACGCTGCGGAAATTCCACAGCATATATGCTTGAAAAACGCTACGTGGGCACGCAGCCTCACTATGTTATTCTTAATGCCAATCTATACACCGTATGATGACATTTTATTCTTTATGAACACTTAGTGCAATTGTGAGATATAGAATCTGTATTATCTCAAAGCCGAAGGTAATGGAAATTAACCTTGGCTGGATAGAAATCTTTTTTGTCAAAAAATGGAAAAAGGCAATATGAGGATGTGAACTTATGACCTCCTGTTTACAAAACTGGAACATTAACCCAGTGAGCTACTGGAACATCACAGGTGCAAGCTTTTGTCAAGAAGGGCAGTGAACATTGAAATGCTAATTGGTAAGTTCAAAAAGAAATCCACTGGTTTTACTATGTCATTCTTAATATGTTAACCCTAGAACGCATACCTGGGGCCTCGCAGGCCCGCCCTGTTAATTGTTTTCTATTTTCTGCAAGATTACTTTAGTTAGAATTTTGAAACTCTAGGTATTCCTCAGGTATATAGTTGTTTGTCATTTTTGTTTGAGTTATTCCATGTTATTTGCACATGGGCCTAAAAGGGCCCCAGGTATGTGAAAATGTAGATTTTTATGGTCATGCGTTCTAGGGTTAAGGAGCCAGATCTCCAATCTGTAGGCCACAGAAATGGTGGTCTTAGGCCCTAATTTTTTTAAATGTGAACAGTTCTGCTTGTGTCTCCATCTGCTGGATTGGCTGTAGTAGAAGCGGTGTCGGTCCCCATTATACTACTTAAACTCTAGTGAAATTGATGCCACTTTGTTGGTGTCTGCCACTAATTTTTGGAAATGTGGAGAATCCTGATTGGGTCTCCATCTCCATCTATTGGGTTTGACTGTAGTGGAAGAGGTTTCTGTCTCCATTAAACTATTTCTACTCTGGTGCAATTCATGCCACTTTGGTGGTGTTAGGCCCTAATTTAGGTAAATGTAAACACTTGTGATTGAGTCTCCTTCTTCTGGGTTGGCTTTAGGGGAAGATGTGTTGTTCCTAATTCCACAATTTCTACTGTATTGAAGTTGATGCCACTTTACTGGTGTCTGCCACTAATTTTTGGAAATGTGGGGAATCCTGATAGGGTCTCCATCTACTGGGTTGGCTGTAGGGGAAGAAGTGTTGTTCCTAATTGTACAATTTCTACTGTACTGAAATTGATGCCACTTTGTTGGTGTCTGCCAGTAATTTTTGGAAATGTGGGGAATCCTGATTGGGTCTCCATCTATTGAGTTTGGCTTTAACGGAAGAGGTTTCTGTCTCCATTAAACTACTTCTACTCTAGTTAAATTGATGCCACTTTGTTGGTGTTATGTCCTAATTTAGGGAAATGTGAACACTCCTGGTTAGGTCTCCAACTCCTGGGTTTGTCGTAGTGGAAGAGGTTTTGGTCTCCATTTATTTATATAGTTATACTATAGTGAAATTAATTATTTGGTGCAGATATTGTTCTCCACAAAGGGGTATACAAACATGATTAACTCAAAATTGGTTTTCAATAAACAACCATCAGCCGCCCCATCAAACGCATCTGCTGCTTCTTCCTCCTCCTCTGTTACCGTGGCAAGTATTGTCATGCATGTCTCCAACCACAAAACCTACGGTTGTATACTCGCTCTAGTCAGGCTGAGTGAGAGCCTGTCAGCTGTAACAAAAGTGGACATGCCTGCACACCACATGTTTCACAATCCACCGTAACATCTCTGCGTGCACCTCACTCATGGTCCAGCATTTGTCTGGTTCACCGTACTCCGCCCTCTCTCAGCACTGCAGCCAGCCCTCGGTCCCACAGTTGTGGTCACGTAAAAGGTTATTTACTCCTACACATGACAAAGATAAGAGGTTGAACTCCACCATTTCCAATTATGTTTTGCCGCTTTTACAATATAAAAACTATTTTATAGAAAAAAAGAATTATTTTTGCATTGCTTTATTCCGAAAGCAATAACTTTTTTTTATTTTTCGGCTTATGGAGTAGTATGGCGGCTTGTTTTTTGCGGGACAAGATGATGTTTTCAGCGATACCATTTTTATTTACATTCGTCTTTTTTATCACATTTTATTCCACTTTTTGTTTGGTAGTGTGATGATAAAGCATCATCTTTTGCCTTGTTTTTTTACAGTGTTCACTAAAGAGGTTAACTAGTGAGACAGTTTTATCGGTCGGGTTGTTCTGCATGCAGTGACAGCAAATATGTGTACTTTTACTGTTTATTTTTATTTTTTTCATAATAATATTTATTTATGGGTACTATATTCAGTTGTGCTCAAAAGTTTACACACCCTGGCAGAATTTTTCTTTCATGGCCTTGTTTCAGCGAATATGAATGATAACAAAAAAACTTTTTCCCCACTCATTGTTATTGGTTGGGTGAAGCCATTTATTGTCAAACTACTGTGTTTTCTCTTTTTAAATCTTAATGACAACCAAAAATATCCAAATGACCCTGATCAAAAGTTCACATACCCCTGTTCTTAATACCGTGTATTGCCCCTACTAACATCAATGACAGCTTGAAGTCTTTTGTGGCAGTTGCGGATGAGGTTCTTTAATTTCTCAGATGGTAAAGCTGCCCATTCTTCTTGGCAAAAAGCCTCCAGTTCCTGTAAATTCCTGGGCTGTCTAGCATGAACTGCACACTTGAGATCTCACGAGAGTAGCTCAATGATATTGAGGTCAGGAGACTGAGATGGCCACTCCAGAACCTTCACTTTGTTCTGCTGTAGCCAATGACAGGTCGACTTGGCCTTATGTTTTGGATCGTTGTCATGTTGGAACGTCCACGTACGTCCCATGTGCAGCTTCCGGGCTGATGAGTACAAATTTGCCTCCACTGTTTGCTGATAACATGCTGCATTCATCTTTCCTTCAAATTTCACCAAGATTACTGTGCCTTTGTAGCTCACACATCCTCAAAACATCAGTGATCTACCTACGTGATTTACTGTAGGAATGATGTTCCGTTCATCATAGGCCTTGTTGATCTCTCTCCAAATGTAATGTATATGATTGTGGCCAAAAAGTTCAATTTTGGTCTCATCACTCCAAATTACCTTGTACCAGAAGTTTTGAGGCTTGTCTCTGTGCTGTTTGGCATATTGTAGGTGAGATACTTTGTAGCATTTGGGCTGTAATGGCTTTCTTCTGGCGATTCGACCATGCAGCCCAATTTTCTTCAAGTGCCTCCTTATTGTGCATCTTGAAACAGCCACACCGCTAGTTTTCAGAGTCCTAAATTTCAGATGATGTTATTTGTGGGTTTTTCTTTGTATCCCAAACAATTTTACTGGCAGTTGTTTCTGAAATTGTTGTTGGTCTACCTGACTGTGGTTTGGTTTTTACAGAGCCCCTGATTTTCCATTTGTTAATCACAGTTTGAACACTGCTGACTGGCACTATCAATTCCTTGGATATCTTTTTGTATCCCTTTCCTGTGTTAGGCTGTGTTTACACGATGCGTATTTCATGCGTTTCCGCGGCGTTTTTGCAGTTGCGTAAACGCCGCGGAAACGCATGAAAAACGCATGGTAGAAGGGCAGCAATGTTCCCCAATGGAAATCCGCATGTGCTGTGCCCATGATGCGGATTTTTCCGCAGCGTTAACGCTGCGGTCAAAAATCCGCAGCATGTCAATTAATTTTGCGGAAACGCGGCGATTTCGCCGCCATTGACTTGCATTAGAACGCGCCAATTCCGCAAGACAGCATTTGTACTTGCGTAATTGGTGCGTTCTAATGTGCGGATGGTACCCGGGTGTGGAGGAGAGGAGAGTCTCATCCACACCCAGGTACCATTAAAAAAGCTGTAAAAAGAAGAATAAAATAAAAAATAAATGTATTCTTACCTTCTGTCGGCCCGCGCAGCGCTCCCGCTTGGTTCCCGGCACTTGCAGTGAGTTGTAGGACCTGCGGTGACGTCAGAGTCATGTGACGGGTCACGTGACGCTGACGTCGGCAGGTCTTTCAATTCAAAGTTGCCGGCAGCCGGGAGAACGGAGTGAGCAGGACAGCGCAGGCCATCGGAGGTAAGTATATACACTCTCTCGGTTCACACTGTATAAATCCATGCTGTTTGCATGGATTTATATAGTGTGACCTAGTTATCAAGCACTTTCCAGGTGATGCTAACATCGCCTGGAAAGCGCTTGTCAATCTGCATGCGGAAACGCATGTGAATCTGCATGTGGATCCGCATGTATTCTGCAGGAAAAACGCATGCACAATCTGCATGCGTTTTTTCTGCCAGGGAGATGCAGAAATGATGCAGAAATTTTCTGCTTCATTTCTGCATCGTGTGCACATACCCTTATACAGTTCAACTACCTTTTCCCGTAGATCCGTTGACAATTCTTTTGCTTTCCCCATTACTTACTATCCAGAAACGTCAGTGGCTGGATGAAAGTGTCTGGATCCCAGAAACCCACTCAGCTATTTTGCACACACAATGATTACAAGCAAACAGGTCACGGGTGAGGATGTTACCTTTAGTAGCCATTCAAACCCATTTGTGTCAAATTCTGTGCATGTTATCAGGCTAAAATCACCAGGGTATGTGAATTTTTGATCAGGGTCAATTGGATGTTTTTGGTTGTCATTAAGATTTAAAAAGAGAAAACACAGTAGTTTGACAATAAATGGCTTCACCCAACCAATAACAATGAGGGGAGAAAACGTTTTTTGTTATCATTCATATTCTCTGAAACAACGCCAAGAAAGGAAAAATTCTGCCGGGGTATGTAAACTTTTGAGCACAACTGTATATATATTTTTAGTATTATTTTGATATGTTTTTAAAAAACAATATGTTTACAACTTTTTTTAACTTTTTTACCTAGTCCCAATATGGGACTTTCACTTTCTGCAGTCTGATCTCAGTTATATTCAGGAGCATTGCTATACCTTATAACCTGTCAGAGCTGCAAATACAAGTTAGTTAGATCATGCACTGCGCATGCTCTAACTAATTTACTAGTGCCTGGTGACCCGGATGTCATCATGACGACATCGGGTCACCATGGCAACGGTCGGGCCTCTGCGACTTCACGTGGGGGCGCTGATCCAAGACTGGGCCGGTTTTAGACAAAGTGTGGCCCTAGGCAAAAGTTTAAAGTGGGGCCCCAAATGCTGACATATTGCACCATCACACAGAAATATTTTGGTTGTATATACATGCGCTTAATTTAGGCCATTAAATATTAAAGTCGTTCGATGCTTGTTGTGCTTCTTTACACCAGCTGAGGTAGAATGATGGGGACAGAATCATGTTATCAGCAGCACATCTTTATATCGGTCGATGTCCTGCTGACAACAATGATTTTTGCTCCGGCATAAACAATCCAATCACTCGATGAATAGGTAGCATTTTGCTAGTTTAGAATAATGCACCTTATAATCCTCCATATAGTATAATGCACACCCAGTAGTCCTCCACATACAAGTGCTTCTCACAAAATTAGAATAACATCAAAAAGTTAATTTATTTCAGTTCTTCAATTCAAAAGTGAAACTCATATATTATATAGAGTCATTACAAACAGAGTGATCTATTTCTAGTGTTTATTTCTGTTAATGTTGATGATTATGGCTTACAGCCAATGAAAACACAAAAGTCATTATCTCAATAAATTAGAATAATTAACAAAAAACACCTGCAAAGGCTTCCTAAGCATTTAAAAAGGTCCCTTAGTCTGTTTTCAGTAGGCTCCACAATCATGGGGAAGACTGCTGACTTCACAGATGTCCAGAAGGTAGTTATTGACACACTCTTCAAGGAGGGTAAGCCACATAAGGTCATTGCTAAAGAAGCTGGCTGTTCACAGAGTGCTGTATCCAAACATATTAATGGATAGTTGAGTGGAAGGAAAAAGTGTAGTAGAAAAAGGTGCACAAGCAACCGGGATAACTGCAGCCTTGAAAGGATTGTTAAGAAAAGGCCATTCAAAAATTTGGGGGAGATTCACAAGAAGTGAAAAAGTAAAAAACCTTTATTATATCAAGTGAAAAAATAGCAGCAGTGCACACCAGTAAGAAGCGAAACCTACGCGTTTCAACCTAAAAAGGTCTTAATCATGATTAAGACTTTCTAGGTTGAAACGCGTAGATTTTGCTACTTGCTCGTGTGCACTGCTGTTATTTTTTTAACGTGATATAATAAAGTTTTTTTACTTTTTCGCCCACTGGATTCTTCTACCATTATATTTATCTTCAGCCAAGTTCCAGGCTCTCTCTGTGGACCTACAGACTGCATAGCAAATCACAGAACCGGTGATCTGACTTCTCCCCCCCACTGTTTTTTATTCACAAGAAGTGGACTGCTGCTGGAGTCATTGCTTCAAGAACCACCACACACAGACGTATCCAGGACATGGGCTACAAGTGTCGCATTCCTTGTGCCAAGCCACTCAAGACCAATAGACAACGCCAGAAGCGTCTTACCTGGGCAAAGGAGAAAAAGACCTGGACTGATGCTCATTCGTCCAAGGTGTTGTTTTCAGGTGAAGGTAAATTTTGCATTTCATTTGGAAATCAAGGTCCCAGAGTCTGGAGGAAGAGTGGAGAGGCACACAATCCAAGCTGCTTGAGGTCTAGTGTGACGTTTCCACAATCAGTGATGGTTTGGGGAGCCATGTCATCTGCTGGCATAGATCCACTGTGTGTTATCAAGACCGAAGTCAACGCAGCCGTCTACCAGGAAATTTTAGAGCACTTTATGCTTCCCTCTGCCGACAAGCTTTTTGGAGATGGAAATTTCATTCTCCAGCAGGACGTGGCACTATTGATGAGCGATCATGCTTGTTACTTGAGATTTATGAGCATGCTCGGGAGTTTTCCGAGTATCTTCAGCGTGCTCAGGTGTTATGTTTGAGTTACGCCATGCGCATGATTTGCGACTGTTTGACAGCTTTAATACAAGTGAGGATTGCCTGTTTCTTTGGCATTCCTCACATGTATTAAAGCTGTAAAACAGTCACAAATCATGCGCACAAAGTGACTAAAACATAACAGCCGAGCATGCTGAAGATAACTGGCGAGCACCCGAGCATGCTCGCTAAAAGGGTTAACAGAACATACTCACTCATCACTTCTTGCCACCTGTGCACACTGCCAAAAGTACTAATACCTGGTTTAAAATCAACAGTATCACTGTGTTTGATTGGCCAGCAAACTCTCCTGATCTTAACCCCATAGAGAATCTCTGGGGTATTGTCAAGAGGAAGATGAGAGACACCAGACCCAACAATGCAGACGAGCTGAAGGCTGCTATCAAAGCACCCTGGGCTTCCATCAGGGCCGGCTCCAGGTTTTTGTGGGCCCCGGGCGAAAGAGTCTCAGTGGGCCCCTTTAACACATACCACAATTCATGATGCACAGATACCGAAGAGAAATATATATATAGTACAATGCAAAGATTTCACTTCTTACATTAAATGAGTGATATCTATAGTAAATTCCACAATAGCTCAGAAACCAGCGAATCACTTCACACAGCATACTGGCCCCCATAAAATGCTCCATACAGGAGACTGGCCCCCATAAAATGCTCCATACAGAATACTGGCCCCCATAAAACGCTCCATACAGGATACTTGTCCCCATATAATGCTCCATACAGGATACTGGCCCCCATATAATGCTCCATACAGAACACTGGCCCCCATAAAATGCGCCATACAGAATACTGGCCCCCATATAATGCTCCATGCGGAATACTGGCCCCCATATAACACTCCATACAGGATACTGGCCCCCATATAACGCTCCATACGGAATACTGGCCCCCATATAATGCTCCATACAGGATACTGGCCCCCATATAACGCTCCATACTGAATACTCGCCCCCATATAACGCTCCATGCAGGATACTGGCCCCCATATAACGCTCCATACAGAATACTGGCCCCCATATAACGCTCCATGCAGGCTGTTCCCCACACATAATGCCCCACGCAGGCTGTTCCCCCCACATAATGCCCCATGCAGGCTGCTCCCCCCCATATAGGATGTCACCCCCCCTTATAATGCCCCATGCAGGATGACACACACCCCCCTTCATTATAATGCCCCATGCAGGATGTCGCACACCCCCTCCCTTATAATGCCCCATGCAGGATGTCACACATCCCCCTCCCTTATAATGCCCCATGCAGGATGTCACCCCCCCTCCCTTATAATACCCCATGCAGGATGTCACCCCTCCTCCCTTATAATGCCCCATGCAGGATGTCACCCCCCCTCCCTTATAATGCCCCATGCAGGATGTCACACACGCCCCCCTCCCTTATAATGCCCCATGCAGGATATCACCCCCCCTTATAATGCCCCATGCAGGATGTCACCCCCCCTCCCTTATAATGCCCCATGCAGGATGTCACACACACCCCCTCCCTTATAATGCCCCATGTAAGATGTCACACACTCCCCTCCCTTATAATGCCCCATGCAGGATGTCACACACACCCCCTCCCTTATAATGCCCCATGCAGGATGTCACACACCCCCCCTCCCTTATAATGCCCCATGCAGGATGTCACACACCCCCACCACACCCCCCTCCCTTATACTGCCACAGGCCTCCATACAATAAAAAAAAAAATCAAATACTCACCTCACGTCTCACCTGCTGCCGCTGCTCCGGACTCCAGCGTCGCCGGCTTCATCCCGCTCTGCACTGTGACTGCTCAGGAGAGAGCGCAGTGTAAAGACGTCACCGCGCCCTTTGACCTGAGACGTCACAGTGCAGCAGCCGCGGAGGATGCAGGAGCTGCTGTGGAGGCACGGG
Organism: Phyllobates terribilis; assembly: GCF_046119375.1. Lineage (NCBI taxonomy): Eukaryota > Metazoa > Chordata > Amphibia > Anura > Dendrobatidae > Phyllobates > Phyllobates terribilis. Next base: position 613,622,981 of record NW_027362762.1, read on the forward strand.
GAGGGGTAAGTATTGTGCCGGGGCCCTGAGCAAGTGGGGGGGGAGCGGGCGCTGACACCGCTCTCCTCCGCTCACGGGTCCCATAGCGCATAGAGCGCGGGGTGCCCGACGGTGAGGGGCCCCCTGCCTGCTCAGGGCCCCGGAATTTGCCCGGGTGCGCTGGGTGCTGAAGCCAGCCCTGGCTTCCATAACACCTCAGCAGTGCCACAGGCTGATCGCCTCCATGCAACGCCGCATTGATGAAGTAATTGATGCAAAAGGAGCCCCGACCAAGTATTGAGTGCATTCACTGAACATAAATTTCAGTAAGTCAAGATTTCGGATTTTAAAATAATTTTTCAAGCTGTTGTTATAAAGTATTCTAATTTACTGAGATAAAGATTTTTGTGTTTTCATTGGCCGTAAGCCATAATCATCAACATTAACAGAAATAAACACTTGAAATAGATCACTCTGTTTGTAATTACTCTATATAATATATGAGTTTCACTTTTTGTATTGAAGAACTGAAATAAATTAACTTTTTAATGATATTCTAATTTTGTGAGAAGCACCTGTAGTATAATTCACACCCAATAGTCCTCCACATAGTATAATGTGTCCAATAGTCCTCCATATAGAATAATGCACACCCTCTAGTCCTCTATACAATATAATGCATTCCATAGTCATCCATATAGTATAATGCACACCCCATAGTCCTCCATATAGTCTAATAAATCCCCCATAGTCCTTCATGTAGTACAATGCACTCTCCATAGTCCTACATATAGTATAATGCGCTCTATAGTCCTCCATATTGTATAATGCGCCCTATAGTCCTCCATATAGTATAATACACTCCCCTGTCCTCCATATAGTATAATGCGCTCCCCATAGTTCTCCATATAGTATAATACACTCTCCATAGTCCTCCATATAGTACAATGCACTCCCCACAGTATATTGCACCCCATAGTCCTCCATACAGTATAATGCAGCCCCCATATAGTACACATAGTATAATATGCCCTATATTCCTCGATACAGTATAATGCAGCCCCCATATACACTGTGTTCCAAATTATTATGCAAATAATATTTTCTCAGATTTTCCCAAATTACCTATATGAATTGCAGTCATTGTAATTTTCCAGTCAAATAACTATTAGAGTACAATTGAAAGGTTTTTGTACAAACTGCCTATGATAACAGTATATTTTTAAAAAAATAAAAAACTCAAACTGCACTCAAAATGCATGTTCCAAATTATTATGCAAAGCAGAGTTTTCAACCTTTTCATTTTAATAAAGAACAAAAAAATGGTCATTTTTGAAATTATAAGCATTAGCAGGTTATTACAAACTGAAATCAAACAGTTTTCAACTCAAAACTTTATTCTAGGTGATGTTACATTTGCACATAGGACCGCTTGTTCGAAAGGAGCTTCTGAACGCTCTCGTCCATTGAATTTGTCAAGTTTTGGATGGTTTCTGCTTCCAATTGTTTTGTATGAGGACAGAATACCCTCCCAGAGCTGTTTCTTAGATGTGAACTGCTTCCCGCCATCATAGACACTCCTTTTGATGATGCTCCAGAGGTTCTCAATGGGGTTGAGGTCAGGGGAGCATGGGTGCCACACCATAAGTTTGTCCCCTTTTATGCCCACAGCAGCCAGAGACGCAGATGTGCTATGTGCAGCATGAGACGGGGCATTATCATGCATGAAATGATCTCGATGGTCCAGATAGATGGAGTGGAGGATGGCTGGTTGATGGACACCCCATGCAAACACGGCTATGGCGCTAACAAGGAGGAGGTGGAGTAATGTTTTGGGCTGGAATCATGGGGAGAGAGATTGTCGGCCCTTTTAGGATCCCTGAAGGGGTAAAGATGAACTCCATAACGTATGTTGAGTTTCTCAAACAGGACTTCCTGTAAGGGGTCTGGGAGGCGGAACCTCTGAGCTACTATACAAGGGGGCGGTCCTTGTAAGGGAGCGGGTGGCGACCAGGGAAGATGGGCAGGCAGTCACAGCAGGTGACCGGGGCAGTCTCTGGGTGAACGGACAGGAGGTCACGGCAAGTGACCCGGGCAGTCTCTGGGTGAACGGACAGGAGGTCACGGCAAGTGACCCGGGCAGTCTCTGGATGAACGGGCAGGAGGTCACGGCAAGTGACCGGGGCAGTCTCTGGATGAACGGGCAGGAGGTCACGGCAAGTGACCGGGGCAGTCTCTGGATGAACGGGCAGGAGGTCACGGCAAGTGACCGGGGCAGTCTCTGGGTAAAGGGTTGGTACGATCTGTGACGGCTGAGCCTCCAGGTAGGCAAGCAGGCAGATGGTAGACGTGAGCTCCCAGGTGAGCAGGCGAGAGTCTCTGGATAAGCGGGTGGTCACAGCATGTGACAGCGGAGCCTCCAGGTAAACCAACAGACAGGCAGCAGATGAGCGCTCCCAGGTGAGCGGGCAGGAGTCTCTGGACAGGTGGGTGGTCACAGCACGTGACGGCGGAGCCTCCAGGTAGGCTAGCAGACAGGCAGCAGATGAGCGCTCCCAGGTGAGCGGACAGGAGTCTCTGGACAGGCGGGTGGTCACAGCACGTGACGGCGGAGCCTCCAGGTAGGCTAGCAGGCAGGTAGCAGATGTGCACTCCCAGGTGAGCGGGCAAGCTGGTCCATAGACAGACTGACAGGAGTTGGAAGGCAGACCGTCGGACCTCAGGCTAGCAGGCAGGTAGCAGATGTGCGCTCCCAGGTGAGCGGGCAAGCTGGGCCTTAGACAGACTGACAGGAGTCGGAAGGCAGACCGTCAGACCTCAGGCTAGCAGGCAGGTAGCAGAATATCAGGCAGGAATCAGACAGCAAACTGGCAGGAATCTGGCAGGTAACTGGCAGGTAACTGGCAATGGGACCTGAGGGCTGAAGCAGAGTAGGGAACAGTGCAACAACATTGCTCGGGCACCTCCATTTTGGAGGAGGTGCCTTATATATGGTGAAGTCCTCCGGCCATTGGCCGGGGACTCCTTAGGACGGCGCGCGCGGCCCCTTTAAGAGGGAGGGACTGCGCGCGCCCTAAGCACCGTGGCCGGGAAGGAGCGCGCGCTGCCAGCAGAGCGGGAGGAGGACGCCGGACCCGGAGCGGAGGGGTGAGGAGAACAGCGTCCCTGCCTAGCAGAGGGCAGGGACGCCGGCGCTACAGTACCCCCCCCCTTTAGGCCCCCCCTTTTTTAGGCCAGACAGAAATTTAGCAAGGATGAGAGGGGCATGGATGTTCTCCCGGGGCTCCCACGTTCTCTCTTCAGGACCAAACCCCTTCCAATCTACTAGAAAAAAGGTTTTTCCTCTTACCCTTTTGGTGGCAAGAATGTTCTCTACCTCAAACTCGTCTTCAGCAGAAACCGGAGCAGGAGGCGTACCTGTAGACTTGGAAAAAGAGTTAAGTACCACGGGCTTGAGGAGAGATACATGGAAGGAGTTAGGGATCCGCAAGTTGGCCGGGAGTTTCAATTTATAGGCCACCGGGTTGATCTGTTTGATAACCTCCAGTGGGCCGATGAACCGAGGCCCTAACTTGTAAGAAGGAATCTTGAGCCGGACATATTTAGATGAGAGCCAGACTTTATCTCCAGGACGAAATTGTGGAGGATCCAGGCGTTTCTTGTCAGCGTGTCTTTTCATCCGCTCGGACGATTGAAGGAGTGCGGATCGGGTACTCTCCCAAATGGAGGAAAATTTGCTAACGAGAGATTCCGCAGCCAGGTTGTCCACAGAGGTGGAGACAGGAAAAGGGATCCGAGGATGCTGACCGAAGACTACAAAAAAACGGGGATTTGGAGGAAGATTCGCACTCGTGGTTATTGTAAGAGAACTCGGCCCATGGCAGGAGATCCACCCAGTCGGAATGGTGGGCATTAACAAAGTGCCGGAGGTAACTGGTCAGGTTCTGATTGATCCGCTCCACTTGAGCATTGGACTGTGGGTGGTAAGCGGAGGAGAAGTCCAGGGTGAGGTTTAGCAGTTTACAAGTGGCTCTCCAGAAGCGTGAGGTGAACTGTACCCCACAATCCGACACGATGTGGAGGGGCAGTCCATGAAGACGGAAAATGTGGTGGATAAAGTTTTTTGCCAGCTCGGGTGCAGACGGGAGGCCTGGCAGGGGAACGAAATGAGCCATCTTGGAAAAGCGGTCAGCGACCACCCAAATGACCGTACAACCGGCAGAGACGGGGAGATCAGTTATAAAGTCCATTCCTATATGCTGCCAGGGGGCAGCAGGTACTGGAAGCGGAAGGAGGCGACCGGCTGGCAGATGTCTCGGAACCTTGTTGCGAGCGCAGGACACACAGGCAGAAACAAAGTCTATTACGTCCTTGTGCAGGGTAGGCCACCAGTAGTGCCGGGTAATAAGCTGGAGGGTCTTTTTCTGACCGGCGTGGCCAGCTAGTTTAGACGAGTGACCCCAGTGTAGGATCTTCTCCCGATCAGGTACTGATACGAACGTCTTACCGGGAGGGAGACGATTTAGACTCACGGGGGCCACCTGCATTACTCTGGCGGGATCGATAATGTGTTTTGGTTCCACCTCGAGATCAGACACCAGAAAGGATCGGGACAAGGCGTCCGCCTTGATGTTTTTGTCAGCTGGGCGAAAATGAAGAACAAAATCAAATCGAGCAAAAAACAAGGACCACCGAGCTTGGCAAGGGTTAAGTCTCTGGGCATGCTGGAGGTAAGCCAGGTTCTTGTGGTCAGTGTAAATTATTACCGGGTGAAGAGCCCCTTCGAGCAGGTAACGCCACTCCTCCAATGCCAGCTTGATGGCCAATAACTCTCGATCTCCTATGGAATAGTTGCGCTCAGAAGAGGAGAAGAGTTTGGAGAAGAAGCCACAAGTTACCATTCTCCCGGAAGACGATTTTTGGGTAAGTACCGCTCCGGCTCCAGAGGAGGAGGCGTCAACCTCCAGGAAGAACTGCTTGTTGCCATCTGGGCGATGCAGCACCGGGGCGGAAGAGAAGCCCTGTTTTAAGGAAAGAAAGGCCTCCTCTGCTTCGGGCGGCCACTCTCTGGGATTAGTGCCCTTACGGGTGAGCGCGGAAATTGGGGCAGTCCGGGAAGAGAAGTGCGGTATGAAGAGGCGGTAGTAGTTGGCGAAGCCCAGGAACCGCTGAATGGCCTTCAACCCCTCCGGTCGAGGCCACTTCTCGATGGCAGACAGTTTCTCAGGATCCATTCGTAGGCAGGTCTGAGAAATTATGTAGCCCAAAAACGGAAGCGAGGTCTGCTCAAAGAGGCACTTCTCATATTTAGCGAAGAGGTGGTTCTGCCTGAGCCTGAGCAGGACCTGACGAACATCCCTCCGGTGAGTCTGGAGATCCGGAGAGAAGACCAAGATGTCGTCCAGGTACACCACCACGCAGGAGTAGAGAAGGTCCCGGAAGATGTCATTGACCAACTCTTGAAAGACGGCGGGAGCATTACAGAGACCGAAGGGCATTACCAGATATTCGTAGTGGCCGTCCCGGGTGTTGAATGCCGTCTTCCATTCATCCCCCTGACGGATACGAATCAGGTTGTACGCCCCACGAAGGTCCAGTTTGGTGAAGATTCTAGCCCCCCTCAGACGATCAAATAATTCCGGAATGAGCGGAAGAGGGTACTTATTCTTCACCGTGATCTGGTTTAGGCCTCTATAGTCTATGCAGGGACGGAGAGAGCCGTCCTTCTTTTTAACAAAGAAGAAGCCTGCTCCCGCCGGGGAGGTAGATTTCCAGATAAATCCCCGGGCCAGATTCTCCTCAATATACTCGGACATAGACCGGGTCTCAGCAGCGGACAATGGGTAAATACGCCCACGGGGAGGAGTAGTACCGGGTAACAGGTCGATAGGGCTGTCGTATGGTCTATGAGGGGGAAGTGTCTCTGCCTCCTTTTTATTAAAGACATCAGCATATGATCAATAAGGAATAGGAAGTCCAGGTAGATTAGCTGGGGTAGGAGAAGGATGGACGGGAACCAGACAAGTCTTATGACAGTCCTGTCCCCAGCGAAGGACTTCTCCGGTCTGCCAGTCAAGCACGGGTGCATGTCTCTGGAGCCAAGGTAGGCCTAGCAAGAGGGCGTGAGAGAGTCCAGGCAGAACATGAAAGGAGATACTCTCAGAATGCAGCATTCCCACCTGCAGAGTGATGGATTCGGTGATGAGTTGGATGGGACGTGGTAAGAGGCCCCCATCCACGGCAGCAACAGACAAGGGTACAGCCAGAGGTTTGGTGGGGATGCGGTATTTCTCTACCAGGGACTGTGAAATAAGATTCCCGGCTGCTCCAGAGTCAAGTTGGGCTAGTTCGAAATAACGGTTCTCCCCGCAGACGATTGAGACTGACAGCAGCAGAGATGGAGAGGATTTATTCTTGTCTAGGTCGACCTCTCTGAGCGAACCTAGACACAGGCGTTTCCCGACCTCTCCGGGCAGGTACGGATCCGGTGCTCCTTACTGCCACAGTAGAAGCAGCTCCCCTCGGCACGGCGTAAGTCCTGACGGGTTTTGACCATCTTGGTCTGGTCGACCTGCATAGGCTCAGGAGGGTGTACCTGGGGAGAAATGGAGGGAGTGACGGGTTTCTGGAAAGTAGGAGCTAGACGTGGAAACCTCCTCTCACGGGTGACCTCTTTGGCACGCTCCTGGAACCGTAGGTCAATCCGGGTGGCAAGAGTTATTAGGTCATCGAGAGTGGAAGGAATGTCCCGAAAGGCGAGTTCATCTTTAATACGGCCGGACAGACCCTCCCAGAAGACAGATACCAGAGCGTCGTTATCCCAGGCCAGCTCCGAGGCAAGGGTACGGAACCGTATGGCATATTGGCCCACGGTGAGACTTCCCTGACGGAGGCGTAGCAGAGATGATGCGGATGAGGTCTTCCGTCCGGGTTCGTCGAAGACTTTCCGGAAAGCCGTGAGAAAGGCAGGCAAGTCGGACACCAGGGGGTCTCCTCTCTCCCATAGAGGATTTAGCCAGGCCAGGGCCTCCCCGGTGAGATGGGACATGATGAAGGCAATTTTGGCCCGGTCGGAGTTAAACTGGTGGGACAGGAGTTCAAAGTGCAGGGTGCACTGATTTATGAAGCCCCGAGCCTGAGCGGAGTCGCCTCCGAAGCGAGGAGGTGCAGAAAGCCGGGGTCCGGGGTAGGATACCATGGTATTGGTGGGCAGCGGAGCTGCCGGACTGCGAGTCATGGCACTGGCGGTGGTTGCTGGAGGAGCAGTCAGAGTGTCCAGGCGAGAATTGACATTCCGCAGGTGACCCAGGATGGACTCCTGTTGGGACCTCTGACGGGACAGTTCATGACACAGGTCCGAGAGCGAGGGAGCTTGGGTGCCACCGGGTTCCATGGCCCGAGCAAACTGTAACGGGTCTGGGAGGCGGAACCTCTGAGCTACTATACAAGGGGGCGGTCCTTGTAAGGGAGCGGGTGGCGACCAGGGAAGACGGGCAGGCAGTCACAGCAGGTGACCGGGGCAGTCTCTGGTTGAACGGGCAGGAGGTCACGGCAAGTGACCGGGGCAGTCTCTGGATGAACGGGCAGGAGGTCACGGCAAGTGACCGGGGCAGTCTCTGGGTAAAGGGTTGGTACGACCTGTGACGGCTGAGCCTCCAGGTAGGCAAGCAGGCAGATGGTAGATGTGAGCTCCCAGGTGAGCAGGCGAGAGTCTCTGGATAAGCGGGTGGTCACAGCACGTGACGGCGGAGCCTCCAGGTAGGCTAGCAGACAGGCAGCAGATGAGCGCTCCCAGGTGAGCGGGCAGGAGTCTCTGGACAGGCGGGTGGTCACAGCACGTGACGGCGGAGCCTCCAGGTAGGCTAGCAGGCAGGTAGCAGATGTGCGCTCCCAGGTGAGCGGGCAAGCTGGTCCATAGACAGACTGACAGGAGTTGGAAGGCAGACCGTCGGACCTCAGGCTAGCAGGCAGGTAGCAGATGTGCGCTCCCAGGTGAGCGGTCAAGCTGGGCCTTAGACAGACTGACAGGAGTCGGAAGGCAGACCGTCGGACCTCAGGCTAGCAGGCAGGTAGCAGAATATCAGGCAGGAATCAGACAGCAAACTGGCAGGAATCTGGCAGGTAACTGGCAGGTAACTGGCAACGGGACCTGAGGGCTGAAGCAGAGTAGGGAACAGTGCAACAACATTGCTCGGGCACCTCCATTTTGGAGGAGGTGCCTTATATATGGTGAAGTCCTCCGGCCATTGGCCGGGGACTCCTTAGGACGGCGCGCGCGGCCCCTTTAAGAGGGAGGGAGCGCACGCGCGCCCTAAGCACCGTGGCCAGGAAGGAGCGCGCGCTGCCAGCAGAGCGGGAGGAGGACGCCGGACCCGGAGCGGAGGGGTGAGGAGAACAGCGTCCCTGCCTAGTAGAGGGCAGGGACGCCGGCGCTACACTTCCTTCCATGGTTCAAGAAGAAGAACCGTGCATTCCGCAGCAAGATCATTTTCATGCATGATAATGCCCCGTCTCATGCTGCACATAACACATCTGCATCTCTGGCTGCTATGGGCATAAAAGGGGACAAACTTATGGTGTGGCACCCATGCTCCCCTGACCTCAACCCCATTGAGAACCTCTGGAGCATCATCAAAAGGAGTGTCTATGATGGCGGGAGGCAGTTCACATCTAAGCAACAGCTCTGGGAGGGTATTCTGTCCTCATGCAAAACAATTGAAGCAGAAACCATCCAAAACCTGACAAATTCAATGGACGAGAGAGTTCAGAAGCTCCTTTCGAACAAGCGGTCCTATGTGCAAATGTAACATCACCTAGAATAAAATTTTGAGTTGAAAACTGTTTGATTTCAGTTTGTAATAACCTGCTAATGCTTATAATTTCAAAAATGACCATTTTTTGTTCTTTATTAAAATGAAAAGGTTGAAAACTCTGCTGTGCATAATAATTTGGAACATGCATTTTGAGTGCAGTTTGAGTTTTTTATTTTTTTTAAAATATACTGTTATCATAGGCAGTTTGTACAAAAACCTTTCAATTGTACTCTAATAGTTATTTGACTGGAAAATTACAATGACTGTAATTCATATAGGTAATTTGGGAAAATCTGATAAAATATTATTTGCATAATAATTTGGAACACAGTGTAGTACATACAGTATAATACACAGCCTACAGTCCTTGAGAGAGTATAATTCTGCCCCCATAGAGTATAATGCTGGTCCCCATAGAGTATAATGCAGGCCCCCCATATAGTATAATGCAGGCCCCAATAGAATATAATGCAAGCCCCCATAGAATATAATGCAAGCCCTCATAGAGTATAATGCAGGCCCCCATAGAGTATAATGCAGACCCTATAGAGTATAATGCAGGCCCCATATAATATATTGCAGGCCCCCATAGAGTATAATGCAGACTTCATATAATATAATGCTGGCCCCCATTGAGTATAATGCAGGCCCCCATAGAGTATAAGGCAACCACCATATAGTATAATGCTGCCTCATATACACTGTGTTCAGAATTATTAGGCAAATGGGTATTTTGATCACATGATACTTTTTATACATGTTGTCCTACTCCAAGCTGCATAGGCTTGAGAGCCAACTACCAATTAAGTAAATCTGGTGATGTGCATCTCTGTAATGAGGAGGGGTGTTGACTAATGACATCAACACCCTATATAAGGTGTGCTTAAATATTAGGCAACTTCCTTTCCTTTGGCAAAATGGGTCAGAAGAGAGATTTGACGGGCTCTGAAAAGTCCAAAATTGTGAGATGTCTTGCAGAGGGATGCAGCAGTCTTGAAATTTCCAAACTTTTGAAGCGTGATCACCGAACAATCAAGCATTTCATGGCAAATAGCCAACGGGGTCGCAAGAAGCGTGTTGGCCAAAATAGGCGCAAAATAACTGCCCACGAATTGAAGAAAATCAAGCGTGAAGCTGCCAAGATGCCATTCGCCACCAGTTTTGCCATATTTCAGAGCTGCAACGTTACTGAAGTATCAAAAAGCACAAGGTGTGCGATACTCAGGGACATGGCAAAGGTAAGGAAGGCTGAAAAACGACCACCTTTGAACAAGAAACATAAGATAAAACGTCAAGAATGGGCCAAGAAATATCTTAAGACTGATTTTTCAAAGGTTTTATGGACTGATGAAATGAGAGTGACACTTGATGGGCCAGATGAATGGGCCAGAGGCTGGATCAGTAAAGGGCAGAGAGCTCCACTCCGACTCAGACGCCAGCAAGGTGGAGGTGGGGTACTGGTATGGGCTGGTATCATCAAAGATGAACTTGTGGAACCTTTTCGGGTTGAGGATGGAGTGAAGCTCAACTCCCAGACCTACTGCCAGTTTCTGGAAGACAACTTCTTCAAGCAGTGGTACAGGAAGAAGTCGGTATCGTTCAAGAAAAACATGATTTTCATGCAGGACAATGCTCCATCACATGCATCCAACTACTCCACAGCGTGGCTGGCCAGTGAAGGTCTAAAAGAAGAAAAAATAATGACATGGCCCCCTTGTTCACCTGATCTGAACCCCATAGAGAACCTGTGGTCCATCATAAAATGTGAGATCTACAGGGAGGGAAAACAGTACACCTCTCGGAACAGTGTCGGGGATGCTGTGATGGCTGCTACACGCAATGTTGATCGAAAACAGATCAAGCAACTGACAGAATCTATGGATGGAAGGCTGTTGAGTGTTATCATAAAATAAGGTGGCTATATTGATCACTAATTTTTGGGGTTTTTGTTTTTGCATGTGAGAAATGTTTATCTCTAAAGTTTGTGCACTGATGTTGGTTTACCTGGTGAAAATAAACACGTGAGATGGAATTATATTTGGTTTTTATTAAGTTGCCTAATAATTCGGCACAGTAATAGTTACCTGCACAAACAGATATCCTCCTAAGATAGCCAAATCTAAAAAAAAAAACACTCCAACTTCCAAAAATATTAAGCTTGGATATTTATGAGTCTTTTGGGTTGATTGAGAACATAGATGTTGATCAATAATAAAAATAATCCTCTAAAATACAACTTGCCTAATAATTCTGCACACAGTGTAGTATAATGCTTCCCCCATAGAGTATAATGCACTTCACCCAGCTTCTCTACCACCTCATCGGAGCCTTGCCATTTTGCCAAAAATGTACTCTCTACCATAAGAAGATGCAAGAGGACTCAATCCCGAGGACTGAACTACCTCACACTCGCTGACCGGTTTTAGACCCAAGATTGAGCCTCTTGTTCCTGGAGGGGATGTTACTTTACGATGTGCATTACCTTTGCAACTCTCCCCTGCATCTGGGTGACGTGATTATTGATGCTCCGATGGTGTGTGACCTCAGCTTCCCAGGTTTCCTTTGCTATATCAAGGAGACCCCACGGATGTCGGCCATACAGAAGTTCAAAGGAGAGAATACGGTAGAAGCTTGTGGAACCTCACAGATAACGAATAATAGATAAGGGAGGATACAGTCCAAGTCTTGACTGTCCATTTCTATGACCTTCTTCAAAGGTTTTATTGAACCTTTTCACAAGGCCATCTGTCTGGGGTTGGTAAACTGACACCTTTAGTTGTGTAATTTCAAAGCCTTACAAAGTTCCCTCATCACCTTACTCATAAAGGGTGTTTATTGGTGGGTCAGGATCTCCCTCGGTAGTCCGGGCAAAGATGTGGACCAACTCACGAGCTATACTTTTCACATAGGAGTTTCTCAGGGGAACCGCTTCTGGGTACCGTGTAGCATAGTCGAGAACAACCAATATATATTTATGCCCACAAGTAGACTTAACAAGGGGTCCGACCAGGTCCATGGCAATTCACTCCAACGGCACCTCTATGATTGGCATAAGGGGATTCTGGAAGTGAGAGGTGGGAGAGGTTAACTGGCTGTTGGGAAAGGACTTGCAATAACTTAGGATTTCCCAGTGACATCCAGGGGAATAGAGCCTTCGGATGATCCGTTCTTGGGTTTTTTCCAGACCTAGATTGCCACCCAAGTCATGTGAATGAGCCATGTCTAACACCAACCGTGTATAGGGTCCTGGTCCTAACAAATGCTCCACTATTTCCTCTCTGATCTTAGTAACCTCCCACTCATCATAAAATAAGGAAACCTTATGTCAGCCCCCAGCTACTGTGCTATACCGTTTATAATGGTTATATTATTGAATGCCTCTTTTAGAGTTAGGTCCCTATGTTGAACGGACCCAAAATTTTCTCTGGTCATCCCTATCTTAGGAATGTCGGCCTCAGGGGATGCTGCCTTCTTATCCCCCGCCATTACACAGAAGGGAAACCTGTCAGACTCTGGGTGTGTTGAGACTTCTTTAGTGGCTACCCATCTCTTATCCAAGTAACCAATGCCTTTACCCTTCCCCCTACAAGTCCGAAAATAACACAAAGTCCCGGCCTATGAAAATTGGGTGCAATAAATCCTGGACCACGCCGACCTCATGGGACTCAGTACCTTGGGCCGTCTCAATAACTAGGCATGAGCGAACATTTCAATGTTCGGTTCAGAAAAGTTCGCTGAAAAAATTGATATTCGCCGAATTTATTCACCGAATGTTTCCAAATTCCATAGGAGTCAATAGGGGAAACCAAAAAAATGCAAAGAGAACACCTAGAAATGGGACCAAAAGCTGCCAAAACACATCAAATTGGTTGTAGACACCAGGGAAGTGTCATCAATTGACCCAGAGTACAAGTACTATAATTATTATTACTGTGACAGCGACATTTATTCAGTTGTGCTTTACATGTCAAAAGGGGTCACCGACTGGTACAACAGAAGAGAGGACCTTGCCTGCGAGGGCGCACTGTCACGGACGTGGTTTGTGGAACCACTGTGCCACGGACCCCGGAGAGCCTGGATGCGGTTGATTAAGCGAGCACCGGACTGTTCACTAGAGCCTCTGATGGTGAGGTTAGACTTGTCTCCAAATGAACACCAGGTGTCACTCCAGGACAGACCAACGGACGCGCAGCACCTGGACCCAGTAGGACAGACTAGATGGCGCAGCAGGCAGAGTCTGTATCAGGAGTGCAGCAGGCAGAGTCTGTATCAGGAGTGCAGAAAGGACTGGTACGCAACCTTACACAACTTAGGCTGCAGAACAGGAAGATTCCACTACAGCCAAGCGAATAGATGGAGATTGTCATGAAAGTCAGCCGCCATCTTAGGTATGATACGTCATACCTGAAGATATTCCCTATTGTCACACAGCTTCTACCATGTCACATTTTTGCAGGCCCTGGCAAACAGAGCAATTCACCCCCACCTCTGGAGATCAGTGTCCAGAAACTTCTTTGATATGGTAAACAGATGGGCCAGTTTTGTTGTAGGACAGAGTCAGCTAGGCCCCAGGGGGGTAATTAACACCTTGATGTCACTGCAAACCATGTGTGCAAGCCTGAAAACCATGTGCTTTCTTTGTGGAAAATGGCCACCAAAGCTACAAGATACATTATCAATTCCTAACCACACGATACAAGTTAGGGAACCCAAATAAAATGTATCATGTGAGGAAGGTGCCCGCGGACACAATGATGGGACTTATAAATCCATGAGTGGCCTGGAAAGCTGGATAGTTAGAAGAACCATATACAAGGTCCCAGGGGAGGCATGTTTAGAATCAATGGCTTCCCCACAAGAGGAGGATCACGATGAGACCTCTGGTGATACGATGAGATCACCCCAGGGAAAGTTATGGGTACTTTTCTAAAAATGAAGCTAAAATGAGCATGGGTGTGGGGGCGGGGCGTAGTAAACTGACATCACCAAGAGTGGGCATGACAGGACTTTAGTATAGCCGACAGCCAGAAACCCCTTCAGTTTGACCCAGGAGATGCTGTGAACACCTCCTGACGTCAGGTCCCGGTCTCAGAGTGGGAGGAGCACCTTTGTCATGTGCTACTGAGACTTGGATGACTGCAACTAAACTTGAACCTGTGGGATCGCAATCCTCCCTAGCACCACAAGAACGGTAACTGATTTATCGTTGTTACTCCTGTGTTTTGTATGTCTAATTGTTATATCTTTTAATCTGGCCAAATACCGTTGTATAGTTAATTGTATAGCCTTGTAATCTAGTGTATTCTTATAATCGATTAAATCATAAATTAATCGTGGGCTGTATCCTTTACTCTGCATATACGAATCCATTGGTCCGGAAACGCTTGGCTGAAACGCTACTGGGTTGGTTCCTGACCCGATACAAGTCTATTAACGGACCGGGCTTGTATCAAACGAGAACTGGTGGCAGCATACCATCTGGGGGATTTGAGGAAGGCTGGCAGTGACGGTCGGAGGTGTCGATATATATTACTGGCGCAGCCAGGGGAATATATATACCGCCCTCACTGCAGAGGGCCTCAAATACCCAGAGGGCTACAGGACGGCCTCTCCGGCGACCACTCACTCTAGGTGCAGTACCTTGACTGACCTGAGAGGCAAGAGGGCACCAGAGAGTTGTGCCTGTATCGTGGCGTCACGGATTGGTGACGTGTAAGGGACAACACACCACCGTGTTTTCCCCCGCTGGTAGCAGCTTCCTGGCACCACTTACTCTAGGAGCAGTACCTTGACTCACCTGAGAGGTAAGGGGGAAACAGAGAGCTGCACCCACTGGCCGGCTTTCATCACATTGGTGGCAGAGCGGTGGGATTGCAGAGTATAGTGTACGTGGGATCCCTACTCACAGACACTAAAGACTGCCAGTGGTAATTTCCACAGCTGGAGTCTTAAGGTCAGCCCAACACTAGACGGTCAGAGTAAAATTACAACAAGGTGTGTGCAAACTCAGGGTTGTATCAGTGACCCAAGGTTACCAAGATGGCGGAAGGCACCAGGAACAAGGTGAAGGAGAAGACCAATGCTATGGTCGATGAGCAGGTGGGGGAGGACAATGTTACTCATGGTGGGGAGGAGCTCAGCTCGGGCACCTCAAGGAGCCAGACCCCAGTATCCGGTCCCGCAGTGGACTGCCCACCACCTGCCCACCACAGCCTGTCCAGCATGAATGCCCTCTTGCAATCGGCCCTGGCCAGTCAGCGGTCTGGGAACACCGCCACTTTTCGGCTCCTCATGGATAAACGGCGGCGAATAGAAGAGGCAGAGCGTGCCGAACGAGCTGCGGAGCGTGCAGAACGAGATGCAGAGCTTGCAGAACGAAATGCGGAGCATGCAGAACGAGATGCGGAGCACAAGAATCAACTGGACCTGACTCAGCGTGGATTCCTTCCAGCACCTCCAGCACAGCAGGAGGCGAAGACCTGTAAAGTCCGAGCCGAGGACTTCCCCCTGCTTGAGAAAGATGGAGACCTGGACTCCTTTCTGGTGGCATTCGAAAGGACCTGCCTTCAGCACCATCTGGCCCGGGATCAGTGGGCAAGATACCTGACTCCCCGTTTGAGGGGTAAGTCCCAGCATGCCTTGGGGGACTTACCTGCCGGGGAGGTACAGGACTACGACAGCATCAAGCGGGCCCTGATCCTGCAGTACAACCTCACTCCGGAGTCGTACGGCCAGAAGTTTCGGAGCCTGCTGCGTGGCCCCAAGGACACCTGGACCGATCATATGCGGGCGCTGTTGAGAGCCGCAGAGCACTGGACCTCGGGTCTAGCGCTTACTACCCACCAGGAGGTCCAGGAACTATTCGTCACGGAGCAGTTCTTGTGGAACTGCCCAGAGGACCTCCGACAGTTCCTCCGTGACCGCAAACCAACGGGGGCTTCTGCTACAGCCGCCCTGGCAGATGAGTATGCCAATAACAGGGCGCCTGAGCCGAAGAAGTCTGCCAGCAGCACCTGGAGAGGGGGTAAGCCCAATCCTGCCCCTGTTTCCCCAGCCCCCAGAACACAAGGGGTGTATCCCCCTGTTGCCCTCTCCAGGCAAGGAACAGACATAAGACGTTGTCATCATTGCAACAAGCCAGGACACTTTAGGGCTGAGTGTCCCCAGCACCAAAAGGCCCCATCCCAGTCCCAGAGAGCGCCCAATGTTCTGTGTGTGGGAGGGGGTGGTGGTAGGTCCCTGGACAATATCCAACCCATCACCATAGGCCGTTCTGCGGTCATGGGACTGCGGGACACTGGCACTGAACGAACCCTGGTACGGCCTGAGGTGGTGTCCCCTCAAGACTTTGTACCGGGAAAGACCCTTTCCGTCTCCAGGATTGGAGGCGTGGAGCCGGCACTTCCCGTTGCCATGGTGTATTTGGATTGGGGTGCCGGGAGAGGGATGCGGGAGGTGGGAGTAACACCAAATATTCCCGCAAATGTTTTATTATGGACCGACTTGGGGCGGCTAGTGTCGCAGTATGTACCCACTGAACCCCCAAGTTCGGCCCCCCCAAAATATCTTGATTTATCTGCTTCTAACACCAATAATGTTGTATGGAGTGTGTCTCCTGTGGAGAAGGAGGGAGTGGAACCTGAAAGTAACCCACACACAGACACAACACAAACAGGGTTGATAGTGAGAGCAGGTGAGGAAGGTGAGGATGCCCCCAGAGGTGCTCAGCCAGCGCACAGGGACCTCTTGTTCTCTGATGAGGGAGGAGGGGGGCAGGATCCTGTAGAGGGAGGCTCAGGGATGGAGAGGAAGGTTGCTACCGGCAGTGTAGGGCTTCCAGGAGAATCCAGGCCGCTGAGTCTAGGGCCTCTGCAGGGGGGGGGAGCGAGCCATGCGGGGTGGGGGTGTCCCAGGAGAGGAACCGCCAGGTAAGACCCCAAAGCAGGAGTTCCCCACGTCCGGGGAAGCCTAGGAAGCCTGCCTGATCTGGCGGCTTGGTCTGAAACCGAGGGGAAGCGGGCACTACCCACGGTCACAGCGGTCATAGCCGCTATCACCAGGAGTGGGAGCGCCGGAGCCCAAGGAGCCTCGCAAAGGTCCAAAGGCTTCCCCATTTCTGACCAAGTGGCAGCTGGGTCAGACAGCGGCCAGGAGACATGTCCGGAGGTGCTGACGGAAGTTGTGGCAGTTTCTTTGATTCTTGCCCCATCGAGTCAGGAGTTTCGGGCTGCGGTGGAAGCCGACGACAGCCTGAAAGCGCTCAAGGAGCGGGCGGCGCAGCCTCCCCAGGACTCAGACGGCGAGCATGTGGTCTGGGACCAGGGACGGCTGTACCGGATGACGGTCCAGCAGGGTTCACCGGAGGCGTGGCCCAGGGACCGACAGTTAGTGGTACCCTATCCATTCAGGGCGGAATTGTTGTGGCTCGCGCACGAGATTCCGATGGCCGGACACCTGGGGATCGCTAAAATCAAGGCCAGGATAGCTCAGCACTTCTACTGGCCTGGGATGGGAGCCGAGGTGACGGCCTACTGCAAGTCGTGTGTCACCTGTCAGAGGGTGGGGAAGTTGGGGCGGCGCTCCAAAGCCCCACTGATACCTCTGCCAATCATTGGAGAGCCTTTCTCGAGGGTGGCTGTGGATCTCGTGGGACCCCTGCCCACTGGACCCCGCGGGAAATGCTTCATACTGACTGTAGTAGACTACGCCACCCGGTATCCGGAAACGGTAGTTTTGTCGTCCACTAAGGCCGACAAAGTGGCAACCGCCTTATTCGAGATTTTCTCCAGAGTAGGATTTCCCCAGGAAATGCTCACTGATCAGGGGACCCAGTTCATGTCGGAGCTGATGGAGTCCCTATGTAAGCAAATATAGGTGCAACACCTGGTGGCCAGCCCGTATCACCCACAGACTAATGGCCTGTGTGAGCAGTTCAATGGCACCTTGAAACAGATGCTTAAGATGTTCGCCGACTCCTACGGGAGAGACTGTAAGCGTCTTCTCCCGCACCTGCTATTTGCTTACCGGGAGGCTCCACAGGCCTCAACGGGGTTCTCCCCATTCGAGCTCCTGTAAGGGCGACGTGTACGGGGACCCCTGGCTCTGGTGAAGGAAGCCTGGGAAGAGGATTTAGCCACCTCGGAGGTGTCGGTCATCGAGTATGTCGCGCGCCACCGCGACAGGATGATGGCCTTGGCAAAGCTGGTGCAGGACAATATGGCCCAGGCCGAGGCCGACCAGAAGCGGTGGTACGACCAGAATGCTTGTGAGAGGACCTACCAGGTGGGTCAAAAAGTGTGGGTACTGGTCCCCTTACCACAGAAGAAGCTTCAGGCAGCCTGGGAAGGTCCATACCTCGTGAACAGAAACTCAACGCCGTCACCTATCTGGTCACCCTGGACCACGCCCGTGGAAGGAGGAAGGCCTTCCACTTGAACATGATGAAGGCTCATCGTGAGCGGGAAGCATATGCCCACCCAATGTGCAACCTTCCCGAGGAGGGAGAAGTAGAAACCCTCCTGGATCTGCTCGCCCAAGCCAAGGTGGGTGGATCCATCGAGGATGTGAAGGTTGGCCACCAGCTCACGGAGGACCAACGGTCCCAGCTGGAGGCCACCCTGCACTCCTTCCGGGAGCTGTTCAGCAGCCTGCCCGGAAGGACTGAGATGGCTGTCCACGACGTGGTCACCGGCGATCACCCCCCGATCTGGCATTCAGCATATCGGGTCTCTTTCGAGGTGCAGGAAAACCTGCGCCGAGAGATAGATGAGATGCTGAAGCTGGGGATGATCCAGGCATCCAACAGCGCGTGGGCCTCACCTGTAGTCCTCGTTCCTAAAAAGGACCGAACTACGCGGTTCTGCATGGACTACCGGGGGCTCAACGCGGTGACGGTCCCCGATGCGTTTCCCATACCATGCATCGATGACCTGCTCGATCGTATGGCCGGGGCCAAGTACCTGACCATCATGGATCTGAGCCGGGGATACTGGTAGATCCCCCTGACCCCCGCGGCAAGGGAACGCTCTGCCTTTATCACCCCTTTTGGACTATACGAGTCCACGGTGATGCCATTCGGCATGAGGAATGCCCCTGCCACTTTTCAGCGGATGGTCAATAAGCTGCTTGAGGGACTTGGAGGGTACGCGGCTGTGTAATTGGATGATATTGCAGTCTTCCGTCCCACCTGGGAGGATCACCTAGAGCACCTACGGCAGGTGCTCGGTCAGATCCACTGGGCAGGCTTGACCATCAAGCCGGAAAAGTGCCAGCTGGGCATGAGTGAGGTCCTCTACCTGGGTCACTGGGTAGGCGGGGGTGTTCTGAAGCCAGAACCTGTAAAAGTGGATGCCATCGCATCCTGGCCCACCCCCAGGACCAAAAAGCAGGTGCTGTCCTTCTTGGGGCCCAGGGGGCGCATCAACTTTGGCGTAGTCGGCAGGATTTCGTGTCCGCAACCACCGGGTACTGTGCGCCTTCAAAAGACTGTCATACCTGCCGTGGTGAAGGTCCCCGCCATTCGGAGCCATTTCCCGCCATCCGGAGCCGTTTCCCGCCATCTTCAGTCGGTTCCCGCCATCTTCAGCTGTTTTCCCGCCATCCGCAGTCGTTTTCCCGCTGTTGGACGCCATCTTCAGGACGCCGCGCGGGAAGAAGAGGGGTGTGGACGCCGAAAGCGTGCGAGACCTGAAGCTCCGCCCTACGCACCGACGCTGCGCAAGGTCCTGGAAGGAGAGGGAGCGACGCTGACGTCACCAGAGCGCGACGCAAGGTCCTCCACCCTGACGATCGCCTGCGGAGCTGTGGCCTATGGAGAAGAAGCAACAGAAGGTAGGCCACACTTAACTAGGGGGGAGGAAGATGATGGACACGGAGGGACCCTCTACCACCAGCGCGGCCACTGACGCGGTAATGCCGTTCACCATGCCTTACATCCCCGGAGCGGCCTGGCTGCCCCAATACTCAGGGGAGTCGCATACCCTAAGCGACTTTAAAGAGAGACTGTACAGCCTGTTTAAAGTATACCCCCTGACGGAGGGACAAAAAGTGAGCATATTGGTAGGCCAGTTAACCGGCGCAGCCCAACGTGAAGTAAAGTCCTGGTCAGTCAGGGACAAGGAGACCGTGAAGGAGATCTTAGCCCGTCTGAGGGACACCTTTGATACCCGCACCTCAGCAGAGATCAAAATGAAATTCTATGGGTGCAAGCAGCAGGCCCAAGACAGTATAAGAGACTATGCTTTGAATTTGCAAGAGGCCCTGGGAGCCATTAAACAGGCAGACCCTGACAGTGTGCAGAATGCAGATGAACTGTTAACTCAGCAATTCATTGAGGGTCTGCTGTCCAACGCCCACCGAACCCAGTTACGTGCAATGGCCTTGCAGAACCCTGGTTTAGACTTTGCAAAGTTCAAAGACAGGGCCATCTGGTGCTCCGAGAACCGCACCAGGTAGCGCTGTAACCCACCGGCACCCTGCTATTACCTATCACCAGGAGGCGGCGCCCTTGTCTACAGAGTCTGTAGGAGCTGGTGCGCAGGCTTTGGATAACAACCCGGCTACAGACTTGCACCACCAGGTCCAAGAACTGACCAAAAGCGTAGCCGTGCTAACCAGAACTGTGCAGTCTTTACAGGTCTCTCCTGCAGGAAAGGTCCAGCTGGCATCCGGACCAGAGGACGTCCCATGGCGCCGACAGAGGAGGATCCCAATGTCCAGAGGAAGACCCAGCGACAGATACAACGAGGACGGACAACCCATCTGCCGCCGCTGTAATCAACCTGGACATAAGGCAAGGTACTGTCATTTAAACGGGCACAACCTGGGGCAGAGGGCCAACCCCCAGGCATAAGATCATCAGGCCCATTGAACTGGCGTGATAAATACGTAGGGGGACATTCAGTCTTGCCTGTGGTACTGGCTGGCATTCCTATGAGTGCCCTACTAGACACCGGGTCACAGGTGACTACCATCCCGTACGTGCTCTTTAAGCGGTACTGGAATGACTCGGACATAACCCGCTACCCAGATGACGACCTGAGTATCATCGCCAGCAATGGTCAGCCCGTGCCGCAGGTGGGGTTCAAAGAGGTGACCATTAAGATCGGTAAGGTCGAACTGGCGGCACAAGGACTGATTATTGTGGACATTGACCGTCATGAGAGTCACCCTAAAATAACCTTGGGAACTAATGTAATTGAAAATTGTCTTGCAGAGGTAATTCTCATTTTACAGCAGGTTGCCAAGAACGCCAGTTCCAGCCAGCAGCATGTTCTCCAAAAAGAGATCCGGGCGCTGATGAAACGGCAACAAGTGGAATTATCTGGTGGTGAGATAGGTAGCGTGAGAATGTGTGACCCGTTCCCTATTGCCATGCCCCCAAAAAGTGAGATGATGGTCTGGTGCCGGGCAGCTATTGGTCTGAGAGGTAGCGACTACCAAGCAATGGTAGAACCCGTCTACTCAGACAGTAGGCCCACCATTTTGACAGCACGGGGGGTGGTCGATGTACGCCATGGGAGGGTGCTCGTCCGCATCATAAATATCAGGGAGAGAGAAGTATACCTGCCCCGGTATGCCACGCTAGCCAAATTGTTCACCATAAACCAAAATTCTGTAAGGGCCGTGGAACCCTTGCCTCCATCTCAACCAGAGGAAGGTAACGGCTCTAAGAAACAAATGGAGGACTGGTGTCAGCAACTGCATGTGGGTACTGACTCCACTCCCTCACACCAAAAACAGGGAGTCTACCGGGTGGTTCAGGAGTACGAAAGAGTCTGTAGTAAACACCCGCTAGACTTCGGGCGAGTAAAGGGGGTAGAACATCACATCCCCACAGGAGACCATCCACCCAAAAAGGAAAGATACCGACCAGTACCCCCTGCACACGATCAGCATGCAAAGGGGATGTTGCGGGACATGAAGGAGACTGGGGTAATCAGGGACAGCTGTAGCCCCTGGGCAGCTCCACTAGCTCTAGTGAAAAAGAAGGACAACACAATGAGAATGTGTGTAGACTACAGAAAGGTCAACCGTATCACACACAAAGATGCGTACCCGTTACCTAGAATAGAAGAATCTTTAGCTGCATTAAAATCTGCTAACTTCTTCTCCACTTTGGATCTTACTAGCGGGTACTGGCAGGTTCCTGTAGCAGAGGCAGACAAGGAGAAGACTGCATTCACCACCCCGATGGGTCTCAGCAAATTCAACTGTATGCCGTTCGGGCTCTGCAACGCACCAGGAACCTTCCAGCGGTTGATGGAATGCTGTCTGGGACACCGGAATTTCGAGACGGTCCTGTTATACCTGGACGATGTCATAGTTTGTTCCAAAACCTACGAAGACCATCTGAAACACCTGGCAGAAGTGTTTGACGCCCTGGCAAGCTACGGCCTAAAGGTGAAACCCTCCAAGTGTCACCTCCTGAAACCAAAGGTGCAGTACCTGGGACACGTGGTGAGTGCTGACGGAGTGGCTCCCGACCCCGATAAGATCACCGTGATTAAAGACTGGCCAAGACCCTCCAGCATAAAGGAAGTGCGGCAGTTCCTCGGGTTGGTAGGCTACTACCGAAGATTCATTCCCGGTTTCACCAAAATGGCAGCCCCTATGCAGGACCTCCTGATAGGTCAATCCAGCAAGGCCAAAAACCAGAAGCCGTCCTTCAGGTGGGAAAAGCTGGAAGAGGAGTCCTTCCGCCAGCTGAAGATGGCCCTCACGGGGGATGAAATCCTGGTGTACCCTGACTACGGCCAGCCCTTTATCCTCCACACGGACGCGAGCAACATCGGGCTAGGAGCCATACTGTCCCAGATCCAGCAGGGGAAAGAACGGGTAATCGCTTACGCCAGCCGAAAACTACGGCCCACAGAGAGAAACCCTGAGAATTATAGCTCATTCAAGCTAGAGTTCCTGGCAGTGGTGTGGGCAGTGACCGAACGTTACAAGCATTACCTTGCCTCTTCCAAGTTCACCGTGTACACGGATAACAACCCGTTGACACACCTGGACACTGCAAAACTTGGTGCCCTGGAGCAGAGATGGATGGCCCGCCTGTCCAACTATGAATTCACCATCAAATACCGGGCGGGACGCTCAAATGCCAACGTGGATGCCCTGTCCAGAATGCCAAACTTACCGGATGTAGGGGAAGATCCAGAAGAACTGGAAGAAGTCGAACTCCCTGCGTTCCACCGTCATGGGATTATCCTGTATTCCCACCGTGTAAGGGACAGGCGCTCTGCTACGTTCAATCCCTTACCCCACTACAGCTGGGTGGAGACACAAGACAGTGATCCCACAGTCCGTCTGGTGAAGGAAATGCTGACATAGGCTGATGCCCGTCTTGACCCAGACGCTCCGGAGGAGACCAAGCAACTGTGGAAGGAGAAAAGTAAGCTGTTTCTCTACAGGGAGAAGCTGTGCCGGAGAATGGTCAACTCTCGAACACATGAGCTGACCTGGCAGGTAGTGGTTCCAAGACGAGACGCGGCTATGGTTCTGGAGGCATACCACGACGGAGCAGGACACTTCGGATGGAAGAAGCTGGAGTTCCTGTTGCGTGAACAGTTCTACTGGGTAGGCATGAGAGGAGCCATCGAGAGATGGTGCAGAGACTGTAGCCAGTGCAACCTAAGAAGAAAGAAGACTCCCCTGCAGTCCATCATCACCAGGCAGCCACTGGAACTGGTAGCCCTGGACCATGTGAAACTGGCTCCAAGCAAATCTGGGTACGTCTACGCCCTCACCATCGTAGATCACTACTCCCGGTTCCTGGTGGTGGTCCCTGTCAAAGACTTAACGGCTCAAACAGCAGCCAGAGCCTTCCAGCTGCACTTCTGCCGTCCACACGGGTATCCGGAGCAAGTGTTGACGGACCAAGGACCAGCCTTTGAAGCGGAGGTCTTCCAGGAGTTCTGCAACCTGTATGGCTGCAGGAAGATAAGAACAACGCCCTATCACCCTCAGACCAACGGACTATGTGAGAAAATGAACCAGGTGGTGATAGACTTGCTAAAAACGTTGCCCCTGGAAGAACGCAGTCTGTGGCCTGAAAAACTGCCTGATCTGGTGGACTTGTATAATCACATCCCCGTAGGTTCCACCAACTGTACCCCGGCTTACCTAATGAGAGCAAGACCTGGTAAGCTGCCTATTGACCTGGATATGGGAGTCCTGACACCTGAGGACACCTCGCCAGAGGCAGATTGAGATATAGAACGGCAGCAGCAGTATCGGAAAGTACAGGAGAGCGTCGAGCGAAGTCTGTCTCAAGCAAGAGAAAGGCAGGAGAAGGCTTATAACCAGCATGCTCCTGCTGTTCCCCTGGTACCTGGAGAGCAGGTCTTGAAGAGAAAGAGGCGGCTCCACAAGTTGGACGACCAGTGGGAGAAGGACCCGTACACCGTACTGCCCTCAAGCCATGAGAACCCAAAAGTGTGTGTTATCAGTAAGGATGGAGGAGTGACCACAGCCATTGTCTCCAGAGACCACCTGAAAAAGTGTCCCGAGCAGCTGCAAAGCCCTGACGAAGATCAAGAGAACCCTCAACCCGCAGAGGAAAGGGAAGAAATGATCAGTACCGTACTCGGAGACTTTCCCCGGTCCTGGACTCAAATCAACAACGCAGTCGTGGTACCCGTCCTCACCTTTCTCCAGCCAGCCCCTCAAGGGCCTACAGAAGAACAGGAAGTGTCGGGAGAGCAGCCGGCCCAGGAGGCAGAAGAACCCATACCAGCAGACCAGGAGAATCAACCCTCCGCTAGTAGTGAGCCTGCTGTGCCCCTAGTAAGCCAAAGAGTACGCAGAAAGCTGCCAGGCCTACCCGCAACACCTTCTACACCCTGTAGTGCTGAACCAGATAGTGGGTTACGTAGGTCCACAAGGAGCACTAGAGGACAGATGCCCGCTCGCTGGAGAGTCTAATGCCAAGTATATATTTACCTGTACATACGTAAATGCTGAAAAAGGTTTATGTTTTTGTTGCCTGTTCATTCATTATGTTTCTCTAGTTACCCTGCAGGTTTATTTGGACTGACAGGTTATGGACACTGAGTAACAGGAACTACATTGTTGATAGTTGCACCTTGGTGCCTCTTGCGAAGATGGCCACGGAAGAGAAAAACCTGTCTGGCGTGGCCTCCTTGTGGCCCAAAGTAGCTAGCCTCAGCCTTGCAGCCACGCCGATGGCCAACATTTGGGGTTTGCTTTGGACAGGTCCCCTACTCTGTTCCAAGACTTCACCTTGTTGGGTGACATTGGCACCCGGTCACGGACACGCCGTGACCTCTAAAGACTAAAGCTTCTTGTACATATGTTGTTGTATTATTGTTTATGCCCTGTATTTGTGTTTTCTTAAAAATGTGTTTAGTCCCGGAGTACTAAAATTTACTAGGGGGGAATGTGGCACCCCAGGGGTCTGGTTGCCACAGTAATAGAAATATTACGTCTGAGAGCAAGTGGGAGGTTTCCTGGTCAGGAGCCCTTAAGCATGCAACACCTCCTGTCCCAGGCCAGATAGGGGAGGAACCTGCCCTATATAAACTGGATCTGGGGCGGGGTTAGTCAGTCAGAGCCTGGAGACAGTTCCAGACACAGGGAGAGTGACAGCTAGGAGCTCTGTTGGAGCAGGAGCTGAAGACCAGGGGCTGGAGCTAAGCAGAGCTCGCCCTGGCAGAAGTCGTTAAGAACCGGACACCGGAGTCCGAGGCTGTGGGGACATATATTCACCCAGCAGCAGAAACCAGCCGGCAGGGGACTCCAGGTCCTCTGGCCACAGAAGCCCGGAGGCTCAGTCACGAGCAAGGGACCAGCACCGCCATCGAGGAGCGGACGCTATCAGGAGGCCCCAAGTCACCAGCCATACGGGTGAGCACCACACGGTACACTCAGGGACGTGGGCTATTTCCACTCGCTTACAGCAAGGTAGCCAGGAAGAGTGCAGATAGACGGGGAGGCCTACAACTCCACCTGGCCAGGGGAGTTCCTGCTTGCTCACAGACTGACCAGGCCTCTTATGCTAGCCAGTACTCCCGGGAGGGTCTGCCTTAATATAATCAGTAAAGACCCTGAACTGCACTGCAAAGACTCTGAGTCATTCCTGCTTTCTCACCGCATTCAGCACTACTAGTACTGGGACTCCCGTGCACCATCACTCCCATCATCCACATTCTCTGCCCTGAGGCTATACTCTTCCCGTGGGGAGTTATCCCATCTTTTGCTGCGCACACCATACCAGCCTCAGCGGACTGCCTCGCAGCGGCGGTACACCCTGACCGCAATCCACGGGTGGCGTAGAACTTATACTAGACCGCCACTGCTTTGACCACCCTGAGCCACGGGACCGGGTCGCCGCCACGGAGACTACAATCCCCAGAGACCCGGCTCCGGGTAACCCACTACAAGTGCACACTAGGCCCAGGGGGCGCGTCATAGTCACTGCAACATGTGCTGAGTGGAATTCCACCGCGTCGTCACATCACAGATCAAACTGTTAACTGGCACGGACAAAGACCTCTGTATCGATGCAAGTCGATGACATGAGGGGTGTGAATGGTGGAAGTGAGCACACAGCTTCCGTACTTTGTGAAGCATCTCTTCCAAGCCAGGATAGTGGCGGAAAAATCGCTGTACCACCAGGTTGAGGACGTGAGCCATGCAAGGCACGTGTTCGAGCTTGCCTCGGCCTAGAGCCGCTCACAGGTTCGCACCGTTATCGCACACGGCCTTCCCTAGGTCTAGGTTCAGCGGAGACAGCCATTACTCAAACTGAGCCTGGAGAGCTGCACACAACTATTAACCTGTATGACGGCAATCTCCAAGGCATGTTAATTTGAAGACTGATTGATTACGGTGAGCCCTGACTGCGCATTACGGAGGTGGTGTGTATTCGCTCCGCACCCTTGGAATGCGTGTCTCGTTAAGGCAGAGTTTGAGTGAGCAAGTGGAGGCCCTGGAGGAGGTGAAGGACGCAGAAGCAGCGGAGGAAGTGGGAAATACAGAGATTTCTTCTGCAAGCCTTGGGGATTCCAAGATTTGTAGAGCAGCCCCTTCCCCGCCTGCCCCTCTGCCATCAGAGTCACCCAGTGCCCAGTCAGTGAGATGTAACGCCCTTGGCTATCCTTACTCGTCCAGGTGTTTGTGGTGAAATACACCCTGGCACACATAGATTTAGACAAGGAACGGGTGATGTTGTCTGCGACATGCTGGTGTAGCGTAGGCACAGCTTTCTTAGAGAAGAAATGGCGACTGGGCAACTGGTACTGGGGGATTGCGACGGCCATCAGTTTTCGGAAACCATCTGTATCTACCAGGCGGAAAGGCAGTATTTCCGTAACCAACAGATTGGAGATGGTGGCGTTCAGCCTCTTAGCTTTGTCAAGCGTAGGATGAAACAATCTTTTACATGACCACAACTGCGGGACCGAGGGATGGCTAAGGTGCTGAGAGAGGGCGGAGTATGGTGAACCGGAAAAACTGGTGGAGCGTGAGTGAGGTGCAGATGTTACGGTGGATTGAGAAACATGCGGTGTGCTTGGTGAAACAAACACAACAGGCGTGTCCGCTTCCGTTACAGCTGACGGGCTGACACTCAGCCTGACTGGAGCGGGTAAAGAATCGGTGTTTCTGCGATGGGAGACCTGTGTGACAATACTTGGCACAGTAATAGAGGAGGAGGAAGAAGCAGGGATGCGTTTGATGGGGCAGCTGATGGTTGTTGAGGTGCGCTGGTCCGCATTTCAGCGCAGTAAGATTCCCAGCGTAAAGAATGTAAATTGAGCATGTGAACTTTCATGCATGTAATAGTCAAATTATTGCAGTTTTTCCCTGTACTGAGTTTTTTATCGCAAAGTTTACAGATAAGGTGAATTGGCTCATCCTTTGCATTGACAAAAAAGGCCCATGCTAGGCAACCCTTGCTGCCCCTGCAAGCTGCAGACTCATGACCGCTGCTGGCCACAGCCATGGTTGTGGCTAAGGATGCAATGCTCCTCGTGCTTGCATCACTCCGTGTCTGCGCCGCAGGGCAAAATGGAACCTCCTCGTCTTCCTCCCCAACCTCCTCAGATGAGGTACTCGGCTTCACGACTCTGGGTTCACACCAAATAGAATCTTCAACCTCGTCATCATCCAATGTGTTATTCCAATCCTCGCCCTCAGAGTGACTCCTCTCCTCTAGTTGCCCTGACAGCACAGTACAGTCCGCATGAGCCTCAGGTATCTGAGTCTCATCGGGATCACCTCCCTCCCCTGCAGTTAATTTTTGGTGACGAGGGTCAGGAACCTCTTCGGACCCTACTTCGTCCTGCCCTGAATCCAAGCTAAAAAAAATTTGGGCATTGGTGCAGATGCTTTCCTCCCCTTGACTCTGTGACTGTTTGAATTACACTTCTGACGCCCATGGTGTAGAATGGGTGAAGAGTTCTACAGACTCGCCCATCTGTGGTTCGCTAGAGTCAGTTGGGCAGTTGGCCAGTTGTGGCACGGGGGGAAGCATGGGTAATTGGGTTGCCACCTCTGTGGACTGTATTGCGTGTGATGTTCAGGCGGAGGAAGAAGAGGAGAGCCCGCTGGAAGCAGAGCTTGCCATCCACTGGAGCACCTGCTCTTTCTGGGCCTTATCAACAAGGCGTATCGCTGTGCGGCTGCCAAAAGAAAGGATTGCAGTAGGCCATCCACTAACATAAGTTGTCAGTTGTCTTTGGATAGGATTAGTTTGTGTTGGTTCACCAGTGCTTTCACTAATATTACCACGGACCCCACGTACACCTTGAACACCAAGCCTATTCCCCCTTCCACCACGCCCTGTCTTTTTCCCGCTCATGTTGGTCAAATACAGTGGCCGGTGCACACAATTAACTAATGAAAAATACACACACCTGAATTTCAGCGACACTAAATGACAAGGTAAGATATGGCCTGCCGTATAACATTACTAACAGACAAAAGAAATTTGTTAGTGTGCATGAGGCCGATAAAACCTATGAGATATTCTACAAACTATTTCAAACTGAGATATCCCCTGCTGTATTACTTTAGGAACAGAAGAATTTTTTTTTTTTGAATGTGGATGAGGCCTGTATGACATAGACTATATGCTCCAAAATATTTCAAACTCAGATCTAGCCAGCTGTATCACTTTACTCAGAGCAAAAAATATTTTTGGGTTACTCTGCATAAGCTCTGCGTCCAGTTGACTTTGACCGCCACTGACGTAGTAGTGGCTTATAGCACTGTATGACTTTTGGCACAGGAAAAAATATTTTTTGGACTGGGCGTAGCAAGAGAAAAAATGTATTTTTTTTTACTCTGAAAGCACCTGAAGTTCAACTCCACTAAAATAGTATCTGACACTAAAAAAACCTTTAGTGCACACAGCTTTCAATATCACAATAGCAACAGAAAAAAAAAACAGATTTTGTGCTCTGCAATAAGAAGCTCTGCAGACTGTGCAGAGCACAATTTCAACCCCACTAAATGAAAAGGTGCACTGCATTTGCTTAGCAAGTGCAAAAAAAGATTCAAGGTATTCTGAGACATGGAGCTCTATACATACAGTACAGACCAAAAGTTTGGACACACCTTCTCATTTAAAGATTTTTCAGTATTTTCATGACTATGAAAATTGTACATTCTCACTGAAGGCATCAAAACTATGAATTAACACATGTGGAATTATATACTTAACAAAAAAGTGTGAAACAACTGAAAATATGTCTTATATTCCAGGTTCTTCAAAGTAGCCACCTTTTGCTTTGATGACTGCTTTGCACACTCTTGGCATTCTCTTGATGAGCTTCAAGAGGTAGTCACCGGAAATGGTTTTCACTTCACAGGTGTGCCCTGTCAGGTTTAATAAGTGGGATTTATTGCCTTATAAATGGGGTTGGGACCATCAGTTGTGTTGTGCAGAAGTCTGGTGGAAACACAGCTGATAGTCCTACTGAATAGACTGTTAGAATTTGTATTATGGCAAGAAAAAAGCAGCTAAGTAAAGAAAAACGAGTGGCCATCATTACTTTAAGAAATTAAGGTCAGTCAGTTCGAAAAATTGGGAAAACTTTGAAAGTGTCCCCAAGTGCAGTTGCAAAAACCATCAAGCGCTACAAAGAAACTGGCTCACATGAGGACCGCCCCAGGAAAGGAAGACCAAGAGTCACCTCTGCTTCTGAGGATAAGTTTATCCGAGTCACCAGCCTCAGAAATCGCAGGTTAACAGCAGCTCAGATTAGAGACCAGGTCAATGCTACACAGAGTTCTAGCAGCAGACACATCTCTTCAACAACTGTTAAGAGGAGACTTTGTGCAGCAGGCCTTCATGGTAAAATAGCTGCTAGGAAACCACTGCTAAGGACAGGTAACAAGCAGAAGAGACTTGTTTGGGCTAAAGAACACAAGGAATGGACATTAGACCAGTTGAAATCTGTGCTTTGGTCTGATGAGTCCAAATTTGAGATCTTTGGTTCCAACCACCGTGTCTTTGTGCGACACAGAAAAGGTGAACGGATGGACTCTACATGCCTGGTTCCCACCGTGAAGCATGGAGGAGGAGGTGTGATGGTGTGGGGGTGCTTTGCTGGTGACACTGTTGGGGATTTATTCAAAATTGAAGGCATACTGAACCAGCATGGCTACCACAGCATCTTGCAGCGGCATGCTATTCCATCCGGTTTGCGTTTAGTTGGACCCTCATTTATTTTTCAACAGGACAATGACCCCAAACACACCTCCAGGCTGTGTAAGGGCTATTTGACCAAAAAGGAGAGTGATGGGGTGCTACGCCAGATGACCTGGCCTCCACAGTCACCAGACCTGAACCCAATCGAGATGGTTTGGGGTGAGCTGGACCGCAGAGTGAAGGCAAAAGGGCCAACAAGTGCTAAGCATCTCTGGGAACTCCTTCAAGATTGTTGGAAGACCATTTCCGGTGACTACCTCTTGAAGCTCATCAAAAGAATGCCAAGAGTGTGCAAAGCAGTCATCAAAGCAAAAGGTGGCTACTTTGAAGAACCTAGAATATAAGACATATTTTCAGTTGTTTCACACTTTTTTGTTAAGTATATAATTCCACATGTGTTAATTCATAGTTTTGATGCCTTCAGTGTGAATGTACAATTTTCATAGTCATGAAAATACAGAAAAATCTTTAAATGAGAAGGTGTGTCCAAACTTTTGGTCTGTACTGTATATTCTGCCAGAATCTCAGTACTTGCACAAGAACACCAAAAATGTGCTGCATCAGCGGTTGCAGAGGTACACAGGCCAGGAATTATCTACACTATCTGACTACCACACAAGCGCCCATCTATCTAGCTAATATCTCTCATTACACAGGAGAACACTCAGCTGCGTCTGTCTCCAGCATTGTCATGGATATAATGGCGCTGAGGGAACATGGCCGCTTTTTATATTGAGAGGACATGTGATTTCTGCAGCCAATTGCAGAAGCCCTTATGTCTGGACAGTGTAGATGCTTTCTGTGCTATGATTGGCTGGCCGCGCTTTCCTCAGTTAAAGTTACCCCCCACAGGAAAAAAAAACAGTACGCCGCTGATCTGAGCTGTTCTAAGCTCTCCACAGCCCCCACACTCACCTGGCACATGTCACCGCTCATCATACACTTGCACTATTCTAACAAAACTGTTCAAAACGCTGTGGTTGCCCTGTATTCGCGGTCCTGCGCAAATTCGTCAAACTTTTCCGATTTTAAGAAAATTTGCTCGCCTTTGCAATCACCAATCCGAATGTGCCATATTCGTGCCGAATTTGAAACTTTTGAACATTCGCCAACAAATTTGCTTAACACTATCAATGACCACTCTGGCCCTTTAGCCTCCCCATGATCAGCTGGAGAGAGAGTGTGGCTCTCACGAGGGTCATCAATCTCCCTGAGTCTAGCAGTCCAGTCATTTGCGGACCATTCACTTTTATTGGACAAGCTTGTGGCCCCTTGCTAGGTGGACAATTCACACTGCAGGCTGGATATGCGTAGTATGAACTCCGGCGTGCCATTCCACGGCCATTCCACGGCTTTATGAACTGGGCCGTGACATTTCCAGCAAATTACATCCCCTGATGAGACCTTGATGATTTCCGCCACCCCCTTGGACTTTGGAAGCCCCACACCCTTTTTAGCATCGGCCCCCTGATGCAAGCCCCAGTATGGAGTGGGTTGCCTCCCCAAGGAACCATCGACCCCCTGATATCTTTCAACCAGTCCAACCAGGTGATCGGCATTCCGGGGATCTCCATGGGCAACCCAAGTCTTCGTCGGCTCCGGAAGGGAGTGTACGAACCGGTACATTACAACTCGATTTACCATCTGTGCTGGGGTAGAGGACTATGGCTGCAACCATTTTTGGACAAGGTGCAGTAGATCAAACATTTAAGAGCGAGGGGGTTTGTCACGGTGATATGCCCAGCGGTGGACCCGTTGTGCCCTGACTTTCATTGTTATGCGCCAAAATTTCCATTTTCAATTTCACATATTATTTGTTATCCCGTAAGGCTAAATCATGGAGGCCCTTTGTGCCTCCCCCGTTAAAGGGAATCTGTCACCCCCTGGCACTTATCTGACCTCTAATATGGGCATACAGATGATAGAAATGTAAACCTGTACCTACTTGTATGCCTCATATTAGAGGTCTGGTTGCTTTGAAATTGTTTTTTATTCAATCTGTTTTCTGATGCTTGCGGGCCGGGAAATCCCCGCCTACTTTGTGAATTACAATGTCCCCCCCCCTGCACGTCACAGTGCCTTGTGACGTGCATGTCTTCCTAATCCCGCGCATGTGCATATCACCTTTAATGTAAGATACACTTTTTTCTCAGTGACCCGTGACGTGCAGGGGAGGGGAGGAATTGTAATTCACAAAGTAGGCGGGGACTTCTACCTGTCTCCCGGCCCGCAAGCATCAGAAAACAAATTGAATAAAATGTAATTTCAAAGCAACCAGACCTCTAATATGAGGCATACAGATAGGTATATATTTACATTTCTATCACCTGTATGCCCATATTAAAGGTCAGATAAGTGCCAGGGGTTGACAGATTCCCTTTAAGTATGGCGCCACTGCTCTGGCAAGAGTTTCTTTTGACCCTTTCAAAAACGGTTAAAAAGGCCTCTATGTTGTCACCCTGGGTAATTTTCTGCAAGGCTCTCCTCACCGCCTTCCAGACAGACAAATCTTCAACTGACCTAGGAGTTGGAGCTGCCGCCGTCCCACGAACCATCTCTGCGAGTAATTCAATCTGCTGCTGCTGTTGTCGCTGCTGCTGTTGCAGGAGCTGTTGCTCTTGGGGTTGCAACAGGTGTTTAACCAGGTCATCCATGCTGTCTGACGTTGCTCCCTCGCTTATAGCCGTCTTCATCCAAGACATGCAGTACTCCTGTAGCAGTCACATGTGTTCCCTGGGAACGCTTCCAGCACCAAATGTAACAATGCTGCTCACTTGGGAGCAGGATGAGGTATCACAAGAACTGTTTCTATTTAAAAGTCCAGCTGGTTTATTTCATTCCTCATAAACCACATTACAGGAAAATTACATTCAGCCCTTGGCACAAAATGAAACATAAAGTAAAAATGCCAGGGCTCGATTTCAGTCCCCGTCCATCCCTGCCCACATCTTTATACTAGATTTTTGTAATATTTTTTTGGGCACACTTATCCTATCTGGTCCTCATGATTTTTAAATTAATTTTATATGGTATTTTTCAACGGTTTACTCTCAGCAGGCTCTAGGGCCACGTTTACACGTTCAGCATTTGGTCAGTATTAAACAGCAGTATTTGTAAGCCGAAATCAGGAGTGGAACAATCAGAGGAAAAGTATAAATAGGAAAACATGCACTACTTCTGCATTTTTCACCCACTCCCGATTTTGGCTTACAAATACAGAATGTGTGAACATGGCCTAAGGCTACACTCACATATCCATATGACACATCCTAGTGCTGTCTGTCTTTTTCTTGGATAGCACACTGGTCCATAGAGTTTCACTGAACCATAGACACCAGTTTTAATCCCATCCCAACATGAGCCGTATATGTACGGTGCTGCGGGAGCTGCGTTCCCGCAAATCACCATACATATACTTCTTCACGATCCCGCGGGCTCAAACTGAGCACCACCATGATCAAGTGTGGGTGTCAGCTCTATATGAGACCTGACACCATGCAGCAATGGCCACGATCGGTGCTTGTGTGGCGCCCCTGAGGGTTCGACCGCCACAGGGATGCTGCACTTCTTTAATGGAGTGTAGTGTCCCTCCTCTGAGGTAAGAACAGTGCGATGGTCAGGACCCTTCCTTCACATCCAACACCACACTTCTCCCACCAGAGGGGGCTAATAGGCACTAGGTGCTGCCCCTACTGGAATTGGGAGACTGGGGAACCAAGAGATAGGGGAACCAATTAGTGGGTGAGGGTGGAGGATTCACATTTTAGTGACACTTTAAATTTCATATTTAATACAAAGCCATTTTGGTTTTTGGTTCTTTGACTGTCCCTTATCGTGATCTCCCACGCTGAGCGTGGATCCTGTGTGGACCTGTAGTGGATGGAGTCACGGCCCTCGTACCCTGGCCTTGGGTCGAGGGGCAGGTTGCAGATGATGTATGTCTCAACCCGGTCAAGGACCATGACCAAGAAGGCCCAGAGCTTAGGAGTGTAGCTCCACCGCAAATGGATCCCAGGGAGGATGCAGACGGAGCGGTGTACGCCACCTATCCTCGCCAATCTGATATATTCAGAGGGATTCCGGCTGCAAGAGGGGTACAGGCCCCCAACACCTGACCTTGCTACTCTACATCCTGGTCAGGGAAGCCCGGTAGGCCCTGAGGATCCCACTGGGTAACGGAAGGAGTAGAGTGGCCACCCGTACCCTTTTTCTGAGTGAAGTTCAGAGGGAGACCC
Organism: Phyllobates terribilis; assembly: GCF_046119375.1. Lineage (NCBI taxonomy): Eukaryota > Metazoa > Chordata > Amphibia > Anura > Dendrobatidae > Phyllobates > Phyllobates terribilis. The sequence goes on from NW_027362762.1 coordinate 613,657,687, forward strand.
GGCCTATCTACACACACACAGACAGGAAAGGACCCGGTCTGAAGTCTAGGAACACTCTGTTGCGGGGTCCTGATCTAACACTGGACTTACTCGGAGGTTGTCGGACCCCCCTGTCTTTGGTGACCGCAGAAATCCGCGAGGAGCAGGGAGACGCCTTCCAACTGCCATCTCTTTCGTGAGTAAAAACCCTGGAAGTTAACCCATATGGCCTCCGGACTCTTATTCTGCACTACACCGCACTACGCAGCACCAGACCTCCTAGACTACTACCCCTCCATCCTGTCCCTCTGCCCTGAGGCCCTGCTCCGCCTGTGGGGAGTAGTAACAATGACGGCTGTGATAACACCATGCCTCAGCGGACTGCAGCAGCGCTGGTGGCCTTCACCAGGTGCCACAGGTGGCGTAGTCGAGATCAGCCACTCAACCCGGATAAGCCCGTACCATCTCTTTTTTTAGTGTGAAGCCCCTGGGCAAAGAGTGGGTCCGGGCCACGGCTGCACCCCAACTGCATCACAGGACAGGACTCCGAGTCCCCATCTCCCAGGTTAGGGCTTACAGGAGGCGCGCGTGAGTCACACAACTTGGCGTAGTCGGCAGGATTGCGTGCCCGCAGCAAAGGAAGGAATTACCCATTGCTACCGGGTACTGTGTGCCTTACACCTTGGACTGTCGTTTTCCACTTAAAATGGCGCCCGCCCAAGAAGAACAGGCGCCATAGTACGGTGGGAAGATGGTCTTCTAACACCTCCTATCGTGGACCAGGCTCCCACATGGCGCCAAAAGTGCGGACCGCCCCTTCCATTAGAAACTGTCCGCGGGGTAATGCCCGTCAAAATGGATGGGCTGAACGAAGGCGTGCCTGTCAGCATACTGCCCTGGAGCCGCCCTGAAAGAGAAGGGAAAAAGAAAAACACCAAGATGCGGCCATAGCAGTTGGAGTTTGGCGACCTTCAGGAGCGGACATGGACACTGCTGGAGCGCAACAAACGGAGCCTTCCGAACCCGGTCCAGGTCCTTCCGCCGGCAGGGAGCGAAGCAGCACCAGACTTACAGCGGGAGATATTGCATTTCTCCACCAGGAAGCCCCGAGTCTTGCATGGAGACTGGATGAGGCCCAGAAGGCGGCGTCTGCTGTGTGGCGGGAAGAAATGCTGCTGCGCATCTGGACCCGCCGCCAAGGAGCTGAAGCTCAAGGAGAAGCGGTGACAGAGGTCGCGAGCGGCCTAGAGGCAGGTGAGTGTACTGCCCCTGCCCCGGCTGCTGAACCTACCGTACCCGTACTGGACATCATGGCCAAGTATCTCCTGCCCGGCGCAGTCACCTGGGAGCAGGTCTTTGCCCCGGAGCTGCAAGCTTCAGCTAAAGGTGGAGACCTGCATTGCCGCCCAACTCCCGAATCGGAAGCGCCTGAGGCTGCTGGGGTGTCCACTGACCCCAACCCGGACTGGTCCGCACTTGCAGAGGACCCGCAGCAACCCCTTATGACACCGCTACCCGCACCGACAGTCACCTGGCTGGAGGCTGAGGAATGGGCCTGGGACAACCAGGGGGGGGACCTGATGGGTTTCCCCAGGAGACCCGGGCTGAAGCGCAGAGGAGGAGCGAGCGGTGCCATGAGCAGATCCTCCAACTCAGTCAGGAGCAACGCCAGAGGGAGGTCCGCTGCGAGCGCCTCGAGGTGCGCGCCAAGGCTGCCAAGTCCCGGGCCCGACAGGAGGAAGCTACCCGTCCAAGCCCCCATGTGGAAGGGCAAGTTGTCCGCTTCCACTATGAGGCGGGGTGGGGGTTCATAAGGAGTCCTCAGTATCAGGACGACGTCTTCGTCAGCAGGCGGGACGTCGAGCCGCGTCTGAAAAAGGGACACCCTGGCCGGAACCTCTTCCCGGGTGACTTAGTTACATACACCCGCCACCATGAGGTGCGGGGGTGGTATGCCCTGGATGTCCACAAGGTGTCCGGGAGCGACGCCCCCTCGCGCTCAGCTTCAGAGGACCAGTCAGCCTCCGTCGGGAGGAATGAGCCTTTTCCCAGGAGGGAACCCGAGAGTTAAGCAGCCCTGGCGGCTGTAACTTGTCTAAAGTTGTTAAGTTCATGTTTATGTTTTGATTTGCTTCCCCGGTTTCTAGAGACATTGGTCCCTGCGGACTTGCAGCAGACAGACTCCTTGCTTGTAAATAGTTTGCATCTCTTTAGGTGCTCCTTATTGGTTTTATGTAAAACCGTGGATATTTCTACCTCAAACCTCAGAAGAAAACCTGTCTGGGTGGCTCTCCTGGAGGTCCAACTCGGGATCTTCATGCCCTGCAGCCACCCCAGGGCCTACGTTGGGGGTTTGGGACAGGTCCCTTGTGCTTCTGAACTGCCTTTAAGTCCCTGCACTTTAACCCGTCTGTCTGTGCATAAATGTCTCTGGATGATTCTAGCGCTTTTATATTTTTATACCTTTGTACTTTTATATTATTTATGTTGTTTGAAACGTTTAAGAAGAAGTGCCTCCCTTAAAGGAAAGATTGTTTACTGTTATATATATAAAAAAAAAAAAAAACTGTACCAGGTATTGCTCTTTTGCAGCCCGCGGACGAGCTGTGTTTCACCAGGAGGGAATGTGGCGCCCCTGAGGGTTCGACCGCCATAGGGATGCTGCACTTCTTTAATGGAGTGTAGTTTCCCTCCTCTGAGGTAAGAACAGTGCAATGGTCAGGACCCTTCCTTCACATCCCACACCACACTTCTCCCACCAGAGGGGGCTAATAGGCACTAGGTGCTGCCCCTACTGGAATTGGGAGACTGGGGAACCAAGAGATAGGGGAACCAATTAGTGGGTGAGGGTGGAGGATTCACATTTTAGTGACACTTTAAATTTCATATTTAATACAACGCCATTTTGGTTTTTGGTTCTTTGACTGTCCCTTATCGTGATCTCCCACTCTGAGCGTGGATCCTGTATGGACCTGCAGTGGATGGAGTCACGGCCCTCGTACCCTGGCCTTGGGTCGAGGGGCAGGTTACAGATAATGTATGTCTCAACCCAGTCAAGGACCATGACTAAGAAGGCCCGGAGCTTAGGAGTGTAGCTCCACCGCAAATGGATCCCAGGAAGGATGCAGACGGAGCTGTATACGCCACCTGTCCTCGCCAACCTGATATATTCAGAGGGATTCCGGCTGCAAGAGGGGTACCGCCCCCCGACACCTGACCTTGCTACTCTACGTTCTGGTCAGGGAAGCCCAGTAGGCCCTGAGGATCCCACTGGGTAACGGAAGGAGCAGAGCTGTCACCCGTACCCTTTTTCTGAGTGAAGTTCAGAGGGAGACCCAGCCTATCTACACACACACAGACAGGAAAGGACCCGGTCTGAAGTCTAGGAACACTCTGTTGCGGGGTCCTGATCTAACACTGGACTTACTCGGAGGTTGTCGGTAGTGTTGAGCCACCCCCGTAGTGTTCGAGTTCGGTTCGGTTCGTCGAACACCCGTGTGTTCGCCGAACTGTTCGTCGAACTGTTCGTCGAACACCTTCGAACACCGTTAAAACCAATGGCAGGCAAACAAAAACACATAGAAACACATAGAAAACACCTTCAAAGGTGTCCAAAAGCTGACAAACTGCTCAGAAGACACAATTAACACATGGAAAAGTGACAAGTACATATAGTCATGCGAAAAGAAAAGAGGTGGAGGAGTAAAAGGAGGGGGAGACACAGATATAGGCATGTCATGCCCTTCTAAAATCCAAAAAGTGAGAAGCCGAGACGGCCAGTCCGCTCCTGCCCGTGCCACCTCCGTGTCGCCGGGTTTGTGCCAGAGTCGCGGTGAACCCTGACAGCCAGCCCCCCTCTCCCAATACTGGTGCCTGTCCGCTGGTGGGTCGAGAGAGCCCCCCTGTGGTGGAGGCAGCTCTAAGCTTTTTAATTTAAATTGTCCCTCTAATTTGAATGAATACACTTTAAATCCATTTACAAGGATCTATTGGAGGGCAAGTCTCATGCCAGCAGCCGCGTAATTCCAGCTCCAGTAGCGTCCACTAAAGCTGCTGCAGTTAAAAAGCTTTTATAAGGATCGAGCTCGGCTGTCCACCGCAAGGCATCCTAGTGCCAGTCCCAGCCCCTATGCCTTGGGGTGCCTCCTGATGCTCTTCACTAAGTATCCCGTGGTCCCGAAGCATTTCCTTTGAAAAAATTAAGTGTCCAAACTACAGGTGGTGTAGCTTGCTTAACAGCCGGGATAATCCGCTGACTAGCAGACACTGCTACTAGGCACAAAGTATTTCCTGGGCTAGATGCAGTTAAAAATTTGTAAGTAGATACTCTCGTTGGATGCTGAGAAAGCATTCCATAGAGTCTCCTGGCACGCCATATATGATTCTCTTAAAAAGCTTGAGGTAGGGGTCTAGGGGACCCTTTTATAGCCAAAATCACGGCCCTGTATCACAATACGTCACCTAGGCTGAAGATAAATGGAACTGTAGCACCGAGGGCTCGGTTGCTACAGACGTATTGCACCTCACCCAGAGGTGTGATATCTCACTCTCAGATAAGGATGGAGTGTGGATCAGGACCCGACACCTGCATGCATTACACCACATTGCCGTGGGGCAGGGCGACCAATATGCCCCTGAGATGGGCACGACAGTCCCTGTCCCTGGCTGGAGTGGGGGGAGGGAACACTGAGGAAGGGGAACCCTGCAGTGCAGGAGCAGGGAGGAAGCAGTTCCTGGGTGCATTGAGAAGGGAGTATAAAAGGTGGGCACCATCTTAGTTCAGTGCAGAGAAGTCTGAGCAGAAGTGGCAGGGAGCAGGGGCTCTGCATGAGCTCTGCTCCGGAGGCGGGCCTAGTAACAGAGGCCCAGGCCTGCAAGAGGGAGAAGGAAGGAAGAGGAGCGGAGAAGGCTCCAGGAACGAGGAATGAAGGGATCCCAGGGGTGCGGACGGGCGAGTCGCCACCGCACGCCCGAATCCACCTGCGTGGAGGGGTCAGGCCAAAGGGGGAGACCGGTCCCCGAACTAGTGGAGGCAGGAAACGACCCTCAGCTAGAAACCGGAGGCTCTGACATTTTATGTGGCGCAGCCCCTTGCTCCACCCGCTAGGAAGGCACCACATAGGGTCAGGGAAACTGGCGCCAAGTTTACCAAGAGGAGGCCCGAGGCAGCCGGACAGAAGTGTTGGTAAGAAAGGCCAGACAAAGGACACACAAAGGGGGTCCTGTGAAGCGCTCCAAAGTTATCTGGGAGTTGTCTGAGCCCCTCACCTGGTGAGCACAGTACGACGTGGGCAGCCGTTACCTGCAGACGTGGTCTGGATAATAAGAACTGTGAGTAAAGGCCCTGAACTGCATCACTGACTCCGTGTCGTTACTGCTGCTGCCCTGCACCATCACCCCCATCCTCCGCATACACTGCCCTGAGGCTATACTCCTCCCGTGGGGAGTTATGCTACGCTCTGCTGCACCCACAACACCAGCCTTAGCGGTCTGCCCTGTAGCGGCGGTTCACTCTGACCGCAATCCACGGGTGGCGTAGTCGGACATTTAAACATCAAAACCACATAAATAGTTCCGCCACTGGTTTGACCGCCCTGAGCCACGGAACCGGATCGCCGCCACGAAGACTACAACCACCAGCATCCACCAAAAAGGGTCCGGCTCCGGGTGTCCCAAGGCCCAGGGGGTGCGTCAGAACATTTTCATCACCTTTCACAATCACCAATGGGACAAGGCAGGGATGTCCTCTGTCCCCTCTCTTATACATCCTAGTGACGGAGCACCTGCTCTCATCAATTCGCCATAACCCCAATATTAGGTGGATTGAGGTGGGAGGCACCGAGTACAAGTGCTCTCTATTTGCTGATGATGTCCTAGTATATATCACTCAATCACATATATCCATCCCTGCTGTTATGGCTGAAATAGATTACTTTGTTACATGGTAAAATTTTAAAATCAATGCAGCGAAGTCTGAGGCCCTCGATGTCTCCCTCCCTAAATCCATATAGGATTCCATCCAGTCCAACTTTCCCTTTTCCTGGCCCTCACAGGGTATCAAATACTTAGGAATTCCTATTCATAGAGACCTCTCCCATCTATGTTATCTTAATTTTGGGCCCTTTATTGAACAATTCCATACAGACCACGGTTGGCAAGTTAGAACTGTAAGATTCACTACGTGAACCACTGGTGTTTTGTGGAAAAGCACATGTACACCGCGTTCCAAATTATTATGCAAAAAGTGTTTAGGAGTGATAAGGGAAGAATTTGTTTGTTTGTCAGTTAAACTCATTGATGGTGATGTGTGTCAGGGCTCTTTATATCACTGTAAGCAATTGCAGACACCTGTGCTAATTAGTTTGGCAGGTGTGTCCAATGAAAGGCAAGACTACTTAAGAAGGCTCTCTCACATTATTAAGCAGCCTACATTTTCTGCCAAAATGGGAAAGAAAAAGGATGTGTCGGCTGCTGAGAAGCAACAAATTGTGGAGTGTTTAGGTCAAGGCATGACTACAATCAACATTGTGCGATGATCAGGATGAAGTGTCTTGGCAATCAAGAAGTATGTAGCTGATTCACAGTACACACGTGTGCGTGCTGATAAGGGCAAATTGAGGACTCTTTCCTACAGGCAATTACGTCAGGTTGAAAGAGCAGCGGCAAAAAAGCCTTGTCATAGCAGCAGACAAGTTTTTGAAGCTGCTTGTGTCTCCAACGTCCCCCGAACAACAAGATGCAGGGTCCTTCAGAGGTTTGCAGCTGTGCATACGCCATCCTGTCGACCTCCTCTATCCACTTCACACAAGCAGAAACAGCTCCAGTGGGCCAAACATTACATGAAGACTGATTTCAAAACTGTTTTGTTCACGGATGAGTGCCGTGCAGCGCTCGATGGTCCAGATGAATGGAGTGGAGGATGGCTGGTTGATGGACACCCCACGCAAACACGGCTACAGCGCCAACAAGGAGGAGGTGGAGTAATGTTTTGGGCTGGAATCATGGGGAGAGAGATTGTCGGCCCCTTTAGGATCCCTGAAGGCGCTAAAGATGAACTCCATAATGTATGTGGATTTTCTCAAACAGCACTTCCTGCCATGGTTCAAGAAGAAGAACCGTGTATTTCACAGCAAGATCATTTTTCTGCATGATAATGCACCATCTCATGCTGCACATAAAACATCTGCATCTCTGGCTGATATGGGCATAAAAGGGGACAAACTTATGGTGTGACCCCCATGCTCCCCTGACCTCTACCCCATTCAGAACCTTTGGAGCATCATTTAAAGGAGTGTCTATGATGGCGGGAGGCAGTTCACATCTAAGCAACAGCTCTGGGAGGGTATTCTGTCCTCATGCAAAACAATTGAAGCAGAAACCATCCAAAACCTGACAAATTCAATGGACGAGAGAGTTCAGAAGCTCCTTTCGAACAAGGGGTCCTATGTGAAAATGTAACATCACCTAGAATAAAGTTTTGAGTTGAAAACTGTTTGATTTCAGTTTCTAACAACCTGCTAATGCTTATAATTTCAAAAATGACCATTTTTTTGGTCTTTATTAAAATGAAAAGGTTGATCGAAAAGTTTGGGGGATCTAAGAGTGTGGCAACCCAGTAGTCATGATTACTTCGAATTCTGACAATATGAGGGTCATGCTGCAGGTAGTGCAGCAAGAAGGCACTTATGTGTCTTGCGCATCTCGGAGCCCCAAAATTATTTTCCGGGCTAGATGCAGCTAAAAATTATTTTTAATTTTAAATCTGGTGAAGCTTATTATAGATGGCCTAATAGGATCAGTGCTGCACACTGCTACAAAGCCCAAATTATTTTCCAGTCAAGATACAGATAAACATGATTAGTAATTTGAAAGCTTAAAACGGTTGGTAGGGTGATTTTAACCAATCATCAAGCTTTTACTCTCCCCAGGATGACACAGGGGTAGAAAAGTCGTTTCGGATCCATGATTTGTTCATCTTTATGAACGTGAGTCTGTCTACATTATCAGTGGAGAGCCGCGTGCGCTTATCTGTCAGCACACCACCAGCAGTGCTGAACACACGTTCAGACAGAACGCTGGCTGCGGGGCATGACAAGATCTCCAAGGCGTAAGTGGCTAGCTCCGGCCATTTATCCAGATTGGAAGCCCAAAAAGAGCAAGGGTCCAGTGACACAGTCGTGGCTTCAATGTTTACTTGGAGATACTCCTGTACCATCGTCTCTAGGCGTTGACTATGTGTCAGACTTCTTGTCTCCTGTGGCCTTGCAAAGGATGGGCTAAAAAAGTGGTGAAATGATTCCGCAAAATTGATGTTACCAGCAGATACTGTGGTTCTGTTACGGTTTGAGTGCTGAACACTTGACGGTCCCACGGTTGGCAAGTTGGAACTGTGAGATTCACTACGTGCACCACTGGTATTTTGTGGAAAAGCACATGTAAGATTCTGCAACAGTCTCTGCTGATACTCCTGCATGCGTGCATCCCTTTCTATGGCAGGAATAATTTCTGCAAATTTACTTTTGTACCGGGGATCTAACAGTGTGGCAACCCAGTAGTCAGGATTATTTCTAATTCTCACAATTCGAGGGTCATGTTGCAGGTAGTGCAGCAAGAAGGCACTCATGTGTGTTGCGCATCCAGGAGCACCAAGTCCCTGTTGTGTTGGTGGCGAGGTAACAATCATGCTTCCTTCCTCTGTCCTCTCCCCCCAACCTCGCACAACAGAAATGTGATCAAGGTCTCCCTCATCTGATGAGTCTTCCATCAGTTCGTCCTCCACTTCTTCCTGGGCTCCTGCACCTTCCTCACTAGTTTGGCTGCTACCATGCGCCCTGGTTAAACCATCTCCCCCACCCTCACATGCCTGCCGCCTTGGTGTTGCCGACCGTCTGGACCTTGCAGATGTTAGCCCTTCCGCATACAACTCCTCCTCCTCTACTTCCTCCACCTCCTCTTGTGCCACCACCTGACTCCGAATTCTGTTTAACATGTGCTCCAGCATGTAAATCACCGGAATAGTCATGCTGATAATGGCATCGTCAGCACTAAACATCTTCGTCGCCATTTCAAAACTGTGCAGAAGGGTGCAGAGGTCCCTGATCTGAGACCACTCCTCCAGCGTGATTTGCCCCACCTCTGAATCTCGTTGGCCCAGGCTATACGTCAGAACGTATTGCACCAGGGCTTGTCGGTGCTGCCACAGTCGCTGCAACATGTGCAGAGTTGAATTCCACCGGGTAGGCACATCGCATTTTAGCCGGTGAAGTGGCAGGCCCAACGACTTCTGTAGAGATGTAAGTCGCTGAGCTGCGGGATGCGAACGGCGGAAGTGAGCACACAGCGACCGTGCCCTCTGCAGAAGGCCATCTAGTCTGGGATAGTGGGCTAAAAATTGCTGGACAACCAGGTTCAACACGTGAGCCATACAAGGCACGTGTGTGACATTGCCCCGGCGAAGGGCCGCACCCAGGTTTGCAGCATTGTCGCACACGGCCTTCCCTGGTTTCAGGTCCAGTGGAGACAACCATTCATGAAATTGGTTCTCCAGAGCTGACCACAACTCCTCAGCTGTGTGACTCACATTTCCCAGACATTTCAATGTAAAAACCGCCTGATGACGTTGAGCCCTACTGCCAGCATAGTAAGGAGGTGTGCAGGATCCCTTCTGCGCAGTTAGAAAGCTTGTGGCATGACCAGACAGGCTTTGGGTGCAGGTGGAAGACCGAGAGGAGGTTGAGGAGGCAGAAGCAGTGGAGGAAAAATGACATAAAGAGGATTGACGCACAACTCGTGGGGACGGCAAGACTTGGACAGCAGCCCCTTGTCCTGCTGTCACCATAGTTACCCAGTGCCCAGTCAGCGACATGTAACGCCCCTGTCCATGCCTACTCGTCCAAGTGTCTGTGGTGAAATGCACCCTGTCACACACAGAGTTTCTCAAAGAAGCGGTGATGTTGTGTGCGACATGCTGGTGGAGCGCAGGCACACATTTCTTTGAGAAGTAGTGCCGACTGGGCATCTGGTACTGGGGCACTGCGACGGACATAAGGTCTCGAAAATCCTCTGTGTCCACCAGGCGGAAAGGCAGCATTTCTGTAGCCAAGAGCTTGCAGATGGTGAAATTCAACCTCTTAGCTTTCTCATGGCTAGGAGGAAATGATCTTTTACTTGTCCACATCTGAGGGACCGAGGGCTGGCTATTGTGCTTAGACGGGGTTGATAAGGGTGTCCCCGGCAAACTGCCGGTCTGTGAGGAAGATGCAGGCGGACATGTTAGGTTGCCTTGATCCAAAGGTGGTGCTATCGATGTCGGACAGCGCTCAAGACCAGCTGGTGTTACCACCTCCAAAGAAAATGATGACCTGCCAATCACGCTGGCTGTTGCGGGTAAAGAGGTGGCAGGTCTGCGCCCCAAAACAGGTGTGACTGCTGTCCCCCCAGTCACAGAGGATGAAGAGGCCGCGGATGCACAAGATATGGCAGACGGTGGTTGGCCCGGCCGGCTAGACCGCATTGTAGCACACTGAGCTTCCCACTGCAACTTATGCTTCATGTCCATGTGCCGGTTCATGCATGAAGTACTCAAACTATGTATTTTTTGGCCTCTACTTAGCTTTTGCTGACAAATGTTACAGATAACACGAGTTGGGTCATCTTTATCGATCTGAAAAAATGCCCAGGCTATGCAAGGCTTAGCACCCATGCGACCTGAAGAGCCACCACGACTTGTGGTGAGAGGCAGAGTTGTGTTTGAGGATGCAGTTGTTGACGTGCTTCCAGTACTACGTCTCTGTCCAGGAAGGCGCAACCTGACCTCGTCGTCACTAGCATCTTCCTCCACCTCCTCTGCTGACCTCATCTCTTGGCTGACTGTGGGTTGACAGTAAGTGGGATCTCCGACCTCATCATCATCACCCTGTGCGTTATCACACCCGTCGTCCTCAGAGCCAACCTGTTCCTGCCCTGACAAAAAACTAAAGTTGTCGCTCCAATCAGGTATTTGAGTCTTATCATCGTCTTCCTCATTGTCTCCACCAACAGGAGTTACAGTTTGGGAATGAGGGTCTACATTATGATCAGAACCTTCTGCGTCTGGTCCTGGATCCGACTCATAAAGATTCTGGGCATCAGTGCAGATCATTTCCTCGTCTGGATTCACAGAAGCGCTGGAGTCGACCTCTGATTCCCAGGCTATAGTATGAGTAAACAGCTCTGCAGACTCAACCATCTGTTCTACCTCATACTCAGACGGGCAGCTGGAGATTTGGGAGCTGTGAGGAAGCAAGTGCGATTTGGGTGACACCTTTGAGGACTGGAGTATTTGTGATGTTGAAGTTGATGTGGAGGAGAGCCCACTTAAAGGAGCACTTGATATCCGTTGAAGCACCTGCTGTTTTTGTGCCTCATCTGGAATTTGTAGCGATTGGCGTGGCCGTAAGAAAGGGATCTTATCACATTGTCCGCTAAAAGAAGTAGACATTTTAGTTTGGCTGGAAGATGGTCTTTCTTCTGCACCTACCCCACGGACACAACCTTTTTTCCCCTTCCCAACACGCCTATTCCCCTTTCCACCAGCAGCAGGCCTTTTTCCACTCATTTTGGTGGTTAACTAATTCACAACTCTGGAGTTGTTTGCACAAAAAAACAATGGATGGTAACCGAGCAGAGCTGAGTGGCCAAACTGTGGTATTAGGCCAAAACTATTGGCTGGGTTAGATGCAGAAAAAAATTATTTTTAATTTGCAACCTGATGGAGGTCAGTATAGATGGACTAATAGACCAAGTCCCACACACCGCTAGAAGCCCAAATATTTTTTCAGAGCTAGATGCAGAAAATTTTTTTATTCAATTTGCAACCTGATGGAGGTCAGTATAGATGGACTAATAGACCAAGTCCCACACACTGCTAGAAGCCCAAATATTTTTTCAGAGCTAGATGCAGAAAAAAATTATTTTTAATTTGCAACCTGATGGAGGTCAGTATAGATGGACTAATAGACCAAGTCCCACACACTGCTAGAAGCCCAAATATTTTTTCAGAGCTAGATGCAGAAAAAAATTATTTTTAATTTGCAACCTGATGGAGGTCAGTATAGATGGACTAATAGACCAAGTCCCACACACTGCTAGAAGCCCAAATATTTTTTCAGAGCTAGATGCAGAAAAAAATTATTTTTAATTTGCAACCTGATGGAGGTCAGTATAGATGGACTAATAGACCAAGTCCCACACACCGCTAGAAGCCCAAATATTTTTTCAGAGCTAGATGCAGAAAAAAATTATATTCAATTTGCAACCTGCTGGACGTCAGTATAGAAGGACTAATAGAACAAGTCCCACACACTGCTAGAAGCCCAAATATTTTTTCAGAGCTAAATGAAGAAAAAAATTATTTTTAATTTGCAACCTGATGGAGGTCAGTATAGATGGACTAATAGACCAAGTCCCACACACTGCTAGAAGCCCAAATATTTTTTCAGAGCTAGATGCAGAAAAAAATTATTTTTAATTTGCAACCTGATGGAGGTCAGTATAGATGGACTAATAGACCAAGTCCCACACACCGCTAGAAGCCCAAATATTTTTTCAGAGCTAGATGCAGAAAATTTTTTTATTCAATTTGCAACCTGATGGAGGTCAGTATAGATGGACTAATAGACCAAGTCCCACACACTGCTAGAAGCCCAAATATTTTTTCAGAGCTAGATGCAGAAAAAAATTATTTTTAATTTGCAACCTGATGGAGGTCAGTATAGATGGACTAATAGACCAAGTCCCACACACTGCTAGAAGCCCAAATATTTTTTCAGAGCTAGATGCAGAAAAAAATTATTTTTAATTTGCAACCTGATGGAGGTCAGTATAGATGGACTAATAGACCAAGTCCCACACACTGCTAGAAGCCCAAATATTTTTTCAGAGCTAGATGCAGAAAAAAATTATTTTTAATTTGCAACCTGATGGAGGTCAGTATAGATGGACTAATAGACCAAGTCCCACACACCGCTAGAAGCCCAAATATTTTTTCAGAGCTAGATGCAGAAAAAAATTATATTCAATTTGCAACCTGCTGGACGTCAGTATAGAAGGACTAATAGAACAAGTCCCACACACTGCTAGAAGCCCAAATATTTTTTCAGAGCTAAATGAAAAAAAAAATTATTTTTAATTTGCAACCTGATGGAGGTCAGTATAGATGGACTAATAGACCAAGTCCCACACACTGCTAGAAGCCCAAATATTTTTTCAGAGCTAGATGCAGAAAAAAATTATTTTTAATTTGCAACCTGATGGAGGTCAGTATAGATGGACTAATAGACCAAGTCCCACACACCGCTAGAAGCCCAAATATTTTTTCAGAGCTAGATGCAGAAAATTTTTTTATTCAATTTGCAACCTGATGGAGGTCAGTATAGATGGACTAATAGACCAAGTCCCACACACTGCTAGAAGCCCAAATATTTTTTCAGAGCTAGATGCAGAAAAAAATTATTTTTAATTTGCAACCTGATGGAGGTCAGTATAGATGGACTAATAGACCAAGTCCCACACACTGCTAGAAACCCAAATATTTTTTCAGAGCTAGATGCAGAAAAAAAATATTTTTAATTTGCAACCTGATGGAGGTCAGTATAGATGGACTAATAGACCAAGTCCCACACACTGCTAGAAGCCCAAATATTTTTTCAGAGCTAGATGCAGAAAAAAATTATTTTTAATTTGCAACCTGATGGAGGTCAGTATAGATGGACTAATAGACCAAGTCCCACACACCGCTAGAAGCCCAAATATTTTTTCAGAGCTAGATGCAGAAAATTTTTTTATTCAATTTGCAACCTGATGGAGGTCAGTATAGATGGACTAATAGACCAAGTCCCACACACTGCTAGAAGCCCAAATATTTTTTCAGAGCTAGATGCAGAAAAAAATTATTTTTAATTTGCAACCTGATGGAGGTCAGTATAGATGGACTAATAGACCAAGTCCCACACACTGCTAGAAACCCAAATATTTTTTCAGAGCTAGATGCAGAAAAAAATTATTTTTAATTTGCAACCTGATGGAGGTCAGTATAGATGGACTAATAGACCAAGTCCCACACACTGCTAGAAGCCCAAATATTTTTTCAGAGCTAGATGCAGAAAAAAATTATTTTTAATTTGCAACCTGATGGAGGTCAGTATAGATGGACTAATAGACCAAGTCCCACACACCGCTAGAAGCCCAAATATTTTTTCAGAGCTAGATGCAGAAAATTTTTTTATTCAATTTGCAACCTGATGGAGGTCAGTATAGATGGACTAATAGACCAAGTCCCACACACTGCTAGAAGCCCAAATATTTTTTCAGAGCTAGATGCAGAAAAAAATTATTTTTAATTTGCAACCTGATGGAGGTCAGTATAGATGGACTAATAGACCAAGTCCCACACACTGCTAGAAGCCCAAATATTTTTTCAGAGCTAGATGCAGAAAAAAATTATTTTTAATTTGCAACCTGATGGAGGTCAGTATAGATGGACTAATAGAACAAGTCCCACACGCTGCTAGAAGCCCAAATATTTTTTCAGAGATAAATGAAGAAAAAAATTATTTTTAATTTGCAACCTGATGGAGGTCAGTATAGATGGACTAATAGACCAAGTCCCACACACTGCTAGAAGCCCAAATATTTTTTCAGAGCTAGATGCAGAAAAAAATTATTTTTAATTTGCAACCTGATGGAGGTCAGTATAGATGGACTAATAGACCAAGTCCCACACACCGCTAGAAGCCCAAATATTTTTTCAGAGCTAGATGCAGAAAAAAATTATATTCAGTTTGCAACCTGATGGAGGTCAGTATAGATGGACTAATAGAATGATGCTATGCCCAAAAGATTTTACTTCACTAGGTGCAGTAAAAAAATTGGTATTCTATACACAGGTGGTATATCTTGCAACACAGATAGGCTACTCCACTGACTAACACACTCTGCAATAGGCCAAAAAGGATTAGCTTTGCTAGATTCAGCCAAATGCTGTGAAAAAAACTTGCACAGCACTGGCACAGACCTGCCTGGCAAAAACTGATAGGAACTGATGTAACCTAGTCCTGAAAAGGACTCCAATTACAATTAGTCTTTACTCCCACAATCTATCTATTTAAGAGCACAGACCTGCCTGATAAAAGTCGTAGGAAATGCTGTAACCTAGTCCTTAAAAGGACTGCAATCACAACTATTCCCTACTCCCAAGCTATCTGTATATTTGTGCGAAAATTGGCTTGAAATTAACAAGGTATAGCGCACACAGCAACAGCGGTGCCGTCTAACACGCAGCTGCAGCAGTGAGAAAATGGTGGCGACGGGGAAAATGGCTTGGTCTTATAGGGCAAGGACATGTGACATACACTGCCAATCACACATGCCCTTGCTTGTGTGAAAAAAAGCACTTCGCTCCGTGTGTGCGCTGCTGATAGGCTGACAGATTGCACCTCCCCACTGCAAATGCGGGAAAGAGAAAAAAAAATGGAGATCTTCATTGTTCCTGCAGAGATCCATCCCCTGCCCCTCCCCCCGCCCCGCTGTACACTCAAACTGCGTATTAACATTAATTTTCATCATTACTGAGAAAAAATCCAGTTATGATTTTGGTGCACGAACAGTTATCGAACATAACCTCGAACAGCCGAATTTTTCTCAAATTGTTCGTGTTCGCCGACCGGCTCGAACACCGCCCAAAACAGCTCGAATTTGAGATTGGCGAACAGTTCGAGTAGAACAACGCTCATCTCTAGTTGTCGGACCCCCCATCTTTGGTGACCGCAGAACTCCGCGAGGAGCAGGGAGACGCCTTCCAACTGCCATCTCTTTCGTGAGTAAAAACCCTGGAAGTTAACCCATATGGCCTCTAGACTCTTATTCTGCACTACACCGCACTATGCAGCACCAGACCTCCTAGACTACTACCTCCTCCATCCTGTCCCTCTGCCCTGAGGCCTTGCTCTGCCTGTGGGGAGTAGTAACAACGACCGCTGTGATAACACCATGCCTCAGCGGACTGCAGCAGCGCTGGTGGCCTTCACCAGGTGCCACAGGTGGCGTAGTCGAGATCAGCCACTCAACCCGGATAAGCCCGTACCATCTCTTTTTTTAGTGTGACGGCCCTGGGCACAGAGCGGGTCCGGGCCACGGCTGCACCCTATCTACATCACAGGACCGGACTACGAGTCCCCTTCTCCCAGGTTAGGGCTTACAGGAGGCGCGCGTGAGTCATACACTTGCACTGATCGCGGGCGTTTAACCCCTCCGATGCGTAAATAGTAAATAGTGTAAATAGTGACGGCGACATCGATAGGCATCGCCGAGGAAGAGAGCTTCCTCTCTGCTTCTATCGGCACAACGTGATTGTGTTCGCGTTGTGCCAATGGTCTCCATGGTGACCCGTCCCAAAAGATGTCTACAGGGTTACCCAGAGACAGTGGCCTGTAAGCTCCTGCTCAAAGCAGAAGCTGTCACGCTTCCTTGCTGCCTGCAATGCACTATTCTAATGCTCTGCAATGCAAAAGCATTGCAGAGTATTAGATCAGAGATCAGTAAAGTGGGGTATCGGTGTACTCAGGAGAAATTGCACAACAAATTTTTGAGCCCATTTTATCCTGCTATACTTATGAAAATGAAGAAAATTGGGGCTCAAACAACATTTTTGTGAGAAAAATATATATTTTTTAATTTCACAATGTGGTCCCTTGTAAGTGAGGTTCCATTGTTTAGGCACATCAGGGGCTCTCCAAATGCGACATGACACCCACAGACTATTCCAACAATATTTGTATTACAAAACATCACTCCTTCCTTTCTGAGCCTTGCCGCGTGCTCAAACAGTAGTTTTCCTCCAAATACTGGGTATTGGCATACTCAGCAGGAATTGCATAGTGCATTTTTTCCTATTACCCTTGTAAAAATAAAAAAATGGGGCTAAAAGAACATTTTTGTGGGAAAAATTAGATTTTTCTAAATTTTCACAGCTCTACATTTTAAACTTCTGTGAAGCACCTGGGAGTTTAAGGTGCTCATCACACATGTAGATAAGTTCCTTGAGGGGTTTAGTTTCCAAAATGGGGACACTTGTGTGGGGGTTTCTCACTGTTTAGGCACATCAGGGGCTCTCCAAATGCGACATTGCTAATATCCGCTAATGATTCCAGCAAATTTTGCATTCAAAAAGTCAAATGAAGCTCCTTCCCTTCCTAGCCCTGCTGTTCGCCCAAACAGTAGTTTTCCCCCACATATAGAGTATCTTGTTCAGGAGAAATTGCACAACAAATTTTGGAGTCCATTTTCTCCTGTTACCCTTGTAAAAATAAAAAAATTTGGCCTAAATTAAAATTTTTGTGAAAAGTTAAATTTTCATTTTTTCCTTCCACATTTCTGCAGTTTCTGTGAAGCACCTGAAGGGTTAATAAAGTTGCTGAATGTGGTTTTGAGCACCCTGAAGGGTGTCGTTTTTAGAATTTTGTCACTTTTGGGTATTTTTATTGTCATCTAGACCTCTCAAAGTCACTTCAAACCTCTCAGAGTCACTTCAAATGTGATGTGGTCCCAAAAAAAATGTAAATTTGTAAATTTTGTTGGAAAAATGAGAAATCACTTTTAATCCTTCTAACTTCTTAACAAAAAAAAATGTTTCAAAAACTGTGCTGATGAACTGTAGACATATGTATATGTGAAACGTTATTTATTAACTATTTTATTTGACATAACTCTGATTTAAGAGCATAAAACTTAAAAATTGCAAAAAAATTTTAATTTTTGCCAAACTTTAATTTTTTTCACAAATAAACGCAAGTCATATTGAAGAAATTTTTCCTACTATCATAAAGTACAATATGTCACAAAAAGAATCAATGGGATCTGTTCAAGTCTTCCAGAGTTATTACCACATAAAATGACAGTGGTCAGAATAGTAAAATTTGGCCTGGTCATTACAGTGCAAACAGTCTAGGGGGTAAAGGAGTTAAATACTTATCAGTGTCGCTACTCTCTAGTCCATATGACCCCAGAGTGAAATCCAAAAAAACAAATAAAAACAGAAGAAACTAGAATGAAAAATGAGAAGAAAAAACGATAGCAGTGAATAGTTACTGCCCTAAGACTAATGTATTTCATATATGGCACATGCTTCCCTTTCTCTCTATAGCATATCCTCAGAGGCTGCAGTAGAATGGAAAACATTATCCAGCAGAACTGGCCAGCAGTGTAGCTGTGAAGTAGCTCTGCATCCCCTGAGGGAAATAAAACACTTCCTAGAGTCTTTAACAGAGCCATCTCATTGGTCTGTCTTTTATTCACTGTCGATGAAGCAAAAGGGGCACAAAGTTATTAAAGAAGCACTCCCATCTACATTTTTTTATATACGGTATATACATGTACGGTAGTTTGAGTATAGTCATATAATCATCTACCTCCATGCTCCCCCGGATCCAGCACCATTCTGCTCTTCTTCTAATTGACATCATCGCTCTGCCATGAGTGACTTTTACAATGAAAGACTATGGAGTGTCAGAACAAAGCTCAACGAGCTTACATTGTAAAAGAAGACTTCCGACTCACAGATAGCGCATGAAGTGAGCCGGCTAGTCTCAATGTCACTGAGAAGCAAAGAACAGCGCTGTACACTGGAGGGAGCAGCGGTAGGTGAATATATTAACACATTCACTCTACATTACATGCATATACATGCACATGTAATATAAAAAAAAGTATAGATGGGAGTGCTTATTTCTCCACTGTAAAAAACAGAGTTTCTTGACCTGTTAATACTATTATCACTTACAAGCAGATACAGACACGCACTTTCTTCAAGAAGGTGAATGTCGACTTTTATCTGGGCTATAGAAATGTCCACTATCCAGCATGGTTGCGTAAGGGTGCAGACTTTGCAATCTCATTTAAACTGACACTTATACCTCCACCTTTTATGAGTAAGGGAACTTAAAGGGAATCTGTCAGCAGGTTTTTGCTACCTCATCTGAGAGAAGCATAATGTAGGCAAAGAAAAGCTGAATCCAACAATGTATCGCTTAGATTACTGGGTGCAGCAGTTCTGACACAATCAGAGCTTTTTTATTTAGAATGAAGCAGAGCTGAGAAAGCTAACCCCGCCCACACCAGGCTCTCCATGTACAAAGTCCATAGACAGTGAGGTACTTATCACAGGTTGAATGGGCGTTGCCGGACTAATGTAGTTCCGCAATGTTAACCCATTTCTGACGTGAAACGTATCCATACGTCCCCGTGCCCTGGTACTTATTGACCAGGCATGTATGGATACGTCTTGGCGATTTTGCGCGCACAAAGGCTGTGTGCGCGATCGCCACAGGGTGTCAGCTGATTCTGACAGCTGACACCCAGCACTAAGTGCCGCTCCTGGCACTTTAACCCGCTGAATGCTGCTTTTGGGGTCCCGATTGTTGCCATGGTGACCCGATGTCATGACGACATCCGGCGTCACCAGGCACTACTAAGTTAGTTAAATCATGCGCAATGCATGATCTAACTAAAAAAATCACTGTAAAGTGATGCTATTGCAGTGAACAATCTCTTCGAAAATCACCGTATTTGCAATACTTTTAGCCAGATGATAAAATATAACTTTTATTAGTCAACTCTTAAAAAATAGACATACAAAAGACACAACACCCAAGTGATATCACATTTATCGGGACATAATAATGTCCCTAAAAAAATCTCACATTCACCCCTGTCTAACTGCGGAGGTTGGCACCCTACTCCTACACCAGGGGCGTCCCCGCTCCTCGGCGGCTGTCCCTTCTGGCCCAGTAAGGACCTATTAGTGTGGAGGAACAGATAAAGTGCTAGTGCTGAAAACCCTAGATTTAAAAATTGAAAATACTGATAAATTCAGGGTGGTAGAGATTATATGACAGACCAAGATATAAAACTTAATAGCAAAGATGTCACCATATGCGGCATCTTTGCTATCACCAGGTGGAAAACGACGAATCACATGCACAGTTACGCCCTTTCTCCCTCTTTCTCTCTCTCTCTCTCTCTCTATATATATATATATATATATGTATACAGTGGTGGCCAAAAGTATTGGCACCCCTGCAATTCTGTCAGATAATACTCAGTTTCTTCCTGAAAATGATTGCAATCACAAATTCTTTGGCATTATTCTCTTCATTTAATTTGCTTGCAAGGAAAAAACACAAAAGAGAGTGAACCGAAAATCAAATCATTGATCATTTCACACAAAACTCCAAAAATGGGCCAGACAAAAGTATTGGCACCCTCAGCCTATTACTTGGTTGCACAACCTTTAGCCAAAATAACTGCGAACAACCGCTTCCGGTAACCATCAATGAGTTTCTTACAATGCTCTGCTGGAATTGTAGACCATTCTTCTTTTCAAACTGCTCCAGGTCCCTGATATTTGAAGGGTGCCTTCTCCAAACTGCCATTTTGAGATCTCTCCACAGGTATTCTATGGGATTCAGGTCTGGACTCATTGCTGGCCACCTTAGAAGTCTCCAGTGCTTTCTCTCAAACCATTTTATAGTGCTTTTGGAAGTTTGTTTTGGGTCATTGTCCTGCTAGAAGACCCATGACCTCTGAGGGAGACCCAGCTTTCTCACACTGGGCCCTACATTATGCTGCAAAATTTGTTGGTAGTTTTCAGACTTCATAATGCCATGCACACGGTCAAGCAGTCCAGTGCCAGAGGCAGCAAAGCAACCCCAAAACATCAGGGAACCTCCGCCATGTTTGACTGTAGGGACCGTGTTCTTTTCTTTGAATGCCTCTTTTTTTTCCTGTACACTCTATGTTGATGCTTTTTGCCAAAAAGCTCTACTTTTGTCTCATCTGACCAGAGAACATTCTTCCAAAATGTTTTAGGCTTTCTCAGGTAAGTTTTGGCAAACTCCAGCCTGGCTTTTTGATGTCTCGGGGTAAGAAGTGGGGTCTTCCTGGGTATCCTATCATACAGTCCCTTTTCATTCAGACACCGACGGATAGTACGGGTTGACACTGTTGTACCCTCGGACTGCAGGGCAGCTTGAACTTGTTTGGATGTTAGTCGAGGTTCTTTATCCACCATCCGCACAATCTTGTGTTGAAATCTCTCGTCAATTTTTCTTTTCCGTCCACATCTAGTGAGGTTAGCCACAGTGCCATGGGCTTTAAACTTCTTGATGACACTGAGCATGGAAGACAAAGGAACATTCAGGTCTTTGGAGATGGACTTGTAGCCTTGAGATTGCTCATGCTTCCTCACAATTTGGTTTCTCAAGTCCTCAGACAGTTCTTTAGTCTTCTTTCTTTTCTCCATGCTCAATGTGGTACACACAAGGACACAGGACAGAGGTTGAGTCAACTTTAATCCATGTTAACTGGCTGCAAGTGTGATTTAGTTATTGCCAACACCTGTTAGGTGCCACAGGTAAGTTACAGGTGCTGTTAATTACACGAATTAGAGAAGCATCACATGATTTTTCAAACAGTGCCAATACTTTTGTCCACCCCCTTTTTTAGGTTTGGTGTGGAATTGTATCCAATTTGGCTTTAGGACAATTCTTTTTGTGTTTTTTCATTGAAGACAAATTAAATGAAGATAATAATACCAAAGAATTTGTGATTGCAATCATTTTCAGGAAGAAACTGAGTATTATCTGACAGAATTGCAGGGGTGCCAAAACTTTGGGCCACCACTGTATATTGTAAGGTGGCTGCCGGACAGGTCGTGGACAGGAGGTATGTGTCCCCGAAGTGCCAAGCTTCGGTGATGTAGGACCCAGAGAAGCAGGCTCCAGCACACATAGTGCTGAGAGGAATTTAATGGGCCCGGATTACAGGGGCGGGTTTTACGAGCAGCTGAAAGAGCTGGGGGGGGGGGACAGCTGCTCACTTACGTTCAGTCCAGGTCTTGGAAGGCTGCTTTAAGACAGCTGCACCTGTCTCAGTCTGTCTGTGTGTGTTGTGCAAGGTGAGCAGACCTTGCATGTGCTCCTTAGACTCTGCAGGAGGGAGAGAAAAACACTTTGTTTAAACGGCTGAGGCCGTGCTGCATGGACTTGTTATTTTGAGCTTTGTTCTGTTATTCCTTTTTGTGACAGGAAAAGGCTGTTACTTTTGTTTCCTCACTGGTGTATGGACACTAAATAAACCACCAGTTTGTTTGAAACCTTGGACTGCATCACTGTGTGAACCTGTGCCTATCTCCAATGTGTCTCAGTGAGTACAAATCGCTACAATTGGTGCTAGAAGCACGGGCACAGATCCCAAGCGGCAGTGTGACTCCTACAAGAAGACGTATATGTCCTGGGTGAAGTCGGCCATAAGCCAGGAAGTGTCGCCGGACAAAATGGAGAACCTGCTTAAACATCTGTTGCAGGCACATCAGGCGCAACAAGCGCAGCACCATCAGCAGCAAGCGCAGCACCAGCAGCAGTACCTGCAGATCCAGTAGAGCCAGCAGAGCATGCAGCAGCAGCAGATAACAAATAAACTTCTGATGCAGCAGATCCAACAGCAGCAAAGACAAATGAAAATCTTGGCAGAGCAGATCCGTGGCAGGACGACCGCCACATCCTCAGATCCAGGTGATGACTCACACGTCAGGAAGATGGTAAGTTGAGGCGTTACTGACTGTCTTTGAGAGGGTGCAGAGCAGGAGACATTGCCTCCAGAGCAGTGGGCGGAGGTACTGGTGTCATATTTGACAGGCGAACCGCAGAAGGTCTATAATGGCTTGGCCTTGCAGGACGCAAAAGAGTATGCTAAGTTGAAAACTGAGATTTTGGCACGCTTGGGAGTGACTCTGACTGTCAGGGCGCAATGGGTGCACCACTGGGCCTATTGCAGCTACAAACCTCCCCGGTCCCAGATGTTCAACCTCCTACACTTGGTCCAAAAGTGGTTGCAACCTGAATCTTCCTCCCCAGCACAGATGGTGGAGAAGGTCGCTATAGACAGGTTTATACACTTTCTCCCGAAGTCTGCGAAATCCTGGGTTGCCCAGGAAGATCCCCATAATGCCGATGACTTGGTGGGGTTGGTGGAAAGATACCAGGCGGTTGAGAGTCCATTGGGAAAACAAGCGGTTGTGGTCTTTCAATACTGGGGTTCCCAAAAGGCGGCGGACACCCAAAAGAAGGGAGCTAGAGCCACACCTGGGGGGCGTCCTAGAGTTCAGGAGGGGTCTGAGTTTCTGTCCAAGGTCCCACCCCATAATATAGTGTGTTGGAGATGTCATACCCCTGGTCATATTGCCGCCTGGTGTCCCATAAACTCTGAGCCAATGGACTGCAACATGGGCCGGCGTTTCTCCTATTATGCCTACCCTGCCTGCAGCACAGTTCCTCAACATGGCGAGGGCCTTCAGGCATGCTCAGTGTCAGTAAAAGGGGTACAAGTCTCTGGACTATTTGACTCAGGAAGTTTGGTGACCCTGATAAGGGCCACACTCCCTCATTGACTGGTTCCTAGGAAGGTGGTGGGTGTCCGGTGTATCTATGTGGATGCTAAGAACTATCCTGTGGCCCAGATGGATGTAAACACGGACTGTGGCACCACATCTCATGAAGTGGCGGTCGTTAAGGACCTATTGCATCCCATAATAATTGGACGTGACGGTGCATTATTCTGGGAAATGTGGGGGAAAGTGGGGACACCTGGTTGTTCGGACGACAGCCAGATCACCCCTAAGGAAACTTACCCGCAGAACATGGTAGATGAGTTTCCCATGTGTGTGTTTGTGGGTGATGAGGATGAGGCAACATCCCCTGAGGCCAATATCCCTGACTTAACTCTGAAAGGGGCCTTTGAAAATGTTACTGTGTTAAATGGGGTGCCTCAGGAACCGGGGGCTGACACTCGGTTCCCTCATTTTGCTGTGAATGGGGATTTGCTGTACAGAGTAACCAAGCCAAGGGGTGAGGTAATAGAACAGTTGCTGGTGCCAGGGCCCTATAGACGCAGGGTGTTAGACATGGCTCATTCTCATGTGTTGGGTGGTCACCTGGGTGCAGACAAGACTCAGGAACAGATCCTCCAGAGAGTCTACTGGCCAGGTTGCTATAGAGAAATAAACAGTTATTGTCGTTCCTGCCCTACCTGCCAGATAACCTCCCCAGTGGCCCACTTCCGCAGTCCCCTAGTGCCCCTACCCGTCATCGAGGTTCCATTCGAATGCATAGCAATGGATCTAGTGGGGCCTCTGGTCAAGTCCGCCCGAAGGCATCAGTATATCCTGGTGGTATTAGATTATGCTACACGGTATCTGGAGGCCGTATCACTACAAAACTCCTCCGCCAGGTGTATAGCCCGGGAGTTAGTCCACATTTTTTCAAGAACGCGGTTGACTAAGGAGATCCTAACAGACCAAGGAACTCCATTTATGTCGAAGGTCAAGAGGGAATTGTGCAAAACATTGCAGATTGCACAACTGAGAACCTCCGTGTACCATCCTCAGACAGATGGACTGGTCAAGAAGTTTAACAAAAACTTGAAAGCGATGTTGAGGAAAGCAGTGGAAAAGGATGGCCGAGACTGGGACTGTCTGTCTCCTTATCTGTTGTTCGCCATCAGGGAAGTTCCCCAAGCTTCCACAGGTTTCTCCCCGTTTGAACTACTCTGTGAACGACACCCTCGAGGACTCCAGGATGTGGCGAAAGAGTCCTGGGAAGCTGAGACCACTCCCTATAGGAGCGTGGTAGAGCACGTTGCCCAGATGCAGGAGAGGATTTCCCATGTGATGCCCATTGTGAGGGAACACCTCCTCAAGGCACAAGAGGCACAGTCCAGGGTGTATAATAGGTTGGCCCGGGTGAGATTGTTCAACCCAGGAGATTGAGTGCTTGTGCAAGTGCCCACAGTGGAGAACAAGTTCATGGCCAAGTGGCAGGGCCCCTTTGAGGTGGTAGAGAAAGTGGGGGAAGTCAACTATAAAATCCACCAACCGGGGAAGAGGAAGCCCTACCAAATTTACCATGTTAACTTGATTAAGCCATGGCAAGATAGAGAACCCGTGGAAGCTCCCTGTTTAGTGGCTGAGGCTGAGGCCAATGTGAAAGACGTCAAGGTGGCAGAGTCACTGTCACGTGCCCAAAAGCAACAGTGCAAAGAGTTGCTACAGCAAAATAAAGACCTGTTTTCGGAGTTGCCAGGACTCACTCAGGTCATAGAGCATGAGGTTCTCACAGAGCCTCATGTTCGCGTCAATCTAAAACTATACCGGATCCCTGAGGCCCGCAGAGAGGTGATCTCAAAAGAAGTGAGGCGGATGCTTAACCTGGGAGTCATTGAAGAGTCCAAAAGTGGATGGTCCAGTCCTATAGTCTTAGTGCCGAGACCAGATGGGGAATGGCGGTTTTGCAACGACTATAGGAAGCTGAACGAGGTCTCGAAGTTCGACGCCTACCCAATGCCTACGGTAGATGAGCTTATCGAAAGGCTATGACCCACTCGGTACATCACCACTCTGGACCTCACCAAAGGATATTGTCAAATTCCCCTGTCCAAAGAAGCCAAGGAGAAGACAGCCTTCTCAACTCCAGATGGATGTTATCAGTACGTCAGGATGCCGTTTGGGTTGCAGGGAGCTCCGGCCACCTTCCTGAGAGCCATGGACCGGTTCTTAGCACCCCACAAAAAGTATGCAGCGGCCTACCTAGATTACATCGTCATATTCATCTAGGACTGGGAAAGTCATCTGGACAAAGTTCAAGCCATACTTGATGCCCTAAGGAAGGCGGGCTTTTCTATCAACTCGAAGAAATGTGCCATGGAGATGGAGGAAGCCAAGTACCTAGGGTACGTGGTTGGTAGAGGGGAAATAAAACCACAAATAAATAAGGTCGAGGCGATCTTGAACTGGCCACAGCCCCTCTTGAAGAAGCAGGTCAGGGCGTTTCTAGGCACCATGGGTTACTATCGAAGATTTGTCCCTAACTTTGCCCTGATAGCAGCCCCGCTGACGGATGTTCTGAAAGGGACGAAGTCAGCTATGGCCAAGTGGTCCCCGGAAGCAGAAGCGGCCTTCCGTGAATTGAAACTGGTCCTCTGTAAACAGTTAGTCTTGGTGGCTCCCAACTTCTCCAAGGAGATTGTGATTCAGACGAATGCATCGGATATCGGGCTGGGAGCAGTCTTGTCCCAGGAGATTAACGGAGAAGAACGCCCTAAAATATATACCTCAGTCAGAAGCTCTCCACTTGTGAGAAGCACTACTCCATTGTAAAAAAAGAATGTTTGGCCATTAAGTGGGCTTTAGACACTCTGAGGTATTACCTGTTAGGTAGAAGGTTCAGGTTAGTGTCAGACCATGCCCCACTGAGGTGGATGCGAGAAAAGAAGGGGAACAATGCCAGAGTAACTAGGTGGTTCTTGGCTCTACAAGATTTTATTTTCCGGGTAGAGCATAGGCCTGGGAAACAACATGGGAATGCTGATGCCTTGTCAAGGGTTTATTGTATGGTGATAGAAGGTGCCAAGCCCCCCCGGCTTTGGGCAGAGGGGGGGTATGTAAGGTGGCTGCCGGACAGGTCGTGGACGGGAGGTATGTGTCCCTGAAGAGCTTCGGTGATGTAGGACTCGAAGAAGCAGGCTCCAGCACACATAGTGCTGAGAGGAATTTATTGGGCCCGGATTACAGGGCTGGCTTTTACGAGCAGCTGAAAGAGCTGGGAGGGGGGGGGGACAGCTGCTCACTTACCTCCAGTCCAGGTCTTGGAAGGCTGATTTAAGACAGCTGCGCTGGTCTCAGTCTGTCTGTGTGTGTTGGGCAAGGTGAGCAGACCTTGCATGTGCTCCTTAGACTCTGCAGGAGGCAGAGAAAAGCACTTCGTTTAAACGGCTGAGGCCGTGCTGCATGGACTTGTTATTATGAGCTTTGTTCTGTTATTCCTTTTTGTGCCAGGAAAAGGCTGTTACTTTTGTTTCCTCACTGGTGTATGGACACTAAATAAACCACCAGCTTGTTTGAACCCGTGGACTGCATCACTGTGTGAAATTGTGTCTACCTCCAACGCAGCTCAGTGAATACAAATCCCTACACAAAGATGTCACCATATATGACATCTTTGCTATCACCATGTGGACAACGACAAATCACATGCACAGTTACGCCCTCTATATATACACCAAATACCAGGATGGGGGCAGCACATACCAGCATGGGAGACCATATACCAATAAAAATGCTCGCCACACGGGCGTAGAATGGGCTCAATAGCTAGTGTGTATATTGTAATGCAGCGGCTTGCGGCATTACTGTAATGGTCCAGGGTGTGTTCTGGCTGACCATGTACCTCTCCCTCAGGTGACTGATCACATGACTGTGACATCATCACAGGTCCTGTGCACACAGAAGGACTGATCACATGACTGTGGCATCATCACAGGTCCTGTGTGCACTGAAGGATATATAAATCCTGGTGCTTTTGAAACAGTGGAAAAAAGGAGTGAGGCCTGTTCCCTGTGTGTGGGACACCGTTAGCCTGGAGAGGCTAGAGAGAGAGTGAGGCCTAGAGAGGCCTGGTGAAGCCTGGTGAAGCCTAAAAGGCAGAGGCTGGATCCCTGGGTGTGTGGGGGATCCCAGTAGCCTTGGAAAGCAAGAGGCTTGGAAGGCAAGAGTCCTGGAAGGCAGAGGCTGGATGTTATGTGTGTAAACATACCAGTAGCCTTGGAAGGTACGAGGCCTGGAGACCACATCTGGGAAACCGTAAAGTCACAGCGGTGGCAGAACCGAGATGAGAGAAGCAGCTAAAACCCGGCAAAAGTAAAAACGCTGCCTGATATGGACATTGATATTGTTACCTTGCTGAAGGCTGTATCTGGAGCCAAGTGGACATATCTGTCACTGGGAAGGCTCTTGGACATTATATGTGTAATATGTCGGTGAGCCACTGAGATGGACTATGTTATGAGTAGTGTTGAGCATTCCGATACTGAAATATCGGGTATCGGCCGATATTCGCGGTATCGGAATTCCGATACTTAATTCCGATACTTTTGCAATATCGTATACCGGAATCGGAAGTTCCCATAATGCAATGAGCCATTTTCATTTTATTCAGCCAATGAGGATCCTAAGAAGTGTGGGCACATCCTGATAGGCATGTAGGCATCTTAACTAATGGCATGGCTGTGATTGGCTGATGAAATGATGTCATGATGCACTATAAAAGCCGCCGCCGCCATTTTGAGCTCACTCTGCTGTGAATTCAGTTAGGGATAGGACGCTGTTGTTCTGAGGGACAGTTTTAGCTACCTATTTGGTCTATTCTGCTTTACCCAAGCTACTTTATAAATCGCTGTGCCTTGCAGCGCTAGTGCACAGTTCTCTGTGCTGTTCACCGCTGTCTGCAAGGTCTGTGTGTGTGAGTGCAGCTCACCCTGTAGTGTGTGCTTCAGCCACGTCTGGTTGTAGTGCACTCAGTGTGTGTCACTGCCTCATACATTGTCCTTTTTTGCCAATTCATAATTTTTCCTGATATCTCCTATTAGTGTGGTGGTTCCATCCGTATTCAGCTAAATTGGTTCCAAACACACTATATAGGAGTAGATAGAGAAATTTTTTTGGTCTTGCAGCGCTAGTGCACAGTGCTCTGCATCTGTACTGTTCACCGCTGTCTGCAAGGTCTGGTGTGTGAGTGCAGCTCACCCTGTAGTGTGTGCTTCAACCACGTCTGGTTGTAGTGCACTCAGTGTGTGTCACTGCCTCATACATTGTCCTTTTTTGCCAATTCATAATTTTTCCTGATTTCTCCTATTAGTGTGGTGGTTCCATCCGTATTCAGCTACATTGGTTCCAAACACACTATATAGGAGTAGTTAGAGGAGCCTTTCTGCAGCATTGGGCCCTGTAGCCCCAGCCAGATTAGTATTAGCCTATTTTTTGCAGCCTCATCTATTGCATTGTAGGCTAACTTCCTACATTGTAATAGCTACAAAAAGTTTGTGATACTATCGTTATTACATCTTTAGGCACATCCAGTGTCTTTTTGTGACAAAAAAAACCTAAATAAAGTTCACCAAACACTCCACTTTACAGTTGTGTAGGCCACATTAGCTCATATTAAAGTCTAGTCCACACTTTATAAAATTAGTGTTTCTTATACCTGTTAGCAGCTGTTCAGGAATAAGCACACTAAGCCCTTAGTACTTTTCTGCCTATCTTTATCAGTCTACCAAGATGAAGAAGGCAGGGAGTAAGGCATGTGGTCGTGGGCGTGGGCGTGGAGTTTCTGCAGGGAGAGGACGTGAGGATCTGTGCCTGCAGGGAGAGGACGTGGGGATTCTGTGCCTGCTGCGGGCACCAGTGACTCAGCATCCCCCAGTTTTACCAGGGAACAGTCCTTTATGAGCAGCTTTGTAGGAGCTAGCCGTACCCCACTGCTGCGCGAGAACCAAATTGAAGCCGTTGTCGGATGGATGGCAGCTAACGCATCGACTTCAATTAGTTCCAGATCTTCTCAGGTCCTGAGCACTGAAGAGCACCCATCTGTCTCTTCACCACCTGCCAAATTGCCCAGGCAGTCAGAGAGCCCTGGACAGGAGCCATCTCTACTTCTGTTCTCTGAATCTCTTGGCTTGGAAAGAGGGGGCCAGCCAAGCAGAATTCGAGAATTTGAAGAAGAGGTAGTATGCAGTGATGCGCAACCGTTTTGTCTCTCTGAATCTGAAGAGGCGGGTGGGCCAGTGCCTATGGTCAGCAGCACACCTCAGTACACATCTGATGATGAGACTCAGGTGCCACTTTCTGGTGCGTACTGTGCTGTTGAGACTACCCAGGAGAAGCAGTTGTTTGAAGAGGGTGGTGTAGATGATGAGGTCCTTGACCCATCATGGCGTGAGGAACAGGAAGGTGGTGGGAGCAGCTCTGAGGAAGAGATTCCCCGAACAGCCCAAAAAGGAGGGAGAGGGAGAGGGCAGACTTGGTTGCCTGTAGCCTCCACTTCGGCACCCATTAGGGGCATGGCTCTTCCAAAATCCAAAGCGGGCGCTCCCAAGACTTGCAGTGCCTGGTCCTTTTTTGACACAGTTGCAGATGACATTTGGTTTGTCAAATGCAAGCTGTGTAATCAGAAGGTGAAAAGAGGGAAAAGTGTCAGCAACCTCAATACCACAAATATGTGGAAACATGTGCGGACCAAGCACGTGGTGGAGTTACAAAAACACACTGAAGACCTAGGCCAACCTACAGCGCCACCTACCACCTCTTCAGCTCGTGTTGTAGCCTCTTCCTCCAGCTCACACACAGCTGGTTCGGCTTCCTCACAGGATCGCCATGGAAGAATCTCTGGCACTGTTTTACAGAGATACAGTGTAATTCCACCCACAGCACCACTTTCCCAGTCATCCTCACACTCCCAGGTAAGTCTACAGCCATCGTTAGCACAGGCATGGGAGAAAAGGCGCCCATACTCGGCAAACCACCCCCGAGCACAGGCTCTGAATGCTGGCATTGCTAAACTACTGGCCCTTGAAATGCTATCATTCAGGCTGGTGGAGACTGACACATTCCGTAACTTTATGGCATTGGCAGTCCCACAATACAACGTGCCCAGCCGATTTTATTTCAGCAGGCAAGCTGTCCCTGCCCTGCAACATCATGTGGAGGGAAAAATTAAACATGCGCTACAAAACGCCGTCAGTAGCAAGGTCCACCTGACCACCGATGCGTGGACCAGTAAGCATGGACAGGGACTATACCTTTCCCTCACTGCATTGGGTAAATGTTGTGGAGCCGGGTACAGATCTTGAGTGTGGTGCTGTACGTGTTCTGCCAACTCCAAGGATTGCAGGAATCCAGTCTGTACACATTGACTCCTCCTCATACTCCAGTTCCTCTGAATCAGCGCTGCAGGAGCCGTCACGGTCTACCTCCACATCGACCCGTGAACGGTTACCTGTTATGATGACCAATATGAGCACAGCCGTGGCCAAACGTCAACAGGCCGTATTAAAATTAATTTCTTTGGGGAATCGAAGCCACACAGCGCAGGAGCTCTGGAATGCCATCAAGCAGCAGAGCGACGTGAGGTTTGTGCCAGCGAATCTCCAGCCAGGCATGGTAGTGTGTGACAATGGCCGAAATCTGGTGGCAGCTCTGGGCCTAGGCAACCTCACTCACATTCCATGTCTGGCACATGTGCTCAACTTGGTCGTGCAGAGTTTTTTGAGGGACTATCCGGATCTTGATGCACTGCTTCACAAGGTCCGCATAGAGTTCCAGCAATGCAAGATCACGCATTGCAGCTCTGCAGCGCCAATTACGTCTTCCGGAACATCGCATCATATGTGACCTACCCACCAGGTGGAATTCAACGTTACATATGTTGGAGAGGTTGTGTGAGCAGCAGGCAGCAGTAATGGAGTACCAGCTGCAGCAGGCGCAAACAAGTCGCAGTGCGCGCCGTTCACACTTCACCACCACTGAGTGGGCCTCTATGAAGGACATTTGCCACGTTTTGCGTGCCTTCGATTATTCCACGCGGATGGCGAGTGCAGATGATGCACTAGTCAGCATGACTATCCCCCTTATCTGCCTGCTTGAAAAAACACTGCAAGCACTAAGGGACGAGGTTTTGGAAGAGGTGGAGGATGAGGAGTCACAAATGCCATCTGCTTCTCTACAGTCTGCGCAACGTGGTTCCTCACAAAGGCCTAGGCAGGGGACACTTTGTGAGGAGGATGAGGAGGAGTCAATGGATGAGGAAGACATCTGTCCAGAGGAGGGAGGTACACAATGCTCTAGTAGTCAGTATCTAGAGCGAGGGTGGGGTGATGCAGAGCAGGCAGAGATCACGCCTCAAGTAGGGGACAGCGTTTCTTGGCCAGTTGGCAGTCTGCAGCACATGGTTGATTTCATGCTGCAGTGCCTGAGAAACGACCGCCGCATCGCCCACATTCTCAACACGGCTGATTATTGGGTGTCCACCCTCCTAGATCCTCGCTACCGGGACAACTTACAAAGCCTCATAACACCGTTGAACCGGGAGCGTAAAATGCGGGAGTACCAAGACGCACTGGTGCATTCCATCATGTTCTCCATTCCAACCGAGAGCAGTGCTGCTAGTGCTTTACAAAGCAGCTCAGTGCGTCGAGGCAGTGGAGGAAGCTCTGCACAAAGAGGGAGCAGAAGCAGCGCCTCAGCACAAGGCAAGACCAGTATGGCCGAAATGTGGCAAAGTTTTGTGTCCCCGCCGCCACAAATGTCTACACCATCACAGACGGCTCCAGTCAGCAGGAGGCAACGTTTCCGTCAGATGGTGACAGACTACATGTCTTGCCCTCTTAGTGTACTCCCAGACGGCTCTTCTCCCTTCAAGTTTTGGGTCTGTAAGCTGGATACATGGCCAGAGCTTAGTCAGTATGCATTGGAGGTGCTAGCTTGCCCTGCTGCTAGTGTATTATCGGAACCCGTCTTTAGTGCCGCAGGTGGTGTACTAACAGACCGTCGCATGCGACTATCCTCCGATAACGTTGACCGGCTTACTTTTCTCAAAATGAACAAGGCCTGGATCTCTCATGAATTTGCCAGTCCTCTTCCAGAATAAATAATTGGTTGGCAACAGTATCCAGGTCTCCTGTTGTGTTCATGTTTCTACCACCTGAACTGTAATCCCTGAGCTCCAACACCGCCAGTTGGCGCTTGGAAGTGCCATCTGCACAGTCAACACTTGCTGCCGTGTTATTGGGGTTCAGTAACGTCAGCTGTTCCCCTGCTGTGCGGACGGCAATTTCTCCTGCTCTGTCCACATTCTCACTACTACAGATTTTAAAGTTGCTCCAATTACACCTCTGGCTCCTTGTAGCGCCGGCGTCCCTGCCCTCTGCTAGGCAGGGACGCTGTTCCCCTCACTTCTCTGCTCCGAGCCCGGCGTCCTCCTCCCGCTCTGCTGGCAGCGCGCGCTCCTTCCCGGCCACTGTGCTTAGGGCGCGCGCGCGCTCCCTCCCTCTTAAAGGGGCCGCGCGCGCCGTCCTAAGGAGTCCCCGGCCAATGGCCGGAGGACTTCACCATATATAAGGCACCTCCTCCAAAATGGAGGTGCCCGAGCAATGTTGTTGCACTGTTCACTACTCTGCTTCAGCCCTCAGGTCCCGTTGCCAGTTACCTGCCAGTTACCTGCCAGATTCCTGCCAGTTTACTGTCTGATTCCTGCCTGATATTCCGCTTACCTGCCTGCTAGCCTGAGGTCCGACGGTCTGCCTACCAACTCCTGTCAGTCTGTCTAAGGACCAGCTTGCCCGCTCACCTGGGAGCGCTCTTCTGCTACCTGCCTGCTAGCCTGAGGTCCGACGGTCTGCCCTCCAACTCCTGTCAGTCTGTCTATGGACCAGCTTGCCCGCTCACCTGGGAGCGCACATCTGCTACCTGCCTGCTAGCCTACCTGGAGGCTCCGCCGTCACGTGCTGTGACCACCTGCCATTCCAGAGACTCCTGCCCGCTCACCTGGGAGCGCACACCTGCTACCTGCCTGCTAGCCTACCTGGAGGCTCCGCCGTCACGTGCTGTGACCACCTGCCATTCCAGAGACTCTCGCTTGCTCACCTGGGAGCACACATCTACCATCTGCCTGCTAGCCTACCTGGAGGCTCTGCCATCACAGGTCGTACCTACCCTTTACCCAGAGCCTGCCCCGGTCACTTGCCGTGACCTCCTGCCCGTTCATCCAGAGACTGCCCCGGTCACTTGCCGTGACCTCCTGCCCGTTCATCCAGAGACTGCCCCGGTCACTTGCCGTGACCTCCTGCCCGTTCATCCAGAGACTGCCCCAGTCACTTGCCGTGACCTCCAGCCCGTTCACTCAGAGACTGTCCCGGTCACCTGCTGTGACCGCCTGCCCGTCTTCCCTGGTCGCCACCCGCTCCCTTATGAGGACCGCCCCCTTGTATAGTAGCTCAGAGGTTCCACCTCCCAGACTCGTTACACTCCTCTGTTTTCAGTATTATCCCTGAGCTCCAACACCGCCAGTTGGCGCTGGGAAGTGCCGTCTGCACAGTCAACACTTGCTGCCGTGTTATTGGGGTTCAGTAACGTCAGCTGTTCCCCTGCTGTGCGGACGGCAATTTCTCCTGCTCTGTCCACATTCTCACTACTACAGATTTTAAAGTTGCTCCAATTACACCTCTGGCTCCTCTGTTTTCAGTATTATCCCTGAGCTCCAACACCGCCAGTTGGCGCTCGGAAGTGCCGTCTGCACAGTCAACACTTGCTGCCGTGTTATTGGGGTTCAGTAACGTCAGCTGATCCCCAGCTGTGTGTCCGGCAAATTCTCCTGCTTTGTCCACATCCACTGTACTACGGATTTAAAACCTCCTCCAAATACACCTCTGGCTCCTCTGTTTTTAGTATTTACCCTGGGCTCCAATACCGCTAGTTGCTGCTCAGAAGTGCCGTCTGCACAGTCAACGCTTGCTCCAGTGTTATTGGGGTTCAGTAACGTCAGCTGATCCCCAGCTGTGTGTCCGGCAAATTCTCCTGCTTTGTCCACATCCACTGTACTACGGATTTAAAACCTCCTCCAAATACACCTCTGGCTCCTCTGTGTTTAGTATTTACCCTGGGCTCCAATACCGCTAGTTGCTGCTCAGAAGTGCCGTCTGCACAGTCAACGTTTGCTCCTGTGTTATTGGGGTTCAGTAACGTCAGCTGATCCCCAGCTGTGTGTCCGGCAAATTCTCCTGCTTTGTCCACATCCACTGTACTACGGATTTAAAACCTCCTCCAAATACACCTCTGGCTCCTCTGTTTTTAGTATTTACCCTGGGCTCCAATACCGCTAGTTGCTGCTCAGAAGTGCCGTCTGCACAGTCAACGCTTGCTCCAGTGTTATTGGGGTTCAGTAACGTCAGCTGATCCCCAGCTGTGTGTCCGGCAAATTCTCCTGCTTTGTCCACATCCACTGTACTACGGATTTAAAACTTGCTCCAATTACACCTCTGGCTCCACTCTGTTTTTAGTATTCACCCTGGGTTCCAGCACCGCCAGCTGGTTCTCGGTAGTTCCATTTGCTCTTGTACCTTCTACTACCCATCCGGGTTCCAGTACCGTCAGCTGGTTCTCGGCAGTGACTTTGGCACGGGTACTCCCTCCTGCCCAGCCTGGTTCCAGCACGCCAGCTGTTTCCGGGTAGTGTCAACGTCACTTTGCCTCCAATGCGTTGTCCTGTCGTGTTGCGGTCGGGTTAGCCGACTCTATGGTGCCTGCAGTTTAGGTGACTCCTATGTGGGTTGCGGGATCTGGCAATGAAGGCTGGTTCCATAGTGCCAATAGGACAAGCACCTCCTGTAGGACTGTGGGTTTTGGTAACTGCAGCCGGCTCGCGGCCTTGAACTTTTTTTTACATGGGTACCTTCTGCTACCCATCCGGGTTCCAGTACCGTCAGCTGGTTCTCGGCAGTGCCTTTGGATTAGGTGCCTCCTTCTCGGTATCCAAGTTCCACCAACGTCTGCTGGTCCTTGGTAGTGCTTTCTGGCACAGGTACCTCCTGCTTAGTAACCGAGTTCCAGTACCGTCAGCTGGTCTTCGGCAGTTCCATTGGCTCTTGTACCTTCTGCTACCCATCTGGGTTCCAGTACCGTCAGCTGGTCCTCGGTAGTTCCATTTGCTCTTGTACCTTCTACTACCCATCCGGGTTCCAGTACCGTCAGCTGGTTCTCGGCAGTGACTTTGGCACGGGTACTCCCTCCTGCCCAGCCTGGTTCCAGCACGCCAGCTGTTTCCGGGTAGTGTCAACGTCACTTTGCCTCCAATGCGTTGTCCTGTCGTGTTGCGGTCGGGTTAGCCGACTCTATGGTGCCTGCAGTTTAGGTGACTCCTATGTGGGTTGCGGGATCTGGCAATGAAGGCTGGTTCCATAGTGCCAATAGGACAAGCACTCCCTGTAGGACTGTGGGTTTTGGTAACTGCGGCCGGCTCGCGGCCTTGAACTTTTTTTTACATGGGTACCTTCTGCTACCCAGCCGGGTTCCAGTACCGTCAGCTGGTTCTCGGCAGTGCCTTTGGATTAGGTGCCTCCTTCTCGGTATCCAAGTTCCACCAACGTCTGCTGATCCTTGGTAGTGCTTTCTGGCACAGGTACCTCCTGCTTAGTAACCGAGTTCCAGTACCGTCAGCTGGTCTTCGGCAGTTCCATTGGCTCTTGTACCTTCTCCTACCCATCCGGGTTCCAGTACCGTCAGCTGGTCCTCGGTAGTTCCTCAGCTTTCTTGTACCTTCTGCTACATTCCCAAGTTCAAGCTTTTTGAAATGGTTCTTGGTAATCACTCTAGATCTCCCTGATGAGCACCCTGAAGACGAGGACCCTGAAGACCAACCCTAAGAAGACGAGGACCCCGAAGACGACGACCCTGAAGACGAGGACCCTGAAGACCAACCCGAAGAAGACGCGGACCCTGAAGACCACCCCGAAGAAGACGAGGACCCTGAAGACCACCCCGAAGAAGACGAGGACCCCGAAGACGAGGACCCAGAAGACCAACCCGAAGAAGACGAGGACCCCGAAGACGAGGACCCCCGAAGACGACGACCCTGAAGACCACCCCGAAGAAGACCAAGAAGATTACCCTGAAGAAGTTGACCAAGAGGACAAAGAAAAGAAGACAAGCACCAAGATACAGAAGAACAAGAGACAGAAAACCAAGAAGCAGAAATACAAGAAGCTGCAGAACAAAAAGCGGAAGAACATTAAGCATAAGACTAAAAATCAGAGCAAAAGATAATATCTAAATTATAAGCAGAAGATGACTAAGCAGTGTATGGGGGTGAGTCCGTTCCTCCTCGTGGTGCCCCTGGAAAAGACCTGCTGCTGCAGGCCAAACTGAACGCGGACAAATCCTGTTGTAAATCTTCTGTGACGGGCAGAACGAAAGGTGTAATGTCCAACCTTTTATAGATAACAACTACAGGAATGCCTGCCACAAATAAGAATATGATGAAGATGAAGAAGTAGAATATGAAGAATGTAAAAAAAAAGAATAATACGAAGAAGGTGAAGAAGAAGAAGATGAAGAAGGTGAAGAAGAAGTGGATGAAAAAGATGCTGAGGATGATGAAGGAGAAAGTGTGGGAGAAGTAAAATAGAAGATAAAGATAAAGATGGCTGTGAAGGGAGCAGCAAATGAGACTGAAGCTATTGAGCGATTAAAGTGCCTGTTAAAATCGCAGCAGCAGGTATTTGAGAAACGACAACAGGTGGTGGTGCAGGAATGGAAGGAGCTGTTGGCCCTTTACAGAAAGGTGACAGTGGACCATGCTGTGAGAACTCCTGTGTCGCCGGTACTATCCCAGAGTGCCCAGGGAGGTGGTATGATATGTTGTGAAATGGGTCCTAAGACTAT
Organism: Phyllobates terribilis; assembly: GCF_046119375.1. Lineage (NCBI taxonomy): Eukaryota > Metazoa > Chordata > Amphibia > Anura > Dendrobatidae > Phyllobates > Phyllobates terribilis. The sequence continues at coordinate 613,695,017 of NW_027362762.1, forward strand.
TGCTGATTTTTTTTTGTAAAAATCCCCCTACAGGTGTGGGTGTTCAAAAGGGGGCGGAGTCTCAAAAGGGGGCAGGTTTTCAAAAGAGCATTGAGTATAGAAAACCAAAATTGGTTACTGGTTGTGGGTTGGTACCGCCTAAAAATGACAATTTGACCGTTGATAACGGGGTAGCTCCAGTAGAAGAGGTTGATGTCAAAGTGGGAGGTGACTTGTTAGTCCACAACACCATGGGGAGTGACACAGACCCCTTAGCTGATGGTGACACTACGAAAGTAGTTCAGTCAGGAGGAGCTAGATGAGGTGAGAAAGTCCCCCTCTCTTCGTCGACGGCGCAAGGTCCAAAAAAAACAGTTTCCCCTGTAGCCTTGGTTGAAAGCGCAAATAAAGAAAATGTAATGCTGTGTGCCTTTATTCCGAGTGTGGATCCTCCTTTAGAAGCAGAAGAGGAGGTAACATTGCCAGTAGCAACCTCCGGTACAGTACTGAGACAGAAGGATCGGGATCCGACAGCCCTGAAAGAGGAGGCGACCAGTCATGACCAAGAGCTGGAGCCTATCAGGCAGTATGCGAGTGACGTGCAGCAACTAAGGGAAAACCTGGAGAACGGGTCCCCAGACCAGCTGAGCCTGGAGTCTGAACGGCAGAAAATAAACCAGGTTGTAAGGAACTTGCAGCGAGAACTGGAAGAAAGCAGCGAGGAAATCAACAAATGGAAAGAAATGTTCCAGAGAAATAAAGAGGAGGTTTCTCAATTGGAGCTTGACAAAGCGGAATGTGAAGATGAGTTGTGCGAGGTGAAAGATCGGTTCTCCCTAGTACGGTTAGAGCTGAGGCAGGTGAAGCAAAAGCTGGATGAGGGTCTACACCAGAGGGATAGGGAGCTGTCTTCCCTAAAAGAGGCGCTGCAGGATGAAGTTTCTGGACGTGATGAAAACCTAGAACGACTGCGCGAACAGTTCTACCAGGAGCTGTGTGAATCCAAGAAGGAGTGTGGTGAACTCAGTAAGGAACTGCAACAAATTAAGAGAGACTATTAGGATCTCCTCAAGGTTAAGGAAAAACTAGAGAAGGATAAGGCTGATGCAGAGCACATGCGGCAAGTGGTTGAGACCACTCTGCAGGACACCCGTGATGAAAATGATGATTTCCGCAGAAAGACCCTAGGTCTGGAAGCTCAGGTGAAGGAGCTGCAGACGTTCTGTGATAATCTCCAGAGGGCAGAGATGTGAGTTAAGGAAAGAATCAGCAAGATGGAAGCTGAGCGGAAAAAGATGGAGGAGTCTATCGGAGAAGCCACAGACCAGGGCAGGAGTTGGCCACTGGAGATGGGAGGTATGAAGCAAATACCTCCTCAAATAATGCGAGCTCGGATGATTCGGTGGATGTAAGAGCCGAGATCAAGGAGCTCAAGGAGACGCTACAAGCCCATTTGAAGCAAGAGAAGCTTGAGAGACTGGCTGTTGAGAGCCGAGTGGGCGCATTGGAGACAGAGAGGTCTGAGAGAACTCTACTGTTTAAGGAGCAGTTGAAGTAGGAAGAGCTTCAGAGATGAGCTGCTGAGAGGCAAGTAGCTGAGCTAGAGGAAGAAGTTTTCGAGCTCAAAGGTCACCTGGCAAAGTATCACTCAGTGAACGAGGCCTCCTTGGAGAAGGAAAAGGGCAAATAAGTTGCACTTACTCCTTTATACCATGAGAAGGGGGACCTGAGGAGAGCTAAGAGAGTGTTAACAGAAGATAAGTATGAAATGGAAGTGGTTAAGACAAAAATTCTTGAATTTGTAGCGGTGAGTCAGCTCAAGGGAAGCATACAGGGTGAAGAAGCTGAAAGTCAGTTGTCCCTGAAACCTGAGCCAGATGATCATTTGGAGACCACTGGTGAGACAGAAACGTCTCGGTACAAGTGCCTCATAGATGTACCCGAAGATTTGAGAGAAGAATGCACCAGAGAGTCAATGCATGAAGAGTTTAAGAAAGCCGTGGGAGCCTGTAAGGTGTACTCAACCTCAGAAGTTAAACAACTGGTGGTCCTGTCCACAACCGAAGTCACAGTGAAGAGGGTGGCTATCCTAAGTGACATGCACGGCGATGTATTCGCACAAAGTGGTTTGTCCGGTTGAAGATGGAACGAGCCATTAGACAACTGGAGCTTATGAGAAAAGCTCAAAGTCTGCGTGAAGAGGTCATCCGGGTGCCTCATACTCTGGTAAGAAAGCTCATTGGGAGAAATGGCTAAGCCATGCAAATGATGGTAAAGAAGTCTGGTGTGATGAAAGTAAGCAGTCCACGTGATCGTCAGGACTGGATACCAGATGAAGGTGGCATGGTGTCATTCTCCGCTGTAGGAACGGAAGAAAATCTTGCATATATATGAATGCTGACGGAGTACCGAGTGACCTACCTGCAAGAGGTAGAACAGGTGAATCTCGCCAGACTGCGAATGGAAAGGCAGCATCGTCTAAGCAGCTGAAGGTGGCAGCCGTCTAGAAATTGTGAGACCAGACAGAGAAAGGGCCCCCTAAATAACAGAACAGCTACAGCTGACGTTAGAGACCTTTCAAGATGTCCTGAGAGTAGTGGGCGTGGGTTTAGAGGTAGTGAGACCTACAGTAACTCAGGTCTGAGAGGCCCATACAAACGACCCAAAAGAGTACGAGACAGTCCGGAGTCTAACCGGACCTTAGATACAAGGGCATGTGAGTCATACTGCTGTATTGACCGCTGGGAGCGGGGGAGGTCTGACAAGGTTACGACTGACCGCTGGGAGCGGGGGAGGTCTGACAAGGTTACGACCCGGAAATGTGACTTGACAAAGTCAGTGGCAATGACAGATGGTAGGTCCCTAAGGAATGGGCTAATGTCGATGACTAATGTTTCAGGGGCTGAGCAGCGCAATTGTCAAGTACATGGTCTCTGTGTGAACTGTGGGTTATAATTAGTGTTGAGCCACCCCCGTAGTGTTCGAGTTCGGTTCGGTTCGTCGAACACCCGTGTGTTCGCCGAACTGTTCGTCGAACTGTTCGTCGAACACCTTCGAACACCGTTAAAACCAATGGAGGGCAAACAAAAACACATAGAAACACATAGAAAACACCTTCAAAGGTGTCCAAAAGCTGACAAACTGCTCAGAAGACACAACTAACACATGGAAAAGTGACAAGTACATATAGTCATGCGAAAAGAAAAGAGGTGGAGGAGTAAAAGGAGGGGGAGACACAGATATAGGCATGTCATGCCCTTCTAAAATCCAAAAAGTGAGAAGCCGACACGTTCAGTCCGCTCCTGCCCGTGCCACCTCCGTGTCGCCGGGTTTGTGCCAGAGCCGCGGTGAACCCTGACGGCCAGCCCCCCTCTCCCAATACTGGTGCCTGTCCGCTGGTGGGTCGAGCGAGCCCCCCTGTGGTGGAGGCAGCTCTAAGCTTTTTAATTTAAATTGTCTCTCTAATTTGAATGAATACACTTTAAATCCATTTACAAGGATCTATTGGAGGGCAAGTCTCATGCCAGCAGCCGCGTAATTCCAGCTCCAGTAGCGTCCACTAAAGCTGCTGCAGTTAAAAAGCTTTTATAAGGATCGAGCTCGGCTGTCCACCGCAAGGCATCCTACTGCCAGTCCCAGCCCCTATGCCTTGGGGTGCCTCCTGATGCTCTTCACTGAGTATCCCGTGGTCCCGAAGCATTTCCTTTGAAAAAATTAAGTGTCCAAACTACAGGTGGTGTAGCTTGCTTAACAGCCGGGATAATCCGCTGACTAGCAGACACTGCTACTAGGCACAAAGTATTTCCTGGGCTAGATGCAGTTAAAAATTTGTAATTAGATACTCTCGTTGGATGCTGAGAAAGCATTCCATAGTGTCTCCTGGCACGCCATATATGATTCTCTTAAAAAGCTTGGGGTAGGGGTCTAGGGGACCCTTTTATAGCCAAAATCATGGCCCTGTATCACAATACGTCACCTAGGCTGAAGATAAATGGAACTGTAGCACCCTGAGGGCTCGGTTGCTACAGAGGTATTGCACCTCACCCAGAGGTGTGATATCTCACTCTCAGGTAAGGATGGAGTGTGGATCAGGACCCGACACCTGCATGCATTACACCACATTGCCGTGGGGCAGGGCGACCAATATGCCTCTGAGATGGGCACGACAGCCCCTGTCCCTGGCTGGAGTGGGGGGAGGGAACACTGAGGAAGGGGAACCCTGTAGTGCAGGAGCAGGGAGGAAGCAGTTCCTGGGTGCATTGAGAAGGGAGTATAAAAGGTGGGCACCATCTTAGTTCAGTGCAGAGAAGTCTGAGCAGAAGTGGCAGGGAGCAGGGGCTCTGCATGAGCTCTGCTCCGGAGGCGGGCCTAGTAACAGAGGCCCAGGCCTGGAAGAGGGAGAAGGAAGGAAGAGGAGCGGAGAAGGCTCCAGGAACGAGGAATGAAGGGATCCCAGGGGTGCGGACGGGCGAGTCGCCACCGCACGCCCGAATCCACCTGCGTGGAGGGGTCAGGCCAAAGGGGGAGACTGGTCCCCGAAACTAGTGGAGGCAGGAAACGACCCTCAGCTAGAAACCGAAGGCTGTGACATTTTATGTGGCGCAGCCCCTCTCTACACCCGCTAGGAAGGCACCACATAGGGTCAGGGAAACTGGCGCCAAGTTTACCAAGAGGAGGCCCGAGGCAGCCGGACAGAAGGGTTGGTAAGAAAGGCCAGACAAAGGACACACAAAGGGGGTCCTGTGAAGCGCTCCAAAGTTATCTGGGAGTTGTCTGAGCCCCTCACCTGGTGAGCACAGTACGACGTGGGCAGCCGTTACCTGCAGACGTGGTCTGGATAATAAGAACTGTGAGTAAAGGCCCTGGACTGCATCACTGACTCCGTGTTGTTACTGCTGCTGCCCTGCACCATCACCCCCATCCTCCGCATACACTGCCCTGAGGCTATACTCCTCCCGTGGGGAGTTATGCTACGCTCTGCTGCACCCACAACACCAGCCTCAGCGGTCTGCCCTGCAGCGGCGGTTCACTCTGACCGCAATCCACGGGTGGCGTAGTCGGACATTTAAACATCAAAACCACATAAATAGTTCCGCCACTGGTTTGACCACCCTGAGCCACGGAACCGGGTCGCCGCCACGAAGACTACAACCACCAGCATCCACCAAAAAGGGTCCGGCTCCGGGTATCCCAAGGCCCAGGGGGTGCATCAGAACATTTTCATCACCTTTCACAATCACCAATGGGACAAGGCAGGGATGTCGTCTGTCCCCTCTCTTATACATCCTAGTGAAGGAGCACCTGCTCTCATCAATTCGCCATAACCCCAATATTAGGTGGATTGAGGTGGGAGGCACCGAGTACAAGTGCTCTCTATTTGCTGATGATGTCCTAGTATATATCACTCAATCACATATATCCATCCATGCTGTTATGGCTGAAATAGATCACTTTGTTACATGGTCAAATTTTAAAATCAATGCAGTGAAGTCTGAGGCCCTCGATGTCTCCCTCCCCAAATCCATATAGGATTCCATCCAGTCCAACTTTCCCTTTGCCTGGCCCTCACAGGGTATCAAATACTTAGGAATTCCTATTCATAGAGACCTCTCCCATCTATGTTATCTTAATTTTGGGCCCTTTATTGAACAACTCCATACAGACCACGGTTGGCATGTTAGAACTGTAAGATTCACTACGTGAACCACTGATGTTTTGTGGAAAAGCACATGTACACTGTGTTCCAAATTATTATGCAAAAAGTGTTTAGGAGTGATAAGGGAAGAATTTGTTTGTTTGTCAGTTAAACTCATTGATGGTGATGTGTGTCAGGGCTCTTTATATCACTGTAAGCAATTGTAGACACCTGTGCTAATTAGTTTGGCAGGTGTGTCCAATGAAAGGCAAGACTACTTAAGAAGGCTGTCTCACATTATTAAGCAGCCTACATTTTCTGCCAAAATGGGAAAGAAAAAGGATGTGTCGGCTGCTGAGAAGCAACAAATTGTGGAGTGTTTAGGTCAAGGCATGACTACAATCAACATTGTGCGATGATCAGGATGAAGTGTCTTGGCAATCAAGAAGTATGTAGCTGATTCACAGTACACACGTGTGCGTGCTGATAAGGGCAAATTGAGGACTCTTTCCTACAGGCAATTACGTCAGATTAAAAGAGCAGCGGCAAAAAAGCCTTGTCATAGCAGCAGACAAGTTTTTGAAGCTGCTGGTGCCTCCAACGTCCCCCGAACAACAAGATGCAGGGTCCTTCAGAGGTTTGCAGCTGTGCATACGCCATCCTGTCGACCTCCTCTATCCACTTCACACAAGCAGAAACGGCTCCAGTGGGCCAAACATTACATGAAATCAGTATCAAAAAGGAATAGTCGGCACTCCGTATAGCTAGGGTGGTGCACGTGGAAGACAATGTCTGTAGGAAAAGAAAATCCCGACACTCACGTGTTGATAATCAGTTGATTTATTCCACAACTCACACAAGACGTTTCAGCCTGTCCAAGGCTTTTTTCAATTGTGGTTAAATACATTCAGTCAAAATATTTATAAACAAATCCCCGGAAATGACATAATTCTCATTAACATAAAAAAAGAGTAGACCAATAAAAAAATTATATATAACAGAATTTACAACAACATACAAAAAATTAAGCAATAATAAACTCAAGTTGCACAATGAAAAAGAACAAGTGAATTCATATATTTAAATAATCCCCAATTACACAAAGACCATATACATCGTAGATTGTAAAATTTATTGCATGCATATACCACATTATATCTTTATTTCTCCACATTCTTTTAGCTAAAAATATATAACATTTCATAGTTTTTCCAGAAAAAATCCTTAATGTTTTTAGGATTTTTTAATATTTCCCATGGAATCAAATATATCAATGACAAGTAAATTCATATATATAAATAATCTCCAACCAAATATGAGAATATAAATCCCAAAACATAGATTCCATTTCATAAATGTATCAAAGATATTGCCATCTAAATTTCTCAATGTTCGTTTTATTAAACACATTCAACATTATATCATTTTTCTGGAAAAAAAATTCTTGATATTTCTAGATTTTTTCAAAAGGATTTTTTATTAGAACAATACTGTTTATTACATTTGTGTATACAACTGATTCCTCATGAACAGCCTGCAACAAGTGACTAAATCTATCTTTAATTCTCTTGCTCTTTATAATTCTATTAATAAATACCTTATAAAGAGATCAGTATACTGCCATATTCCCATAGATCCCAATTCACATAGTAGAAAAAATTCATCATATTATTTCTATATCACTTTATATTTCATTATAAATTGTAACTACATATAAAGCTACTACTGAAAGAACAATCACAGACATACGGGAATAGAGAACATCTATGTCCTAAGTGATCCTCACCTCCCCCAGATCGTTGTCTGAGATAAAAATGACTTTTTAAATTTATCCTTTGTTATCCTCTATTCCCTAAATTAGACCTTATTTATTTTGTTAAAGGTGACAGTATAATTAACTGTCCACCCGTGATTCCTAGAAATACATAGGGAAGCCGTCCGGCTTACATCATGTCTTATCTCCGCATTCAATCTTATTTAATCCGACAAAATGTGGCAAGTATAATATGCATCCCATTTGTTCCTATGCAGATACTTCAGGATTTCATCGCATCTGAGATGTCTAGAAAGAGAAATAGGATGTATATATTACTCATTATCCTAATCACATAATACCACTAACATCATATTCTCGATTCAGGCCATTTGGATATAAAGTTCCCAAAGTATAAATCCAAAAGGCTTCTCTACGTAAAAGGATTTTTTTGATACTGCCTCCTCTTCTAGGTGTATCTATTTGTTCTAACACCTGATATTTCAATTGGGCTATTGAATGTCCTTTTTCCTTAAAATGTAATGGAAGGGGAAGCGAAGTATCTCCACACCTAATAGTTGATTTCTCCACTATACCACCACCGGCACCAGTTAGATCTGTTGTAGATAAGGAGGAGTGTTTGAAGTTAGCAGATTTAAATTTGAGAATTAAGAGCAGTTTTTCGCCACCTAAGATTTATCACCCGACAGAAACATATATTAGCTTTGTTACGAGAGAAGTTGAATCTCTATTGAATCGGATACAACTAGGAGGTTTTTCTTACAGTAGTAATCTAACCATGAAAGAAAGGGAAGCCCTTAAACTTTTACAGGATGATAAGACAATAGAGATAAAGCCCGCTGACAAAGGGGGATCAATTGTAATAATGGATAGGGAGAGATATATTGGGGAGATAATGAGACAATTATCAGATTCTACAACTTATCAACCATTAAAAGGGAACCCATTGAAAGATATACAAAGGAAAATTGAGATAATGATAGATAGATATAAATTAGGGGGTAATATTGATTCAAAGTTGGCTGATTTTTTGATTAAAGATGATCCTATCACCCCAGTGTTTTACATATTACCGAAAGTGCATAAAACTTTAATTGATCCTCCAGGCAGACCAATTGTGGCGTCCACAGAGTCAGTATTATCCCCTCTATCTATAACATTGGAACACATTTTGACCCCTCTAGTAAAGAAAAATAAATCTTTTTTATTAGATACAGGAGATTTTTTGAAAAAAATTAAAACTATTCATAATATATCTGCAGATGCCATCATTACCACAATAGATGTTACAAGTTTATATACATCAATAGAACATGAAAAAGGATTAAATGCAGTGAGGTGGCTTCTTGAGATTAATGAATTTCCAGGGGTTCAAAGAGATATAGTGATGGAGTTACTAAGGGTGGTTCTGTATGAGAACTATTTTTTATTCCAAGATGCATATTACAAGCAGAAGAGGGGATCGGCAATGGGTGCGAATGTGGCCCCCCCATACGCAAATACATATATGTCATTTTTTGAGGAGCATTATGTCTATGAACATCCTCTATTCAAGATACATGGGAGAGCCTGGTTTAGGTTCATAGATGACATTTTTTGCGTATGGGAGGGGCCACAAGAAACCCTAATGACATTCTATGATGATTTGAATAGTGTATGGAGTGAACTAAAATTTACCATTTCATATAGCACTGAGAGGATAAATTTTTTGGACACTATGGTTATTAGGAATGAGAAAAGGGACTTTGAGACAGATTTATATAAAAAAGATACGGACAGGAATAGTATCTTACATTTTAGGAGTGCACACCCATATTCTGTTAAAAAGGCTATCCCCAAATCACAGTTTCAGCGAGTGACTAGGATTGTTACCAACCCCTCTATCTGTTCAAAAATAATTGAGGAAATGTGTGAAAATTTTAGATTGAGAGACTATCCTCAACGTATTCTAGATGGGGCATTAAGAGAGGTGGTTACTGATGAAAAAACACGTAGAAGGGATGAATCACGTATATGCTTTGTGAGAGAATATCATCCGGTCAATTTAAAAGTAGATCAGATTATAAAGAAATATTGGCATATTCTAGGGCAGGCATATCCGAATGTGATGGAATTTAATATACCTCCCCTTATCTGTAACAAGAGATTGCCCAATGTGAAGGATAAACGAATACGGGCGGATGTTGGGAGCGATGCAATAATTCCAAGACAAACTTTTCTTACAACAAAAAATAAAGGAACGTATCCCTGTCTGAATTGTGCTCAATGTAGTAATGTAATTAAGGGGGAATATTTTAGTCATCCTAGGACAGGTAAAAGATTTAATATTAAGGGCTTCTACACGTGTAAATCTACAAATGTGGTTTATCAGATAAAATGTCCGTGTGGTTTTTCATATATTGGAGAAACAATGCAGTCAGTAGGAACACGGGTTAATAAACATAAATCCACTATCAGGTGTGGAGATACTTCGCTTCCCCTTCCATTACATTTTAAGGAAAAAGGACATTCAATAGCCCAATTGAAATATCAGGTGTTAGAACAAATAGATACACCTAGAAGAGGAGGCAGTATCAAAAAAATCCTTTTACGTAGAGAAGCCTTTTGGATTTATACTTTGGGAACTTTATATCCAAATGGCCTAAATCGAGAATATGATGTTAGTGGTATATAGTGATTAGGATAATGAGTAATATATACATCCTATTTCTCTTTCTAGACATCTCAGATGCGATGAAATCCTGAAGTATCTGCATAGGAACAAATGGGATGCATATTGTACTTGCCACATTTTGTCGGATTAAATAAGATTGAATGTGGAGATAAGACATGATGTAAGCCGGACGGCTTCCCTATGTATTTCTAGGAATCACGGGTGGACAGTTAATTATACTGTCACCTTTAACAAAATAAATAAGGTCTAATTTAGGGAATAGAGGATAACAAAGGATAAATTTAAAAAGTCATTTTTATCTCAGACAACGATCTGGGGGAGGTGAGGATCACTTAGGACATAGATGTTCTCTATTCCCGTATGTCTGTGATTATTCCTTCAGCAGTAGCTTTATATGTAGTTACAATTTATAATGAAATATAAAGTGATATAGAAATAATATGATGAATTTTTTCTACTATGTGAATTGGGATCTATGGGAATATGGCAGTATACTGATCTCTTTATAAGGTATTTATTAATAGAATTATAAAGAGCAAGAGAATAAAAGATAGATTTAGTCACTTGTTGCAGGCTGTTCATGAGGAATCAGTTGTATACACAAATGTAATAAACAGTATTGTTCTAATAAAAAATCCTTTTGAAAAAATCTAGAAATATCAAGAATTTTTTTTCCAGAAAAATGATATAATGTTGAATGTGTTTAACAAAAAGAACATTGAGAAATTTAGATGGCAATATCTTTGATACATTTATGAAATGGAATCTATGTTTTGGGATTTATATTCTCATATTTGGTTGGAGATTATTTATATATATGAATTTACTTGTCATTAATATATTTGATTCCAAGGGAAATATTAAAAAATCCTAAAAACATTAAGGATTTTTTCTGGAAAAACTATGAAATGTTATATATTTTTAGCTAAAAGAATGTGGAGAAATAAAGATATAATGTGGTATATGCATGCAATAAATTTTACAATCTACGATGTATATGGTCTTTGTGTAATTGGGGATTATTTAAATATATGAATTCACTTGTTCTTTTTCATTGTGCAACTTGAGTTTATTATTGCTTAATTTTTTGTATGTTGTTGTAAATTCTGTTATATATAATTTTTTTATTGGTCTACTCTTTTTTATGTTAATGAGAATTATGTCATTTCCGGGGATTTGTTTATAAATATCTTGACTGAATGTATTTAACCACAATTGAAAAAAGCCTTGGACAGGCTGAAACGTCTTGTGTGAGTTGTGGAATAAATCAACTGATTATAAACATTACATGAAGACTGATTTCAAAACTGTTTTGTTCACGGATGAGTGCCGTGCAGCGCTCGATGGTCCAGATGGATGGAGTGGAGGATGACTGGTTGTTGAACACCCCACGCAAACACGGCTACAGCGCCAACAAGGAGGAGGTGGAGTAATGTTTTGGGCTGGAATCATGGGGAGAGAGATTGTCGGCCCCTTTAGGATCCCTGAAGGCGCTAAAGATGAACTCCATAATGTATGTGGATTTTCTCAAACAGCACTTCCTGCCATGGTTCAAGAAGAAGAACCGTGTATTTCACAGCAAGATCATTTTTTTGCATGATAATGCACCATCTCATGCTGCACATAAAACATCTGCATCTCTGGCTGATATGGGCATAAAAGGGGACAAACTTATGGTGTGACCCCCATGCTCCCCTGACCTCTACCCCATTCAGAACCTCTGGAGCATCATCAAAAGGAGTGTCTATGATGGCGGGAGGCTGTTCACATCTAAGCAACAGCTCTGGGAGGGTATTCTGTCCTCATGCAAAACAATTGAAGCAGAAACCATCCAAAACCTGACAAATTCAATGGACGAGAGAGTTCAGAAGCTCCTTTCGAACAAGGGGTCCTATGTGAAAATGTAACATCTCCTAGAATAAAGTTTTGAGTTGAAAACTGTTTGATTTCAGTTTCTAATAACCTGCTAATGCTTATAATTTCAAAAATGACCATTTTTTTGGTCTTTATTAAAATGAAAAGGTTGATCGAAAAGTTTGGGGGATCTAAGGGTGTGGCAACCCAGTAGTCATGATTACTTCGAATTCTGACAATATGAGGGTCATGTTGCAGGTAGTGCAGCAAGAAGGCACTTATGTGTCTTGCGCATCTCGGAGCCCCAAAATTATTTTCCGGGCTAGATGCAGCTAAAAATTATTATTAATTTTAAATCTGGTGGAGCTTACTATAGATGGCCTAATAGGATCAGTGCTGCACACTGCTACAAAGCCCAAATTATTTTCCAGTCAAGATACAGATAAACATGATTAGTAATTTTAAATCTGGTGGAGCTTATTATAGATGGCCTAATAGAATCAGTGCTGCACACTGCTACAAAGCCCAAATTATTTTCCAGCCAAGATACAGATAAACATGATAAGTAATTTGAAAGCTTAAAACGGTTGGTAGGGTGATTTTAACCAATCATTAAGCTTTTACTCTCCCCAGGATGACACAGGGGTAGAAAAGTCGTTTCGGATCCATGATTTGTTCATCTTTATGAACGTGAGTCTGTCTACATTATCAGTGGAGAGCCGCGTGCGCTTATCTGTCAGCACACCACCAGCAGCGCTGAACACACGTTCAGACAGAACGCTGGCTGCGGGGCATGACAAGATCTCCAAGGCGTAAGTGGCTAGCTCCGGCCATTTATCCAGATTGGAAGCCCAAAAAGAGCAAGGGTCCAGTGACACAGTCATGGCTTCAATGTTTACTTGGAGATACTCCTGTACCATCGTCTCTAGGCGTTGACTATGTGTCAGACTTCTTGTCTCCTGTGGCCTTGCAAAGGATGGGCTAAAAAAGTGGTGAAATGATTCCGCAAAATTGATGTTACCAGCAGATACTGTGGTTCTGTTACGGTTTGAGTGCTGAACACTTGACGGTCCCACGGTTGGCAAGTTGGAACTGTGAGATTCACTACGTGCACCACTGGTGTTTTGTGGAAAAGCACATGTAAGATTCTGCAACAGTCTCTGCTGATACTCCTGCATGCGTGCATCCCTTTCTATGGCAGGAATAATTTCTGCAAATTTACTTTTGTACCGGGGATCTAACAGTGTGGCAGCCCAGTAGTCAGGATTATTTCTAATTCTCACAATTCGAGGGTCATGTTGCAGGTAGTGCAGCAAGAAGGCACTCATGTGTGTTGCGCATCCAGGAGCACCAAGTCCCTGTTGTGTTGGTGGCGAGGTAACAATCATGCTTCCTTCCTCTGTCCTCTCCCCCCAACCTCGCACAACAGAAATGTGATCAAGGTCTCCCTCATCTGATGAGTCTTCCATCAGTTCGTCCTCCACTTCTTCCTGGGCTCCTGCACCTTCCTCACTAGTTTGGCTGCTACCATGCGCCCTGGTAAAACCATCTCCCCCACCCTCACATGCCTGCCGCCTTGGTGCTGCCGACCGTCTGGACCTTGCAGATGTTAGCCCTTCCGCATACAACTCCTCCTCCTCTACTTCCTCCACCTCCTCTTGTGCCACCACCTGACTCCGAATTCTGTTTAACATGTGCTCCAGCATGTAAATCACCGGAATAGTCATGCTGATAATGGCATCGTCAGCACTAAACATCTTCGTCGCCATTTCAAAACTGTGCAGAAGGGTGCATAGGTCCCTGATCTGAGACCACTCCTCCAGCGTGATTTGCCCCACCTCTGGATCTCGTTGGCTCAGGCTATACGTCAGAACGTATTGCACCAGGGCTTGTCGGTGCTGCCACAGTCGCTGCAACATGTGCAGAGTTGAATTCCACCGGGTAGGCACATCGCATTTTAGCCGGTGAAGTGGCAGGCCCAACGACTTTTGTAGAGATGTAAGTCGCTGAGCTGCGGGATGCGAACGGCGGAAGTGAGCACACAGCGACCGTGCCCTGTGCAGAAGGCCATCTAGTCTGGGATAGTGGGCTAAAAATTGCTGGACAACCAGGTTCAACACGTGAGCCATACAAGGCACGTGTGTGACATTGCCCCGGCGAAGGGCCGCACCCAGCTTTGCAGCATTGTCGCACACGGCCTTCCCTGGTTTCAGGTCCAGTGGAGACAACCATTCATGAAATTGGTTCTCCAGAGCTGACCACAACTCCTCAGCTGTGTGACTCACATTTCCCAGACAATTCAAAGTAAAAACCGCCTGATGACGTTGAGCCCTACTGCCAGCATAGTAAGGAGGTGTGCAGGATCCCTTCTGCGCAGTTAGAAAGCTTGTGGCATGACCAGACAGGCTTTGGGTGCAGGTGGAAGACCGAGAGGAGGTTGAGGAGGCAGAAGCAGTGGAGGAACTTTGACATAAAGAGGATTGACGCACAACTCGTGGGGACGGCAAGACTTGGACAGCAGCCCCTTGTCCTGCTGTCACCATAGTTACCCAGTGCCCAGTCAGCGACATGTAACGCCCCTGTCCATGCCTACTCGTCCAAGTGTCTGTGGTGAAATGCACCCTGTCACACACAGAGTTTCTCAAAGAAGCGGTGATGTTGTGTGCGACATGCTGGTGGAACGCAGGCACACCTTTCTTTGAGAAGTAGTGCCGACTGGGCATCTGGTACTGGGGCACTGCGACGGACATAAGGTCTCGAAAATCCTCTGTGTCCACCAGGCGGAAAGGCAGCATTTCTGTAGCCAAAAGCTTGCAGATGGTGAAATTCAACCTCTTAGCTTTCTCATGGCTAGGAGGAAATGGTCTTTTACTTGTCCACATCTGAGGGACCGAGGGCTGGCTATTGTGCTTAGACGGGGTTGATAAGGGTGTCCCCGGCAAACTGCCGGTCTGTGAGGAAGATGCAGACGGACATGTTAGGTTGCCTTGATCCAAAGGTGGTGCTATCAATGTCGGACAGCGCTCAACACCAGCTGGTGTTACCACCTCCAAAGAAAATGATGACCTGCCAGTCACGCTGGCTGTTGCGGGTAAAGAGGTGGCAGGTCTGCGCCCCAAAACAGGTGTGACTGCTGTCCCCCCAGTCACAGAGGATGAAGAGGCCGCGGATGCACAAGATATGGCAGACGGTGGTTGGCCCGGCTGGCTAGGCCGCATTGTAGCACACTGAGCTTCCCACTGCAACTTATGCTTCATGTCCATGTGCCGGTTCATGCATGAAGCACTCAAACTATGTATTTTTTGGCCTCTACTTAGCTTTTGCTGACAAATGTTATAGATAACACGAGTTGGATCATCTTTATCGATCTGAAAAAATGCCCAGGCTATGCAAGGCTTAGCACCCATGCGACCTGAAGAGCCACCACGACTTGTGGTGAAAGTCAGAGTTGTGTTTGAGGATGCAGTTGTTGACGTGCTTCCAGTACTACGTCTCTGTCCAGGAAGGCGCAACCTGACCTCGTCGTCACTAGCATCTTCCTCCACCTCCTCTGCTGACCTCATCTCTTGGCTGACTGTGGGTTGACAGTAAGTGGGATCTCCAACCTCATCATCATCACCCTGTGCGTTATCACACCCGTCGTCCTCAGAGCCAACCTGTTCCTGCCCTGACAAAAAACTAAAGTTGTCGCTCCAATCAGGTATTTGAGTCTCATCATCGTCTTCCTCATTGTCTCCACCAACAGGAGTTACAGTTTGGGAATGAGGGTCTACATTATGGTCAGAACCTTCTGCGTCTGGTCCTGGATCCGACTCATAAAGATTCTGGGCATCAGTGCAGATCATTTCCTCGTCTGGATTCACAGAAGCGCTGGAGTCGACCTCTGATTCCCAGGCTATAGTATGAGTAAACAGCTCTGCAGACTCAACCATCTGTTCTACCTCATACTCAGACGGGCAGCTGGAGATTTGGGAGCTGTGAGGAAGCAAGTGCGATTGGGGTGACACCTTTGAGGACTGGAGTATTTGTGATGTTGAATTTGATGTGGAGGAGAGCCCACTTAAAGGAGCACTTGATATCCGTTGAAGCACCTGCTGTTTTTGTGCCTCATCTGGAATTTGTAGCGATTGGCGTGGCCGTAAGAAAGGGATCTTATCACATTTTCCGCTAAAAGAAGTAGACATTTTAGTTTGGCTGGAAGATGGTCTTTCTTCTGCAGATGTTACTGTTGCTTTAACACCTACCCCACGGACACAACCTTTTTTCCCCTTCCCAACACGCCTATTCCCCTTTCCACCAGCAGCAGGCCTTTTTCCACTCATTTTGGTGGTTAACTAATTCACAACTCTGGAGTTGTTTGCACAAAAAAACAATGGATGGGAACCGAGCAGAGCTGAGTGGCCAAACTGTGGTATTAGGCCAAAACTATTGGCTGGGTTAGATGCAGAAAAAAATTATATTCAATTTGCAACCTGATGGAGGTCAGTATAGATGGACTAATAGAACAAGTCCCACACACAGCTAGAAGCCCAAGTATTTTTTCAGAGGTAGATGCAGAAAAAAATTGTATTCAGTTTGCAACCTGATGGAGGTCAGTATAGATGGACTAATAGAGAAAGTCCCACACACTGCTAGAAGGCCAAATATTTTTTCAGAGCTAGATGCAGACAAAAAATTATTTTGAATTTGCAGCCTGATGGAGGTCAGTATAGATGGACTAATAGAGAAAGTTCCACACACTGCTAGAAGGCCAAATATTTTTTCAGAGCTAGATGCAGAAAAAAATTATATTCAGTTTGCAACCTGATGGAGTTCAGTATAGATGGACTAATAGAACAAGTCCCACACACTGCTAGAAGGCCAAATATTTTTTCAGAGCTAGATGCAGAAAAAAATTATATTCAGTTTGCAACCTGATGGAGGTCTGTATAGATGGATTAATAGAACAAGTCCCACACACAGCTAGAAGCCCAAATATTTTTTCAGAGGTAGATGCAGAAAAAAATTATATTCAGTTTGCAACTTGATGGAGGTCTGTATAGATGGATTAATAGAACAAGTCCCACACACAGCTAGAAGCCCAATATTTTTTCAGAGGTAGATGCAGAAAAAAAATATATTCAATTTGCAACCTGATGGAGGTCAGAATAGATGGACAATAGAATGATGCTATGCCCAAAAGATTTTACTTCACTAGGTGCGGTAAAAAAATTGGTATTCTATACACAGGTGGTATATCTTGCAACACAGATAGGCTACTCCACTGACTAACACACTCTGCAATAGGCCAAAAAGGATTAGCTTTGCTAGATTCAGCCAAATGCTGTGAAAAAAACTTGCACAGCACTGGCACAGACCTGCCTGGCAAAAACTGATAGGAACTGATGTAACCTAGTCCTGAAAAGGACTGCAATTACAATTAGTCTTTACTCCCACAATCTATCTATTTAAGAGCACAGACCTGCCTGATAAAAGTCGTAGGAAATGCTGTAACCTAGTCCTTAAAAGGACTGCAATCACAACTATTCCCTACTCCCAAGCTATCTGTAGATTTGTGCGAAAATTGGCTTGAAATTAACAAGGTATAGCGCACACAGCAACAGCGGTGCCGTCTAACACGCAGCTGCAGCAGTGAGAAAATGGTGGCGACGGGGAAAATGGCTTGGTCTTATAGGGCAAGGACATGTGACATACACTGCCAATGACACATGCCCTTGCTTGTGTGAAAAAAAGCACTTCGCTCCGTGTGTGCGCTGCTGATAGGCTGACAGATTGCACCTCCCCACTGTAAATGCGGGAAAGAGAAAAAAAAATGGAGATCTTCATTATTCCTGCAGAGATCCATCCCCTGCCCCTCCCCCCACCCCGCTGTACACTCAAACTGCGTATTAACATTAATTTTCATCATTACTGAGAAAAAATCCAGTTATGATTTTGGTGCACGAACAGTTATCGAACATAACCTCGAACAGCCGAATTTTTCTCAAATCGTTCGTGTTCGCTGAACGGCTCGAACACCGCCCAAAACAGCTCGAATTTGAGATTGGCGAACAGTTCGAGTCGAACAACGCTCATCTCTAGTTATAATGTGATTGTGTATATTATGTGTTCAACCCCACAAGTTTGAACAAAGGGG
The DNA here is from genome assembly GCF_046119375.1 of Phyllobates terribilis. Taxonomy (NCBI): domain Eukaryota; kingdom Metazoa; phylum Chordata; class Amphibia; order Anura; family Dendrobatidae; genus Phyllobates; species Phyllobates terribilis. Next base: position 613,713,069 of record NW_027362762.1, read on the forward strand.
GGGATATGTAATGCAACGGCTTGCGGCATTACTGTAATGGTCCAGGGTGTGTTCTGGCTGACCATGTACCTCTTCCTCAGTTGACTGATCACATGACTGTGACATCATCACAGGCCTGTGCACACAGAGGGACTGATCACATGACTGTGGCATCATCACAGGTCCTGTGTGCACTGAAGGATATATAAATCCTGGTGCTTTTGAAACAGTGGAAAAAAGGAGTGAGGCCTGTTCCCTGTGTGTGGGACACCGTTAGCCTGGAGAGGCTAGAGAGAGAGTGAGGCCTAGAGAGGCCTGGTGAAGCCTGGTGAAGCCTAAAAGGCAGAGGCTGGATCCCTGGGTGTGTGGGGGATCCCAGTAGCCTTGGAAGGCAAGAGGCTTGGAAGGAAAGAGTCCTGGAAGGCAGAGGCTGGATGTTATGTGTGTAAACATACCAGCAGCCTTGGAAGGTACGAGGCCTGGAGACCACGTCTGGGAAGCCGTAAAGTCACAGCGGTGGCAGAACCGAGCTGAGAGAAGCAGCTAAAACCCGGCAAAAGTAAAAACGCTGCCTGATGTGGACATTGATATTGTTACTTTGCTGAAGGCGGTATCTGGAGCCAAGTGGACATATCTGTTACTGGAAAGGCTCTTGGACATTATATGTGTAACTAGATGGTGGCCCGATTCTAATGCATCGGGTATTCTAGAATAGGTATGCGGCCGACCGGGCGCAATCAGCAAAGCGGTGTTTAAATTTGGCGGCAATATCGGTGATTGGTCGCGGGCGGCGGCCGCGACCAATCAGCGAACCGTGTTAGTGAGGACTGGAGAGCGTGTTTAAATTTGGCACCAAAATCGCTGATTAGTCGCAACCAATCAGCAGAGCGGTGTTTAAATTTGGCGCCAATACTGCTGACTGGTCGCGGCCCCCAACGGCGACCAATCAGCAGAGCGATGCAGAGTGGGGTTTAAATTTGGCGCCAAAATCGCTGATTAGTCGCCGGCCGTGACCAAACAGCAGTGCGGTGTTTAAATTTGGCGCCAAAATCGCTGATTGGTCGAGGCCGGCGACCGCGACCAATCAGCAGAGCGTTGTTTAAATTTGGCGCCAAAATCGCTGATTAGTCGCGGCTGACGTCCGCGACCAATCAGCAGAGTGTTGTTTAAATTTGGTGCCAAAATCGCTGATTGGTCGCGGCCGCCGGCCTCAACCAATCAGCAGAGCGGTGTTTAAATTTGGCGCCAACTCGCTGATTGGTCGCGGCCGCCAGCCGCGAACAATCATCAGAGCGGGGTTTAAATTTGGCACCAATAATGCTGATGGGTGCGGCATGCCGGCCGTGACCAATCAGCAGAGCGGGGTTTAAATTTGGCACCAATAATGCTGATGGGTCGCGGCCGGCGACCGCGACCAATCAGCAGAGCGTTGCTTAAATTTGGCGCCAATCTCGTTGATTGGTTGCGGCTGGAGTCCGCGACCAATCAGCAGAGCGTTGTTTAAATTTGGCGCCAATCTCGCTGATTGGACGCGTCCGGTGTCCGCGACTCATCAGCAGAGCTTTGTTTAAATTTGGCGCCACGCTCGGTGATTGGTCGCGGCTGGCGTCCGCGACCAATTAGCACAGCAGTGTTTAAATGTGGCGGCAAGATCGGTGATTGGTTGCGGCCGCTATTTAAATGTGGCGACCAAATCGGTGATTGGTCGCGGGCAGCGGCCGCGACCAATCAGCAGTGCGGTGTTTAACTTTAGCGCCAAGATCACTGATTGGTCGCGTGCTGAGAGCGCGACCAATCAGCGAATCGTATTGGTGAGGAGCGGGGAGCGGAATCGTATTAGTGAGGACCGGGGAGCGCCGCTGCCTGTGCGGGTACTTCCGCTGCGAGAACCCGGGACATGAGCGGGCGCTCGGAGCAGAAGTATCCCGACCCGCAGCGCCGCTCCCCGGTCCTCCCTTCACACCCTAGCCGCTGATGTCCCCACAGTATCCGCATGGTGTTACAAAGGTCCGGACATTTGTGTTAAAAATCGGTGATTGGTCGCTGACGCTGCCCGCGACCAATCACCGATTTGGGCGCCAAATTTAAATATCGGCCGCGACCAATCACCGATCTTGGCTCCACATTTAAACACCGCTGTGCTGATTGGTCACGGCCGATATTTAAATTTGGCGCCCAAATCGGTGATTGGTCGCGGGCAGCGCCTGCGACCAATCAGCGATTTTTAACACAAATGTCCGGACCTTTGTAACACCATGCGGATACTGTGGGGACATCAGCGGCTAGGGTGTGAAGGGAGGACCGGGGAGCGGCGCTGCGGGTCGGGATACTGCTGCTGCGAGCGCCCGCTCATGTCCCGGGTTCTCGGAGCGGAAGTATCCGCACAGGCAGCGCCGCTGACATCCATGCGGCTAGGGTGTGAAGGGAGGACCGGGGAGCGGCGCTGACATCCAATTGGTCGCGGCCGCTATTTAAATCTGCCGCACAAATCGGTGATTGGTCGCTGTCTTGGCCCGCGACCAATCACTGTTCTTGGCGCCAAAGTTAAACACTATTGTGCTGATTGGTCGCAGAGGCTGACCGCGACCAATCACCGATTTGGGCGCCAAATTTAAATATCGGCCGCGACCAATCACCGATCTTGGCTCCACATTTAAACACCGTTGTGCTGATTGGTCGCGGCCGATATTTAAATTTGGCGCCCAAATCGGTGATTGGTCGCGGGCAGCGTCCGTGACCAATCAGCACAGCGGTGCTTAACTTTTGCAGTAAGATGAGTGATTGTTCGGGTCCGAAGACCGCGACCAATCATCGAATCGTCTTGGTGAGGACCAGGGAGCGGCGCTGCCTGTGCGGCTACTTCCGCTGCGAGAACCCGGGGCATGAGCGGGCGCTGGCAGCAGAAGTATCCCGACCTGCAGCGCCGCTCCCCGGTCCTCCCTTCCGCATTGAGGTCAGCGGTGCCAGCGGTCCTTCCGCTGCTACCGGCCGGGAGATGAGCGCCTCGCGGCGCTCATCTCCCGGCTGCATCTCCGTCCCACAGATGGGTCCGGCGGTCGGGGTCCTTCTGTTGGTACCGGCTGGGAGATGAGCGCCTCGCGCCGGTCATCTCCCGGCTGCATCGCCGCTGAGCTCCGTCCCGCAGATGAGCCACTAACGGCCGCCATCTTTTTTTAGAAATCCCGCAGCGCTGATTGGCCGCTGGCGGACCAATGAGCGACGCGGGATTTCCTGGACAGACAGACACACAGACAGACAGACGGGATAAGACAATTATATAAATAGATATGTCGGTGAGCCACTGAGATGGACTATGTTATGAGCGGTTTATGATAAGTAATAAACTGCTGGATTGTGAAATACCGTAAAGACGTTGCATGTGTGCTTTAATTGACCCGGTGAAGCGAGCGCCCGTCAGCATGATAAATAGCGCTGCCTTACAATATATACATATATATATATATATATACGGTATATAATATATATATATATATATATATATATATATATATATATATATACTGCTCAAAAAAATAAAGAGGACACTCAAATAACATATCCTAGATCTGAATGAAAGAAATATTCTCATTGAAAACTTTGTTCTGTACAAAGTTGAATGTGCTGACAACAAAACCACACAAAAATCATCAATGGAAATCAAATTTATTAACCAATGGAGGCCTGGATTTGGAGTCACCCCCAAAATTAAAGTGCTAAAATACACTACAGGTTGATCCAACTTTGATGTAATGTCCTTAAAACAAGTCAAAATGAGGCTCAGTATTGTGTGTGGCCTCCATGTGCCTGTATGACCTCCCTACAATGCCTGGGCATGCTCCTGATGAGGTTGCGAATGGTCTCCTGTGGGATCTCCTCCCAGACCTGGACTAAAGCATAAGCCAACTCCTGTACAGTCTGTGGTGCAACGTGACGTTGGTGGATGGAGCGAGACATGATGTCCCAGATGTGCTCAATCAGATTCAGGTCTGGGGATCGAGCAGGCCAGTCCATAGCTTCAATGCCTTCATCTTGCAGGAACATGAGGTCTGGCATTGTCCTGCGTTAGTAGGAACCCAGGGCCAACCGCACCGGCATATGGTCTCACAAGGGGTCGGAGGATCTCATCTCGGTACCTAATGGCAGTCAGGCTACCTCTGGCGAGCACATGGAGGGCTGTGCGGCCCTCCAAAGAAATGCCACCCCACACCATTACTGACCCACTGCCAAACCGGTCATGCTGAAGGATGTTGCAGGCCGCAGATTGCTCTCCACGGCGTCTCCAGACTCTGTTACATCTGTCACATGTGCTCAGTGTGAACCTACTTTCATCTGTGAAGAGCACAGGGCGCCAGTGGCGACTTTGCCAATCCTGGTGTTCTGTGGCAAATGCCAAGCGTCCTGCACGGTGTTGGGCTGTGAGCACAATACCCATCTGTGGACGTTGGGCCCTCATACCACCCTCATGGAGTTGGTTTCTAAGTGTTTGTGCAGACACATGCACATTTGTGGCCAGCTGGAGGTCATTTTGCAGGGCTCTGGCAGTGCTCCTCCTGTTCCTCCTTGCACAAAGGCGGAAGTAGCGGTCCTGCTGCTGGGTTGTTGCCCTTCTATGGCCCCCTTCACGTCCCCTGGTGTACTGGCCTGTCTCCTGGTAGCGCCTCCAGCCTCTGGACACTACGCTGGCAGACACAGCAAACCTTCTTGCCACAGCTCGCATTGATGTGTCATCCTGGATGTGTTGCACTACCTGAGCAACTTCTGTGGGTTGTAGAGTCCGTCTCATGCTACCACGAGTGTGAAAGCACAACCAACATTCAAAAGTGACCAAAACATCAGCCAGAAAGCATTGGTACTAAGATGTGGTCTGTGGTCCCCACCTGCAGAACAACTCCTTTATTGAGTGTGTCTTGATAATTGACAATAATTTCCATCTATTGTCTATTCCATTTGCACAACAGCATGTGAAATTGATTGTCAATCAGTGCTGCTTCCTAAGTGGACAGTTTGATTTCAGAGAAGTTTGATGTACTTGGAGTTATATTCTTTTATTTAAGTGTTCCCTTTATTTTTTTGAGCAGTGTATATATATATATATATATATATATGTATATATATATATATATATATATATATATATATATGTCGGCTTGCGGTTCATTGGTTTTTAGTCAAAACATTGGACATTAGCAATGTTGTCCGTATTCTTACTCTCACTCTCACTCTGCCCCTGCCTATCAGTAGAGGTTGGCACCCTAGTCCTGCGTAGATGGCACCCCCACTCGTCGACGGCTGACCCTTTTGTCCCCGTTAATCCCTGACAGGGGAGGCAGCAAAACACAGACCAGGTGCCAACGTCATTCCACAGTATGGACCACAATATCCCACATACTCTCAATAGAGAAGGATATAGACATTTCATATCAAACCGCAATCACACACAAGTCATTTATAAATCTATCAAGCCCAGATATTGTTAATGTTTATAGCAGACTCAATAGCAGGTCTGTTTCAACAAATGAGTTTAAAACTCCAAACCTGTAAAACAACTCAACGCGTTTCTACTATTTAAGGCTTTGAGCACACGGTCAGGAAACGCTGCGGATTGGATGCAGTGCACTTGCAAACTGCAGCGTTCTACATTACAAGCAAATTGGATGGGATTTCAAGAAATCCAATGCCCACTATGTGTCTCCGTGCACCTGTGGATCACCCGTCAACATGCGTTGCATCTTTCCAGACCGCAGCATGTCAATTTCTCTTGCGGAGTTGCTAGTCTCCGCAAGAGAAATTAGATCAGTGCAATGTATTGATTACAGTGAATCCGCATGGTTCAATGAACACAAGTGGATTCGTTTGGACGCAGCATAAAGTATACTATGTTCAAAGAGCTAACAGTACGGATCTTGTGCACTTACCCTAAGAGGTTCATCAGGAGTGATGAAACAGGTTATATGGTTAGAGCAAAAGAAAATAGCTTGTCTGAAGTCCTTCAATAAGGCACCACATGTGTCAAAGAGTCAGGGCTCTCAAAGATAATCAGTTATATTTTATGAGCTGGTTAAAAGTATTGCATGATCTAACTAACTTGAGTCTGCAGCACTGACAGGTTATAAGTAGTGTTGAGCGAGCACTAAAATGCTCGGGTGCTCGAAGCTCGGGCCGAGCTCGCCGTGATACTCGGGTGCTCGACCCGAGCAACGAGCCCAATGTTAGTCTATGGGAGACTCGAGCATTTTTGCGGTGGCACCCCGGGCAGTCTTTTAAAAGCCTAACAAGTGCCCAAAACGATAGTGACAGTGCTCAAATGACATGGGGACAGCATGGGGATCGCCCCAGGAAGCATTTCTGACCCCCAGGTCACTGCTGTCAACAACGTGGTCAGAGGTATTAAGCCACTTTTACGGGCTCACAATAAAACGTTCAAAAACGAAAGTGAAATTTTTTTCCTGTGAAATATGTTAAGGAACATCCTTTCCAGGGAAAAGACTTGTGTATAAGTTAAAATAAATGACCAAAAACAAAAATACTCCTCCACACCTTCGGCTATGTTCACAAGTAGCATTTTATATGCGTTTTTGCACTTTTGTATTGCTTTCAACTATGACAAATGCATTCACCGGGAAATGTCATTTTAACATTTTACAACCTTATCTGGCCATGTGCTGTGTGACACATGCATAAAGTGCTGAAAAGACAAGGGAACAGCATGGGGAAGACCCCTGGAAGCATCTCTGACTCCCAGGTCACTGTCTAAAAGTGTGCCCATCATAAGTGATCCTTACCGCATCAGAAGATGCAGACTTGCAACTATCCCCATGCAAGTTCTAGTCCCAGGGCAGTGTTCAATTGTACCTCCCCATTCCTTGCAATACAAGCTCAAGTATGCAGACTGCCACCCACCCACCCCCAGGCTGCAATACCATACTGCTTGCTTGCTTAAACTTGAAATTGGGCCTTTTAGGCATGTGGAGGCGGAATCTGGCCACCACGTCATGGCTGTGTTGGCGGCCTGGAATCCATACTCAGTCCCCAGCCGCCCGGCGGCCGGGTGTCCATACTCGGTCCCCAGCCTCCAGGGGGGGGGCGGGTGTCCATACTCGGTCCCCAGCCACCCCTATTTGTCCCGGTAACCTTTCCCACACTTTTCTCAGCCTGGCCTGCTTTAGGGCAGCATTGGCCGAGCCCACCGGACTATCAGACTCCTCCGGTGGGCCCTGGCTTCTCCATCAGGGGAGTTGAGAGTGCCAAGGTGAGGAGCATGATGAGGATGATAGAAGTTAGCATCTGCTTTGTTTTGTTGTAATGCAAGCGCATGTACATAGTAGCGGCTAGGCCTGAGGTGGTCAGCGTTTTGGCGCATATCCTACCTCCTCCGAGGATTGCTGGATGTTTTCCTGCTACTATCCAAGTTCTATGACTCCCGTTAAAGCAAAGCTTCAGGTGATAAATGATGGATGAGGTAGTGGCAAAGGAGAAAGAGCAGGAGGAACAGGGACCATTCACATCAATATCAGGCCAGGCAACCAGATATGTCTTGTAGGATATGTTTCTGTAACAAAAGGAGCGGTTCGGCTACACAGTTATAGGGCATACAGTGAGTGCAATGCCTACCAAAAATTTCGAGGCACTCCAATGCCCCTTGGAAATGACATGGAGGTCAGAGGGCGTTAACTAAACCTTTTTTTCCATTTATAGCAACTGGGTCTCCCGTGCACTGTTGGCCTAAGCAGTGAATGGAAGGCTTTCCAAAAATTATGAGGAACTGCAATGCCCCTTAATAGAGCCATGTGTGGCACCCCAGAGGTCTGGTCACCACAGTAATAGAGATATTACGTCGGAGAGCAAGTGGGAGGTTTCCTGGTTAGGATCCCTTAAACATGCAACATCCTCCTGCCCCAGTCCTGGGAGGGGAGAATTCTGCCCTTATAAACTGGATCTGGGGCGGGGTTGAGTGAGTCAGAGAACAGTCAGAGTCAGAGTGAGAGCAAGGGAAAGTAACAGCAAGGAGCTCTGTAGGAGCTAGGAGCTAAAGACCAGGGGCTGGAAGCTGAGCAGAGCTCGCCCTGGCAGAAGACAATAGGAACCGGACACAGGAGTCCGAAGCTGTGAGGACTTATATATCCAGCAGCAGAAACCAGCCGGCAGGGGATTTCAGGTCCTCTGGCCATAGAAGCCCGGAGGCTCAGTCACAAGCAAGGGACCAGCACCGCCGTCGTGGAGCAGAGGCTAACAGAAGGCCCCAAGTCACCAGCCATACGGGTGAGCACTACACGGTACACTCAGGGACGTGGGCTACTTCTACCCGCTTACAGCAAGGTAGCCAGGTAGAGTGCAGACAGACGGGGAGGCCTACAACTCCACCTGGCCAGGGGAACTCCTGCTTGCTCACAGACTGACCAGGCCTCTTATGCTAGCCAGTACTCCCGGGAGGGTCTACCTTATAATCATCAGTAAAGACCCTGAACTGCACTGCAAAGACTCTGAGTCGTTCCTGCTGCGCTCGTGCACCATCACCCCCATCATCCACACTCACTGCCCTGAGGCTATACTCCTCCCGAGGGAGTTATCCCATTCTATGCTGCGCACACAACACCAGCCTCAGCGGTCTGCCTCGCAGCGGTGGTACTCCCTGACCGCAATCCACGGGTGGCGCAGTCGGACAATTAACCTCAAAACCTAAGAAAGACTGCCACTGGTTTGACCAGCCTGAGCCACGGGACCGGATCACTGCCATGGAGACTACAGACCCCAGAGACTGGGCACCGTGTATCCCACACACGTGTAGACACGGACCAGGGGGCGCGTCACATGCAGTACAGCATATTACAAACATAAGTCCCATTATTGGGGAGTGGGTGTCCCATAGTATTTGCTTATGCCTTGCAAGCAAAGCTGCCAAAAATTAGGACGGAGCAACTTGCAATGCCCCTTACAAGAGCCATGCAGTACAGCATATTACAAACATAAGTCCCATTATTGGGGAGTGGGTGTCCCATAGTATTTGCTTATGCCTTGCAAGCAAAAGCTGCCAAAAATTAGGACGGAGCAACTTGCAATGCCCCTTACAAGAGCCATGCAGTACAGCATATTACAAACATAAGTCCCATTATTGGGGAGTGGGTGTCCCATAGTATTTGCTTATGCCTTGCAAGCAAAAGCTGCTAAAAATTAGGACGGAGCAACTTGCAATGCCCCTTACAAGAGCCATGCAGTACAGCATATTACAAACATAAGTCCCATTATTGGGGAGTGGGTGTCCCATGGTATTTGCTTATGCTTTCCAAGCAAAAGCTGCCAAAAATTAGGACGGAGCAACTTGCAATGCCCCTTACAAGAGCCATGCAGTACAGCATATTCCAAACAAAAGTCCCATTATTGGGGAGTAGGTGTCCCATAGAATTTGCTTATGCTTTCCCAGCAAAAGCTGCCAAAAATAAGGATGGAGCAACTTGCAATGCCCCTTACAAGAGCCATGCAGTACAGCATATTACAAACATAAGTCCCATTATTGGGGAGTGGGTGCCCCATGGTATTTGCTTATACTTTCCAAGCAAAAGCTGCCAAAAATTAGGACGGAGCAACTTGCAATGCCCCTTACAAGAGCCATGCAGTACAGCATATTACAAACATAAGTCCCATTATTGGGGAGTGGGTGTCCCATAGTATTTGCTTATGCCTTGCAAGCAAAGCTGCCAAACATTAGGACGGAGCAACTTGCAATGCCCCTTACAAGAGCCATGCAGTACAGCATATTACAAACATAAGTCCCATTATTGGGGAGTAGGTGTCCCATAGTATTTGCTTATGCTTTCCCAGCAATAGCTGCCAAAAATAAGGACGGAGCAACTTGCAATGCCCCTTACAAGAGCCATGCAGTACAGCATATTACAAACATAAGTCCCATTATTGGGGAGTGGGTGCCCCATGGTATTTGCTTATACTTTCCAAGCAAAAGCTGCCAAAAATTAGGACGGAGCAACTTGCAATGCCCCTTACAAGAGCCATGCAGTACAGCATATTACAAACATAAGTCCCATTATTGGGGAGTGGGTGTCCCATAGTATTTGCTTATGCCTTGCAAGCAAAAGCTGCCAAAAATTAGGACGGAGCAACTTGCAATGCCCCTTACAAGAGCCATGCAGTACAGCATATTACAAACATAAGTCCCATTATTGGGGAGTGGGTGTCCCATAGTATTTGCTTATGCCTTGCAAGCAAAAGCTGCTAAAAATTAGGACGGAGCAACTTGCAATGCCCCTTACAAGAGCCATGCAGTACAGCATATTACAAACATAAGTCCCATTATTGGGGAGTGGGTGTCCCATGGTATTTGCTTATGCTTTCCAAGCAAAAGCTGCCAAAAATTAGGACGGAGCAACTTGCAATGCCCCTTACAAGAGCCATGCAGTACAGCATATTCCAAACAAAAGTCCCATTATTGGGGAGTAGGTGTCCCATAGAATTTGCTTATGCTTTCCCAGCAAAAGCTGCCAAAAATAAGGATGGAGCAACTTGCAATGCCCCTTACAAGAGCCATGCAGTACAGCATATTACAAACATAAGTCCCATTATTGGGGAGTGGGTGCCCCATGGTATTTGCTTATACTTTCCAAGCAAAAGCTGCCAAAAATTAGGACGGAGCAACTTGCAATGCCCCTTACAAGAGCCATGCAGTACAGCATATTACAAACATAAGTCCCATTATTGGGGAGTGGGTGTCCCATAGTATTTGCTTATGCCTTGCAAGCAAAGCTGCCAAACATTAGGACGGAGCAACTTGCAATGCCCCTTACAAGAGCCATGCAGTACAGCATATTACAAACATAAGTCCCATTATTGGGGAGTAGGTGTCCCATAGTATTTGCTTATGCTTTCCCAGCAATAGCTGCCAAAAATAAGGACGGAGCAACTTGCAATGCCCCTTACAAGAGCCATGCAGTACAGCATATTACAAACATAAGTCCCATTATTGGGGAGTGGGTGCCCCATGGTATTTGCTTATACTTTCCAAGCAAAAGCTGCCAAAAATTAGGACGGAGCAACTTGCAATGCCCCTTACAAGAGCCATGCAGTACAGCATATTACAAACATAAGTCCCATTATTGGGGAGTGGGTGCCCCATGGTATTTGCTTATGCCTTGCAAGCAAAAGCTGCCAAAAATTAGGACGGAGCAACTTGCAATGCCCCTTACAAGAGCCATGCAGTACAGCATATTACAAACATAAGTCCCATTATTGGGGAGTGGGTGTCACGCTGTCTCTGTATACTGGAGGTAGGGGGCCTAAGCTGACCCTAAGCTGGGGCCCTGACTAATCCCTCAACCTGGAGGTACTGTTAAAGGTACAGAGGTCCAGGCCGCCAGCGTAACCCCTACCTCCTGAGGATCCCTGCACCTAAGTAATCTAGTCCTGAGAAGGACCCCGATCACAACAAAAGAGGACAAGTAATAATATGCCCACACACAGTACTTAGACGAACGAGACAGTACAAGGGAAAAACCAAAACCACCTTGCATACAAAAACTACACAATTACAACAGAGGGAACACCAACGGGAAAGGAGATAAATGATAAAGCGAGGAAGGGAAAAACCACTCCAAGTACACTTATCTCAGAAACTCCAAATACCACGATCCGCTCTGTAAGTCTGTATGAAATGCTTTCACCGACACTTCCCAAACAGACCAGCAGGCATTTGAAGGAGACTCACTACAGCAGCATTGATTGCAGCTGGGCGAGGCTGGACCTCGTCTAGCACAGAGAGAGAGAGAATTAACTCCCTCACTGCCGAAAACACAAAGCACCAAAAAGTCAGCTGCGAGAAGTCAGGCTGTGTAATCGTGACGATCTTCGTGGCGACACACCCGTGACAGTACCCCCCCTTCTACGAGGGGCCTCCGGACCCTCAGGGCCAGGTTTATCCGGGTGAGTCGTGTGGAAGGCCCGAACTAATCGGTCTGCGTTAATATCCGACGCAGGAACCCACATCCTCTCCTCAGGACCATACCCTTTCCAATGAACCAGGTACTGAAGGGACCGGCGATTAAAACGTGAATCGATGACCCTTGATACCTGGAACTCCAAGTTACCATTGACCACCACTGGAGGGGGAGGTAAAGGTGACGGTACCACCGGCGCCACATACCTCTTAAGCAACGATCTGTGGAACACGTTGTGAATTTTAAACGTAGGGGGGAGGTCAAGACGGAATGCCACCGGATTAATAATAGAACTGATTCTGTACGGCCCGATGAACCTGGGACCCAGTTTCCAGGAGGGAACCTTAAGTTTAATATTCCTGGTAGACAACAATACCAGATTGTTCACACTTAGGTCCGGACCAGACACTCTCCTCCTATCAGCCATACGTTTGTATCGGTTCCCCATAGTATTCAGATTCTTCAGCACCCCTCTCCATACTGAAGCGAGTGATGAGGAAAATCGTTCCTCCTCAGGAACCCCCGAAGAGCCCCCCCTACTGAAAGTACAAAACTGGGGGTGAAAACCATATGCCCCAAAAAACGGGGACTTACCAGTGGACTCGCTCCGCCTATTATTAAGAGCAAACTCTGCCAGAGGTAAGAAAGAAGCCCAGTCCTCCTGGTTCTCTGACACAAAACACCGGAGATATGTCTCCAAGCTCTGGTTCATACGTTCCGTCTGACCATTGGTCTGAGGGTGAAAAGCCGATGAGAATGACAAATGCATCCCCCGCCGTGCACAAAACGCCTTCCAGAACTTGGACACAAACTGAGACCCCCGATCAGACACCACATCGGAGGGTACCCCGTGAAGCCTCACAATCTCCCCAATGAACACCTGCGCAAGAGTTTTAGCATTAGGGAGAGCCGGAAGAGCGATAAAATGTGCCATCTTGCTGAACCTGTCCACTACAACGAGTATGACCGTTTTACCCGAAGACGGAGGGAGGTCCGTAATAAAGTCCATAGACAGATGAGTCCAAGGACGCTCCGGGATCTTCAAAGGTAAGAGGGCCCCAGACGGACGGGTATGTGAGGTCTTAGAGCGCGCACAAACCCCACAGGACGCGACAAAAGTTACCACCTCCTTATGTAAGTTAGGCCACCAAAACCGACGCGAGAGGAGATCCACAGTTGCTTTACTCCCCGGGTGTCCTGCCAAAACTGAGTTATGGTGTGCCTCGATCACCTTTTGTCGCAACTGATCTGGAACAAACAGTCTCCCCGGAGGTCCAACAGGGGCGTCCCCCTGAGCCTCCAATACCTCCTCCTCCAGCTCAGAGCATACTGCCGAAACCACCACCCCCTCCTGAAGGATAGGAATCGGGTCGTCCGTATTGCCGGCCCCAGGGAAACTGCGAGATAAGGCATCCGCCTTTACATTTTTTGACCCAGGACGATATGTAACGACAAAATTAAACCTGGTAAAAAACAATGACCACCTAGCTTGTCTGGGATTCAGACGTTTCGCGGACTCCAGATATAGCAGGTTCTTGTGATCGGTGATGACGGTGACCGGATGGACTGCCCCTCCAAAAAATGGCGCCACTCCTCAAAAGCTAACTTAATGGCCAAGAGTTCCCTATTGCCGACATCGTAATTCCTCTCAGCGGACGACAATTTTTTAGAGAAAAAGGCGCACGGATGCCACTTACCAGGGGACGAACCTTGTGACAATACTGCTCCCACCCCTACCTCAGAAGCGTCTACCTCTACAATGAATGGCTGTGACGCATCAGGTTGAATGAGTATGGGTGCCGAGGCAAAACATTTTTTCAAGCAGGAGAATGCTTGACAAGCCTTGTCAGACCACCTAGAAAAATCTGTCCCCTTTTTAGTCATGTCTGTGAGAGGCTTAACCATGGACGAGAAATTACGAATGAACTTCCGGTAATAATTAGCAAACCCCAGGAAACGTTGTAGTGCCTTAAGATTCTCTGGCCGATCCCACTCAAGAACTGCCCGCACTTTCCCAGGGTCCATACGAAAACCGGACGCTGAAACCAGGAAGCCTAAAAACTGGAGTTCCTGTACGGCGAACACACACTTTTCCCATTTGGCATACAGTTTATTATCCCGCAAGATCTGTAACACCTGCCTAACGTGCTCCTGATGAGACACCAGATCCGGCGAGTAAATTAAGATATCATCCAGATATATGACAACAAACTGTCCCACCAGGCGGCGAAAAATGTCATTAACAAAGTGTTGGAACACCGCCGGGGCATTAGTCAGACCGAATGGCATGACAAGGTTCTCATAATGCCCCTCCGGAGTGTTAAACGCCGTCTTCCACTCATCCCCCTCCTTCATCCTAATCAGATTGCACGCCCCCCTGAGATCCAACCTAGAGAACCATTTGGCGCCCACGATCTGATTAAAGAGATCGGGAATAAGTGGGAGTGGATACGGATCTCGGACCGTAATCCGATTAAGTTCACGGAAATCCAGGCAAGGGCGTAGGCCTCCATCTTTCTTCTTAACAAAGAAGAACCCCGCAGCCACCGGTGAAGATGAAGGTCTAATATGCCCCTTAGCCAGACTTTCTGAAATATAATCCCTCATGGCCTGCCCCTCAGGACCAGAAAGGTTATACAACCCAGCTTTAGGTAACTTGGCCTCAGGGAGCAGCCCCACAGAACAGTCATACTCGCGATGAGGAGGTAGTTCCTGACACCCTTTCTCCGAGAATACATCCTCAAAGTCCGCCAGAAATGGAGGCAAGACCCAAGGAGTAACCGCACCGATGACCGTGTTCATGCAGTTTTTATTACAGAAACTACTCCATTGGCTTATCTCTCTGGTTTGCCAATTAATAACCGGGTTATGCTTAGTTAACCAAGGAAGGCCCAACACTATAGGAGTGGGAAGACCCTCCAACACGTAGCAAGACAACAGTTCTTTATGTATCGCCCCCACTTGAAGTTTTACGTCATGCACAGCTTGCAAAAAACTTCCCTGACCGAGAGGCCTGGCATCGATCGAGAATATGGGGATGGGTTTAGCCAACTCACTCAATCGCATACCTTGAACCCGGGCAAACCGAGCATCAACCAGATTAGCCCCGGCCCCACTATCCAGAAGAACAGATATCCTCTCAGTTCTCGTACCCACCACCACCTCCGCCGGTACGAGAAACTGAGACGAACCTAGGGACGAAATACCTAGTCCCAGATTGCCGTCCACCACACAACCTGGGATCAGCAGTTTTCCGACGACTCTTCACTCTGCAAGGGACGGGATGGACACCCCCCAATAAAATGTCCCTTTCTCCCGCAGAAGAAACACCTTCCTGTCTTATGGCGCACCACCGGTCCCCTCCCCCGAAATGATGTCCCTCCTAATTGCATAGGCTCCTCTGGACTGACCAGGGGAACCACCATATGAGGGGACCTTGTAGGAGGTGGAGTCATCACAGGGGGTCGAGTTATCCCGCACCTCTCCCGAAGCCGTCTGTCAACGCGAATAGCCAGGGCCATAGCGGCTTCCAGTGACGCGGGAGAGTCATACTGTGCCAACACATCCTGTAATTTGTCGGATAAACCCTGACAAAACTGGCTCCTAAGAGCCGGGTCATTCCACTGGGTGTCCGTGGCCCACCTACGGAACTCCGAACAGAATTCCTCCGCCGGACGATCTCCCTGCTGGATCCTACGTAACTTAGACTCAGCAAGGGAGATCCGATCTGGGTCATCATATACGAGTCCCAGAGCAGCGAAAAACCTATCCACTGACTGGAGAGCCGGGGAGCCCGGGGGAAGAGAGAACGCCCAAGATTGTGGGTCCCCTTGTAGGAGCGAGATGACAATTCCCACCCTTTGTTCTTCACTCCCTGATGACCGAGGCCGCAGCCGAAAGTACAATTTGCATGCCTCCCGGAAAACAAAAAACTTGTCCCGCCCCCCAGTGAACCTGTCAGGGAGAGCTACTTTAGGTTCTGGTCCGGCTTGCTCCTGAGGATGCAAAACCTTGGACCTAACGTCCGCCAGCTCCATGGACAAACTCTGCAACTGCCGAGCTAGACCGGCTACTGGATCCATGGTAGCTGGAGAAAAACTAAGTGGGTCGGTGAAAATGTCACGCTGTCTCTGTATACTGGAGGTAGGGGGCCTAAGCTGACCCTAAGCTGGGGCCTTGACTAATCCCTCAACCTGGAGGTACTGTTAAAGGTACAGAGGTCCAGGCCGCCAGCGTAACCCCTACCTCCTGAGGATCCCTGCACCTAAGTAATCTAGTCCTGAGAAGGACCCCGATCACAACAAAAGAGGACAAGTAATAATATGCCCACACACAGTACTTAGACGAACGAGACAGTACAAGGGAAAAACCAAAACCACCTTGCATACAAAAACTACACAACTACAACAGAGGGAACACCAACGGGAAAGGAGATAAATGATAAAGCGAGGAAGGGAAAAACCACTCCAAATACACTTATCTCAGAAACTCCAAATACCACGATCCGCTCTGTAAGTCTGTATGAAATGCTTTCACCGACACTTCCCAAACAGACCAGCAGGCATTTGAAGGAGACTCACTACAGCAGCATTGATTGCAGCTGGGCGAGGCTGGACCTCGTCTAGCACAGAGAGAGAGAGAATTAACTCCCTCACTGCCGAAAACACAAAGCACCAAAAAGTCAGCTGCGAGAAGTCAGGCTGTGTAATCGTGACGATCTTCGTGGCGACACACCCGTGACAGTGGGTGTCCCAAGGTATTTGCTTATGCTTTCCAAGCAAAAGCTGCCAAAAATTAGGACGGAGCAACTTGCAATGCCCCTTACAAGAGCCATGCAGTACAGCATATTCCAAACATAAGTCCCATTATTGGGGAGTGGGTGTCCCATAGTATTTGCTTATACTTTCCCAGCAAAAGCTGCCAAAAAATTAGGACGGAGCAACTTGCAATGCCCCTTACAAGAGCCATGCAGTACAGCATATTACAAACATAAGTCCCATTATTGGGGAGTGGGTGTCCCATGGTATTTGCTTATGCTTTCCAAGCAAAAGCTGCCAAAAATTAGGACGGAGCAACTTGCAATGCCCCTTACAAGAGCCATGCAGTACAGCATATTGCAAACATAAGTCCCATTATTGGGGAGTGGGTGTCCCATAGTATTTGCTTATGCCTTGCAAGCAAAAGCTGCCAAACATTAGGACGGAGCAACTTGCAATGCCGCTTACAAGAGCCATGCAGTACAGCATATTACAAACATAAGTCCCATTATTGGGGAGTGGGTGTCCCATAGTATTTGCTTATGCCTTGCAAGCAAAAGCTGCCAAAAATTAGGACGGAGCAACTTGCAATGCCCCTTACAAGAGCCATGCAGTACAGCATATTACAAACATAAGTCCCATTATTGGGGAGTGGGTGTCCCATAGTATTTGCTTATGCCTTGCAAGCAAAAGCTGCCAAAAATTAGGATGGAGCAACTTGCAATGCCCCTCACAAGAGCCATGCAGTACAGCATATTACAAACATAAGTCCCATTATTGGGGAGTGGGTGTCCCATGGTATTTGCTTATGCTTTCCAAGCAAAAGCTGCCAAAAATTAGGACGGAGCAACTTGCAATGCCCCTTACAAGAGCCATGCAGTACAGCATATTACAAACATAAGTCCCATTATTGGGGAGTGGGTGTCCCATAGTATTTGCTTATGCTTTCCCAGCAAAAGCTGCCAAAAATTAGGACGGAGCAACTTGCAATGCCCCTTACAAGAGCCATGCAGTACAGCATATTACAAACATAAGTCCCATTATTGGGGAGTGGGTGTCCCATAGTATTTGCTTATGCCTTGCAAGCAAAAGCTGCCAAAAATTAGGACGGAGCAACTTGCAATGCCCCTTACAAGAGCCATGCAGTACAGCATATTACAAACATAAGTCCCATTATTGGGGAGTGGGTGTCCCATAGTATTTGCTTTTGCTTTCCAAGCAAAAGCTGCCAAAAATTAGGACAGAGCAACTTGCAATGCCCCTTACAAGAGCCATGCAGTACAGCATATTACAAACATAAGTCTCATTATTGGGAAGTGGGTGTCCCAATGTATTTGCTTATGCTTTCCAAGCAAAAGCTGCCAAAAATTAGGACAGAGCAACTTGCAATGCCCCTTACAAGAGCCATGCAGTACATCATATTACAAACATAAGTCCCATTATTGGGGAGTGGGTGTCCCATAGTATTTGCTTATGCCTTGCAAACAAAAGCTGCCAAAAATAAGGACGGAGGAACTTGCAATGCTGGCACCCTGGTGGTATAGTGGTGGTGGAGGCTGAGGATAAGGAGAAGAAGATAAAACAGCCAAAACCAGGAAGCGTATACCCATGTGTGGGTGTAAAGCGGTGCATGTGAATACACCTCCCGAAATAACAGAGTGGATTTGACTTTATGTTACTCTGCTGTCATTTGGTGGTGATGAGAAGTCTGGCCCAATCCAGCCCTTGTTCATTTTGATAAGGGTCAGCTTGTCAGCATTGTCAGTTGACAGGCGAGTGCACTTATCAGTTATAATTCCCCCAGCGGCACTAAAAACACGCTCCGATAACCCGCTAGCGGCAGGGCAGGCCAGGACCTCCAAGGCGTACAGAGCGAGTTCATTCCAAGTGTCCAGCTTGGATACCCAATAATTAAAAGGCACAGAGGAATCACGGAGGACGCTGGTACGATCGGCAAGGTACTCCCTCACCATCTTTTGAAACTTTCCACTCCTTGTGAGAGTACCCCGCGCCTCAGGGCCTGTAAGCTGGGCGGGTGTCAGAAAACTGTCCCAGAACGTTGACAGTGTTCCCCTGCCTCTGCTGGATTGGAGTTGCATCTCTCTCACCTGTACGCCTTGGTTGGGCAACGAACTGTGACCTCTGCCGCTAGCGTGTTCAGATGGGAATTTTTTTAAGAGTTCTGCAGCAAGGGCCTTCTGGTACTGCCCCTTTTTTGTAGACCTCTCCACCTCAGGAATAAGAGAATGAAAGTTCTCCTTGTAGCGGGGGTCTACAAGTGTCACCAACCAGTAATGACTGTCACCCAACATTTTGACAACGCGAGGGTCACGGTTAAGGCAGCATAACATAAAGTCAGCCATGCGTGCCAGACTGGTAACGGGCAAGATTTCCGTGTCCTCACCAAGATGACGACTGACCATGCTCTCCTCCTCCTCCTCCTCTTCCTCCTCCCCCCTGTCCTCAGGCCACCCACGCTGAACCGATGGTATGACACTTGTACAGGTACTACCATCTACAACGCATGATAGCAGCTCCTGTTCTTCCTCCTCCTCCTCCTCCTCTCCCTCATTGTCCCCCAATGCACGTTGGGATGAGATGAGGCTGGGCTGTGTGTAATCGCCCGCTACGGCTTCTTGATCCATCTCATCATACTCTGGCTGCAATGCCTCCTCTTTAATTCTCTGCAGAGAGCGTTGCAAAAGACAGACAAGTGGGATGCTGACACTAATGATGGCGTCATCGCCACTTACCATCTTGGTGGCCTCCTCAAAGTTTGTCAGGATGGTACATATGTCAGACATCCAGGTCCACTCCTGAGGTCTTATGTGTGGAGTCTGACCTGAATATCGACGGCCTTATTGCAGCTGGTACTCCACAACTGCTCTCTTCTGCTCACAAATCCTTTGCAACATGTGGAGGGTAGAGTTCCAACGTGTGGGGACATCACACACCAGTCGGTGTGCCGGAAGCTGCAAACGCTGCTGCAACACAGCAAGGTCGGCGGAAGCTGTAGCCGACTTGCGAATATGAGCTGACAGGCGGCGTACTTTCACGAGCAGATCTGGCAACTCGGGGTACGATTTAAGAAACCGCTGAAAGAGCAAAAAGAATATCACGAGGTTAAGCACATGAGCCAGGCATGGTACGTGTGGGATCTCACCTCGCCTCAGAGCCGCCACCAGGTTACGGCCATTGTCACACACGACCATGCCGGGATGTAGGTTCAGCGGTCTCAGACACAGATCTGCCTGCTCTTTCACAGCTGTCCACAACTCACAAGCAGTGTGAGGTTTATCACCTAAGCTTATGAGTTTCAGCACAGCCTGTTGCCGCTTGGCGGAGGCTGTACTGCAATGCTTCCAGCTTGTAACTGATGTGGTGATATCTGAGATGGAGGCTGAACATGAGGAGGAGGAGGAGGAGGATGCGCAGGAGCTGTACACTGTGGGGGCAACTCTGACTGACATAGGGCCCGCAATCCTCAGTGTGGGGAGGATGTGTTCCGTCCCAAGGTCCGACTGGGTCCCGGCTTCCACTATGTTTACCCAGTGTGCCGTCAGAGAGATGTACCGTCCCTGGCCACAAGCACTTGTCCACGTGTCCGTTGTCAGGTGGCCTCTCCCAGTAACTGCGTTGTTGAGGGCACAGCAGATGCTTTGGGACACGTGCTTGTGTAGTGCGGGGATGGCACACCGGGCAAAATAGTGTCGGCTGGGGACCGAGTACCGAGGGACGGCCACCGCCATAAGATTGCGGAAGGATTCCGTCTCCACCAGCCTAAAAGGCAGCATTTCCATTGCAAGCAGTCGTGAAATGTGCGAATTTAGGACTGTGGCCTGTGGGGCGTTAGCTGCGAATTTCCGCTTTCGTTCAAAGGTCTGGGATATGGACAATTGAACGCTGCGGTGGGACGTGGACGTGGACGTTGATGCTGTTTCTTGAGAAACTGCCATAACAAGTGAAGACTGAGAGGAGAGGGCATCTTTACATGCAGTATGGACAGGGGATTGCCTTGCACACACAACAGGGGGTTCTATTGCACGCACAACAGTGGAAGAAGCAGTGGTGACACCCGCTGACACTGGTCGTGGACCCTGGGATTCGCTCCACAAAGTCGGGTGTTTTGCTGCCATATGCCTGATCATGCTGGTGGTGGTCAGGCTGGTAGTTTTGTCACCCCTGCTGATGCTGGCATGGCAGGTGGAACATATGGCCTTTTTGGGGTTATCAGCAGAGTCTTTAAAGAAATTCAAGACTCTGGAAGACCTACTGCTTGTACTGGCAACGTCCCTCGTGTTGGTGTTACGGGGAACGGTTGCCTGCCTTCTGTCTGCGGCCACCACACGGCTTCTTCCTGCCTGTTGGGGTACTCTGCCTCCCTCCCCCTGTGTGCTGCTGGCCTCACTCTGCATGTCCTCCTTCCACGTTGGGTCAGTTACTAGATCATCCACCACCTCCTCCTCTTCCACTTGCGCACCACGATCCTCCTCCTCACTTCCTGGAAATTGTGTCTCGTCATCGTCCACCTCTTGTGACAGATTGTCAACGTCGACTTCCTGTGGCCGTGGCTGTTCAAATATTTGGGCATCGCAACATGGGATCTCCTCTTCCACCACTTCAGGCGTATCAGGCGAGGGGCCCAAATATGGAAATGGACCAGTGAACAGCTCTTCAGAGTGTCCAAGTGTGGGATCACTAGCTGTCTGACGACACTCGGCATGGTGGGAGGAAGGAGCATCAGGGTGAGGAGGAGTATGCGAGACTTACGGCTACTAAGAGTTGACCGTGTGGAAGACAGACCGGAGGTGGTGGTGCCCAGGTAACTGGAAGTATTATCTGCTATCCAATTAATAACCTGTTCACACTGATCAGTTCTCAATACTGATGTTGTTCTGTGCTTCCCTAGTAATTCGGTCAAGAAGTGGGAGCGAGAAGATGTGGCTGTTGGTTGTGGCACATTTTCACCTTGGCCACGGCCCCGTCCTCTGCACGAACCATCACCGGAACGTCTACTTCCATGTCCCTTGCCACGTGCCTTGCCCATTGTAAATGAAGTAAAATAGCTTACACTTGCACTATCAATGGAAAAAGGGTAATAAAGAGTAGATTAGAACCGTGGAAGAGGAAAACCACAGTTATTGTTTACTGGGGTATACCACACTTTTTTAAATAGAGATATTTGCGGCTGAACAGTGAGCGACACACTCAAACTGCTTTTTTTTTAGATACCAAAGGCCCAAAACTGGATAGTACAGTGATTTGACCCGTGGAACTGCGAAACCACACTGGGATGTCGGGCCTACACAAGACTATTTTCAACAGATATATTTTTGTGTCACAACAGTCAGGAGACACTACTGTTTTTCTTTACGGAAAAAACTACCAAAAGCTGAATAATAGAGATTTTTTACCGTGGGATGGCAAAACCACAGTTATTGTTTACTGGGGTATACCACACTTTTTTAAATAGAGATATTTGCGGCTGAACAGTGAGCGACACACTCAAACTGTTTTTTTTTTAGATACAAATGGCCCAAAATGGATAATACAGAGGTTTGAACCGTGGAAGTGCAAAACAACACTTCTGTTTCTCTAGCCTACACCAGACTATTTTCAACAGTTATATTTGTGTCTGAAAAACCAGAGACACGCTTTTTTTTGGGGGGGGGGGGACACACCAAAAGGTTAATAAGACGGGTATTTGTACAGTGTGAAGGAGGGAAAAAAAAGGAGGATTTAGATGAAAAAAAAGGATTTTCCTGGCCCCCGACACCTGGTGCTAAGTCCAGCAATTTCAGCAACAGGAGCACACAGGACTGTAATGCAGCGTTTGCTGGTATAACCACTGTGTCTCCTATACAGCCTGCCTGCCTGGTATCTGGGATGGATATTAGTCCTGAAAAGGACTGTTTGTTTGTTCTGGCAGCCTTTACAGACCCTAAACTAACTATTTCGCAGTTTATATCTCTCCCTAAATCAGCAGCGCTGTCCCTACACTGTCTAATCCTGAGCGACTGTGTCCAAGATGGCGGCGCCCCGTTTTAAATACTCGAGGTGACGCTGTGCAGCCAGCCAATCACTGTAATGCCCACAACCAACATGGCTGCAGCATTACAGTGACTGGCTGGCAATCCCTGCATGTTCATTGGCTCTGTAAAGAGCGCCAAACATGCAGGGCGGAGACCCGAGCTCCCGCCCGAGTAACCCGGAAATGCTCGGTGCTCGCCGAACATCCCGAGTAGCGTGATGCTCGGGCGAGTACCGAGCAGTGTCGAGCATGTTCGTTCAACACTAGTTATAAGTAGTGATGAGCGAGCACTAAATTGCTCTGGTACTCGTTGCTCGGGTCGAGCGCATTGGAATACTCGTGTGTTCGACCCGAGCAACGAGCCCAATGTAAGTCTATGGGAAACTCGAGCATTTTTCAGGCGGCTTCCCCCGGTGGTCTGCAGAGGGCCTAAAATTGCCCAAATCGATGGGAACAGTGCTCAAATGACATGGAAACAACATGGGGAAGACCCCTGGAAGCATTTCTGACTCCCAGGTCACTGCTGTCAACAACGTTGTCAGAGTATTACGCCACTTTTACGGACTCACAATAAAACATACAAAAACAAAATCAAAATGGATTTTCCTGGGAAATATATTAAGGAACATCCTTTCCAGGGTAATGACTTATATATAAGGCAAAATAAATAACCAAAACCAAAAATACTCCTCCACACCTTGGGTTATGTTCACACGTAGCGTTTTTGATGCGTTTTTGCAATTTTGCATTGCTTTCAACAAAGACAAATGCATTCACTGGAAATGTCATTTTAAGATTTTACAACCTTATCTGGCCATGTGGTGTGTGACACATCATCAGACACATGCATACAGTGCTGAAAAGACATGGGAACAGCATGGGGAAGACCTCTGGAAGCGTTAGACTCCCAGGTCACTGCCTAAAGGTGTGCCCATCATAAGTGATCCTTGGCGCATGCGAAGATGCCTCCCGCCATGCACCTGTTGTTGCACACTTGCAACAATCACCGTCCACGTCCTTGTCCCAGTGCAGCGTTTAGTTGTCCCTACTCCATTCCTTGGAATGCAAGCGCAAGTAAGGAGCCAGCCACCCACCCACCCACTGGCTGCAATACTATACTGACAATTTTTTGACAACTCCTTGCACTTGAAATGTGGCCTTTTAGGCTCGTGGAGGCGGAAGCTTTTCATAACCTCATGCCGGCGGCGGCCGGGTGTCCATACTCGGTCCCCAGCCGCCACTGTTTCTCCTGGTGTCGTCTCCGCCTTCCACAAGCACGGGTCCCACAACATTATCTGTGCCCTCCCCAGTGCACTTACTGGGAAGGACCGCCTAACCACAAACACGTGGACAGGTGAATGTGGCAAGGGATGGTACGGAGCCAGTCCACAGCTTTTTTTGCTGAGTTGTATTTCACCACAGCCATATTCTTTAGCTGGGTGAAAGGACTTGGGAAACCATATCTACCCAACTGTCATTTCTCCCAGGAAGTCTTCTAAAGCTGCTTTCACTTGAAATGTGGCCTTTTAGGCTCGTGGAGGCGGAAGCTTTTCATAACCTCATGCCGGCGGCGGCTGGGTGGCCATACTCGGTCCCCAGCCGCCATTATTTTTCCCGGTATCGTCTCTGCCTTCCACAAGCACGGGTCCCACAATATTACCCGTGCCCTCCCCAGTGCACTTACTGGGAAGGACCACCTAACCACAAACACTTGGACAGGTGAATGTGGCCAGGGACGGTACGGAGTCAGTCCCCAGCTTTTTTTGCTGAGTTGTATCTCACCACAGCCATATTCTTTAGCTCGGTGAAAAGACTGTCATAGAGGGAAACCGTTTCTATTCTGGGTGTGATTTCTCCATCACCAGGATCCGCCCATTGTCACACACGACCATGCCTGGCTGTATGTTCAGCGGTGAGAGCCACAGATCAGGCTGCTGTGTTACAGCTTTCAACAACTCTGCAGCGCTGGGCGGTTTGTCAATTAAGCATTAAGCATGTTATCTTCAGCACAGCCTGTTGCCGCTTGGCCAAGACAGTGCTGCAGTGCTGTCAGCTTGTGACTGATGTGGTCATTTCGAAGATGGAGGAGGAGGTGCAGGAGCTGAACAATGTGATTACATTGAGGTTAAATTGGTGACGCTGTTTTTTATACTAAAGAAAGATCCTATTGTTTTGTTTTTTTATGTTATTTTTTAAGACAAATGCATTCACCGGGAAATGTCATTTTAACATTTTACAACCTTATCTGGCAATGTGGTGTGTGACACATCATCAGACACATCCTGTTTTTTTATGATGGAGTGACTCTGAAAGTCATAAAGCCTATTTTTATAGGGCCATCAGACGGCCCTTACTATTGGTAAAAGGCCAGCAGTCGGCCCTCTCTATTGTTAGAGAGCCATCAGCCGGCTATGCTTTGTTGTTCCCATTATTAACAAGTGGGTTTCCTATACTGTTATTGCGTATCCAGTGACTGCAAGGGCTGCCAAAAATTTGAACGCAACCCAATACTCCTTTGAAGAGACATAGAGGAGGGTCTCAGTAAAAACAATGTTCCCATTATAAAGGAGCGGGTCTCCTATAGTGGTAATGCCCATGCTGTGACTGCAGGGGCTGCCAAAATTGGGGAAAAACCCCACTAACAATTTAAAGACACATAGAGCAGGGCCACAGTAATGAAAAATTCCCATTAGAAAGGAGAGAGTCTGCTATACAGTTATAGGGTATGCAGTGAGTCCAACGGCTGACCAATTTTAGGAAAAACCCCACTAAGAATTTAAAGACACATAGAGCAGGGCCACAGTAATGAAAAATTCCCATTTGAAAGGAGACAGTCTCCCATAGTGTTGGCCTATGCAGTGAATGCAAGGGTTGCCAAAAATTTGGAGGCACTTCAATGCCCCTTGGTAGAGACGTGGAGGAGGGCCTCATGAAAAAATGTTCCCATTAGAAAGGAGTGGGCCTCCTATACTTGTAATGTGTAACGGGTCCGGGGGGTGGAACCTCTGTGCTACGGTGCAAGGAGGGACCCAGAGGGGCGTAACTAAGTATCAACCCGGACCGACCCTGGTCGTACGACGGCTAACGACTCCGTCACCAGGGAGGGACTGAGCCGAGGGACCAGGTGCTACTCTGGGGACGACCTTGTAAGGGAGCAGGTGACTCCCACGGTACAGATGGCAGGGACTGACCGGAATAGCAGGTAGGCACAGCAGGCAGGCTGGCGAGCGGAAGCCTCCAGGTAGGCTATCAGGTAGACACGGCAAGCGATGGCAGGAGTCTCTAGGTGGACTGCAGGTGGTCACGGCAAGTGACGGCAGGAGTCTCTAGGTGGTCTGCAGGTGGTCACGGCAAGTGACGGCAGGAGTCTCTAGGTGGTCACGGCAAGTGATGGCAGGAGTCTCTAGGTGGACTGCAGGTGGTCACGGCAAGTGATGGCAGGTAACAGGCAGGTCACAGGCAAGTGCTCCCAGGTGAGCGGGCTGGCAGGCACGGCAGGTAACAGGCTGGTAACAGGTGAGCGCTCCCAGGTGAGCGGGCTGACAGACACGGCAGGTAACAGGCGGGTGCTCCCAGGTGAGCAGGCTGACAGACAAGGCAGGTAACAGGCAGGTAACAAGTGAGCACTCCCAGGTGAGCGGGCAGACAGACACGGCAGGTAACAGGCAGGCGCTCCAGGTGAGCGGGCTGGCAGATTCGGCAGGTAAAGGGCAGATAACAGGCAGGCAGGACGAGGAGTCAGGCTAGCAGCGGAACCTGAGGGCTGAGGCAGAGATAAGTAACTGTGCAACAACTTTGCTCGGGCACCTCCATTTTGCGCGCGCCGACAGCAGGAAGAGAAGGAGAGCGGGGAGCGCGGGGAGAGAGTAAGTGAGAGGGGCAGCGTCTCTGCCTGGCAGGAGGCAGAGACGCCGATGCTACATAATGCCTATGCACAAGTGTATAGGCTGACAAACATTTACCCCTGGGGGGTATACATGAACGTACTGTATAAAAAAAAATTTTTACGGGCATCATAAACACCCTTTAAAAAAATTATGTGGGTGTTGCATCACAGACCACGGTCACCCTGGTGATATGGTGGTGGAGGATGAGGAAAAGGAGGAGGACAAGAGCAAATAGCCAAATTCAGGAAGCGTATACTCATGTGTGGGTGTGAAAAGGTGCATGGAAATATACCGCCCAAGAAAACACACTGGATTTGAGTTTATGTTACACTGCTCTCATTAGGTGGTGTTGAGAAGTCTGGCCCAATCCAGCCCTTGTTAATTTTTATAAGAGTCAGCCTGTCAGCATTTTCAGTTGACAGGCGGATGCGCTTATCAGTTATAATTCCACCAGCGGCAATAAAAACCCGCTCTGATAAAACGCTGGCGGCAGGGCAGGTCAGGACTTCCAAGGCATAGAGAGCCAGTTCATTCCACGTATCCAGCTTAGATGCCCAATAATTATAAGGCACAGAGGAATCACGGAGGATGTTGGTACGGTCGGCAAGGTACTCCCTCAGCATCTTCCAAAACTTTGCACTCCTTGTGAGAGCACCTCGCGCCTCAGGGCCTGTGCGGGCACACAGGCGGCGTACTTTAACAAGCAGATCCGGCAGCTCCGGGTAGGATTTGAGAAACTGCTGAACCACAAGGTAAAGCACATGGGCCAGGCATGGTACATGTGTGAGTTTGCCTCACCTCAGAGCCGCCACCAGGTTCCGGCCATTGTCACACACGACCATGCCTGGCTGTAGGTTCAGCGGTGTGAGCCACAGATCTGCCTGCTCTTTCAGAGCTGTCCACAACTCTTCAGCATTGTGCGGTTTGTCACCTAAGCATATTAGCTTCAGCACAGCCTGTTGCCGCTGGGCCGAGGCAGTGCTGCAGTGCTTCCAGCTTATGACTGATGTGGTCATTTCAGAGATGGGGGCTGAAGAGGCTGAGGAGGATGAGGTGCAGGAGCTATAGACGGTGGGGGCAAGCCTGATTTACCTAGGGACCGCAAGCCTTGGAGTCAGGAGGACGTGTTCCGTCCCAAGGTCCAACTGGGTCCCAGCTTCCACTATGTTAACCCAGTGTGCCGTCAGCGAGGGGTACCGTCCCTGCCCACAAGCACTTGTCCACGTGTCCGTGGTTAGGTGGACTTACCCGGTAACTGCATTGTTGAGGGCACGGCTAATGTTTTGGGACACGTGCTTGCGTAATGCGGGGACGGCACACCGGGAGTACCGAGGGACGGCCGCCGCCATCAGGTTGCGGAATGCTTCAGTCTCCACGAGCCTAAAAGGCAACATTTCGAGTGCAAGCAGTCGTGAAATGTGAGAATTTAGTAGTGTGGCCTGTGGGGCGTTGGCTGCATATTTGCGCTTGCGTTCTAAGGACTGGGGTATGGACAACTGAACACTGCTCTGGGACAAGGACATGGACGTGCTTCCTGATGCTGCTACTTGAGAGTGTGCAATGACAGGTGCAGGGCAGGAGGCATCTTCGCATGCACTATGGACAGGCGATTGGCTTGCCTGCACAACAGCGGAAGAAGCAATGGTGCCACCTGCAGACACTGTTCCTGGACCCTGGGGTTTGAACCACAAAGTCGGGTGCTTTGCTGCCATGTGCCTGATCATGCTGGTGGTGGTCAGGCTGGTCGTTTTGCCACCCCTGCTGATGTTGGCCTGGGAGGTGATGCAAATGGCCTTTTTGGGGTTATCGGCAGAGTCTTTAAAAGACAAACAGACTTGGGAACACCTAACAGTTGTACTGGCAACTTCCTTCGTGTTGGTGTTACGGGGAACGGTTGCCTGCCTTCTGTCTGCGGCCACCACACTGCTTCTTCCTGCCTGTTGGGGTGCTCTGCCTCCCTCCCCCTGTGTGCTGCTGTCCTCGCTCTGCATGTCCTCCTGCCAGGTTGGGTCAGCTACTATATCATCCACCACCTCGTCTTCCACTTCAGCACCCTGGTCCTCCTCCTGACTTTCTGGCAATTGTGTCTCACCATCGTCCACCTCTTGTGACACTTTCCCACCGTCGCCTTCGTGCGGCCGTGGCTGTTCAAATAATTGGGCATCGCTACACGCGATCTCCTCTTGCTCCACTTCAAGTGGACCGGGCGAGAGGCCCGAATCTATAAATGGAAAAGTGAACAGCTCTTCAGAGTGTCCAAGTGTGGGAACAGTTGTCTCTGGGTACTCAGCATGGTGGGAGGAAGGAGGATCAGGGTGAGGAATATGCGGTCCAGACTCATGGCTACTGAGACTTGACCGTGTGGAAGACAGGGTGGTGGTAGTGGTGGTGGTGGCTAAGTGACTGGAAGCATTATCTGCTATCCAACCAACAACCTTTTGACACTGCTCTGGGTTCAATAGTGGTGTGCTGCGGTCCCCTAGAAATTGGGACAGGAAGGTCAGGCGAGAAGATGTGGGTGTTTGTTGTGGCACAATTTCAGCTTGCCCACGTCCTTGTCCTCGGCCTCTGCATGCACCATTACCATCACGTCCAGTTACCCTGTATTCCAGTGTGAACCCACATGGTTAGTATCATACTTTCTGATTGATTCATGTAGCCTCTCTGTTAGATTCTTATCTGATAGATATGCACTTATTTCTGGGAGGGTATATTCTTCCCTGAGGTTAGAATTCACTATTACAGTGACATTTCTATTCATTATTTAGAGGGCTCATCATAGTAATCTGTTAGCATTGAATCTTATATTATACTATACCTACGTCATACAGATCATCTAGAGGGCTTATTATAGCAGTTTGTTTATACTACCAGGATCATTGGATCTCACATTATATTTGTGCCATATATTCTCTGATGTATATATCTGTATGCACATTATATTGGATTCACATATTAGAACTCTCCAGAGGGTTATTTTTGTCCATGCGTTTTTTCTTGTCTTATATGTTTTTTAACTGTATTTTTTAACTAAGTGGTGTTGTATGTCTTTTCTATAATAACATTTCTACAATGTTTTCAACACACTGCCTCTATATTTGATTATTTACTATGCTTGGTGCCTGCTCTACCCTTTGCTTCTTTTCTCTCAGTTCCCCATCCCTTGCCACGTGCCTTGCACGCTCACTACAAATGACTGAGTTTGGAGCAAACTTATATGTGATCTGTGTAACGGAGAAAACAGAGCTTTTAATACCTGGCCTGTAGGTAAGTAGTTTGAACAGCAAACTGCTGTGAATTGCTTCACTGACACACTAAAGGAAATTCTTAATGGAGGCCAGAAATGGCAGTATTTTCTGACAAAGTATATGTGATCCGTGTGACGGAGAAAACACAGTTTTAAATAGCTGGATTTCTAGCGCTGTAATATGGAAAGGACCTGGCTGTATTCTGCAGTGCCAACAAGCAAATGGCGCAGAAAAACCGTGTTCTCTGGATTGCTTTTTAAGCAAATTATGAGGATTAAGATCCAAAGAAAAGTATTCCCGGCCCCTGAGACCTGGTGCTTTGTATAGCAATATCTAACAGCAGCAGAAGGCAGAATTGGAATGGAGCCTCTTGTGCTGTATGCACTGCAGTCTGCTATATACATTGCCTGCCTATACACCCTGCCTGCCTGATATCTCTGCAGATGGATTAGTCCTCAGAAGGACTGTTTGTTAAGATGGATATGTGTAATGTACGGCTTTTCTCCCTACACTACCTAATACACAAGCAAATCTCTCCCTGACGCAGCAGCACCTCTCCCTACACTGTCTGATTCCGGAGTGACTGTGATGAGCATGGCTTCGCCAGGTCTGATATGGATCCGATGACGCTATGCGGCCAGCCAATCACTGTAATGCCCACAACCAACATGGCTACGGCATTACAGTGAGTGGCAAGCAATCTCTGCATGTTCATTGGCTCTGTAAAGAGCGCCAAACATGCAGAGAGGAGACCCGAGCTCCCGCCGAGCAACCCCTAAAATACTTGGCGAGCGCCGAGCATCTCGAGCAGTGCCGCCGAGCAACCCCTAAAATACTTGGCGAGCGCCGAGCATCTCGAGCAGTGAGATGCTCGGGCAAGTACCGAGCAGTGGCGCGCACTCTCGCTCATCATTACTTATAAGGTATAGCAGTGATCTTATGCCTGCAGTCAGAATGTAGAAAGCGAAAGTCCCATAGTGGGACAAAGTAAAAAAGTGAAAAAAAAGTTGTACAAATATTTTTTTAAAAAATCATAAAATAATTTTAAAAATTATATATAAATATATATATATATATGTATATACTGTGGCAAGATGACTCGCTCGGCCTGTTTGCACGTTAATGAAGTAGACACAGGAATCTGGGTTTTCTCTGCAGGCTTTATTAAACGATGTAAAGCCCTGCACTCCAGCAAAAATAAACACAACATTACTGGCAAAACAAAAAAACAAAAGAATAAACGATAGAAGAGTCCATATGAGGATGGGATTCACCCAC
The DNA here is from genome assembly GCF_046119375.1 of Phyllobates terribilis. Classification (NCBI taxonomy): domain Eukaryota; kingdom Metazoa; phylum Chordata; class Amphibia; order Anura; family Dendrobatidae; genus Phyllobates; species Phyllobates terribilis. The sequence continues at coordinate 613,744,188 of NW_027362762.1, forward strand.
ACAGGTTATGTCCAGCATTCAGCTCCCTCCTGAGCTATGGCTGTCCAGTCTGGAGACCTTGCCTCTCCAAACCACAACAGAGAAAAAAAAACAGGACTGAACATTTAAACATTGCTCAGCCACACCCTGAGGTGGAGGTAGAGGGAATTCCCTCCCATCTCCACAAAACCACTCCCTTTAAAAGTTAACCCCTTCAGCATATAACATGCTGGCAGAAAGTTTATTCGTTTCAGTTCACAAAGGCTAGCAACCTGCGTGACACATACCTCCCCCATATATCATACCAGTGACTCTGTCACTATACATATATATATATATATAAACAAAAACAATAAAAGTACACATATTTGGTATCGCCACGTCCGGAACGACCTGACACATAAAACTGTCCCACTAGTTAACCCCTTTAGTGAACACGGTAAAAAATAAAAATAAAAAACAAAGCAAAAAACTATGCTTTATCATCATACCACCGAACAAAAAGTGGAATAAAACGCGATCAAAAAGACCAATAGAAATAGAAATGGGAGCACTGAAAACATCATCTTATCCTGCATAAAAACAGCTCCATCAGCTGAAAAATAAAAAAGTTATAGCTCTCAGAATAAAGCAAAATAAATATTTTTTCTATAAAATATTTTTTGAGTAAAAAGCGCCAAAACATAAAAAAGTATATAAATATAGTATTGTTGTAAATGGACTAACCCGAAGAATAAATCTGCCTCATCAATTTCACCACACGCAGAACGGCATAAAAAAAACCCCAAAAAAACAAATTCCTGATTTGTTGGTTTTTGTTTATTCTTTCCTCCCAAAAATCGGAATAGAAAGCGATAAAAAAAGTCACATGCCCAAAAATGGTACCAATAAAAACGTCAACTTGTCCTGCAAAAAAGAAGCCATTGCATGACTCCGTTGGCCAAAATATGGAAAAATTATAGCTCTGAAAACATGGCGATGCAAAAACTAGTTTTTGCAACAAAAAACAAGTTTTTTAATGCATGACAGCAGCCAAACATAAAAACCCGATATAAATCTGGTATCGCTGTAATCACACCGACCTGAAGAATAAAGTCGTCTAATCATTTAAACCGCATGAGGAACAGCGAAAAAAATAATAAAACCAATTCTTTACCGGCTGGTGATTTTTTCATTCTGCCTCCCAAAGATCGCAGTATGGCTTGACTCAAACCTATCCAGCGCTCTGCGCTGAGCGCTTAAACAGGGGTTTCCGTGAAAATCTCTGAATTACGTGATTCAGATGGAATCCCGATGGAAGATTTCCCTGTGATGAGGCAGATGGAGGCACTGTGGACGCCGTCTGGCCTGTGATCCCACGGTGTCCGTCTGTTTAGTAGGCGTGCATAAAATTGCCGTCGGCCACAGTTCTGTGAACCTCTGGAGAAAAGGACACCGCTAAACAGAGGCAGATGGAGTCCATAGTAATTCTGCTGCCTCATTATAGCAGAAGTACGAGTTGGGCATAATGTACTGGTCACTACAACGGCAGTTCGCAATTTTCACTCAGCAGCATCCACTGCTGTTTGTTTCTGTAAAACACTCATGGAGTCAAAAGTTTTTTTCAAAAAAATAAAAATTATTGTAAAACAAAATCCTCACTACACCTGTAGATAAATTCCCAGAGGGTTATAATTTTCAAAATGGGGTCACTTGAGGAGGGATTCAGCTCTTCTAGAACTTAGGGGCTCTGTATATGGAGTCTGAATGCTATTCTAGGAAAATCTGCGCTCCAGGAGGCAGATAGAGCTCCGTCCCTCCAGAGTCTCGCCGTGTGGCTAAGCAGTTACTGTACAGCCACATATCGGTTATTTCACATTCAGGAAAAATTGTGTGACACATTTTGGTGCCTTTTTTACCCATTTTCCAGTGTGAAAATTTAAAATCTTGGGCTAAAACAAAATTTTGGTGGTAAAAATGTAATTATTCTTTCTTCATTTTCTTCATCAGATTTTAAGAGACTCAGAAAGAGAATAGGAGGGATCCAATGGCTGGATGTCCTTAAGGACAAAAATGTCCAGGAAGGATGGGAAATTTTTAAAAATGAGATTCTCAAAGCACAATCGTTAACAATCCCGAAAAGTAGGAAGAATGGGAAGCATTTAAGGAAACCAGGATGGATGAACACAGAACTTAAACACATGCTAAAAAGAAAGAAAGAAATGTTTATTAAATGGAAAGAGGGAGGCATATCTAAAGAAGATTATAATGCAGTCTGCAGATCCTGTAGGGCACGTATCAGGTTAGCTAAAGCTGACAATGAATTAAGGCTTGCAAGAGATGTCAAAAGCAATAAAAAAGGATTTTGGGGGTATGTCAAAAGTAAAAGAAAAGTCAAAGATGCTATAGGATTTTTACAGGATGAAAATGGAGAAATGGTAAGAGAGGATGTTGAGAAGGCCGAACTTTTTAATTCCTATTTTGCATCTGTTTTCTCTCAGAAAGAAAATGTAACATCAACTGATCTTCACTGTCCTTTTAAAGGAATAGAGGAATCCAAGTTATCTGTAAACAGAAAGATTGTGAGGGAATATTTAGCTAACATAAATGAGTTCAAGTCTCCAGGTCCAGATGAATTACACCCCAGAGTACTGAAGGAGATCGTAGAAGAAATTTTAGAACCACTCTCCATAATCTTTGAAAATTCTTGGAGAACAGGAGAAGTCCCAGAAGACTGGAGAAGAGCAAATGTTGTTCCTATCTTCAAAAAGGGGAAGAAGGTGGACCCAGGGAACTATAGGCCGGTGAGTCTGACTTCTATACCAGGAAAGATCTTTGAACAAATTATTAAACAACATGTATGTAAGTACATGGATAAGAATGAAGTGATTAACCAGAGTCAGCATGGGTTTGTAACTAACAAGTCATGTCAGACTAACTTAATTTCCTTCTATGACAGAATCACTGACTGGGTGGATCAGGGAAATGCTGTAGATATAGTATATCTTGACTTCAGCAAAGCATTTGACAAAGTATCTCACACCATCCTTATTGAAAAAATGACCAAGTATGCAATGGACCAGGCAACTGTTAGGTGGATTCATAACTGGCTTAGTGATCGGACTCAAAGGGTGGTTGTAAATGGCTTCACATCCAGCTGGATGAATGTCTCAAGTGGGGTACCACAGGGCTCCATCCTGGGACCTGTATTGTTCAACATCTTTATCAATGATTTAGATGAAGGAATTGAGGGTAAACTGATTAAATTTGCTGATGACACAAAGCTAGGAGGGATAGCTAATACTAGAGAAGAGAGAGAGAGGATTCAAAAAGACCTAAATAAACTGGAGCAGTGGGCAGCAACCAACAGAATGGTTTTTAACAGGGAAAAATGCAAAGTACTACATCTGGGCAATAAAAATGAAAAAAGCATATACAGAATGGGAGGAATAGAGCTAAGCAACAGTACATGTGAAAAAGACTTAGGTATACTAATAGATCATAGCTGAACATGAGTCAACAGTGTGATGCAGCAGCAAAAAAGGCAAATACAATTCTGGGATGTATTAACAGAAGCATACAGTCTAGATCACGTGAAGTCATTATCGGTCTTTACTCCTCTTTGGTCAGACCTCATCTGGAATACTGTGTACAGTTTTGGGCACCACATTTTAAAAAAGACATAGACAAACTGGAGCAAGTTCAGAGAAGAGCGACCAGAATGGTGACTGGTCTGCAAACCATGTCCTATGAGAAACGGTTGCAGGATTTGGGAATGTTTAGCTTGCAAAAAAGAAGACTGAGAGGAGACTTAATAGCTGTCTACAAATATGTCAAGGGCTGTCACATTGTAGAAGGATCATCTTTATTCTCATTTGCACAAGGAAAGACTAGAAGCAATGGGATGAAACTAAATGGGAGGAGACACAGATTAGATATTAGAAAAAACTTTTTGACAGTTAGGGTGATTAATGAGTGGAACAGGCTGCCACGAGAAGTGGTGAGTTCCCCTTCAATGGACGTCTTCAAACAGAGGCTGGACAGACATCTGTCTGAGATGATCTAGTGAATCCTGCTTTGAGCAGGGGGTTGGACCAGATGACCCAGGAGGTCCCTTCCAACTCTACCATTCTATGATTCTATGATTCTATGATTCATCACCCAATGGTGCAAAATTCTGTGAGGCACATGTGGTGTCAACATGCTCACTGCAATGCTAGATGAATTCATTGAGATATGTAGTTTCTAAAATAGGGCCTCTTATGGGGAGTTCTGTTGTTCTGGCACCTTAGGGGCTCTGTTAATGTGACATGGCATTGTCAAACCAGCCCAGCAAAATATGAACTCCCATATGGCGCTTCTTCCCTTCTGGGCTTTGCACTGTGTCTCAAAAGTAGTTTTTGACCACATTTGGGGTATCGGCGTACTCAGGAGAAATTGCACAACAAATTTTGGAGTCTATTTTCTCCTGCTATATTTGTGGAAATGAAAATATTTGGGGCTAAAACAACCTTTTTATGGGAAAAATTAATTGTTTTCATTTTTACAGATCCACTTTGTAAAATTCGGTGAAGTACCTGTGGGCTCAGGGTGCTCACCACACATCTAAATAAATTCCTTGAGGGGTCTAGTTTCCAAGACGGGGTCACTTGTGGGGGTTTTACACTGTTTAGGCACATCAAGGGCTCTCCAGATGCGATATAACACCTGCAGACCATTCCATCAAAGTCTGCGTCCCAAAATGTCACGCCTTCCTTTTCGAGCTCTGCCATGCGCCCAAATAATAGTTTCCCCCCACATATTGGGTATCTGCGTGCTCAGGAGAAATTGCACGACAAATTTTGTGGTCAATTTTCTCTTGTTAACCCCTTAAAAATAAAAAAATTGCGGCTAAAACATTTTTTTCGGGAAAAAGGGGATTTTTTTCATTTTCATAGCTAGACGTTATAAACTTATGTGAAGCACTTGGAGGTTCAAAGTGCTCACCACACATCTAGATAAGTTCACTGAAGGGTCTAGTTTCCAAAATGGTGTCACTTGTGGGAGGTTTCCACTGTTTAGGCACATCAGGGTCTCCCCAAACGCAACATGGCATCCAAAAATTATTCAAACAAATTTTACATTCAAAAAGGTAAATGGCGCTCCTTCCCTTCCGAGCCATGCCATGTGCCCAAACAGTGTTTTTTCCCCACATACAGGATATCTGCGTGCTCAGGAAAAATTGCACAACAAATTGTGGGGTCCATTTTTTCCTGTTACCTTTTGCAAAAATAAAAAAAAATTGTGTCTAAAGTTACATTTTTGTGAAAAAAAGTTAAATGTTCATTGTTTCCTTCCACATTCCAAAAATTCCTGTGAAGTACCTCAATGTGGTTTTGAGCACCTTGAGGGGTGCAGTTTTTAGAATGGTGTCACTTTTGGGTATTTTCTGTCATAAAGACCCCTCAAAGTCACTTCAAATGTGATGTGGTCCCTAAAAAAATGGTTTTGTAATTTTTGTTGGAAAAATGAGAAATCGCTGGTCTAATTTTAACCCTTATAACTTCATAACAAAAAAATTTGGTTCCAATATTCTGCTGATGTAAAGTAGATATGTGGGAAATGTTATTTATTAACTATTTTGTGTGACATATCTCTCTAATTTAAGGACCTGAAAATTCAATGTTTGAAAATTGCAAAATTTAAAAAATTATCGCCAAATTTCTGTTTTTTTTTTCACAAATAAACGCAAGTGATATCAAATTAATTTTACCACTATAAAGTACAATATGTCATGAAAAAACATTCTCATCATCAGCGGTCAGAGGATTACAAAGGGGGACATCTCCGGACAGGTGAGTATATGGATTTTATTATTTTATTCTTATTTTTATACAGGGCCACTCTGGGAGCAGACTACTACTACCCTCATCATGGTCCCTGCTGGTGCTGACCAGCACCCGGCGCTTGGGAACAGCGCTAACTGTAGCACTGATTCCCAGGCACTGGTCCATGTCACACTGATGACACACGGATGTTATTCGTATGAGACACTTTTGGGGACTGTACATCCGCAAAAAAATGGACATGTCAGCGTGTGGAGCAGAGGGACACAAGGTCCGTGGAAACACACTCATATCTGCGCAGACCCATAGATTTGAATGGGTCTGCGTGTGTCAGTGTCTCCAGTAAGTGTGGAAACTGTCACCACTCGTACTGGAAACATGTACGTGTGAAAAAGTCCTTAGTTGGTGACTCATGGACTTACAGGGGTGAACCTAGTTTGTGAGCAGCATCACTAACAGACATCTTAAGTTCTTTTTTTGTTTTTGTTTTTTGTGGTAAAAAAAAACACTTGTGAACTACGCCACAGACTATAAAGTGGGTATGTGTTCATATTAAAACACAGATAGATGATGAACGAGAAAATTGGACACATGAAGGGGACCTTAAGGAGAAGAATGCAGGTACCACCTTCGCATGCTACTTTCTTGGTATTCAAGTCACAAGTGAACAATTTCTAATAACATTGGGAAGAGAAATTAGCTAACTATTATGCACAATATTGACCAACAAGAGAAAGTGTGTAGGATTCAAGTATCCAATAAAAGCTACATGTATTTTTTACATGTTAAAAAGACATAGAATGCTAAAATACATATACATCGTAAAGATGGCAGGTGAGCCAATAATGTATCACATACAAAGGGACTTGTGAAACGTGAGTTGGGTGTTTGGTGGGTGAGACACATTTTGCCATAACAGCACTTGTGGAATCAATCCCCATATCAGGAAGTTTATTTTCAGCATTTTTCCTGAATACCATACTCTCTACTCTTTTCTCTCCTTCATTCTATTTTGGACAATATCTCTGTTGCTGGCTCACCTGCTATTTTTACTATGTGTATGTGTGTTTTGCCATTTTATATTTCATTTTAACTTATAAAAAATGCAAACAGCTTTAATTTGATACATTTAACATGTACATGTTATTATTACTTAAATCTAAATGCTCACATATATAAATAAAGTGTGCACGATTCATCATATTTGCCTTGGGTCACTCACCACCCTTCAGTTTATATTATGCACAACAGTTGCACAGGAAATGCTAAAAGAATGTTGTACTGAATACTATGTGGCTCATATGATAAGGATGTCTTGAATTGCACCCTGGTCACTAACTATATAGCATAATATGACCATGATATATTCAAAAAATGATTTCCATTACACTACTTGGACAACCCCAAATACAATGTCCCCCAGTGAAAAATTAAAAATAACCGATATTCACCACCTGCACTGGCACCATTCCAGCGATGTTGGCGCAGGGTCTCTCAGGGCTCGTGTGACATTACAGCCAATCAGTGGTCGCTATTGGGCTTCTTCGCGCATGCTGCCTTTGGATGGACCTTGGATGTACGGTGTGAGCACTGCAACCCATTAGTGACTGCCACTGATTGTTATGCCACGTGAGTTCCGCAGCCAATGTCATTGCTAGAATGGCGTTGGTGCGGGGCATGCCTATTATTTTTATTCTACAGTTGGGAATATAGCATTTAAGAAAAAGCTTGTCCAAGCAGTGGACAACCCCTTTAAATAAATGATGACTACACATATCAGATGTACAGACAAACATATTTAACCATTACTTTGTATGAAGGAAATTCATTTAAATCATCATCTACTAATAGGTAAATTTGTCTAAAAAACACATTGCGCCAAGTTCTCTTCTATATCAAAGTGATTGAAGCGTAAACTTCTTACAATGTCAGACAAATACTATTCTGCATTGCACAGCCATTTACACTCACTTTTTTTGCGTTAAGCAAGCACTGACATACAGACACAAATCAACAAAAGTAGGTTAGAAGACGTAAATGAACGATTGATTACCGTCTTTCATCTGTTTGCTCTGTGACAGGCTTTTTGGTTCTAGATTTAAAGAGCGCCTCCACCCCCTTCCTGCTCCAACCCTTCCTGTGACTCAGAAGACATCACAGCAGGCTGCTGGAATGTAAGTGATGTGGGGGCTGAGTGTGTAAAGCATTCCTTGCAAACTCTTTGACCCCTTCCCCTCACCCAGGCTTCTACCCTTTCAGCACACTTTCACACTTAATACACAATGTCTTCAGTCTACTGTTGTTTTGCAATACCAGACATAGTATATTGCATAAAAATACTGAATTATTGATTTTAACAAATTAAGACATAAAGTAAAGTCTTGTTCCAATCAAGTGACATAACTATAAGATAATGTACTAGTCAACACCAAAGAGAGAAATGTAACCTGTCAAACCATTTTAGCATTTTCGGCTACATGCAGTCATCTATTGAAAACCACATAGTCTGTGTTATGACACTGGTCACTATGTCATGTTGTCAGAAGTGAACCTAGGTTTTCCTGCACCCTGGGTAAAAATACAGTTTGGCGCTTGCTCCTATACACAGATTCAGCGGTTTGAGTAGTCATCATGCAATGGCTCATATTCGATTGTCATACTTAGTCTCGTGCTGACTAGGTTCTCTTCTTTATTCTCCCAATGTTCAGTGAAACACTACAGCCCCTACTCCATTGAGAGAAGCAGGAAGAGAGACTAGTCAGCACACGATCATAGATACGAAAATCGTATAAGAGTGGTCACGTGATGGCTTTGTTTTCCGATTCCAGCGGTCGAGTCCTGACAGTGAGTATATTACTGGATTTGCCTTACTACAGTAATTAAAGAAGCATTCCCATTAAGGTTTTTTTTTTTTTTTTTAAAAAGAGAACCTGACAGATGATGTATACTGACGGATGCAGGGACAACATGTATCAGGAACTGGCTGTATAAATTCAGCCAGGTATGCTTAATTCTGAAATGCTCAGGCGTTTCAGAGAAAAACATAATTTGAGGCCTCGCACACATCTGCATATAAATCAGACAAGTGCTAAAAAATCAGATTGCACTTGTACCAATGTGATTCAAAGAGGTAGTGCTGGTCTGCAATTTTTTTTTTCTCAGGTGGAATTTGGATGAGAAAAAAATTGCAGCATGCTTCGGACGAGACTCTCCAATGCAAGCCTATGGAGGCGATAAAAAAAAAAAACTACAAAAAGATTTATAGAACGGCGCCATTTAATTACTCACATTGGGTGCCAAGCCCCAACACAAACGTTCAATTTGACCCATAGTATAGATCAAAAAACGAAGGCAGCACTCCAACAACAAGATTTTTTGAAAAATATGAACTTTATTTAGCCCAAATGGCAATGTTTCAGTTCATGGAACCTTTCTCAAGAAACAGTGGGTACGGAAAGTATTCAGACCCCTTTACATTTTTCACTCTTTGTTTCATTGCAGCCATTTGGTAAATTCTAAAAAGTTATTTTTTTTTCTTGACTAAAACAAAACAAAAATGTAGAAATTTTTGCAAATTTATTAAAAAAGAAAAACTGAAATATCACATGGTCATAAGTATTCAGACCCTTTGCTCAGTATTGAGTAGAAGCACCCTTTTGAGCCAGTACAGCCATGAGTCTTCTTGGGAATGATGCAACAAGTTTTTCCACACCTGGATTTGGGGATCCTCTGCCATTCTCCCTTGCAGATCCTCTCCAGTTCTGTCAGGTTGGATGGTGAACGTTAGTGGACAGCCATTTTCAGGTCTCTCCAGAGATGCTCAATTGGGTTTAGGTCAGGGCTCTGGCTGGACCAGTCAAGAATGGTCACAGAGTTGTTCTGAAGCCACTCCTTTGTTATTTTAGCTGTGTGCTTAGGCCAATGTCTTGTTGGAAGGTGAACCTTCAGCCAAGTCTGAGGTCCAGAGCAGTCTGGAAGAGGTTTTCATCCAGTATATCTCTGTACTTGGCCGCATTCATGTTTCCTTCAATTACAACCAGTCGTCCTGTCCTTGCAGCTGAAAAACACCCCCATAGCATGATGCTGCCACCAGCATGTTTCACTGTTGGTATTGTATTGGGCAGGTGATGAGCAGTGCCTGGTTTTCTCCACACATACCGCTTAGAATTATCACCAAAAAGTTCTGTCTTCATCTCATCAGACCAGAGAATCTTATTTCTCAAAGTCTGGGAGTCCTTCATATATTTTTGAGCAAACTCTATGAGGGCTTTCATATGTCTTGCACTGAGGAGAGTCTTCCATCGGGCCACTCTTCCATAAAGGCCCAACTGGTGGAGGGCTGCAGTGATAGTTGACTTTGTGGAACTATCTCCCATCTCCCTACTGCATCTCTGGAGCTCAGCCACAGTGATCTTGGTGTTCTTCTTTACCTTTCTCTCACCAAGGCTCTACTCCCATGATTGCTCAGTTTGGCAGGACGGCCAGGTCTAGGAAGACTTCTGGTCATCCCAAACGTCTTCCATTTAAGGATTATGGAGGCCACTGTACTCTTAGGAACCTTCAGTAATGCAGAAATTCTTTTATAATCTTGGCCAGATATATGCCTTGCCAAAATTCTGTCTCTGAGATCCTTGGGCAGTTCCTTTGAGCTCATGATTCTCATTTGGTCTGACATGCACTGTGAGCTGTGAGGTCTTATATAGCCAGGTATGTGCCTTTCCAAATCAAGTCCTATCAGTTTAATTAAACACAGCTGGACTCCAATGAAGGAGTAGAACCATCTCAAGGAGGATCACAAGGAAATGGACAGCATGTGACTTAAATATGAGTGTCTGAGCAAACGGTCTGAATACTTATGACCATGTGATATTTCAGTTTTTCTTTTTTAATAAAGTAACAAACAAGAAAACAGTCCATACAGTGCTGCGGGTTCGCCCCACTGGAGGTCTCCACACCTCCAGCCACAGACACAGAATGAGACACTCGGTCTCCATTTTATACACAGGGCCTGATGTGGGGATATGTGAACAGCCAATCCCTCCCAACTCTTATGACTGCTCGTAAAAGCTGGCTCTGATACTCCCTGTTAACCCTCTCAGCACTATGTGTGCTGGAGCATACTTCCCGGGTTTACATCACCGAAGCTACCAACCGTCCGGCGGCCATATTACATACCCCCCCTCTGCCTGAAGCCGAGGGGCTTGGCACCTTCCGCTACCAAACAGTGGACACTCGAAAATGCATCATCATTGCTATGCCGTTTCCCGGGTCTATTCTCTACATGGAAGCTAAAATCCTGAAGGGCTAGGAACCACCTGGTCACTCGAGCATTGTTCCCCTTCTTCTCGCTCATCCACCTTAGTGGGGCATGGTCTGATTCCAGCCTGAACTTACTGCCTAAGAGGTAGTACCTTAGAGTGTCCAACGCCCTCTTGATGGCCAAACATTCCTTCTCCACGATGTCCGACATCTGACGCGTCCATCTGGACCACAAACTCCTTTGAGAAATCCGACGCTACCAGCTCTGGCTGTTTACACAGAGCCTGTCTCAGTTCCTGGGAAAGCCGTCTCAGCTTCTGGAGACCACTTAGCCATAGCCGACTTTTCCCCTTTCAGGAGGTCTGTCAAAGGGGCGGCTACCATGGCTAAGTTGGGGATTAACTGTCAGTAGTAGCCCATGATGCCCAGGAACGCTTTGATTTGTTTTTTTGCCTACCATAGCCCAAATATTTGGTTTCCTCAATGCCCATGGCACATTTCTTCGGGTTGATGGAAAACCCTGCCTTCCGCAGAGCATCGAATATTGCCTGGACTTTGCTCAGATGGCTTCCCAAATCCTTGCTGTAGATCATCCAGGTAGGCTGCTGCATACTTCTTGTGGGGAGCTAGGATCCGGTCCATGGCTCTCTGGCTCCCTGCAACCTAAACGGCATCTTGGTGTACTGGAAACACCCATCTGGAGTTGAAAAGGCCGTCTTCTCCTTGGCATCTTAGGCCAACCTTTTCAACCACTTCATAGGGGCCCTGCCACTTAACCAGGAATTTGCTCTCCACTGTAGGTACCAGCACCAGTACCCGATCTCCTGGGTTGAAGTGTCTCACCCTCGCCGACCTTTTCTACACCCTTACTGTGCCTCTTGTGCTTTGAGGAGGTGTTCTTTCACAATGGCCACTACTTTGGCAATCCTCTCTTGCATCTGTGCCACATGTTCAATTACACTCCTGTAGGGTGTAGCCTCAGCCTCCCAGGTCTCCTTTGCTATGTCCAGGAGTCCACGGGGGTGTTGGCCATACAACAGCTCGAAAGGGGAGAATCCAGTAGAGGCCTGTGGGACATCTCTGATGGAGAACAGAAGGTATGGCAGTAGGCAGTCCAGTCCTGGCTGTCTTTATCTATGACCTTATTCAACATGGCCTTCAAGGTTTTATTAACCCGCTCCACCAAGCCATCTGACTGTGGGTGGTAGTGGTAGACTGAGGTCCTGAGTTGTGTGCATGATCCTGCACAACTCCCTCATCACCTTTGACATAAACAGAGTCCCTTGGCCCGTTAGAATCTCTTTAGGCAACCCCGTCCTAGAAAAGATATGGACCAACTCCCGGGCTATACACTTGGAGGAGGAGTTTCATAGTGGCATGGCCTCCGGATACTGCGTAGCATTGTCCAGTACCACCAGGATGTACTGATGTCCTCTGGCGAACTTGACCAGTGGTCCCACTAGATCCATGGCGATGCACTCGAATGGGATCTCAGTGACAGGCAGAGGCACTAAAGGGCTATGAAAGTGAGCCACCGGGGAGGTTAGCTGACAGGTGGGACACGACCTACGATAATTCACAATCTCTCGGTGACACCCGTGCCAGTGAAACCTCTGGAGGATCCTTTCCTGTTTTTTTTTCTACCCCCAGATGACCACCCAAGACATGTGCATTGGCCGTATCAACACCCTGCATATGTACGGCCCTGGCACTAGTAGCTCAATTACCTCCCCTCTGAGCTTGGTGACATAGTAACTCGACATTTACGGCTAAGTGAGGATATCGGTATCGGGTGTCAGCCCCCGGCTCTTGAGCAACACCATTAAGAATAGTTATATTATTAAACGCCCCTTTTAGAGTTAAGTCCCTGAGCTGAGCAGTTCCAAAGTTTCCCCCGGACACCTCCAGTTCAGGGATGTTGGCCTCTGGGGATGCTGCCTCATCCTCATCCTCAACCAGCACACAAAAGGGAAACTAGCATTTCTAGCACCAATTGTAAGGGAGTTGATACTCACTCAGCCTCTTTTGAGGTAGTCACAGGAGTCAGTTTCTTTAAAATGTCCAAGGTGGGTTTATTCGTACTTCATAAACTGCACTCTCCAAGTAAATGAAACATAGCCTTGTCCGACACAAAGTAACAAACAATAAAACAGTCCATACAGTGCTGTGGGTTCACCCACTCACAGTCAGTGAGCTGGACACACTGGAGGTCTCCACTAGAGATGAGCGGTGTTCGACTAGAACTGTTCGCCAATCTCAAATTCGAGCTGTTTTGGGCGGTGTTCGAGTTGTTCGACGAACCCGAATGATTTGCAAAAAATTCGGCTGTTCGAGGTTATGTTCGATAACTGTTCGTGCACCAAAAGCGTGTCCTGCATGTCTGGCGCTATTTAGAGCACCAATCATGCAGGGATTGTCTGCCACTCACTGTAATGCCACAGCCATGGTGGTTGTGGCATTACAGTGATTGCCCAAATCGATGGGAACAGTGCCAACAGTGAAACATGAAAAGCCGGCAATTCAGCAGCGGCATACACCTGTACCCGACAATTTAGAACCGAAAGAATAGAGCTTCACACATAGATTAGATAGATATAAACATGTCAGCCACATATATACGAAGTACAGTGACAGTGTTGCTTACTGTACTTGTCATTTAGCGTAAAGGATTTATCAAAAAAAATAATAGTGTTTTCATGCACCGTCTCTTTAAAAAAGCCGGCCGGCAATTCAGCATCTGTACCCGACAATTTATAACAGAAAGAATAGAGCTTCACACATAGATTAGATAGATAGAAACATGTCAGTCACATATATATGAAGTACAGTGACAGTGTTGATTACTGTACTTGTCATTTAGTGTAAAGGATTTATCAAAAAAAATAATAGTGTTTTCATGCACCGTCTCTTTAAAAAAGCCGGCCGGCAATTCAGCAGCGGTACCCGACAATTTATAACAGACAGAATAGAGCTTCACACATAGATTAGATAGATAGAAACATGTCAGTCACATATATATGAAGTACAGTGATAGTGTTGGTTACTGTACTTGTCATTTAGTATTAAAATAAAGGATTTATTATTAAAAAAATTGGCGTGGGGTTCCCCTTAATTTTAGTCTCTAGCGGAGGTTAAGCAGACGGCTGGGGCAGATGTTTGAAGCCTGGGAAGGGGGTAATACCCACGGAGCTTCCCAAGCTACTAATATCAGCCCCCAGCTGAATACATAGCCTTTACTAGCTATTAAAATGGGGGACCCCCCCAAAAAAAATGACGTGGGGTCCCCCCTAATTTAATAGCTAGCAAAGGCTAGGCAGACAGCTGGGGGCTGATATTAATAGCCCAGGAAGGGAGCCATGAATATTGGCCCCCTCCCAGGCTAGAAACACCAGCCGTCAGCCGCCCCAGAAATGGCGCATTCATAGGATGCGCCAATTCTGGCACTTAGCCTCGCTCTTCCACGCTGCCCTGGTGCGGTGGCAGGGGGTAATAGGGTTGGGGTTGATGTCAGCTTATAATGCCAGCTGACATCAAGCCCAGGTTAGTAATGGAGAGGCGTCTATAAGACACCCCCATTACTAACCCCATAGTCAAAGTTAAAAAAAACACAAACACCCAGAATAAAGTCCTTTAATTGAAATAAAGACACAATCCTTTATTGTTCTAAATTAAACCATACTTACCATCACGCCCATTCCAGCTGAAGCCAACGATCTCCTGCAATAAAAGAAAAATAATAAAGCAACCTCATCCTTACCTTTCCATGGTTCCCACGACAGCTTCAGCTCTGCTACATCGAGATGACAGGCTGGACCGCAGCAGAACGCTGCCATCCAGCCTCTCATCCCGCAGACACTGAGAAGCGCAGGCTTGCTTGCGCTGCTCAGCGTCTCTCTGTGACGACATCCAGATGAGCCGAGTTCATGTCCAATGAACTCGGCTCACCTCATGCACGTCACTGACAGCGTGGGAAAATTCTCACGCTGAAGCGGTGAGTGCAGGAGAATTCTCCCATGCTGTCAGTGACGTGCATAAGGTGAGCTCATGTCCAATGAACTCAGCTCACCTCCTGCACGTCACTGACAGCGTGGGAGAATTCTCCTGCACTCAGCGCTTCAGCGTGAGAATTCTCCCACGCTGAAGCGCTGAGTGCAGGAGAATTTTCCCACGCTGTCAGTGACGTGCATAAGGTGAGCTCATGTCCAATGAACTCAGCTCACCTCCTGCACGTCACTGACAGCGTGGGAGAATTCTCCTGCACTCAGCGCTTCAGTGTGAGAATTCTCCCACGCTGAAGCGCTGAGTGCAGGAGAATTTTCCCACGCTGTCAGTGACGTGCATGAGGTGAGCCGAGTTCATTGGACATTAACTCGGCTCATCTGGATGCCCTCACAGAGAGACACTGTGGAGCGCAAGCAAGCCTGCGCTTCTCAGTGTCTGCGGGATGAGAGGCTGGATGGCAGCGTTCTGCTGCGGTCCAGCCTGTCATCTCGATGTAGCAGAGCTGAAGCTGTCATGGGAACCATGGAAAGGTAAGGATGATGTTGCTTTATTATTTTTCTTTTATTTCAGGAGATCGTTGGCTTCAGCTGGAATGGGCGTGATGGTAAGTATGGTTTAATTTAGAACAATAAAGAATTGTGTGTTTATTTCAATTAAAGGACTTTTTTCTGGGTGTTGTGTTTTTTTTAAATACTTTACTAGAAATTCATGGTGGTCATGTCTAAAATTGGCGTGACCCCATGAATTTCGGGCTTAGGGCCAGCTGATAATGCCAAGCTGGCCCTAACCCCTTTATTACCCAGTGAGCCACCGCATCAGGGCCCTGGATGAGTTGGGTACAGCGCCAGAAGATGGCGCTTCTATGAACGCGCCATTTTCCGGGGTGGCTGCGGACTGCAATTTGCAGCGGGGGTGGACCGGAAAGCTTGGGCCTCCCTGCGCTGCGGATTCCAGCCCCCAGCTGCCTAGTTGTACCTGGCTGGACACAAAAACAGGGCGAAGCCCCACGTCAATTTTCTTTCTGGCGCTGTACCCAACTCATCCAGGGCCCTGGTGCGGTGGCTCACTGGGTAATAAAGGGGTTAGGGCCAGCTTGGTATTATCAGCTGGCCCCAAGCCCAAAATTCATGGGGTCACGCCAGTATTAGACATGACCGCCATGAATTTCTAGTAAAGTATTTAAAAAAAACACAACACCCAGAATAAAGTCCTTTAATTGAAATAAAGACACAATTCTTTATTGTTCTAAATTAAACCATACTTACCATCACACCCATTCCAGCTGAAGCCAACGATCTCCTGCAATAAAAGAAAAATAATAAACCAACCTCATCCTTACCTTTCCATGGTTCCCACGACAGCTTCAGCTCTGCTACATCGAGATGACTGGCTGGACCGCAGCAGAACGCTGCCATCCAGTCTGTCATCCCGCAGACACTGAGAAGCGCAGGCTTGCTTGCGCTCCTCACTGTCTCGCTGTGACGGCATCCAGATGAGCCGAGGTCATGTCCAATGAACTCGGCTCACCTCATGCACGTCACTGACAGCGTGGGAAAATTCTCACGCTGAAGTGCTGAGTGCAGGAGAATTCTCCCACGCTGTCAGTGATGTGCATGAGGTGAGCTCATGTCCAATGAACTCAGCTCACCTGACTCAGTGTTTGTGTTTTTTTTAACTTTGACTATGGGGTTAGTAATGGGGGTGTCTTATAGACGCCTCTCCATTACTAACCTGGGCTTGATGTCAGCTGGCATTATAAGCTGACATCAACCCCAACCCTATTACCCCCTGCCACCGCACCAGGGCAGCGTGGAAGAGCGAGGCTAAGTGCCAGAATTATTCATGGCTCCCTTCCTGGGCTATTAATATCAGCCCCCAGCTGTCTGCCTAGCCTTTGCTAGCTATTAAATTAGGGGGGACCCCACGTCATTTTTTTGGGGGGGTCCCCCATTTTAATAGCTAGTAAAGGCTATGTATTCAACTGGGGGCTGATATTAGTAGCCTGGGAAGCTCCGTGGGTATTACCCCCTTCCCAGGCTTCAAACATCTGCCCCAGCCGTCTGCTTAACCTCCGCTAGAGCCTAAAATTAAGGGGAACCCCACGCCAATTTTTTTAATAATAAATCCTTTATTTTAATACTAAATGACAAGTACAGTAACCAACACTATCACTGTACTTCATATATATGTGACTGACATGTTTCTATCTATCTAATCTATGTGTGATGCTCTATCTTTCTGTTCTAAATTGTCGGGTACCGCTGCTGAATTGCCGGCCGGCTTTTTTAAAGAGACAGTGCATGAAAACACTATTATTTTTTTAAATAAATCCTTTACACTAAATGACAAGTACAGTAAGCAACACTATCACTGTACTTATTATATATGTGACTGACATGTTTCTATCTATCTAATCTATGTGTGAAGCTCTATTCTTTCTGTTATAAATTGTCGGGTACAGATGCTGAATTGCCGGCCGGCTTTTTTAAAGAGACAGTGCATGAAAACACTAATATTTTTTTTAATAAATCCTTTACACTAAATGACAAGTGCAGTAACCAACACTGTCACTGTGCTTCTTATATGTGTGACTGACATGTTTCTATCTATCTAATCTATGTGTGATGCTCTATTCCTTCTTGTCTAAATTGTCGGGTACCGGTGTATGCCGCTGCTGAATTTGCCGGCCGGCTTTTTTAAAGAGAGTGTCTTCTGAGCAGTTTGTCAGCTTTTGGACACCTTTGCAGGTGTTTTCTATGTGTTTCTATGTGTTTTTGTTTGCCTGCCATTGGTTTTAACGGTGTTCGACGGTGTTCTAAGGTGTTCGACGAACAGTTCGACGAACAGTTCCTCGAACATCCCGGTGTTCGACGAACCGAACCGAACCCGAACACTACGGGGGTGGCTCAACACTAGTCTCCACACCTCCAGCCACAGACACTGAATGAGACACTCGGTCTCCTTTTTATATACAGGCCCTGGGGTGGAGATATGTGAGCAGCCAATCCCTCCCAACTCTTTTTACTGCTCATAAAAACAGGCCCTGATACACCCTGTTAACCCTCTCAGCACTATGTGTGCTGGAGCATACTTCCCGGGTTTACATCACCGAAGCTACCAACCTCGGTGACACAACTCCTCTCAAGGACCCGTCCAGTGGCCATCTTACAATATACAGTGGGGGAAATAAGTATTTGATCCCTTGCTGGTTTTGTAAGTTTGCCCACTGATAAAGACATGAACATTCTATCATTTTAAGGATTTTAATTTTAAGAAAATCACATTGTATAAATTAGATACATTTATTTGCATTTTGTAGTGAGAAATAAGTATTTGATCCCTCTGGCAAACAACACTTAATACTTGATGGCAAAACCCTTGTTGGCAAGCACAGCAGTCAGACGTTTATTGTAGTTGATGATGAGATTTGCGTACATGTCAGGAGGAATTTTGGTCCACTCCTCTTTGCAGATCATCTCTAAATCATTAAGATTTTGAGGATGTCTCTTGGAAACTCGGAGCTTCAAACTCCATCCATAAGTTTTCTATGGGATTAAGGTCTGGTGACTGGCTAGGCCACTACATGAACTTACTGTGTTTCTTTTTGAGCCACTCCTTTGTTGCCTTGGCTGTATGTTTTGGGTCATTGTCTTTCTGGAAGACCCAGCCACGACCCATCTTCAATGCTCTTACTGAGGGAAAGAGGTTGTTGGCCAAAATCTCGCGATACATAACCCCCATCCATCTTCCCTTCAGTATGGTGCAGTCATCATGTCCCTTTGCAGAAAAGCAACCCCAAAGTATAATGTTTACCCCACCATGCTTCACGGTAGGAACGATGATCTTAGGGTTGTAGTCATCCTTCTTCTTCCTCCAAACACGGCAAGTTGAGTTAATGCCAAAGAGCTCAATTTTTGTCTCCTCTGACCAAAGCACCTTCTCCCAATAGCGCACAGAATCATCCAGGTGTTCATTGGTAAACTTCAGACAGGCCTGCACATGTACCTCCTTGAGCAGGGGGACCTTGCGGGCACTGCAGGATTTTAAACCTTTAAGGCGTAATGTGTTACCAATGGTATTATTGGTGACTGTGGTCCCAGCTGCCTTGAGATCATTAACAAGTTCCCCCCGTGCAGTTTTAGGCTGATCTCTCACCTTCCTCATGATCAAGGATACCCAATGAGGTGAGATTTTGCATTGTGCCCAAGATCGATGTCGATTGACAGTCATTTTGTATTTCTTCCATTTTCTTACTATTGCTCCAACAGTTGCCTCCTTCTCACCCAGTGTCTTACTTATGTTTTTTTTGCTCATTCCAGCTTTGTGTAGGTCTATGATCTTGTCCCTGACATCCTTAGAATGCTCTTTGGTCTTGCCCATGTTTTAGAGGTTAGAGTCTGACTGATTAATTGAGTCTGTGGACAGGAGTCTTTTATACAGGTGGCTATGTAAGACAGCTGTCTTTAGTGCATGTAACAAGTTGATTAGGAGCGTATAACTGGTCTGTAGGAGCTAGAACTCATAATGGTTTGTAGGGGATCAAATACTTATTTCTCACTGTAAAATGCAAAAAAAAAATATTTAATTTAAACAATGTGATCTTCTTGATTTTTTTTGGGAATATATCTCTCAATGTTAAAATTAACCTACCCTTAAAATTATAGACTTTTCATGTCTTTGTCGGTGGGCAAACTTACAAAAACAGCAAGGGATCAAATACTTATCTCCCCCACTGTGTGTGTATGCACAGTATATATATATATATATATATATATATATATATATATATATATACACATATACAGTGGTGGCCAAAAGTATTGGCACCCCTGCAATTCTGTCAGACAATACTCAGTTTCTTCCTGAAAATGATTGCAATCACAAATTCTTTGGTATTATTATCTGCATTTAATTTGCTTGCAAGGAAAAAACACAAAAGAGAATGAAGCAAAAATCAAATCATTGATCATTTCACGCAAAACTCCAAAAATGGGCCAGACAAAAGTATTGGCACCCTCAGCCTAATACTTGGTTGCACAACCTTTAGCCAAAATAACTGCGAACAACCGCTTCCGGTAACCATCAATGAGTTTCTTACAATGCTCTGCTGGAATTGTAGACCATTCTTCTTTGGCAAACTGCTCCAGGTCCCTGATATTTGCCATGTTGAGATCTATCCACAGGTGTTCTATGGCAGTGGTTGGCAAACTTTTTTGCACCAGGGACCGGCTTTAAGCAATACCAGTTTTCAATGGCCCGGTGGGGGCGGGGCGGGGCTTTGGTCATATGTGGGTGGGGTTATGGAGGGGTGGAGCTTAGTGCATACTTATCATTAGTGTTGAGCCACCCCCGTAGTGTTCGAGTTCGGTTCGGTTCGTCGAACACCCGTGTGTTCGCCGAACTGTTCGTCGAACTGTTCGTCGAACACCTTCGAACACCGTTAAAACCAATGGCAGGCAAACAAAAACACATAGAAACACATAGAAAACACCTTCAAAGGTGTCCAAAAGCTGACAAACTGCTCAGAAGACACAACTAACACATGGAAAAGTGACAAGTACATATAGTCATGCGAAAAGAAAAGAGGTGGAGGAGTAAAAGGAGGGGGAGACACAGATATAGGCATGTCATGCCCTTCTAAAATCCAAAAAGTGAGAAGCCGACACGTTCAGTCCGCTCCTGCCCGTGCCACCTCCGTGTCGCCGGGTTTGTGCCAGAACCCTGACGGCCAGCCCCCCTCTCCCAATACTGGTGCCTGTCCGCTGGTGGGTCGAGCGAGCCCCCCTGTGGTGGAGGCAGCTCTAAGCTTTTTAATTTAAATTGTCTCTCTAATTTGAATGAATACACTTTAAATCCATTTACAAGGATCTATTGGAGGGCAAGTCTCATGCCAGCAGCTGCGTAATTCCAGCTCCAGTAGCGTCCACTAAAGCTGCTGCAGTTAAAAAGCTTTTATAAGGATCGAGCTCGGCTGTCCACCGCAAGGCATCCTACTGCCAGTCCCAGCCCCTATGCCTTGGGGTGCCTCCTGATGCTCTTCACTGAGTATCCCGTGGTCACGAAGCATTTCGTTTGAAAAAATTAAGTGTCCAAACTACAGGTGGTGTACCTTGCTTAACAGCCGGGATAATCCGCTGACTAGCAGACACTGCTACTAGGCACAAAGTATTTCCTGGGCTACATGTAGTTAAAAATTTGTAATTAGATACTCTCGTTGGATGCTGAGAAAGCATTCCATAGAGTCTCCTGGCACGCCATATATGATTCTCTTAAAAAGCTTGGGGTAGGGGTCTAGGGGACCCTTTTATAGCCAAAATCACGGCCCTGTATCACAATACGTCACCTAGGCTGAAGATAAATGGAACTGTAGCACCCTGAGGGCTCGGTTGCTACAGAGGTATTGCACCTCACCCAGAGGTGTGATATCTCACTCTCAGGTAAGGATGGAGTGTGGATCGGGACCCGACACCTGCATGCATTACACCACATTGCCGTGGGGCAGGGCGACCAATATACCTCTGAGATGGGCACGACAGTCCCTGTCCCTGGCTGGAGTGGGGGGAGGGAACACTGAGGAAGGGGAACCTTGTAGTGCAGGAGCAGGGAGGAAGCAGTTCCTGGGTGCATTGAGAAGGGAGTATAAAAGGTGGGCACCATCTTAGTTCAGTGCAGAGAAGTCTGAGCAGAAGTGGCAGGGAGCAGGGGCTCTGCATGAGCTCTGCTCCGGAGGCGGGCCTAGTAACAGAGGCCCAGGCCTGGAAGAGGGAGAAGGAAGGAAGAGGAGCGGAGAAGGCTCCAGGAACGAGGAATGAAGGGATCCCAGGGGTGCGGACGGGCGAGTCGCCACCGCACGCCCGAATCCACCTGCGTGGAGGGGTCAGGCCAAAGGGGGAGACCGGTCCCCGAAACTAGTGGAGGCAGGAAACGACCCTCAGCTAGAAACCGGAGGCTGTGACATTTTATGTGGCGCAGCCCCTCGCTACACCCGCTAGGAAGGCACCACATAGGGTCAGGGAAACTGGCGCCAAGTTTACCAAGAGGAGGCCCGAGGCAGCCGGACAGAAGGGTTGGTAAGAAAGGCCAGACAAAGGACACACAAAGGGGGTCCTGTGAAGCGCTCCAAAGTTATCTGGGAGTTGTCTGAGCCCCTCACCTGGTGAGCACAGTACGACGTGGGCTGCCGTTACCTGCAGACGTGGTCTGGATAATAAGAACTGTGAGTAAAGGCGCTGGACTGCATCACTGACTCCGTGTCGTTACTGCTGCTGCCCTGCACCATCACCCCCATCCTCCGCATACACTGCCCTGAGGCTATACTCCTCCCGTGGGGAGTTATGCTACGCTCTGCTGCACCCACAACACCAGCCTCAGCGGTCTGCCCTGCAGCGGCGGTTCACTCTGACCACAATCCACGGGTGTCGTAGTCGGACATTTAAACATCAAAACCACATAAATAGTTCCGCCACTGGTTTGACCACCCTGAGCCATGGAACCGGGTCGCCGCCACGAAGACTACAACCACCAGCATCCACCAAAAAGGGTCCGGCTCCGGGTGTCCCAAGGCCCAGGGGGTGCATCAGAACATTTTCATCATCTTTCACAATCACCAATGGGACAAGGCAGGGATGTCCTCTGTCCCCTCTCTTATACATCCTAGTGACGGAGCACCTGCTCTCATCAATTCGCCATAACCCCAATATTAGGTGGATTGAGGTGGGAGGCACCGAGTACAAGTGCTCTTTATTTGCTGCTGATGTCCTAGTATATATCACTCAATCACATATATCCATCCATGCTGTTATGGCTGAAATAGATCACTTTGTTACATGGTCAAATTTTAAAATCAATGCAGCGAAGTCTGAGGCCCTCGATGTCTCCCTCCCCAAATCCATATAGGATTCCATCCAGTCCAACTTTCCCTTTGCCTGGCCCTCACAGGGTATCAAATACTTAGGAATTCCTATTCATAGAGACCTCTCCCATCTATGTTATCTTAATTTTGGGCCCTTTATTGAACAACTCCATACAGACCACGGTTGGCAAGTTAGAACTGTAAGATTCACTACGTGAACCACTGGTGTTTTGTGGAAAAGCACATGTACACTGTGTTCCAAATTATTATGCAAAAAGTGTTTAGGAGTGATAAGGGAAGAATTTGTTTGTTTGTCAGTTAAACTCATTGATGGTGATGTGTGTCAGGGCTCTTTATATCACTGTAAGCAATTGCAGACACCTGTGCTAATTAGTTTGGCAGGTGTGTCCAATCAGAGGCAAGACTACTTAAGAAGGCTGTCTCACTTTATTAAGCAGCCTACATTTTCTGCCAAAATGGGAAAGAAAAAGGATGTGTCGGCTGCTGAGAAGCAACAAATTGTGGAGTGTTTAGGTCAAGGCATGACTACAATCAACATTGTGCGATGATCAGGATGAAGTGTCTTGGCAATCAAGAAGTATGTAGCTGATTCACAGTACACACGTGTGCGTGCTGATAAGGGCAAATTGAGGACTCTTTCCTACAGGCAATTACGTCAGGTTAAAAGAGCAGCGGCAAAAAAGCCTTGTCATAGCAGTAGACAAGTTTTTGAAGCTGCTGGTGCCTCCAACGTCCCCCGAACAACAAGATGCAGGGTCCTTCAGAGGTTTGCAGCTGTGCATACGCCATCCTGTCGACCTCCTCTATCCACTTCACACAAGCAGAAACGGCTCCAGTGGGCCAAACATTACATGAAGACTGATTTCAAAACTGTTTTGTTCACGGATGAGTGCCGTGCAGCGCTCGATGGTCCAGATGGATGGAGTGGAGGATGGCTGGTTGATGGACACCCCACGCAAACACGGCTACAGCGCCAACAAGGAGGAGGTGGAGTAATGTTTTGGGCTGGAATCATGGGGAGAGAGATTGTCGGCCCCTTTAGGATCCCTGAAGGCGCTAAAGATGAACTCCATAATGTATGTGGATTTTCTCAAACAGCACTTCCTGCCATGGTTCAAGAAGAAGAACCGTGTATTTCACAGCAAGATCATTTTTTTGCATGATAATGCACCATCTCATGCTGCACATAAAACATCTGCATCTCTGGCTGATATGGGCATAAAAGGGGACAAACTTATGGTGTGACTCCCATGCTCCCCTGACCTCTACCCCATTCAGAACCTCTGGAGCATCATCAAAAGGAGTGTCTATGATGGCGGGAGGCAGTTCACATCTAAGCAACAGCTCGGGGAGGGTATTCTGTCCTCATGCAAAACAATTGAAGCAGAAACCATCCAAAAACTGACAAATTCAATGGACGAGAGAGTTCAGAAGCTCCTTTCGAACAAGGGGTCCTATGTGAAAATGTAACATCACCTAGAATAAAGTTTTGAGTTGAAAACTGTTTGATTTCAGTTTCTAATAACCTGCTAATGCTTATAATTTCAAAAATGACCATTTTTTTGGTCTTTATTAAAATGAAAAGGTTGATCGAAAAGTTTGGGGGATCTAAGAGTGTGGCAACCCAGTAGTCATGATTACTTCGAATTCTGACAATATGAGGGTCATGTTGCAGGTAGTGCAGCAAGAAGGCACTTATGTGTCTTGCGCATCTCGGAGCCCCAAAATTATTTTCCGGGCTAGATGCAGCTAAAAATTATTATTAATTTTAAATCTGGTGGAGCTTAGTATAGATGGCCTAATAGGATCAGTGCTGCACACTGCTACAAAGCCCAAATTATTTTCCAGTCAAGATACAGATAAACATGATTAGTAATTTTAAATCTGGTGGAGCTTATTATAGATGGCCTAATAGAATCAGTGCTGCACACTGCTACAAAGCCCAAATTATTTTCCAGCCAAGATACAGATAAACATGATTAGTAATTTGAAAGCTTAAAACGGTTGGTAGGGTGATTTTAACCAATCATCAAGCTTTTACTCTCCCCAGGATGACACAGGGGTAGAAAAGTCGTTTCGGATCCATGATTTGTTCATCTTTATGTACGTGAGTCTGTCTACATTATCAGTGGAGAGCCGCGTGCGCTTATCTGTCAGCACACCACCAGCAGCGCTGAACACACGTTCAGACAGAACGCTGGCTGCGGGGCATGACAAGATCTCCAAGGCGTAAGTGGCTAGCTCCGGCCATTTATCCAGATTGGAAGCCCAAAAAGAGCAAGGGTCCAGTGACACAGTCATGGCTTCAATGTTTACTTGGAGATACTCCTGTACCATCGTCTCTAGGCGTTGACTATGTGTCAGACTTCTTGTCTCCTGTGGCCTTCCAAGGGATGGGCTAAAAAAGTGGTGAAATGATTCCGCAAAATTGATGTTACCAGCAGATACTGTGGTTCTGTTACGGTTTGAGTGCTGAACACTTGACGGTCCCACGGTTGGCAAGTTGGAACTGTGAGATTCACTACGTGCACCACTGGTGTTTTGTGGAAAAGCACATGTAAGATTCTGCAACAGTCTCTGCTGATACTCCTGCATGCGTGCATCCCTTTCTATGGCAGGAATAATTTCTGCAAATTTACTTTTGTACCGGGGATCTAACAGTGTGGCAACCCAGTAGTCAGGATTATTTCTAATTCTCACAATTCGAGGGTCATGTTGCAGGTAGTGCAGCAAGAAGGCACTCATGTGTGTTGCGCATTCAGGAGCACCAAGTCCCTGTTGTGTTGGTGGCGAGGTAACAATCATGCTTCCTTCCTCTGTCCTCTCCCCCCAACCCCGCACAACAGAAATGTGATCAAGGTCTCCCTCATCTGATGAGTCTTCCATCAGTTCGTCCTCCACTTCTTCCTGGGCTCCTGCACCTTCCTCACTAGTTTGGCTGCTACCATGCGCCCTGGTAAAACCATCTCCCCCACCCTCACATGCCTGCCGCCTTGGTGCTGCCAACCATCTGGACCTTGCAGATGTTAGCCCTTCCGCATACAACTCCTCCTCCTCTACTTCCTCCACCTCCTCTTGTGCCACCACCTGACTCCAAATTCTGTTTAACATGTGCTCCAGCATGTAAATCACCGGAATAGTCATGCTGATAATGGCATCGTCAGCACTAAACATCTTCGTCGCCATTTCAAAACTGTGCAGAAGGGTGCATAGGTCCCTGATCTGAGACCACTCCTCCAGCGTGATTTGTTCCACCTCTGGATCTCGTTGTCCCAGGCTATACGTCAGAACGTATTGCACCAGGGCTTGTCGGTGCTGCCACAGTCGCTGCAACATGTGCAGAGTTGAATTCCACCGGGTAGGCACATCGCATTTTAGCCGGTGAAGTGGCAGGCCCAACGACTTCTGTAGAGATGTAAGTCGCTGATCTGCGGGATGCGAACGGCGGAAGTGAGCACACAGTGACCGTGCCCTCTGCAGAAGGCCATCTAGTCTGGGATAGTGGGCTAAAAATTGCTGGACAACCAGGTTCAACACGTGAGCCATACAAGGCACATGTGTGACCTTGCCCCGGCGAAGGGCCGCACCCAGGTTTGCAGCATTGTCGCACACGGCCTTCCCTGGTTTCAGGTCCAGTGGAGACAACCATTCATGAAATTGGTTCTCCAGAGCTGACCACAACTCCTCAGCTGTGTGACTCACATTTCCCAGACATTTCAAAGTAAAAACCGCCTGATGACGTTGAGCCCTACTGCCAGCATAGTAAGGAGGTGTGCAGGATCCCTTCTGCGCAGTTAGAAAGCTTGTGGCATGACCAGACAGGCTTTGGGTGCAGGTGGAAAACCGAGAGGAGGTTGAGGAGGCAGAAGCAGTGGAGGAACTTTGACATAAAGAGGATTGACGCACAACTCGTGGGGACGGCAAGACTTGGACAGCAGTCCCTTGTCCTGCTGTCACCATATTTACCCCGTGCCCAGTCAGCGACATGTAACTCCCCTGTCCATGCCTACTCATCCAAGTGTCTGTGGTGAAATGCACCCTGTCACACACAGAGTTTCTCAAAGAAGCGGTGATGTTGTGTGCGACATGCTGGTGGAGCGCAGGCACACCTTTCTTTGAGAAGTAGTGCCGACTGGGCATCTGGTACTGGGGCACTGCGACGGACATAAGGTCTCGAAAATCCTCTGTGTCCACCAGGCGGAAAGGCAGCATTTCTGTAGCCAAGAGCTTGCAGATGGTGAAATTCAACCTCTTAGCTTTCTCATGGCTAGGAGGAAATGGTCTTTTACTTGTCCACATCTCAGGGACCGAGGGCTGGCTATTGTGCTTAGACGGGGTTGATAAGGGTGTCCCCGGCAAACTGCCGGTCTGTGAGGAAGATGCAGGCGGACATGTTAGGTTGCCTTGATCCAAAGGTGGTGCTATCGATGTCGGACAGCGCTCAACACCAGCTGGTGTTACCACCTCCAAAGAAAATGATGACCTGCCAATCACGCTGGCTGTTGCGGGTAAAGAGGTGGCAGGTCTGCGCCCCAAAACAGGTGTGACTGCTGTCCCCCCAGTCACAGAGGATGAAGAGGCCGCGGATGCACAAGATATGGCAGACGGTGGTTGGCCCGGCCGGCTAGGCCGCATTGTAGCACACTGAGCTTCCCACTGCAACTTATGCTTCATGTCCATGTGCCGGTTCATGCATGAAGTACTCAAACTATGTATTTTTTGGCCTCTACTTAGCTTTTGTTGACAAATGTTACAGATAACACGAGTTGGGTCATCTTTATCGATCTGAAAAAATGCCCAGGCTATGCAAGGCTTAGCACCCATGCGACCTGAAGAGCCACCACGACTTGTAGTGAGAGGCAGAGTTGTGTTTGAGGATGCAGTTATTGACGTGCTTCCAGTACTACGTCTCTGTCCAGGAAGGCGGAACCTGACCTCGTCGTCACTAGCATCTTCCTCCACCTCCTCTGCTGACCTCATCTCTTGGCTGACTGTGGGTTGACAGTAAGTGGGATCTCCAACCTCATCATCATCACCCTGTGCGTTATCACACCCGTCGTCCTCAGAGCCAACCTGTTCCTGCCCTGACAAAAAACTAAAGTTGTCGCTCCAATCAGGTATTTGAGTCTCATCATCGTCTTCCTCATTGTCTCCACCAACAGGAGTTACAGTTTGGGAATGAGGGTCTACATTATGGTCAGAACCTTCTGCGTCTGGTCCTGGATCCGACTCATAAAGATTCTGGGCATCAGTGCAGATCATTTCCTCGTCTGGATTCACAGAAGCGCTGGAGTCGACCTCTGATTCCCAGGCTATAGTATGAGTAAACAGCTCTGCAGACTCAACCATCTGTTCTACCTCATACTCAGACGGGCAGCTGGAGATTTGGGAGCTGTGAGGAAGCAAGTGCGATTGGGGTGACACCTTTGAGGACTGGAGTGTTTGTGATGTTGAAGTTGATGTGGAGGAGAGCCCACTTAAAGGAGCACTTGATATCCGTTGAAGCACCTGCTGTTTTTGTGCCTCATCTGGAATTTGTAGCGATTGGCGTGGCCGTAAGAAAGGGATCTTATCACATTGTCCGCTAAAAGAAGTAGACATTATAGTTTGGCTGGAAGATGGTCTTTCTTCTGCAGATGTTACTGCTGCTTTAACACCTACCCCACGGACACAACCTTTTTTCCCCTTCCCAACACGCCTATTCCCCTTTCCACCAGCAGCAGGCCTTTTTCCACTCATTTTGGTGGATAACTAATTCACAACTCTGGAGTTGTTTGCACAAAAAAACAATGGATGGGAACCAAGCAGAGCTGAGTGGCCAAACTGTGGTATTAGGCCAAAACTATTGGCTGGGTTAGATGCAGAAAAAAATTATATTCAATTTGCAACCTGATGGAGGTCAGTATAGATGGACTAATAGAACAAGTCCCACACACAGCTAGAAGCCCAAATATTTTTTCAGAGGTAGATGCAGAAAAAAATATATTCAGTTTGCAACCTGATGGAGGTCAGTATAGATGGACTAATAGAACAAGTCCTACACACAGCTAGAAGCCCAAATATTTTTTCAGAGGTAGATGCAGAAAAAATATATATTCAGTTTGCAACCTGATGGAGGTCAGTATAGATGGACTAATAGAGAAAGTCCCACACACTGCTAGAAGGCCAAATATTTTTTCAGAGCTAGATGCAGATATAAATTATTTTTAATTTGCAACCTGATGGAGGTCAGTATAGATGGACTAATAGAGAAAGTCCCACACACTGCTAGAAGGCCAAATATTTTTTCAGAGCTAGATGCAGAAAAAAATTATATTCAGTTTGCAACCTGATGGAGGTCAGTATAGATGGACTAATAGAACAAGTCCCACACACAGCTAGAAGGCCAAATATTTTTTCAGAGGTAGATGCAGATAAAAATTAATTTTAATTTGCAGCCTGATGGAGGTCAGTATAGATGGACTAATAGAGAAAGTCCCACACACTGCTAGAAGGCCAAATGTATTTTCAGAGCTAGATGCAGACAAAAAATTATTTTGAATTTGCAACCTGATGGAGGTCAGTATAGATGGACTAATAGAGAAAGTCCCATACACTGCTAGAAGGCCAAATATTTTTTCAGAGCTAGATGCAGACAAAAAATTATTTTTAATTTGCAACCTGATGGAGGTCAGTATAGATGGACTAATAGAGAAAGTCCCACACACTGCTAGAAGGCCAAATATTTTTTCAGAGCTAGATGCAGATAAAAATTATTTTTAATTTGCAACCTGATGGAGGTCAGTATAGATGGACTAATAGAGAAAGTCCCACACACTGATAGAAGGCCAAATATTTTTTCAGAGCTAGATGCAGAAAAAAATTATATTCAGTTTGCAACCTGATGGAGGTCAGTATAGATGGACTAATAGAACAAGTCCCACACACAGCTAGAAGCCCAAATATTTTTTCAGAGGTAGATGCAGATAAAAATTAATTTTAATTTGCAACCTGATGGAGGTCAGTATAGATGGACTAATAGAGAAAGTCCCACACACTGCTAGAAGGCCAAATATTTTTTCAGAGCTAGATGCAGATAAAAATTATTTTGAATTTGCAGCATGATGGAGGTCAGTATAGATCGACTAATAGAGAAAGTCCCACACACTGCTAGAAGGCCAAATATTTTTTCAGAGCTAGATGCAGAAAAAAAGTTATTTTGAATTTGCAACCTGATGGAGGTCAGTATAGATGGACTAATAGAGAAAGTCCCACACACTGCTAGAAGGCCAAATATTTTTTCAGAGCTAGATGCAGATATAAATTATTTTTAATTTGCAACCTGATGGAGGTCAGTATAGATGGACTAATAGAGAAAGTCCCACACACTGCTAGAAGGCCAAATATTTTTTCAGAGCTAGATGCAGAAAAAAATTATATTCAGTTTGCAACCTGATGGAGGTCAGTATAGATGGACTAATAGAACAAGTCCCACACACATCTAGAAGCACAAATATTTTTTCAGAGGTAGATGCAGAAAAAAATTATATTCAGTTTGCAACCTGATGGAGGTCTGTATAGATGGATTAATAGAACAAGTCCCACACACAGCTAGAAGCCCAATATTTTTTCAGAGGTAGATGCAGAAAAAATATATATTCAGTTTGCAACCTGATGGAGGTCAGTATAGATGGACTAATAGAGAAAATCCCACACACTGCTAGAAGGCCAAATATTTTTTCAGAGCTAGATGCAGACAAAAAATAATTTTTAATTTGCAACCTGATGGAGGTCAGTATAGATGGACTAATAGAGAAAGTCCCACACACTGCTAGAAGGCCAAATATTTTTTCAGAGCTAGATGCAGAAAAAAATTATATTCAGTTTGCAACCTGATGGAGGTCAGTATAGATGGACTAATAGAACAAGTCCCACACACAGCTAGAAGCCCAAATATTTTTTCAGAAGTAGATGCAGATAAAAATTAATTTTAATTTGCAACCTGATGGAGGTCAGTATAGATGGACTAATAGAGAAAGTCCCACACACTGCTAGAAGGCCAAATATTTTTTCAGAGCTAGATGCAGACAAAAAATTATTTTGAATTTGCAGCGTGATGGAGGTCAGTATAGATGGACTAATAGAACAAGTCCCACACACTGCTAGAAGGCCAAATATTTTTTCAGAGCTAGATGCAGAAAAAAATTATATTCAGTTTGCAACCTGATGGAGGTCAGTATAGATGTACTAATAGAACAAGTCCCACACACTGCTAGAAGCCCAAATATTTTTTCAGAGCTAGATACAGAAAAAAATTATATTCAATTTGCAACCTGATGGAGGTCAGTATAGATGGACTAATAGAATGATGCTATGCCCAAAAGATTTTACTTCACTAGGTGCAGTAAAAAAATTGGTATTCTATACACAGGTGGTATATCTTGCAACACAGATAGGCTACTCCACTGACTAACACACTCTGCAATAGGCCAAAAAGGATTAGCTTTGCTAGATTCAGCCAAATGTTGTGAAAAAAACTTGCACAGCACTGGCACAGACCTGCCTGGCAAAAACTGATAGGAACTGATGTAACCTAGTCCTGAAAAGGACTGCAATTACAATTAGTCTTTACTCCCACAATCTATCTATTTAAGAGCACAGACCTGCCTGATAAAAGTCGTAGGAAATGCTGTAACCAAGTCCTTAAAAGGACTGCAATCACAACTATTCCCTACTCCCAAGCTATCTGTAGATTTGTGCGAAAATTGGCTTGAAATTAACAAGGTATAGCGCACACAGCAACAGCGGTGCCGTCTAACACGCAGCTGCAGCAGTGAGAAAATGGTGGCGACGGGGAAAATGGCTTGGTCTTATAGGGCAAGGACATGTGACATACACTGCCAATGACACATGCCCTTGCTTGTGTGAAAAAAAGCACTTCGCTCCGTGTGTGCGCTGCTGATAGGCTGACAGATTGCACCTCCCCACTGTAAATGCGGGAAAGAGAAAAAAAAATGGAGATCTTCATTATTCCTGCAGAGATCCATCCCCTGCCCCTCCCCCCACCCCGCTGTACACTCAAACTGCGTATTAACATTCATTTTCATCATTACTGAGAAAAAATCCAGTTATGATTTTGGTGCACGAACAGTTATCGAACATAACCTCGAACAGCCGAATTTTTCTCAAATCGTTAGTGTTCGCCGAACGGCTCGAACACCGCCCAAAACAGCTCGAATTTGAGATTGGCGAACAGTTCGAGTCGAACAACGCTCATCTCTAACTGTGACCTCCACGTCTCATCCAAGGGGCATTAAAACCGTCTTGTTAAACCACTCTTAACTAGTGTTGAGCCACCCCCGTAGTGTTCGAGTTCGGTTCGGTTCGTCGAACACCCGTGTGTTCGCCGAACTGTTCGTCGAACTGTTCGTCGAACACCTTTGAACACCGTTAAAACCAATGGCAGGCAAACAAAAACACATAGAAACACATAGAAAACACCTTCAAAGGTGTCCAAAAGCTGACAAACTGCTCAGAAAACATAACTAACACATGGAAAAGTGACAAGTACATATAGTCATGCGAAAATAAAAGAGGTGGAGGAGTAAAAGGAGGGGGAGACACAGATATAGGCATGTCATGCCCTTCTAAAATCCAAAAAATGAGAAGCCGACACGGCCAGTCCGCTCCTGCCCGTGCCACCTCCGTGTCGCCGGGTTTGTGCCAGAGCCGCGGTGAACCCTGATGGCCAGCTCCCCTCTCCCAATACTGGTGCCTGTCCGCTGGTGGGTCGAGCGAGCCCCCCTGTGGTGGAGGCAGCTCTAAGCTTTTTAATTTAAATTGTCTCTCTAATTTGAATGAATACACTTTAAATCCATTTACTAGGATCTATTGGAGGGCAAGTCTCATGCCAGCAGCCGCGTAATTCCAGCTCCAGTAGCGTCCACTAAAGCTGCTGCAGTTAAAAAGCTTTTATAAGGATCGAGCTCGGCTGTCCACCGCAAGGCATCCTACTGCCAGTCCCAGCCCCTATGCCTTGGGGTGCCTCCTGATGCTCTTCACTGAGTATCCCATGGTCCCGAAGCATTTCCTTTGAAAAAATTAAGTGTCTAAACTACAGGTGGTATAGCTTGCTTAACAGCCGGGATAATCCGCTGACTAGCAGACACTGCTACTAGGCACAAAGTATTTCCTGGGCTAGATGCAGTTAAAAATTTGTAATTAGATACTCTCGTTGGATGCTGAGAAAGCATTCCATAGAGTCTCCTGGCACGCCATATATGATTCTCTTAAAAAGCTTGGGGTAGGGGTCTAGGGGACCCTTTTATAGCCAAAATCACGGCCCTGTATCACAATACGTCACCTAGGCTGAAGATAAATGGAACTGTAGCACCCTGAGGGCTCGGTTGCTACAGAGGTATTGCACCTCACCCAGAGGTGTGATATCTCACTCTCAGGTAAGGATGGAGTGTGGATCAGGACCCGACACCTGCATGCATTACACCACATTGCCGTGGGGCAGGGCGACCAATATGCCTCTGAGATGGGCACGACAGTCCCTGTCCCTGGCTGGAGTGGGGGGAGGGAACACTGAGGAAGGGGAACCCTGTAGTGCAGGAGCAGGGAGGAAGCAGTTCCTGGGTGCATTGAGAAGGGAGTATAAAAGGTGGGCACCATCTTAGTTCAGTGCAGAGAAGTCTGAGCAGAAGTGGCAGGGAGCAGGGGCTCTGCATGAGCTCTGCTCCGGAGGCGGGCCTAGTAACAGAGGCCCAGGCCTGGAAGAGGGAGAAGGAAGGAAGAGGAGTGGAGAAGGCTCCAGGAACGAGGAATGAAGGGATCCCAGGGGTGCGGACAGGCGAGTCGCCACCGCACGCCCGAATCCACCTGCGTGGAGGGGTCAGGCCAAAGGGGGAGACCGGTCCCCGAAACTAGTGGAGGCAGGAAACGACCCTCAGCTTGAAACCGGAGGCTGTGACATTTTATGTGGCGCAGCCCCTCGCTACACCTGCTAGGAAGGCACCACATAGGGTCAGGGAAACTGGCGCCAAGTTTACCAAGAGGAGGCCCGAGGCAGCCGGACAGAAGGGTTGGTAAGAAAGGCCAGACAAAGGACACACAAAGGGGGTCCTGTGAAGCGCTCCAAAGTTATCTGGGAGTTGTCTGAGCCCCTCACCTGGTGAGCACAGTACGACGTGGGCAGCCGTTACCTGCAGACGTGGTCTGGATAATAGGAACTGTGAGTAAAGGCCCTGGACTGCATCACTGACTCCGTGTCGTTACTGCTGCTGCCCTGCACCATCAACCCCATCCTCCGCATACACTGCCCTGAGGCTATACTCCTCCCGTGGGGAGTTATGCTACGCTCTGCTGCACCCACAACACCAGCCTCAGCGGTCTGCCCTGCAGCGGCGGTTCACTCTGACCGCAATCCACGGGTGGCGTATTCGGACATTTAAACATCAAAACCACATAAATAGTTCCGCCACTGGTTTGACCACCCTGAACCACGGAACCGGGTCGCCGCCACGAAGACTACAACCACCAGCATCCACCAAAAAGGGTCCGGCTCCGGGTGTCCCAAGGCCCAGGGGGTGCATCAGAACATTTTCATCACCTTTCACAATCACCAATGGGACAAGGCAGGGATGTCCTCTGTCCCCTCTCTTATACATCCTAGTGACGGAGCACCTGCTCTCATCAATTCGCCATAACCCCAATATTAGGTGGATTGAGGTGGGAGGCACCGAGTACAAGTGCTCTCTATTTGCTGATGATGTCCTAGTATATATCACTCAATCACATATATCCATCCATGCTGTTATGGCAGAAATAGATCACTTTGTTACATGGTCAAATTTTAAAATCAATGCAGCGAAGTCTGAGGCCCTTGATGTCTCCCTCCCCAAATCCATATAGGATTCCATCCAGTCCAACTTTCCCTTTGCCTGGCCCTCACAGGGTATCAAATACTTAGGAATTCCTATTCATAGAGACCTCTCCCATAGATGTTATCTTAATTTTGGGCCCTTTATTGAACAACTCCATACAGACCACGGTTGGCAAGTTAGAACTGTGAGATTCACTACGTGAACCACTGGTGTTTTGTGGAAAAGCACATGTACACTGCGTTCCAAATTATTATGCAAAAAGTGTTTAGGAGTGTATTCTGTCCTCATGCAAAACAATTGAAGCAGAAACCATCCAAAACCTGACAAATTCAATGGACGAGAGAGTTCAGAAGCTCCTTTCGAACAAGGGGTCCTATGTGAAAATGTAACATCACCTAGAATAAAGTTTTGAGTTGAAAACTGTTTGATTTCAGTTTCTAACAACCTGCTAATGCTTATAATTTCAAAAATGACCATTTTTTTGGTCTTTATTAAAATGAAAAGGTTGATCGAAAAGTTTGGGGGATCTAAGAGTGTGGCAACCCAGTAGTCATGATTACTTCGAATTCTGACAATATGAGGGTCATGCTGCAGGTAGTGCAGCAAGAAGGCACTTATGTGTCTTGCGCATCTCGGAGCCCCAAAATTATTTTCCGGGCTAGATGCAGCTAAAAATTATTATTAATTTTAAATCTGGTGAAGCTTTAGTATAGATGGCCTAATAGGATCAGTGCTGCACACTGCTACAAAGCCCAAATTATTTTCCAGTCAAGATACAGATAAACATGATTAGTAATTTTAAATCTGGTGGAGCTTATTATAGATGGCCTAATAGAATCAGTGCTGCACACTGCTACAAAGCCCAAATTATTTTCCAGCCAAGATACAGATAAACATGATTAGTAATTTGAAAGCTTAAAACGGTTGGTAGGGTGATTTTAACCAATCATCAAGCTTTTACTCTCCCCAGGATGACACAGGGGTAGAAAAGTCGTTTCGGATCCATGATTTGTTCATCTTTATGAACGTGAGTCTGTCTACATTATCAGTGGAGAGCCGCGTGCGCTTATCTGTCAGCACACCACCAGCAGCGCTGAACACACGTTCAGACAGAACGCTGGCTGCGGGGGATGACAAGATCTCCAAGGCGTAAGTGGCTAGCTCCGGCCATTTATCCAGATTGGAAGCCCAAAAAGAGCAAGGGTCCAGTGACACAGTCGTGGCTTCAATGTTTACTTGGAGATACTCCTGTACCATCGTCTCTAGGCGTTGACTATGTGTCAGACTTCTTGTCTCCTGTGGCCTTGCAAAGGATGGGCTAAAAAAGTGGTGAAATGATTCCGCAAAATTGATGTTACCAGCAGATACTGTGGTTCTGTTACGGTTTGAGTGCTGAACACTTGACGGTCCCACGGTTGGCAAGTTAGAACTGTGAGATTCACTACGTGCACCACTGGTATTTTGTGGAAAAGCACATGTAAGATTCTGCAACAGTCTCTGCTGATACTCCTGCATGCGTGCATCCCTTTCTATGGCAGGAATAATTTCTGCAAATTTACTTTTGTACCGGGGATCTAACAGTGTGGCAACCCAGTAGTCAGGATTATTTCTAATTCTCACAATTCGAGGGTCATGTTGCAGGTAGTGCAGCAAGAAGGCACTCATGTGTGTTGCGCATCCAGGAGCACCAAGTCCCTGTTGTGTTGGTGGCGAGGTAACAATCATGCTTCCTTCCTCTGTCCTCTCCCCCCATCCTCGCACAACAGAAATGTGATCAAGGTCTCCCTCATCTGATGAGTCTTCCATCAGTTCGTCCTCCACTTCTTCCTGGGCTCCTGCATTTTCCTCACTAGTTTGGCTGCTACCATGCGCCCTGGTAAAACCATCTCCCCCACCCTCACATGCCTGCCGCCTTGGTGCTGCCGACCGTCTGGACCTTGCAGATGTTAGCCCTTCCGCATACAACTCCTCCTCCTCTACTTCCTCCACCTCCTCTTGTGCCACCACCTGACTCCGAATTCTGTTTAACATGTGCTCCAGCATGTAAATCACCGGAATAGTCATGCTGATAATGGCATCGTCAGCACTAAACATCTTCGTCGCCATTTCAAAACTGTGCAGAAGGGTGCAATCTGTCACAAAGACCGGGATCGCCGAACGGTGTGCTGCCTCCCTGGCGCTCGAGTCCGGCACATCGCGGATCGGGTTGACAGGTTACTGGGTGGGGCTGGCGAAGACCCAGCGGTCATGGTCCACATTGGCACCAATGACAAAGTGAGTGGTAGATGGAGGGTCCTTAAAAATGATTTCAGGGATCTAGGTAGGAAGCTTAGGGCAAGGACCTCCAAGGTAGTTTTCTCAGAAATACTACCAATCCCGCGAGCCACACAGGAGCGCCAACGGGAGGTTAGGGAGGTGAATAAGTGGCTAAAGAGTTTGTGCAAGGCAGAAGGGTTTGGGTTCATGGAGAACTGGGCCGACTTCGCTGTCGGCTACAGGCTCTACCGTAGGGACGGGCTACACCTCAATGGGGAGGGTGCAGCGGTGCTGGGGAAGAAGATGGCTAATAGGTTGGAGGAGTTTTTAAACTAGAGACGGGGGGGGGGGGGAACCAAGGAAATAGGTGGGATGTGAGGCAAGCAAGGGGGAAGGGGAGAAGTGAATATAATGAGGGTGGAGAGGGGGGTGGGGATAGTACAGTTAGATCGTTAGAGAAGAATAGGATGCTAAATAACCCCAAAGTTTTATCTTGCATGCTGACCAACGCAAGAAGCCTGACCAATAAGGCGGATGAGCTGCAGGCGCTTATATCGGAGGAGAGGTATGACATCGTAGGTATAACAAAAACTTGGCTAGACGATAGCTACGACTGGGCGGTAAATTTAACAGATTATAGTTTATTTAGAAGGGACCGGAAACAGGGGAAGGGCGGAGGAGTCTGCTTATATGTAAAGTCACGTCTAAAGCCCAGACTAAGGGAAGATATAGGAGAGGGAGAAGAGGGGGTCGAGTCCATGTGGGTAGAGATAGAGGGGGCAAAAAATAATAATAAAATATTACTGGGGGTCTGCTATAAGCCACCCAATATAACAGAGGAGAATGAGAAACTGCTATTAGGACAAATAGACAAAGTAGCAAAACATAATGAGGTGATTGTAATGGGGGACTTCAACTACCCGGATATTGACTGGGAAACAGAAACCTGTAGATCGCAGAAAGGAAAAAGGTTCTTGACAAATATCAAGGATAATTATCTCTCCCAACTAGTGCAGGAACCAACGAGAGGGAAGGCCGTGTTGGACTTAATATTGACTAATAGGCCTGATAGAATAACTGAGGTACAGATAGGGGGGCACCTAGGTAATAGTGATCATAATATTATCAATTTCAAAATGCCCTTCAGTAGGGTTATCAATAAGGGAACAACTAAAACATTAAACTTTAGGAGGGCGAAGTTTGATCAGCTGAAAGAAAACCTTCAACATATAGACTGGGACAAAGTTCTTAAT
This sequence comes from Phyllobates terribilis, assembly GCF_046119375.1. Classification (NCBI taxonomy): domain Eukaryota; kingdom Metazoa; phylum Chordata; class Amphibia; order Anura; family Dendrobatidae; genus Phyllobates; species Phyllobates terribilis. Next base: position 613,782,481 of record NW_027362762.1, read on the forward strand.
CAAGGAAATACGAATAGTAAATGGGAAACCTTCAAAATAATTCTGAATACTCAGTGCGAGAGGTATATACCGTATGGGAATAAAAGGGCCCGAAATAAGAGGAAACCAATATGGTTGAACAAGAACGTAAAAGGGGTGTTAAATAGCAAAAAAGAGGCATTCAAGAGATTAAAACAGGAAAACAGTAAGGAAGCACTAATGTGTTACAAGGAAAAAACGAGAACCTGCAAAAAACACATAAAAATAGCAAAGGAGGAAACAGAGAGACGTATTGCTAGGGAAAGTAGATCAAATCCCAAACTGTTCTTTACGTATATAAATAGTAAAAGGATTAAATCGAATAAAATTGGACCGATAAAAAGTGATGAAGGCAAAATCATAGAGAAAGATGAGGATAAAGCTAATCTATTAAATAATTTTTTTTCGTCAACTTTCACAAAGGAAAAAGAACTAACAGGCGAAATGAGAAGTGACAAACTTAATCCTCCACTAAGTATGACAAATCTAACCCAAGCTGGGGTACAGAAACGCCTCAGTAACATTAAAATAAACAAATCACCAGGACCTGATGGCATACACCCACGGGTACTAAGGGAACTAAGTCATGTGATAGACAGACCGTTATATCTTATATTTAAGGACTCTGTTGAGACTGGGTCTGTACCACTTGATTGGCGACAGGCGAATGTAGTGCCAATATTCAAAAAGGGAGCGAAAAGTGACGCCGGAAACTATCGGCCGGTGAGTCTGACGTCCGTTGTGGGCAAAATTTTTGAAGGCTTTATTAATGAGGCAATCATGGAGCATCTTAATGCTAATAATCTATTAACCCCGAACCAACATGGATTCATGAGGAATCGCTCCTGCCAAACAAACCTGATTGACTTCTACGAGGAGGTTAGCTCTCGAGTAGATCAGGGGGAACCAGTGGATGTCGTGTATCTCGACTTCTCAAAAGCGTTCGATAGCGTGCCACATAATAGGTTGGTATACAAAATGAGAATGATGGGGCTGGGGGAAAATGTCTGCAAGTGGGTAGCTAACTGGCTAAAGGATAGAAGGCAGAGGGTGGTTATAAATGGAATATACTCAGATTGGGTAAGCGTCACTAGTGGGGTACCACAGGGGTCTGTACTAGGCCCAATGTTATTTAATATCTTTATTAACGACATGGTCAACGGGATAAATAGTAAAATATCAATATTTGCAGATGACACAAAGTTATGTAAAACAATTAATACAAAAGAGGACAGTGCAGACCTACAGAGGGATTTGGATAAGCTGGGTAGGTGGAGCATTAAATGGCAAATGAGGTTTAACGAGGAGAAATGTAAGGTCATACATATGGGAAGGAAAAATGGAAGTCACCAGTACTCACTGAATGGGAAATCATTGGGGAATTCAGAGATGGAGAAGGACTTGGGCATCTTGATTGATAGCAAACTAAATTGGAGTGCCCAAAGTCAGGCCGCTGCTGTAAGGGCAAACAGGGTAATGGGATGTATCAGAAGAGGTATAGCTGCAAAGGATGAGAACATTGTTCGTCCACTGTACAAAGCACTGGTCAGACCACACTTGGAATACTGTGCTCAGTTATGGGCCCCAATATATAGAAAGGATATAAATGAGCTTGAAAAGGTACAAAGGAGGGCAACAAAATTAATAAAGGGAATGGAGGGACTGCAATACCCAGAGAGGTTGGCAAAACTAGGACTATTCAGCCTGGAAAAGAGAAGGTTGAGGGGGGACATAATAAATGTGTACAAATATGTTAGGGGACAGTATAGAGACCTTGCCCGGGATTTGTTCAAAAGGAGGGATATTACGGTAACAAGAGGGCATTCACTAAGACTGGAAGAGAAAAGGTTTCAGCACCAGCATAGGAAGGGGTTCTTTACGGTAAGAGCAGTGAGAATATGGAATTCACTGAGTGAGGAGACGGTAATGTCGGGTTCACTAAACCAGTTCAAGCGGGGACTGGATGCATTTCTAGATACCAGGCAGATTTCTGCATATACTTAAAAATAAAATAAAATAGTAGGTTGATACAGGGATTTATTCTGACTGCTGGTTTCAGAGTCAGGAGGGAATTTTTCCTCAGGTGAAGATTGGCTAAATCATTTGGGGTTTTTGCCCTCCTCTGGATCAACTTTAGCAATTACAGAACTAACAGGTCGAACTTGATGGACGCAAGTCTTTATTCGGCTTTACTAACTATGTAACTATGTAACTATGTAACTATGTGCATAGGTCCCTGATCTGAGACCACTCCTCCAGCGTGATTTGCCCCACCTCTGAATCTCGTTGGCCCAGGCTATACGTCAGAACGTATTGCACCAGGGCTTGTCGGTGCTGCCACAGTCGCTGCAACATGTGCAGAGTTGAATTCCACCGGGTAGGTACATCGCATTTTAGCCGGTGAAGTGGCAGGCCCAACGACTTCTGTAGAGATGTAAGTCGCTGAGCTGCGGGATGCGAACGGCGGAAGTGAGCACACAGCGACCGTGCCCTCTGCAGAAGGCCATCTAGTCTGGGATAGTGGGCTAAAAATTGCTGGACAACCAGGTTCAACACGTGAGCCATACAAGGCACGTGTGTGACATTGCCCCGGCGAAGGGCCGCACCCAGGTTTGCAGCATTGTCGCACACGGCCTTCCCTGGTTTCAGGTCCAGTGGAGACAACCATTCATGAAATTGGTTCTCCAGAGCTGACCACAACTCCTCAGCTGTGTGACTCACATTTCCCAGACATTTCAATGTAAAAACCGCCTGATGACGTTGAGCCCTACTGCCAGCATAGTAAGGAGGTGTGCAGGATCCCTTCTGCGCAGTTAGAAAGCTTGTGGCATGACCAGACAGGCTTTGGGTGCAGGTGGAAGACCGAGAGTAGGTTGAGGAGGCAGAAGCAGTGGAGGAACTTTGACATAAAGAGGATTGACGCACAACTCGTGGGGACGGCAAGACTTGGACAGCAGCCCCTTGTCCTGCTGTCACCATAGTTACCCAGTGCCCAGTCAGCGACATGTAACGCCCCTGTCCATGCCTACTCGTCCAAGTGTCTGTGGTGAAATGCACCCTGTCACACACAGAGTTTCTCAAAGAAGCGGTGATGTTGTGTGCGACATGCTGGTGGAGCGCAGGCACACCTTTCTTTGAGAAGTAGTGCCGACTGGGCATCTGGTACTGGGGCACTGCGACGGACATAAGGTCTCGAAAATCCTCTGTGTCCACCAGGCGGAAAGGCAGCATTTCTGTAGCCAAGAGCTTGCAGATGGTGAAATTCAACCTCTAAGCTTTCTCATGGCTAGGAGGAAATGGTCTTTTACTTGTCCACATCTGAGGGACCGAGGGCTGGCTATTGTGCTTAGACGGGGTTGATAAGGGTGTCCTCGGCAAACTGCCGGTCTGTGAGGAAGATGCAGGCAGACATGTTAGGTTGCCTTGATCCAAAGGTGGTGCTATCGATGTCGGACAGCGCTCAACACCAGCTGGTGTTACCACCTCCAAAGAAAATGATGACCTGCCAATCACGCTGGCTGTTGCGGGTAAAGAGGTGGCAGGTCTGCGCCCCAAAACAGGTGTGACTGCTGTCCCCCCAGTCACAGAGGATGAAGAGGCCGCGGATGCACAAGATATGGCAGACGGTGGTTGGCCCAGCCGGCTAGGCCGCATTGTAGCACACTGAGCTTCCCACTGCAACTTATGCTTCAAGTCCATGTGCCGGTTCATGCATGAAGTACTCAAACTATGTATTTTTTGGCCTCTACTTAGCTTTTGCTGACAAATGTTACAGATAACACGAGTTGGGTCATCTTTATCGATCTGAAAAAATGCCCAGGCTATGCAAGGCTTAGCACCCATGCGACCTGAAGAGCCACCACGACTTGTGGTGAGAGGCAGAGTTGTGTTTGAGGATGCAGTTGTTGACGTGCTTCCAGTACTACGTCTCTGTCCAGGAAGGCGCAACCTGACCTCGTCGTCACTAGCATCTTCCTCCACCTCCTCTGCTGACCTCATCTCTTGGCTGACTGTGGGTTGACAGTAAGTGGGATCTCCAACCTCATCATCATCACCCTGTGCGTTATCACACCCGTCGTCCTCAGAGCCAACCTTTTCCTGCCCTGACAAAAAACTAAAGTTGTCGCTCCAATCAGGTATTTGAGTCTTATCATCGTCTTCCTCATTGTCTCCACCAACAGGAGTTACAGTTTGGGAATGAGGGTCTACATTATGGTCAGAACCTTCTGCGTCTGGTCCTGGATCCGACTCATAAAGATTCTGGGCATCAGTGCAGATCATTTCCTCGTCTGGATTCACAGAAGCGCTGGAGTCGACCTCTGATTCCCAGGCTATAGTATGAGTAAACAGCTCTGCAGACTCAACCATCTGTTCTACCTCATACTCAGACGGGCAGCTGGAGATTTGGGAGCTGTGAGGAAGCAAGTGCGATTGGGGTGACACCTTTGAGGACTGGAGTATTTGTGATGTTGAAGTTGATGTGGAGGAGAGCCCACTTAAAGGAGCACTTGATATCCGTTGAAGCACCTGCTGTTTTTGTGCCTCATCTGGAATTTGTAGCGATTGGCGTGGCCGTAAGAAAGGGATCTTATCACATTGTCCGCTAAAAGAAGTAGACATTTTAGTTTGGCTGGAAGATGGTCTTTCTTCTGCAGATGTTACTGTTGCTTTAACACCTACCCCACGGACACAACCTTTTTTCCCCTTCCCAACACGCCTATTCCCCTTTCCACCAGCAGCAGGCCTTTTTCCACTCAATTTGGTGGTTAACTAATTCACAACTCTGGAGTTGTTTGCACAAAAAAACAATGGATGGGAACCGAGCAGAGCTGAGTGGCCAAACTGTGGTATTAGGCCAAAACTATTGGCTGGGTTAGATGCAGAAAAAAATTATATTCAATTTGCAACCTGATGGAGGTCTGTATAGATGGATTAATAGAACAAGTCCCACACACAGCTAGAAGCCCAATATTTTTTCAGAGGTAGATGCAGAAAAAAATATATTCAGTTTGCAACCTGATGGAGGTCAGTATAGATGGACAAATACAACAAGTCCCACACACAGCTAGAAGCCCAATATTTTTTCAGAGGTAGATGCAGAAAAAAAATATATTCAGTTTGCAACCTGATGGAGGTCTGTATAGATGGATTAATAGAACAAGTCCCACACACAGCTAGAAGCCCAATATTTTTTCAGAGCTAGATGCAGAAAAAAATATATTCAGTTTGCAACCTGATGGAGGTCTGTATAGATGGATTAATAGAACAAGTCCCACACACAGCTAAAAGCCCAATATTTTTTCAGAGGTAGATGCAGAAAAAAATATATTCAGTTTGCAACCTGATGGAGGTCTGTATAGATGGATTAATAGAACAAGTCCCACACACAGCTAGAAGCCCAATATTTTTTCAGAGGTAGATGCAGAAAAAAATATATTCAGTTTGCAACCTGATGGAGGTCTGTATAGATGGATTAATAGAACAAGTCCCACACACAGCTAGAAGCCCAATATTTTTTCAGAGGTAGATGCAGAAAAAAATATATTCAGTTTGCAACCTGATGGAGGTCTGTATAGATGGATTAATAGAACATGTCCCACACACAGCTAGAAGCCCAATATTTTTTCAGAGGTAGATGCAGAAAAAAATATATTCAGTTTGCAACCTGATGGAGGTCTGTATAGATGGACTAATACAACAAGTCCCACACACAGCTAGAAGCCCAATATTTTTTCAGAGGTAGATGCAGAAAAAAAATATATTCAGTTTGCAACCTGATGGAGGTCTGTATAGATGGATTAATAGAACAAGTCCCACACACAGCTAGAAGCCCAATATTTTTTCAGAGCTAGATGCAGAAAAAAATATATTCAGTTTGCAACCTGATGAAGGTCTGTATAGATGGATTAATAGAACAAGTCCCACACACAGCTAGAAGCCCAATATTTTTTCAGAGGTAGATGCAGAAAAAAATATATTCAGTTTGCAACCTGATGGAGGTCTGTATAGATGGATTAATAGAACAAGTCCCACACACAGCTAGAAGCCCAATATTTTTTCAGAGCTAGATGCAGAAAAAAATATATTCAGTTTGCAACCTGATGGAGGTCTGTATAGATGGATTAATAGAACAAGTCCCACACACAGCTAGAAGCCCAATATTTTTTCAGAGGTAGATGCAGAAAAAAATATATTCAGTTTGCAACCTGATGGAGGTCTGTATAGATGGATTAATAGAACAAGTCCCACACACAGCTAGAAGCCCAATATTTTTTCAGAGGTAGATGCAGAAAAAAATATATTCAGTTTGCAACGTGATGGAGGTCTGTATAGATGGATTACTAGAACAAGTCCCACACACAGCTAGAAGCCCAATATTTTTTCAGAGGTAGATGCAGAAAAAAATATATTCAGTTTGCAACCTGATGGAGGTCTGTATAGATGGATTAATAGAACAAGTCCCACACACAGCTAGAAGCCCAATATTTTTTCAGAGGTAGATGCAGAAAAAAATATATTCAGTTTGCAACCTGATGGAGGTCTGTATAGATGGATTAATAGAACAAGTCCCACACACAGCTAGAAGCCCAATATTTTTTCAGAGGTAGATGCAGAAAAAAATATATTCAGTTTGCAACCTGATGGAGGTCTGTATAGATGGATTAATAGAACAAGTCCGACACACAGCTAGAAGCCCAATATTTTTTCAGAGGTAGATGCAGAAAAAAATACATTCAGTTTGCAACCTGATGGAGGTCTGTATAGATGGATTAATAGAACAAGTCCCACACACAGCTAGAAGCCCAATATTTTTTCAGAGCTAGATGCAGAAAAAAATTATATTCAATTTGCAACCTGATGGAAGTCAGTATAGATGGACTAATAGAATGATGCTATGCCCAAAAGATTTTACTTCACTAGGTGCAGTAAAAAAATTGGTATTCTATACACAGGTGGTATATCTTGCAACACAGATAGGCTACTCCACTGACTAACACACTCTGCAATAGGCCAAAAAGGATTAGCTTTGCTAGATTCAGCCAAATGCTGTGAAAAAAACTTGCACAGCACTGGCACAGACCTGCCTGGCAAAAACTGATAGGAACTGATGTAACCTAGTCCTGAAAAGGACTCCAATTACAATTAGTCTTTACTCCCACAATCTATCTATTTAAGAGCACAGACCTGCCTGATAAAAGTCGTAGGAAATGCTGTAACCTAGTCCTTAACCCCTTAAGCCCCGCGGGTGGATTGCACGTTAATGACCGGGCCAATTTTTACAATTCTGACCACTGTCACTTTATGAGGTAATTACTCTGGAACGCTTCAACGGATCCCCCTGATTCTGAGATTGTTTTTTTCGTGACATATTGTACTTCATGATTGTCGAAAAATTTCTTCGATATCACTTGCGTTTATTTGTGAAAAAAACGGAAATTTGGCGAAAATTTTGAAAATTTTGCGATTTTCAAAATTTGAATTTTTAAGCCCTGAAATCAGAGCGATATGTCACACAAAAGAGTTAATAAATAACATTTCCCACATGTCTACTTTACATCAGCACAATTTTGGAGCCAAAATTTTTTTTTGTTAGGGAGCTATAAGGGTTAAAAGTTGACCAGCGATTTCTCATTTTTCCAACAAAATTTATAAAACCATTTTTTTAGGGACCACATCACATTTGAAGTCACTTTCAGAGGTCTTTATGACAGAAAATACCCAAAAGTGACACCATTCTAAAAACTGCACCCCTCAAGGTGCTCAAAACCACATTCAAGAACTTTATTAACCCTTCAGGTGCTTCACAGGAATTTTTTGAATGTGGAAGAAAAAAATGAACATTTAACTTTTTTCACAAAAATGTTACTTTAGACCCAATTTTTTTTATTTTCACAGGGGTAACAAGAAAAAATGGACCCCAAAATTTGTTGTGCAATTTCCCCTGGGCACGCAGATACCCAATATTTGGGGAAGAAACACTGTTTGGGCGCACGGCAAGGCTCGGAAGGGAAGGAGCGCCATTTGACTTTTTGATTGTAAAATTTGCTTGAATAATTAGCGGACACCATGTTCTGTTTGGAGAGCCCCTGTGTGCCCAAACTTTGGAGCTCCCCCACAAGTGACCCCATTTTGGAAACTAGACCCCCCAAGGCACCTTTCTAGATGCATAGTGAGCACTTGAAACCCCAGGTGCTTCACAAATTGATTCCTAAAAATGAAAAAGTGAAAAAAAAAACACTTTTTCATTTTTACGAATCAATTTGTGAAGCACCTAGGGGTTCCAAGTGCTCACTATGCATCTAGATAGGTGCCTTGGGGGGTCTAGTTTCCAAAATGTGGTCACTTGTGGGGGAGCTCCAATGTTTGGGCACACAGGGACTCTCTAAATGCAACATGGTATCCGCTAACAAATTGAATGGAAAATCGGCTCAAATTGTTAGCGGACACCACATTGCGTTTGGAGAGCCCCTCTGTGCCCAAACTTTGGAGCTCCCCCACAAGTGACCCCATTTTGGAAACTAGACCCCCCAAGGCACCTTTCTAGATGCATAGTGAGCACTTGGAATCCCCAGGTGCTTCACAAATTGATTCGTAATAATGAAAAAGTGAAAAAAAAAACACTTTTTCATTTTTACGAATCAATTTGTGAAGCACCTAGGGGTTCCAAGTGCTCACTATGCATCTAGATAGGTGCGTTGGGGGGTCTAGTTTCCAAAATGGGGTCACTTGTGGGGGAGCTCCAATGTTTGGGCACACAGGGACTCTCCAAATGCAACATGATATCCGCTAACAATTTGAGCCCACAATTTGTTAGCGGATATCATGTTGCATTTGGAGAGTCCCTGTGTGCCCAAACATTGGAGCTCCCCCACAAGTGACCCCATTTTGGAAACTAGACCCCCCAAGGCACCTTTCTAGATGCATAGTGAGCACTTGGAACCCCAGGTGCTTCACAAATTGATTCATAAAAATGAAAAAGTGTTGTTTTTTTCACTTTTTCATTTTTACAAATCAATTTGTGAAGCACCTGGGGGTTCCAAGTGCTTACTATGCATCTAGATAGGTGCCTTGGGGGGTCTAGTTTCCAAAATGGGGTCACTTGTGGGGAGCTCCAAAGTTTGGGCACAGAGGGGCTCTCCAAACGCAATGTGGTGTCCGCTAACAATTTGAGCCGATTTTCCATTCAATTTGTTAGCGGATACCATGTTGCATTTAGAGAGTCCCTGTGTGCCCAAACATTGGAGCTCCCCCACAAGTGATCCCATTTTGGAAACTAGACCCCCCAAGGCACCTTTCTAGATGCATAGTGAGCACTTGGAACCCCAGGTGCTTCACAAATTGATTCATAAAAATGAAAAAGTGTTTTTTTTTTCACTTTTTCATTTTTACGAATCAATTTGTGAAGCACCTGGGGGTTCCAAGTGCTTTCTATGCATCTAGATAGGTGCCTTGGGGGGTCTAGTTTCCAAAATGGGGTCACTTGTGGGGGAGCTCCAATGTTTGGGCACACAGGGGCTCTCCAAACGCAACATGGCGTCCGCTAACAATTTGAGCCGATTTTCCATTCAATTTGTTAGCGGACACCATGTCGCGTTTGGAGAGCCCGTGATGTGCCTAAACAGTGGAGCTCCCCCACAAGTGCCCCCATTTTGGAAACTATACCCCTCAAGGATTTTATTAAGGTGTATAGTGAACATTTTGAACCCAGAGGTACGGCACAGAATTTGTTTACATTAGGTCATCATATTGAATAAGTTGTCATTATTCTTGAGCGCAAGTGCTCGCTACTTGAGTTTGCATCGGGTACTCAGGTATGCACCATGTACAGCGTGTGCTTGAGTGACATGCTCGAGTCCCTGCTCCGCATGTTTCACGGTTATTAGGCACCCAAAAAAAAACATGCAGGGATCGCTCGTGCATGGCAGGCAATCCCCGTAAAGTTTTTTGGCCGCGAAGCATATGGGGCAGAGACTCGAGCATGTCACTCAAATACCCACGATACTCAATGCATACCAGAGCACCCGATGCAAACTCAAGTAGCGAGCACTTGCTCTCAACACTAGTCACCATATCGTCATCTTTTTTTCTTACTTTTGAAAAAAATCCCAACCCCAGCCCTAGCCCTAGCACAACCCTAGCCCTAGCACAACCCTAGCCCCAGCACAACCCTAGCCCCAGCACAACCCTAGCCCCAGCACAACCCTAGCCCCAAACCCAGCCCTAACCCTAGCCCAATCCTAACCCAAGAGTTTATTTTTGACGCCGTTCCTTGTGCGGTATAAGTGATTAGACGACTTTATTCTTCGGGTCGGTGTGATTACAGCAATGCCAGAATCATATGGGGTTTTTATGACTGACAGCTGTCACACACTAAAAGACGCATTTTTTGTAAAATCTAGTTTTTGCATCGCCATATTTTGAGAGCTATAATTTTTCCAGATTTTGGCAGACAGTCATGTGACGGCTCGTTTTTTGCGGGATGACTTGACGTTGTTATTGGTGCCATTTTCAGGCACGTGACATTTTTTGATCGCTTTCTATTCCGATTTTTGGGAGGCAGAATAAACAAAAACCAACAATTCAGGAATTGTTTTTTTTTTTTTTTTTTATTCTGTTCCGCGTGTGGTAAAATTGATGAGGTAGCTTTATTCTTCGGGTCAGTACGTTTACAGCGGTACCACATTTGTATAATTTTTCTATGTTTTGGCGCTTATACACAATAAAAGCTATTTTATAGAAAAAAATATTTTTCAGCATCGCTTTATTCTGAGAGCTGAAACTTTTTTATTTTTCGGCTGATGGAGCTGTATGGCAGCTTGTTTTTTGTGGGACGAGATGACGTTTTCAGCGGTATCATTTTTATTTACATGCGTCTTTTTGATCGCGTGTTATTCCACTTTTTGTTTGGCGGTATGGTGATAAAGCATTGTTTTTTGCTGCGTTTTTTTTTTTTTTTTTTACCGTGTTCACTGAAGGGGTTAACTAGTGGGACAGTTTTATAGGTCAGGCTGTTCCGGACGCGGCGATACCAAATATGTGTACTTTTATTGTTTTTTTTTTATTTTTTTTATAATAATATTTATTGATGGGTACATTATATTTTTATTTTTGGTGTATTAATTTTTATTTTTTTATAATATTTTTGCACATTTTTTTTTTTTTTTTTCCACTTTCAGACAGTTTGTACACCTTATTACTTTGTCCCACTCTGGGACTTTCACTTTTTTTTTTCTGATCGCCTGCATGGCATAGGAATGGAGCACCATCCCTATGCCATGCAGGCTGTCAGAAGTGCACAGTGTTAAGATTGCTTGGAGATGCACTGCGCATGTCCAAGCAATCTTCCTGCTCTCTGGTGACCCGGATGTTGTCATGACGACACCGGGTCGTCATGGCAACACCCGGGAAGCCGCTGCAGTCTGCGCTGGAAGCCGGAAGAGGAGGTGAGTATCGCCGATCACCTCCCCTTGCCCCCGCAATGCCGCGATCGATTTCGATCGACTTCGATCGCAGCATAGCGGGGGTTAATGTGCTGGGAGCGGTGCAGGACCGCTCCCTGCACATAGTACCGGGTGTCAGCTGTGACAATCAGCTGACACCCGGCGGCGATCGCGCCCGCACAGCCTGTGTGCGCGCGCGATCGCCATGACGTACTAATACGGGTCTGGCTCTTAAGTCCCAGGGCACAGACGCGTATTAGTACGTCAAATGTTATTAAGGGGTTAAAAGGACTGCAATCACAACTATTCCCTACTCCCAAGCTATCTGTAGATTTGTGCGAAAATTGGCTTGAAATTAACAAGGTATAGCGCACACAGCAACAGCGGTGCCGTCTAACACGCAGCTGCAGCAGTGAGAAAATGGTGGCGACGGGGAAAATGGCTTGGTCTTATAGGGCAAGGACATGTGACATACACTGCCAATGACACATGCCCTTGCTTGTGTGAAAAAAAGCACTTCGCTCCGTGTGTGCGCTGCTGATAGGCTGACAGATTGCACCTCCCCACTGCAAATGCGGGAAAGAGAAAAAAAATGGAGATCTTCATTGTTCCTGCAGAGATCCATCCCCTGCCCCTCCCCCCACCCCGCTGTACACTCAAACTGCGTATTAACATTAATTTTAATCATTGCTGAGAAAAAATCCTGTTATGATTTTGGTGCACGAACAGTTATCGAACATAACCTCGAACAGCCGAATTTTTCTCAAATTGTTCGTGTTCGCCGAACGGCTCGAACACCGCCCAAAACAGCTCGAATTTGAGATTGGCGAACAGTTCGAGTAGAACAACGCTCATCTCTACTCTTAACTCCACGTATCTTCCAAGGGGCAATAAAATCATCTTGTTAAACCACTCTGATTTCCACGTGTCTTCCAAGGGACATTAAAACCGTCTTGTGAAACTACAGTGACCTCCACGTCTCTTCCAAGGGTCATTAAAACCGTCTTGTTAAACCACTCTGACCTCCATGTCTCTTCCAAGGGGCATTAAAACTTCCTTGTTAAACCACTCTGACTTCCACGTCTTTTCGAAGGGGCATTAAATTCATCTTGTTAACCCACTTTCACCTCCACATCTCTTCCAAGGGACATTAAAACTGTCTTTTTAAACCACTCTCCTCTCCACGTCTCTTCCAAGGCGCATTAAAAACGTCTTGTTGAGCTTCTGTGACCTCCACTTCTCTTCCAAGGGGCATTAAAAAGTCTTGTTAAACCACTCTGAACTCCACGTCTCTTTTAATGGGCATTGAAACCGTCTTGTTAAGCTACTATGACCTCCACGTCTTTTCCAAGGGGATTAAAACCATCTTTTTAAGGTACTGTGACCTCCACGTCTCTTCCAAGAGGCATTAAAACCGTCTTACACTCTGAACTCAACGTCTCTTCCAAGGGGCATTAAAACCGTCTTGTTAAACCACTCTGACCTCCACGTCTCTTCCAAGGGGCATTAAAGCCGTCTTGTTAAACCACTCTGACTTCCACGTCTCTTCCAATGTACATTAAAACTGTCTTGTTAAACTACTCTGCTCTCCATGTCTCTTCCAAGGGGCATTAAAAACGTCTTGTTAAGCTTCTGTGACCTCCACTTCTCTTCCAAGGGGCATTAAAAAAGTCTTGTTAAACGACTCTGCTCTCCACGTCTCTTCCAAGGGGCATTAAAATTGTCTTGTTAAGCTACTGTGAACTCCACGTCTATTGTAAGGGGCATTAAAACCGTCTTGTTAAACCACTCTGACCTCCATGTCTCTTCTATTGGGCATTAAAACCGTCTTGTTAAACCACTATGACCTCCACGTCTCCTCCAAGGGGCATTAAAACCGCCTTGTTAACCACTCTGACCTCCACGTCTCCTCCAAAGGGCATTAAAGCCGTCTTGTTAAACCAGTCTGAACTGCACGTCTCTTCCAAGGGGTATTAAAACCATCTTTTTAATCCACTCTGAACTCCACAACTCTTCTAAGGGGCATTAAATCCATCGTGTTAAACCTCTCTGACCTCCACGTCTCTTCCAAGGGGCATGAAAACCATATTGTTAAGCTTCTGTGACCTCCACTTCTCTTCCAAGGGGCATTAAAACCGTCTTGTTAAACCACTCTTAACTCCACGTATCTTCCAAGGGGCAATAAAACCATCTTGTTAAACCACTCTGATCTCCACGTCTCTTCCAAGGGACATTAAAACCGTCTTGTGAAGCTACAGTGACCTCCACTTCTCTTCCAAGGGGCATTAAAAAAGTCTTGTTAAACCACTCTGCTCTCCACGTCTCTTCCAAAGGGCATTAAAAATGTCTTGTTAAGCTACTGTGAACTCCAGGTCTCTTCCAAGGGGCATTAAAACCGTCTTGTTGAACCACTCTGGCCTCCACGTCTCTTTTAATGGGCATTGAAACCGTCTTGTTAAGCTACTGTGACCTCCACGTCTCTTCCAAGGGGGATAAAAACCATCTTGTTAAGCTACTGTGACCTCCACGTCTCTTCCAAGAGGCATTAAAACCGTCTTGTTAAAACACACTGAACTCAACATCTCTTCCGAGGGGCATTAAAACCGTCTCGTTAAACCACTCTGAACTGCACGTCTCTTCCAAGGGGAATTAAAACCATCTTGTTAAACCACTCTGACCTCCACGTCTTTTCCAAGGGGCATGAAAACCATATTGTTAAGCTACTGTGACCTCCACGTCTCATACAAGGGGCATTAAAACCGTCTTGTTAAACCACTCTTAACTCCACGTATCTACCAATGGGCAATAAAACCATCTTGTTAAAGCACTCTGACCTCCACGTCTCTTCCAAGGCACATTAAAACCGTCTTGCGTAGCTACTGTGACCTCCACGTCTCTTCCAAGGGGCATTAAAACCGTCTTGTTAAACTACTCTGACCTCCATGTCTCTTCCAAGGAGCATTAAGACCGTCTTGTTAAACCACTCTGACCTCCACGTCTCTTCCAGGGGGCATTAAAACCGTCTTGTTAAACCACTCTGACCTCCACGTCTCTTCCAAGGGGCATTAAAACGGTCTTGATAAACTACTCTGACCTCCACGTCTCTTCCAAGGGGCATTAAAACCGTCTTTTTAAACCACTCTGAACTGCACGTCACTTCCAAGGCGCATTAATCCCATCTTGTTAAACCACACTGATCTTCACATCTCTTCAAAGGGGCATTAAAACCATCTCGTTAAACCTCTCTGACCTCCACGTCTCTTCCAAGGGACATTAAAATTATCTTGTTAAACCACTCTGACCTCCACGTCTCTTCCAAGGGGCATTAAAACCGTCTTCTTAAACCAGTCTCAACTCCATGTCTCTTCCAAGGGGCATTAAGACCATCTTGTTAAAGTACTCTGACCTCGATGTTTCTTCCAAGGCGCATTAAAATCATCTTGTTTAACCACTCTGAATTCCACGTCTCTTCCAAGGGGCATTGAAACAGTCTTGTTAAGCTACTTTGACCTCCAAGTCTCATCCAATGGGCATTAAAACTGTCTTGTTAAGCTTTCTGTGACCTCCACGTCTCTTCCGAGGGGCATTAAAACCATCTTGTTAAACCACTCTGACCTCCATGTATATTCCAAGGGGCATTACAACCGTCTTTTTAAACCACTCTGACCTCCACGTCTCTTCCAAGGGGAATTTAAACCGTCTAGTTAAAGGACTCTGTTCTCCACGTCTCTTCCAAGGGACATTAAAACTGTCTTGTTAAAACACTTGGCCCTCCAAGTCTCTTCCAAGGGGCCTTAAAAACGTCTTGTTAAAACACTCTGAACTCCACGTCTCTTCCAAGGAGTATTAAAACCGTCTTGCTAAACCTCTCTGACCTCCACGTCATTTCCAAGGGGCATTAAAACCATCTTGTTAAACCACTCTGAACTCCACGTCTCTTCCAAGGGTCAATAAAGCCGTCTTGTTAAACCATTCTGACCTCCACGTCAACTCCAATGTTCATTAAATCCGTCTTATTAAACCACTCTGACTTCCATGTCTCTTCTAAGGGGCATTAAAAACTCTTTGTTAAATCACTCTGAACTGCACGTCTCTTCCAAGGGGAATTAAAACCGTCTTGTTAAACCACTCTGAACTCCACGACTTTCCCAAGGGGCATTAAAGCCATCTTGTTAAACCAATCTGACCTCCACGTCTCTTCCAAGGGGCATTAAAACCATCTTTTTAAGCTAATCTGAACTCCACCTCTCTTCCAAGGGGCATTAAAACCGTCTTGTTAAACCACTCTGACCTCCACGTCTCTTCCAAGGGTCATTAAAACCATCCTGTTAAGCCACTCTGACTTTCACGTCTTTTCCAAGGGGCATTGAAACCGTCTTGTTAGAACACTCTAACCTCCACGTCTCTTCCAAGGGGCATTAAAAAAGTCTTGTTAAACCACTCTGAACTCCACATCTATTCCAAGGGGCATTAAAATTGTCTTTTTAAGCTACTGTGAACTCCACGTCTCTTCCCAGGGGCATTAAAACCATCTTGTTAAACCACTCTGACCACCACGTCTCTTTTAATAGGCATTGAAACCGTTTGTTAAGCTACTGTGACCTCGACGTCTCTTCCTAGGGGTACTAAAACAGTCTTGTTAAGCTACTTTGACCTCCACGTCTCTTCCAAAGGGCATTAAAACCGTCTTGTTAAACCACTTTGACTTCCATGTCTCTTCCAAGGGGCATTAAAACCGCTTTGTTAAACCACTCTGAACTGCACGTCTCTTCCAAGGGGAATTTAAACCATCTTGTTAAAAAAATCTGACCTCCACGTCTCTTCCAAGGGGCATTAAAACCATCTTTTTAAGCTACTCTGAACTCCACCTCTCTTCCAAGGGGCATTAAAACCGTCTGGTTAAACCACTCTGACCTCCACTTCTCTTCCAATATTCATTAAAACCATCCTGTTAAGCAACTCTGACTTTCACGTCTCTTCCAAGGGGCATTAAAATCATCTTGTTAAACCAATCTGCTCTCCACATCTCTTCCAAGGGACATTAAAACTGTCTTGTTAAGCTACTGTGAACTCCACATCTCTTCCAAGGGGCATTAAAACCGTCTTGTTAAACCACTCTGACCTCCACGTCTCTTTTAATGGGCATTGAAACTGTCTTGTTAAGCTACTGTGACCTCCACGTCTCTTCCAAGGGGGATTAAAACCATCTTGTTAAGCTACTGTGACCTCCACGTCTCTTCCAAGGGGCATTAAAGCTGTCCTGTTAACCACTCTGACCTCCACGACTCCTCCAAAGGGCATTAAAACCGTCTTGTTTAACCACTCTGAACTGCACGTCTCTTCCAAGGGGCATTAAAACCATCTTGTTAAACCTCTCTGACCTCCACGTCGCTTCCAAGGGGCATGAAAACCATATTGTTAAGCTACTGTGACCTGCACGTCTCATCCAAGGGTCATTAAAACCGTCTTGTTAAACAACTCTGACCTCCACGTCTCTTCCAAGGGGCATTAAAACTACCTTGTTAAACCACTCTGACTTCCACGTCTTTTTGAAGGGGCATTAAAACCATCTTGTAAAACTACTCTCACCTCCACATCTCTTCCAAGGGACATTAAAAATGTCTTGTTAAACCACTCTGCTCTCCACGTCTCTTCCAAGGGGCATTAAAAACGTCTTGTTAAGCTTCTGTGACCTCCACTTCTCTTCCAAGGGGCATTACAAAAGTCTTGTTAAACCACTCTGAACTCCACGTCTATTCCAAAGGGCATTAAAAATGTCTTGTTAAGCTACTGTGAACTCCACATCTCTTCCAACGGGCATTAAAACCGTCTTGCTAAACCACTCTGACCTCCACGTCTCTTTTAATAGGCATTGATACAGTCTTGTTAAGTTACTGTGACCTACACGTCTCTTCCAAGAGGCATTAAAACCGTCTTCTTAAAACATTCTGAACTCATCGTCTCTTCCAAGGGGCATTAAAACCGTCTTGTTAAACCACTCTAACCTCCACGTCTCTTCTAAGGGGCATTAAAACCGTCTTGTTAAACCACTATGACCTATACGTCTCTTCCAAGAGGCATTAAAACCGTCTTGTTAAACCACTCTGAACTGCACGTCTTTTCCAAGGGTCATTAAAACCATCTTGTTAAACCGCTCTGAACTCCACGTCTCTTCCAAGGGGCATTAAGACCGTCTTCTTAAACCTCTCTGACCTCCACGTCTCTTCCAAGGGGCATTAAAACCATCTTGTTAAACCACTTTGACCTCTACGTCTCTTCCAAGGGGCATTAAGACCGTCTTGTTAAACCACTCTGACCTCCACGTCTCTTCAAAGGGGCATTAAAACCGTCTTGTTAAACCACTATGACCTCCACGTCTCTTCCAAGGGGCATTAAAATCGTCTTGTTAAACCGCTATTAACTCCACGTATCTTCCATGGGGCAAAAAAAACATCTTGTTAAACCACTCTGACCTCCACGTCTCTTCCAAGGGACATTAAAAACATCTTGTGAAGCAACTGTGACCTCCACGTCTCTTCCAAGGGGCATTAAAACCGTCTGGTTAAACCACTCTGACCTCCACGTCTCTTCCGAGGGGCATTAAAACTCTCTTGTTAAACCTCTCTGACCTCCATGTCTCTTCTAACGTGCATTAAGACCGTCTTGTTAAACCACTCTGACCTCCACGTCTCTTCCAAGGGGCATTAAAACCTTCTTGTTAAACCACTCTGACCTCCACGTCTCTTCCAATAGGGCATTAAAACCGACTTGTTAAACCGCTCAGACTTCCACGTCAATTCCAAGGGGCATTAAAACCATCTTGTTAAACCACTCTGACCTCCACGTCTCTTCCATGGGGCATTAAAACGGTCTTGATAAACTACACTGACCTCCACGTCTCTTCCAAGGGGCATTAAAACCGTCCTTTTATACCACTCTGAACTCCACGTCTCTTCCAAGACGCATTAAGCCCATCTTGTTAAACCACACTGACCTCCACATCTCTTCCAAGGGGCATTAAAACCATCTTGTTAAACCTCTCTGACCTCCACGTCTCTTCCCATGGGCATTAAAATCATCTTGTTAAACCACTTTGACCTCCACGTCTCTTCCAAGGGTCATTAAAACCATCTTTTTAAGCTAATCTGAACTCCACCTCTCTTCCAAGGGGCATTAAAACCGTCTTGTTAAACCACTCTGACCTCCCCGTCTCTTCCAAGGGTCATTAAAACCATCCTGTTAAGCCACTCTGACTTTCACGTCTTTTCCAAGGGGCATTGAAACCGTCTTGTTAGAACACTCTAACCTCCACGTCTCTTCCAAGGGGCATTAAAAAAAGTCTTGTTAAACCACTCTGAACTCCACATCTATTCCAAGGGGCATTAAAATTATCTTTTTAAGCTACTGTGAACTCCACATCTCTTCCCAGGGGCATTAAAACCATCTTGTTAAACCACTCTGACCACCACGTCTCTTTTAATAGGCATTGAAACCGTTTGTTAAGCTACTGTGACCTCGACGTCTCTTCCTAGGGGTACTAAAACAGTCTTGTTAAGCTACTTTGACCTCCACGTCTCTTCCAAAGGGCATTAAAACCGTCTTGTTAAACCACTTTGACTTCCATGTCTCTTCCAAGGGGCATTAAAACCGCTTTGTTAAACCACTCTGAACTGCACGTCTCTTCCAAGGGGAATTAAAACCATCTTGTTAAACCAATCTGACCTCCACGTCTCTTCCAAGGGGCATTAAAACCATCTTTTTAAGCTACTCTGAACTCCACCTCTCTTCCAAGGGGCATTAAAACCGTCTGGTTAAACCACTCTGACCTCCACTTCTCTTCCAATATTCATTAAAACCATCCTGTTAAGCAACTCTGACTTTCACGTCTCTTCCAAGGGGCATTAAAACCGTCTTTTTAAACCACTCTGAACTGCACGTAACTTCCAAGGCGCATAAAGCCCATCTTGTTAAACCACACTGACCTTCACATCTCTTCCAAGGGGCATTAAAACCATCTCGTTAAACCTCTCTGACCTCCACGTCTCTTCCAAGGGGCATTAAAATCATCTTGTTAAACCACTCTGACCTCCACGTCTCTTCCAAGGGGCATTAAAACCGTCTACTTAAACCAGTCTCAACTCCATGTCTCTTCCAAGGGGCATTAAGACCATCTTGTTAAAGTACTCTGACCTCGATGTTTCTTCCAAGGCGCATTAAAATCATCTTGTTTAACCACTCTGAATTCCATGTCTCTTCCAAGGGGCATTGAAGCAGTCTTGTTAAGCTACTTTGACCTCCAAGTCTCATCCAATGGGCATTAAAACTGTCTTGTTAAGCTTTCTGTGACCTCCACGTCTCTTCCGAGGGGCATTAAAACCATCTTGTTAAACCACTCTGACCTCCACGTATATTCCAAGAGGCATTACAACCGTCTTTTTAAACCACTCTGACCTCCACGTCTCTTCCAAGGGGCATTTAAACCGTCTAGTTAAAGGACTCTGTTCTCCACGTCTCTTCCAAGGGACATTAAAACTGTCTTGTTAAAACACTCGGCCCTCCAAGTCTCTTCCAAGGGGCTTTAAAAACGTCTTGTTAAAACACTCTGAACTCCACGTCTCTTCCAAGGAGTATTAAAACCGTCTTGCTAAACCTCTCTGACCTCCACGTCTTTTCCAAGGGGCATTAAAACCGTCTTGTTAAACCACTCTGAACTCCACGTCTCTTCCAAGGGTCATTAAAACCGTCTTGTTAAACCATTCTGACCTCCACGTCAACTCCAATGTTCATTAAATCCGTCTTGTTAAACCACTCTGACTTCCATGTCTCTTCCAAGGGGCATTAAAAAGTCTTTGTTAAACCACTCTGAACTGCACGTCTCTTCCAAGGGGAATTAAAACCGTCTTGTTAAACCACTCTGAACTCCACGACTTTCCCAAGGGGCATTAAAGCCATCTTGTTAAACCAATCTGACCTCCACGTCTCTTCCAAGGGGCATTAAAACCATCTTTTTAAGCTACTCTGAACTCCACCTCTCTTCCAAGGGGCATTAAAACCGTCTTGTTAAACCACTCTGACTTCCATGTCTCTTCCAAGGGGCATTAAAACCGCTTTGTTAAACCACTCTGAACTGCACGTCTCTTCCAAGGGGAATTAAAACCATCTTGTTAAACCAATCTGACCTCCAAGTCTCTTCCAAGGGGCATTAAAACCATCTCTTTAAGCTACTCTGAACTCCACCTCTCTTCCAAGGGGCATTAAAACCGTCTGGTTAAACCACTCTGACCTCCACTTCTCTTCCAATATTCATTAAAACCATCCTGTTAAGCAACTCTGACTTTCACGTCTTTTCCAAGGGGCATTGAAACCGTCTTGTTAGAACACTCTAACCTCCACGTCTCTTCCAAGGGGCATTAAAATTGTCTTGTTAAGCTACTGTGAACTCCACGTCTCTTCCCAGGGGCATTAAAACCGTCTTGATAAACCACTCTGACCACCACGTCTCTTTTAATAGGCATTGAAACCGTCTTGTTAAGCTACTGTAACCTCCACGTCTCTTCCTAGGGGCATTAAAACAGTCTTGTTAAGCTACTGTGACCTCCACGTCTCTTCCAAAGGGCATTAAAACCGTCTTGTTAAACCACTCTGACCTCCACGTCTCTTCCAAGGGACATTAAAACCATCTTGTTAAACCACTCTGATTTCCACGTGTCTTCCAAGGGGCATTAAAAACGTCTTGTTAAGTTTCTGTGACCTCCACTTCTCTTCCAAGGGGCATTAAAAAAGTCTTGTTAAACCAATCTGCTCTCCACATCTCTTCCAAGGGACATTAAAACTGTCTTGTTAAGCTACTGTGAACTCCACGTCTCTTCCAAGGGGCATTAAAACCGTCTTGTTAAACCACTCTGACCTCCACGTCTCTTTTAATGGGCATTGAAACTGTCTTGTTAAGCTACTGTGACCTCCACGTCTCTTCCAAGGGGGATTAAAACCATCTTGTTAAGCTACTGTGACCTCCACGTCTCTTCCAAGGGGCATTAAAGCTGTCCTGTTAACCACTCTGACCTCCAAGACTCCTCCAAAGGGCATTAAAACCGTCTTGTTTAACCACTCTGAACTGCACGTCTCTTCCAAGGGGCATTAAAACCATCTTGTTAAACCTCTCTGACCTCCACGTCGCTTCCAAGGGGCATGAAAACCATATTGTTAAGCTACAGTGACCTGCACGTCTCATCCAAGGGGCATTAAACCGTCTTGTTAAACAACTCTGACCTCCACGTCTCTTCCAAGGGGCATTAAAACTACCTTGTTAAACCACTCTGACTTCCACGTCTTTTTGAAGGGGCATTAAAACCATCTTGTAAAACTACTCTCACCTCCACATCTCTTCCAAGGGACATTAAAAATGTCTTGTTAAACCACTCTGCTCTCCACGTCTCTTCCAAGGGGCATTAAATACGTCTTATTAAGCTTCTGTGACCTCCACTTCTCTTCCAAGGGGCATTACAAAAGTCTTGTTAAACCACTCTGAACTCCACGTCTATTCCAAAGGGCATTAAAAATGTCTTGTTAAGCTACTGTGAACTCCACATCTCTTCCAATGGGCATTAAAACCGTCTTGCTAAACCACTCTGACCTCCACGTCTCTTTTAATAGGCATTGATACAGTCTTGTTAAGTTACTGTGACCTACACGTCTCTTCCAAGAGGCATTAAAACCGTCTTGTTAAAACATTCTGAACTCATCGTCTCTTCCAAGGGGCATTAAAACCGTCTTGTTAAACCACTCTAACCTCCACGTCTCTTCTAAGGGGCATTAAAACCGTCTTGTTAAACCACTATGACCTATACGTCTCTTCCAAGGGGCATTAAAACCGTCTTGTTAAACCACTCTGAACTGCACGTCTTTTCCAAGGGTCATTAAAACCATCTTGTTAAACCACTCTGAACTCCACGTCTCTTCCAAGGGGCATTAAGACCGTCTTCTTAAACCTCTCTGACCTCCACATCTCTTCCAAGGGGCATTAAAACCATCTTGTTAAACCACTTTGACCTCTACGTCTCTTCCAAGGGGCATTAAGACCGTCTTGTTAAACTACTCTGACCTCCACGTCTCTTCAAAGGGTCATTAAAACCGTCTTGTTAAACCACTATGACCTCCACGTCTCTTCCAAGGGGCATTAAAATCGTCTTGTTAAACCACTATTAACTCCACGTATCTTCCATGGGGCAAAAAAAACATCTTGTTAAACCACTCTGAACTCCACGTCTCTTCCAAGGGACATTAAAAACATCTTGCGAAGCAACTGTGACCTCCACGTCTCTTCCAAGGGGCATTAAAACCGTCTGGTTAAACCACTCTGACCTCCACGTCTCTTCCGAGGGGCATTAAAACTCTCTTGTTAAACCTTTCTGACCTCCATGTCTCTTCTAACGTGCATTAAGACCGTCTTGTTAAACCACTCTGACCTCCACGTCTCTTCCAAGGGGCATTAAAACCTTCTTGTTAAACCACTCTGACATCCACGTCTCTTCCAATAGGGCATTAAAACCGACTTGTTAAACCACTCAGACTTCCACATCAATTCCAAGGGGCATTAAAACCATCTTGTTAAACCACTCTGACCTCCACGTCTCTTCCATGGGGCATTAAAACGGTCTTGATAAACTACACTGACCTCCACGTCTCTTCCAAGGGGCATTAAAACCGTCCTTTTAAACCACTCTGAACTCCACGTCTCTTCCAAGACGCATTAAGCCCATCTTGTTAAACCACACTGACCTCCACATCTCTTCCAAGGGCCATTAAAACCATCTTGTTAAACCTCTCTGACCTCCACGTCTCTTCCAAGGAGCATTAAAATCATCTTGTTAAACCACTTTGACCTCCACGTCTCTTCCAAGGGGCATTAAAACCATCTTTTTAAGCTAATCTGAACTCCACCTCTCTTCCAAGGGGCATTAAAACCGTCTTGTTAAACCACTCTGACCTCCACGTCTCTTCCAAGGATCATTAAAACCATCCTGTTAAGCCACTCTGACTTTCACGTCTTTTCCAAGGGGCATTGAAACCGTCTTGTTAGAACACTCTAACCTCCACGTCTCTTCCAAGGGGCATTAAAAAAGTCTTGTTAAACCACTCTGAACTCCACATCTATTCCAAGGGGCATTAAAATTGTCTTTTTAAGCTACTGTGAACTCCACGTCTCTTCCCAGGGGCATTAAAACCATCTTGTTAAACCACTCTGACCACCACGTCTCTTTTAATAGGCATTGAAACCGTTTGTTAAGCTACTGTGACCTCGACGTCTCTTCCTAGGGGTACTAAAACAGTCTTGTTAAGCTACTTTGACCTCCACGTCTCTTCCAAAGGGCATTAAAACCGTCTTGTTAAACCACTTTGACTTCCATGTCTCTTCCAAGGGGCATTAAAACCGCTTTGTTAAACCACTCTGAACTGCACGTCTCTTCCAAGGGGAATTAAAACCATCTTGTTAAACCAATCTGACCTCCACGTCTCTTCCAAGGGGCATTAAAACCATCTTTTTAAGCTACTCTGAACTCCACCTCTCTTCCAAGGGGCATTAAAACCGTCTGGTTAAACCACTCTGACCTCAACTTCTCTTCCAATATTCATTAAAACCATCCTGTTAAGCAACTCTGACTTTCACGTCTCTTCCAAGGGGCATTAAAACCGTCTTTTTAAACCACTCTGAACTGCACGTAACTTCCAAGGCGCATTAAGCCCATCTTGTTAAACCACACTGACCTTCACATCTCTTCCAAGGGGCATTAAAACCATCTCGTTAAACCTCTCTGACCTCCACGTCTCTTCCAAGGGGCATTAAAATCATCTTGTTAAACCACTCTGACCTCCACGTCTCTTCCAAGGGGCATTAAAACCGTCTACTTAAACCAGTCTCAACTCCATGTCTCTTCCAAGGGGCATTAAGACCATCTTGTTAAAGTACTCTGACCTCGATGTTTCTTCCAAGGCGCATTAAAATCATCTTGTTTAACCACTCTGAATTCCATGTCTCTTCCAAGGGGCATTGAAACAGTCTTGTTAAGCTACTTTGACCTCCAAGTCTCATCCAATGGGCATTAAAACTGTCTTGTTAAGCTTTCTGTGACCTCCACGTCTCTTCCGAGGGGCATTAAAACCATCTTGTTAAACCACTCTGACCTCCACGTATATTCCAAGAGGCATTACAACCGTCTTTTTAAACCACTCTGACCTCCACGTCTCTTCCAAGGGGCATTTAAACCGTCTAGTTAAAGGACTCTGTTCTCCACGTCTCTTCCAAGGGACATTAAAACTGTCTTGTTAAAACACTCGGCCCTCCAAGTCTCTTCCAAGGGGCTTTAAAAACGTCTTGTTAAAACACTCTGAACTCCACGTCTCTTCCAAGGAGTATTAAAACCGTCTTGCTAAACCTCTCTGACCTCCACGTCTTTTCCAAGGGGCATTAAAACCGTCTTGTTAAACCACTCTGAACTCCACGTCTCTTCCAAGGGTCATTAAAACCGTCTTGTTAAACCTTTCTGACCTCCACGTCAACTCCAATGTTCATTAAATCCGTCTTGTTAAACCACTCTGACTTCCATGTCTCTTCCAAGGGGCATTAAAAAGTCTTTGTTAAACCACTCTGAACTGCACGTCTCTTCCAAGGGGAATTAAAACCGTCTTGTTAAACCACTCTGGACTCCACGACTTTCCCAAGGGGCATTAAAGCCATCTTGTTAAACCAATCTGACCTCCACGTCTCTTCCAAGGGGCATTAAAACCATCTTTTAAAGCTACTCTGAACTCCACCTCTCTTCCAAGGGGCATTAAAACCGTCTTGTTAAACCACTCAGACTTCCATGTCTCTTCCAAGGGGCATTAAAACCGCTTTGTTAAACCACTCTGAACTGCACGTCTCTTCCAAGGGGAATTAAAACCATCTTGTTAAACCAATCTGACCTCCAAGTCTCTTCCAAGGGGCATTAAAACCATCTCTTTAAGCTACTCTGAACTCCACCTCTCTTCCAAGGGGCATTAAAACCGTCTGTATAAACCACTCTGACCTCCACTTCTCTTCCAATATTCATTAAAACCATCCTGTTAAGCAACTCTGACTTTCACGTCTTTTCCAAGGGGCATTGAAACCGTCTTGTTAGAACACTCTAACCTCCACGTCTCTTCCAAGGGGCATTAAAATTGTCTTGTTAAGCTACTGTGAACTCCACGTCTCTTCCCAGGGGCATTAAAACCGTCTTGATAAACCACTCTGACCTCCACGTCTCTTCCAAGGGACATTAAAACCATCTTGTTAAACCACTCTGATTTCCACGTGTCTTCCAAGGGGCATTAAAAACGTCTTGTTAAGTTTCTGTGACCTCCACTTCTCTTCCAAGGGGCATTAAAAAAATCTTGTTAAACCAATCTGCTCTCCACATCTCCTCCAAGGGACATTAAAACTGTCTTGTTAAGCTACTGTGAACTCCACGTCTCTTCCAAGGGGCATTAAAACCGTCTTGTTAAACCACTCTGACCTCCACGTCTCTTTTAATGGGCATTGAAACTGTCTTGTTAAGCTACTGTGACCTCCACGTCTCTTCCAAGGGGGATTAAAACCATCTTGTTAAGCTACTGTGACCTCCACGTCTCTTCCAAGGGGCATTAAAGCTGTCCTGTTAACCACTCTGACCTCCACGACTCCTCCAAAGGGCATTAAAACCGTCTTGTTTAACCACTCTGAACTGCACGTCTCTTCCAAGGGGCATTAAAACCATATTGTTAAGCTACTGTGACCTGCACGTCTCATCCAAGGGGCATTAAAACCATCTTGTTAAACAACTCTGACCTCCACGTCTCTTCCAAGGGGCATTAAAACTACCTTGTTAAACCACTCTGACTTCCACGTCTTTTTGAAGGGGCATTAAAACCATCTTGTAAAACTACTCTCACCTCCACATCTCTTCCAAGGGACATTAAAAATGTCTTGTTAAACCACTCTGCTCTCCACGTCTCTTCCAAGGGGCATTAAAAACGTCTTGTTAAGCTTCTGTGACCTCCACTTTTCTTCCAAGGGGCATTACAAAAGTCTTGTTAAACCACTCTGAACTCCACGTCTATTCCAAAGGGCATTAAAAATGTCTTGTTAAGCTACTGTGAACTCCACATCTCTTCCAACGGGCATGAAAACCGTCTTGCTAAACCACTCTGACCTCCACGTCTCTTTTAATAGGCATTGATACAGTCTTGTTAAGTTACTGTGACCTACACGTCTCTTCC
The DNA here is from genome assembly GCF_046119375.1 of Phyllobates terribilis. NCBI lineage: Eukaryota > Metazoa > Chordata > Amphibia > Anura > Dendrobatidae > Phyllobates > Phyllobates terribilis. Next base: position 613,809,216 of record NW_027362762.1, read on the forward strand.
AAGAGGCATTAAAACCGTCTTGTTAAAACATTCTGAACTCATCGTCTCTTCCAAGGGGCATTAAAACCGTCTTGTTAAACCACTCTAACCTCCACGTCTCTTCTAAGGGGCATTAAAACCGTCTTGTTAAACCACTATGACCTATACGTCTCTTCCAAGGGGCATTAAAACGTCTTGTTAAACCACTCTGAACTGCACGTCTTTTCCAAGGGTCATTAAAACCATCTTGTTAAACCACTCTGAACACCACGTCTCTTCCAAGGGGCATTAAGACCGTCTTCTTAAACCTCTCTGACCTCCACGTCTCTTCCAAGGGGCATTAAAACCATCTTGTTAAACCACTTTGACCTCTACGTCTCTTCCAAGGGGCATTAAGACCGTCTTGTTAAACCACTCTGACCTCCACGTCTCTTCAAAGGGGCATTAAAACCGTCTTGTTAAACCACTATGACCTCCACGTCTCTTCCAAGGGGCATTAAAATCGTCTTCTTAAACCACTATTAACTCCACGTATCTTCCATGGGGCAAAAAAAACATCTTGTTAAACCACTCTGACCTCCACGTCTCTTCCAAGGGACATTAAAAACATCTTGCGAAGCAACTGTGACCTCCACGTCTCTTCCAAGGGGCATTAAAACCGTCTGGTTAAACCACTCTGACCTCCACGTCTCATCCGAGGGGCATTAAAACTCTCATGTTAAACCTCTCTGACCTCCATGTCTCTTCTAACGTGCATTAAGACCGTCTTGTTAAACCACTCTGACCTCCACGTCTCTTCCAAGGGGCATTAAAACCTTCTTGTTAAACCACTCTGACCTCCACGTCTCTTCCAATAGGGCATTAAAACCGACTTGTTAAACCACTCAGACTTCCACGTCAATTCCAAGGGGCATTAAAACCATCTTGTTAAACCACTCCGACCTCCACGTCTCTTCCATGGGGCATTAAAACGGTCTTGATAAACTACACTGACCTCCACGTCTCTTCCAAGGGGCATTAAAACCGTCCTTTTAAACCACTCTGAACTCCACGTCTCTTCCAAGACGCATTAAGCCCATCTTGTTAAACCACACTGACCTCCACATCTCTTCCAAGGGGCATTAAAACCATCTTGTTAAACCTCTCTGACCTCCACGTCTCTTCCCATGGGCATTAAAATCATCTTGTTAAACCACTTTGACCTCCACGTTTCTTCCAAGGGGCATTAAAACCGTGTTGTTAAACGAGTCTCAACTCCATGTCTCTTCCAAGGGGCATTAAAACCGTCCTGTTAAACTACTCTGACCTCGACGTTTCTTCCAAGGCGCATTAAAATCATCTTGTTAAACCACTTTGAACTCCGCGTTTCTTCCAAGGGGCATTGAAACCGTCTTGTTAAGCTACTTTGACCTCCACGTCTCATCCAATGGGCATTAAAGCCGTCTTTTAAGCTTACTGTGACCTCCACGTCTCTTCTGAGGGGCATTAAAACCATCTTGTTAAACCACTCTGACCTCCACGTATATTCCAAGGGGCATTAAAATCATCTTGTTAAGCCACACTAATCTCCACGTCTTTTCCAATTGGCATTAAAACCGTCTTGTTAAACCACTCTGAACTCCACGTCTCTTCAAAGAGGCATTAAAACCGTCTTGTTAAAACACTCGGACCTCCAAGTCTTTTCCAAGGGGCCTTAAAACCGTCTAGTTAAGACACTCTGAACTCCACGTCCCTTCCAAGGAGTATTAAAACCGTCTTGCTAAACCTCTCTGACCTCCACGTCTTTTCCAAAGGGGCATTAAAACCGTCTTGTTAAATCACTCTGAACTCCACGTCTCTTCCAAGGGTCATTAAAACCGTCTTGTTAAACCATTCTGACCTCCACATCAACTCAAATGGGCACTAAATCCGTCTTGTTAAACCACTCTAACTTCCATGTCTCTTCCAAGGGGCATTAAAACTGCTTTGTTAAACCACTCTGAACTGCACGTCTCTTCCAAGGGGTATTAAAACCGTCTTGTTAAACCACTCTGAACTCCATGACTCTTCCAAGGGGCATTAAAACCATCTTGTTAAACCAATCTGACCTCCACATCTATTCCAAGGGACATTAAAACCATCTTTTTAAGCTACTCTGAACTCCACCTCTCTTCCAAGGGGCATTAAAACCGTCTTGTTAAACAACTCTGACCTCCACTTCTCTTCCAAGGGTCATTAAAACATTCCTGTTAAGCCACTCTGACTTTCACGTCTTTTCCAAGGGGCATTGAAACCGTCTTGTTAGAACACTCAAACCTCCACGTCTCTTCCAAGGGACATTAAAACTGTCTTTTTAAACCACTCTGCTCTCCACTTCTCTTCCAAGGTGCATTAAAAATGTCTTGTTAAGCTTCTGTGACCTCCACGTCTCTTCCAAGGGGCATTAAAAAAGTCTTGTTAAACCACTCTGAACTCCAAGTCTATTCCAAGGGGCATTAAAATTGTCTTGTTAAGCTACTGTGAACTCCACGTCTCTTCCCAGGGGCATAAAAACCATCTTGTTAAACCACTCTGACCTCCACGTCTCTTTTAATAGGCATTGAAACCGTCTTGTTAGGCTACTGTGACCTCCACGTCTCTTCCTAGGGGCATTAAACAGTCTTTTTAAGCAACTGTGACCTACATGTCTCTTCCAAGGGGGATTAAAACCATCTTTTTAAGCTACTGTGACCTCCACGTCTCTTCCAAGACGCATTAAAACCGTCTTGTTAAAACATTCTGAACACAACGTCTCTTCCAAGGGGTATTAAAACCGTCTTGTTAAACCACTCTAACCTCCACGTCTCTTCTAAGGGGCATTAAAACCGTCTTGTTAAACCACTATGACCTATACATCTCTTCCAAGGGGCATTAAAACCGTCTTGTTAAACCACTCTGAACTGCACGTCTTTTCCAAGGGTCATTAAAACCATCTTATTAAACCACTATGAACTCCACATCTCTTCCAAGGGGCATTAAGACCGTCTTCTTAAACCTCTCTGACCTCCACGTCTCTTCCAAGGGGCATTAAAACCATCTTGTTAAACCACTTTGACCTCTACGTCTCTTCCAAGGGGCATTAAGACCATCTTGTTAAACCACTCTGACCTCCACGTCTCTTCAAAGGGGCATTAAAACCGTCTTGTTAAACCACTATGACCTCCACGTCTCTTCCAGGGGGCATTAAAATCGTCTTGTTAAACCACTATTAACTCCACGTATCTTCCATGGGGCAAAAAAACCATCTTGTTAAACCACTCTGACCTCCACGTCTCTTCCAAGGGACATTAAAAACATCTTGTGAAGCAACTGTGACCTCCACGTCTCTTCCAAGGGGCATTAAATCCGTCTGGTTAAACCACTCTGACCTCCACGTCTCTTCCGAGGGGCACTAAAACTCTCTTGTTAAACCTCTCTGACCTCCATGTCTCTTCTAACGTGCATTAAGACCGTCTTGTTAAACCACTCTGACCTCCACGTCTCTTCCAAGGGGCATTAAAACCTTCTTGTTAAACCACACTGACCTCCACGTCTCTTCCAATAGGGCATTAAAACTGACTTGTTAAACCACTCAGACTTCCACGTCAATTCCAAGGGGCATTAAAACCATCTTGTTAAACCACTCTGACCTCCACGTCTCTTCCATGGGGCATTAAAACGGTCTTGATAAACTACACTGACCTCCACGTCTCTTCCAAGGGGCATTAAAACCGTCTTTTTAAACCACTCTGAACTCCACGTCTCTTCGAAGACGCATTAAGCCCATCTTGTTAAACCACACTGACCTCCACATCTCTTCCAAGGGGCATTAAAACCATCTTGTTAAACCTCTCTGACCTCCACGTCTCTTCCCATGGGCATTAAAATCATCTTGTTAAACCACTTTGACCTCCACGTTTCTTCCAAGGGGCATTAAAACCGTGTTGTTAAACGAGTCTCAACTCCATGTCTCTTCCAAGGGGCATTAAAACCGTCCTGTTAAACTACTCTGACCTCGACGTTTCTTCCAAGGCGCATTAAAATCATCTTGTTAAACCACTTTGAACTCCGCGTTTCTTCCAAGGGGCATTGAAACCGTCTTGTTAAGCTACTTTGACCTCCACGTCTCATCCAATGGGCATTAAAGCCATCTTTTAAGCTTACTGTGACCTCCACGTCTCTTCTGAGGGGCATTAAAACCATCTTGTTAAACCACTCTGACCTCCACGTATATTCCAAGGGGCATTAAAATCATCTTGTTAAGCCACACTAATCTCCACGTCTTTTCCAATTGGCATTAAAACCGTCTTGTTAAACCACTCTGAACTCCACGTCTCTTCAAAGAGGCATTAAAACCGTCTTGTTAAAACACTCGGACCTCCAAGTCTTTTCCAAGGGGCCTTAAACCGTCTAGTTAAGACACTCTGAACTCCACGTCCCTTCCAAGGAGTATTAAAACCGTCTTGCTAAACCTCTCTGACCTCCACGTCTTTTCCAAAGGGGCATTAAAACCGTCTTGTTAAATCACTCTGAACTCCACGTCTCTTCCAAGGGTCATTAAAACCGTCTTGTTAAACCATTCTGACCTCCACATCAACTCAAATGGGCACTAAATCCGTCTTGTTAAACCACTCTAACTTCCATGTCTCTTCCAAGGGGCATTAAAACTGCTTTGTTAAACCACTCTGAACTGCACGTCTCTTCCAAGGGGAATTAAAACCGTCTTGTTAAACCACTCTGAACTCCATGACTATTCCAAGGGGCATTAAAACCATCTTGTTAAACCAATCTGACCTCCACATCTATTCCAAGGGACATTAAAACCATCTTTTTAAGCTACTCTGAACTCCACCTCTCTTCCAAGGGGCATTAAAACCGTCTTGTTGAACAACTCTGACCTCCACTTCTCTTCCAAGGGTCATTAAAACATTCCTGTTAAGCCACTCTGACTTTCACGTCTTTTCCAAGGGGCATTGAAACCGTCTTGTTAGAACACTCAAACCTCCACGTCTATTCCAAGGGACATTAAAACTGTCTTTTTAAACCACTCTGCTCTCCACTTCTCTTCCAAGGTGCATTAAAAATGTCTTGTTAAGCTTCTGTGACCTCCTCGTCTCTTCCAAGGGGCATTAAAAAAGTCTTGTTAAACCACTCTGAACTCCAAGTCTATTCCAAGGGGCATTAAAATTGTCTTGTAAAGCTAATGTGAACTCCACGTCTCTTCCCAGGGGCATTAAAACCATCTTGTTAAACCACTCGGACCTCCACGTCTCTTTTAATAGGCATTGAAACCGTCTTGTTAAGTTACTGTGACCTCCACGTCTCTTCCTAGGGGCATTAAAACAGGCTTGTTAAGCAACTGTGACCTACATGTCTCTTCCAAGGGGGATTAAAACCATCTTGTTAAGCTACTGTGACCTCCACGTCTCTTCTAAGACGCATTAAAACCGTCTTGTTAAAACATTCTGAACACAACGTCTCTTCCAAGGGGTATTAAAACCGTCTTGTTAAACCACTCTGACCTCCACGTCTCTTCTAAGTGGCATTAAAACCGTCTTGTTAAACCACTATGACCTATATGTCTATTACAAGGGGCATTAAAACCGTCTTGTTAAACCACTCTGAACTCCACTACTCTCTTCTAAGGGGCATTAAATCCATCGTGTTTAACATCTCTGACCTAAACGTCTCTTCCAAGGGGCATGAAAACCATATTGTTAAGCTACTGTGACCTCCACCTCTCTTCCAAGGGGCATTAAAACCGTCTTGATAAACCACTCTTAACTCCACGTATCTTCCAAGGGGCAATAAAACCATCTTGTTAAACCACTCAAACCTCCACTTCTCTTCCAAGGGACATTAAAGCCGTCTTGTGAAGATACTGCGACCTCCACGTCTCTTCCAAGGGGCATTAAAACCGTCTTGTTAAACCACTCTGACCTCCACGTCTCTTCCAAGGGGCATTAAGGCCATCTTGTTCAACCACTCTGACCTCCTCGTCTCTTCCAAGGGGCATTAAAACCGTCTTGTTAAACCACTCTGACCTCTACGTCTCTTTCAAGGGGCATTAAAAAAGTCTTGTTAAACCACTCTGACTTCCACGTCAATTCCAAGGGGCATTAAAACTGTCTTGTTAAACCACTCTGACCTCCACGTCTCTTCCAAGGGGCATTAAAACCATATTCTTAAACCACTCTGACCTCCACGTCTTTTCCAAGGGGCATTAAAACCGTCTTCTTAAACCACTCTGATCTCCACAACTCTTCTAAGGGGCATTAAATACATTGTGTTAAAACTCTCTGACCTCCACGTCTTTTCCAAGGGAACATGAAAACCATATTGTTAAGCTACTGTGACCTCCACGTCTCATACAAGGGGCATTAAAACCGTCTTGTTAAACCACTCTTAACTCCACGTATCTTCCAAGGGGCAATAAAACCATCTTGTTAAACCTCTCTGACCTCCACGTCTCTTCCAAGGGACATTAAAACCGTCTTGCGAAGGTATTGTGACCTTCACGTCTCTTCCAAGGGGCATTAAAACCGTCTTGTTAAACCACTAGGTCCTCCACGTCTCTTCCAAGGGGCATTAAAACTCTCTTGTTAAACCTCTCTGACCTCCATGTCTCTTCCAAGGGGCATTAAGACCGTCTTGTTAAACCACTCTGACCTCCACGTCTCTTCCAAGGGGCATTAAAACCGTCTTGTTAAACCACTCTGACCTCTACGTCTCTTCCAATAGGGCATTAAAACCAACTTGTTAAACCACTCTGACTTCCACGTCAATTCCAAGGGGCAATAAAACCGTCTTGTTACACCACTCTGACCTCCACTTCTCTTCCATGGGGCATTAAAACGGTCTTTTTAAACCACCCTGAACTCCATGTCTATTCCAAGGCGCATTAAGCCCATCTTGTTAAACCACACTGACCTCCATATCTCTTCCACGGGGCATTAAAACTATCTTGTTAAACCTCTCAGACCTCTACATCTCTTCCAAGGGGCATTAAAAAAGTCTTGTTAAACCACTCTGACTTCCACGTCAATTCCAAGGGGCATTAAAACCGTCTTGTTAAACCACTCTGACCTCCATGTCTCATCCAAGGGGCATTAAAACCATCTTCTTAAACCACTCTGACCTCCACGTCTCTTCCAACGGGCATTAAAACCGTCTTCTTAAACCACTCTGAACTGCACGTCTCTTCCAAGTGGCATTAAAACCATCTTGTTAAACCACTCTGATCTCCACAACTCTTATAAGGGGCATTAAAACCGTCTTGTTAAACCACTCTGACCTCTACGTCTCTTCCAAGGGGCATTAAAAAAGTCTTGTTACACCACTCTGACTTCCACGTCAATTCCAAGCGGCATTAAAACCGTCTTGTTAAACCACTCTGACCTCCACGTCTCTTCCAAGGGGCATTAAAACCGTCTTCTTAAACCACTCTGACCTCCACGTCTCTTCCAAGGGGCATTAAAACCGTCTTCTTAAACTACTCTGAACTGCACGTCTCTTCCAAGTGGCATTAAAACCATCTGGTTAAACCACTCTGATCTCCACAACTCTTCTAAGGGGCATTAAATACATTGTGTTAAACCTCTCTGACCTCCACGTCTTTTCCAAGGGGGCATGAAAACCATATTGTTAAGCTACTGTGACCTCCACGTCTCATACTAGGGGCATTAGAACCGTATTGTTAAACCACTCTTAACTCCACGTATCTTCCCAGGGACAATAAAACCATCTTGTTAAACCACTCTGACCTCCACGTCTCTTCCAAGGGACATTAAAACCGTCTTGCGAAGGTACTGTGACCTCCACGTCTCTTCCAAGGGGCATTAAAACCGTCTTGTTAAACCACTAGGACCTCGACGTCTCTTCCAAGGGGCATTAAAACTCTCTTGTTAAACCTCTCTGACCTCCATGTCTCTTCCAAGGGGCATTAAGACCGTCTTGTTAAACCACTCTGACTTCCACGTCTCTTCCAAGGGGCATTAAAACCGTCTTGTTAAACCACTCTGACCTCCACGTCTCTTCCAATAGGGCATTAAAACCGACTTGTTAAACCACTCTGACTTCCACGTCAATTCCAAGGGGCAATAAAACCGTCTTGTTAAACCACTCTGACCTCCACTTGTCTTCCTTGGGCCATTAAAACGGTCTTGATAAACTACTCTGACCTCCACGTCTCTTCCAAGGGGCATTAAAACCGTCTTTTTAAACCACTCTGAACTCCATGTCTCTTCCAAGGCGCATTAAGCCCATCTTGTTAAACCACACTGACCTCCACATCTCTTCCACGGGGCATTAAAACTATCTTGTTAAACCTCTCTGACCTCCACGTCTCTTCCAAGGGACATTAAAATCATCTTGTTAAACCACTCTGACCTCTACGTCTCTTCCAAGGGGCATTAAAAAAGTCTTGTTAAACCACTCTGACTTCCACGTATCTTTCAAGGGGCAATAAAACCATCTTGTTAAACCACTCTGACCTCCACGTCTCTTCCAAGGGACATTAAAGCCGTCTTGTGAAGATACTGCGACCTCCACTTCTCTTCCAAGGGGCATTAAAGCCGTCTTGTTAAACCATTCTGACCTCCACGTCTCTTCCAAGGGGCATTAAAAAAGTCTTGTTAAACCACTCTGACCTCCACGTCTCTTCCAAGGGGCATTAAGACCATCTTGTTCAACCACTCTGACCTCCACGTCTCTTCCAAGGGGCATTAAAACCGTCTTGTTAAACCACTCTGACCTCTACGTCTCTTCCAAGGGGCATTAAAAAAGTCTTGTTCAACCACTCTGACTTCCACGTCAATTCCAAGGGGCATTAAAACCGTCTTGTTAAACCACTCTGACCTCCACATCTCTTCCAAGGGGCATTAAAACCATCTTCTTAAACCACTCTGACCTCCACGTCTCTTCCAAGGGGCATTAAAACCGTCTTCTTAAACCACTCTGAACTGCACGTCTCTTCCAAGTGGCATTAAAACCATCTTGTTAAACCACTCTGATCTCCACAACTCTTCTAAGGGGCAATAAATGCATTGTGTTAAACCTCTCTGACCTCCACGTCTTTTCCAAGGGGGCATGAAAACCATATTGTTAAGCTACTGTGACCTCCACGTCTCATACAAGGGGCATTAAAGCCGTCTTGTTAAACCACTCTTAACTCCACGTATCTTCCAAGGGGCAATAAAACCATCTTGTTAAACCACTTTGACCTCCACGTCTCTTCCAAGGGACATTAAAACCGTCTTGCGAAGGTACTGTGACCTCCACGTCTCTTCCAAGGGGCATTAAAACCGTCTTGTTAAACCACTAGGACCTCCACGTCTCTTCCAAGGGGCATTAAAACTCTCTTGTTAAACCTCTCTGACCTCCATGTCTCTTCCAAGGGGCATTAAGACCGTCTTGTTAAACCACTCTGACCTCCACGTCTCTTCCAAGGGGCATTAAAACCGTCTTGTTAAACCACTCTGTCCTCCACGTCTCTTCCAATAGGGCATTAAAACCGACTTGTTAAACCACTCTGACTTCCACGTCAATTCCAAGGGGCAATAAAACCGTCTTGTTAAACCACTCTGACCTCCACTTCTCTTCCATGGGGCATTAAAACGGTCTTGATAAACTACTCTGACCTCCACGTCTCTTCCAAGGGGCATTAAAACCGTCTTTTTAAACCACTCTGAACTCCATGTCTCTTCCAAGGCGCATTGAGCCCATCTTGTTAAACCACACTGACCTCCACCTCTGTTCCACGGGGCATTACAACTATCTTGTTAAACCTCTCTGACCTCAACGTCTCTTCCAAGGGGCATTAAAATCATCTTGTTAAACCACTCTGACCTCCACGTCTCTTCCAAGGGGCATTAAAACCGTCTTGTTAAACCAGGCTCAACTCCATGTCTCTTCCAAGGGGCATTAAAACCATCTTGTTAAACTACTCTGACCTCGACGTTTCTTCCAAGGCGCATTAGAATCATCTTGTTAAACCATTCTGAACTCCACGTCTCTTCCAAGGGGCATTGAAACCGTCTTGTTAAGCTTACTGTGACCTCCACGTCTCTTTTGAGGGGCATTAAAACCATCTTGTTAAACCACTCTGACCTCCACGTATATTCCAAGGGGCATTATAATCGTCTTGTTAAACCACACTGACCTCCACGTCTTTTCCAAGTGGCATTAAAACCGTCTTGTTAAACCACTCTGACCTCCACGTCTCTTCTAAGGGGCAATAAAACTGTCTTGTTTAAACACTCAGCCCTCCAAGTCTCTTCCAAGGGGCCTTAAAACAGTCTTGTTAAAACACTCTGAACTCCACATCTCTTCCAAGGAGTATTAAAACCGTCTTGCTAAACCTCTCTGACCTCTACGTCTCTTCCAAGGTGCATTAAAAACGTTTTGTTAAGCTTCTGTGACCTTCACGTCTCTTCCAAGGGGCATTAAAAAAGTCTTGTTAAACCACTCTGAATTCCACGTCCATTTCAAGGGGCATTAAAATAGTCTTGTTAAGCTACTGTGAACTCCACGTCTCTTCCCCGGGGCATTAACACCGTCTTGTTAAACCACTCTGACCTCCACGTCTCTTTTAATAGACATTGAAACAGTCTTGTTAAGCTACTGCAAGGCAGAAGGGTTTGGGTTCATGGAGAACTTGGCCGACTTCGCGGTCGGCTACCGGCTCTACCGTAGTGACGGGCTGCACCTCAATGGGGAGGGTGCAGCGGTGCTGGGGAAGAAGATGGCTAATAGGTTGGAGGAGTTTTTAAACTAGAGACGGGGGGGAAACCAAGGAAATAGGTGGGATGTGAGGCAAGCAAGGGGGAAGGGGAGAAGTGAATATAATGAGGGTGGAGAGGGGGGTGGGGATGGTACAGTTAGATCGTTAGAGAAGAATAGGATGCTAAATAACCCCAAAGTTTTATCTTGCATGCTGACCAACGCAAGAAGCCTGACCAATAAGGCGGATGAGCTGCGGGCGCTTATATCGGAGAAGAGGTATGACATCGTAGGTATAACAGAGACTTGGCTAGACGATAGCTACGACTGGGCGGTAAATTTATTAGATTATAGTTTATTTAGAAGGGACCGGAAACAGGGTAAAGGCGGAGGAGTCTGCTTATATGTAAAGTCATGTCTAAAGCCCAGACTAAGGGAAGATATAGGAGAAGGAGAAGAGGGGGTCGAGTCCATGTGGGTAGAGATAGAGGGGGCAAAAAATAATAATAAAATATTACTGGGGGTCTGCTATAAGCCACCAAATATAACAGAGGAGAATGAGAATCTGCTATTAGGACAAATAGACAAAGTAGCAAAACATAATGAAGTGATTGTAATGGGGGATTTCAACTACCCGGATATTGACTGGGAAACAGAAACCTGTAGATCTCAGAAAGGAAAAAGGTTCTTGACAAATATTAAGGATAATTATCTCTCCCAACTAGTGCAGGAACCAACGAGAGGGAAGGCCGTGTTGGACTTAATATTGACTAATAGGCCTGATAGAATAACTGAGGTACAGATAGGGGGGCACCTAGGTAATAGCGATCATAATATTATCGACTTCAAAATGCCCTTCAGTAGGGTTATCGATAAGGGAACAACAAAAACATTAAACTTTAGGAGGGCGAAGTTTGATCAGCTGATAGAAAACCTTCAACTTATTGACTGGGACAAAGTACTTAATCAATGGAATACGAATAGTAAATGGGAAACCTTCAAAAGAATTCTGAATACTCAGTGCGAGAGGTATATACCATATGGGAATAAAAGGGCCAGAAATAAGAGGAAACCAATATGGTTGAACAAGAACGTAAAAGGGGCGTTAAATAGCAAAAAAGAGGCATTCAAGAGATTAGAACAGGAAAACAGTAAGGAGGCACTAATGTGTTACAAGGAAAAAATGAGAACCTGTAAAAAACAAATAAAAATAGCGAAGGAGGAAACAGAGAAACGTATTGCTAGGGAAAGTAGATCAAATCCCAAACTGTTCTTTACGTATATAAATAGTAAAAGGATTAAATCGGATAATATTGGACCGATAAAAAGTGAGGAAGGCAAAATCATAGAGAAAGATGAGGATAAAGCTAATCTATTAAATAATTTTTTTTCGACAACTTTCACAAAGGAAATAGAACTAACAGGAGAAATGAGAAGTGACAAGCTTAATCCTCCACTAAGTATGACAAATATAACCCAAGTTGAGGTACAGAAACGCCTCAGTAACATTAAAATAAACAAATCACCAGGACCTGATGGCATACACCCACGGGTACTAAGGGAACTAAGTAATGTGATAGACAGACCGTTATATCTTATATTTAAGGACTCTGTTGAGACTGGGTCTGTGCCACTTGATTGGCGACAGGCGAATGTAGTGCCAATATTCAAAAAGGGAGCGAAAAGTGACGCTGGAAACTATCGGCCGGTGAGTCTGACGTCCGTTGTGGGCAAAATTTTTGAAAGCTTCATTAAAGAGGCAATTACGGAGCATCTTGATGCTAATAATCTTTTAATCCCAAACCAACATGGATTCATGAGGAATCGCTCCTGCCAAACAAACCTGATTGACTTCTACGAGGAGGTTAGCTCTCGAGTAGATCAGGGGGAACCAGTGGATGTCGTGTATCTCGACTTCTCAAAAGCGTTCGATAGCGTGCCACATAATAGGTTGGTATACAAAATGAGAATGATGGGGCTGGGGGAAAATGTCTGCAAGTGGGTAGCTAACTGGCTAAAGGATAGAAGGCAGAGGGTGGTTATAAATGGAATATACTCAGATTGGGTAAGCGTCACTAGTGGGGTACCACAGGGGTCTGTACTAGGCCCAATGTTATTTAATATCTTTATTAACGACATAGTCAACGGGATAAATAGTAAAATATCAATATTTGCAGATGACACAAAGTTATGTAAAACAATTAATGCAAAAGAGGACAGTGCAGACCTACAGAGGGATTTGGATAAGCTGGGTAGGTGGAGCATTAAATGGCAAATGAGGTTTAGCGAGGAGAAATGTAAGGTCATACATATGGGAAGGAAAAATGGAAGTCACCAGTACTCACTGAATGGGAAATCATTGGGGAATTCAGAGATGGAGAAGGACTTTGGCATCTTGATTGATAGCAAACTAAATCGGAGTGCCCAAAGTCAGGCCGCTGCTGTAAGGGAAACAGGGTAATGGGATGTATCAGAAGAGGTATAGCTGCAAAGGATGAGAACATTGTTCTTCCACTGTACAAAGCACTGGTCAGACCACACTTGGAATACTGTGCTCAGTTATGGGCCCCAATATATAGAAAGGATATAAATGAGCTTGAAAAGGTACAAAGGAGGGCAACAAAATTAATAAAGGGAATGGAGGGACTGCAATACCCAGAGAGGTTGGCAAAACTAGGACTATTCAGCCTGGAAAAGAGAAGGTTGAGGGGGGACATAATAAATGTGTACAAATATGTTAGGGGACAGTATAGAGATCTTGCCCGGGATTTGTTCAAAAGGAGGGATATTACGGTAACAAGAGGGCATTCACTAAGACTGGAAGAGAAAAGGTTTCAGCACCAGCATAGGAAGGGGATCTTTACGGTAAGAGCAGTGAGAATATGGAATTCACTTAGTGAGGAGACGGTAATGTCAGATTCACTACACCAGTTCAAGCGGGGACTTGATGCATTTCTAGATACCAGGCAGATTTCAGCATATACTTAAAAATAAAATAAAATAGTAGGTTGACACAGGGATTTATTCTGACTGCTGGTTTCAGAGTCGGGAGGGAATTTTTCCTCAGGTGAAGATTGGCTAAATCATTTGGGGTTTTTTCCCTCCTCTGGATCAACTTTAGCAATAACAGAACTAACAGGTCGAACTTGATGGACGCAAGTCTTTATTCGGCTTTACAAACTATGTTACTGTGACCTCCACGTCTCTTTCAAGAGGCATTAAAACCGTCTTGTTAAGCTACTTTGACCTCCACGTCTCATACAATGGGCATTAAAACCGTCTTGTTAAGCTTACTGTGACCTCCACGTCTCTTCTGAGGGGCATTAAAACCATCTTGGTAAACCACTCTGACCTCCACGTATATTCCAAGGGGCATTAAAATCGTCTTGTTAAACCATACTGACCTCCACGTCTTTTCCAAGTGGCATTAAAACCGTCTTGTTAAACCACTCTGACCTCCACGTCTCTTCCAAGGGGCAATAAAACCATCTTGTTAAAACACTCGGCCCTCCAAGTCTCTTCCAAGGGGCCTTAAAACCGTCTTGTTAAAACACTCTGAACTCCACGTCTCTTCCAAGGAGTATTAAAACCGTCTTGCTAAACCTCTCTGACCTCTATAGCTCTTCCAAGGGGAATTAAAACCGTCTTTTTAAACCACTCTGAACTCCACGACTCTTCCAAGGGGCATTAAAACTATGTTGTAAAACCAATCTGACCTCAACATCTATTCCAAGGGGCATTAAAACCATCTTTTTAAGCTACTCTGAACTCCACCTCTCTTCCAAGGGGCATTAAAACCGTCTTGTTAAACAATTCTGACCTCCACTTCTCTTCCAAGGGTCATTAAAACCATCCTGTTAAGCCACGATGGCTTTCACGTCTTTTCCAAGGGGCATTGAAACCGTCATGTTAGAACACTCTAACCTCCACGCCTCTTCCAAGGGACATTGAAACTGTCTTGTTAAACCACTCTGCTCTCTACGTCTCTTTTGTGACCTCCACGTCTCTTCCAAGGGGCATGAAAAAAGTCTTGTTAAACCACTCTGAACTCCACGTCTATTCCAAGGGGCATTAAAATTGTCTTTTTAAGCTACTGTGAACTCCACGTCTATTCCCAGGGGCATTAAAACCATCTTGTTAAACCACTCTGACCTCCACGTCTCTTTTAATAGGCATTGAAACCGTCTTGTTAAGCTACTGTGAACTCCACGTCTCTTCCCAGGGGCATTAAAACCGTCTTGTTAAACTACTCTGACCTCAACGTCTCTTCCAAGGGACATTAAACAGTCTTGTTAAAGGACTCTGATTTCCAAGTCTCTTCCAAGGGGCATTAAAACCGTCTTGTTAAACCACTCTGACCTCCACGTCTCCTCCAAGAGGCATTAAAAACGTCTTGTTAAGTTTCTGTGACCTCCACTTCTCTTCCATGGGGCATTAAAAAAGTCTTGTTAAACCACTCTGCTCTCCACGTCTCTTCCAAGGGGCATTAAAACTGTCTTGTTAAGCTACTGTAAACTCCATGTTTCTTCCAAGGGGCATTAAAACCATCTTGTTAAACCACTCTGACCTCCACGTCTCTTTTAATGGCCATTGAAACCGTCTTGTTAAGCTACTGTGACCTCCACGTCTCTTCCAAGGGGGATTAAAACTACCTTGTTAAGCTACTGTGACCTCCACATCTCCTCCAAGGGGCATTAAAACTGTCCTGTTATCCACTCTGACCTCCACGTCTCCTACAAAGGGCATTAAAATAATCGTGTTAAAACACTCTGAACTGCACGTCTCTTCCAAGGGGCATTAAAACCATCTTGTTAAACCACTCTGAACTCCACAACTCTCTTCTAAGGGGCATTAAATCCATCGTGTTAAACCTCGCTGACCTCCACGTCTCTTCCAAGGGGCATGAAAACCATATTGTTAAGCTACTGTGACCTCCATGTCTCATCCAAGGGGCATTAAAACCGTCTTGTTAAACCACTCTTAACTCCACGTATCTTGCAAGGGGCAATAAAACCATTTGGCTAAAGCACTCTGACCTCCACGTCTCTTCAAAGGGACATTAAAACCGTCTTGTGAAGCTACAGTGACCTCCACGTCTCTTCCAAGGGGCATTAAAACTGTCTTGTTAATCCACTCTGATCTCCACGTCTCTTCCAAGGGGCATTAAAACTACCTTGTTAAACCACTCTGACTTCCACGTCTTTCCGAAGGGGCATTAAAACCGTCTTGTAAAACCACTCTCACTTCCACATCTCTTTCAAGGGACATTAAAACTGTCTTGTTAAACCACTCTCCTCTCCACGTCTCTTCCAATGGGCATTAAAAACGTCTTGTTAAGCTTCTGTGACCTCCACTTCACTTCCAAGGGGCATTAAAAAAGTCTTGTTAAACCACTCTGAACTCCACGTCTATTCCAAAGGACATTAAAAATGTCTTGTTAAGCTACTGGGAACTCCACGTCTCTTCCAACGGGCATTAAAACAGTCTTGTTAAACCAATGTGACCTCCACGTCTCTTTTAATGGGCATTGAGACAGTCTTGTTAAGCTACTGTGACCTCCACGTCTCTTCCAAGGGGGATTAAAACCATCTTGTTAAGCTTCTGTGACCTCCACGTCTCTTCCAAGAGGCATTAAAACCGTCTTGTTAAAACATTGTGAACTCAACGTCTCTTCAAAGGGGCATTAAAACGTCTTGTTAAACCACCCTGACCTCCACGTCTCTTCTAAGGGGCATTAAAACCGTGTTGTTAAACCACTATGACCTCCACACCTCTTCCAAGGGGCATTAAAACCGTCTTGTTAAACGACTCTGAACTGCACGTCTTTTCCAGGGGGCATTAAAACCATCTTGTTAAACCACTCTGAACTCCACAACTCTTCTAAGGGGCATTAAATCCATCGTGTTAAACCTCTCTGACCTCCACGTCTTTTCCAAGGGACATGAAAACCATATTATTAAGATACTGCGACCTCCACGTCTCATCCAAGGGACATTAAAACCGTCTTGTTAAACGACTCTGAACTGCACGTCTTTTCCAGGGGGCATTAAAACCATCTTGTTAAACCACTCTGAACTCCACAACTCTTCTAAGGGGCATTAAATCCATCGTGTTAAACCTCTCTGACCTCCACGTCTTTTCCAAGGGACATGAAAACCATATTATTAAGATACTGCGACCTCCACGTCTCATCCAAGGGACATTAAAACCGTCCTGTTAAACCACTCTTAACTCCACATATCTTCCAAGGGGCAATAAAACCATCTTGTTAAACCACTCTGACCTCCACGTCTCTTCCAAGGGACATTAAAACCATGTTGTGTAGCTACTGTGACCTCCACGTCTCTTCCAAGGGGCATTAAAACCGTCTTGTTAAACAACTCTGACCTCCACGTCTCTTCCAAGGAGCATTAAAACGGTCTTGATAAACTACTCTGACCTCCCAGTCTCTTCCAAGGGGTATTAAAACCATCTTTTTAAACCACTCAGACCTCCACGTCTCTTCCAAGGGGCATTAAAACCGTCTTGTTAAACCACTCTCTACTCCATGTCTCTTCCAAGGGGCATTAAAACCATCTTGTTAAACTACTCTGATCTCGACGTTTCTTCCAAGGCGCATCAAAATCATCTTGTTAAACCACTCTGAACTCCACGTCTCTTCCAAGGGGCATTGAAACCGTCTTGTTAAGCTACTTTGACTTCTATGTCTCATCCAATGGGCATTAAAACCGTCTTGTTAAGCTTACTGTGACCTCCACGTCTCTTCCTAGGGGGATTAAAACCATCTTGTTAAACCACTCTGACCTCCACGTATATTCCAAGGGGCATTAAAATCGTCTTGTGAAACCACACTGACATCCAGGGCATTAAAACCGTCTTGTTAAACCACTTTGACCTCCACGTCTCTTCCAAGGGGCATTAAAAACCGTCTAGTTAAAGAACTCTGTTTTCCACGTCTCTTCCAAGGGGCATTAAAACCGTCTTGTTAAAACACTCGGACCTCCAAGTCTCTTCCAAGGGGCCTTAAAACCATCTTGTTAAAAAACTCTGAACTCCACGTCTATCCAAGTAGTATTAAAACCGTCTTGCTAAACCTCTCTGACCTCCACGTCTTTTCCAAGGTGCATTAAAACCGTCTTGTTAAACCACTATGAACTCTACGTCTCTTCCAAGGGTCATTAAAACCAACTTGTTAATCCATTCTGACCTCCACGTCAACTACAATGGGCATTAAATCTGTCTTGTTAAACCACTCTGACTTCCATGTCTCTTCCAAGGGGCATTAAAACCGCTTTGTTAAACCACTCTGAACTGCACGTCTCTTCCAAGGGGAATTAAAACCGTCTTGTTAAACCCCTCTGAACTCCACGACTCTTCCAAGGGGCTTTAAAACCATCTTGTTAAACCACTCTGACCTCCATGTCTCTTCCAAGGGGCATTAAAACCATCTTTTTAAGCTACTCTGAACTCCACGTCTCTTCCAAGGGGCATTAAAACTGTCTTGTTAAACCACTCTGACCTCCACTTCTCTTCCAAGGGTCATTAAAACCATCTTGTTAAGCCACTCTGACTTTCACGTCTTTTCCAAGGGTCATTGAAACCGTCTTGTTAAAACACTCTAACCTCCACGTCTCTACCAAGGGACATTAAAACTGTCTTGTTAAACCACTCTGCTCTCCACGTCTCTTCCAAGGTGCATTAAAAACGTCTTGTTAAGCTTCTGTGACCTCCAAGTCTCTTCCAAGGGGTATTAAAAAAGTCTTGATAAACCACTCTGAACTCCACGTCTATTTCAAGGGGCATTAAAATTGTCTTGTTAAGCTGCTGTGAACTCCACGTCTCTTCCCAGGGGCATTAAAACCGTCTTGTTAAACCACTTTGACCTCCACGTCTCTTTTAATAGGCATTGAAACCGTCTTGTTAAGATACTGTGACCTCCACGTCTCTTCCAAAGGGTATTAAAACCATCTTTTTAAACCACTCGGACCTCCACGTCTCTTCCAAGGGGCATTAAACCGTCTTGTTAAACCACTCTCCACTCCATGTCTCTTCCAAGGGGCATTAAAACCATCTTGTTAAACTACTCTGACCTCGACGTTTCTTCCAAGGGGAATTGAAACAGTCTTGTTAAGCTACTTTGACCTCCACGTCTCATCCAATGGGCATTAAAACCGTCTTGTTAAGCTTACTGTGACCTCCACGTCTCTTCCTAGGGGCATTAAAACTGTCTTGTTAAACCACTCTGACCTCCACGTCTCTTCCAAGGGGCATTAAAACCGTCTAGTTAAAGGACTCTGTTTTCCACGTCTCTTCCAAGGGGCATTAAAACCGTCTTGTTAAAACACTCGGACCTCCAAGTCTCTTCCAAGGGGCCTTAAAACCATCTTGTTAAAAAACTCTGAACTCCACTTCTATTCCAAGGAGTATGAAAACCGTCTTGCTAAACATCTCTTACCTCCACGTCTTTTCCAAGGTGCATTAAAACCGTCTTGTTAAACCACTCTGAACTCTACGTCTCTTCCAAGGGTCATTAAAACCATCTTGTTAAACCATTCTGACCTCCACGTCAACTCCAATGGGCATTAAATCTGTCTTGTTAAACCACTCTGACTTCCATGTCTCTTCCAAGAGGCATTAAAACTGCTTTGTTAAACCACTCTGAACTGCACGTCTCTTCCAAGGGGAATTAAATCCGTCTTTTTAAACCACTCCGACCTCCACGTCTCTTACAAGGGGATTAATACTGTCTTATTAAACCACTCGGAGCT
Organism: Phyllobates terribilis; assembly: GCF_046119375.1. Classification (NCBI taxonomy): domain Eukaryota; kingdom Metazoa; phylum Chordata; class Amphibia; order Anura; family Dendrobatidae; genus Phyllobates; species Phyllobates terribilis. The sequence goes on from NW_027362762.1 coordinate 613,828,679, forward strand.
CCACGACTCTTCCAAGTGGCATTAAAACCGTCTTGTTAAGCTACTGTGACCTCCACGTCTCTTCCAAGGGGCATTAAAACCATCTTGTTAAACCAATCTGACCTCCACGTATATTCCAAGGGTTATTAAAATCGTCTTGTTAAACCACACTGACCTCCACGTCTCTTCCAAGGGGCATTAAAACCGTCTTGTTAAACCACTCTGACCTCCACGTCTCTTCCAAGGGGCATTAAAACCGTCTAGTTAAAAGACACTGTTCTCCACATCTCTACCAAGGGGCATTAAAACCATCTAGTTAAAAGACACTGTTCTCCATGTCTCTTTCAAGGAGTATTAAAACCGTCTTGTTACACCTCTCTGACCTTCACGTCTCTTCCAAGGGGCAATAAAACCGTCTTGTTAAACCACTCTGAACTACACGTCTCTTCCAAGGGTCATTAAAACCATCTTGTTAAACCACTCTAACCTCCATGTCTCCTCCAATGGGCATTAAATCCATCTTGTTAAACCACTCTGACTTCCACGTCTCTTCCAAGGGGCATTAAAACCACCTTGTTAAACCACTCTGAACTGCACGATTCTTCCAAGGGGCATTAAATCCATATTGTTAAACCACTCAGAACTTCACGACTCTTCCAAGGGACATTAAAACCATTTTGTTAAACCACTCTGACTTCCACGTCTCTTCTCTTCCAAGAGTCATTAAAACCGACTTGTTCAAACACTCTTACCTCCACGTCTCTGCCAAGAGGCATTAAAACCATCTTGTTCAGCCACTCTGACCTCCACGTCTCTTCCAAGGGGCATTAAAACCATCTTGTTAAACCATTCTGAACTCCACATTTCTTCCAATGGGCATTAAAATGTCTTGTTAAACCACTGTGACCTCCATGTCTCTTGCAAGGGGCATTAAAACCATCTTTTTAAACCACTCTGACCTCCACGTCAATTCCAAGGGGTATTAAACAGTCTAGTTAAACCACTCTGACCTCCACGTCTCTTCCAAGGGGCATTAAAACCGTCTTGATAAACCACTCTGACCTCCACTTCTCTTACAAGGCGCATAAAAACCATCTTGTTAAACCACTCTGACCTCCACTTCTCTTCCAAGGGTCATTAACACCATCTTGTTAAGCCACTCTGACTTTCACGTCTTTTCCAAGGGTCATTGAAACCGTCTTGTTAAAACACTATAACCTCCACGTCTCTACCAAGGGACATTAAAACTGTCTTGTTAAACCACTCTGCTCTCCACGTCTCTTCCAAGGTGCATTAAAAACGTCTTGTTAAGCTTCTGTGACCTTCACGTCTCTTCCAAGGGGCATTAAAAAAGTCTTGTTAAACCACTCTGACCTCCACGTCTATTTCAAGGGGCATTAAAATTGTCTTGTTAAACCACTCTGATCTCCACATCTCTTCCAATGGGCATTAAAATCGACTTGTTAAAACACTCTTACCTCCACGTCTCTGCTAAGGGGCATTAAAACCGTCTTGATAAACCACTCTGACCTCTACGTCTCTTCCAAAAGGCATTAAAACCATCTTTTTAAACCACTTTGAACTCCACGTCTCTTCCAAGGTGCATAAAAAACATCTTCTTAAACCACTCTGACCTCCACATCTCTTGCAAGGGGCATTAAAACCATCTTGTTAAACCACTTTGACCTCCATGTCTCTTCCAAGGTGCATCAAAACCGTCTTGTTAAACCATTCTGACCTCCACGTCGCTTCCAAGGGGCAAGAAAACCGTCTTGTTAAACCACTCTCAACTCCATGTGTCTTCCAAGGGGCATTAAAACCTTCTTGTTAGACCACTCTGAACTCCATATCTCTTCCAAGGGGCATTAAAATCATCTTGTTAAACCACACTGAACTACATGACTCTTCCAAGGGGCATTAAATCCATCTTGTTAAGCCTCTCTGACCTCCACGTCTCTTCCAAGGGGCATTAAAACCGTCTTGTTAAACCACTCTGACCTCCACGTCTCTTCCAAGGGGCATTAAAACCGTCTAGTTAAAAGACACTGTTCTCCACATCTCTACCAAGGGGCATTAAAACCGTCTAGTTAAAAGACACTGTTCTCCATGTCTCTTTCAAGGAGTATTAAAACCGTCTTGTTACACCTCTCTGACCTTCACGTCTCTTCCAAGGGGCAATAAAACCGTCTTGTTAAACCACTCTGAACTACACGTCTCTTCCAAGGGTCATTAAAACCATCTTGTTAAACCACTCTAACCTCCATGTCTCCTCCAATGGGCATTAAATCCATCTTGTTAAACCACTCTGACTTCCACGTCTCTTCCAAGGGGCATTAAAACCACCTTGTTAAACCACTCTGAACTGCACGATTCTTCCAAGGGGCATTAAATCCATATTGTTAAACCACTCAGAACTTCACGACTCTTCCAAGGGACATTAAAACCATTTTGTTAAACCACTCTGACTTCCACGTCTCTTCTCTTCCTAGAGTCATTAAAACCGACTTGTTCAAACACTCTTACCTCCACGTCTCTGCCAAGAGGCATTAAAACCATCTTGTTCAGCCACTCTGACCTCCACGTCTCTTCCAAGGGGCATTAAAACCATCTTGTTAAACCATTCTGAACTCCACATTTCTTCCAATGGGCATTAAAATGTCTTGTTAAACCACTGTGACCTCCATGTCTCTTGCAAGGGGCATTAAAACCATCTTTTTAAACCACTCTGACCTCCACGTCAATTCCAAGGGGTATTAAACAGTCTAGTTAAACCACTCTGACCTCCACGTCTCTTCCAAGGGGCATTAAAACCGTCTTGATAAACCACTCTGACCTCCACTTCTCTTACAAGGCGCATAAAAACCATCTTGTTAAACCACTCTGACCTCCACTTCTCTTCCAAGGGTCATTAACACCATCTTGTTAAGCCACTCTGACTTTCACGTCTTTTCCAAGGGTCATTGAAACCGTCTTGTTAAAACACTATAACCTCCACGTCTCTACCAAGGGACATTAAAACTGTCTTGTTAAACCACTCTGCTCTCCACGTCTCTTCCAAGGTGCATTAAAAACGTCTTGTTAAGCTTCTGTGACCTTCACGTCTCTTCCAAGGGGCATTAAAAAAGTCTTGTTAAACCACTCTGACCTCCACGTCTATTTCAAGGGGCATTAAAATTGTCTTGTTAAACCACTCTGATCTCCACATCTCTTCCAATGGGCATTAAAATCGACTTGTTAAAACACTCTTACCTCCACGTCTCTGCTAAGGGGCATTAAAACCGTCTTGATAAACCACTCTGACCTCTACGTCTCTTCCAAAAGGCATTAAAACCATCTTTTTAAACCACTTTGAACTCCACGTCTCTTCCAAGGCGCATAAAAAACATCTTCTTAAACCACTCTGACCTCCACATCTCTTGCAAGGGGCATTAAAACCATCTTGTTAAACCACTTTGACCTCCATGTCTCTTCCAAGGTGCATCAAAACCGTCTTGTTAAACCATTCTGACCTCCACGTCGCTTCCAAGGGGCAAGAAAACCGTCTTGTTAAACCACTCTCAACTCCATGTGTCTTCCAAGGGGCATTAAAACCTTCTTGTTAGACCACTCTGAACTCCATATCTCTTCCAAGGGGCATTAAAAACATCTTGTTAAACCACACTGAACTACATGACTCTTCCAAGGGGCATTAAATCCATCTTGTTAAGCCTCTCTGACCTCCACGTCTCTTCCAAGGGGCATGAAAACCATCTTGTTAAGCTGCTGTGACCTACACGTCTCATCCAAGGGGCAATAAATCCGTTTTGCTAAACCACACTGAACTCCACGTATCTTCCAAGGGGCACTAAAACCATCTTGTTAAACCACTCTGACCTCCGCGTCTCTGCCAAGGGGAATTAAAACCGTCTTGTTTAACCACTCTGACTTCCACGTCTCTTCCAAGGGGCATTAAAACCGTCTTGTTAAACCCCTCTGGACTCCATGTCTCTTCCAAGGGGCATTAAAACCGTCTTGTTAGACCACTCTGACCTCCACGTTTTTTACAAGGGGCATTAAAACTGTCTTTTTAAACCAGTCTGACCTCCACGTTTCTTCCAAGGGGCATTGAAACCATCTTGATAAACCACTCTAATCTCCAAGTCTCTTCCAAGCGGCATTAAAACCATCTAGTTAAACGACTCTGACCTCCACGTCTCTTCCAAGGGGCATTAAAACCGTCTTTTTAATCCACTCTGAACTGCACGTCTCTTCCAAGGCGCATTAAAACCGTCTTGCTAAACCACTCTGACCTCCACGTCTCTTCCAAGGGGCATTAAAACTGTCTTGTTAAACCACTCTGACCTCCAAATCTCTTCCAAGGGGCATTAAAACCATCTTGTTAAACCACTCGGACCTCCACGTCTCTTCCAAGGGGCATTAAAACCGTCTTGTTAAACCACACTGACCTCCACGTCTCTTCCAAGGGACATTGAATCCGTCTTGTTAAGCTACTGTGACCTCCACGTCTCTTCCAAGGCGCATTAAAACCGTCTTGCTAAACCACTCTGACCTCCACGTCTCTTCCAAGGGGCATTTAAACCGTCTTGTTAAAACACTCTGACCTCCACGTTTCTTACAAGGGGCATTAAAACCGTCTTGTTAAACCACGCTTACCTCCACGTCTCTTCCAAGGGGCATTTAAACCGTCTTGTTAAAACACTCTGACCTCCACGTTTCTTACAAGGGGCATTAAAACCGTCTTGTTAAACAACACTGACCTCCACGTCTCTTCCAAGTGGCATTAAAACCATCTTTTTAAACCACTCTGACCTCCACGTCTCTTCCAAGGGGCATTAAAAACATCTTGTTAAACCACCCTGACCTCCACGTATGTTCCAAGGTGCATTAAAACCGTCTTTTTAAACCACTCTGAACTGCATGCCTCTTCTAAGGCGCATTAAAACCGTTTTGCTAAACCACTCTGACCTCCACGTCTCTTCCAATGGGCATTAAAACTGTCTTGTTAAACCACTCTGACCTCCACATCACTTCCAAGGGGCATTAAAACCATCTAGTTAAACCACTCTGACCTCCACGTCTCTTCCAAGGGGCATTAAAACCGTCTTGTTAAACCACTCTGAACTCCACGTCTCTTCCAAAGGACATTGAAACCGTCTTGTAAAGCTACTGTGACCTCCATGTCTCATCCAAGGGGCATTAAAACAGTCTTGCTAAGCTACTAGGACCTCCACGTCTCCTCCAAGCGGCATTAAAGCCATCTTGTTAAACCACTCTGACCTCCACGTCTCTTCAAAGGGGCATTAAAACCGTTTTCTTAAAATACTCTGATCTCCACGCCTCTACCAAGGGGCATTAAAACCGTCTTGTTCAACCACTCTGACCTCGACGTCTCTTCATAACGGAATTAAAACCGTCTTGTTCAACCACTCTGAACTCCACATCTCTTCAAAGGGTCTTTAAAACCATCTTGGTACACCACTCTGACCTCCACGTTTCTTCCAAGGGGCATTATAACCGTCTTGTTAAACCACTCTGACCTCCATGTCTCTTCCAAGGGGCATTAAAACCGTCTTGTTAAACCACTCTGACCTCCAAGTCTCTTTTAATGGGCATTAAAACCATCTTGTTAAGCTACTGTGACCTCCACGTCTCTTCCAAGGGGCATTAAAACCATCTTGTTAAAACACTCTGACCTCCACATTTCTTACAAGGGGCATTAAGACCGTCTTGTTAAACCACTCTGACCTCCAAGTCTCTTCCAAGGAGCATTAAAACCGTCTTGTTAAACCACTCTGACCTCCACGTCTCTTCCAAGGGGCATTTAAACCATCTTGTTAAACCACTCTGACTTCCACGTCAATTCCAAGGGGCATTAAAACCGTCTTGTTAAACCACTCTGACCTCCAAGTCTCTTCCAAGGAGCATTAAAACGGTCTTGATAAACTACTCTGACCTCCAAGTCTCTTCCAAGGGGTATTAAAACCATCTTTTTAAACCACTCGGACCTCCACGTCTGTTCCAAGGGGCATTAAAACCGTCTTGTTAAACCACTCTCTACTCCATGTCTCTTCCAAGGGGCATTAAAACCGTCTTGTTAAACCACTCTGACCTCCACATATCTTCGAAGGTGCATTAAAACCATCATGTTAAACCAATCTGACCTCCACGTCTCTTCCAAGGGGCATTAAAACCGTCTTGTTAAACCACTCTGACCTCCACGTCTCTTCCATGGGGCATTAAAACCGTCTTGTTAAACCACTCTGACCTCCACATCTCTTCTAAGGGGCAATAAAACCGTCTTGCTAAACCACTCTGAGCTCCACGTCTCTTCCAAAGAGAATTAAAAACGTCTTGTTAAGCTTCTGTGACCTCCATGTCTCTTCCAAGGGGAATTAAAACCGTCTTGTTAAACCACTCTGACCTCCAAGTCTCTTTTAATGGGCATTAAAACCATCTTGTTAAGCTACTGTGACCTCCACGTCTCTTCCAAGGGGCATTAAAACCATCTTGTTAAAACACTCTGACCTCCACATTTCTTACAAGGGGCATTAAGACCATCTTGTTATACCACTCTGCCCTCCACGTCTCTTCCAAGGGGCATTAAAACCGTCTTGTTAAACCACTCTGACCTCCACGTCTCTTCCAAGGGGCATTAAAACCGTCTAGTTAAAGGACTCTGTTTTCCACGTCTCTTCCAAGGGGCATTAAAACCGTCTTGTTAAAGCACTCGGACCTCCAAGTCTCTTCCAAGGGGCCTTAAAACCATCTTGTTAAAAAACTCTGAACTCCACGTCTATTCCAAGGAGAATGAAAACCGTCTTGCTAAACATCTCTGACCTCCACGTCTTTTCCAAGGTGCATTAAAACCGTCTTGTTAAACCACTCTGAACTCTACGTCTCTTCCAAGGGTCATTAAAACCATCTTGTTAAACCATTCTGACCTCCACGTCAACTCCAATGGGCATTAAATCTGTCTTGTTAAACCACTCTGACTTCCATGTCTCTTCCAAGAGGCATTAAAACTGCTTTGTTAAACCACTCTGAACTGCACGTCTCTTCCAAGGGGAATTAAATCCGTCTTTTTAAACCACTCCGACCTCCACGTCTCTTACAAGGGGATTAATACTGTCTTGTTAAACCACTCGGAGCTCCACGACTCTTCGAAGTGGCATTAAAACCGTCTTGTTAAGCTACTGTGACCTCCACGTCTTTTCCAAGGGGCATTAAAACCATCTTGTTAAACCAATCTGACCTCCACGTATATTCCAAGGGTTATTAAAATCGTCTTGTTAAACCACACTGACCTCCACGTCTCTTCCAAGGGGCATTAAAACCGTCTTGTTAAACCACTCTGACCTCCACGTCTCTTCCAAGGGGCATTAAAACCGTCTAGTTAAAAGACACTGTTCTCCACATCTCTACCAAGGGGCATTAAAACCGTCTAGTTAAAAGACACTGTTCTCCATGTCTCTTTCAAGGAGTATTAAAACCGTCTTGTTACACCTCTCTGACCTTCACGTCTCTTCCAAGGGGCAATAAAACCGTCTTGTTAAACCACTCTGAACTACACGTCTCTTCCAAGGGTTATTAAAATCATCTTGTTAAACCACTCTAACCTCCACGTCTCCTCCAATGGGCATTAAATCCATCTTGTTAAACCACTCTGACTTCCACGTCTCTTCCAAGGGGCATTAAAACCACCTTGTTAAACCACTCTGAACTGCACGATTCTTCCAAGTGGCATTAAATCCATATTGTTAAACCACTCAGAACTTCACGACTCTTCCAAGGGACATTAAAACCATTTTGTTAAACCACTCTGACTTCCACGTCTCTTCTCTTCCAAGAGTCATTAAAACCGACTTGTTCAAACACTCTTACCTCCACGTCTCTGCCAAGAGGCATTAAAACCATCTTGTTCAGCCACTCTGACCTCCACGTCTCTTCCATGGGGCATTAAAACCATCTTGTTAAACCATTCTGAACTCCACGTCTCTTCCAATGGGCATTAAAATGTCTTGTTAAACCACTGTGACCTCCATGTCTCTTGCAAGGGGCATTAAAACCATCTTTTTAAACCACTCTGACCTCCACGTCAATTCCAAGGGGTATTAAACAGTCTAGTTAAACCACTCTGACCTCCACGTCTCTTCCAAGGGGCATTAAAACCGTCTTGATAAACCACTCTGACCTCCACTTCTCTTACAAGGCGCATAAAAACCATCTTGTTAAACGACTCTGACCTCCACTTCTCTTCCAAGGGTCATTAAAACCATCTTGTTAAGCCACTCTAACTTTCACGTCTTTTCCAAGGGTCATTGAAACCGTCTTGTTAAAACACTATAACCTCCACGTCTCTACCAAGGGACATTAAAACTGTCTTGTTAAACCACTCTGCTCTCCACGTCTCTTCCAAGGTGCATTAAAAACGTCTTGTTAAGCTTCTGTGACCTTCACGTCTCTTCCAAGGGGCATTAAAAAAGTCTTGTTAAACCACTCTGACCTCCATGTCTATTTCAAGGGGCATTAAAATTGTCTTGTTAAACCACTCTGATCTCCACATCTCTTCCAATGGGCATTAAAATCGACTTGTTAAAACACTCTTACCTCCACGTCTCTGCTAAGGGGCATTAAAACCGTCTTGATAAACCACTCTGACCTCTACGTCTCTTCCAAAAGGCATTAAAACCATCTTTTTAAACCACTTTGAACTCCACGTCTCTTCCAAGGCGCATAAAAAACATCTTCTTAAACCACTCTGACCTCCACATCTCTTGCAAGGGGCATTAAAACCATCTTGTTAAACCACTTTGACCTCCATGTCTCTTCCAAGGTGCATCAAAACCGTCTTGTTAAACCATTCTGACCTCCACGTCGCTTCCAAGGGGCAAGAAAACCGTCTTGTTAAACCACTCTCAACTCCATGTGTCTTCCAAGGGGCATTAAAACCTTCTTGTTAGACCACTCTGAACTCCATATCTCTTCCAAGGGGCATTAAAATCATCTTGTTAAACCACACTGAACTACATGACTCTTCCAAGGGGCATTAAATCCATCTTGTTAAGCCTCTCTGACATCCACGTCTCTTCCAAGGGGCATGAAAACCATCTTGTTAAGCTGCTGTGACCTACACGTCTCATCCAAGGGGCAATAAATCCGTTTTGCTAAACCACACTGAACTCCACGTATCTTCCAAGGGGCACTAAAACCATCTTGTTAAACCACTCTGACCTACGCGTCTCTGCCAAGGGGAATTAAAACCGTCTTGTTAAACCACTCTGAACTCCACATCTCTTCCAAAGGACATTGAAACCGTCTTGTTAAGCTACTGTGACCTCCATGTCTCATCCAAGGGGCATTAAAACAGTCTTGCTAAGCTACTAGGACCTCCACGTCTCTTCCAAGCGGCATTAAAACCATCTTGTTAAACCACTCTGACCTCCACGTCTCTTCAAGGTGGCATTAAAACCGTTTTCTTAAAATACTCTGATCTCCACGCCTCTACCAAGGGGCATTAAAACCGTCTTGTTCAACCACTCTGACCTCGACGTCTCTTCATAACGGAATTAAAACCGTCTTGTTCAACCACTCTGAACTCCACATCTCTTCAAAGGGTCTTTAAAACCGTCTTGGTACACCACTCTGACCTCCACGTTTCTTCCAAGGGGCATTATAACCGTCTTGTTAAACCACTCTGACCTCCATGTCTCTTCCAAGGGGCATTAAAACCGTCTTGTTAAACCACTCTGACCTCCAAGTCTCTTTTAATGGGCATTAAAACCATCTTGTTAAGCTACTGTGACCTCCACGTCTCTTCCAAGGGGCATTAAAACCATCTTGTTAAAACACTCTGGCCTCCACATTTCTTACAAGGGGAATTAAGACCGTCTTGTTAAACCACTCTGACCTCCACGTCTCTTCCAAGGGGCATTAAAACCGTCTTGTTAAACCACTCTGACCTCCACGTCTCTTCCAAGGGGCATTTAAACCGTCTTGTTAAACCACTCTGACTTCCACGTCAATTCCAAGGGGCATTAAAACCGTCTTGTTAAACCACTCTGACCTCCAGGTCTCTTCCAAGGAGCATTAAAACGGTCTTGATAAACTACTCTGACCTCCAAGTCTCTTCCAAGGGGTATTAAAACCATCTTTTTAAACCACTCGGACCTCCACGTCTCTTCCAAGGGGCATTAAAACCGTCTTGTTAAACCACTCTCTACTCCATGTCTCTTCCAAGGGGCATTAAAACCGTCTTGTTAAACCACTCTGACCTCCACATATCTTCGAAGGGGCATTAAAACCATCATGTTAAACCAATCTGACTTCCACGTCTCTTCCAAGGGGCATTAAAACCGTCTTGTTAAACCACTCTGACCTCCACGTCTCTTCCATGGGGCATTAAAACTGTCTTGTTAAACCACTCTGACCTCCACATCTCTTCCAAGGGGCAATAAAACCGTCTTGCTAAACCACTCTGAGCTCCACGTCTCTTCCAAAGAGAATTAAAAACGTCTTGTTAAGATTCTGTGACCTCCATGTCTCTTCCAAGGGGCATTAAAACCGTCTTGTTAAACCACTCTGACCTCCAAGTCTCTTTTAATGGGCATTAAAACCATCTTGTTAAGCTACTGTGACCTCCACGTCTCTTCCAAGGGGCATTAAAACCATCTTTTTAAAACACTCTGACCTCCACATTTCTTACAAGGGGCATTAAGACCGTCTTGTTATACCACTCTGACCTCCACGTCTCTTCCAAGGGGCATTAAAACCGTCTTGTTAAACCACTCTGACCTCCACGTCTCTTCCAAGGGGCATTAAAACCGTCTAGTTAAAGGACTCTGTTTTCCACGTCTCTTCCAAGAGGCATTAAAACCGTCTTGTTAAAACACTCGGACCTCCAAGTCTCTTCCAAGGGGCCTTAAAACCATCTTGTTAAAAAACTCTGAACTCCACGTCTATTCCAAGGAGAATGAAAACCGTCTTGCTAAACATCTCTGACCTCCACGTCTTTTCCAAGGTGCATTAAAACCGTCTTGTTAAACCACTCTGAACTCTACGTCTCTTCCAAGGGTCATTAAAACCATCTTGTTAAACCATTCTGACCTCCACGTCAACTCCAATGGGCATTAAATCTGTCTTGTTAAACCACTCTTACTTCCATGTCTCTTCCAAGAGGCATTAAAACTGCTTTGTTAAACCACTCTGAACTGCACGTCTCTTCCAAGGGGAATTAAATCCGTCTTTTTAAACCACTCCGACCTCCACGTCTCTTACAAGGGGATTAATACTGTCTTGTTAAACCACTCGGAGCTCCACGACTCTTCCAAGTGGCATTAAAACCGTCTTGTTAAGCTACTGTGACCTCCACGTCTCTTCCAAGGGGCATTAAAACCATCTTGTTAAACCAATCTGACCTCCACGTATATTCCAAGGGTTATTAAAATTGTCTTGTTAAACCACACTGACCTCCACGTCTCTTCCAAGGGGCATTAAAACCGTCTTGTTAAACCACTCTGACCTCCACGTCTCTTCCAAGGGGCATTAAAACCGTCTAGTTAAAAGACACTGTTCTCCACATCTCTACCAAGGGGCATTAAAACCGTCTAGTTAAAAGACACTGTTCTCCATGTCTCTTTCAAGGAGTATTAAAACCGTCTTGTTACACCTCTCTGACCTTCACGTCTCTTCCAAGGGGCAATAAAACCGTCTTGTTAAACCACTCTGAACTACACGTCTCTTCCAAGGGTCATTAAAACCATCTTGTTAAACCACTCTAACCTCCACGTCTCCTCCAATGGGCATTAAATCCATCTTGTTAAACCACTCTGACTTCCACGTCTCTTCCAAGGGGCATTAAAACCACCTTGTTAAGCCACTCTGAACTGCACGATTCTTCCAAGGGGCATTAAATCCATATTGTTAAACCACTCAGAACTTCACGACTCTTCCATGGGACATTAAAACCATTTTGTTAAACCACTCTGACTTCCACGTCTCTTCTCTTCCAAGAGTCATTAAAACCGACTTGTTCAAACACTCTTACCTCCACGTCTCTGCCAAGAGGCATTAAAACCATCTTGTTCAGCCACTCTGACCTCCACGTCTCTTCCAAGGGGCATTAAAACCATCTTGTTAAACCATTCTGAACTCCACGTCTCTTCCAATGGGCATTAAAATGTCTTGTTAAACCACTGTGACCTCCATGTCTCTTGCAAGGGGCATTAAAACCATCTTTTTAAACCACTCTGACCTCCACGTCAATTCCAAGGGGTATTAAACAGTCTAGTTAAACCACTCTGACCTCCACGTCTCTTCCAAGGGGCATTAAAACCGTCTTGATAAACCACTCTGACCTCCACTTCTCTTACAAGGCGCATAAAAATCATCTTGTTAAACCACTCTGACCTCCACTTCTCTTCCAAGGGTCATTAAAACCATCTTGTTAAGCCACTCTGACTTTCACGTCTTTTCCAAGGGTCATTGAAACCGTCTTGTTAAAACACTATAACCTCCACGTCTCTACCAAGGGACATTAAAACTGTCTTGTTAAACCACCCTGCTCTCCACGTCTCTTCCAAGGTGCATTAAAAACGTCTTGTTAAGCTTCTGTGACCTTCACGTCTCTTCCAAGGGGCATTAAAAAAGTCTTGTTAAACCACTCTGACCTCCATGTCTATTTCAAGGGGCATTAAAATTGTCTTGTTAAACCACTCTGATCTCCACATCTCTTCCAATGGGCATTAAAATCGACTTGTTAAAACACTCTTACCTCCACGTCTCTGCTAAGGGGCATTAAAACCGTCTTGATAAACCACTCTGACCTCTACGTCTCTTCCAAAAGGCATTAAAACCGTCTTTTTAAACCACTTTGAACTCCACGTCTCTTCCAAGGCGCATAAAAAACATCTTCTTAAACCACTCTGACCTCCACATCTCTTGCAAGGGGCATTAAAACCATCTTGTTAAACCACTTTGACCTCCATGTCTCTTCCAAGGTGCATCAAAACCGTCTTGTTAAACCATTCTGACCTCCACGTCGCTTCCAAGGGGCAAGAAAACCGTCTTGTTAAACCACTCTCAACTCCATGTGTCTTCCAAGGGGCATTAAAACCTTCTTGTTAGACCACTCTGAACTCCATATCTCTTCCAAGGGGCATTAAAATCATCTTGTTAAACCACACTGAACTACATGACTCTTCCAAGGGGCATTAAATCCATCTTGTTAAGCCTCTCTGACCTCCACGTCTCTTCCAAGGGGCATGAAAACCATCTTGTTAAGCTGCTGTGACCTACACGTCTCATCCAAGGGGCAATAAATCTGTTTTGCTAAACCACACTGAACTCCACGTATCTTCCAAGGGGCACTAAAACCATCTTGTTAAACCACTCTGACCTCCGCGTCTCTGCCAAGGGGAATTAAAACCGTCTTGTTAAACCACTCTGAACTCCACGTCTCTTCCAAAGGACATTGAAACCGTCTTGTTAAGCTACTGTGACCTCCACGTCTCTTCAAAGCGGCATTAAAACCATCTTGTTAAACCACTCTGACCTCCACGTCTCTTCAAAGGGGCATTAAAACCGTTTTCTTAAAATATTCTGATCTCCACGCCTCTTCCAAGGGGCATTAAAACCGTCTTGTTCAACCACTCTGACCTCGACGTCTCTTCATAACGGAATTAAAACCGTCTTGTTCAACCACTCTGAACTCCACATCTCTTCAAAGGGTCTTTAAAACCATCTTGGTACACCACTCTGACATCCACGTTTCTTCCAAGGGGCATTATAACCGTCTTGTTAAACCACTCTGACCTCCATGTCTCTTCCAAGGGGCATTAAAACCGTCTTGTTAAACAACTCTGACCTCCAAGTCTCTTTTAATGGGCATTAAAACCATCTTGTTAAGCTACTGTGACCTCCACGTCTCTTCCAAGGGGCATTAAAACCATCTTGTTAAAACACTCTGACCTCCACATTTCTTACAAGGGGCATTAAGACCATCTTGTTAAACCACTCTGACCTCCACGTCTCTTCCAAGGGGCATTAAAACTGTCTTGTTAAACCACTCTGACCTCCACGTCTCTTCCAAGGGGCATTTAAACCGTCTTGTTAAACCACTCTGACTTCCACGTCAATTCCAAGGGGCATTAAAACCGTCTTGTTAAACCACTCTGACCTCCACGTCTCTTCCAATCAGCATTAAAACGGTCTTGATAAACTACTCTGACCTCCAAGTCTCTTCCAAGGGGTATTAAAACCATCTTTTTAAACCACTCGGACCTCCACGTCTCTTCCAAGGGGCATTAAAACCGTCATGTTAAACCACTCTCTACTCCATGTCTCTTCCAAGGGGCATTAAAACCGTCTTGTTAAACCACTCTGACCTCCACATATCTTCGAAGGGGCATTAAAACCATCATGTTAAACCAATCTGACTTCCACGTCTCTTCCAAGGGGCATTAAAACCGTCTTGTTAAACCACTCTGACCTCCACGTCTCTTCCATGGGGCATTAAAACCGTCTTGTTAAACCACTCTGACCTCCACATCTCTTCCAAGGGGCAATAAAACCGTCTTGCTAAACCACTCTGAGCTCCACGTCTCTTCCAAAGAGAATTAAAAACGTCTTGTTAAGCTTCTGTGACCTCCATGTCTCTTCCAAGGGGCATTAAAACCGTCTTGTTAAACCACTCTGACCTCCAAGTCTCTTTTAATGGGCATTAAAACCATCTTGTTAAGCTACTGTGACCTCCACGTCTCTTCCAAGGGGCATTAAAACCATCTTGTTAAAACACTCTGACCTCCACATTTCTTACAAGGGGCATTAAGACCGTCTTGTTATACCACTCTGACCTCCACGTCTCTTCCAAGGGGCATTAAAACCGTCTTGTTAAACCACTCTGACCTCCACGTCTCTTCCAAGAGGCATTAAAACCGTCTAGTTAAAGGACTCTGTTTTCCACGTCTCTTCCAAGGGGCATTAAAACCGTCTTGTTAAAACACTCGGACCTCCAAGTCTCTTCCAAGGGGCCTTAAAACCATCTTGTTAAAAAACTCTGAACTCCACGTCTATTCCAAGGAGAATGAAAACCGTCTTGCTAAACATCTCTGACCTCCACGTCTTTTCCAAGGTGCATTAAAACCGTCTTGTTAAACCACTCTGAACTCTACGTCTCTTCCAAGGGTCATTAAAACCATCTTGTTAAACCATTCTGACCTCCACGTCAACTCCAATGGGCATTAAATCTGTCTTGTTAAACCACCCTGACTTCCATGTCTCTTCCAAGAGGCATTAAAACTGCTTTGTTAAACCACTCTGAACTGCACGTCTCTTCCAAGGGGAATTAAATCCGTCTTTTTAAACCACTCCGACCTCCACGTCTCTTACAAGGGGATTAATACTGTCTTGTTAAACCACTCGGAGCTCCACGACTCTTCCAAGTGGCATTAAAACCGTCTTGTTAAGCTACTGTGACCTCCACGTCTCTTCCAAGGGGCATTAAAACCATCTTGTTAAACCAATCTGACCTCCACGTATATTCCAAGGGTTATTAAAATCGTCTTGTTAAACCACACTGACCTCCACGTCTCTTCCAAGGGGCATTAAAACCGTCTTGTTAAACCACTCTGACCTCCACGTCTCTTCCTAGGGGCATTAAAACCGTCTAGTTAAAAGACACTGTTCTCCACATCTCTACCAAGGGGCATTAAAACCGTCTATTTAAAAGACACTGTTCTCCATGTCTCTTTCAAGGAGTATTAAAACCGTCTTGTTACACCTCTCTGACCTTCACGTCTCTTCCAAGGGGCAATAAAACCGTCTTGTTAAACCACTCTGAACTACACGTCTCTTCCAAGGGTCATTAAAACCATCTTGTTAAACCACTCTAACCTCCACGTCTCCTCCAATGGGCATTAAATCCATCTTGTTAAACCACTCTGACTTCCACGTCTCTTCCAAGGGGCATTAAAACCACCTTGTTAAACCACCCTGAACTGCACGATTCTTCCAAGGGGCATTAAATCCATATTTTTTAACCACTCAGAACTTCACGACTCTTCCAAGGGACATTAAAACCATTTTGTTAAACCACTCTGACTTCCACGTCTCTTCTCTTCCAAGAGTCATTAAAACCGACTTGTTCAAACACTCTTACCTCCACGTCTCTGCCAAGAGGCATTAAAACCATCTTGTTCAGCCACTCTGACCTCCACGTCTCTTCCAAGGGGCATTAAAACCATCTTGTTAAACCATTCTGAACGCCACGTCTCTTCCAATGGGCATTAAAATGTCTTGTTAAACCACTGTGACCTCCATGTCTCTTGCAAGGGGCATTAAAACCATCTTTTTAAACCACTCTGACCTCCACGTCAATTCCAAGGGGTATTAAACAGTCTAGTTAAACCACTCTGACCTCCACGTCTCTTCCAAGGGGCATTAAAACCGTCTCGATAAACCACTGTGACCTCCACTTCTCTTACAAGGCGCATATAAACCATCTTGTTAAACCACTCTGACCTCCACTTCTCTTCCAAGGGTCATTAAAACCATCTTGTTAAGCCACTCTGACTTTCACGTCTTTTCCAAGGGTCATTGAAACCGTCTTGTTAAAACACTATAACCTCCACGTCTCTTCCAAGGGGCATTAAAAAAGTCTTGTTAAACCACTCTGACCTCCACGTCTATTTCAAGGGGCATTAAAATTGTCTTGTTAAACCACTCTGATCTCCACATCTCTTCCAATGGGCATTAAAATCGACTTGTTAAAACACTCTTACCTCCACGTCTCTGCTAAGGGGCATTAAAACCGTCTTGATAAACCACTCTGACCTCTACGTCTCTTCCAAAAGGCATTAAAACCATCTTTTTAAACCACTTTGAACTCCACGTCTCTTCCAAGGCGCATAAAAAACATCTTCTTAAACCACTCTGACCTCCACATCTCTTGCAAGGGGCATTAAAACCATCTTGTTAAACCACTTTGACCTCCATGTCTCTTCCAAGGTGCATCAAAACCGTCTTGTTAAACCATTCTGACCTCCACGTCGCTTCCAAGGGGCAAGAAAACCGTCTTGTTAAACCACTCTCAACTCCATGTGTCTTCCAAGGGGCATTAAAACCTTCTTGTTAGACCACTCTGAACTCCATATCTCTTCCAAGGGGTATTAAAATCATCTTGTTAAACCACACTGAACTACATGACTCTTCCAAGGGGCATTAAATCCATCTTGTTAAGCCTCTCTGACCTCCACGTCTCTTCCAAGGGGCATGAAAACCATCTTGTTAAGCTGCTGTGACCTCCACGTCTCATCCAAGGGGCAATAAATCCATTTTGCTAAACCACACTGAACTCCACGTATCTTCCAAGGGGCACTAAAACCATCTTGTTAAACCACTCTGACCTCCGCGTCTCTGCCAAGGGGAATTAAAACCGTCTTGTTTAACCACTCTGACCTCCACGTCTCTTCCAAGGGCATTAAAACCGTCTTGTTAAACCCCTCTGGACTCCATGTCTCTTCCAAGGGGCATTAAAACCGTCTTGTTAGACCACTCTGACCTCCACGTTTTTTACAAGGGGCATTAAAACTGTCTTTTTAAACCAGTCTGACCTCTACGTTTCTTCCAAGGGGCATTGAAACCATCTTGATAAACCACTCTAATCTCCAAGTCTCTTCCAAGCGGCATTAAAACCATCTAGTTAAACGACTCTGACCTCCACGTCTCTTCCAAGGGGCATTAAAACCGTCTTTTTAATCCACTCTGAACTGCACGTCTCTTCCAAGGCGCATTAAAACCGTCTTGCTAAACCACTCTGACCTCCACATCTCTTCCAAGGGGCATTAAAACTGTCTTGTTAAACCACTCTGACCTCCAAATCTCTTCCAAGGGGCATTAAAACCATCTTGTTAAACCACTCTGACCTCCACGTCTCTTCCAAGGGGCATTAAAACCGTCTTGTTAAACCACACTGACCTCCACGTCTCTTCCAAGGGACATTGAATCCGTCTTGTTAAGCTACTGTGACCTCCACGTCTCTTCCAAGGCGCATTAAAACCGTCTTGCTAAACCACTCTGACCTCCACGTCTCTTCCAAGGGGCATTTAAACCGTCTTGTTAAAACATTCTGACCTCCACGTTTCTTACAAGGGGCACTAAAACCGTCTTGTTAAACCACGCTTACCTCCACGTCTCTTCCAAGGGGCATTTAAACCGTCTTGTTAAAACACTCTGACCTCCACGTTTCTTACAAGGGGCATTAAAACCGTCTTGTTAAACAACACTGACCTCCACGTCTCTTCCAAGTGGCATTAAAACCATCTTTTTAAACCACTCTGACCTCCACGTCTCTTCCAAGGGGCATTAAAACCATCTTGTTAAAACACTCTAATCTCCAAGTCTCTTCCAAGGGGCATTAAAAACATCTTGTTAAACCACTCTGACCTCCACATATGTTCCAAGGTGCATTAAAACCGTCTTTTTAAACCACTCTGAACTGCATGCCTCTTCTAAGGCGCATTAAAACCGTTTTGCTAAACCACTCTGACCTCCACGTCTCTTCCAATGGGCATTAAAACTGTCTTGTTAAACCACTCTGAACTCCACGTCTCTTCCAAGGGGCATTAAAACCATCTAGTTAAACCACTCTGACCTCCACGTCTCTTCCAAGGGGCATTAAAACCGTCTTGTTAATCCACTCTGAACTCCACGTCTCTTCCAAAGGACATTGAAACCGTCTTGTTAAGCTACTGTGACCTCCATGTCTCATCCAAGGGGCATTAAAACAGTCTTGCTAAGCTACTAGGACCTCCACGTCTCTTCCAAGCGGCATTAAAACCATCTTGTTAAACCACTCTGACCTCCACGTCTCTTCAAAGGGGCATTAAAACCGTTTTCTTAAAATACTCTGATCTCCACGCCTCTACCAAGGGGCATTAAAACCGTCTTGTTCAACCACTCTGACCTCGACGTCTCTTCATAACAGAATTAAAACCGTCTTGTTCAACCACTCTGAACTCCACATCTCTTCAAAGGGTCTTTAAAACCGTCTTGGTACACCACTCTGACCTCCACGTTTCTTCCAAGGGGCATTATAACCGTCTTGTTAAACCACTCTGACCTCCATATCTCTTCCAAGGGGCATTAAAACCGTCTTGTTAAACCACTCTGACCTCCAAGTCTCTTTTAATGGGCATTAAAACCATCTTGGTAAGCTACTGTGACCTCCACGTCTCTTCCAAGGGGCATTAAAACCATCTTGTTAAAACACTCTGACCTCCACATTTCTTACAAGGGGCATTAAGACCGTCTTGTTAAACCACTCTGACCTCCACGTCTCTTCCAAGGGGCAATAAAACCATCTTGTTAAACCACTCTGACCTCCACGTCTCTTCCAAGGGGCATTTAAACCATCTTGTTAAACCACTCTGACTTCCACGTCAATTCCAAGGGGCATTAAAACCGTCTTGTTAAACCATTCTGACCTCCACGTCTCTTCCAAGGAGCATTAAAACGGTCTTGATAAACTACTCTGACCTCCAAGTCTCTTCCAAGGGGTATTAAATCCATCTTTTTAAACCACTCGGACCTCCACGTCTCTTCCAAGGGGCATTAAAACCGTCTTGTTAAACCACTCTCTACTCCATGTCTCTTCCAAGGGGCATTAAAACCGTCTTGTTAAACCACTCTGACCTCCACATATCTTTGAAGGGGCATTAAAACCATCATGTTAAACCAATCTGACCTCCACGTCTCTTCCAAGGGGCATTAAAACCGTCTTGTTAAACCACTCTGACCTCCACGTCTCTTCCATGGGGCATTAAAACCGTCTTGTTAAACCACTCTGACCTCCACATCTCTTCCAAGGGGCAATAAAACCGTCTTGCTAAACCACTCTGAGCTCCACGTCTCTTCCAAAGAGAATTAAAAACGTCTTGTTAAGCTTCTGTGACCTCCATGTCTCTTCCAAGGGGCATTAAAACCGTCTTGTTAAACCACTCTGACCTCCAAGTCTCTTTTAATGGGCATTAAAACCATCTTGTTAAGCTACTGTGACTTCCACGTCTCTTCCAAGGGGCATTAAAACCATCTTGTTAAAACACTCTGACCTTCACATTTCTTACAAGGGGCATTAAGACCGTCTTGTTATACCACTCTGACCTCCACGTCTCTTCCAAGGGGCATTAAAACCGTCTTGTTAAACCACTCTGACCTCCAAGTCTCTTCCATGGGGCATTTAAACCGTCTTGTTAAACCACTCTGACTTCCCCGTCAACTCCAAGGGGCATTAAAACCGTTTTGTTAAACCACTCTGACCTCCACATCTCTTCCAAGGAGCATTAAAACGGTCTTGATAAACTACTCTGACCTCCAAGTCTCTTCCAAGGGGTATTAAAACCATCTTTTTAAACCACTCGGACCTCCACGTCTCTTCCAAGGGGCATTAAAACCGTCTTGTTAAACCACTCTCTACTCCATGTCTCTTCCAAGGGGCATTAAAACCGTCTTGTTAAACCACTCTCTACTCCATGTCTCTTCCAAGGGGCATTAAAACCATGTTGTTAAACTACTCTGATCTCGACGTTTCTTCCAAGGCGCATTAAAATCATCTTGTTAAACCACTCTGAACTCCACGTCTCATCCAATTGGCATTAAAACCGTCTTGTTAAGCTTACTGTGACCTCCACGTCTCTTCCTAGGGGGATTAAAACCATCTTCTTAAACCACTCTGACCTCCACGTATATTCCAAGGGGCATTAAAATCGTCTTGTGAAACCACACTGACCTCCAGGGCATTAAAACCGTCTTGTTAAACCACTTTGACCTCCACGTCTCTTCCAAGGGGCATTAAAAACCGTCTAGTTAAAGGACTCTGTTTTCCACGTCTCTTCCAAGGTGCATTAAAACCGTCTTGTTAAAACACTCGGACCTCCAAGTCTCTTCCAAGGGGCCTTAAAACCGTCTTGTTAAAAAACTCTGAACTCCACGTCTATCCAAGTAGTATTAAAACCGTCTTGCTAAACCTCTCTGAACTCTACGTCTTTTCCAAGGTGCATTAAAACCGTCTTGTTAAACCACTCTGAACTCTACGTCTCTTCCAAGGGTCATTAAAACCAACTTGTTAAACCATTCTGACCTCCACGTCAACTCCAATGGGCATTAAATCTGTCTTGTTAAACCACTCTGACTTCCATGTCTCTTCCAAGGGGCATTAAAACCGCTTTGTTAAACCACTCTGAACTGCACGTCTCTTCCAAGGGGAATTAAAACCGTCTTGTTAAACCCCTCTGAACTCCACGACTCTTCCAAGGGGCATTAAAACCATCTTGTTAAACCACTCTGACCTCCATGTGTCTTCCAAGGGGCATTAAAACCATCTTGTTAAGCTACTCTGAACTCCACGTCTCTTCCAAGGGGCATTAAAACTGTCTTGTTAAACCACTCTGACCTCCACTTCTCTTGCAAGGGTCATTAAAACCATCTTGTTAAGCCACTCTGACTTTCACGTCTCTTCCAAGGGTCATTGAAACCGTCTTGTTAAAACACTCTAACCTCCACGTCTCTACCAAGGGACATTAAAACTGTCTTGTTAAACCACTCTGCTCTCCACTTCTCTTCCAAGGTGCATTAAAAACGTCTTGTTAAGCTTCTGTGACCTCCAAGTCTCTTCCAAGGGGCATTAAAAAAGTCTTGATAAACCACTCTGAACTCCACGTCTATTTCAAGGGGCATTAAAATTGTCTTGTTAAGCTGCTGTGAACTCCAAGTCTCTTCCCACTGGCATTAAAACCGTCTTGTTAAACCACTCTGACCTCCACGTCTCTTTTAATAGGCATTGAAACCGTCTTGTTAAGCTACTGTGACCTCCACGTCTCTTCCAAGGGGTAATAAAACCATCTTTTTAAACCACTTGGACGTCCACGTCTCTTCCAAGGGGCATTAAAACGTCTTGTTAAACCACTCTCCACTCCATGTCTCTTCCAAGGGGCATTAAAACCATTTTGTTAAACTACTCTGACCTCGACGTTTCTTCCAAGGGGCATTGAAACAGTCTTGTTAAGCTACTTTGACCTCCACGTCTCATCCAATGGGCATTAACACCGTCTTGTTAAGCTTACTGTGACCTCCACGTCTCTTCCTAGGGGCATTAAAACCGTCTTGTTAAACCACTCTGACCTCCACGTCTCTTCCAAGGGGCATTAAAACCGTCTAGTTAAAGGACTCTGTTTTCCACGTCTCTTCCAAGGGGCATTAAAACCGTTTTGTTAAAACACTCGGACCTCCAAGTCTCTTCCAAGGGGCCTTAAAACCGTCTTGTTAAAAAACTCTGAACTCCACGTCTATTCCAAGGAGTATTAAAACCGTTTTGCTATACCTCTCTGACCTCTACGTCTTTTCCAAGGTGCATTAAAACCGTCTTGTTAAACCACTCTGAACTCTACGTCTCTTCCAAGGGTCATTAAAACCATCTTGTTAAACCATTCTGACATCCACGTCAACTCCAATGGGCATTAAATCTGTCTTGTTAAACCACTCTGACTTCCATGTCTCTTCCAAGGGGCATTAAAACTGCTTTGTTAAACCACTCTGAACTGCACGTCTCTTCCAAGGGGAATTAAAACTGTCTTTTTAAACCACTCCGACCTCCACGTCTCTTACAAGGGGATTAATACTGTCTTGTTAAACCACTCGGAGCTCCACGACTCTTCCAAGTGGCATTAAAACCGTCTTGTTAAGCTACTGTGACCTCCACGTCTCTTCCAAGGGGCATTAAAACCATCTTGTTAAACCAATCTGACCTCCACTTATATTCCAAGGGTTATTAAAATCGTCTTGTTAAACCACACTGACCTCCACGTCTCTTCCAAGGGGCCTTAAAACCGTCTTGTTAAACCACTCTGACCTCCACGTCTCTTCCAAGGGGCAATAAAACTGTCTAGTTAAAAGACACTGTTCTCCACATCTCTGCCAAGGGACATTAAAACCGTCTAGTTAAAAGACACTGTTCTCCATGTCTCTTTCAAGGAGTATTAAAACCGTCTTGTTACACCACTCTGACCTTCACGTCTCTTCAAAGGGGCAATAAAACCGTCTTGTTAAACCACTCTGAACTACACGTCTCTTCCAAGGGTCATTAAAACCATCTTGTTAAACCACTCTGACCTCCACGTCTCCTCCAATGGGCATTAAATCCATCTTGTTAAACCACTCTAACTTCACGACTCTTCCAAGGGACATTAAAACCATCTTGTTAAACCATTCTGACTTCCACGTCACTTCCAAGAGTCATTAAAACCGACTTGTTCAAACACTCTTACCTCCACGTCTCTGCCAAGAGGCATTAAAACCATCTTGATTAGCCACTCTGACCTCCACATCTCTTCCAAGGGGCATTAAAACCATCTTGTTAAACCATTCTGAACTCCACGTCTCTTCCAATGGGCATTAAAATGTCTTGTTAAACCACTGTGACCTCCATGTCTCTTGCAAGGGGCATTAAAACCATCTTTTTAAACCACTCTGACCTCCACGTCAATTCCAAGGGGTATTAAACAGTCTTGATAAACCACTCTGACCTCCACTTCTCTTACAAGGCGCATAAAAACCATCTTGTTAAACCACTCTGACCTCCACTTCTCTTCCAAGGGTCATTAAAACCATCTTGTTAAGCCACTCTGACTTTCACGTCTGTTCCAAGGGTCATTGAAACCGTCTTGTTAAAACACTATAACCTCCACGTCTCTACCAAGGGACATTAAAACTGTCTTGTTAAACCACTCTGCTCTCCACGTCTCTTCCAAGGTGCATTAAAAACGTCTTGTTAAGCTTCTGTGACCTTCACGTCTCTTCCAAGGGGCATTAAAAAAGTCTTGTTAAACCACTCTGACCTCCACGTCTATTTCAAGGGGCATTAAAATTGTCTTGTTAAACCACTCTGATCTCCACATCTCTTCCAATGGGCATTAAAATCGACTTGTTAAAACACTCTTACCTCCACGTCTCTGCTAAGGGGCATTAAAACCGTCTTGATAAACCACTCTGACCTCTACGTCTCTTCCAAAAGGCATTAAAACCATCTTTTTAAACCACTCTGAACTCCACGTCTCTTCCTAGGCGCATAAAAAACATCTTCTTAAACCACTCTGACCTCCACATCTCTTCCAAGGGGCATTAAAACCATCTTGTTAAACCACTTTGACCTCCATGTCTCTTCCAAGGTGCATCAAAACCGTCTTGTTAAACCATTCTGACCTCCACGTCGCTTCCAAGGGGCAAGAAAATCGTCTTGTTAAACCACTCTCAACTCCATGTGTCTTCCAAGGGGCATTAAAACCTTCTTGTTAGACCACTCTGAACTCCATATCTCTTCCAAGGGGCATTAAAATCATCTTGTTAAACCACACTGAACTACATGACTCTTCCAAGGGGCATTAAATCCATCTTGTTAAGCCTCTCTGACCTCCACGTCTCTTCCAAGGGGCATGAAAA
This sequence comes from Phyllobates terribilis, assembly GCF_046119375.1. Lineage (NCBI taxonomy): Eukaryota > Metazoa > Chordata > Amphibia > Anura > Dendrobatidae > Phyllobates > Phyllobates terribilis. Next base: position 613,853,141 of record NW_027362762.1, read on the forward strand.
CCATCTTGTTAAGCTGCTGTGACCTACACGTCTCATCCAAGGGGCAATAAATCCGTTTTGTTAAACCACACTGAACTCCACGTATCTTCCAAGGGGCACTAAAACCATCATGTTAAACCACTCTGACCTCCACGTCTCTTCTAAGGGGCATTAAAACTATCTTGTTAAAACACTCTTACCTCCATGTCTCTGCCAAGGGGAATTAAAACCGTCTTGTTTAACCACTCTGTCCTCCACGTCTCTTCCAAGGGGCATTAAAACCGTATTGTTAAACCCCTCTGGACTCCATGTCTCTTCCAAGGGGCATTAAAACCGTCTTCTTAGACCACTCTGACCTCCACGTTTCTTACAAGGGGCATTAAAACCGTCTTGTTAAACAACACTGACCTCCACGTCTCTTCCAAGTGGCATTAAAACCATCTTTTTAAACCACTCTGACCTCCACGTCTCTTCCAAGGGGCATTAAAACCATCTTGTTAAACCACTCTAATCTCCAAGTCTCTTCCAAGGGGCATTAAAAACATCTTGTTAAACCACTCTGACCTCCACGTATGTTCCAAGGTGCATTAAAACCGTCTTTTTAAACCACTCTGAACTGCACGCCTCTTCTAAGGCGCATTAAAACCGTCTTGCTAAACCACTCTGACCTCCACGTCTCTTCCAATGGGCATTAAAACTGTCTTGTTAAACCACTCTGACCTCCACGTCTCTTCCAAGGGGCATTAAAACCATCTAGTTAAACCACTCTGACCTCCACGTCTCTTCCAAGGGGCATTAAAACCGTCTTGTTAAACCACTCTGAACTCCACGTCTCTTCCAAAGGACATTGAAACCGTCTTGTTAAGCTACTGTGATCTCCATGTCTCATCCAAGGGGCATTAAAACAGTCTTGCTAAGCTACTAGGACCTCCACGTCTCTTCCAAGCGGCATTAAAACCATCTTGTTAAACCACTCTGACCTCCATGTCTCTTCAAAGGGGCATTAAAACCGTTTTCTTAAAATACTCTGATCTCCACGCCTCTACCAAGGGGCATTAAAACCGTCTTGTTCAACCACTCTGACCTCGAAGTCTCTTCATAATGGAATTAAAACCGTCTTGTTCAACCACTCTGAACTCCACGTCTCTTCAAAGGGTCTTTAAAACCGTCTTGGTACACCACTCTGACCTCCACGTTTCTTCCAAGGGGCATTATAACCGTCTTGTTAAACCACTCTGACCTCCACATATCTTCGAAGGGGCATTAAAACCATCATGTTAAACCAATCTGACCTCCACGTCTCTTCCAAGGGGCATTAAAACCGTCTTGTTAAACCACTCTGACCTCCACGTCTCTTCCATGGGGCATTAAAACCGTCTTGTTAAGCCACTCTGACCTTCACGTCTCTTCCAAGGGGCATTAAAACCGTCTTGCTAAACCACTCTGAGCTCCACATCTCTTCCAAAGAGAATTAAAAACGTCTTGTTAAGCTTCTGTGACCTCCATGTCTCTTCCAAGGGGCATTAAAACCGTCTTGTTAAACCACTCTGACCTCCAAGTCTCTTTTAATGGGCATTAAAACCATCTTGTTAAGCTACTGTGACCTCCACGTCTCTTCCAAGGGGCATTAAAACCATCTTGTTAAAACAATCTGACCTCCACCTTTCTTACAAGGGGCATTAAAACCGTCTTGTTAAACAACACTGACCTCCACGTCTCTTCCAAGGGGCATTAAAACCATCTTTTTAAACCACTCTGACCTCCACGTCTCTTCCAAGGGGCATTAAAACCATCTTGCTAAACCACTCTAATCTCCAAGTCTCTTCCAAGGGGCGTTAAAAACATATTGTTAAACCACTCTGACCTCCACGTATGTTCCAAGGTGCATTAAAACCGTCTTTTTAAACCACTCTGAACTGCACGCCTCTTCCAAGGCGCATTAAAACCGTCTTGCTAAACCTCTCTGACCTCCACGTCTCTTCCAATGGGCATTGAAACTGTCTTGTTAAACCACTCTGACCTCCACGTCTCTTCCAAGGGGCATTAAAACCATCTAGTTAAACCACTCTGACCTCCACGTCTCTTCCAAGGGGCATTAAAACCGTCTTGTTAAACCACTTTGAACTCCACGTCTCTTCCAAGGGACATTGAAACCGTCTTGTTAAGCTACTGTGACCTCCATGTCTCTTCCGAGGGGCATTAAAACCGTCTTGTTAAGCTACTGGGACCTCCATGTCTCTTCCAAGGGGCATTAAAACCGTCTTGTTAAACCACTCTGACCTCCACGTCTCTTCAAAGGGGCATTAAAACCGTCTTCTTAAAATACTCTGATCTCCACGCCTCTGCTAAGGGGCATTAAAACCATCTTGTTCAACCACTCTGACCTCGACGTCTCTTCATAATGGAATTAAAACCGTCTTGTTCAACCACTCTGAACTTCACATCTCTTCAAAGGGGCTTTAAAACCGTCTTGTTACACCACTCTGACCTCCACGTTTCTTCCAAGGGGCATTATAACCGTCTTGTTAAACCACTCTGACCTCCACATATCTTCGAAGGGGCATTAATACCATCATGTTAAACCAATCTGACCTCCACGTCTCTTCCAAGGGGCATTAAAACCGTCTTGTTAAACCACTCTGACCTCCACGTCTCTTCCATGGGACATTAAAACCGTCTTGTTAATCCACTCTGACCTCCACGTCTCTTCCATGGGTCATTAAAACCATCTTGTTAAGCTACTGTGACCTCCACGTCTCTTCCAAGGGGCATTAAAACCGTCTTGTTAAGGTACTGTGACCTCCACGTCTTTTCCAAGGGGCATTAATACCGTCTTGTTAAACCACTCTGACCTCCACGTCTCTTCCAAGGGGGATTAAAACCATCTTGTTAAGCTACTGTGACCCCCACATCTCTTCCAAGAGGCATTAAAACCATCTTGTTAAAAAACTCTGAACTCAACGTCTCCTCCAAGGGACATTAAACCATCTTGTTAATCACTCTGACCTCCACGTCTCTTCCAAAGGGCATTAAAACCATCTTGTTAAACCACTCTGAACTCCACAACTCTTCAAAGGGGCATTAAATCCATCGTGTTAAACCTCTCTGACCTCCACGTCTCTTCCAAGGTGCATGAAAACCATATTGTTAAGCTACGGTGATCTTCACGTCTCATCCAACGGGCAATAAAACAGTCTAGTTAAAACACTCTTAACTCCAAGTATCTTCCAAAGGGCAATAAAACCATCTTGGTAACCCACTCTGACCTCCACGTCTCTTCCAAGGGACATTAAAACCATCTTGTGAAGCTACTGTGACCTCCACGTCTCTTCCAAGGGGCATTAAAACTGTCTAGTTAAACCTCTATTACCTCCACGTCTCTGCCAAGGGGCATTAAGACCGTCTTGTTAAACCACTCTGACCTCCACGTCTCTTCCATGGGGCATTAAAACCGTCTTGTTAAACCACTCTGACCTCCACGTCTCTTCCATGGGGCATTAAAACCGTCTTGTTAAGCCACTCTGACCTTCACGTCTCTTCCAAGGGGCATTAAAACCGTCTTGCTAAACCACTCTGAGCTCCACATCTCTTCCAAAGAGAATTAAAAACGTCTTGTTAAGCTTCTGTGACCTCCATGTCTCTTCCAAGGGGCATTAAAACCGTCTTGTTAAACCACTCTGACCTCCAAGTCTCTTTTAATGGGCATTAAAACCATCTTGTTAAGCTACTGTGACCTCCACGTCTCTTCCAAGGGGCATTAAAACCATCTTGTTAAAACAATCTGACCTCCACCTTTCTTACAAGGGGCATTAAAACCGTCTTGTTAAACAACACTGACCTCCACGTCTCTTCCAAGGGGCATTAAAACCATCTTTTTAAACCACTCTGACCTCCACGTCTCTTCCAAGGGGCATTAAAACCATCTTGCTAAACCACTCTAATCTCCAAGTCTCTTCCAAGGGGCGTTAAAAACATATTGTTAAACCACTCTGACCTCCACGTATGTTCCAAGGTGCATTAAAACCGTCTTTTTAAACCACTCTGAACTGCACGCCTCTTCCAAGGCGCATTAAAACCGTCTTGCTAAACCTCTCTGACCTCCACGTCTCTTCCAATGGGCATTGAAACTGTCTTGTTAAACCACTCTGACCTCCACGTCTCTTCCAAGGGGCATTAAAACCATCTAGTTAAACCACTCTGACCTCCACGTCTCTTCCAAGGGGCATTAAAACCGTCTTGTTAAACCACTTTGAACTCCACGTCTCTTCCAAGGGACATTGAAACCGTCTTGTTAAGCTACTGTGACCTCCATGTCTCTTCCGAGGGGCATTAAAACCGTCTTGTTAAGCTACTGGGACCTCCATGTCTCTTCCAAGGGGCATTAAAACCGTCTTGTTAAACCACTCTGACCTCCACGTCTCTTCAAAGGGGCATTAAAACCGTCTTCTTAAAATACTCTGATCTCCACGCCTCTGCTAAGGGGCATTAAAACCATCTTGTTCAACCACTCTGACCTCGACGTCTCTTCATAATGGAATTAAAACCGTCTTGTTCAACCACTCTGAACTTCACATCTCTTCAAAGGGGCTTTAAAACCGTCTTGTTACACCACTCTGACCTCCACGTTTCTTCCAAGGGGCATTATAACCGTCTTGTTAAACCACTCTGACCTCCACATATCTTCGAAGGGGCATTAAAACCATCATGTTAAACCAATCTGACCTCCACGTCTCTTCCAAGGGGCATTAAAACCGTCTTGTTAAACCACTCTGACCTCCACGTCTCTTCCATGGGACATTAAAACCGTCTTGTTAATCCACTCTGACCTCCACGTCTCTTCCATGGGTCATTAAAACCATCTTGTTAAGCTACTGTGACCTCCACGTCTCTTCCAAGGGGCATTAAAACCGTCTTGTTAAGGTACTGTGACCTCCACGTCTTTTCCAAGGGGCATTAATACCGTCTTGTTAAACCACTCTGACCTCCACGTCTCTTCCAAGGGGGATTAAAACCATCTTGTTAAGCTACTGTGACCCCCACATCTCTTCCAAGAGGCATTAAAACCATCTTGTTAAAAAACTCTGAACTCAACGTCTCCTCCAAGGGACATTAAACCATCTTGTTAATCACTCTGACCTCCACGTCTCTTCCAAAGGGCATTAAAACCATCTTGTTAAACCACTCTGAACTCCACAACTCTTCAAAGGGGCATTAAATCCATCGTGTTAAACCTCTCTGACCTCCACGTCTCTTCCAAGGTGCATGAAAACCATATTGTTAAGCTACGGTGATCTTCACGTCTCATCCAACGGGCAATAAAACAGTCTAGTTAAAACACTCTTAACTCCAAGTATCTTCCAAAGGGCAATAAAACCATCTTGGTAACCCACTCTGACCTCCACGTCTCTTCCAAGGGACATTAAAACCATCTTGTGAAGCTACTGTGACCTCCACGTCTCTTCCAAGGGGCATTAAAACTGTCTAGTTAAACCTCTATTACCTCCACGTCTCTGCCAAGGGGCATTAAGACCGTCTTGTTAAACCACTCTGACCTCCACGTCTCTTCCATGGGGCATTAAAACCGTCTTGTTAAACCACTCTGACCTCCACGTCTCTTCCATAGGTCATTAAAACCGTCTTGTTAAGCTACTGTGACCTCCACGTCTCTTCCAAGGGGCATTAAAACCGTCTTGTTAAGCTACTGTGACCTCCACGTCTCTTCCAAGGGGCATTAAAACCGTAAAGTTAAAGGACTCTGTTCTCCACGTCTCTTCCAAGGGGCATTAAAACCGTCTTGTTAAAACACTATGACCTCCACGTCTCTTCCACGGGGCCTTAAAACCGTCTTGTTAAAAAACTCTGAACTCCACGTCTCTTCCAAGGAGTACTAAAACCATCTTGTTAAACCACTCTGAACTCCACGTCTCTTCCAAGGGGCATTAAAACCATCTTGTTAAACCACTCTGACCTCCACGTCTCATCCAAGGAGCATTAAAACCGTATTGTTAAACCACTCTAAACTCCACATCTCTTCCAAGGGTCATTAAAACCATCTTGTTAAACCACTCTGACCTCCACGTCTCTTCCAAGGGGCATTAAAACCGTATTGTTCAGCTACTCTGAACTCCTTGTCTCTTCCAAGGGGCATTAAGACCGTCTTCTTAACACACTCTGACCTCCACGTCTCTTCCAAGGAGCATTAAAACCGTCTTGTTAAACCACACTGTGCTCCACTTCTCTTCCAAGGGTCATTATAACCACCTTGTTAAACCATTCTGACTTCCACGTCTTTTCCAAGGGGCATTAAAACCGTCTTGTTAACCACTCTGACCTCCACGTCTCTTCCAAGGGACATTAAAACTGTCTTGTTAAACCACTCTGCTCTCCATGTCTCTTCCAAGTGGCATTAAAAACATCTTGTTAAGCTTCTGTGACCTTCACTTCTTTTCCAAGAGGCATTAAAAAAGTCTTGTTAAACCACTCTGAACTCCACCTCTATTCCAAGGGGCATTAAAACTGTCTTGTAAAACCACTCTGAACTCCACGTCACTTCCAAAGGACATTGAAACCGTCTTTTTAAGCTACTGTGACCTCCACGACTCATCCAAGGGGGATTAAAACCATCTTGTTAAGCTACTGTGACCCCCACATCTCTTCCAAGAGGCATTAAAACCATCTTGTTAAAAAACTCTGAACTCAACGTCTCCTCCAAGGGACATTAAACCATCTTGTTAATCACTCTGACCTCCACGTCTCTTCCAAAGGGCATTAAAACCATCTTGTTAAACCACTCTGAACTCCACAACTCTTCAAAGGGGCATTAAATCCATCGTGTTAAACCTCTCTGACCTCCACGTCTCTTCCAAGGTGCATGAAAACCATATTGTTAAGCTACGGTGATCTTCACGTCTCATCCAACGGGCAATAAAACAGTCTAGTTAAAACACTCTTAACTCCAAGTATCTTCCAAAGGGCAATAAAACCATCTTGGTAAACCACTCTGACCTCCACGTCTCTTCCAAGGGACATTAAAACCATCTTGTGAAGCTACTGTGACCTCCACGTCTCTTCCAAGGGGCATGAAAACTGTCTTGTTAAACCTCTATTACCTCCACGTCTCTGCCAAGGGGCATTAAGACCGTCTTGTTAAACCACTCTGACCTCCACGTCTCTTCCAAGGGGCATTATAACAGTCTTGTTAAACCACTCTGACCTCCACATATCTTCGAAGTGGCATTAAAACCATCATGATAAACCAATCTGACCTCCACGTCTCTTCCAAGGGGAATTAAAACCGTCTTGTTAAACCACTCTGACCTCCACGTCTCTTCCATGGGGCATTAAAACCGTCTTGTTAAACCACTCTGACCTCCACGTCTCTTCCATGGGTCATTAAAACCGTCTTGTTAAGCTACTGTGACCTCCACGTCTCTTCCAAGGGGCATTAAAACCGTCTTGTTAAGCTACTGTGACCTCCACGTCTCTTCCAAGGGGCATTAATACCGTCTTGTTAAACCACTCTGACCTCCACGTTTCTTCCAAGGGGCATTAAAACCGTAAAGTTAAAGGACTCTGTTCTCCACGTCTCTTCCAAGGGGCATTAAAACCGTCTTGTTAAAACACTATGACCTCCACGTCTCTTCCACGGGGCCTTAAAACCGTCTTGTTAAAAAACTCTGAACTCCACGTCTCTTCCAAGGAGTACTAAAACCATCTTGTTAAACCACTCTGAACTCCACGTCTCTTCCAAGGGGCATTAAAACCATCTTGTTAAACCACTCTGACCTCCACGTCTCATCCAAGGAGCATTAAAACCGTATTGTTAAACCACTCTAAACTCCACATCTCTTCCAAGGGTCATTAAAACCATCTTGTTAAACCACTCTGACCTCCACGTCTCTTCCAAGGGGCATTAAAACCGTATTGTTCAGCTACTCTGAACTCCTTGTCTCTTCCAAGGGGCATTAAGACCGTCTTCTTAACACACTCTGACCTCCACGTCTCTTCCAAGGAGCATTAAAACCGTCTTGTTAAACCACACTGTGCTCCACTTCTCTTCCAAGGGTCATTATAACCACCTTGTTAAACCATTCTGACTTCCACGTCTTTTCCAAGGGGCATTAAAACCGTCTTGTTAACCACTCTGACCTCCACGTCTCTTCCAAGGGACATTAAAACTGTCTTGTTAAACCACTCTGCTCTCCATTTCTCTTCCAAGTGGCATTAAAAACATCTTGTTAAGCTTCTGTGACCTTCACTTCTTTTCCAAGAGGCATTAAAAAAGTCTTGTTAAACCACTCTGAACTCCACCTCTATTCCAAGGGGCATTAAAACTGTCTTGTAAAACCACTCTGAACTCCACGTCACTTCCAAAGGACATTGAAACCGTCTTTTTAAGCTACTGTGACCTCCACGACTCATCCAAGGGGCATTAAAACAGTGTTGTTAAGCTACTGTGACCTCCACGTCTCTTCCAAGCGGCATTAAAACCATCTGTTTAAACCACTCTGACATCCACGTATCTTCCATAAGGCATTAAAACCGTCTTGTTAAAACACTCTGACCTCCACGTCTCTTCCACGGGGCCTTAAAACCGTCTTGTTAAAAAACTCTGAACTCCACGTCTCTTCCAAGGAGTACTAAAACCATCTTGTTAAACCACTCTGAACTCCACGTCTCTTCCAAGGGGCATTAAAACCATCTTGTTAAACCACTCTGACCTCCACGTCTCATCCAAGGAGCATTAAAACCGTATTGTTAAACCACTCTAAACTCCACATCTCTTCCAAGGGTCATTAAAACCATCTTGTTAAACCACTCTGACCTCCACGTCTCTTCCAAGGGGCATTAAAACCGTATTGTTCAGCTACTCTGAACTCCTTGTCTCTTCCAAGGGGCATTAAGACCGTCTTCTTAACACACTCTGACCTCCACGTCTCTTCCAAGGAGCATTAAAACCGTCTTGTTAAACCACACTGTGCTCCACTTCTCTTCCAAGGGTCATTATAACCACCTTGTTAAACCATTCTGACTTCCACGTCTTTTCCAAGGGGCATTAAAACCGTCTTGTTAACCACTCTGACCTCCACGTCTCTTCCAAGGGACATTAAAACTGTCTTGTTAAACCACTCTGCTCTCCATGTCTCTTCCAAGTGGCATTAAAAACATCTTGTTAAGCTTCTGTGACCTTCACTTCTTTTCCAAGAGGCATTAAAAAAGTCTTGTTAAACCACTCTGAACTCCACCTCTATTCCAAGGGGCATTAAAACTGTCTTGTAAAACCACTCTGAACTCCACGTCACTTCCAAAGGACATTGAAACCGTCTTTTTAAGCTACTGTGACCTCCACGACTCATCCAAGGGGCATTAAAACAGTGTTGTTAAGCTACTGTGACCTCCACGTCTCTTCCAAGCGGCATTAAAACCATCTGGTTAAACCACTCTGACATCCACGTATCTTCCATAAGGCATTAAAACCGTCTTGTTAAAACACTCTGACCTCCACGTTTCTTACAAGGGGCATTGAAACCGTCTTGTTAAACAACACTGACCTCCACGTCTCTTCCAAGGGGCATTAAAACCGTCTTTTTAAACCACTCTGACCTCCACGTCTCTTCCAAGGGGCATTAAAACCATCTTGTTAAACCACTCTAATCTCCAAGTCTCTTCCAAGGGGCATTATAACCATCTTGTTAAACCACTCAGACCTCCACGTCTCTTCCAAGGGGCATTAAAACCGTCTTTTTAAACCACTCTGAACTGCACGTCTCTTCCAAGGGGCATTAAAACCATCTTGTTAAACCACTCTGACCTCCACGTCTCTTTTAATGGGCATTGAAACCGTCTTGTTAAGCTACTGTGATCTTCACGTCTCTTCCAAGGTGGATTAAAACAGTCTTGTTAAACCACTCTGAACTCCACAACTCTTCTAAGAGGCATTAAATCCATTGTGTTAAAACTCTCTTACCTCCACGTCTCTTCCAAGGGGCATGAAAACCATATTGTTAAGCTACTGTGACCTCCACGTCTCATCCAAGGGGCAATAAAACTGTCTTGTTAAACCACTCTTAACTCCACGTATCTTCCAAGGGGCAATAAAACCATCTTGGTAAACCACTCTGACCTCCACGTCTCTTCCAAGGGACATTAAAACCATGTTGTGAAGCTATTGTGACCTCCACGTCTCTTCCAAGGGGCATTAAAACCGTCTTGTTAAACCACTCTGACCTCCACTTCTCTTCCAAGTGGCATTAAAACTGTCTTGTTAAATCTCTCTGACCTCCACGTCTCTGCCAAGGGGCATTAAGACCGTCTTCTTAAACCACTCTGACCTCCACGTCTCTTCCAAGGGGCATTAAGACCGTCTTGTTAAACCACTCTGAACTCTACGTCAATTCCAAAGAGCATTAAAACCGTCTTGTTAAACCACTCTGACCTCCACGTCTCTCCCAATGGGCATTAAAACCGTCTTGATAAACGACTCTGACCTCCACGTCTCTTCCAAGGAGCATTAAAACCGTCTCTTTAAACCACTCAGAACTCCACGTCTCTTCCAAGGGGCATTAAAACCATCTTGTTAAACCTCTCTGACCTCCACGTCTTTTCCAAGGGGCATTAAAACCATCTTGTTAAACCACTCTGACCTCCACGTCTCTCCTAAGGGGCATTATAACCGTCTTGTTAAACATCTCTCAACTCCATGTCTCTTCCAAGGTGCATTAAAACCATCTTGTTAAACACCTCTGACCTTTATGTTTCTTCCAAGTCGCATTAAAAGTATCTTGTTAAACCACTCTGATCTCCACTTCTCTTCCAAGGGGCATTGGAACCGACTTGTTAAGCTACTGTGACCACCGCGTCTCATCCAATGGGCATTACAACCGTCTTGTTAAGCTACTGTGACCTCCACGTCTTTTCCGAGGGGCATTAAAGCCATCTTGTTAAACCACTCTGACCTCCACTTATACTGCAAGGGGCATTAAAATAGTCTTGTTAAACCACACTGACCTCCACGTCTCTTCTAAGAGGCCTTAAAACCGTCTTGTTAAAAAACTCTGAATTCCACGTCTCTTCCAAGAAGTATTAAAACCGTCTTGTTAAACCACTCTGACCTCCACGTCTCTTCCAAGGGGAATTAAAACCGTCTTGTTAAACCACTCTGAATTCCACGTCTCTTCCAAGGGTCATTAAAACCGTCTTGTTAAACCACTCTGACCTCCACGTCAACTCCAATGGGCATTTAAACCTTCTTGTTAAACCACTCTGACTTCCACGTATCTTCCAAGGGGCATTAAAACCGCTTTGTTAAACCACTCTGAACTGCACGTCTCTTTCAAGGGGCATTAAAAACGTCTTGTTAAACCACTCTGAACTCCATGACTCTTCCAAGGGGCATTAGAACAATCTTGTTAAACCACTCTGACCTCCACGTCTCTTCCAACGGGCATGAAAACGATCTTGTTAAGCTACTGTAACCTACACATCTCATCCAAGTGGCATTACAACCATCTTGTTAAACCAATCTGAACTCCACGTGTCTTCCAAGGGGCATTAAAACCGTCTTTTTAAGCTACTCTGAACTACACGTCTCTTCCAAGGGGCATTAAAACCGTCTTGTTAAACCACTCTAATCTCCACTTCTCTTCCGAGGGTCATTAAAATGTTCTTGTTAAACCACTCTGTCTTCCAGGTCTTTTCCAAGGGGCATTAAAACCGTCTTATTAAATCACTCTAACCTTCACGTCTCTTCCAAGGGACATTAAAACTGTCTTGTTAAAGCACTCTGCTCTCCACGTCTCTTCCAAGGTGCATTAGAAATGTATTGTTACACCACTCTGAACTCCACTTCTATTCCAAGGGGCATTAAAACTGTCTTGTTAAGCTACTGTGAACTCCACGTCTCTTCCAAGGGGCATTAAAACCATCTTGTTAAACCACTCTCATCTCCACGTCTCTTTTAATGGGCATTTAAACCGTCTTGTTATGCTATTGTGACCTCCACGTCTCTTCCAAAGATCATTAAAACCGTCTTGTTAAACCACTCTGACCTCCACGTCTCTTCCAAGGGACATTAAAACCGCCTTGTTAAAGGATTCTGATCTCCACGTCTCTGCCAAGGGGCATTAAAACCGTCTTTTTAAACCACTTTGACCTCCACGTCTCTTCCAAGGTAATTAAAACTGTCTTGCTAAACCACTCTGAACTCCACGACTCTTCCAAGGGGCATTAAATCCATCTTGTTAAACCTCTCTGACCTCCACGTATCTTCCAAGGGGCATGAAAACCATCTTGTTAAGATACTGTGACCTCCACGTCTCTTCCAAGGGTCATTAAAACCACCTTGTTAAACCATTCTGACTTCCACGTCTTTTCCAAGGGGCATTAAAACCGTCTTGTTAACCACTCTGACCTCCACGTCTCTTCCAAGGGACATTAAAACTGTCTTGTTAAACCACTCTGCTCTCCATGTCTCTTCCAAGTGGCATTAAAAACATCTTGTTAAGCTTCTGTGACCTTCACTTCTTTTCCAAGAGGCATTAAAAAAGTCTTGTTAAACCACTCTGAACTCCACCTCTATTCCAAGGGGCATTAAAACTGTCTTGTAAAACCACTCTGAACTTCACGTCACTTCCAAGGGACATTGAAACCGTCTTTTTAAGCTACTGTGACCTCCACGACTCATCCAAGGGGCATTAAAACCGTCTTGTTAAGCTACTGTGACCTCCACGTCTCTTCCAAGCGGCATTAAAACCATCTGGTTAAACCACTCTGACATCCACGTATCTTCCATAAGGCATTAAAACCGTCTTGTTAAAACACTCTGACCTCCACGTTTCTTACAAGGGGCATTGAAACCGTCTTGTTAAACAACACTGACCTCCACGTCTCTTCCAAGGGGCATTAAAACCGTCTTTTTAAACCACTCTGACCTCCACGTCTCTTCCAAGGGGCATTAAAACCATCTTATTAAACCACTCTAATCTCCAAGTCTCTTCCAAGGGGCATTATAACCATCTTGTTAAACCACTCAGACCTCCACGTCTCTTCCAAGGGGCATTAAAACCGTCTTTTTAAACCACTCTGAACTGCACGTCTCTTCCAAGGGGCATTAAAACCATCTTCTTAAACCACTCTGACCTCCACGTCTCTTTTAATGGGCATTGAAACTGTCTTGTTAAGCTACTGTGATCTTCACGTCTCTTCCAAGGTGGATTAAAACAGTCTTGTTAAACCACTCTGAATTCCACAACTCTTCTAAGAGGCATTAAATCCATTGTGTTAAAACTCTCTTACCTCCACGTCTCTTCCAAGGGGCATGAAAACCATATTGTTAAGCTACTGTGACCTCCACGTCTCATCCAAGGGGCAATAAAACTGTCTTGTTAAACCACTCTTAACTCCACGTATCTTCCAAGGGGCAATAAAACCATCTTGGTAAACCACTCTGACCTCCACGTCTCTTCCAAGGGACATTAAAACCATGTTGTGAAGCTATTGTGACCTCCACGTCTCTTCCAAGGGGCATTAAAACCGTCTTGTTAAACCACTCTGACCTCCACTTCTCTTCCAAGTGGCATTAAAACTGTCTTGTTAAATCTCTCTGACCTCCACGTCTCTGCCAAGGGGCATTAAGACCGTCTTCTTAAACCACTCTGACCTCCACGTCTCTTCCAAGGGGCATTAAGACCGTCTTGTTAAACCACTCTGACCTCTACGTCAATTCCAAAGAGCATTAAAACCGTCTTGTTAAACCACTCTGACCTCCACGTCTCTCCCAATGGGCATTAAAACCGTCTTGATAAACGACTCTGACCTCCACGTCTCTTTCAAGGAGCATTAAAACCGTCTCTTTAAACCACTCAGAACTCCACGTCTCTTCCAAGGGGCATTAAAACCATCTTGTTAAACCTCTCTGACCTCCACGTCTTTTCCAAGGGGCATTAAAACCATCTTGTTAAACCACTCTGACCTCCACGTCTCTCCTAAGGGGCATTATAACCGTCTTGTTAAACATCTCTCAACTCCATGTCTCTTCCAAGGTGCATTAAAACCATCTTGTTAAACTCCTCTGACCTTTATGTTTCTTCCAAGTCGCATTAAAAGTATCTTGTTAAACCACTCTGAACTCCACTTCTCTTCCAAGGGGCATTGGAACCGACTTGTTAAGCTACTGTGACCACCGCATCTCATCCAATGGGCATTACAACCGTCTTGTTAAGCTACTGTGACCTCCACGTCTTTTCTGAGGGGCATTAAAGCCATCTTGTTAAACCACTCTGACCTCCACTTATACTGCAAGGGGCATTAAAATAGTCTTGTTAAACCACACTGACCTCCACGTCTCTTCTAAGAGGCCTTAAAACCGTCTTGTTAAAAAAATCTGAACTCCACGTCTCTTCCAAGGAGTATTAAAACCGTCTTGTTAAACCACTCTGACCTCCACGTCTCTTCCAAGGGGAATTAAAACCGTCTTGATAAACCACTCTGAATTCCACGTCTCTTCCAAGGGTCATTAAAACCGTCTTGTTAAACCACTCTGACCTCCACGTCAACTCCAATGGGCATTTAAACCTTCTTGTTAAACCACTCTGACTTCCACGTATCTTCCAAGGGGCATTATAACCGTCTTGTTAAACATCTCTCAACTCCATGTCTCTTCCAAGGTGCATTAAAACCATCTTGTTAAACACCTCTGACCTTTACGTTTCTTCCAAGTCGCATTAAAAGTATCTTGTTAAACCACTCTGATCTCCACTTCTCTTCCAAGGGGCATTGGAACCGACTTGTTAAGCTACTGTGACCACCGCGTCTCATCCAATGGGCATTACAACCGTCTTGTTAAGCTACTGTGACCTCCACGTCTTTTCCGAGGGGCATTAAAGCCATCTTGTTAAACCACTCTGACCTCCACTTATACTGCAAGGGGCATTAAAATAGTCTTGTTAAACCACACTGACCTCCACGTCTCTTCTAAGAGGCCTTAAAACCGTCTTGTTAAAAAACTCTGAATTCCACGTCTCTTCCAAGGAGTATTAAAACCGTCTTGTTAAACCACTCTGACCTCCACGTCTCTTCCAAGGGGAATTAAAACCGTCTTGTTAAACCACTCTGAATTCCACGTCTCTTCCAAGGGTCATTAAAACCGTCTTGTTAAACCACTCTGACCTCCACGTCAACTCCAATGGGCATTTAAACCTTCTTGTTAAACCACTCTGACTTCCACGTATCTTCCAAGGGGCATTAAAACCGCTTTGTTAAACCACTCTGAACTGCACGTCTCTTTCAAGGGGCATTAAAAACGTCTTGTTAAACCACTCTGAACTCCATGACTCTTCCAAGGGGCATTAGAACAATCTTGTTAAACCACTCTGACCTCCACGTCTCTTCCAACGGGCATGAAAACGATCTTGTTAAGCTACTGTAACCTACACATCTCATCCAAGGGCATTACAACCATCTTGTTAAACCAATCTGAACTCCACGTGTCTTCCAAGGGGCATTAAAACCGTCTTTTTAAGCTACTCTGAACTACACGTCTCTTCCAAGGGGCATTAAAACCGTCTTGTTAAACCACTCTAATCTCCACTTCTCTTCCGAGGGTCATTAAAATGTTCTTGTTAAACCACTCTGACTTCCAGGTCTTTTCCAAGGGGCATTAAAACCGTCTTATTAAATCACTCTAACCTTCACGTCTCTTCCAAGGGACATTAAAACTGTCTTGTTAAAGCACTCTGCTCTCCACGTCTCTTCCAAGGTGCATTAGAAATGTATTGTTACACCACTCTGAACTCCACTTCTATTCCAAGGGGCATTAAAACTGTCTTGTTAAGCTACTGTGAACTCCACGTCTCTTCCAAGGGGCATTAAAACCATCTTGTTAAACCACTCTCATCTCCACGTCTCTTTTAATGGGCATTTAAACCATCTTGTTATGCTATTGTGACCTCCACGTCTCTTCCAAAGATCATTAAAACCGTCTTGTTAAACCACTCTGACCTCCACGTCTCTTCCAAGGGACATTAAAACCGCCTTGTTAAAGGATTCTGATCTCCACGTCTCTGCCAAGGGGCATTAAAACCGTCTTTTTAAACCACTTTGACCTCCACGTCTCTTCCAAGGTAATTAAAACTGTCTTGCTAAACCACTCTGAACTCCACGACTCTTCCAAGGGGCATTAAATCCATCTTGTTAAACCTCTCTGACCTCCACGTATCTTCCAAGGGGCATGAAAACCATCTTGTTAAGATACTGTGACCTCCACGTCTCTTCCAAGGGTCATTAAAACCACCTTGTTAAACCATTCTGACTTCCACGTCTTTTCCAAGGGGCATTAAAACCGTCTTGTTAACCACTCTGACCTCCACGTCTCTTCCAAGGGACATTAAAACTGTCTTGTTAAACCACTCTGCTCTCCATGTCTCTTCCAAGTGGCATTAAAAACATCTTGTTAAGCTTCTGTGACCTTCACTTCTTTTCCAAGAGGCATTAAAAAAGTCTTGTTAAACCACTCTGAACTCCACCTCTATTCCAAGGGGCATTAAAACTGTCTTGTAAAACCACTCTGAACTTCACGTCACTTCCAAGGGACATTGAAACCGTCTTTTTAAGCTACTGTGACCTCCACGACTCATCCAAGGGGCATTAAAACCGTCTTGTTAAGCTACTGTGACCTCCACGTCTCTTCCAAGCGGCATTAAAACCATCTGGTTAAACCACTCTGACATCCACGTATCTTCCATAAGGCATTAAAACCGTCTTGTTAAAACACTCTGACCTCCACGTTTCTTACAAGGGGCATTGAAACCGTCTTGTTAAACAACACTGACCTCCACGTCTCTTCCAAGGGGCATTAAAACCGTCTTTTTAAACCACTCTGACCTCCACGTCTCTTCCAAGGGGCATTAAAACCATCTTGTTAAACCACTCTAATCTCCAAGTCTCTTCCAAGGGGCATTATAACCATCTTGTTAAACCACTCAGACCTCCACGTCTCTTCCAAGGGGCATTAAAACCGTCTTTTTAAACCACTCTGAACTGCACGTCTCTTCCAAGGGGCATTAAAACCATCTTCTTAAACCACTCTGACCTCCACGTCTCTTTTAATGGGCATTGAAACTGTCTTGTTAAGCTACTGTGATCTTCACGTCTCTTCCAAGGTGGATTAAAACAGTCTTGTTAAACCACTCTGAATTCCACAACTCTTCTAAGAGGCATTAAATCCATTGTGTTAAAACTCTCTTACCTCCACGTCTCTTCCAAGGGGCATGAAAACCATATTGTTAAGCTACTGTGACCTCCACGTCTCATCCAAGGGGCAATAAAACTGTCTTGTTAAACCACTCTTAACTCCACGTATCTTCCAAGGGGCAATAAAACCATCTTGGTAAACCACTCTGACCTCCACGTCTCTTCCAAGGGACATTAAAACCATGTTGTGAAGCTATTGTGACCTCCACGTCTCTTCCAAGGGGCATTAAAACCGTCTTGTTAAACCACTCTGACCTCCACTTCTCTTCCAAGTGGCATTAAAACTGTCTTGTTAAATCTCTCTGACCTCCACGTCTCTGCCAAGGGGCATTAAGACCGTCTTCTTAAACCACTCTGACCTCCACGTCTCTTCCAAGGGGCATTAAGACCGTCTTGTTAAACCACTCTGACCTCTACGTCAATTCCAAAGAGCATTAAAACCGTCTTGTTAAACCACTCTGACCTCCACGTCTCTCCCAATGGGCATTAAAACCGTCTTGATAAACGACTCTGACCTCCACGTCTCTTTCAAGGAGCATTAAAACCGTCTCTTTAAACCACTCAGAACTCCACGTCTCTTCCAAGGGGCATTAAAACCATCTTGTTAAACCTCTCTGACCTCCACGTCTTTTCCAAGGGGCATTAAAACCATCTTGTTAAACCACTCTGACCTCCACGTCTCTCCTAAGGGGCATTATAACCGTCTTGTTAAACATCTCTCAACTCCATGTCTCTTCCAAGGTGCATTAAAACCATCTTGTTAAACTCATCTGACCTTTATGTTTCTTCCAAGTCGCATTAAAAGTATCTTGTTAAACCACTCTGAACTCCACTTCTCTTCCAAGGGGCATTGGAACCGACTTGTTAAGCTACTGTGACCACCGCATCTCATCCAATGGGCATTACAACCGTCTTGTTAAGCTACTGTGACCTCCACGTCTTTTCTGAGGGGCATTAAAGCCATCTTGTTAAACCACTCTGACCTCCACTTATACTGCAAGGGGCATTAAAATAGTCTTGTTAAACCACACTGACCTCCACGTCTCTTCTAAGAGGCCTTAAAACCGTCTTGTTAAAAAAATCTGAACTCCACGTCTCTTCCAAGGAGTATTAAAACCGTCTTGTTAAACCACTCTGACCTCCACGTCTCTTCCAAGGGGAATTAAAACCGTCTTGATAAACCACTCTGAATTCCACGTCTCTTCCAAGGGTCATTAAAACCGTCTTGTTAAACCACTCTGACCTCCACGTCAACTCCAATGGGCATTTAAACCTTCTTGTTAAACCACTCTGACTTCCACGTATCTTCCAAGGGGCATTAAAACCGCTTTGTTAAACCACTCTGAACTGCACGTCTCTTTCAAGGGGCATTAAAAACGTCTTGTTAAACCACTCTGAACTCCATGACTCTTTAAAGGGGCATTAGAACAATCTTGTTAAACCACTCTGACCTCCACGTCTCTTCCAACGGGCATGAAAACGATCTTGTTAAGCTACTGTAACCTACACATCTCATCCAAGTGGCATTACAACCATCTTGTTAAACCAATCTGAACTCCACGTGTCTTCCAAGGGGCATTAAAACCGTCTTTTTAAGCTACTCTGAACTACACGTCTCTTCCAAGGGGCATTAAAACCGTCTTGTTAAACCACTCTAATCTCCACTTCTCTTCCGAGGGTCATTAAAATGTTCTTGTTAAACCACTCTGACTTCCAGGTCTTTTCCAAGGGGCATTAAAACCGTCCTATTAAATCACTCTAACCTTCACGTCTCTTCCAAGGGACATTAAAACTGTCTTGTTAAAGCACTCTGCTCTCCACGTCTCTTCCAAGGTGCATTAGAAATGTATTGTTACACCACTCTGAACTCCACTTCTATTCCAAGGGGCATTAAAACTGTCTTGTTAAGCTACTGTGAACTCCACGTCTCTTCCAAGGGGCATTAAAACCATCTTGTTAAACCACTCTCATCTCCACGTCTCTTTTAATGGGCATTTAAACCATCTTGTTATGCTATTGTGACCTCCACGTCTCTTCCAAAGATCATTAAAACCGTCTTGTTAAACCACTCTGACCTCCACGTCTCTTCCAAGGGACATTAAAACCGCCTTGTTAAAGGATTCTGATCTCCACGTCTCTTCCAAGGGGCATTAAAACCGTCTTTTTAAACCACTTTGACCTCCACGTCTCTTCCAAGGTAATTAAAACTGTCTTGCTAAACCACTCTGAACTCCACGACTCTTCCAAGGGGCATTAAATCCATTTTGTTAAACCTCTCTGACCTCCACGTATCTTCCAAGGGGCATGAAAACCATCTTGTTAAGATACTGTGACCTCCACGTCTCTTCCAAGGGGCATTAACACCGTCTTGTTAAACCACTCTGAACTCCACGTATCTTCCAATGGACATTAAAACCATCTTGTTAAACCACTCTGACCTCCATATCTCTTCCAAGGAGCATTAAAACCGTCTTGTTAAGCTACTGTGACCTCGACGTCTCTTCCAAGGGGCACTAAAACCGTCTTGTTAAACAACTCTGACCTCCACGTCTCTTTTAATGGGCATTAATACCATCTTGTTAAGCTACTGTGACCTCCACGTCACTTCCAAGGGGCATTAAAACCGTCTTGTTAAGCTACTGTGACGTCCACGTCTCTTCCAAGGGACATTAAAACAGTCTTGATAAACCACTCTGACCTCCACGTCTCTTCCAAGTGGCATTAAAACGATATTGTTAAAGGACTCTGTTCTCCATGTCTCTTCCAAGGGGCATTAAAACCGTCTTGTTAAAACACTCTGACCTTCACGTCTCTTTCAAGGGGCCTTAAAACCATCTTGATAAAAAGCTCTGAACTCCGCGTCTCTTCCAAGGAGTATTAAAACCGTCTTGTTAAACCGTTCTGACCTCCACGTCTCTTCCAAGGGGCATTAAAACCATCCTGTTAAAACACTCTGACCTCCACGTCTCATCCAAGGGGCATTAAAACCGTATTGTTAAACCACTCTAAACTCCACATCTCTTCCAAGGGTCATTAAAACCATCTTGCTAAACCACTCTGTCCTCCACGTCTCTTCCAAGGGGCATTAAAACTGTCTTATTCAGCTACTCTGAACTCCACGTCTCTTCCAAGGGGCATTAAGACCGTCTTCTTAAACCACTCTGACCTCCACGTCTCTTCCAAGGAGCATTAAAACCGTTTTGTTAAACCACTCTGAGCTCCACTTCTCTTCCAAAGGTCATTACAACCAACTTGTTAAACCATTCTGACTTCCACGTCTTTTCCAAGGGGCATTAAAACCGTCTTCTTAAACCACTCTGACCTCCACGTCTCTTCCAAGGGGCATTAAAAACGTCTTGTTAAGCTTCTGTGACCTCCACTTCTCTTCCAAGAGGCAATATGAAAGTCTTGTTAAACCACTCTTAACTCCACGTCTATTCCAAGGGGCATTGAAACAGTCTTATTAAGCTACTGTGAACAACACATCTCTTCCAAGGGGCATTAAAACCGTCTTGATAAACCACTCTGTCTTCCACGTCTCTTCCAAGGGGCATTAAAACCGTCTGTTTAAACCACTCTGAACTCCACGTCTCTTCCATGGCGCATTAAAACCATCTTGTTAAACCACTCTGACCTCCACTTCTCTTCCAAGTGGCATTAAAACCATCTTATTAACCACTCTGACCTCCACGTCTCTTCCAAGGTGCATTAAAACCATCTTGTTAAACCACTCTGACCTCCACGTCTCTTCCAAGGGACATTAAAACCGTCTTGTTAAACCACTCTCAACTCCATGTCTCTTCCAAGGAGCATTAATACCATCTTGCTAAACTACTCTGACCTCCACGTTTCTTCCAAGGGGCATTAAAATCATCTTATGAAACCAATCTGAACTCCACGTCTCTTCCAAGGGGCATAGAAACCGTCTTTTTAAGCTACTGTGACCTCCACGTCTCATCCAAGTGGCATTAAAACCGTCTTGTTAAGCTACTGTGACCTCCAAGTCTCTTCCAAGGGGCATTAAAACCGTCTTGTTCAGCTTCTCTTACCTCCACGTATTTTCCAAGGGGCATTAAAATCGTCTTGTTAAGCTACTGTGAACTCCACGTCTCTTCCAATCGGCATTAAAATCATCTTGCTAAACCACTCTGACCTCCACGTATCTTCCAAGGAGCATCAAAACCGTCTTGTTAAACCACACTGACCTCCACGTCTATTCCAAGGGGTATTAAAACCGTCTTGTTAAAACACCCTGATCTCCACGCCTCTGCCAAGGGGCATTAAAACCGTCTTGTTCAACCACTCTGACCTCCACGTTTCTTCATAACGGAATTAAAACCATCTTGTTCAACCACTCTGAATTCCATGTCTCTTCCAAGGGGCATTAAAACCGTCTTGTTAAACCCCACTGACCTCCACGTTTCTTCCAAGAGGCAATATAACCGTCTTCTTAAACCACTCTGACCTCCACGTCTTTTCTAAGGGGCATTAAAACCATCATGTTAAACCAATCTGACCTCCACGTCTCTTCCAAGGGGCATTAAAACCGTCCTGTTAAACCACTCTGACCTCCACGTCTCTTCCATGGGGCATTAAAACTGTCTTGCTAAACCACTCTGACCTCCACATCTCTTACAAGAGGCATTAAAAGCGTCTTGCTAAACGACGCTGAGCTCCACGTCTCTTCCAACGGGAATTAAAAACGTCTTGTTAAGCTTCTGTGACCTCCACGTCTCTTTCAAGGGGCATTAAAACCGTCTTGTTAAACCACTCGGACCTCCATGTCTCTTTTAATGGGCATTAAAACCGTCTTGTTAAAACACTCTGACCTCCACGTCTCTTCCAAGGGGCATTAAAACCGTCTTGTTCAGCTACTCTGAACTCCACGTCTCTTCCAAGGGGCATTAAAACTGTCTTGTTAAACCACTCTGACGTCCACGTCTCTTTTAATGGGCATTGAAACCGTCTTGTTAAGCTACTGTGATCTCCACGTCTTTTCCAAGGGGGATTAAAACCATCTTGTTAAGCTACTGTGATCTCCACATCTCTTCCAAGAGGCATTAAAACAGTCTTGTTAAAACGCTCTGAACTCAACGTCTCCTCCAAGGGGCATTAAAACTGTATTGTTAACCACTCTGACCTCCACGTCTCCTGCAAAGGGTATTAAAATCGTATTGTTAAATCACTCTGAACTGCACGTCTCTTCCAAGGGGCATTAAAACCATCTTGTTAAACCACTCTGAACTCCACAACTCTTCCAATGGGCATTAAATCCATTGTGTTAAACCTCTCTGACCTCCACGTCTCTTCCAAGGGGCATGAAAATCATATTGTTAAGCTACTGTGACCTCCACGTCTCATCAAAGGGGCAATAAATCCGTCTTGTTAAATCCCTCTTAACTCCACGTATCTTCCAAGGGGCAATAAAACAATCTTGGTAAACCACTCTGACCTCCAGGTCTCTTCCAAGGGACATTGAAACCATCTTGTGAAGCTACTGTGACCTCCACGTCTCTTCCAAGGGGCATTAAAACTGTCTTGTTAAACCTCTCTGACCTCCACGTCTCTGCCAAGGGGCATTAAGACTGTCTTGTTAAACAACTTTGACCTCCACGTCTCTTCCAAGGGGCATTAAAACCGTCTTGTTAAACCACTCTGGCCTCAACATTTCTTCCAATTGGCATTAAAACCGTCTTGTTAAACCACTCTGACCTCCACGTCAATTCCAAGGGGCATTAAAACCGTCTTGTTAAACCTCTCTGACCTCCACTTCTCTTCCAAGGGGCATTAAAACCGTCTTGATAAAACACTCTGATCTCCACGCCTCTGCCAAAGGGCATTAAAACCGTCTTGTTCAACCACTCTGACCTCCACGTTTCTTCATAACGGTATTAAAACCGTCTTGTTCAACCACTCTGAACTCCACGTCTCTTCCAAGGGGCATTAAAAACGTTTTGTTAAACCACTCTGACCTCCACGTTTCTTCCAAGGGGCATTATAACCGTCTTGTTAAACCACTCTGACCTCCACGTCTCTTCCAAGAGGCATTAAAACCATCATGTTAAACCAATCTGACCTCCACGTCTCTTCCAAGGAGCATTAAAACCGTTTTGTTAAACCAGTCTGACCTCCACGCCTCTTCCATGGGGCATTAAAACCGTCTTGTAAAACCACTCTGACCTCCACATCTCTTCCAAGGGGCATTAAAACCGTGTTGCTAAATCACTCTGAGCTCCATGTCTCTTCCAACGGGAATTAAAAACGTCTTGTTAAGCTTTTGTGACCTCCACGTCTCTTCCAAGGGGCATTAATACTGTCTTGTTAAACAACTCTGACCTCCACTTCTCTTTTAATCGGCATTAAAAACATCTTGTTAAGCTACTGTGACCTCCACGTCTCCTCCAAGGGGCATTAAAACCGTCTTCTTAAACCACTCTGACCTCCACTTCTCTTCCATGGGGCATTAAAACCGTCTTGTTAAACCACTCTGACCTCCCCATCTCTTTCAAGGGGATTAAAACCGTCTTGCTAAACCACTCTGAGCTCCACGTCTCTTCCAACGGGAATTAAAAACGTCTTGTTAAGCTTCTGTGACCTCCACGTCTCTTCCAAGGGGCATTAATACCGTCTTGTTAAACCACTCTGACCTCCACATCTCTCCCATGGGGCATTAAAACCGTCTTGTTAAACCACTCTGACCTCCACATCTCTTCCAAGGGGCATTAAAACCATCTTGCTAAACCACTCTGAGCTCCACGTCTCTTCCAACGGGAATTAAAACGTCTTGATAAGCTACTGTGACCTCCACGTCTCTTCCAAGGGGCATTAAAACCATCTTGTTAAGCCACTGTGACCTCCAAGTCTCTTCCAAGGGGCATTAAAACTGTCTTGTTAAACCACTCTGACCTCCACGTCTCTTCCAAGGGGCATTAAAACCGTATTGTTAAAGGACTCTGTTCTCCACGTCTCTTCCAAGGGGCCTTAAAACCGTCTTGTTAAAAAACTCTGAACTCCATGTCTCTTACAAGGAGTATGAAAACTGTCTTGTTAAACCACTCTGACCTCCACGTCTCTTCCAAGGGGCATTAAAACCATCTTGTTAAACCACTCTGACCTCCACGTCTCATCCAAGGGGCATTAAAACCGTCTTGTTAAACCACGCTAAAGAACACATCTCTTCCAAGGGTCATTAAAACCATCTTGCTAAACCACTCTGTCCTCCACGTTTCTTCCAAGGGGCATTAAAACCGTCATGTTCAGCTACTCTGAACTCCACGTCTCTTCCAAGGGGCATTAAGACCGTCTTCTTAAACCACTCTAACCTCCACGTCTCTTCCAAGGAGCATTGAAAGCATCTTGTTAAACCACTCTGACCTCCACGTCTCTTCCAAGTGGCATTAAAACCATTTTGTTAAACCACTCTGAGGTCCACTTCTCTTCCAAAGGTCATTACAACCACCTTGTTAAACCATTCTGACTTCCACATGTTTTCCAAGGGGCATTAAAACTGTCTTGTTAACAACCCTGACCTCCACGTCTCTTCCAAGGGACATTAAAACTGTCTTGTTAAACCACTCTGCTCTCCATATCTCTTCCAAGGGGCATTAAAAACGTCTTGTTAAGCTTCTGTGACCTCCACTTCTCTTCCTAGAGGCATTAAAAAAGTATTGTTAAACCACTCTTAACTCCACGTCTATTCCAAGGGGCATTAAAACTGTCTTATTAAGCTACTGTGAACTCCACGTCTCTTCCAAGGTGCATTAAAACCGTCTTGATAAACCACTCTGACTTCCACGTCTCTTCCAAGGGGCATTAAAACCGTCTTTTTAAACCACTCTGACCTCCACATCTCTTCCATGGGGCATTAAAACCGTCTTGCTAAACCAGTCTAACCTCCACATCTCTTCCAAGAGGCATTAAAACCGTCTTGCTAAACGACTCTGAGCTTCACGTCTCTTCCAATGGGAATTAAAAACATCTTGTTAAGCTTCTGTGACCTCCACGTCTCTTTCAAGGGGCATTAAAACCGTCTTGTTAAACCACTCGGACCTCCACGTCTCTTTTAATGGGCATTAAAACCATCTTGTTAAAACACTCTGACCTCCACGTCTCTTCCAAGGGGCATTAAAATCGTCTTGTTCAGCTACTCTGAACTCCACGTCTCTTCCATGGGGCATTAAAACCGTCTTGTAAAACCACTTTGAACTCCACATCTCTTCCAAGGGGCATTAAAACCGTGTTGCAAAACCACTCTGACCTCCACGTCTCTTCCAACGGGAATTAAAAACGTCTTGTTAAGCTTCTGTGACCTCCACGTCTCTTCCAAGGGGCATTAAAACCGTCTTGTTAAACAACTCTGACCTCCACGTCTCTTTTAATGGGCATGAAAAACATCTTGTTAAGCTACTGTGACCTCCACGTCTCTTCGAAGGGGCATTAAAACCGTCTTCTTAAACTACTCTGACCTCCACTTCTCTTCCATGGGGCGTTAAAAACGTCTTGTTAAACCACTCTGACCTCCACATCTCTTCCAAGGGGCATTAAAACCATCTTGCTAAACCACTCTGAGCTCCACGTCTCTTCCAACGGGAATTAAAAACGTCTTGTTAAGCTTCTGTGACCTCCACGTCTCTTCCAAGGGGCATTAAAACCGTCTTCTTAAACCACGCTGACCTCCACATCTCTTCAATGGGGCATTAAAACCGTCTTGTTAAACCACTCTGACCTCCACATCTCTTCCAAGGGGCATTAAAACCGTCTTGCTAAACCACTCTGAGCTCCACGTCTCTTCCAACGGGAATTAAAAACGTCATGTTAAGCTACTGTGACCTCCACTTCTCTTCCAAGGGGCATTAAAACCGTCTTCTTATGCTACTGTGACCTCCAAGTCTCTTCCAAGGGGCATTAAAACCGTCTTGTTAAACCACTCTGACCTCCACGTCTCTTCCAAGGGGAATTAAAACCGTATTGTTAAAGGACTCTGTTCTCCATGTCTCTTCCAAGGGGTCTTAAAAACGTCTTGTTAAAAAACTATGAACTCCATGTCTCTTCCAAGGAGTATGAAAACCGTCTTGTTAAACCACTCTGACCTCCACGTCTCTTCCAAGGGGCATTAACACCATCTTGTTAAACCACTCTGACCTCCACGTCTCATCCAAGGGGCATTAAAACCGTGTTGTTAAACCACTCTAATCTCCACATCTCTTCCAAGGGTCATTAAACCCATCTTGCTAAACCTCTCTGTCCTCCACGTCCCTTCCAAGGGGCATTAAAACCGTCTTCTTCAGCTACTCTGAACTCCACGTGTCTTCCAAGGGGCATTAGGACCATCTTCTTAAACCACTCTGACCTCCACGTCTCTTCCAAGGAGCATTAAAACCGTCTTGTTAAACCATTCTGACTTCCACGTCTTTTCCAAGGGGCATTAAAACCGTCTTGTTAACCACCCTGTCCTCCACGTCTCTTCCAAGGGACATTAAAACTGTCTTGTTTTACCACTCTGCTCTCCATATCTCTTCCAAGGGACATTAAAAGCGTCTTGTTAAGCTTCTGTGACCTCCACTTCTCTTCCAAGAGGCATTAAAAAAGTCTTGTTAAACCACTCTTAACTCCACGTCTACTCCAAGGGGCATTAAAACTGTCTTATTAAGCTACTGTGAACTCCATGTCTCTTCCAAGGGGCATTAAAACGTCTTGATATACCACTCTGACTTCCAAATCTCTTCCAAGTGGCATTAAAACCATCTTTTTAAACCACTCTGACCTCCACGTCTCTTCCAATGGGCATTAAAACCGTCTTGTTAAACCACTCTCAACTCCAAGTCTCTTCCAAGGGGCATTAAAACCGTCTTGCTAAACTAGTCTGACCTCCACGTTTCTTCCAAGGGGCATTAAAATCATCTTGTGAAACCAATCTGAACTCCACGTCTCTTCCAAGGGTCATTGAAACCGTCTTGTTAAACCACTCTGACCTCCAAGTCTCTTCCAAGGGGCATTAAAACCGTCTTGGTAAAACAATCTGATCTCCACGCTTCTTCGAATGGGCATTAAAACCATCTTGTTAAACCACTCTGACCTCCACGCTTCTTCATAACGGAATTAAAACCGTCTTGGTCAACCACTCTGAACTCCACGTCTCTTCGAAGTGGCATTAAAACCGTCCTCTTAAACCACTCTGACCTCCACTTCTCTTCCATGGGGCATCAAAACTGTCTTGTTAAACCACTCTAACCTCCACATCTCTTCAAAGGGGCATTAAAACCGTCTTGCTAAACCACTCTGAGCTCCACGTCTCTTCCAACGGGAATTAAAAATGTCTTGTTAAGCTTCTGTGACCTCCATGTCTCTTCCAAGGGGCATTAAAACTGTCTTGTTAAACAACTCTGACCTCCACGTCTCTTTTAATGGGCATTAAAACCATATGGTTAAGCTACTGTGACCTCCACGTCTCTTCCAAGGGGCATTAAAACCGTCATCTTAAACCACTCTGACCTCCACGTCTCTTCCATGGGGCATTAAAACCGTCTTGTTAAACCACTCTGACCTCCACATCTCTTCCAAGGGGCATTAAAACCGTCTTGCTAAACCATTCTGAGCTCCACGTCTCTTCCAACGGGAATTAAAAACGTCTTGTTAAGCTACTGTGACCTCCACGTCTATTCCAAGGGGCATTAAACCGTCTTCTTAAGCTACTGTGACCTCCAAGTCTCTTCCAAGGGGCATTAAAACCGTCTTGTTAAACCACTCTGACCTCCACGTCTCTTCCAAGGGGAGTTAAAACCGTATTGTTAAAGGACTCTGTTCTCCACGTCTCTTCCAAGGAGCCTTAAAAACGTCTTGTTAAAAAACTATGAACTCCATATCTTTTCCAAGGAGTATGAAAACCGTCTTGTTAAACCACTCTGACCTCCACGTCTCTTCCAAGGGGCATTAAAACCATCTTGTTAAACCACTCTGACCTCCACGTCTCATCCAAGGGGCATTAAAACCGTCTTGTTAAGCTTCTGTGACCTCCACTTCTCTTCCAAGGGGCATTAAAACCGTCTTCTTATGCTACTGTGACCTCCAAGTCTCTTCCAAGGGGCATTAAAACCGTCTTGTTAAACCACTTTGACCTCCACATCTCTTCCAAGGGGCATTAAAACCGTGTTGCAAAACCACTCTGAGCTCCACGTCTCTTCCAACGGGAATTAAAAACGTCTTGTTAAGCTTCTGTGACCTCCACGTCTCTTCCAAGGGGCATTAAAACCGTCTTGTTAAACAACTCTGACCTCCACGTCTCTTTTAATGGGCATGAAAAACATCTTGTTAAGCTACTGTGACCTCCACGTCTCTTCGAAGGGGCATTAAAACCGCCTTCATAAACTACTCTGACCTCCACTTCTCTTCCATGGGGCGTTAAAAACGTCTTGTTAAACCACTCTGACCTCCACATCTCTTCCAAGGGGCATTAAAACCATCTTGCTAAACCGCTCTGAGCTCCACGTCTCTTCCAACGGGAATTAAAAACGTCTTGTTAAGCTTCTGTGACCTCCACGTCTCTTCCAAGGGGCATTAAAACCGTCTTCTTAAACCACGCTGACCTCCACATCTCTTCAATGGGGCATTAAAACCGTCTTGTTAAACCACTCTGACCTCCACATCTCTTCCAAGGGGCATTAAAACCGTCTTGCTAAACCACTCTGAGCTCCACGTCTCTTCCAACGGGAATTAAAAACGTCATGTTAAGCTACTGTGACCTCCACTTCTCTTCCAAGGGGCATTAAAACCGTCTTCTTATGCTACTGTGACCTCCAAGTCTCTTCCAAGGGGCATTAAAACCGTCTTGTTAAACCACTCTGACCTCCACGTCTCTTCCAAGGGGAATTAAAACCGTATTGTTAAAGGACTCTGTTCTCCATGTCTCATCCAAGGGGTCTTAAAAACGTCTTGTTAAAAAACTATGAACTCCATGTCTCTTCCAAGGAGTATGAAAACCGTCTTGTTAAACCACTCTGACCTCCACGTCTCTTCCAAGGGGCATTAACACCATCTTGTTAAACCACTCTGACCTCCACGTCTCATCCAAGGGGCATTAAAACCGTGTTGTTAAACCACTCTAATCTCCACATCTCTTCCAAGGGTCATTAAACCCATCTTGCTAAACCTCTCTGTCCTCCACGTCCCTTCCAAGGGGCATTAAAACCGTCTTCTTCAGCTACTCTGAACTCCACGTGTCTTCCAAGGGGCATTAGGACCATCTTCTTAAACCACTCTGACCTCCACGTCTCTTCCAAGGAGCATTAAAACCATCTTGTTAAACCATTCTGACTTCCACGTCTTTTCCAAGGGGCATTAAAACCGTCTTGTTAACCACCCTGTCCTCCACGTCTCTTCCAAGGGACATTAAAACTGTCTTGTTTTACCACTCTGCTCTCCATATCTCTTCCAAGGGACATTAAAAGCGTCTTGTTAAGCTTCTGTGACCTCCACTTCTCTTCCAAGAGGCATTAAAAAAGTCTTGTTAAACCACTCTTAACTCCACGTCTACTCCAAGGGGCATTAAAACTGTCTTATTAAGCTACTGTGAACTCCATGTCTCTTCCAAGGGGCATTAAAACGTCTTGATATACCACTCTGACTTCCAAATCTCTTCCAAGTGGCATTAAAACCGTCTTTTTAAACCACTCTGAACTCCACGTCTCTTCCATTGCGCATTAAAACCATCTTGTTAAAAGACTCTGACCTCCACGTCTCTTCCAATGGGCATTAAAACCGTCTTGTTAAACCACTCTCAACTCCAAGTCTCTTCCAAGGGGCATTAAAACCGTCTTGCTAAACTAGTCTGACCTCCACGTTTCTTCCAAGGGGCATTAAAATCATCTTGTGAAACCAATCTGAACTCCACGTCTCTTCCAAGGGTCATTGAAACCGTCTTGTTAAACCACTCTGACCTCCAAGTCTCTTCCAAGGGGCATTAAAACCGTCTTGGTAAAACAATCTGATCTCCACGCTTCTTCGAAGGGGCATTAAAACCATCTTGTTAAACCACTCTGACCTCCACGCTTCTTCATAACGGAATTAAAACCGTCTTGGTCAACCACTCTGAACTCCACGTCTCTTCGAAGTGGCATTAAAACCGTCCTCTTAAACCACTCTGACCTCCACTTCTCTTCCATGGGGCATCAAAACTGTCTTGTTAAACCACTCTAACCTCCACATCTCTTCAAAGGGGCATTAAAACCGTCTTGCTAAACCACTCTGAGCTCCACGTCTCTTCCAACGGGAATTAAAAATGTCTTGTTAAGCTTCTGTGACCTCCATGTCTCTTCCAAGGGGCATTAAAACTGTCTTGTTAAACAACTCTGACCTCCACGTCTCTTTTAATGGGCATTAAAACCATATGGTTAAGCTACTGTGACCTCCACGTCTCTTCCAAGGGGCATTAAAACCGTCATCTTAAACCACTCTGACCTCCACGTCTCTTCCATGGGGCATTAAAACCGTCTTGTTAAACCACTCTGACCTCCACATCTCTTCCAAGGGGCATTAAAACCGTCTTGCTAAACCATTCTGAGCTCCACGTCTCTTCCAACGGGAATTAAAAACGTCTTGTTAAGCTACTGTGACCTCCACGTCTATTCCAAGGGGCATTAAACCGTCTTCTTAAGCTACTGTGACCTCCAAGTCTCTTCCAAGGGGCATTAAAAC
Source organism: Phyllobates terribilis (assembly GCF_046119375.1). Lineage (NCBI taxonomy): Eukaryota > Metazoa > Chordata > Amphibia > Anura > Dendrobatidae > Phyllobates > Phyllobates terribilis. The sequence continues at coordinate 613,884,056 of NW_027362762.1, forward strand.
CGTCTTGTTAAACCACTCTGACCTCCACGTCTCTTCCAAGGGGAGTTAAAACCGTATTGTTAAAGGACTCTGTTCTCCACGTCTCTTCCAAGGAGCCTTAAAAACGTCTTGTTAAAAAACTATGAACTCCATATCTTTTCCAAGGAGTATGAAAACCGTCTTGTTAAACCACTCTGACCTCCACGTCTCTTCCAAGGGGCATTAAAACCATCTTGTTAAACCACTCTGACCTCCACGTCTCATCCAAGGGGCATTAAAACCGTCTTGTTAAACCACTCTAAACTCCACATCTCTTTCAAGGGTCATTAAACCCATCTTGCTAAACCACTCTGTCCTCCACGTCTCTTCCAAGGGGCATTAAAACCGTCTTGTTCAGCTACTCTGAACTCTACGTGTCTTCCAAGGGGCATTAAGACCATCTTCTTAAACCACTCTGACCTCCACGTCTCTTCCAAGGCGCATTAAAACCGTCTTGTTAAACCACTCTGACCTCCACGTTTCTTCATAACGGAATTAAAACCGTCTTGTTCAACCACTCTGAACTCCACGTCTCTTCCAAGGGGCATTAAAACTGTCTTGGTAAACCACTCTGACCTCCATGTTTCTTCCAAGGGGCATTATAACCGTCTTGTTAAACCACTTTGACCTCCACGTCTCTTCCAAGAGGCATTAAAACCATCATGTTATACCAATCTGACCAACACGTCTCTTCCAAGGGGCATTAAAATCGTCTTGTTAAACCACTCTGACCTCCACGTCTCTTCCATGGGGCAATAAAACCGTCTTGTAAAACCACTCTGACCTCCACATCTCTTCCAAGGGGCATTAAAACCATCTTGTTAAGCTACTGTGACCTCCACGTATCTTCCAAGGGGCATTAAAACCGTCTTGATAAACCACACTGACCTCCACGTCTCTTCCAAGGTGCATTAAAACTGTCTTGTTAAAACACTCTGATCTCCACGCCTCTGCCAAGGGGCATTAAAACCGTCTTGTTCAACCACTCTGACCTCCACGTTTTTTCATAACGGATTTAAAACCGTCTTGTTCAACCACTCTGAATTCCATGTCTCTTGCAAGGGGCATTAAAACCGTCTTGTTAAACCACTCTGACCTCCACGTTTCTTCCAAGAGGCAATATAACCGTCTTCTTAAACCACTCTGACCTCCACGTCTCTTCCAAAAGGCATGAAAACCATCATGTTAAACCAATCTGACCTCCACGTCTCTTCCAATGGGCATTAAAACCATCTAGTTCAGCTACTCTGAGCTCCACGTCTCTCCCAAGGGGCATTAAGACCGTTTTCTTAAACCACTCTGACCTCCACGTCTCTTCCAAGGAGCATTAAAACCGTCTTGTTAAACCAATCTGAACTCCAGGTCTATTCCAAGGGGCATTAAAACTCTCTTATTAAGCTTTTGTGAACTCCACGTCTCTTCCAAGGGGCATTAAAACTGTCTTGTTAAACCACTCTGACCTCCACGTCTCTTTTAATGGGCATTGAAACCGTCCTGTTAAGCTACTGTGATCTCCACGTCTTTTCCAAGGGGGATTAAAACCATCTTGTTAAGCTACTGTGACCTCCACATCTCTTCCAAGAGGCATTAAAACCGTCTTGTTAAAACACTCTGAACTCAATGTCTCCTCCAGGGGGCATTAAAACTGTCTTGTTAACCACTCTGACCTCCACGTCTCTTGCAAAGGGCATTAAAACCGCCTTGTTAAACCACTCTGAACTGCACGTCTCTTCCAAGGGGCATTAAAACCATCTTGTTAAACAACTCTGAACTCCACATCTCTTCCAATGGGCATTAAATCCATTGTGTTAAAACTCTCTGACCTCCACGTCTCTTCCAAGGGGCATGAAAAACATATTATTTAGCTACTGTGACCTCCACGTCTCTTCCAAGGGGCAATAAAACTGTCTTGTTAAATCCCTCTTAACTCCACGTATCTTCCAAGGGGCAATAAAACCATGTTGGTAAACCCCTCTGATCTCCACGTCTGTTCCAAGGGGCATTAAAACTGTCTTGTTAAACCTCTCTGACCTCCACGTCTCTTCCAAGGGGCATTAAAACCGTCTTGTTCAACGACTCTGACCTCCACGTTTTTTCATAACAGATTTAAAACCGTCTTGTTCAACCACTCTGAATTCCATGTCTCTTCCAAGGGGCATTAAAACCGTCTTGTTAAACCACTCTGACCTCCACTTTTCTTCCAAGAGGCAATATAACCGTCTTCTTAAAAAACTCTGACCTCCACGTCTCTTCCAAAAGGCATGAAAACCATCATGTTAAACCAATCTGACCTCCACGTCTCTTCCAAGGGGCATTAAAACCATTCTGTTAAACCACGCTGACCTCCACGTCTCTTCCATGGGCATTAAAACCGTCTTGTTAAGCCACTCTGACCTCCACATCCCTTCCAAGGTGCATTAAAACCGTCTTGCTAAACGAATCTGAGCTCAACGTCTCTTCCAACAGGAATTAAAAATGTATTGTTAAGCTTCGGTGACCTCCACGTCTCTTCCAAGGGGCATTAAAACTGTCTTGTTAAACCACTCGGACCTCCACGTCTCTTTTAATTGGCATTAAAACCGTCTTGTTAAAACACTCTGACCTCCACGTCTCTTCCAATGGGCATTAAAACCATCTAGTTCAGCTACTCTGAGCTCCACGTCTCTTCCAAGGGGCATTAAGACCGTTTTCTTAAACCACTCTGACCTTCACGTCTCTTCCAAGGAGCATTAAATCCGTCTTGTTAAACCACTCTGAACTCCAGGTCTATTCCAAGGGGCATTTAAACTCTCTTATTAAGCTTTTGTGAACTCCACGTCTCTTCCAAGGGGCATTAAAACTGTCTTGTTAAACCACTCTGACCTCCACGTCTCTTTTAATGGGCAATGAAACTGTCCTGTTAAGCTACTGTGACCTCCACATCTCTTCCAAGAGTCATTAAAACCGTCTTGTTAAAACACTCTGAACTCAACGTCTCCTCCAAGGGGCATTAAAACTGTCTTGTTAACCACTCTGACCTCCACGTCTCTTGCAAAGGGCATTAAAACCGCATTGTTAAACCACTCTGAACTGCACGTCTCTTCCAAGGGGAATTAAAACCATCTTGTTAAACAACTCTGAACTCCACATCTCTTCCAATGGGCATTAAATCCATTGTGTTAAACCTCTCTGACCTCCACGTGTCTTCCAAGGGGCATGAAAAACATATTATTTAGCTACTGTGACCTCCACGTCTCTTCCAAGGGGCAATAAAACTGTCTTGTTAAATCCCTCTTAACTCCACGTATCTTCCAAGGGGCAATAAAACCATGTTGGTAAACCCCTCTGATCTCCACGTCTGTTCCAAGGGGCATTAAAACTGTGTTGTTAAACCTCTCTGACCTCCACGTCTCTGCCAAGGGGCATTAAGACCGTCTCGTTAAACCACTCTGACCTCCACGTCTCTTCCAAGGGGCATTAAAACCGTCTTCTTAAACCACTCTGACCTCATTGTCTCTTCCAAGGGGCATTAAAACCGTCTTGTTAAACCACTCTGACCTCCACGTCAATTCCAAGGGGCATTAAAATAATCTGGTTAAACCATTCTGACCTCCACGTCTCTTCCAAGGGGCATTAAAACCGTCTTGCTAAAACACGCTGATCTCCACGCCTCTGCCAAGGGGCATTAAAACCGTCTTGTTCAACCACTCTGATCTCCACGTGTCTTCCAAGGGGCATTAAAACCGTCTTGTTAAACCACGCTGACCTCCACGTTTCTTCCAAGAGGCATTATAACCGTCTTGCTAAACCACTCTGACCTCCACGTCTCTTCCAAGGGGCATTGAAACCATCATGTTAAACCAATCTGACCTCCACGTCTCTTCCAAGGGGCATTAAAACCGTCTTGTTAAACCACTCTGACCGTCACATCTCTTCCATAGGGCATTAAAACCGTCTTGTAAAACCACTCTGAGCTCCACGTCTCTTCCAACGGGAATTAAAAACGTCTTGTTAAGCTACTGTGACCTCCACGTCTCTTCCTAGGGGCATTAAAACCGTCTTCTTAAGCTACTGTGACCTCCAAGTCTCTTCCAAGGGGCATTAAAACCATCTTGTTAAACCACTCTGACCTCCACGTCTCTTCCAAGGGGAATTAAAACCGTATTGTTAAAGGACTCTGTTCTCCACGTCTCTTCCAAGGACCCTTAAAAACGTCTTGTTAAAAAACTATGATCTCCATATCTCTTCCAAGGAGTATGAAAACCGTCTTGCTAAACCACTCTGACCTCCACGTCTCTTCCAAGGGGCATTAAAACCATCTTGTTAAACCACTCTGACCTCCACGTCTCATCCAAGGGGCATTAAAACCGTCTTGTTAAACCACTCTAAACTCCACATCTCTTCCAAGGGTCATTAAACCCATCTTGCTAAACCACTCTGTCCTCCACGTCTCTTCCAAGGGGCATTAAAACAGTCTTGTTCAGCTACTCTGAACTCCACGTGTCTTCCAAGGGGCATTAAGACCATCTTCTTAAACCACTCTGACCTCCACGTCTCTTCCAAGGAGCATTAAAACCATCTTGTTAAACCACTCTGACCTCCACGTCTCTTCCAAGTGGCATTAAAACCGTTTTGTTAAACCACTCTGAGCTCCACTTCTCTTCCAAAGGTCATTACAACCACCTTGTTAAACCATTCTGTCTTCCACGTCTTTTCCAAGGGGCATTAAAACCGTCTTGTTAACCACCCTGACCTCCACGGCTCTTCCAGGGGACATTAAAACTGTCTTGTTTTACCACTCTGCTCTCCATATCTCTTCCAAGGGGCATTAAAAGCGTCTTGTTAAGCTTCTGTGACCTCCACTTCTCTTCCAAGAGGAATTAAAAAAGTCTTGTTAAACCACTCTTAACTCCACGTCTATTCCAAGGGGCATTAAAACTTTCTTATTAAGCTACTGTGAACTCCACGTCTCTTCCAAGGGGCATTAAAACCGTCTTGTTAAACCACTCTGACCTCCACGTCTCTTCCATGGAGCATTAAAACCGTCTTGTAAAACCACTCTGACCTCCACATCTCTTCCAAGGGGCATTAAAACCGTGTTGATAAACCAATCTGAGCTCCATGTCTCTTCCAACGGGAATTAAAAACGTCTTGTTAAGGTTCTGTGACCTCCACGTCTCTTCCAATGGGCACTAAAACCATCTTGTTAAACCACTCTGACCTCCACGTCTCTTTTAATGGGCATTAAAACCATCTTGTTAAGCTACTGTGACCTCCACATCTCTTCAAAGGGGCATAAAAACCATCTTGTTAAGCTACTGTGACCTCCAAGTCTCTTTCAAGGGGCATTAAAACAGTCTTGTTAAACAACTCTGACCTCCACGTCTCTTCCAAGGGGCATTAAAACCGTCTTGTTCAACCACTCTGACCTCCACGTCTCTTCCAAGGGGCATTGAAACCATCATGTTAAACCAATCTGACCTCCACGTCTCTTCCAAGGGGCATTAAAACCGTCTTGTTAAACCACTCTGACCGTCACATCTCTTCCATAGGGCATTAAAACCGTCTTGTAAAACCACTCTGAGCTCCACGTCTCTTCCAACGGGAAATAAAAACGTCTTGTTAAGCTACTGTGACCTCCACGTCTCTTCCTAGGGGCATTAAAACCGTCTTCTTAAGCTACTGTGACCTCCAAGTCTCTTCCAAGGGGCATTAAAACCATCTTGTTAAACCACTCTGACCTCCACGTCTCTTCCAAGGGGAATTAAAACCGTATTGTTAAAGTACTCTGTTCTCCACGTCTCTTCCAAGGAGCCTTAAAAACGTCTTGTTAAAAAACTATGAACTCCATATCTCTTCCAAGGAGTATGAAAACCGTCTTGCTAAACCACTCTGACCTCCACGTCTCTTCCAAGGGGCATTAAAACCATCTTGTTAAACCACTCTGACCTCCACGTCTCATCCAAGGGGCATTAAAACCGTCTTGTTAAACCACTCTAAACTCCACATCTCTTCCAAGGGTCATTAAACCCATCTTGCTAAACCACTCTGTCCTCCACGTCTCTTCCAAGGGGCATTAAAACAGTCTTGTTCAGCTACTCTGAACTCCACGTGTCTTCCAAGGGGCATTAAGACCATCTTCTTAAACCACTCTGACCTCCACGTCTCTTCCAAGGAGCATTAAAACCATCTTGTTAAACCACTCTGACCTCCACGTCTCTTCCAAGTGGCATTAAAACCGTTTTGTTAAACCACTCTGAGCTCCACTTCTCTTCCAAAGGTCATTACAACCACCTTGTTAAACCATTCTGTCTTCCACGTCTTTTCCAAGGGGCATTAAAACCGTCTTGTTAACCACCCTGACCTCCACGGCTCTTCCAGGGGACATTAAAACTGTCTTGTTTTACCACTCTGCTCTCCATATCTCTTCCAAGGGGCATTAAAAGCGTCTTGTTAAGCTTCTGTGACCTCCACTTCTCTTCCAAGAGGAATTAAAAAAGTCTTGTTAAACCACTCTTAACTCCACGTCTATTCCAAGGGGCATTAAAACTTTCTTATTAAGCTACTGTGAACTCCACGTCTCTTCCAAGGGGCATTAAAACCGTCTTGTTAAACCACTCTGACCTCCACGTCTCTTCCATGGAGCATTAAAACCGTCTTGTAAAACCACTCTGACCTCCACATCTCTTCCAAGGGGCATTAAAACCGTGTTGATAAACCAATCTGAGCTCCATGTCTCTTCCAACGGGAATTAAAAACGTCTTGTTAAGGTTCTGTGACCTCCACGTCTCTTCCAATGGGCACTAAAACCATCTTGTTAAACCACTCTGACCTCCACGTCTCTTTTAATGGGCATTAAAACCATCTTGTTAAGCTACTGTGACCTCCACGTCTCTTCAAAGGGGCATAAAAACCATCTTGTTAAGCTACTGTGACCTCCAAGTCTCTTTCAAGGGGCATTAAAACAGTCTTGTTAAACAACTCTGACCTCCACGTCTCTTCCAAGGGGCATTAAAACCGTCTTGTTCAACCACTCTGACCTCCACGTCTCTTCCAAGGGGCATTGAAACCATCATGTTAAACCAATCTGACCTCCACGTCTCTTCCAAGGGGCATTAAAACCGTCTTGTTAAACCACTCTGACCGTCACATCTCTTCCATAGGGCATTAAAACCGTCTTGTAAAACCACTCTGAGCTCCACGTCTCTTCCAACGGGAAATAAAAACGTCTTGTTAAGCTACTGTGACCTCCACGTCTCTTCCTAGGGGCATTAAAACCGTCTTCTTAAGCTACTGTGACCTCCAAGTCTCTTCCAAGGGGCATTAAAACCATCTTGTTAAACCACTCTGACCTCCACGTCTCTTCCAAGGGGAATTAAAACCGTATTGTTAAAGTACTCTGTTCTCCACGTCTCTTCCAAGGAGCCTTAAAAACGTCTTGTTAAAAAACTATGAACTCCATATCTCTTCCAAGGAGTATGAAAACCGTCTTGCTAAACCACTCTGACCTCCACGTCTCTTCCAAGGGGCATTAAAACCATCTTGTTAAACCACTCTGACCTCCACGTCTCATCCAAGGGGCATTAAAACCGTCTTGTTAAACAAATCTAAACTCCACATCTCTTTCAAGGGTCATTAAACCCATCTTGCTAAACCACTCTGTCCTCCACGTCTCTTCCAAGGGGCATTAAAACAGTCTTGTTCAGCTACTCTGAACTCCACGTGTCTTCCAAGGGGCATTAAGACCATCTTCTTAAACCACTCTGACCTCCACGTCTCTTCCAAGGAGCATTAAAACCATCTTGTTAAACCACTCTGACCTCCACGTCTCTTCCAAGTGGCATTAAAACCGTTTTGTTAAACCACTCTGAGCTCCACTTCTCTTCCAAAGGTCATTACAACCACCTTGTTAAACCATTCTGTCTTCCACGTCTTTTCCAAGGGGCATTAAAACCGTCTTGTTAACCACCCTGACCTCCACGTCTCTTCCAGGGGACATTAAAACTGTCTTGTTTTACCACTCTGCTCTCCATATCTCTTCCAAGGGGCATTAAAAGCGTCTTGTTAAGCTTCTGTGACCTCCACTTCTCTTCCAAGAGGAAATAAAAAAGTCTTGTTAAACCACTCTTAACTCCACGTCTATTCCAAGGGGAATTAAAACTGTCTTATTAAGCTACTGTGAACTCCACGTCTCTTCCAAGGGGCATTAAAACCGTCTTGTTAAACCACTCTGACCTCCACGTCTCTTCCATGGGGCATTAAAACCGTGTTGATAAACCAATCTGAGCTCCATGTCTCTTCCAACGGGAATTAAAAACGTCTTGTTAAGCTTCTGTGACCTCCACGTCTCTTCCAATGGGCACTAAAACCATCTTGTTAAACCACTCTGACCTCCACGTCTCTTTTAATGGGCATTAAAACCATCTTGTTAAGCTACTGTGACCTCCACGTCTCTTCAAAGGGGCATAAAAACCATCTTTTAAGCTACTGTGACCGCCAAGTCTCTTTCAAGGGGCATTAAAACAGTCTTGTTAAACAACTCTGACCTCCACGTCTCTTCCAAGGGGCATTAAAACCGTCTTGTTCAACCACTCTGACCTTCACGTCTCCTCCAAGGGACATTAAATCTGTCTTGTTAAACCACTCTGCTCAACATGTCTCTTCCAAGGGGCATTAAAAACGTCTTGTTAAGCTTCTGTGACCTCCACGTCTCTTCCAAGGGGCACTAAAACCATCTTCTTAAACCACTCTGACCTCCTCGTCTCTTTTAATGGGCATTAAAACCATCTTGTTAAGCTACTGTGACCTCCACGTCTCTTCAAAGGGGCATAAAAACCATCTTGTTAAGCTACTGTGACCTCCAAGTCTCTTTCAAGGGGCATTAAAACAGTCTTGTTAAAACACTCTGATCTCCACGCCTCTGCCAAGGGGAATTAAAACTGTCTTGTTCAACCACTCTGACCTCCACGTCTCTTCCAAGGGACATTAAATCTGTCTTGTTAAACCACTCTGCTCAACATGTCTCTTCCAAGGGGCATTAAAAACGTCTTGTTAAGCTTCTGTGACCTCCACTTTTCTTCCAAGAGGCATTAAAAAAGTCTTGTTAAACCACTCTGAACTCCAGGTCTATTCCAAGGAGCATTAAAACTGTCTTATTAAGCTTTTGTGAACTCGACGTCTCTTCCAAGGGGCATTAAAACTGACTTGTTAAACCACTCTGACCTCCACGTCTCTTTTAATGGGCATTGAAACCGTCCTGTTAAGCTACTGTGATCTCCAAGTCTTTTCCAAGGGGGATTAAAACCATCTTGTTAAGCTACTGTGACCTCCACATCTCTTCCAAGAGGCATTAAAACCGTCTTGTTAAAACACTCTGAACTCAACGTCTCCTCCAAGGGGCATTAAAACCGTCTTGTTAACCACTCTGACCTCCACGTCTCTTGCAAAAGGCATTAAAACAGTCTTGTTAAACCACTCTGAACTGCACGTCTCTTCCAAGGGGCATTAAAACCATCTTGTTAAACAACTCTGAACTCCACAACTCTTCCAATGGGCAATAAATCCGTTGTGTTAAACCTCTCTGACCTCCACGTCTCTTCCAAGGGGCATGAAAACCATATTATTAAGCTACTGTGACCTCCACGTCTCATCCAAGGGGCAATAAAACCGTCTTGTTAAATCCCTCTTAACTCCACGTCTCTTCCAAGGAGTATTAAAACCGTCTTGTTAAACCACTCTGACCTCCATGTTTCTTCCAAGGGGCATTAAAACCATCATGTTAAACCACTCTGACCTCCATGTCTCATCCAAGGGGCATTAAAACCGTATTGTTAAACCACTCTAAACTCCACATCTCTTCCAAGGGTAATTAAAACCATCTTGTTAAACCACTCTGACCTCCACGTCTCTTCCAAGGGGCATTAAAACCAAATTGTTCAGATACTCTGAACTCCACGTCTTTTCCAAGTGGCATTAAGACCGTCATCTTAAATCACTCTGACCTCCACGTCTCTTCCAAGGAGCATTACAACCCTCTTGTTAAACCACTCTGAACTGCACGTCTCTTCCAAGGGGCATTAAAACCATCTTGTTAAACAACTCTGAACTCCACAACTCTTCCAATGGGCATTAAAACCATTGTGTTAAACCTCTCTGACCTCCACGTCTCTTCCATGGGGCATGAAAACCATATTATTAAGCTACTGTGACCTCCACGTCTCATCCAAGGGGCATTAAAACCGTATTGTTAAATCCCTCTTAACTCCACGTATCTTCCAAGGGGCAATAAAACCATCTTGGTAAACCACTCTGACCTCCACGTCTCTTCCAAGGGACATTAAAACCATCTTTTGAAGGTACTGTGACCTCCACGTCTCTTCCAAGGGGCATTAAAACCTTGTTGTTAACCCAATCTGATCTCCATGTCTCTTCCAAGGGGCATTAAAACTGTCTTGTTAAACCTCTCTGACCTCCACGTCTCTGCCAAGGGGCATTAAGACCGTCTTGTTAAACCTCTCTGACCTCCACGTCTCTGCCAAGGGGCATTAAGACCGTCTTGTTAAACCACTCTGACCTCCACGTCTCTTCCAAGGGGCATTAAAACCGTCTTGTTAAACCACTCTGACCTCAATGTCTCTTCCAAGGGGCATTAAAACCGTCTTGTTAAACCACTCTGACCTCCACGTCAATTCCAAGGGGCATTAAAACAGTTTTGTTAAACCACTCTGAACTGCACATCTCTTCCAAAGGGCATTAAAACCATCTTGTTAAACCACTCTGCATTCCACAACTCTTTCAATGGGCATTAAATTCATCGTGTTAAACCTCTCTGACCTCCACGTCTCTTCCAAGGGGCATGAAAACCATATTGTTAAGCTTCTGTGACCTCCACGTCTCATCCGAGGGGCAATAAAACCGTTTTGTTAGATCCCTCTTAACTCCACGTATCTTCCAAGGGGCAATAAAACCATCTTGGTAAACCACTCTGAGCTCCACGTCTTTTCCAAGGGACATTAAAACCATCTTGTGAAGCTACAGTGACCTCCACGTCTCTTCCAAGGGGCATTAGAGCCATCTTGTTAAACCACTCTGACCTCCACGTCTCTTCCAAGGGGTCTTAAAACTGTCTTGTTAAACCTCTCTGACCTCCACGTCTCTTCCAAGGGACATTAAAAACATCTTGTTAAACCACTCTGACCTCAATGTCTCTTCCAAGGGGCATTAAAACCATCTTGTTAAACCACTCTGACCTCCTCTTCTCTTCCAAGGGGCATTAAAACTATCTTGTTAAAACACTCTTACCTCCACGTCTCTGCCAAGGGGAATTAAAACCGTCTTGTTTAACCACTCTGACCTCCACGTCTCTTCCAAGGGGCATTAAAACCGTCTTGTTAAACCCCTCTGGACTCCATGTCTCTTCCAAGGGGCATTAAAACCGTCTTGTTAGACCACTCTGACCTCCACGTTTCTTACTAGGGGCATTAAAACCGTCTTGTTAAACAACACTGACCTCCACGTCTCTTCCAAGTGGCATTAAAACCATCTTTTTAAACCACTCTGACCTCCACGTCTCTTCCAAGCGGCATTAAAACCATCTTGTTAAACCACTCTAATCTCCAAGTCTCTTCCAAGGGGCATTAAAAACATCTTGTTAAACCACTCTGACCTCCACGTATGTTCCAAGGTGCATTGAAACCGTCTTTTTAAACCACTCTGAACTGCACGCCTCTTCTAAGGCGCATTAAAACCGTCTTGCTAAACCACTCTGACCTCCACGTCATTTCCATTGGGCATTAAAACTGTCTTGTTCAACCACTCTGACCTCCACGTCTCTTCCAAGGTGCATTAAAACCATCTAGTTAAACCACTCTGACCTCCACGTCTCTTCCAAGGGGCATTAAAACCGTCTTGTTAAACCTCTCTGACCTCCACGTCTCTTCCAAGGGGCATGAAAACCATATTGTTAAGCTTCTGTGACCTCCAAGTCTCATCCGAGGGGCAATAAAACCGTTTTGTTAGATCCCTCTTAACTCCACGTATCTTCCAAGGGGCAATAAAACCATCTTGGTAAACCACTCTGACCTCCACGTCTTTTCCAAGGGACATTAAAACCATCTTGTGAAGCTACAGTGACCTCCACGTCTCTTCCAAGGGGCATTAAAGCCATCTTGTTAAACCACTCTGACCTCCACGTCTCTTCCAAGGGACATTAAAACCATCTTGTTAAACCACTCTGACCTCAATGTCTCTTCCAAGGGGCATTAAACCATCTTGTTAAACCACTCTGACCTCCTCTTCTCTTCCAAGGGGCATTAAAACTATCTTGTTAAAAGACTCTTACCTCCACGTCTCTGCCAAGGGGAATTAAAACCGTCTTGTTTAACCACTCTGACCTCCACGTCTCTTCCAAGGGGCATTAAAACCGTCTTGTTAAACCCCTCTGGACTCCATGTCTCTTCCAAGCGGCATTAAAACCATCTTGTTAAACCACTCTGACCTCCACGTCTCTTCCATTGGGCATTAAAACTGTCTTGTTAAACCACTCTGACCTCCACGTCTCTTCCAAGGTGCATTAAAACCATCTAGTTAAACCACTCTGACCTCCACGTCTCTTCCAAGGGGCATTAAAACCGTCTTGTTAAACCACTCTGAACTCCACGTCTCTTCCAAAGGACATTGAAACCGTCTTGTTAAGCTACTGTGACCTCCATGTCTCATCCAAGGGGCATTAAAACAGTCTTGCTAAGCTACTAGGACCTCCACGTCTCTTCCAAGCGGCATTAAAACCATCTTGTTAAACCACTCTGACCTCCATGTCTCTTCAAAGGGGCATTAAAACCGTTTTCTTAAAATGCTCTGATCTCCACGCCTCTACCAAGGGGCATTAAAACCGTCTTGTTCAACCACTCTGACCTCGAAGTCTCTTCATAACGGAATTAAAACCGTCTTGTTCAACCACTCTGAACTCCACATCTCTTCAAAGGGTCTTTAAAACCGTCTTGGTACACCACTCTGACCTCCAAGTTTCTTCCAAGGGGCATTATAACCGTCTTGTTAAACCACTCTGACCACCACATATCTTCGAAGGGGCATTAAAACCATCATGTTAAACCAATTTGACCTCCACGTCTCTGCCAAGGGGAATTAAAACCGTCTTGTTTAACCACGCTGACCTCCACGTCTCTTCCAAGGGGCATTAAAACCGTCTTGTTAAACCCCTCTGGACTCCATGTCTCTTCCAAGGGTCATTAAAACCGTCTTATTAGACCACTCTGACCTCCACGTTTCTTACAAGGGGCATTAAAACCGTCTTGTTAAACAACACTGACCTCCAGGTCTCTTCCAAGTGGCATTAAAACCATCTTTTTAAACCGCTCTGACCTCCACGTCTCTTCCAAGGGGCATTAAAACCATCTTGTTAAACCACTCTAATCTCCAAGTCTCTTCCAAGGGGCATTAAAAACATCTTGTTAAACCACTCTGACCTCCACGTATGTTCCAAGGTGCATTAAAACCGTCTTTTTAAACCACTCTGAACTGCACGCCTCTTCTAAGGCGCATTAAAACCGTCTTGCTAAACCACTCTGACCTCCACGTCTCTTCCAATGGGCATTAAAACTGTCTTGTTAAACCACTCTGACCTCCACGTCTCTTCCAAGGGGCATTAAAACCATCTAGTTAAACCACTCTGACCTCCACGTCTCTTCCAAGGGGCATTAAAACCGTCTTATTAAACCACTCTGAACTCCACATCTCTTCCAAAGGACATTGAAACCGTCTAGTTAAGCTACTGTGACCTCCATGTCTCATCCGAGGGGCATTAAAACAGTCTTGCTAAGCTACTAGGACCTCCATGTCTCTTACAAGCGGCATTAAAACCATCTTGTTAAACCACTCTGACCTCCACGTCTCTTCAAAGGGGCATTAAAACCGTTTTCTTAAAATACTCTGATCTCGACGCCTCTACCAAGGGGCATTAAAACCGTCTTGTTCAATCACTCTGACCTCGAAGTTTCTTCATAACGGAATTAAAACCGTCTTGTTCAACCACTCTGAACTCCACATCTCTTCAAAGGGTCTTTAAAACCGTCTTGGTACACCACTCTGACCTCCACGTTTCTTCCAAGGGGCATTATAACCGTCTTGTTAAACCACTCTGACCTCCACATATCTTCGAAGGGGCATTACAACCATCATGTTAAACCAATCTGACCTCCACGTCTCTTCCAAGGGGCATTAAAACCGTCTTGTTAAACCACTCTGACCTCCACGTCTCTTCCATGGGGCATTAAAACCGTCTTGTTAAACCACTCTGACCTCCACATCTCTTCCAAGGGGCATTAAAACCGTCTTGCTAAACCACTCTGAGCTCCACGTCTCTTCCAAAGAGAATTAAAAACGTCTTGTTAAGCTTCTGTGACCTCCATGTCTCTTCCAAGGGGCATTAAAACCGTCTTGTTAAACCACTCTGACCTCCAAGTCTCTTTTAATGGGCATTAAAACCATCTTGTTAAGCTACTGTGACCTCCAAGTCTCTTCCAAGGGGCATTAAAACCATCTTGTTAAAACAATCTGACCTCCACATTTCTTACAAGGGGCATTAAAACCGTCTTGTTAAACAACACTGACCTCCACGTCTCTTCCAAGGGGCATTAAAACCATGTTTTTAAACCACTCTGACCTCCACGTCTCTACCAAGGGGCATTAAAACCATCTTGCTAAACCACTCTAATCTCCAAGTCTCTTCCAAGGGGCGTTAAAAACATCTTGTTAAACCACTCTGACCTCCACGTATGTTCCAAGGTGCATTAAAACCGTCTTGCTAAACCACTCTGACCTCCACGTCTCTTCCAATGGGCATTAAAACTGTCTTGTTAAACCACTCTGACCTCCACGTCTCTTCCAAGGGGCATTAAAACCATCTAGTCAAACCACTCTGACCTCCACGTCTCTACCAAGGGGCATTAAACCCGTCTTGTTAAACCACTCTGAACTCCACGTCTCTTCCAAGGGACATTGAAACCGTCTTGTTAAGCTACTGTGACCTCCATGTCTCTTCCAAGGGGCATTAAAACCGTCTTGTTAAGCTACTGGGACCTCCACGTCTCTTCCAAACGGCATTAAAACCATCTTGTTAAACCACTCTGACCTCCACGTCTCTTCAAAGGGGCATTAAAACCTTCTTCTTAAAATACTCTGATCTCCACGCCTCTGCTAAGGGGCTTTAAAACCGTCTTGTTACACCACTCTGACCTCCACGTTTCTTCCAAGGGGCATTATAACCGTCTTGTTAAACCACTCTGACCTCCACATATCTTCGAAGGGGCATTAAAACCATCATGTTAAACCAATCTGACCTCCACGTCTCTTCCAAGGGGCATTAAAACCGTCTTGTTAAACCACTCTGACCTCCACGTCTCTTCCACGGGGCATTAAAACCATCTTGTTAAACCACTCTGACCTCCACGTCTCTTCCATGGGTCATTAAAACCGTCTTGTTAAGCTACTGTGACCTCCACGTCTCTTCCAAGGGGCATTAAAACCGTCTTGTTAAGCTACTGTGACCTCCACGTCTTTTCCAAGGGGCATTAATACGGTCTTGTTAAACCACTCTGACCTCCACGTCTCTTCCAAGGGGGATTAAAACCATCTTGTTAAGCTACTGTGACCCCCACATCTCTTCCAAGAGGCATTAAAACCATCTTGTTAAAACACTCTGAACTCAACGTCTCCTCCAAGGGACATTAAACCATCTTGCTAATCACTCTGACCTCCACGTCTCTTCCAAAGGGCATTAAAACCATCTTGTTAAACCACTCTGAACTCCACAACTCTTCAAAGGGGCATTAAATCCATCGTGCTAAACCTCTCTGACCTCCACGTCTCTTCCAAGGGGCATGAAAACCATATTGTTAAGCTACGGTGATCTTCACATCTCATCCAACGGGCAATAAAACAGTCTAGTTAAAACACTCTTAACTCCAAGTATCTTCCAAGGGGCAATAAAACCATCTTGGTAAACCACTCTGACCTCCACGTCTCTTCCAAGGGACATTAAAACCATCTTGTGAAGCTACTGTGACCTCCACGTCTCTTCCAAGGGGCATTAAAACCGTCTTGTTAAACCTCTATTACCTCCACGTCTCTGCCAAGGGGCATTAAGACCGTCTTGTTAAACCACTCTGACCTCCACGTCTCTTCCAAGGGGCATTATAACCGTCTTGTTAAACCACTCTGACCTCCACATATCTTCGAAGGGGCATTAAAACCATCATTTTAAACCAGTCTGACCTCCACGTCTCTTCCAAGGGGCATTAAAACCGTCTTGTTAAACCACTCTGACCTCCACGTCTCTTCCATGGGGCATTAAAACCATCTTGTTAAACCACTCTGACCTCCACGTCTCTTCCATGGGTCATTAAACCCGTCTTGTTAAGCTACTTTGACCTCCACGTCTCTTCCAAGGGGCATTAAAACCATCTTGTTAAGCTACTGTGACCTCCACGTCTCTTCCAAGGGGCATTAATACCGTCTTGTTAAACCACTCTGACCTCCACGTCTCTTCCAAAGGGCATTAATACCGTCTTGTTAAACCACTCTGACCTCCACGTTTCTTCCAAGGGGCATTAAAACCGTAAAGTTAAAGGACTCTGTTCTTCACGTCTCTTCCAAGGGGCATTAAAACCGTCTTGTTAAAACACTATGACCTCCACGTCTCTTCCACGGGGCCTTAAAACCGTCTTGTTAAAAAACTCTGAACTCCACGTCTCTTCCAAGGAGTACTAAAACCATCTTGTTTAACCACTCTGAACTCCACGTCTCTTCCAAGGGGCATTAAAACCATCATGTTAAACCACTCTGACCTCCACGTCTCATCCAAGGAGCATTAAAACCGTATTGTTAAACCACTCTAAACTCCACATCTCTTCCAAGGGTCATTAAAACCATCTTGTTAAACCACTCTGACCTCCACGTCTCTTCCAAGGGGCATTAAAACCGTATTGTTCAGCTACTCTGAACTCCTTGTCTCTTCCAAGGGGCATTAAGACCGTCTTCTTAAACCACTCTGACCTCCACGTCTCTTCCAAGGAGCATTAAAACCGTCTTGTTAAACCACACTGTGCTCCACTTCTCTTCCAAGGGTCATTAAAACCACCTTGTTAAACCATTCTGAATTCCACGTCTTTTCCAAGGGGCATTAAAACCGTCTTGTTAACCACTCTGACCTCCACGTCTCTTCCAAGGGACATTAAAACTTTCTTGTTAAACCACTCTGCTCTCCATGTCTCTTCCAAGTGGCATTAAAAACGTCTTGTTAAGCTTCTGTGACTTTCACTTCTTTTCCAAGAGGCATTAAAAAAGTCTTGTTAAACCACTCTGAACTCCACCTCTATTCCAAGGGGCATTAAAACTGTCTTATTAAGCTACTGAGAACTCCACGTCTCTTCCAAGGGGCATTAAAACCATCTTGTTAAACCACTCTGACCTTCACGTTGTCGGGGTAAAAGAGAATATATATATTTGTAACTTTTATACTTTTGTAACTTTTATACGCTTTTTTGCTAATGTACTAACCACCATTTTGTGTCATATAACAATAAGCTTTCCTTGCTACGTAGTGCTCAAATCGAAACTTAAACTAAGATATTTCTAGTGTTGCCAAGACTTATTTCAGAGAAACGAAACAAGATTATAAGCTGACGGCTGCAATATCTGCCCAGAGACTGAGATAAGGAGATGTGGACCAATCAGGAGTGGCCAGACACTGGACTTTCATGGCTTACCCCGCCCCGGACAACCCCTATCCCCTCCCCATTATGTAGTGTATTTAGATTTGTGCATGTAAAAAATAAAGGCAGAACATTGCTGAGGACGTTGTCTGTAGTAGTCTTCTGAGCATGCTCTGAGCTTGAACCAGCTTGTTGTCTGACTCATTCTTTGAATGGTTGACCCATGCTCATAGTTTGAATTTGGAGTGACTGGAGGACGAGTGGAATGTCATCACGACCCCCACAAATGGCGCTCAACGTGCGGCGTGGCTTGCGGTACGCCGCCCTCCCGGACCCATATCACTGATTTCCCTGGTGGTGATCGCGGTGGCTGAATTTGAGGCCTGATCAACCTCCATCGAACACGGTAAGTTGAGATGTATTTTATATGTCTCACTTGCCTGTGTGTCAGCCGCAGCGGTTCCTGTTGGGTTGTCAGGTTGGATCTGGGTGGGTGACCGGTCGAGTGGTGAGACCTTGGGCGTCCCGCACCACGTCCTGAACCAGCAAGTGTTAAAACGAGTGACGTCGCATGCCTGCGCGTGCTCGTGTGCACACCACCTCCTCCTCCCCCGGTCACTGTACTTTTCTTAGATAGCTGCCTCCCGTAACTGATAGTCAAGGTTACAAAGCATTCCTGAATTGTAGTGTAAGGGAGAAAGAATCTGTGACGAATTGAGGTGTACTCTTCGTCTAACACAGAGACTGCTGTAAAGTCAAGGTTAGGAAACAGTGTATTGAGGTGTCTCTACACTGTCGGGTGGTACCGTGGTAGGAAAGCAGATAGATTGAGGTGTCTCTCTATCTAAACAGTGTATCGAGGTGTCTCTACACTGTCGGGTGGTACCGTGGTAGGAAAGGAGATAGATTGAGGTGTCTCTCTATCTCATCAGTGTATCGAGGTGTCTCTACACTGACGGGTGGTGACCTGTAGTCAGGGTGCCGTGGTGAGTCGCACTGTAAAGTCGCCATTCAAGGCTAGGAAAGGAGTTAGATTGAGGTGTCTCTCTATCTCATCAGTGTATTGAGGTGTGCTCTACACTGAGGAATGGCGACCTGTGGACTGCACCAGTGATCTGAGTCGCGACAGATCATTGCATTCTATAAGAAAATGTTGAGTATATTCAAATTTGAAAGATCTCGTAAGTTGTGGAATGCTGCTGTGGGAGTTAAGCCAATTAGTGGAGTTACGGGAAGGCAAGAAGGCAAGAAGAATGTTAGGAATTTGTAGAATATGATAAGCTTATCCAGTACAGGCAGGCTTTAGTCTTCAGTTTAGAAAGAATGTGTTACACAGAAGTTGGGAAAGTTGGGTGAGGATTTCTGCAAGCACATCTTAGAGTAGATGGTGCAGGGGGGAACAGAGAATGCCGAGCCTTTGCTCGGATACATGAAAGCTGCAGAATGTGATTTGTTATGTGACCCTAAATTGGCCGTAACCCCGTTGATGCCTGTCACTACACCGAGCCCTCAGCCACCACCCTATAATGGCGCCGACGCTAAATCATCGGAAGGATGGATGTGTCGTATGTGCTGACAGCAGAACCCGAAGTTCTGCTGTGTCTGTGGGGGGGGGGCCGCCCATGGCACGATGCCCAGCCTGCCCCCAAGAACAATCCCACCCCCACTCCCCCCTCCTCCCTCCAACGGCCATCTTACTACACCTTTTCCTGCCTCCAAGAACTATCCCATTTCCACTCTAACTCCTCCCTCCCACAGCCATCTTGCTACACCTCTTACTTGTTGTGGGAGGCCCGGAAAGCCCCAATCCAGCCTATATCCACTACTAGATCCGTCCGGTGCATATTACCAGCCACCAGCACAGGTGGAAAAGCCCGCAGTCCCAGAGCACCCATCTGAAACTAATGTGACACCCTCTGCTCCAGTCCACGATGCTGAGACGCTTCCCCTGTTTCCTATGGGAGTCACCCACAACCCTGGGGATATCCTCCTCAACTCCCCAGAATTTCAGGCCAGACTGCTCTCCCTCCGCCAACATACTGTTACTCAAGACGATACGGTGCCAGATGAGGGATGGGCTCAAGATACTCCAGCCCCCACCCTTTACCCCATACGTCTCCTATGGCATCCTCCACCCACATCCATTACCCGTACTCCGGCCCTTGCTCCAAGCAACTGCTGAAAGAGCACCACCACCCCCCAGTCTTTCAGAAGTTTAGGACCCCTGCCGCTCCCGTAATCTAGTAGACCCATCAGGACGCCCTGTCACTCTGTCAATAGGCTATGGTGATATCCTTACACATCGGGTGGGGGCCATAGTCAACCCTGCAAACACCTGTATGAGCCATGTTGGAGGATTGGCTCGCAAAATTTCCCTTGCTGCTGGTTCTACTCTGGCTGCAGAATGCCAGGCTCACTTAGCCGAAAACGGAGAGCTTTCAAAAGGCCATGGATTCCACAAAAGCAGGATCCCTTAGTACTTATGAATCCGGCCTAGAATACATGAAACAGTTAAAAGCCTGGGCTCAGAATCGCTTGTCAGATCAAGCTGGGTCTGTACAAAATGTTCAACAAGACCCTGATGACTCTGTGGAAAGATATGCTGCAAGACTCAGCATGCATTTTGAGGATCTTGGATACAGTTCTCACGTCAAGACGCAGGCCGCCCTGTTGGTTCAGGCCCTAGTAGATGGCCTACAAGACGCTCTCAGAGATGAAGTCCTGAGAGTACGGCCCGAGATTCGTTCTTCTTCTTTTAATGACGCAGTAAACATTGTCAAAGCTTTCCAAAAAGCCATGCTAAAAATGGAAAAGGATACTAAGCCAAAGAAGAAAGCCACTCCTGCCATGGTATATCAAGCTCAAGAAAGCTACCCACCCCCTGGCAACCAACATGGAATCAAGTGGGTAATGGTTAAAGGCACAGGTGATGATACTCCTCCCACATATAGAAAACAAGACAGAAGAGATGACAAGGGATCATCTAGAAACAGAAGACAACCTCGTGATTCTGAAGGACGAATGTTATGTTGGGAGTGTGGTAGCCTTGACCACATCCTCAGAGACTGTCACTTTACAGGTGGACCATCAACCACTGGAGTTCCTGGTGGACACTGGGGCGGCCACATCTGTCATTTCCTCTGCACAGCTCCCTCCTTCTGTATCCCTATCACCAGATACCCTCACCTGTGTTGGGGTGGAAGGCCAACATATTTCCTCTCCACTCACAGTCCCTGTGTCTGCAGGACCGTTCACCGGAGTACTCACAAGATTCTTGGTCTCTGAAACTTGCCCTGTCAACCTGTTGGGAGCCGATCTCTTAGAGCGGATGAAGGCAACAATTACCTTCGGAAACCATGGTATGGAGCTTCTTTTGCGGGACCCTCATTCCGAACAAGGGACTGAAGACCGCTGTGTTCTTAAAGCCTTCCCTCTCATGATGATGACCATACAACCTCACTCTCTGTGGTCCAGTGGGCCAGAGGACGTCGGCCTCCTGCAGGTTCCCCCGGTCCGAGTACACCTCAAGCCTGGACACAAGTATCCACGGTTGCCACAATACCCCCTCAAGGCTGCACAAGAACAAAGCTTGGGTACCCAAATCGCTTCCCTCCTGGAATCAGGAGTCCTTGTCAGATGTGTATCTCCATGCAATACACCCCTCTTTCCTGTAAAAGAGAAAACCGTTCCGGGAGAGTCTCCAAGATACCGGTTGGTTCAGGATCTCAGAGCCGTCAATGCAGCTACCATTTTAGAAACTCCAGTGGTACCTAACCCAAACACCCTCTTGTCTCAGGTGCCTCCAACGGCCACCTTGTTTACGGTGTTAGATCTGGCCAACGCCTTCTTCAGTATACCCTTACATGAAGATTCGTGGTTTCTTTTTGCCTTCACCTTTCAAGGAGCACAGTTTACATGAACCAGGACTCCACAAGGAGCCCAGAACTCTTCTAACCAATTCACTCATTCTATGAAGTCTATTCTGGAGCCATGGGTTCAAGAGAACCCTCAGGTCACCCTTCTACAGTATGTGGATGATCTTTTACTCTGTGGCACTGAAGAAAATTTGCCAGAGATGTCAGCATCCCTTCTCTGGTTTCTTCACTCAGCTAACTGTAAAGTCTCGAAAGGCAAAGTCCAATGGTGTCTGCCCAAGGTCATTTTCCTCGGACATTGTATATCACAAGGTGCTAGACATCTGACTGAAGAAAGAAAACAAGCCATCATGGATATCACCTTCCCAACCACCTATTCCACTATGCAGACTTTCCAGGGCCTCATCACTTACTGCAGGCAATGGATCCCTGATGCCTCAAAGCTCATGCAACCTCTGTACGACTGTCTCAAGGATGAAGGCTCAGTTTGGCTTCATGCTGAAGATCCACGTGTTTCTCATCAACACAGACTATATTTTGACCGCCTTAAACAGGCTGTTGTTTTTGCCCCGGCCTTGGGCTTACCAGACTATACTCAGCCATTTCACCTTTTTGTCTCGGAATCAGAAGGTCATGCCTCTGGAGTTCTAGCACAACGCTATGATCATAAGTATCGGCCTTTGGGCTACTACTCAGCCCGCCTGGACCCTGTCGCCCGAACTGCCCCCACGTGCCTTAAGGCGTTCCACGCTGCTCACATCCTCCTTGACAAGTCAGCTGACCAGATGTCTGACTATCAATCCTGCCACTTTGCCTCCACCTTCTAGGGGGGAAGGTGAAGAGGGTGAAGGTCCATTGGTGGAACCTCATGATTGTATAAAAATTTTGCAGGAAGAGACTTCTGCTCCAGAGAATATGGTGGCACATCCGCTCGCAGACCCTCAAGGGAAGTTCCACACGGGATATGCTGTCACAACGGACCTAACAGTCCTCAAGGCTGAAGCTCTACCACCATACATGTCTGCACAAGAGGCTGAACTTGTGGCTCTCACAGAGGCCTGCCACCTGGCAGCAGGAACAAAGGCGAATATATATATATACCGATTCCAGGTATGGATATGGAATTTGCAATGATTCTGGACTCTTGTGGAAGTCTAGAGGATTCATCACAGCTGCAGGTACACCAGTGAAACATGTCTCATGGATTAAGGCCCTAATGAAGGCCCTGGAACTATCCATTCAGGTTGCTGTTATCAAGGTCAAGGCTCATGGAAGACTAGATTCCAGGGAAGCCAGGGGCAACCACCTAGCTGACCAAGCAGCCAAGACTGCAGCAGTGGAGAATGTGTCATCAAAGTGGCAGGAAAAGGAAGAAGAGATGGGAGAAACCCTGCAAACCGTAGCTGTGGCGCTCACTAGAGCAAGAGCCAAAAAAAAACAGCCGGCGGAAGACCATACAAGTCCAGTGGAGACACGAGTGGAATCCAGGGGGGTCAGGATGCCTAAAGAAAAATTGTGTGAGGAACAAAGGAAGACCCCCCACTGAAGAAGTCAAGCAATGGAAAGCGGCAGGAGCCGTGCTGGCAGGTCGCAAAGATTCAAAGGTCAACTCGACTTTTTACCAAGTGGATGGGAAGCCTTGCTTGCCTAGACGTATGTACTCAGCTGTGGCAGCATGGGCTCACGGGCCTACACACAGAGGAAAGAGTCAAGCCTTGGCATGGATCAAGAAACTGTACTTTGTACCCGGAATCTCTTCCACTGTGACTGCGTACTCAAAATCCTGCTCTGTCTGCGCTACCTGCAACCCAACGTGTACGGCACGGGTCCCTCTCCAACACCTGGCTAAACCAGACTACCCTTGGCAGAGAATACAAGTCGACCATATCCAAATGTCTAAAGCAAGAAAATAGGAGTACGTTTTGGTAGCCGTGGATATGTTCTCAGCCTGGCCCGAGGCCTACCCGGTTGTCAACATGACTGCTAAAGTCACAGCCAAGAAACTGATCACCGAAATTGCCTGCAGATTTGGAGTTCCCCAAGTCATAGAATCGGATCAAGAACCAGCTTTCACAGCAAATATCTACGAAGAACTCTGGAACATGTTGGGAACAGATTTGGGCCTCCACACTCCATACTATCCTGCCAGTTCAGGCAAAGTGGAAAGGATGAATTCCACACTCAAGACCCAGCTCTTGAAAATGACCTAAGATCATCCCCTCCCCTGGCCCGACCTACTCCCTATAGTATTGTATCATATCACACACACTTCTCAGGCCAAACATGGGCTGACTCCCTATAGAATTTTGTTTGGGACCCCACCCAAGATAGGAGAGATTAGGCCCCAAGAGTTGTCTGAAACACATGATAGAGTGGTAAAATTTGTGATTGCCTTGTCTAGAGAATTGACTAACACCCGCTCTCCAGTATCTGCTTCTCTCCCAGAATCTACAGGTGATGCAGTACATGATTTCATCCCAGGCGATCTAGTGTATGTGAAGAAGTTTGTCCGGAAAGACTGCCTCCAGCCGCGGTTCGAGGGACCGTACACTGTGCTTCTCACCACCCCGACGGCTCTGAAGCTTGAGGGCAAGAGCACCTGGATTCACGCCTCCCACTGCACGAGAGACAGAACGAGTCTATAAAAGATGACTACCTTCTTCTATATCCTTTCCATATGCTTACTGTCTGTCCCAGAGTGGACAGCTACCACACAGGGGTAGATACCTCCTTTTTCTCAAGTTGGTTGGGAGGGCTCAAGGGATTCTTCCAACAAGTTTGTCTAGTAATGGGAGGTCTACTAGTATTGGGCCTGGTAGTCCTGTGCTGCATAGTCCCCTTATACATGAAAGCTATAACCAATGCTGTCCCAACCTCCGGGACCTTTCTGAATCAAGAGAAAATATGGAGAAATACACTTTTTTGAACAAGTCTAACCAGACCCCCCCCATAACAAAATTCAATTGAAAGATTCAGTTTAGGATCAGTTGGGAGAACTCCATGTGTCATTCAGGATAGGGCTCGATTGTCTGGGGGCGTCCCATAAGGGGGCAGCTTCTAAGATGATTGGGTGAAGAAATCCACCTCCCCTCTCCCCACACATGGACAGTCTCAAAGGCCCCGAAGCAAAGGAAAGCTTAGTGTTTAGGGGGGAATGTCGGGGTAAAAGAGAATATATATATTTGTAACTTTTATACTTTTGTAACTTTTATACGCTTTTTTGCTAATGTACTAACCACCATTTTGTGTCATATAACAATAAGCTTTCCTTGCTACGTAGTGCTCAAATCGAAACTTAAACTAAGATATTTCTAGTGTTGCCAAGACTTATTTCAGAGAAACGAAACAAGATTATAAGCTGACGGCTGCAATATCTGCCCAGAGACTGAGATAAGGAGATGTGGACCAATCAGGAGTGGCCAGACACTGGACTTTCATGGCTTACCCCGCCCCGGACAACCCCTATCCCCTCCCCATTATGTAGTGTATTTAGATTTGTGCATGTAAAAAATAAAGGCAGAACATTGCTGAGGACGTTGTCTGTAGTAGTCTTCTGAGCATGCTCTGAGCTTGAACCAGCTTGTTGTCTGACTCATTCTTTGAATGGTTGACCCATGCTCATAGTTTGAATTTGGAGTGACTGGAGGACGAGTGGAATGTCATCACGACCCCCACAACGTCTCTTTTAATGGGCATTGAAACCGTCTTCTTCAGCTACCGTGAACTCCACGTCTCTTCCAAGGGGGATTAAAACCATCTTGTTAAGCTACTGTGACCCCCACATCTCTTCCAAGAGGCATTAAAACCATCTTGTTAAAACACTCTGAACTCAACGTCTCCTCCAAGGGACATTAAACCATCTTGTTAATCACTCTGACCTCCACGTCTCTTCCAAAGGGCATTAAAACCATCTTGTTAAACCACTCTGAACTCCACAACTCTTCAAAGGGGCATTAAATCCATCGTGTTAAACCTCTCTGACCTCCACGTCTCTTCCAAGGGGCATGAAAACCATATTGTTAAGCTACGGTGATCTTCTCATCTCATCCAACGGGCAATAAAACAGTCTAGTTAAAACACTCTTAACTCCACGTATCTTCCAAGGGGCAATAAAACCATCTTGGTAAACCACTCTGACCTCCACGTCTCTTCCAAGGGACATTAAAACCATCTTGTGAAGCTACTGTGACCTCCACGTCTCTTCCAAGGGGCATTAAAACTGTCTTGTTAAACCACTCTGACCTCCACGTCTCTTCCAAGGGGCATTAAAACTGTCTTGTTAAACCTCTATTACCTCCACCTCTCGGCCAAGGGGCATTAAGACCGTCTTGTTAAACCACTCTGACCTCCACGTCTCTTCCAAGGGGCATTAAAACAGTATTGTTAAACCACTCTGACCTCAACGTCTCTTCCAAGGGGCATTAAAACCATCTTGTTAAACCACTCTGACCTCCACGTCAATGCCAAGGGGCATTAAAACCGTCTTGTTAAACCACTCTGACCTCCACGTCTCTTCCAAGGGGCATTAAAACCGTCTTGATAAACTAATCTTACCTCTACGTCTCTTCCAAGGGGCATTAAAACCGTCTTGTAAAACCACTCTGAACTCCACGTCACTTCCAAGGGACATTGAAACCGTCTTGTTAAGCTACTTTGACCTCCACGACTCATCCAAGGGGCATTAAAACCGTCTTGTTAAGCTACTGTGACCTCCACGTCTCTTCCAAGCGGCATTAAAAACATCTGGTTAAACCACTCTGACATCCACGTATCTTCCATAAGGCATTAAAACCGTCTTGTTAAAACACTCTGACCTCCACGTTTCTTACAAGGGGCATTGAAACCGTCTTGTTAAACAACACTGACCTCCACGTCTCTTCCAAGGGGCATTAAAACCGTCTTTTTAAACCACTGTGACCTCCACGTCTCTTCCAAGGGGCATTAAAACCATCTTGTTAAACCACTCTAATCTCCAAGTCTCTTCCAAGGGGCATTATAACCATCTTGTTAAACCACTCAGACCTCCACGTCTCTTCCAAGGGGCATTAAAACCGTCTTTTTAAACCACTCTGAACTGCACGTCTCTTCCAAGGGGCATTAAAACCGTCTTGTTAAACCACTCTGACCTCCACGTCTCTTTTAATGGGTATTGAAACCGTCTTGTTAAGCTACTGTGATCTCCACGTCTCTTCCAAGGTGGATTAAAACAGTCTTGTTAAACCACTCTGAACTCCACAACTCTTCTAAGAGGCATTAAATCCATTGTGTTAAAACTCTCTGACCTCCACGTCTCTTCCAAGGGGCATGAAAACCATATTGTTAAGCTACTGTGACCTCCACGTCTCATCCAAGGGGCAATAAAACTGTGTTTTTTAACCACTCTTAACTCCACGTATCTTCCAAGGGGCAATAAAACCATCTTGGTAAACCACTCTAACCTCCACGTCTCTTCCAAGGGACATTAAAACCATCTTGTGAAGCTATTGTGACCTCCACGTCTCTTCCAAGGGGCATTAAAACCGTCTTGTTAAACCACTCTGACCTCCACTTCTCTTCCAAGTGGCATTAAAACTGTCTTGTTAAATCTCTCTGACCTCCACGTCTCTGCCAAGGGGCATTAAGACCGTCTTCTTAAACCACTCTGACCTCCACGTCTCTTCCAAGGGGCATTAAGACCGTCTTGTTAAACCACTCTGACCTCTACGTCAATTCCAAAGAGCATTAAAACCGTCTTGTTAAACCACTCTGACCTCCACGTCTCTTCCAATGGGCATTAAAACCGTCTTGATAAACGACTCTGACCTCCACGTCTCTTCCAAGGGGCATTAAAACCGTCTCTTTAAACCACTCAGAACTCCACGTCTCTTCCAAGGGGCATTAAAACCATCTTGTTAAACCACTCTGACCTCCACGTCAACTCCAATGGGCATTTAAACCTTCTTGTTAAACCACTCTGACTTCCACGTATCTTCCAAGGGGCATTAAAACCGCCTTGTTATACCACTCTGAACTGCACGTCTCTTTCAAGGGGCATTAAAAACGTTTTGTTAAACCACTCTGAACTCCACGACTCTTCCAAGGGGCATTAAAACCATCTTGTTAAACCACTCTGACCTCCACGTCAATGCCAAGGGGCATTAAAACCGTCTTGTTAAACCACTCTGACCTCCACGTCTCTTCCAAGGGGCATTAAAACCGTCTTGATAAACTAATCTTACCTCTACTTCTCTTCCAAGGGGCATTAAAACCGCCTTGTTATACCACTCTGAACTGCACGTCTCTTTCAAGGGGCATTAAAAACGTTTTGTTAAACCACTCTGAACTCCACGACTCTTCCAAGGGGCATTAGAACAATCTTGTTAAACCACTCTGACCTCCACGTCTGTTCCAACGGGCATGAAAACGATCTTGTTAAGCTACTGTAACCTACACATGTCATCCAAGTGGCATTACAACCATCTTGTTAAACCAATCTGAACTCCACGTGTCTTCCAAGGGGCATTAAAACCGTCTTTTTAAGCTACTCTGAACTACACGTCTCTTCCAAGGGGCATTAAAACCGTCTTGTTAAACCACTCTAATCTCCACTTCTCTTCCGAGGGTCATTAAAATGTAGAGATGAGCGTTGTTCTACTCGAACTGTTCGCCAATCTCAAATTCGAGCTGTTTTGGGCGGTGTTCGAGCCGTTCGGCGAACACGAACAATTTGAGAAAAATTCGGCTGTTCGAGGTTATGCTCGATAACTGTTCGTGCACCAAAATCATAACTGGATTTTTTCTCAGTAATGATGAAAATTAATGTTAATACGCAGTTTGAGTGTACAGCGGGGTGGGGGGAGGGGCAGGGGATGGATCTCTGCAGGAACAATGAAGATCTCCATTTTTTTTTCTCTTTCCCGCATTTGCAGTGGGGAGGTGCAATCTGTCAGCCTATCAGCAGCGCACACACGGAGCGAAGTGCTTTTTTTCACACAAGCAAGGGCATGTGTCATTGGCAGTGTATGTCACATGTCCTTGCCCTATAAGACCAAGCCATTTTCCCCGTCGCCACCATTTTCTCACTGCTGCAGCTGCGTGTTAGACGGCACCGCTGTTGCTGTGTGCGCTATACCTTGTTAATTTCAAGCCAATTTTCGCACAAATATACAGATAGCTTGGGAGTAGGGAATAGTTGTGATTGCAGTCCTTTTAAGGACTAGGTTACAGCATTTCCTACGACTTTTATCAGGGAGGTCTGTGCTCTTAAATAGATAGGTTGTGGGAGTAAAGACTAATTGTAATTGGAGTCCTTTTCAGGACTAGGTTACATGAGTTCCTATCAGTTTTTGCCAGGCAGGTCTGTGCCAGTGCTGTGCAAGTTTTTTTCACAGCATTTGGCTGAATCTAGCAAAGCTAATCCTTTTTGGTCTATTGCAGAGTGTGTTAGTCAGTGGAGTAGCCTATCTGTGTTGCAAGATATAACACCTGTGTATAGAATACCAATTTTTTTACTGCACCTAGTGAAGTAAAATCTTTTGGGCATAGCATCATTCTATTAGTCCATCTATACTGACCTCCATCAGGTTGCAAACTGAATATAATTTTTTTCTGCATCTAGCTCTGAAAAAATATTTGGGCTTCTAGCAGTGTGTGGGACTTGGTCTATTAGTCCATCTATACTGACCTCCATCAGGTTGCAAATTAAAAATAATTTTTTTCTTCATTTAGCTCTGAAAAAATATTTGGGCTTCTAGCAGTGTGTGGGACTTGTTCTATTAGTCCTTCTATACTGACCTCCAGCAGGTTGCAAATTGAATATAATTTTTTTCTGCATCTAGCTCTGAAAAAATAGTTGGGCTTCTAGCGGTGTGTGGGACTTGGTCTATTAGTCCATCTATACTGACCTCCATCAGGTTGCAAATTAAAAATATTTTTTTTCTGCATCTAGCTCTGAAAAAATATTTGGGCTTCTAGCAGTGTGTGGGACTTGGTCTATTAGTCCATCTATACTGACCTCCATCAGGTTGCAAATTAAAAATAATTTTTTTCTGCATCTAGCTCTGAAAAAATATTTGGGCTTCTAGCAGTGTGTGGGACTTGGTCTATTAGTCCATCTATACTGACCTCCATCAGGTTGCAAATTAAAAATAATTTTTTTCTGCATCTAGCTCTGAAAAAATATTTGGGCTTCTAGCAGTGTGTGGGACTTGGTCTATTAGTCCATCTATACTGACCTCCATCAGGTTGCAAATTAAAAATAATTTTTTTCTTCATTTAGCTCTGAAAAAATATTTGGGCTTCTAGCAGTGTGTGGGACTTGTTCTATTAGTCCTTCTATACTGACCTCCAGCAGGTTGCAAATTGAATATCATTTTTTTCTGCATCTAGCTCTGAAAAAATAGTTGGGCTTCTAGCGGTGTGTGGGACTTGGTCTATTAGTCCATCTATACTGACCTCCATCAGGTTGCAAATTAAAAATAATTTTTTTCTGCATCTAGCTCTGAAAAAATATTTGGGCTTCTAGCAGTGTGTGGGACTTGGTCTATTAGTCCATCTATACTGACCTCCATCAGGTTGCAAATTAAAAATAATTTTTTTCTGCATCTAGCTCTGAAAAAATATTTGGGCTTCTAGCAGTGTGTGGGACTTGGTCTATTAGTCCATCTATACTGACCTCCATCAGGTTGCAAATTAAAAATATTTTTTTTCTTCATTTAGCTCTGAAAAAATATTTGGGCTTCTAGCAGTGTGTGGGACTTGTTCTATTAGTCCTTCTATACTGACCTCCAGCAGGTTGCAAATTGAATATCATTTTTTTCTGCATCTAGCTCTGAAGAAATAGTTGGGCTTCTAGCGGTGTGTGGGACTTGGTCTATTAGTCCATCTATACTGACCTCCATCAGGTTGCAAATTAAAAATAATTTTTTTCTGCATCTAGCTCTGAAAAAATATTTGGGCTTCTAGCGGTGTGTGGGACTTGGTCTATTAGTCCATCTATACTGACCTCCATCAGGTTGCAAATTAAAAATAATTTTTTCCTGCATCTAGCTCTGAAAAAATATTTGGGCTTCTAGCAGTGTGTGGGACTTGTTCTATTAGTCCTTCTATACTGACCTCCAGCAGGTTGCAAATTGAATATCATTTTTTTCTGCATCTAGCTCTGAAAAAATAGTTGGGCTTCTAGCGGTGTGTGGGACTTGGTCTATTAGTCCATCTATACTGACCTCCATCAGGTTGCAAATTAAAAATAATTTTTTTCTGCATCTAGCTCTGAAAAAATATTTGGGCTTCTAGCAGTGTGTGGGACTTGGTCTATTAGTCCATCTATACTGACCTCCATCAGGTTGCAAATTAAAAATAATTTTTTTCTTCATTTAGCTCTGAAAAAATATTTGGGCTTCTAGCAGTGTGTGGGACTTGTTCTATTAGTCCTTCTATACTGACCTCCAGCAGGTTGCAAATTGAATATCATTTTTTTCTGCATCTAGCTCTGAAGAAATAGTTGGGCTTCTAGCGGTGTGTGGGACTTGGTCTATTAGTCCATCTATACTGACCTCCATCAGGTTGCAAATTAAAAATAATTTTTTTCTGCATCTAGCTCTGAAAAAATATTTGGGCTTCTAGCAGTGTGTGGGACTTGGTCTATTAGTCCATCTATACTGACCTCCATCAGGTTGCAAATTAAAAATAATTTTTTTCTGCATCTAGCTCTGAAAAAATATTTGGGCTTCTAGCGGTGTGTGGGACTTGGTCTATTAGTCCATCTATACTGACCTCCATCAGGTTGCAAATTAAAAATAATTTTTTCCTGCATCTAGCTCTGAAAAAATATTTGGGCTTCTAGCAGTGTGTGGGACTTGGTCTATTAGTCCATCTATACTGACCTCCATCAGGTTGCAAATTAAAAATAATTTTTTCTTCATTTAGCTCTGAAAAAATATTTGGGCTTCTAGCAGTGTGTGGGACTTGTTCTATTAGTCCTTCTATACTGACCTCCAGCAGGTTGCAAATTGAATATAATTTTTTTCTGCATCTAGCTCTGAAAAAATAGTTGGGCTTCTAGCGGTGTGTGGGACTTGGTCTATTAGTCCATCTATACTGACCTCCATCAGGTTGCAAATTAAAAATAATTTTTATCTGCATCTACAGTACCTCTGAAAAAATATTTGGGCTTCTAGCAGTGTGTGGGACTATTTGTATTAGTCCATCTATTACTGACCTCCATCAGGTTGCAAATTCAAAATAATTTTTTTCTGCATCTAACCCAGCCAATAGTTTTGGCCTAATACCACAGTTTGGCCACTCAGCTCTGCTCGGTTACCATCCATTGTTTTTTTGTGCAAACAACTCCAGAGTTGTGAATTAGTTAACCACCAAAATGAGTGGAAAAAGGCCTGCTGCTGGTGGAAAGGGGAATAGGCGTGTTGGGAAGGGGAAAAAAGGTTGTGTCCGTGGGGTAGGTGTTAAAGCAACAGTAACATCTGCAGAAGAAAGACCATCTTCCAGCCAAACTAAAATGTCTACTTCTTTTAGCGGACAATGTGATAAGATCCCTTTCTTACGGCCACGCCAATCGCTACAAATTCCAGATGAGGCACAAAAACAGCAGGTGCTTCAACGGATATCAAGTGCTCCTTTAAGTGGGCTCTCCTCCACATCAACTTCAACATCACAAATACTCCAGTCCTCAAAGGTGTCACCCAAATCGCACTTGCTTCCTCACAGCTCCCAAATCTCCAGCTGCCCGTCTGAGTATGAGGTAGAACAGATGGTTGAGTCTGCAGAGCTGTTTACTCATACTATAGCCTGGGAATCAGAGGTCGACTCCAGCGCTTCTGTGAATCCAGACGAGGAAATGATCTGCACTGATGCCCAGAATCTTTATGAGTCGGATCCAGGACCAGACGCAGAAGGTTCTGACCATAATGTAGACCCTCATTCCCAAACTGTAACTCCTGTTGGTGGAGACAATGAGGAAGACGATGATAAGACTCAAATACCTGATTGGAGCGACAACTTTAGTTTTTTGTCAGGGCAGGAACAGGTTGGCTCTGAGGACGACGGGTGTGATAACGCACAGGGTGATGATGATGAGGTCGGAGATCCCACTTACTGTCAACCCACAGTCAGCCAAGAGATGAGGTCAGCAGAGGAGGTGGAGGAAGATGCTAGTGACGACGAGGTCAGGTTGCGCCTTCCTGGACAGAGACGTAGTACTGGAAGCACGTCAACAACTGCATCCTCAAACACAACTCTGCCTCTCACCACAAGTCGTGGTGGCTCTTCAGGTCGCATGGGTGCTAAGCCTTGAATAGCCTGGGCATTTTTTCAGATCGACAAAGATGACCCAACTCGTGTTATCTGTAACATTTGTCAGCAAAAGCTAAGTAGAGGCCAAAAAATACATAGTTTGAGTACTTCATGCATGAACCGGCACATGGACATGAAGCATAAGTTGCAGTGGGAAGCTCAGTGTGCTACAATGCGGCCTAGCCGGCCGGGCCAATCACCGTCTGCCATATCTTGTGCATCCGCGGCCTCTTCATCCTCTGTGACTGGGGGGACAGCAGTCACACCTGTTTTGGGGCGCAGACCTGCCACCTCTTTACCCGCAACAGCCAGCGTGATTGGCAGGTCATCATTTTCTTTGGAGGTGGTAACACCAGCTGGTGTTGAGCGCTGTCCGACATCGATAGCACCACCTTTGGATCAAGGCAACCTAACATGTCCGCCTGCATCTTCCTCACAGACCGGCAGTTTGCCGGGGACATCCTTATCAACCCCGTCTAAGCACAATAGCCAGCCCTCGGTCCCTCAGATGTGGACAAGTAAAAGACCATTTCCTCCTAGCCATGAGAAAGCTAAGAGGTTGAATTTCACCATCTGCAAGCTCTTGGCTACAGAAATGCTGCCTTTCCGCCTGGTGGACACAGAGGATTTTCGAGACCTTATGTCCGTCGCAGTGCCCCAGTACCAGATGCCCAGTCGGCACTACTTCTCAAAGAAAGGTGTGCCTGCGCTCCACCAGCATGTCGCACACAACATCACCGCTTCTTTGAGAAACTCTGTGTGTGACAGGGTGCATTTCACCACAGACACTTGGACGAGTAGGCATGGACAGGGGCGTTACATGTCGCTGACTGGGCACTGGGTAACTATGGTGACAGCAGGACAAGGGGCTGCTGTCCAAGTCTTGCCGTCCCCACGAGTTGTGCGTCAATCCTCTTTATGTCAAAGTTCCTCCACTGCTTCTGCCTCCTCAACCTCCTCTCGGTCTTCCACCTGCACCCAAAGCCTGTCTGGTCATGCCACAAGCTTTCTAACTGCGCAGAAGGGATCCTGCACACCTCCTTACTATGCTGGCAGTAGGGCTCAACGTCATCAGGCGGTTTTTACATTGAAATGTCTGGGAAATGTGAGTCACACAGCTGAGGAGTTGTGGTCAGCTCTGGAGAACCAATTTCATGAATGGTTGTCTCCATTGGACCTGAAACCAGGGAAGGCCGTGTGCGACAATGCTGCAAACCTGGGTGCGGCCCTTCGCCGGGGCAATGTCACACACGTGCCTTGTATGGCTCACGTGTTGAACCTGGTTGTCCAGCAATTTTTAGCCCACTATCCCAGACTAAATGGCCTTCTGCAGAGGGCACGGTCGCTGTGTGCTCACTTCCGCCGTTCGCATCCCGCAGCTCAGCGACTTACATCTCTACAGAAGTCGTTGGGCCTGCCACTTCACCGGCTAAAATGCGATGTGCCTACCCGGTGGAATTCAACTCTGCACATGTTGCAGCGACTGTGGCAGCACCGACAAGCCCTGGTGCAATACGTTCTGACGTATAGCCTGGGCCAACGAGATTCAGAGGTGGGGCAAATAAAGCTGGAGGAGTGGTCTCAGATCAGGGACCTATGCACCCTTCTGCACAGTTTTGAAATGGCGACGAAGATGTTTAGTGCTGACGATGCCATTATCAGCATGACTATTCCGGTGATTTACATGCTGGAGCACATGTTAAACAGAATTCGGAGTCAGGTGGTGGCACAAGAGGAGGTGGAGGAAGTAGAGGAGGAGGAGTTGTATGCGGAAGGGCTAACATCTGCAAGGTCCAGACGGTCGGCAGCACCAAGGCGGCAGGCATGTGAGGGTGGGGGAGATGGTTTTACCAGGGCGCATGGTAGCAGCCAAACTAGTGAGGAAGGTGCAGGAGCCCAGGAAGAAGTGGAGGACGAACTGATGGAAGACTCATCAGATGAGGGAGACCTTGATCACATTTCTGTTGTGCGAGGTTGGGGGGAGAGGACAGAGGAAGGAAGCATGATTGTTACCTCGCCACCAACACAACAGGGACTTGGTGCTCCTGGATGCGCAACACACATGAGTGCCTTCTTGCTGCACTACCTGCAACATGACCCTCGAATTGTGAGAATTAGAAATAATCCTGACTACTGGGTTGCCACACTGTTAGATCCCCGGTACAAAAGTAAATTTGCAGAAATTATTCCTGCCATAGAAAGGGATGCACGCATGCAGGAGTATCAGCAGAGACTGTTGCAGAATCTTACATGTGCTTTTCCACAAAATACCAGTGGTGCACGTAGTGAATCTCACAGTTCCAACTTGCCAACTGTGGGACCGTCAAGTGTTCAGCACTCAAACCGTAACAGAACCACAGTATCTGCTGGTAACATCAATTTTGCGGAATCATTTCACCACTTTTTTAGCCCATCCTTTGCAAGGCCACAGGAGACAAGAAGTCTGACACATAGTCAACGCCTAGAGACGATGGTACAGGAGTATCTCCAAGTAAACATTGAAGCCACGACTGTGTCACTGGACCCTTGCTCTTTTTGGGCTTCCAATCTGGATAAATGGCCGGAGCTAGCCACTTACGCCTTGGAGATCTTGTCATGCCCCGCAGCCAGCGTTCTGTCTGAACGTGTGTTCAGCGCTGCTGGTGGTGTGCTGACACATAAGCGCACGCGGCTCTCCACTGATAATGTAGACAGACTCACGTTCATAAAGATGAACAAATCATGGATCCGAAACGACTTTTCTACCCCTGTGTCATCCTGGGGAGAGTAAAAGCTTGATGATTGGTTAAAATCACCCTACCAACCGTTTTAAGCTTTCAAATTACTAATCATGTTTATCTGTATCTTGACTGGAAAATAATTTGGGCTTTGTAGCAGTGTGCAGCACTGATCCTATTAGGCCATCTATACTAAAGCTTCACCAGATTTAAAATTAAAAATAATTTTTAGCTGCATCTACCCCGGAAAATAATTTTGGGGCTCCGAGATGCGCAAGGCACATAAGTGCCTTCTTGCTGCACTACCTGCAGCATGACCCTCATATTGTCAGAATTCGAAGTAATCATGACTACTGGGTTGCCACACTCTTAGATCCCCCAAACTTTTCGATCAACCTTTTCATTTTAATAAAGACCAAAAAAATGGTCATTTTTGAAATTATAAGCATTAGCAGGTTGTTAGAAACTGAAATCAAACAGTTTTCAACTCAAAACTTTATTCTAGGTGATGTTACATTTTCACATAGGACCCCTTGTTCGAAAGGAGCTTCTGAACTCTCTCGTCCATTGAATTTGTCAGGTTTTGGATGGTTTCTGCTTCAATTGTTTTGCATGAGGACAGAATACCCTCCCAGAGCTGTTGCTTAGATGTGAACTTCCTCCCACCATCATAGACACTCCTTTTAATGATGCTCCAAAGGTTCTGAATGGGGTAGAGGTCAGGGGAGCATGGGGGTCACACCATAAGTTTGTCCCCTTTTATGCCCATATCAGCCAGAGATGCAGATGTTTTATGTGCAGCATGAGATGGTGCATTATCATGCAGAAAAATGATCTTGCTGTGAAATACACGGTTCTTCTTCTTGAACCATGGCAGGAAGTGCTGTTTGAGAAAATCCACATACATTATGGAGTTCATCTTTAGCGCCTTCAGGGATCCTAAAGGGGCCGACAATCTCTCTCCCCATGATTCCAGCCCAAAACATTACTCCACCTCCTCCTTGTTGGCGCTGTAGCCGTGTTTGCGTGGGGTGTCCATCAACCAGCCATCCTCCACTCCATCCATCTGGACCATCGAGCGCTGCACGGCACTCATCCGTGAACAAAACAGTTTTGAAATCAGTCTTCATGTAATGTTTGGCCCGCTGGAGCCGTTTCTGCTTGTGTGAAGTGGATAGAGGAGGTCGACAGGATGGCGCATGCACAGCTGCAAACCTCTGAAGGACCCTGCATCTTGTTGTTCGGGGGACGTTGGAGGCACAAGCAGCTTCAAAAACTTGTCTGCTGCTATGACAAGGCTTTTTTGCCGCTGCTCTTTCAACCTGACGTAATTGCCTGTAGGAAAGAGTCCTCAATTTGCCCTTATCAGCACGCACACGTGTGTACTGTGAATCAGCTACATACTTCTTGATTGCCAAGACACTTCATCCTGATCATCGCACAATGTTGATTGTAGTCATGCCTTGACCTAAACACTCCACAATTTGTTGCTTCTCAGCAGCCGACACATCCTTTTTCTTTCCCATTTTGGCAGAAAATGTAGGCTGCTTAATAATGTGAGAGAGCCTTCTTAAGTAGTCTTGCCTTTCATTGGACACACCTGCCAAACTAATTAGCACAGGTGTCTGCAATTGCTTACAGTGATATAAAGAGCCCTGACACACATCACCATCAATGAGTTTAACTGACAAACAAACAAATTCTTCCCTTATCACTCCTAAAAACTTTTTGTATAATAATTTGGAACGCAGTGTACATGTGCTTTTCCACAAAACACCAGTGGTTCACGTAGTGAATCTTACAGTTCTAACTTGCCAACCGTGGTCTGTATGGAGTTGTTCAATAAAGGGCCCAAAATTAAGATAACATAGATGGGAGAGGTCTCTATGAATAGGAATTCCTAAGTATTTGATACCCTGTGAGGGCCAGGCAAAGGGAAAGTTGGACTGGATGGAATCCTATATGGATTTGGGGAGGGAGACATCGAGGGCCTCAGACTTCGCTGCATTGATTTTAAAATTTTACCATGTAACAAAGTGATCTATTTCAGCCATAACAGCATGGATGGATATATGTGATTGAGTGATATATACTAGGACATCATCAGCAAATAGAGAGCACTTGTACTCGGTGCCTCCCACCTCAATCCACCTAATATTGGGGTTATGGCGAATTGATGAGAGCAGGTGCTCCGTCACTAGGATGTATAAGAGAGGGGACAGAGGACATCACTGCCTTGTCCCATTGGTGATTGTGAAAGGTGATGAAAATGTTCTGACGCACCCCCTGGGCCTTGGGACACCCGGAGCCGGACCCTTTTTGGTGGATGCTGGTGGTTGTAGTCTTCGTGGCGGCGACCCAGTTCCGTGGCTCAGGGCGGTCAAACCAGTGGCGGAACTATTTATGTGGTTTTCATGTTTAAATGTCCGACTACGCCACCCGTGGATTGCGGTCAGAGTGAACCGCCGCTACAGGGCAGACCACTGAGGCTGGTGTTGTGGGTGCAGCAGAGCGTAGCATAACTCCCCACGGGAGGAGTATAGCCTCAGGGCAGTGTATGCGGAGGATGGGGGTGATGGTGCAGGGCAGCAGCAGTAACGACACGGAGTCAGTGATGCAGTTCAGGGCCTTTACTCACAGTTCTTATTATCCAGACCACGTCTGCAGGTAACGGCTGCCCACGTCGTACTGTGCTCACCAGGTGAGGGGCTCAGACAACTCCCAGATAACTTTGGAGCACTTCACAGGACCCCCTTTGTGTGTCCTTTGTCTGGCCTTTCTTACCAACACTTCTGTCCGGCTGCCTCGGGCCTCCTCTTGGTAAACTTGGCGCAAGTTTCCCTGACCCTATGTGGTGCCTTCCTAGCGGGTGTAGCGAGGGGCTGCGCCACATAAAATGTCAGAGCCTCCGGTTTCTAGCTGAGGGTCGTTTCCTGCCTCCACTAGTTCGGGGACCGGTCTCCCCCTTTGGCCTGACCCCTCCACGCAGGTGGATTCGGGCGTGCGGTGGCGACTCGCCCGTCCGCACCCCTGGGATCCCTTCATTCCTCATTCCTGGAGCCTTCTCCGCTCCTCTTCCTTCCTTCTCCCTCTTCCAGGCCTGGGCCTCTGTTACTAGGCCCGCCTCCGGAGCAGAGCTCATGCAGAGCCCCTGCTCCCTGCCACTTCTGCTCAGACTTCTCTGCACTGAACTAAGATGGTGCCCACCTTTTATACTCCCTTCTCAATGCACCCAGGAACTGCTTCCTCCCTGCTCCTGCACTACAGGGTTCCCCTTCCTCAGTGTTCCCTCCCCCCACTCCAGCCAGGGACAGGGACTGTCGTGCCCATCTCAGGGGCATATTGGTCGCCCTGCCCCACGGCAATGTGGTGTAATGCATGCAGGTGTCGGGTCCTGATCCACACTCCATCCTTACCTGAGAGTGAGATATCACACCTCTGGGTGAGGTGCAATACGTCTGTAGCAACCGAGCCCTCAGGGTGCTACAGTTCCATTTATCTTCAGCCTAGGTGACGTATTGCGATACAGGGCCGTGATTTTGGCTATAAAAGGGTCCCCTAGACCCCTACCCCAAGCTTTTTAAGAGAATCATATGTGGCGTGCCAGGAGACTCTATGGAATGCTTTCTCAGCATCCAACGAGAGTATCTAATTACAAATTTTTAACTGCATCTAGCCCAGGAAATACTTTGTGCCTAGTAGCAGTGTCTGCTAGTGAGCGGATTATCCCGGCTGTTAAGCAAGCTGCACCACCTGTAGTTTAGACACTTAATTTTTTCAAAGGAAATGCTTCGGGACCATGGGATACTTAGTGAAGAGCATCAGGAGGCACCCCAAGGCATAGGGGCTGGTACTGGCAGTAGGATGCCTTGCGGTGGACAGCCGAGCTCGATCCTTATAAAAGCTTTTTAACTGCAGCAGCTTTAGTGGACGCTACTGGAGCTGGAATTACCGCAGCTGCTGGCATGAGACTTGCCCTCCAATAGATCCTTGTAAATGGATTTAAAGTGTATTCATTCAAATTAGAGAGACAATTTAAATTAAAAAGCTTAGAGCTGCCTCCACCACAGGGGGGCTCGCTCGACCCACCAGCGGACAGGCACCAGTATTGGGAGAGGGGGGCTGGCCGTCAGGGTTCACCGCGGCTCTGGCACAAACCCGGCGACACGGAGGTGGCACGGGCAGGAGCGGACTGGCCGTGTCGGCTTCTCACTTTTTGGATTTTAGAAGGGCATGACATGCCTATATCTGTGTCTCCCCCTCCTTTTACTCCTCCACCTCTTTTATTTTCGCATGACTATATGTACTTGTCACTTTTCCATGTGTTAGTTATGTCTTCTGAGCAGTTTGTCAGCTTTTGGACACCTTTGAAGGTGTTTTCAATGTGTTTCTATGTGTTTTTGTTTGCCTGCCATTGGCTTTAACGGTGTTCGAAGGTGTTCGACGAACAGTTCGACGAACAGTTCGGCGAACACACGGGTGTTCGACGAACCGAACCGAACTCGAACACTACGGGGGTGGCTCAACACTATTAAAATGTTCTTGTTAAACCACTCTGACTTCCAGGTCTTTTCCAAGGGGCATTAAAACCGTCTTATTAAATCACTATAACCTTCACGTCTCTTCCAAGGGACATTAAAACTGTCTTGTTAAAGCACTCTGCTCTCCACGTCTCTTCCAAGGTGCATTAGAAATGTATTGTTACACCACACTGAACTCCACTTCTATTCCAAGGGGCATTAAAACTGTCTTGTTAAGCTACTGTGAACTCCACGTCTCTTCCAAGGGGCATTAAAACCATCTTGTTAAACCACTCTCATCTCCACGTCTCTTTTAATGGGCATTTAAACCGTCTTGTTATGCTATTGTGACCTCCACGTCTCTTCCAAAGATCATTAAAACTGTCTTGTTAAACCACTCTGACCTCCACGTCTCTTCCAAGGGACATTAAAACCGACTTGTTAAAGGATTCTGATCTCCACGTCTCTTCCAAGGGGCATTAAAACCGTCTTTTTAAACCACTTTGACCTCCACGTCTCTTCCAAGGTAATTAAAACTGTCTTGCTAAACCACTCTGAACTCCACGACTCTTCCAAGGGGCATTAAATCCATCTTGTTAAACCTCTCTGACCTCCACGTATCTTCCAAGGGGCATGAAAACCATCTTGTTAAGATACTGTGACCTCCACGTCTCTTCCAAGGGGCATTAACACCGTCTTGTTAAACCACTCTGAACTCCACGTATCTTCCAATGGACATTAAAACCATCTTGTTAAACCACTCTGACCTCCATATCTCTTCCAAGGAGCATTAAAACCGTCTTGTTAAGCTACTGTGACCTCGACGTCTCTTCCAAGGGGCACTAAAACCGTCTTGTTAAACAACTCTGACCTCCACGTCTCTTTTAATGGGCATTAATACCGTCTTGTTAAGCTACTGTGACCTCCACGTCACTTCCAAGGGGCATTAAAACCATCTTGTTACGCTACTGTGACGTCCACGTCTCTTCCAAGGGACATTAAAACAGTCTTGATAAACCACTCTGACCTCCACGTCTCTTCCAAGTGGCATTAAAACCATATTGTTAAAGGACTCTGTTCTCCATGTCTCTTCCAAGGGGCATTAAAACCGTCTTGTTAAAACACTCTGACCTCCACGTCTCTTTCAAGGGGCCTTAAAACCATCTTGATAAAAAACTCTGAACTCCGCGTCTCTTCCAAGGATTATTAAAACCGTCTTGTTAAACCGCTC
Organism: Phyllobates terribilis; assembly: GCF_046119375.1. Lineage (NCBI taxonomy): Eukaryota > Metazoa > Chordata > Amphibia > Anura > Dendrobatidae > Phyllobates > Phyllobates terribilis. The sequence goes on from NW_027362762.1 coordinate 613,925,414, forward strand.
TGACCTCCACGTCTCTTCCAAGGGGCATTAAAACCATCCTGTTAAAACACTCTGACCTCCACGTCTCATCCAAGGGGCATTAAAACCGTATTGTTAAACCACTCTAAACTCTACATCTCTTCCAAGGGTCATTAAAACCATCTTGCTAAACCACTCTGTCCTCCACGTCTATTCCAAGGGGCATTAAAACTGTCTTGTTCAGCTACTCTGAACTCCACGTCTCTTCCAAGGGGCATTAAGACCGTCTTCTTAAACCACTCTGACCTCCACGTCTCTTCCAAGGAGCATTAAAACCGTTTTGTTAAACCACTCTGAGCTACACTTCTCTTCCAAAGGTCATTACAACCACCTTGTTAAACCATTCTGACTTCCACGTCTTTTCCAAGGGGCATTAAAACCGTCTTATTAAATCACTATAACCTTCACGTCTCTTCCAAGGGACATTAAAACTGTCTTGTTAAAGCACTCTGCTCTCCACGTCTCTTCCAAGGTGCATTAGAAATGTATTGTTACACCACACTGAACTCCACTTCTATTCCAAGGGGCATTAAAACTGTCTTGTTAAGCTACTGTGAACTCCACGTCTCTTCCAAGGGGCATTAAAACCATCTTGTTAAACCACTCTCATCTCCACGTCTCTTTTAATGGGCATTTAAACCGTCTTGTTATGCTATTGTGACCTCCACGTCTCTTCCAAAGATCATTAAAACTGTCTTGTTAAACCACTCTGACCTCCACGTCTCTTCCAAGGGACATTAAAACCGACTTGTTAAAGGATTCTGATCTCCACGTCTCTTCCAAGGGGCATTAAAACCGTCTTTTTAAACCACTTTGACCTCCACGTCTCTTCCAAGGTAATTAAAACTGTCTTGCTAAACCACTCTGAACTCCACGACTCTTCCAAGGGGCATTAAATCCATCTTGTTAAACCTCTCTGACCTCCACGTATCTTCCAAGGGGCATGAAAACCATCTTGTTAAGATACTGTGACCTCCACGTCTCTTCCAAGGGGCATTAACACCGTCTTGTTAAACCACTCTGAACTCCACGTATCTTCCAATGGACATTAAAACCATCTTGTTAAACCACTCTGACCTCCATATCTCTTCCAAGGAGCATTAAAACCGTCTTGTTAAGCTACTGTGACCTCGACGTCTCTTCCAAGGGGCACTAAAACCGTCTTGTTAAACAACTCTGACCTCCACGTCTCTTTTAATGGGCATTAATACCGTCTTGTTAAGCTACTGTGACCTCCACGTCACTTCCAAGGGGCATTAAAACCGTCTTGTTACGCTACTGTGACGTCCACGTCTCTTCCAAGGGACATTAAAACAGTCTTGATAAACCACTCTGACCTCCACGTCTCTTCCAAGTGGCATTAAAACCATATTGTTAAAGGACTCTGTTCTCCATGTCTCTTCCAAGGGGCATTAAAACCGTCTTGTTAAAACACTCTGACCTCCACGTCTCTTTCAAGGGGCCTTAAAACCATCTTGATAAAAAACTCTGAACTCCGCGTCTCTTCCAAGGATTATTAAAACCGTCTTGTTAAACCGCTCTGACCTCCACGTCTCTTCCAAGGGGCATTAAAACCATCCTGTTAAAACACTCTGACCTCCACGTCTCATCCAAGGGGCATTAAAACCGTATTGTTAAACCACTCTAAACTCTACATCTCTTCCAAGGGTCATTAAAACCATCTTGCTAAACCACTCTGTCCTCCACGTCTATTCCAAGGGGCATTAAAACTGTCTTGTTCAGCTACTCTGAACTCCACGTCTCTTCCAAGGGGCATTAAGACCGTCTTCTTAAACCACTCTGACCTCCACGTCTCTTCCAAGGAGCATTAAAACCGTTTTGTTAAACCACTCTGAGCTACACTTCTCTTCCAAAGGTCATTACAACCACCTTGTTAAACCATTCTGACTTCCACGTCTTTTCCAAGGGGCATTAAAACCGTCTTATTAAATCACTATAACCTTCACGTCTCTTCCAAGGGACATTAAAACTGTCTTGTTAAAGCACTCTGCTCTCCACGTCTCTTCCAAGGTGCATTAGAAATGTATTGTTACACCACACTGAACTCCACTTCTATTCCAAGGGGCATTAAAACTGTCTTGTTAAGCTACTGTGAACTCCACGTCTCTTCCAAGGGGCATTAAAACCATCTTGTTAAACCACTCTCATCTCCACGTCTCTTTTAATGGGCATTTAAACCGTCTTGTTATGCTATTGTGACCTCCACGTCTCTTCCAAAGATCATTAAAACTGTCTTGTTAAACCACTCTGACCTCCACGTCTCTTCCAAGGGACATTAAAACCGACTTGTTAAAGGATTCTGATCTCCACGTCTCTTCCAAGGGGCATTAAAACCGTCTTTTTAAACCACTTTGACCTCCACGTCTCTTCCAAGGTAATTAAAACTGTCTTGCTAAACCACTCTGAACTCCACGACTCTTCCAAGGGGCATTAAATCCATCTTGTTAAACCTCTCTGACCTCCACGTATCTTCCAAGGGGCATGAAAACCATCTTGTTAAGATACTGTGACCTCCACGTCTCTTCCAAGGGGCATTAACACCGTCTTGTTAAACCACTCTGAACTCCACGTATCTTCCAATGGACATTAAAACCATCTTGTTAAACCACTCTGACCTCCATATCTCTTCCAAGGAGCATTAAAACCGTCTTGTTAAGCTACTGTGACCTCGACGTCTCTTCCAAGGGGCACTAAAACCGTCTTGTTAAACAACTCTGACCTCCACGTCTCTTTTAATGGGCATTAATACCGTCTTGTTAAGCTACTGTGACCTCCACGTCACTTCCAAGGGGCATTAAAACCGTCTTGTTACGCTACTGTGACGTCCACGTCTCTTCCAAGGGACATTAAAACAGTCTTGATAAACCACTCTGACCTCCACGTCTCTTCCAAGTGGCATTAAAACCATATTGTTAAAGGACTCTGTTCTCCATGTCTCTTCCAAGGGGCATTTAAACCGTCTTGTTAAAACACTCTGACCTCCACGTCTCTTTCAAGGGGCCTTAAAACCATCTTGATAAAAAACTCTGAACTCCGCGTCTCTTCCAAGGATTATTAAAACCGTCTTGTTAAACCGCTCTGACCTCCACGTCTCTTCCAAGGGGCATTAAAACCATCCTGTTAAAACACTCTGACCTCCACGTCTCATCCAAGGGGCATTAAAACCGTATTGTTAAACCACTCTAAACTCTACATCTCTTCCAAGGGTCATTAAAACCATCTTGCTAAACCACTCTGTCCTCCACGTCTATTCCAAGGGGCATTAAAACTGTCTTGTTCAGCTACTCTGAACTCCACGTCTCTTCCAAGGGGCATTAAGACCGTCTTCTTAAACCACTCTGACCTCCACGTCTCTTCCAAGGAGCATTAAAACCGTTTTGTTAAACCACTCTGAGCTACACTTCTCTTCCAAAGGTCATTACAACCACCTTGTTAAACCATTCTGACTTCCACGTCTTTTCCAAGGGGCATTAAAACCGTCTTATTAAATCACTATAACCTTCACGTCTCTTCCAAGGGACATTAAAACTGTCTTGTTAAAGCACTCTGCTCTCCACGTCTCTTCCAAGGTGCATTAGAAATGTATTGTTACACCACACTGAACTCCACTTCTATTCCAAGGGGCATTAAAACTGTCTTGTTAAGCTACTGTGAACTCCACGTCTCTTCCAAGGGGCATTAAAACCATCTTGTTAAACCACTCTCATCTCCACGTCTCTTTTAATGGGCATTTAAACCGTCTTGTTATGCTATTGTGACCTCCACGTCTCTTCCAAAGATCATTAAAACTGTCTTGTTAAACCACTCTGACCTCCACGTCTCTTCCAAGGGACATTAAAACCGACTTGTTAAAGGATTCTGATCTCCACGTCTCTTCCAAGGGGCATTAAAACCGTCTTTTTAAACCACTTTGACCTCCACGTCTCTTCCAAGGTAATTAAAACTGTCTTGCTAAACCACTCTGAACTCCACGACTCTTCCAAGGGGCATTAAATCCATCTTGTTAAACCTCTCTGACCTCCACGTATCTTCCAAGGGGCATGAAAACCATCTTGTTAAGATACTGTGACCTCCACGTCTCTTCCAAGGGGCATTAACACCGTCTTGTTAAACCACTCTGAACTCCACGTATCTTCCAATGGACATTAAAACCATCTTGTTAAACCACTCTGACCTCCATATCTCTTCCAAGGAGCATTAAAACCGTCTTGTTAAGCTACTGTGACCTCGACGTCTCTTCCAAGGGGCACTAAAACCGTCTTGTTAAACAACTCTGACCTCCACGTCTCTTTTAATGGGCATTAATACCGTCTTGTTAAGCTACTGTGACCTCCACGTCACTTCCAAGGGGCATTAAAACCGTCTTGTTACGCTACTGTGACGTCCACGTCTCTTCCAAGGGACATTAAAACAGTCTTGATAAACCACTCTGACCTCCACGTCTCTTCCAAGTGGCATTAAAACCATATTGTTAAAGGACTCTGTTCTCCATGTCTCTTCCAAGGGGCATTAAAACCGTCTTGTTAAAACACTCTGACCTCCACGTCTCTTTCAAGGGGCCTTAAAACCATCTTGATAAAAAACTCTGAACTCCGCGTCTCTTCCAAGGATTATTAAAACCGTCTTGTTAAACCGCTCTGACCTCCACGTCTCTTCCAAGGGGCATTAAAACCATCCTGTTAAAACACTCTGACCTCCACGTCTCATCCAAGGGGCATTAAAACCGTATTGTTAAACCACTCTAAACTCTACATCTCTTCCAAGGGTCATTAAAACCATCTTGCTAAACCACTCTGTCCTCCACGTCTATTCCAAGGGGCATTAAAACTGTCTTGTTCAGCTACTCTGAACTCCACGTCTCTTCCAAGGGGCATTAAGACCGTCTTCTTAAACCACTCTGACCTCCACGTCTCTTCCAAGGAGCATTAAAACCGTTTTGTTAAACCACTCTGAGCTACACTTCTCTTCCAAAGGTCATTACAACCACCTTGTTAAACCATTCTGACTTCCACGTCTTTTCCAAGGGGCATTAAAACCATCTTCTTAAACCACTCTGACCTCCACGTCTCTTCCAAGGGGCATTAAAAACGTCTTGTTAAGCTTCTGTGACCTCCACTTCTCTTCCAAGAGGCATTAAGAAAGTCTTGTTAAACCACTCTTAACTCCACGTCTATTCCAAAGGGCATTGAAACTGTCTTATTAAGCTACTGTGAACAACACGTCTCTTCCAAGGGGCATTAAAACCGTCTTGATAAACCACTCTGTCTTCCACATCTCTTCCAAGGGGCATTAAAACCGTCTTTTAAACCACTCTGAACTCCACGTCTCTTCCATGGCGCATTAAAACCATCTTGTTAAACCACTCTGACCTCCACTTCTCTTCCAAGGGGCATTAAAACCATCTTATTAACCACTCTGACCTCCACGTCTCTTCCAAGGTGCATTAAAACCATCTTGTTAAACCACTCTGACCTCCACGTCTCTTCCAAGGGACATTAAAACCGTCTTGTTAAACCACTCTCAACTCCATGTCTCTTCCAAGGAGCATTAATACCATCTTGCTAAACTACTCTGACCTCCACGTTTCTTCCAAGGGGCATTAAAATCATCTTGTGAAACCAATCTGAACTCCACGTCTCTTCCAACGGGCATTGAAACCGTCTTTTTAAGCTACTGTGACCTCCACGTCTCATCCAAGTGGCATTAAAACCATCTTGTTAAGCTCCTGTGACCTCCTAGTCTCTTCCAAGGGGCATTAAAACCGTCTTGTTCAGCTTCTCTTACCTCCACGTATTTTCCAAGGGGCATTAAAATCGTCTTGTTAAGCTACTGTGACCTCCACGTCTCTTCCAATCGTCATTAAAATCATCTTGTTAACCACACTGACCTCCACGTCTATTCCAAGGGGTATTAAAACCGTCTTGTTAAAACACCCTGATCTCCACGCTTCTGCCAAGGGGCATTAAAACCGTCTTGTTCAACCACTCTGACCTCCACGTTTCTTCATAACGGAATTAAAACCGTCTTGTTCAACCACTCTGAATTCCATGTCTCTTCCAAGGGGCATTAAAACCGTCTTGTTAAACCACTCTGACCTCCACGTTTCTTCCAAGAGGCAATATAACCGTCTTCTTAAACCACTCTGACCTCCACGTCTTTTCCAAGGGGCATTAATACCATCATGTTAAACCAATCTGACCTCCACGTCTCTTCCAAAGGGGCATTAAAACCATCCTGTTAAACCACTCTGACCTCCACGTCTCTTCCATGGGGCATTAAAACCGTCTTGCTAAACCACTCTGACCTCCACATCTCTTCCAAGAGGAATTAAAAGCGTCTTGCTAAACGACGCTGAGCTCCACGTCTCTTCCAACGGGAATTAAAAACGTCTTGTTAAGCTTCTGTGACCTCCACGTCTCTTTCAAGGGGCATTAAAACTGTCTTGTTAAACCACTCGGACCTCCACGTCTCTTTTAATGAGCATTAAAACCGTCTTGTTAAAACACTCTGACCTCCACGTCTCCTCCGAGGGGCATTAAAACCGTCTTGTTCAGCTACTCTGAACTCCACGTCTCTTCCAAGGGGCATTAAGATCGTCTTCTTAAACCACTTAGACCTCCACGTCTCTTCTAAGGAGCATTAAAACCATATTGTTAAACCACTCTGCCCTCCACGTCTCTTACAAGGGACATTAAAACTGTCTTGTTAAAACACTCTGCTCAACATGTCTCTTCCAAGGGGCATTAAAAACGTCTTGTAAAGCTTCTGTGACCTCCACTTCTCTTCCAAGAGGCATTAAAAATGTCTTGTTAAACCACTCTTAACTCCAGGTCTATTCCAAGGGGCATTAAAACTGTCTTATTAAGCTATTGTGAACTTCATGTCTCTTCCAAGGGACATTAAAACTGGCTTGTTAAACCACTCTGACCTCCACGTCTCTTTTAATGGGCATTGAAACCGTCTTGTTAAGCTACTGTGATCTCCACGTCTTTTCCAAGGGGTATTAAAACCATCTTGTTAAGCTACTGTGACCTCCACATCTCTTCCAAGAGGCATTAAAACAGTCTTGTTAAAACACTCTGAACTCAACGTCTCCTCCAAGGGGCATTAAAACTGTATTGTTAACCACTCTGACCTCCACGTCTCCTGCAAAGGGCATTAAAACCATCTTGTTAAATCACTCTGAACTGCACGTCTCTTCCAAGGGGCATTAAAACCATCTTGTTAAACCACTCTGAACTCCACAACTCTTCCAATGGGCATTAAATCCATTGTGTTAAACCTCTCTGACCTCCACGTCTCTTCCAAGGGGCATGAAAACCATATTGTTAAGCTACTGTGAACTCCACATCTCATCAAAGGGGCAATAAAACCGTTTTGTTAAATCCCTCTTAACTCCACGTATCTTCCAAGGGGCAATAAAACCATCTTGGTAAACCACTCTGACCTCCACGTCTCTGCCAAGGGACATTAAAACCATCTTGTGTAGCTACTGTGACCTCCACGTCTCTTCCAAGGGGCATTAAAACTGTCTTGTTAAACCTCTCTGACCTCCACGTCTCTGCCAAGGGGCATTAAGACTGTCTTGTTAAACAACTTTGACCTCCACGTCTCTTCCAAGGGGCATTAAAACCGTCTTGTTAAACCACTCTGGCCTCAAAGTCTCTTCCAAGGGGCATTAAAACCGTCTGGTTAAACCACTCTGGCCTCAAAGTCTCTTCCAAGTGGCATTAAAACCGTCTTGTTAAACCACTCTGACCTCCACGTCAATTCCAAGGGGCATTAACACCGTCTTGTTAAACCTCTCTGACCTCCACTTCCCTTCCAAGGGGCATTAAAACCGTCTTGATAAAACACTCTGATCTCCACGCCTCTGCCAAAGGGCATTAAAACCGTCTTGTTCAACCACTCTGACCTCCACGTTTCTTCATAACGGTATTAAAACCGTCTTGTTCAACCACTCTGAACTCCACGTCTCTTCCAAGGGGCATTAAAACCGTTTTGTTAAACCACTCTGACCTCCACGTTTCTTCCAAGGGGCATTATAACCGTCTTGTTAAACCACTCTGACCTCCACGTCTCTTCCAAGAGGCATTAAAACCATCATGTTAAACCAATCTGACCTCCACGTCTCTTCCAAGGGGCATTAAAACCGTCTTGTTAAACCAGTCTGACCTCCATGTCTCTTCCATGGGGCATTAAAACCATCTTGTAAAACCACTCTGACCTCCACATCTCTTCCAAGGGGCATTAAAACCGTGTTGCTAAATCACTCTGAGCTCCACGTCTCTTCCAACGGAAATTAAAAACGTCTTGTTAAGCTTTTGTGACCTCCACGTCTCTTCCAAGGGGCATTAAAACTGTCTTGTTAAACAACTCTGACCTCCACTTCTCTTTTAATCGGCATTAAAAACATCTTGTTAAGCTACTGTGACCTCCACGTCTCCTCCAAGGGGCATTAAAACCGTCCTCTTAAACCACTCTGACCTCCACTTATCTACCATGGGGTATTAAAACCATCTTGTTAAACCACTCTAACCTCCACGTCTCTTCCAAGGGACATTAAAACCGTCTTGTTAAACCACTCTCAACTCCATGTCTCTTCCAAGGAGCATTAATACCGTCTTGCTAAACTACTCTGACCTCGACGTTTCTTCCAAGGGGCATTAAAATCATCTTGTGAAACCAATCTGAACTCCACGTCTCTTCCAAGGGGCATTGAAACCGTCTTTTTAAGCTACTGTGACCTCCACGTCTCATCAAAGTGGCATTAAAACCGTCTTATTAAGCTACTGTGATCTCCAAGTCTCTTCCAAGGGGCATTAATACCATCTTGTTAAGCTACTGTGACCTCCACATCTCTTCCAAGAGGCATTAAAACAGTCTTGTTAAAACACTCTGAACTCAACGTCTCCTCCAAGGGGCATTAAAACTGTATTGTTAACCACTCTGACCTCCACGTCTCCTGCAAAGGGTAATAAAACCGTCTTGTTAAATCACTCTGAACTGCACGTCTCTTCCAAGGGGCATTAAAACCATCTTGTTAAACCACTCTGAACTCCACAACTCTTCCAATGGGCATTAAATCCATTGTGTTAAACCTCTCTGAAATCCACGTCTCTTCCAAGGGGCATGAAAACCATATTGTTAAGCTACTGTGACCTCCACGTCTCATCAAGGGGGCAATAAATCCGTCTTGTTAAATCCCTCTTAACTCCACGTATCTTCCAAGGGGCAATAATACAATCTTGGTAAACCACTCTGACCTCCACGTCTCTTCCAAGGGACATTAAAACCATCTTGTGAAGCTACTGTGACCTCCACGTCTCTTCCAATCAGCATTAAAACTGTCTTGTTAAACCTCTCTGACCTCCACGTCTCTGCCAAGGGGCATTAAGACTGTCTTGTTAAACAACTTTGACCTCCACGTCTCTTCCAAGGGGCATTAAAACCGTCTTGTTAAACCACTCTGGCCTCAACGTCTCTTCCAAGTGGCATTAAAACCGTCTTGTTAAACCACTCTGACCTCCACGTCTCTTCCAAGGGACATTAAAACCGTCTTGTTAAACCACTCTCAACTCCATGTCTCTTCCAAGGAGCATTAATACCGTCTTGCTAAACAACTCTGACCTCCACGTTTCTTCCAAGGGGCATTAAAATCATCTTGTGAAACCAATCTGAACTCCACGTCTCTTCCAAGGGGCATTGAAACCATTTTTTTAAGCTACTGTGAACTCCACGTCTCATCAAAGTGGCATTAAAACCGTCTTGTTAAGCTACTGTGATCTCCAAGTCTCTTCCAAGGGGCATTAATACCGTCTTGTTCAGCTTCTCTTACCTCCATGTATTTTCCAAGGGGCATTAAAATTGTCTTGTTAAGCTACTGTGACCTCCACGTCTCTTCCAAGGGGCATTAAAACCATCTTGTTAAACTACTGTGACCTCCACGTCACTTCCAAGGGGCATTTAAACTGTCTTGTTAAACCACTCTGGCCTCAACGTCTCTTCCAAGTGGCATTAAAACCGTCTTGTTAAACCACTCTGACCTCCACGTCAATTCCAAGGGGCATTAAAACCGTCTTGTTAAACCTCTCTGACCTCCACTTCTCTTCTGAGGGGCATTAAAACCGTCTTGATAAAACACTCTGATCTCCACGCCTCTGCCAAAGGGCATTAAAACCGTCTTGTTCAACCACTCTGACCTCCACGTTTCTTCATAACGGTATTAAAACCGTCTTGTTCAACCACTCTGAACTCCACGTCTCTTCCAAGGGGCATTAAAACCGTTTTGTTAAACCACTCTGACCTCCACGTTTCTTCCAAGGGGCATTATAACCGTCTTGTTAAACCACTCTGACCTCCACGTCTCTTCCAAGAGGCATTAAAACCATCATGTTAAACCAATCTGACCTCCACGTCTTTTCCAAGGGGCATTAAAACCGTCTTGTTAAACCAGTCTGACCTCCACGTCTCTTCCATGGGGCATTAAAACCGTCTTGTAAAACCACTCTGACCTCCACATCTCTTCCAAGGGGCATTAAAACCGTGTTGCTAAATCACTCTGAGCTCCACGTCTCTTCCAACGGGAATTAAAAACGTCTTGTCAAGCTTTTGTGACCTCCACGTCTCTTCCAAGGGGCATTAAAACTGTCTTGTTAAACAACTCTGACCTCCACTTCTCTTTTAATCGGCATTAAAAACGTCTTGTTAAGCTACTGTGACCTCCACGTCTCCTCCAAGGGGCATTAAAACCGTCTTCTTAAGCCTCTCTGACCTCCACTTCTCTTCCATGGGGCATTAAAACCGTCTTGTTAAACCACTCTGACCTCCCCATCTCTTTCAAGGGGCATTAAAACCGTATTGCTAAACCACTCTGAGCTCCACGTCTCTTCCAACGGGAATTAAAAACGTCTTGTTAAGCTTCTGTGACCTCCACGTCTCTTCCAAGGGGCATTAAAACCGTCTTGTTAAACAACTTTGACCTCCACGTCTCTTTTAATGGGCATTAAAACCATCTTGTTAAGCTACTGTGACCTCCCCGTCTCTTCCAAGTGGCATTAAAACCGTCTTCTTAAACCACTCTGACCACCACGTCTCTCCCATGGGGCATTAAATCCGTCTTGTTAAACCACTCTGACCTCCACATCTCTTCCAAGGGGAATTAAAACCGTCTTGCTAAACCACTCTGAGCTACACGTCTCTTCCAACGGGAATTAAAACGTCTTGATAAGCTACTGTGACCTCCACGTCTCTTCCAAGGGGCATTAAAACCATCTTGTTAAGCTACTGTGACCTCCAAGTCTCTTCCAAGGGGCATTAAAACTGTCTTGTTAAACCACTCTGACCTCCACGTCTCTTCCAAGGGGCATTAAAACCGTATTGTTAAAGGACTCTGTTCTCCACGTCTCTTCCAAGGGGCCTTAAAACCGTCTTGTTAAAAAACTCTGAACTCCATGTCTCTTACAAGGAGTATGAAAACTGTCTTGTTAAACCACTCTGACCTCCACGTCTCTTCCAAGGGGCATTAAAACCATCTTGTTAAACCACTCTGACCTCCACGTCTCATCCAAGGGGCATTAAAACCGTCTTGTTAAACCACTCTCAACTCCATGTCTCTTCCAAGGAGCATTAATACCGTCTTGCTAAACTACTCTGACCTCCACGTTTCTTCCAAGGGGCATTAAAATCATCTTGTGAAACCAATCTGAACTCCACGTCTCTTCCAAGGGGCATTGAAACCGTCTTTTTAAGCTACTGTGACCTCAACGTCTCATCAAAGTGGCATTAAAACCGTCTTATTAAGCTACTGTGATCTCCAAGTCTCTTCCAAGGGGCATTAATACCATCTTGTTAAGCTACTGTGACCTCCACATCTCTTCCAAGAGGCATTAAAACAGTCTTGTTAAAACACTCTGAACTCAACGTCTCCTCCAAGGGGCATTAAAACTGTATTGTTAACCACTCTGACCTCCACGTCTCCTGCAAAGGGTATTAAAACCGTCTTGTTAAATCACTCTGAACTGCACGTCTCTTCCAAGGGGCATTAAAACCATCTTGTTAAACCACTCTGAACTCCACAACTCTTCCAATGGGCATTAAATCCATTGTGTTAAACCTCTCTGAAATCCACGTCTCTTCCAAGGGGCATGAAAACCATATTGTTAAGCTACTGTGACCTCCACGTCTCATCAAAGGGGCAATAAATCCGTCTTGTTAAATCCCTCTTAACTCCACGTATCTTCCAAGGGGCAATAATACAATCTTGGTAAACCACTCTGACCTCCACGTCTCTTCCAAGGGACATTAAAACCATCTTGTGAAGCTACTGTGACCTCCACGTCTCTTCCAAGGAGCATTAAAACTGTCTTGTTAAACCTCTCTGACCTCCACGTCTCTGCCAAGGGGCATTAAGACTGTCTTGTTAAACAACTTTGACCTCCACGTCTCTTCCAAGGGGCATTAAAACCGTCTTGTTAAACCACTCTGGCCTCAACGTCTCTTCCAAGTGGCATTAAAACCGTCTTGTTAAACCACTCTGACCTCCACGTCTCTTCCAAGGGACATTAAAACCGTCTTGTTAAACCACTCTCAACTCCATGTCTCTTCCAAGGAGCATTAATACCGTCTTGCTAAACCACTCTGACCTCCACGTTTCTTCCAAGGGGCATTAAAATCATCTTGTGAAACCAATCTGAACTCCACGTCTCTTCCAAGGGGCATTGAAACCATTTTTTTAAGCTACTGTGAACTCCACGTCTCATCAAAGTGGCATTAAAACCGTCTTGTTAAGCTACTGTGATCTCCAAGTCTCTTCCAAGGGGCATTAATACCGTATTGTTCAGCTTCTCTTACCTCCACGTATTTTCCAAGGGGCATTAAAATTGTCTTGTTAAGCTACTGTGACCTCCACGTCTCTTCCAAGGGGCATTAAAACCATCTTGTTAAACTACTGTGACCTCCACGTCACTTCCAAGGGGCATTTAAACCGTCTTGTTAAACCACTCTGGCCTCAACATCTCTTCCAAGTGGCATTAAAACCGTCTTGTTAAACCACTCTGACCTCCACGTCAATTCCAAGGGGCATTAAAACCGTTTTGTTAAACCTCTCTGACCTCCACTTCTCTTCTGAGGGGCATTAAAACCGTCTTGATAAAACACTCTGATCTCCACGCCTCTGCCAAAGGGCATTAAAACCGTCTTGTTCAACCACTCTGACCTCCACGTTTCTTCATAACGGTATTAAAACCGTCTTGTTCAACCACTCTGAACTCCACGTCTCTTCCAAGGGGCATTAAAACCGTTTTGTTAAACCACTCTGACCTCCACGTTTCTTCCAAGGGGCATTATAACCGTCTTGTTAAACCACTCTGACCTCCACGTCTCTTCCAAGAGGCATTAAAACCATCATGTTAAACCAATCTGACCTCCACGTCTTTTCCAAGGGGCATTAAAACCGTCTTGTTAAACCAGTCTGACCTCCACGTCTCTTCCATGGGGCATTAAAACCGTCTTGTAAAACCACTCTGACCTCCACATCTCTTCCAAGGGGCATTAAAACCGTGTTGCTAAATCACTCTGAGCTCCACGTCTCTTCCAACGGGAATTAAAAACGTCTTGTCAAGCTTTTGTGACCTCCACGTCTCTTCCAAGGGGCATTAAAACTGTCTTGTTAAACAACTCTGACCTCCACTTCTCTTTTAATCGGCATTAAAAACGTCTTGTTAAGCTACTGTGACCTCCACGTCTCCTCCAAGGGGCATTAAAACCGTCTTCTTAAGCCTCTCTGACCTCCACTTCTCTTCCATGGGGCATTAAAACCGTCTTGTTAAACCACTCTGACCTCCCCATCTCTTTCAAGGGGCATTAAAACCGTATTGCTAAACCACTCTGAGCTCCACGTCTCTTCCAACGGGAATTAAAAACGTCTTGTTAAGCTTCTGTGACCTCCACGTCTCTTCCAAGGGGCATTAAAACCGTCTTGTTAAACAACTTTGACCTCCACGTCTCTTTTAATGGGCATTAAAACCATCTTGTTAAGCTACTGTGACCTCCCCGTCTCTTCCAAGTGGCATTAAAACCGTCTTCTTAAACCACTCTGACCACCACGTCTCTCCCATGGGGCATTAAATCCGTCTTGTTAAACCACTCTGACCTCCACATCTCTTCCAAGGGGAATTAAAACCGTCTTGCTAAACCACTCTGAGCTACACGTCTCTTCCAACGGGAATTAAAACGTCTTGATAAGCTACTGTGACCTCCACGTCTCTTCCAAGGGGCATTAAAACCATCTTGTTAAGCTACTGTGACCTCCAAGTCTCTTCCAAGGGGCATTAAAACTGTCTTGTTAAACCACTCTGACCTCCACGTCTCTTCCAAGGGGCATTAAAACCGTATTGTTAAAGGACTCTGTTCTCCACGTCTCTTCCAAGGGGCCTTAAAACCGTCTTGTTAAAAAACTCTGAACTCCATGTCTCTTACAAGGAGTATGAAAACTGTCTTGTTAAACCACTCTGACCTCCACGTCTCTTCCAAGGGGCATTAAAACCATCTTGTTAAACCACTCTGACCTCCACGTCTCATCCAAGGGGCATTAAAACCGTCTTGTTAAACCACTCTCAACTCCATGTCTCTTCCAAGGAGCATTAATACCGTCTTGCTAAACTACTCTGACCTCCACGTTTCTTCCAAGGGGCATTAAAATCATCTTGTGAAACCAATCTGAACTCCACGTCTCTTCCAAGGGGCATTGAAACCGTCTTTTTAAGCTACTGTGACCTCAACGTCTCATCAAAGTGGCATTAAAACCGTCTTATTAAGCTACTGTGATCTCCAAGTCTCTTCCAAGGGGCATTAATACCATCTTGTTAAGCTACTGTGACCTCCACATCTCTTCCAAGAGGCATTAAAACAGTCTTGTTAAAACACTCTGAACTCAACGTCTCCTCCAAGGGGCATTAAAACTGTATTGTTAACCACTCTGACCTCCACGTCTCCTGCAAAGGGTATTAAAACCGTCTTGTTAAATCACTCTGAACTGCACGTCTCTTCCAAGGGGCATTAAAACCATCTTGTTAAACCACTCTGAACTCCACAACTCTTCCAATGGGCATTAAATCCATTGTGTTAAACCTCTCTGAAATCCACGTCTCTTCCAAGGGGCATGAAAACCATATTGTTAAGCTACTGTGACCTCCACGTCTCATCAAAGGGGCAATAAATCCGTCTTGTTAAATCCCTCTTAACTCCACGTATCTTCCAAGGGGCAATAATACAATCTTGGTAAACCACTCTGACCTCCACGTCTCTTCCAAGGGACATTAAAACCATCTTGTGAAGCTACTGTGACCTCCACGTCTCTTCCAAGGAGCATTAAAACTGTCTTGTTAAACCTCTCTGACCTCCACGTCTCTGCCAAGGGGCATTAAGACTGTCTTGTTAAACAACTTTGACCTCCACGTCTCTTCCAAGGGGCATTAAAACCGTCTTGTTAAACCACTCTGGCCTCAACGTCTCTTCCAAGTGGCATTAAAACCGTCTTGTTAAACCACTCTGACCTCCACGTCTCTTCCAAGGGACATTAAAACCGTCTTGTTAAACCACTCTCAACTCCATGTCTCTTCCAAGGAGCATTAATACCGTCTTGCTAAACAACTCTGACCTCCACGTTTCTTCCAAGGGGCATTAAAATCATCTTGTGAAACCAATCTGAACTCCACGTCTCTTCCAAGGGGCATTGAAACCATTTTTTTAAGCTACTGTGAACTCCACGTCTCATCAAAGTGGCATTAAAACCGTCTTGTTAAGCTACTGTGATCTCCAAGTCTCTTCCAAGGGGCATTAATACCGTATTGTTCAGCTTCTCTTACCTCCACGTATTTTCCAAGGGGCATTAAAATTGTCTTGTTAAGCTACTGTGACCTCCACGTCTCTTCCAAGGGGCATTAAAACCATCTTGTTAAACTACTGTGACCTCCACGTCACTTCCAAGGGGCATTTAAACCGTCTTGTTAAACCACTCTGGCCTCAACATCTCTTCCAAGTGGCATTAAAACCGTCTTGTTAAACCACTCTGACCTCCACGTCAATTCCAAGGGGCATTAAAACCGTTTTGTTAAACCTCTCTGACCTCCACTTCTCTTCTGAGGGGCATTAAAACCGTCTTGATAAAACACTCTGATCTCCACGCCTCTGCCAAAGGGCATTAAAACCGTCTTGTTCAACCACTCTGACCTCCACGTTTCTTCATAACGGTATTAAAACCGTCTTGTTCAACCACTCTGAACTCCACGTCTCTTCCAAGGGGCATTAAAACCGTTTTGTTAAACCACTCTGACCTCCACGTTTCTTCCAAGGGGCATTATAACCGTCTTGTTAAACCACTCTGACCTCCACGTCTCTTCCAAGAGGCATTAAAACCATCATGTTAAACCAATCTGACCTCCACGTCTTTTCCAAGGGGCATTAAAACCGTCTTGTTAAACCAGTCTGACCTCCACGTCTCTTCCATGGGGCATTAAAACCGTCTTGTAAAACCACTCTGACCTCCACATCTCTTCCAAGGGGCATTAAAACCGTGTTGCTAAATCACTCTGAGCTCCACGTCTCTTCCAACGGGAATTAAAAACGTCTTGTCAAGCTTTTGTGACCTCCACGTCTCTTCCAAGGGGCATTAAAACTGTCTTGTTAAACAACTCTGACCTCCACTTCTCTTTTAATCGGCATTAAAAACATCTTGTTAAGCTACTGTGACCTCCACGTCTCCTCCAAGGGGCATTAAAACCGTCTTCTTAAGCCTCTCTGACCTCCACTTCTCTTCCATGGGGCATTAAAACCGTCTTGTTAAACCACTCTGACCTCCCCATCTCTTTCAAGGGGCATTAAAACCGTATTGCTAAACCACTCTGAGCTCCACGTCTCTTCCAACGGGAATTAAAAACATCTTGTTAAGCTTCTGTGACCTCCACGTCTCTTCCAAGGGGCATTAAAACCATCTTGTTAAACAACTTTGACCTCCACGTCTCTTTTAATGGGCATTAAAACCATCTTGTTAAGCTACTGTGACCTCCCCGTCTCTTCCAAGTGGCATTAAAACCGTCTTCTTAAACCACTCTGACCACCACGTCTCTCCCATGGGGCATTAAATCCGTCTTGTTAAACCACTCTGACCTCCACATCTCTTCCAAGGGGAATTAAAACCGTCTTGCTAAACCACTCTGAGCTACACGTCTCTTCCAACGGGAATTAAAACGTCTTGATAAGCTACTGTGACCTCCACGTCTCTTCCAAGGGGCATTAAAACCATCTTGTTAAGCTACTGTGACCTCCAAGTCTCTTCCAAGGGGCATTAAAACTGTCTTGTTAAACCACTCTGACCTCCACGTCTCTTCCAAGGGGCATTAAAACCGTATTGTTAAAGGACTCTGTTCT
Organism: Phyllobates terribilis; assembly: GCF_046119375.1. Classification (NCBI taxonomy): domain Eukaryota; kingdom Metazoa; phylum Chordata; class Amphibia; order Anura; family Dendrobatidae; genus Phyllobates; species Phyllobates terribilis. The sequence goes on from NW_027362762.1 coordinate 613,942,880, forward strand.
CCACGTCTCTTCCAAGGGGCCTTAAAACCGTCTTGTTAAAAAACTCTGAACTCCATGTCTCTTACAAGGAGTATGAAAACTGTCTTGTTAAACCACTCTGACCTCCACGTCTCTTCCAAGGGGCATTAAAACCATCTTTTTAAACCACTCTGACCTCCACGTCTCATCCAAGGGGCATTAAAACCGTCTTGTTAAACCACTCTCAACTCCATGTCTCTTCCAAGGAGCATTAATACCGTCTTGCTAAACTACTCTGACCTCCACGTTTCTTCCAAGGGGCATTAAAATCATCTTGTGAAACCAATCTGAACTCCACGTCTCTTCCAAGGGGCATTGAAACCGTCTTTTTAAGCTACTGTGACCTCCACGTCTCATCAAAGTGGCATTAAAACCGTCTTATTAAGCTACTGTGATCTCCAAGTCTCTTCCAAGGGGCATTAATACCATCTTGTTAAGCTACTGTGACCTCCACATCTCTTCCAAGAGGCATTAAAACAGTCTTGTTAAAACACTCTGAACTCAACGTCTCCTCCAAGGGGCATTAAAACTGTATTGTTAACCACTCTGACCTCCACGTCTCCTGCAAAGGGTATTAAAACCGTCTTGTTAAATCACTCTGAACTGCACGTCTCTTCCAAGGGGCATTAAAACCATCTTGTTAAACCACTCTGAACTCCACAACTCTTCCAATGGGCATTAAATCCATTGTGTTAAACCTCTCTGAAATCCACGTCTCTACCAAGGGGCATGAAAACCATATTGTTAAGCTACTGTGACCTCCACGTCTCATCAAAGGGGCTATAAATCCGTCTTGTTAAATCCCTCTTAACTCCACGTATCTTCCAAGGGGCAATAATACAATCTTGGTAAACCACTCTGACCTCCACGTCTCTTCCAAGGGACATTAAAACCATCTTGTGAAGCTACTGTGACCTCCATGTCTCTTCCAAGGAGCATTAAAACTGTCTTGTTAAACCTCTCTGACCTCCACGTCTCTGCCAAGGGGCATTAAGACTGTCTTGTTAAACAACTTTGACCTCCACGTCTCTTCCAAGGGGCATTAAAACCGTCTTGTTAAACCACTCTGGCCTCAACGTCTCTTCCAAGTGGCATTAAAACCGTCTTGTTAAACCACTCTGACCTCCACGTCTCTTCCAAGGGACATTAAAACCGTCTTGTTAAACCACTCTCAACTCCATGTCTCTTCCAAGGAGCATTAATACCGTCTTGCTAAACAACTCTGACCTCCACGTTTCTTCCAAGGGGCATTAAAATCATCTTGTGAAACCAATCTGAACTCCACGTCTCTTCCAAGGGGCATTGAAACCATTTTTTTAAGCTACTGTGAACTCCACGCCTCATCAAAGTGGCATTAAAACCGTCTTGTTAAGCTACTGTGATCTCCAAGTCTCTTCCAAGGGGCATTAATACCGTCTTGTTCAGCTTCTCTTACCTCCACGTATTTTCCAAGGGGCATTAAAATTGTCTTGTTAAGCTACTGTGACCTCCACGTCTCTTCCAAGGGGCATTAAAACCATCTTGTTAAACTACTGTGACCTCCACGTCACTTCCAAGGGGCATTTAAACCGTCTTGTTAAACCACTCTGGCCTCAACGTCTCTTCCAAGTGGCATTAAAACCGTCTTGTTAAACCACTCTGACCTCCACGTCAATTCCAAGGGGCATTAAAACCGTCTTGTTAAACCTCTCTGACCTCCACTTCTCTTCTGAGGGGCATTAAAACCGTCTTGATAAAACACTCTGATCTCCACGCCTCTGCCAAAGGGCATTAAAACCGTCTTGTTCAACCACTCTGACCTCCACGTTTCTTCATAACGGTATTAAAACCGTCTTGTTCAACCACTCTGAACTCCACGTCTCTTCCAAGGGGCATTAAAACCGTTTTGTTAAACCACTCTGACCTCCACGTTTCTTCCAAGGGGCATTATAACCGTCTTGTTAAACCACTCTGACCTCCACGTCTCTTCCAAGAGGCATTAAAACCATCATGTTAAACCAATCTGACCTCCACGTCTTTTCCAAGGGGCATTAAAACCGTCTTGTTAAACCAGTCTGACCTCCACGTCTCTTCCATGGGGCATTAAAACCGTCTTGTAAAACCACTCTGACCTCCACATCTCTTCCAAGGGGCATTAAAACCGTGTTGCTAAATCACTCTGAGCTCCACGTCTCTTCCAACGGGAATTAAAAACGTCTTGTCAAGCTTTTGTGACCTCCACGTCTCTTCCAAGGGGCATTAAAACTGTCTTGTTAAACAACTCTGACCTCCACTTCTCTTTTAATCGGCATTAAAAACGTCTTGTTAAGCTACTGTGACCTCCACGTCTCCTCCAAGGGGCATTAAAACCGTCTTCTTAAGCCTCTCTGACCTCCACTTCTCTTCCATGGGGCATTAAAACCGTCTTGTTAAACCACTCTGACCTCCCCATCTCTTTCAAGGGGCATTAAAACCGTATTGCTAAACCACTCTGAGCTCCACGTCTCTTCCAACGGGAATTAAAAACGTCTTGTTAAGCTTCTGTGACCTCCACGTCTCTTCCAAGGGGCATTAAAACCGTCTTGTTAAACAACTTTGACCTCCACGTCTCTTTTAATGGGCATTAAAACCATCTTGTTAAGCTACTGTGACCTCCCCGTCTCTTCCAAGTGGCATTAAAACCGTCTTCTTAAACCACTCTGACCACCACGTCTCTCCCATGGGGCATTAAATCCGTCTTGTTAAACCACTCTGACCTCCACATCTCTTCCAAGGGGAATTAAAACTGTCTTGCTAAACCACTCTGAGCTACACGTCTCTTCCAACGGAAATTAAAACGTCTTGATAAGCTACTGTGACCTCCACGTCTCTTCCAAGGGGCATTAAAACCATCTTGTTAAGCTACTGTGACCTCCATGTCTCTTCCAAGGGGCATTAAAACTGTCTTGTTAAACCACTCTGACCTCCACGTCTCTTCCAAGGGGCATTAAAACCGTATTGTTAAAGGACTCTGTTCTCCAGGTCTCTTCCAAGGGGCCTTAAAACCGTCTTGTTAAAAAACTCTGAACTCCATGTCTCTTACAAGGAGTATGAAAACTGTCTTATTAAACCACTCTGACCTCCACGTCTCTTCCAAGGGGCATTAAAACCATCTTGTTAAACCACTCTGACCTCCACGTCTCATCCAAGGGGCATTAAAACCGTCTTGTTAAACCACGCTAAAGAACACATCTCTTCCAAGGGTCATTAAAACCATCTTGCTAAACCACTCTTTCCTCCACGTTTCTTCCAAGGGGCATTAAAACCGTCTTGTTCAGCTACTCTGAACTCCACGTCTCTTCCAAGGGGCATTAAGACCATCTTCTTAAACCACTCTGACCTCCACGTCTCTTCCAAGGAGCATTGAAACCATCTTGTTAAACCACTCTGACCTCCACGTCTCTTCCAAGTGGCATTAAAACCGTTTTGTTAAACCACTCTGAGATCCACTTCTCTTCCAAAGGTCATTACAACCACCTTGTTAAACCATTCTGACATCCACGTGTTTTCCAAAGGGCATTAAAACTGTCTTGTTAACCACCCTGACCTCAACGTCTCTTGTAAGGGACATTAAAACTGTCTTGTTAAACCACTCTGCTCTCCATATCTCTTCCAAGGGGCATTAAAAACGTCTTGTTAAGCATCTGTGACCTCCACTTCTCTTCCTAGAGGCATTAAAAAAATCTTGTTAAACCACTCTTAACTCCACGTCTATTCCAAGGGGCATTAAAACTGTCTTATTAAGCTACTGTGAACTCCACGTCTCTTCCAAGGGGCATTAAAACCGTCTTGATAAACCACTCTGACTTCCACGTCTCTTCCAAGGGGCATTAAAACCGTCTTTTTAAACCACTCTGACCTCCACATCTCTTCCATGGGGCATTAAAACCGTCTTGCTAAACCACTCTGACCTCCACATCTCTTCCAAGAGGCATTAAAACCGTCTTGCTAAACGACTCTGAGCTCCACGTCTCTTCCAATGGGAATTAAAAACATCTTGTTAAGCTTCTGTGACCTCCACGTCTCTTTCAAGGGGCATTAAAACCGTCTTGTTAAACCACTCGGACCTCCACGTCTCTTTTAATGGGCATTAAAACCTTCTTGTTAAAACACTCTGACCTCCACGTCTCTTCCAAGAGGCATTAAAATCGTCTTGTTCAGCTACTCTGAACTCCACGTCTCTTCCATGGGGCATTAAAACCGTCTTGTAAAACCACTTTGACCTCCACATCTCTTCCAAGGGGCATTAAAACCGTGTTGCGAAACCACTCTGAGCTCCACGTCTCTTCCAACGGGAATTAAAAACGTCTTGTTAAGCTTCTGTGACCTCCACGTCTCTTCCAAGGGGCATTAAAACCGTCTTGTTAAACAACTCTGACCTCCACGTCTCTTTTAATGGGCATGAAAAACATCTTGTTAAGCTACTGTGACCTCCACGTCTCTTCGAAGGGGCATTAAAACCGTCTTCTTAAACTACTCTGACCTCCACCTCTCTTCCATGGGGCGTTAAAACCGTCTTGTTAAACCACTCTGACCTCCACATCTCTTCCAAGGGGCATTAAAACCGTCTTGCTAAACCGCTCTGAGCTCCACGTCTCTTCCAACGGGAATTAAAAACGTCTTGTTAAGCTTCTGTGACCTCCACGTCTCTTCC